>NC_056073.1:49340052-50815575 GCF_016772045.2 Ovis aries
TTTTTGGTGACAGTGGCTGAAAACAGCAGCGGCTGCAGGGCTCCGGGCCACGGAGCAGTGGTGTGAAGGCCACGTTCTCCCACCCAACGGACGCTGCACTGGGGCTGGGGTTCTGCCCTGCCCACACCCAGTGTGGCCCCCAGCCTGACTTCCCTGCAGGGGGTCCCCCTCTTCCAGTGAGGGGGCCGCTTCCCCTTCTCTGGGGCGTTTTGGGGGCTCTCTCTGCTTCACAGGCCTCGTTTTGAACCTCTTCCTTATATAGGGCACCTGGCTTCAGCTGCGGGGCTCTGCTTTCCCCCGCCTCCTGGGAGCCGCTGTCGCTCCCTTCCTAATGCTCGGTTTCCTTCCCAAACCCGCCCCGGCTGTCGCTCCGAGCCCCCTGTCCGGGCCCCAGACACTCCGCCCGCGTCGGTGGCATGCGGCCCGTGGTCCTAACTGTGCTGTGGGCCCAGGTGAACCGGGCCAGCTCCCAGTTGGGGAAGGAGTGGTCAGAAGCTCACGGCCGTCGCTGGCTCTGGAGCTTCTCAGCCATGATCACTTCCCACCAGACGTCCACGGGGAGGCCTGGCTCTGCCTCTCAGCACCAGGCCCTGCTGGTAGCGTCCGGCTGCCCTGGGGCTGGCCCCCGGGACGCGGTCCTCTTCTCTTTGTAAAATAGCGTGAGCCTGCTGTGGCTCCGCTGTGTGTTTTATCCATGCTTTCCCAAGAGGCAGAAGGTGCCTGTGGTTGGGGGCCTTCAAAGCCAGGGAAGGTGGGTGTGCGGTGACGGCAGAACCCTGAGACGCGGGCTGGGTGTGCCCGCTCCGTGGGGCTCCGCCTGGAGCTGCAGGAGGGGCTGCGGGAGTGATGCCCCCATGGGGACCCCGGGCCCCGGTGCAGCCCAGCAGCTGTCAGCAGGGTGAGTCGGGGACCGTGAGCAAGGACTCGGCGTTGCCAGGGCTTGGTATCATCGTACCACTAAAATCGTTCTTGTGGGCGCTTTTGTTCATGTTCACTTCCCTGGGTGACCGGGGACTTCCACCAGCCCTCCTGGTCGCCAGACTGAAAAGAGGCTCCCAGGAAGTCCCCTGCCGTGCCCCGCTGGGGACGCCTCCCTGTGGTCACCTCGGTCTTGTGGGCATCATCCCAGCCAGCCTGGGGCAGGGTCTTGGCACCCGGTGCCCGTCCCCTGACACAGCCCAGGGCTTCCTGTTTGAGGGCCTGGGGCGGGTGCCGTTTATTCCTGAAATTCCTTCCGAGTTTTAAGGCAAACTAAGGCTCCGCGAGTGGCTCCTTAGGCATGCTGAGTGTGAAGCTGAGTAAGGAATTCTGCTTGCGGTTGGAGGAGAAGGGGGCGGCCTGGGGAAGGAGGGCTTGGTGCGAGGGGAGCACCTCACAGGCGTGGGAAGAAGCCAAGGAGTCTTCCTTCAGCCGGCTCCCGAGCCCCGTGTGCGGCAGGGGAGCCCAGGGCAGAGACCGGAGCCCGCCCCTGGAGTGAGAGGCCGCAGTCCGCCTGGGGCGAGCAGGCTGCGGGCTGGACGCTGAGTGTAATGAAGAGGAATCACCTGGGTTAGCTCGCGCTCCCTGAGTGAGTCCCCGCTGCTTTTACCCTGCCTGTCCATACAGACAACACATATTTAGGAAGTTATCATGGAGGGTTTTCCCGGAAAATTTAAAACGCTTTGTTTCCAAAATTTGTGTTACACTCCCTGGTGGCTCAGTGGTAAAGAATCTGCCTGCCAATGCAAGAGACGCAGACTCGATCCCTGGGTTGGAAAAAACCACCTGGAGAAGGAAGTGGCAACCTACTTCAGTGTTCTTGGCTGGAAAATCCCATAGACAGAGGAGCCTGGCAGACTGCAGTCCATGGGGTCGCGAAAGAGTCGGACACGACGCAGCGACCAAACAGCAACGACAGCTCAAGGCACGCACATCTCTTGTGAGGACAAGGTGACCCTGCACCCCCAGCTCGTCCAGCCCGTCTGCTTCTCTGGACAGTGAAGGGTGGACTTTTGAAATGCAACGTCTTGCTTGATTCGGTCGGAGAGTTCACGTCACAGATTTCCCCAGGGCTCTGTCGTGGGTCTCCAGTTGAGAGACTTGCATTCTCTGGGTAACGGACTCGCCTTCCCAACTGACCCGAGAAGGATCTGTGTTCACACCCAGAACTGAAGGGGCCCCAGGTGCTCAGCTGGATTCCGCCCCGAGCCCATCCCTGGAGGCTGGCACGGAACCTCCGCCAGGGATGTGGGACGTGGGGCCAGGTGTCTGCGGCTCAGAGCCTGATCTTTGCGCTTGTACCAGGGTGTTCAGTTTGGGTTCCCAGAATGCGTCAGTGTTGGTGTTCGTAGAAAGACCTACCCTGGAACTCACAGAAGCTCATGTCCTGGCCTCGCTTCTCAAGACTGCGCCAGCTGGGACAGAAAGGGCCCCCTGGCTGCTCTAGCCTGAATTTTAACCTCCCAAAAGGATGTGAAATCAACATACTGAAATTTACATACAGTCCTGTTATCAGTCTTTGGGTTTCAAATTGTTAACTATTTTGGGTGACGTCTGGATAAATTTCTCACATCAGAAGCTGTGTAGAGTGAACTTTTAAGATTGAGGTTGTATTAGTGACTGTGCTTTATCAGAAACGAGACAATTTTCCGGGAAGGTGAAGTGTTCTGAGCCAGTTTCCTGCGAGGACGACATGGATGCGGCGGGTCCTCGCGGGCTGCTGGAGCCCTCTGCTGGCTAGCCCTGGAATGACAGCAGCCCATAATCAAGAGGCCTTGGAGTTTCTCTGCCCAGCCTTGCAAATTCAAAACCACCTTACCCTCCTGCAGTTTTTAGAACCGCGATCTCAGACAGTAAATCTGGGTCAAACAAGATTGCCACAGTTTTTGCTCCATCAACAATATTTGGAATACAAAAGCTAACGTTCCTAGATAATCCCAAATTATTGTACGTCAGCACATTTTTTTTTAAATAAAATTAAAAATCCTACTGTAAACAAGTGACATTTGGAAGAGCGGTACCAGTCAGTAAAAGCCAAAGCTGTCGGTCGCAGAGGAAGAACAGAGCAGGCAGAACAGGAAGCTCCCAGCTGCGTGTGCTTGGTCTGGGGTCTCGATGCGTCATCTGTCCTGGGTGATGCGGGCTCCAGGCACCTGTTGTGTTCCCCCCCCACCCCTCACCCCCCCACCCCCACCTCCCCACCCCACCCCAGTTTGGAGAGGGCCTGGCCCTTGGAGGCCACGTGGCTGGTGGTGACCCCTCCCTGCTCTGATGTGAGGTTGGGACAGGGGCTCTGACGGGGGCGGGGGGGGTGTGCAGCCTCTCAGAGGCACCCAGCGGAATCTATGGCTTGTGAATCTCCACCTTTGGCCACAGCCCCCCTGCCCTGGGAAGAGGCCAGAGTCCTGGCCGTTCACGTGGACGGGTTCCCTCGGAGGAAGGAGGGCTTGCCCTGGGAACGCTGGTCCCAGTCGCCTGGCTGGTCTCTGGGCATTCTTGCTGGAGGGATGCCGGCAGTTTCTTTCCCGCTGAGATGTCTTCAGCCCCTCTTGTCTTGAAGTGTGTTTTCGTTTCCTAGGAGCAGCATTTGGCTTCCCCTCTGGGGCTTCCCAGGTGGCGCTAGTGGTAAAGAACCCGTCTGCCGATGCAGGAGGTGTAAGAGACGCGGGGTCAGTCCCTGGGTTGGGAAGATCCCCTGGAGGAGGGCATGGCAACCCACCCCACTGTTCTTGCCTGGAGAATCCCATGGACAGAGGAGCCTGGTGGGCTACAGTCCGTGGGGTCACAGGGAGTCGGACGCGGCTGAGGCTGAGCACACGCGCACACACACACACACACACACGTCACTGCTGCAGCCCGGCCACTATGTGCACTCCCCCCCGGCGGGGGTTTCCGTGTCTCTAAGGCAGCTCACAGGCGGTGCCTCCGAGTGCTGTCTGTGGCTCTCGAGAAGAAGCGGAAGCTCCTCGACCACGCTTACTGACTCTCGTTATTACGTAGGTTCCTTTGGCTGTTTTCCTTTCTTTTCCCTGCTTGTTCTCACTTCTCTGATTAAACTTATCCATTGGCGAAAGTTTTCCCACAGACAGAATTCAGGCTGAGGACATGGGGTGGGGCAAGAACCACAGGGTCCTACTGAGAATGAGGGCGTGGGGTCACAGGGCCCGAGCTGATGAAGCGAGCGGGGGAGGGTCCCCAGGGTCTGCGCCCCGAGCTGGAACGCTGATGTGTTACTGGAAGTCTGATGAGGCACTTGTTGCCTTTCTCTGCTTCCTTCTGGAAACAGGTCACCAGCAACATAAAGCTACAGGGTACCCAGTAAGTCTGAATGTCAGATAAACAGTGGATAGTCTCTAGTGTGTCTGTCCACGCTCCCGCGTTACTTGCTGTGTTGGAAGCGCCCATTGCCCTGGGCATCCTGCGCGCTGCGTTCTGATGCTGGAGCCCTAAGGGAAGGTCAGCGGAGACCAGAGTGTGTGTATTGACTCAGTGGCACCCTTGGTTATAAACCCAACGGTGGGCTTTACGTCCTGGAAAGTGGGAATAAATGTGCTGTGTGCGTTGGCCATACTCAAGGCTAATCTTCCTGTACTGTCCTTCAGTTCAGTTCAGTCGCTCAGTCGTGTCCGACTCTTTGCGACCCCATGAATCGCAGCACGCCAGGCCTCCCTGTCCATCACCAACTCCCGGAGTTCACTCAGACTCACGTCCATCGAGTTGGTGATGCCATCCAGCCATCTCATCCTCGGTCATCCCCTTCTCCTCCTGCCCCCAATCCCTCCCAGCATCAGAGTCTTTTCCAATGAGTCAACTCTTCACATGAGGTGGCCAAAGTACTGGAGTTTCAGCTTTCGCATCATTCCTTCCAGAGAAATCCCAGGGCTGATCTCCTTCAGAATGGACTGGTTGGATCTCCTTGCAGTCCAAGGGACTCTCAAGAGTCTTCTCCGACACCACAGTTCAAAAGCATCAATTCTTCGGGGCTCAGCCTTCTTTGCAGTCCAACTCTCACATCCATACATGACCACAGGAAAAACCGTAGCCTTGACTAGACGGCCCTTTGTCCTTACAGAATATAAAAACGCGACGACCGTGTCGTGAACCTGAGTGATTTAACAGCAGTTTTCTAGGTGTCATAAAAACTGAAATGTGATGGTTTTCTTGTCTAAGAACAAGGAAGCACCTCGTGGGGATGATTTCTACAACTGTCCTCTCTAAAAGCTTTTCAGAGGATTTTTGCAGTATCCCTCTTTCCCTCCATAGACTTGTCCACAGCAGGAGAAAGATGGAGCTGTGTGGGGTGTGTGTGTGTGTGTGTGTGTGTACTTCTTTTTTTTTTTTCAGACATAGACTGGAGATTTAATTCTTACATGATAGTATACATGTTAGAATGCCATTCTCCCAAATCATCCCACCCTCTCCCTCTCCCTCTGAGTCCAAAAGTCCGTTATACACATCTGTGTCTTTTTTCCTGTCTTGCATACAGGGTCGTCATTGCCATCTTCCTAAATTCCATATATATGTGTTAGTATACTGTATTGGTGTTTTTCTTTCTGGCTTACTTCACTCTGTATAATCGGCTGCAGTTTCATCCATCTCATCAGAACTGACTCAAATGAATTCTTTTTTACGGCTGAGTAATACTCCATTGTGTATATGTACCACAGCTTTCTTATCCATTCATCTGCTGATGGACATCTAGGTTGTTTCCATGTCCTGGCTATTATAAACAGTGCTGCGATGAACATTGGGGTACATGTGTCTCTTTCAATTCTGGTTTCCTCGGTGTGTATGCCCAGCAGTGGGATTGCTGGGTCATAAGGTAGTTCTATTTGCAATTTTTTAAGGAATCTCCACACTGTTCTCCATAGTGGCTGTACTAGTTTGCGTTCCCACCAACAGTGTAGGAGGGTTCCCTTTTCTCCACACCCTCTCCAGCATTTATTGCTTGCAGATTTTTGGATAGCAGCCATTCTGACTGGTGTGAAGTGGTACCTCATTGTGGTTTTGATTTGCATTTCTCTAATAACGAGTGATGTTGAGCATCTTTTCATGTGTTTGTTAGCCATCCGTATGTCTTCTTTGGAGAAATGTCTATTTAGTTCTTTGGCCCAGTTTTTGATTGGGTCGTTTATTTTTCTGGAATTGAGCTGCATAAGTTGCTTGTATATTTTTGAGATTAGTTGTTTGTCAGTTGCTTCATTTGCTATTATTTTCTCCCATTCAGAAGGCTGTCTTTTCACCTTGCTTATATTTTCCTTTGTTGTGCAGAAGCTTTTAATTTTAATTAGATCCCATTTGTTTATTTTTGCTTTTATTTCCAGAATTCTGGGAGGTGGATCATAGAGGATCCTGCTGTGATTTATGTCTGAGAGTGTTTTGCCTATGTTCTCCTCTAGGAGTTTTATAGTTTCTGATCTTACATTTAGATCTTTAATCCATTTTGAGTTTATTTTTGTGTGCGGTGTTAGAAAGTGATCTAGTTTCATTCTTTTACAAGTGGTTGACCAGTTTTCCCAGCGCCACTTGTTAAAGAGATTGTCTTTACTCCATTGTATATTCTTGCCTCCTTTGTCAAAGATAAGGTGTCCATATGTGTGTGGATTTATCTCTGGGCTTTCTATTTTGTTCCATTGATCTATATGTCTGTCTTTGTGCCAGTACCATACTGTCTTGATGACTGTGGCTTTGTAGTAGAGCCTGAAGTCAGGCAAGTTGATTCCTCCAGTTCCATTCTTCTTTCTCAAGATTGCTTTGGCTATTCGAGGTTTTTGTATTTCCATACAAATCTTGAAATTATTTGTTCTAGTTCTGTGAAAAATGTGGCTGGTAGCTTGATAGGGATTGCATTGAATTTGTAAATTGCTTTGGGTAGTATACTCATTTTCACTATATTGATTCTTCCGATCCATGAACATGGTATATTTCTCCATCTATTAGTGTCCTCTTTGATTTCTTTCATCAGTGTTTTATAGTTTTCTATATATAGGTCTTTAGTTTCTTTCGGTAGATATATTCCTAAGTATTTTATTCTTTTCGTTGCAATGGTGAATGGAATTATTTCCTTAATTTCTTTTTCTACTTTCTCATTATTCGTGTATAGGAATGCAAGGGATTTCTGTGTGTTGATTTTATATCCTGCAACTTTACTATATTCATTGATTAGCTCTAGTAATTTTCTGGTGGAGTCTTTAGGGTTTTCCATGTAGAGGATCATGTCATCTGCAAACAGTGAGAGTTTTACTTCTTCTTTTCCAATTTGGATTCCTTTTATTTCTTTTTCTGCTCTGATTGCTGTGGCCAAAACTTCCAGAACTATGTTGAATAGTAGCGGTGAAAGTGGACACCCTTGTCTTGTTCCTGACTTTAGGGAAATGCTTTCAATTTTTCACCATTGAGGATAATGTTTGCTGTGGGTTTGTCATATATAGCTTTTATTATGTTGAGGTATGTTCCTTCTATTCCTGCTTTCTGGAGAGTTTTTATCATAAACGGATGTTGAATTTTGTCAAAGGCCTTCTCTGCATCTATTGAGATAATCATATGGTTTTATTTTTCAATTTGTTAATGTGGTGAATTACATTGATTGATTTGCGGATATTGAAGAATCCTTGCATCCCTGGGATAAAGCCCACTTGGTCATGGTGCATGATCTTTTTAATGTGTTGTTGGATTCTGATTGCTAGAATTTTGTTGAGGATTTTTGCATCTATGTTCATCAGTGATATTGGCCTGTAGTTTTCTTTTTTGTGACATCTTTGTCAGGTTTTGGTATTAGGGTGATGGTGGCCTCATAGAATGAGTTTGGAAGTTTACCTTCCTCTGCAATTTCTGGAAGAGTTTGAGGAGGATAGGTGTTAGCTCTTCTCGAAATTTTTGGTAGAATTCAGCTGTGAAGCCGTCTGGACCTGGGCTTTTGTTTGCTGGAAGATTTCTGATTACAGTTTCAGTTTCCGTGCTTGTGATGGGTCTGTTAAGATTTTCTATTTCTTCCTGGTTCAGTTTTGGAAAATTGTACTTTTCTAAGAATTTGTCCATTTCTTCCAAGTTGTCCATTTTATTGGCATACAACTGCTGATAGTAGTCTCTTATGATCCTTTGTATTTCTGTGTTGTCTGTTGTGATCTCTCCATTTTCATTTCTAATTTTATTGATTTGATTTTTCTCTCTTTGCTTCTTGATGAGTCTGGCTAATGGTTTGTCAATTTTATTTATCCTTTCAAAGAACCAGCTTTTGGCTTTGTTGATTTTTGCTATGGTCTCTTTTGTTTCTTTTGCATTTATTTCTGCCCTAATTTTTAAGATTTCTTTCCTTCTCCTAACTCTGGGATTCTCCAATTCTTCCTTTTCTAGTTGCTTTAGTTGTAGAGTTAGGTTATTTATTTGACTTTTTTCTTGTTTCTTGAGGTATGCCTGTATTGCTATGAACTTTCCTCTTAGCACTGCTTTTATAGTGTCCCACAGGTTTTGGGTTGTTGTGTTTTCATTTTCATTAGTTTCTATGCATATTTTGATTTCTTTTTTGATTTCTTCTGTGATTTGTTGGTTATTCAGAAGTGTGTTGTTCAACCTCCATATGTTGGAATTTTTAATAGTTTTTCTCCTGTAATTGAGATCTAATCTTAATGCATTATGGTCAGAAAAGATGCTTGGAATGAATTCGATTTTTTTGAATTTATCAAGTTTAGATTTATGGCCCAGGATGTGATCTATCCTGGAGAAGGTTCCATGAGCACTTGAAAAAAGGTGAAATTCATTGTTTTGGGGTGAAATGTCCTATAGATATCAATTAGGTCTAACTGATCTAATGTATCATTTAAAGTTTGCGTTTCTTTGTTAATTTTCTGTTTAGCTGATCTGTCCATAGGTGTGAGTGGGGTATTAAAGTCTCCCACTATTATTGTGTTATTGTTGATTTCCCCTTTCATACTTGTTAGCATTTGTCTTACATATTGCGGTGCTCCTATAATGGGTGCATATATATTTATAATTGTTATATCTTCTTCTTGGATTGTTCCTTTGATCATTATGTAGTGGCCTTCTTTGTCTCTTTTCACAGCCTTTGTTTTAAAGTCTATTTTATTGGATATGAGTATTGCCACTCCTGCTTTCTTTTGGTCTCTATTCGCATGGTATATCTTTTTCCAGCCCTTCACTTTCAGTCTGTATGTATCCCTTGTTTTGAGGTGGATCTCTTGTAAGCAGCATATAGAGGGGTCTTGTTTTTGTATCCATTCGGCCAGTCTTTGTCTTTTGGTTGGGGCATTCAACCCATTTACGTTTAAGGTAATTATTGATAAGTATGATACCGTTACCATTTACTTTATTGTTTTGGGTTCGGGTTTATACACCCTTTTCATGTTTCCTGTCTAGAGGATATCCTTTAGAATTTGTTGGAGAGCTGGTTTGGTGGTGCTGAATTCTCTCAGCTTTTGCTTGTCTGTAAAGCTTTTGATTTCTCCTTCGTATTTGAATGAGATCCTTGCTGGGTACAGTAATCTGGGCTGTAGGTTATTGTCTTTCATCACTTTAAGTATGTCTTGCCATTCCCTCCTGGCCTGAAGAGTTTCTATTGAAAGATCAGCTGTTATCCTTATGGGAATCCCCTTGTGTGTTATTTGTTGTTTTTCCCTTGCTGCTTTTAATATTTGTTCTTTGTGTTTGATCTTTGTTAATTTGATTAATATGTGTCTTGGGGTGTTTCGCCTTGGGTTTATCCTATTTGGAACTCTCTGTGTTTCTTGGACTTGGGTGATTATTTCCTTCCCCATTTTAGGGAAGTTTTCAACTATTATCTCCTCAAGGATTTTCTCATGGTCCTTCTTTCTGTCTTCTTCTTCTGGGACTCCTATAATTCGAATGTTGGAGCGTTTCATATTGTCCTGGAGGTCTCTGAGATTGTCCTCGTTTCTTTTAATTCGTTTTTCTTGTTTCCTCTCTGATTCATTTATTTCTACCATTCTATCTTCTATTTCACTAATCCTATCTTCTGCCTCCGTTATTCTACTATTTGTTGCCTCCAGAGTGTTTCTGATCTCATTTATTGCGTTATTCATTATATTTTGACTCTTTTTATTTCTTCTAGGTCCTTGTTAAACCTTTCTTGCATCTTCTCAATCCTTGTCTCTAGGCTATTTATCTGTGATTCCATTTTGATTTCAAGATTTTGGATCATTTTCACTATCAATATTCGGAATTCCTTCTCCGGTAGATTCCCTACTTCTTCCTCTTTTGTTTGGTTTGGTGGGCAACTCTCCTGTTCCTTTACCTGCTGAGTATTCCTCTGTCTCTTCATCTTGGTTATATTGCTGCGTTTGGGGTGGCCTTTTTATATTCTGGTAATTTGTGGAGTTCTCTTTATTATGGAGCTTCCTCACTTTGGGTGGGGTTCTATCAGTGGCTTGTCAAGGTTTCCTGGTTAGGGAGGCTTGTGTTGGAGTTTTGGTGGGTGGAGCTGGGTTTCTTCTCTCTGGAGTGCAGTGGAGTGACCCGTAATGGGTTATGAGACATCAAAGGTTTGGGGATAATTTTGAGCTGCCTGTATATTGAAGCTCAGGGGAGTGTTCCTGTGTTGCTGGAGAATTTGCGTGGTATGTCTTGTTTTGGAACTTGTTGGCCCTTGGGTGGATCTTGGTTTCGGTGTAGGTATGAAGGCATTTGATGAGCTCCTATTGCTTAATGTTCCCTGAATTCAAGAGTTCTCTAATGTTTTCAGGCTTTGGATTTAAGCCTCCTGCTTCCGGTTTTCAGTTTTATTTTTGCAGTAGCCTCTAGACTTCTTCATCTATACAGCACTGATGATAAAACATCTAGGTTAAAGATGAAAAGTTTCTCCACATTGAGGGACACTCAGAGAGGTTCACTGAGTTACAAGGAGAAGAGAAGATGGAGGGGGTAGTTAGAGGTAACTGGATGAGATGCGGTGAGATCAAAAGAGGAGAGAGCAAGCTAGCCAGTAGTCACTTCCTTATGTGCACTCTATAGTCTGGACCGCTCAGAGGTATTTACAGAGTTATACAGGGAAGAGGAGAGGGAGGAAGTAGACAGAGGTGACCAGGAGGATAAGAGAGAGGAATGAGTAGGAGAGAGACAAATCCTGCCAGTAACCAGTTCCTTAGGTGTTCTCCACCGTCTGGAACACACAGAGATTCACAGAGTTGGATAGAGAAGAGATGGGGGAGAAAAGAGACAGAGGCCACCTGGTGGAGAAAAAGGAGAGTCCAGAGGAGGAGAGAGTGGTCAAGCCAGTAATCTCCCTCTCAGGTAAACTTGGGTAGTGAAGTTTGGGTTTTTAAATGTACAAAATTGACAACAAAAACCTAAGAGCAAAGATTAAAAATCTAGAGTAGAGGTTGGATTTTCAAAGATACAATATTAAAGAAAAGCAGAAGGAAAAAGGAAGAAAGAAAAAAAAGAATTATTAAAAAACAAACAAACAAACAAAAACAAAAAAACACCAACAACCATCCAAAGACTAATGGTGTTTGCCTTAAAAAAAAAAAAGTCTTTTTTTTAAAAATAATAATAATAGGTTATAGAAATAAAAATTAGAGGAGAAATAGAAGACTTAACAATTTTTTAAAAAGTTAGAAAAAAAAGAAAAAAGAAAAAAAAACAAAAAAGCAAAAAAAAAAAAAAAGGAATGATTTTAAAAATAGTAAAAATGTATCTAGCCCTTCTCTGATGTTATGGGCCGTGTGGGATCACTTCCAAGGTGGTTCCCTCTGTTTAACTTCTTCTGTTTGCTGGTTTTTAGGCTCACTAGTTCAGTCGCGCTGTGGGGAGGGGGGATGCTGCAAACAAATAGCACTGTCATGTGCACACAGTATCTCAGCCGCGCTTGACCTGTCCTTTCTCACGGCGCACAAACTGCTCCGGCTCTACGATGCTCAGCCGGAACCGTCTGGGGCCAGCCCTAGGCTGCGTGCACTTCCCCGGTCCAAGCCGCTCAGGTTCGGTGCTCAGGCAGCCCTCAGAGGCACAGATTCGGCTGGGACTGCGCTTTGTGCCCTTCCCAGGTCCGAGTAGCTCAGGAGTTTGGCGAGCGCGATCGCCGAGGCTTGTCACCTTTTCTGCCGCTGGTGCTCAGCTTTCTGGGTGGACCGCTGGCGCCCCCCGTGGGGCAGATTGTGACTGTCCAGCACCCCCTGAAGTCTTAGCAAAGGAGCCTGCTTGCAGTTAGGTACGTAAAGTCTCTCCGGGTCTGCAATTGCCCCTTTCCAGTCCTTACGGCTCTGGCTGCCTGCCCCCGGCGGGGGATGGTCTGCAGCCGGCTTTTTCCATTCCGTCCTTTGTTCTGTGCTCGGTCCTGGCGGTGTCTAATGTTCGAGCTTTTCGCGTGGTAGCTATCCCACAGTCTGGTTTGCTAGCCCAAGTTAGATCGTTCTGGTTGTGCGTGGGGCGTTCCTGCCCGATTCTTGCAAAGCTCTGCAGCCCGCGCCTCCCGCGCGTCCCTGCCCTGCCCCCACTTCCCAATGGCGGATGCAGGCGTCTGTGCTGCTTTTCCGCTGGGGGAGTTACTGGTGGGCTTGTAATCTCTTGGTTTTAATTATTTATCTATTTTTCCTTCCTGTTATGTTGCCCTCTGTGTTTCCAAGGCTCGCCACAGACTCGGCAGGGAGAGTGTTTCCTGGTGTTTGGAAACCTCTCTTCTTCAAATTCCCTTCCCGGGACGGGCTTCCCTTCCCGGGACGGAGCTCCCTCCCCACCTCCTTTGTCTCCTTTCTCGTCTTTTATATTTTTTCCTACCTGTTTTCGAAGACAACGGTCTGCTTTTCTGGTTGCCTGATGTCCTCTGCCAGCCTACAGAAGTTGTTTTGTGGAGTTTGCTCGGCGTTGAAATGTTCTTTTGAGGAATTTGTGAGGGAGGAAGTGGTCTTCCCGTCCTATTCCTCCGCCATCTTTCCCTCCCCCCGTGTGTGTACTTCTAAACAAGCACGCAGGCCTGGGAGGATGTGTCCTGAGACCCTGAGACTCTGCCCCGGGTGTAGCTTCTTCCTTTCCTCCTGCCCCCAGCCTGCCAGGCGGCGGTGGGGCGGGCAGCCTGGGAGAGAGGGGTGGCTCAACCCCGTCTCTCTGCCAACGGCTGGGGCACCACGTGGCGGGCAGCGCAGGGTGTGTGGACCGGAGTCTGGGGTCTGCGGCCAGCTGCCTGGGCCCACGTGGCCGAGAGCGCTTGTCAGGACCAGACAGGCCACTGCGGGGAAGACCCCGGGTCAGCAGGTGAAGGGGCACCGGTCTGTCTCCAGGAAGTTCAGGGACCAGCTCCTGACCTTGGCTGGACATCCTCGACTCCGGCTGATGCGAGGGGCCTCTGGATTTCAGTCAGGCAGTTTAGGAAGTTAATTTTATCTCAATGTGGATCTAGTGAGTTGCCTGCAAAATGAGCAACCATTCTCCTATCTAACAAAACCGGGACTTCTGAAAACTGAGATTCAGTGACTGAAAGTAGTTCTGGGATGCCAGCCTCTGTGGTTTGAGTCCCGGGTCACGTGAAATGTCCTGGGAATCCGTGTTGCTCCTGGGAAGCTGATGTGAAGGGCCGGTCCTGGGAAAGTCGGCGCTCTGCACGGCTCACGGGGAGACGGAAACGCACCCCAGCTCTCTGTGCTGTTCAGCTCAGCTGCTCAGTCGTGTCCAGCTCTTTGTGACCCCATGGACCGCAGCATGCCAGGCCTCCCTGTCCATCACCAACTCCTGGAGCTTGCTCAAACTCATGTCCATCGAGTCAGTGATGCCCTCCAGCCACCTCATCCTCTGTCGTCCCATTCTCCTCCCGCCTGTTAGCTCTCGTATTTTAAAGACAAAACACTGTGCTTTCTAGTAGCCAGTCAGGATGTCTGGTAGCTGGAATGAGGGGTAAAAGCTCAGGTTCCCGGAAGGTGCCATGAGTCATGCCCATGCTGGTTTTCTCTGAGTAAAGATCTGGTTTTTCCCTTCTAACCCCACATCTAAATGACTTCTCTAGTACAGGCTCCATTTCCAAAGGCCCTGTGGTCGCCTTAGCTGTGTCACTGGGGGCGGGGAGGGGCAGCTTCCCTGGCGGCAGCCACCACACACACTGGCGGGGCCAGGGTCTGGCCCTGCCCACTGTGCAGGGTGTGGATGGAGCTGGCCTGCCTGTCCCACTCGGAGAGGCCTTTGGGGCCTCTGTGGATTTCAGATGGCCCCTCTTCTGCACGTGCCTTCATCTTTGGGTCGTTGAGACCCAGACTGGGGCTGAGGACCAGGCTCCCAGGGCAGGACTGGGCCCACGCGAGGCTGAGTGCCCTTCTGTGGAGGGCGACCCCAGGGTGGCGTCCCCACTGCAGGCGGCCTGTTGGCCTGTGTTTAATTTGGGAGCCCATGTCCTGGTCTGCTCCTCTGATGGAGGCCTTTCTGCTTCGACCCCAGGACTGGTCGCCATCAAGGAGGCCCATGACATTGAGACCAGGCTCAACGAGGTGGAGAAGCTTCTCAAGGCCATCATCAGCATGCCGCGCAAGGTGGGGGTGTGGGCGGGAGGGCAGGGCAGGGCGCTGGGTGGGCCGGTGGGTGGCAGGCGCCCTCCTGGAGGCGTCGGGGGCGGGGCGGGGCCAGGAGCCAAGGAGAGGGCGCCTCCTTGGGCTCTGGGAGCTCCAGTGTTTTCTCCCCCTGGGAAGAAGCGGAAGCAGGGGCTCACAGTTTATTGGAAAGTGAGGGGGATGTGTGAAACGCCGGCGCAGACCTGGCCTGCGTTGTTCCCACGGTCCCCATCCTGCCTTCCCTGGGCCCCGAGCCCCCCGAGCTCCCCGAGCCCCTGATCGGGGCGCGGGGACGTGGCCCAGGCCATCCCGCCAGCCGGAGGAACATGTGTAGGAAGGAACATGCTTCTCCCCAGTACTCCAGGTCAGAAGTCGTGCTCACCTTCTTCGAAAGATCGCCCCTGGATCAGGTGTTAAAGAATGACAACGTGCATAAGATCCAGCCCAGCTTTCAGAGTCCAGTGAAGATCTCAGGTGAGAGCGCGGGGGAGGCGCGGGGTGGTGTGGGCGCAGCGCGGCCGAGGGTCCCGGAGACCTTCCCAGCCCCTGTCCACGTGCTGGGCACGCCTGCCCCCCTCGGGGCCCGAAGAAGGACAGAAGCGGAGGGGAGGGGCTGCTTCCAGATCTTGTGAAACGGTGCGCGTCTCCCTGCTGGCCTGCTGCTTGCCCGCTGCCTGCTTCCAAAGGTGTATAAGTCGGAACTTACTTTTAAAAAAGAAATGGTCTATGAGGAAAGCATTAGTGAGGCGTCTTGAAGCGAATGGCTGGAATCCATCACCAAGCGCAAAAATACGAGTTCAGCTTGCGCGGCATTGCCTTTGCTCTGGGCTTTAGGGCAGGTGGGACAGAAAGGGACACCCGGTGTGTAGCTCCTCAGTGTGGGCCTTGGGCTGCGCCTTCTGGCAAAAGTCAGCAGCGGGAGGAGATGGCCAGCTGTCCTGCAGGTCTCAGGGGAGCGAGGGGGAGCCGGGGCTCAGCCCACTGGCAGCTTCCTCTAATCCAGGCTTCGCACGTCACTGTGGCACCAGACTCTCTCCTCGGTGCTGCAGGCGAGGCTCTGAGGAGCGTTTTGTAGGGAGAGGTGTGTCCCGGGAGCCCAGGAACTTGTCTGGGCCCGGGCGAGGTCCTGTGGGACCACGCCCTGAGGGTCGGGGAGGGTGCTCCCACCGGAGGTAAGATGTACCTTCGTCATTCACTGAATGGAGAACTGGACGTATCCAGACGAGAGGAGGGTCAGTTCAGGAGTCCTTTCCATAACACGGTTCCTTACGGCAGCGCCGCCAGCCCCTGAGGTCCTGGCCGCCGAGAGCCGCCCTGCTCCCAGTCTCGGCCCGTGTTGGGGGTGTGCACAGACTCGGGGATCCCCAGGCCGGGCCTCCCCCCAGGACACGTCGTCAGTACCCACGTGGGCCACCCCAGATCTGACTTCCTGTCTCATTGATTTGTTGATTTCCTGTGGTCCTAGGCAGGTCAGGATGTGGCCCGGCAGGGTCTCCCGTCACTGCGGAGCCCTGCTCGGAACAGGCCTTCAGCCTCCTCCCCGCCGGGCCTGTCTCCTCTCTCCCGCAAGCCCGCCCATGCACGTCCACTCCGGTCCTGCTAAATTCCCCTCGCTCCTGAAAGGGCCCTGGCCCGCGCTCACCACCTTTCCTCCCAGACTTCTCTGACGTGGCCTCTCGGGAGGCGCCGCCGCCTGGGGGGCAGCCCTGCCTCGGCTCACTCAGGCCTCCAGGCTGACCGGCTGGGGGCCAGGCCTCCACTAGGTGGCGCCAGGCGCTCGTGGCTTAAGGACCAGCCGCCTCCCGGGGCCTTGGTCGTGGCAAGAGCTCTGGCCTCTTTGGCGAGGCTTTGAGTCGATGGAAACGGAAACATTCTTCACACGATGTTAATCTAAAAGCTTGTTACCAACTCTAAGAAAGCTGTGCAGCTTAAAAGGAAGCATACACCTTTGAACTGATATCAGCCACAAAACCCAGAGTATTCAGGTTTGGGAAGGCTGGAAATATAATTTAACTTTTTATTACTACTAAGTCACTTCAGTCGTGTCCGACTCTGTGCGACCCCATAGACGGCAGCCCACCAGGCTCCCCCGTCCTTGGGATTCTCCAGGCAAGAACACTGGAGTGGGTTGCCATTTCCTTCTCCAATGCATGAAAGTGAAAAGTGAAAGTGAAGTCGCTTAGTCGCGTCCGACCCTCAGTGACGCCATGGACTGCAGCCTACCAGGCTCCTCCGTCCATGGGATTTTCCAGGCAAAAGTACTGGAGTGGGGTGCCATTGCCTTCTCCGAACTTTTTATTAGCCAGGCATTTGTACAGTCTCAGCCTTAATTTTCACCAGCGTTTGTTAGAGTCTTTATAAAAACTATCTCATTTAACGCCCCCCCCCAAAAGTGCCCCTTAGGATAGACACTGTTATTCCCATTTTACAGGCTTCTGCTGCTGCTGCTAAGTCGCTTCAGTCGTGTCTGACTCTGTGCGACCCCATAGACGGCAGCCCACCAGACTCCTCCGTCCATGGGATTTTCCAGGCAAGAGTACTGGAGTGGGTTGCCGTTGCCTTCTCCTATTTGACAGGCTAAAAAACAGCAAAGAGTAACCTCCTTCACAGGCTTAAGTGGTAGACCTGGAGTTCCCTGGAGGCCCAGCTGGCTTCTCTTCGCCGACATTAAGGAATGGTCTGCAACCAACGTGTTCCGGGGTCTGGCTCCACTTTCTAGATTCCGTGTTCCAGAACTGCAAATCTCACATCTAATAAAGACCGGGAGGTTCCTATGTGAGGTGGCTATTCGCAGCACTTATGTTTGTTTCGCTTGTAGGATCCCCCCCGCCGCCCAGTTCCCCTGGAGAGGGGTGGGAGAGAGGATTCGGAGTTGTCAGCTGGCTGTTTTCGCTTGTAGGATCTTCCCCCCCAGTTCCCCTGGAGAGGGGTGGGAGAGAGGATTTGGAGTTGTCAGCTGGCTGTGCTGAGGTCGCTGAGGTTTTACATGCTTCCTGGGGCAGATTTGAGTCAGTTAATAAAAGCAGAAAAGAAGGTGGTCCTGCGGGCTCCCCGGTGGTCCAGTGGTTAAGATCCATGCTCCCAAGGCAGGGGGGCTGGGGTCAATCTAGTCAGGGAAGCTGCACGATGCGGCCCCAACAATTGTTTTTTAATTTAAAAGAAAGAGTGGCTCTGTGCTGTCCCACGTTTCGAGCTGTGAGGTTGGGGGTCTTGCCCCCGCTGTCAGGAGCCGTCCCCTGTGGGTCTCTCTGCCCACTCAGGCACTTGTCAGCCTCCTCTTTGCACCCGGTGGTGCCCTTGACCTTGGCGGTTACAGTCACCGACTTCTTTCTGGTTTTCGGCTCCTTCTTCTGACTCACGAGCTTTCTCAGGCAGTGGGGTCTGGGGGGGCTCCACCGGGAGAGGAGGTCGAGGACAAGGCGCTTGTTGGTGCCGCTCACGGGGGGCAGGTCCAACGGCCCACCTGGAAGGGCCACTGAGATGTGCGCTGTCCCTTCTCCAGAAAGTTGGAGGAAGTTTCAGCCATTACTTGGCAAATCTGTCTGATGGACAGTCATTTGGTCCTGGGAGCGGGAGAAGGAAGCCTAGTTTCCTGCCTTCTTTTTGCGTGGTTTCCCTAAGTGTCTTCCTACGGAGAGGAGCTGAGAAAACTGAGCTGCGAGTACCTAAAATACCTGTAACGATTACAAGCAGACACGAAGTTACAGTCTCACTTGTTTAAAACGAGCAGATCTGTCCATGGGGATAAAATAATCTAAATGATGGTTATGGTATAAGAAATAAAAGGAAACGATGCCCCAGACAACCAGGGCATCAGACGCCCGCCGAGATGGCAGCACGGGGCGTCCTGTGGCCTGACCGGGACAGAGAATGCTGCTGTGAGCTGTCCACGTGTGTCAGGGCCTGCGTGGAAGACGGTGGTGCCTTGGGAAAGCAGGAATCTGGAGTGTTTTTAAGCACGTTTTTAAAGTGAGGTAGGTGGAAGGCCTGAGCATGGGGCTTGCTGACCAGGGTTGGCAGTTGGGGGCCAGCCAGCGTTCAGGCAGCTGCTGCCCTGGTAATGCCCCCCAACCCCAGCCCCCGGTGCCTGTTCTTGGGGTTTGTGGTCTGCTGAGGGAAGGGCTGGGCATGCAGTCCAGGAAGTGTCAGCCGGAGGAGGAGGACGAGAGGAGATGCGTGAGCCCCAAATGTCAGAACTTCAAACCCTGACCCCCTTGTGAATTACCTCCCCCATTGCTCTCATTTTCAGAAATCATGAGGTCCAATGGATTCTGTTTAGCAAATACGGAAACGATCGTTATTGACCACAGTATTCCAAACGGCAAAGACCAGCTCGGGGCTGTGGACCCCACGGAGCACCTGTAAGTGGGCTGATTGTCGCTGGCAGGGCCCAGCTGGGTTCGCGGGTTCTGCCCTGTCTGTGCTCACGGGCTGGAAGCCTGCACTCCGCGGGCAGCCCTTCCCCGCCTGGGGTGCTCGGGGGTCAGGCGCCCGCCCAGCCTCACGGCCCGCCTCCTCGCGCAGGTTTGAGGGCGGGGGCGAACTCCCCGCCGAGCTGGGGGACGGGGACGACCCGGCGGCCTACGTCACCAACCTGTCCTACTACCACCTGGCGCCCTTCGAGACGGACATTCTGGACTGAGGCCCCCGGGTGCCGCCCCCAGCCCGCCCAGGACCTGCTGCCTCCAGCCTGGGCGGACCACAAGTGCCTGCGAGACGGCCCGGGCCAGGACCGGACACCCGGCCAGCCACCCCCACGCGCCCTCCCTGGACCAGCGCACAGGAAGTTTCAAGTGAGACCTTGCTGGGTCCCCGGGTTCTGGACGACACGGGGGGTGTTCTCTCACCCAGGTTTCCCAGGACCAGAATGTGCAGCTTCCAGTCCTGCCTCCTACCTCCTTCCCAGGAGCTATGGGCTTCCTGTCAGCCGAGGGGTGTTGGCGGAACGTTGGTCGTTGAGTGGGGTATCGGCTGCGGGCATGGGGGACCCACTGACCGGTGCCCACGTGGGGGACACAGAGAGGATGGAGCCCACCCGGCCTCCTGCGAGGGGTGAGGACGCTGGGGCCCCGGGCGGCCGGGGGCCATTCCCCTGCCTGTCAGCAAGCTTGCAGTGATACAGCCACCACGTCAGCCTGAGAAGACGGGAGCCGGAAGGTCACCAAGTGTCCCTGGCGGGTCCCCGGCTGCCCTCGGGGAGGGTCTGGGTTCTGCGTGTTCATCTCCTCCCAGAGTCTACTAATGACCAGAATTTGCTTGTGTAAATAATAGTAAATTATTGAGAATCCTAATTCTTTTACACAGTCTGTTTTTAAATCTATTTTCATGAAATAAAACACATTGCTCTCCTCTAATCTGTTTATCACGTGGCTCTTGTCCCTGACCCTGGGCCAGGGGACCCCACACACTGCCCGGCCAGCCGCCCCAGCACTCGCTGTCCTTTAGGAAGTGTGTTCTCACCCTGGGGAGTGATCTGTGCAAAGAAGAAGTGAAAGTCGCTCAGTCGTGTCCAACTCTTTGTGACCCCATGGACTACCCAGCCCACGGAAGTCTCCAGGCCAGAATGCTGGAGTGGGTGGCCTTTCCCTCCTCCAGGGGATCTTCCCAACCCAGGGGTCGAACCCGGGTCTCCCACATTGCAGGCTGATTCTCTGCCAGCTGAGCTACCAGGAAAGCCCAAGAATCCTGGAGTGGGTAGCCGATCCCTTCGCCAGCGGATCTAAACTGGAAAAGGAAACAGGCGGTGTGTGTGCTTTTGACTTTGGGTCTCCCCTTCCTGAGAGCTCCCCGCTGGCGGCCCCGGGAAGACCCTCCTGTGACCCAGTGGGCAGCAGATGGCCTTCCCGTGGCCTCCGCACCTCACTGGCCTCCAGCCGCGTTCGGTCAAGGCAGCCCGCCTCCTAATAGGCAGTTGGGTGGCCGACGGGGTCAACAGCTGCCTTCCTCTCTTGGGGGTCAAATTCAGTTCTAAATGGATGGAGTCTCCTCCTGACAGGGTTAGAATCAACCACACTCAGTCGATCAGCATCCAAGTTCCAATCGCTCGTTCCTGGGTATCTCCCTCGTTATCCATGTTCCACAGGGCGCTTCTCCCCAGCTGTGGGGTCACAGCGGGGGCAGCTCCCTTAGCTCCTCAGCTCATGGGGACCGTGTCACCTCTCGGGGCTCGGCTCAGCTCCCCAGGCCCACCGCAGCTTTCACACAGAATGCTCCACTGTTTTCCAGTCAGCATACACCCAGATCTCTAAGGTAAGGGTCAGATTTTTGCATGTTTTCCTATAAAATACATCACAGCGTTCTCTGACTTCCTTTTTTTTTTTTTTTTTTCCTGGAAAAACATGATCTTCCAGGCCCATTTGTTGCGTGCCCACATTTGGAAGAAGCGGGCGTACACATCAGTATTTTCAAGCGCAGCAGTAAACGGGGCCCGTGCAAACTCCTGGTGAGGACGCCGCTGTGGGCGGTGGGGACTCGGGCTCGTGCCCTGTGTGGAAGCTGGCGGTCATGCGGGTGTTGTGGGCACAGAGCAGCCAGTCCACCCAGCCCTTCAGCAGAAGCTGGGAATCTGACTTTCTGTGTGAAGTGCCCCAATTTAGAGATGTTGCAAAAAGCAAAAGTAACGAGAAACGACCAAGTAAAAGAACCAGGAATTTCGGGCCTCTGGACTATCAGCTCAGAGAATTGATGCCCGAGGGCTTAGGTGGACATGGGAAGTCCACTCGCTGGTCCACACGCCCCTGTGAGTGGGGAAGTCCACCGGTGAGTTGAACCTGTTTGGTGAGTGTGGACATTGGAGGAGAGGGAGGGAAGAAATTAGATCAAATACCAGTGTAAATACCCCTGGGATCAAGACTTCAGAGTTGATGGACAACACCTGAGACCACAAAAAGTCAACCAGTGAATTAGGACCCTGGGGTCAGCAGATTTAAGCCACTGCATAAAGAAGAGAAAACACCAAGGTCCTGCTATGTAGCACAGGGGACTATACTCAGTGTCTTGTAATAACCTGTGTTGGAAAAGACCCTGAAAAAGACTAGGTGTTTCTGTGTTACTGAGTCGCTACTGTACACCAGACCCTGCGCCAGCTTGCATCCCCCACTGACCGTGCAGGACGGCTCCCCGGTCTCCACACCCTCTCCCGCGTCTATTATTTGTAGACTGTCTCACGACGTCCATTCTGACGAGTGGTGATGCCTCGCTGCAGTTTTGATTTGCGTTTCTCCCATCGTCATCGATGCTGCGCATCCCTTCGTGTGCCTCTTGGCCTCGCTACGGTCTCCAGGCTCTTTGGTGGGTTTGGAGCCGCCGGTCACCCAGTTTCCGGTCGAGGACACGGGCGTCTTCCGCTGAAGTCCATTTCTTCCGGGAGAAGCAGGTCTGGGCAGTGTGTGGGGCCCGGGGACATGGCTGCTGCTGACCACAGGCCGCACCTCCTCTTCATGGTTTTGAAAATACGTTTTTATTTTTGGAACTGTTTGCTGTCCTTTCCTGAAAGGGAGCTTAATGACCAGGTACCCCTCTGGCGTCCTACCCCACCCACAGGGAGAGTTTGATTTTTGCCCATTTCAGTTTCTCGAGCATTTGATGGAAACAGACAACGTCAACAGTAGGGCTTTGAGAAGCTGGAACAGCTGGATGACGGGAGTGCGAAGTCCTCCCGTGACTCGAAACGCTGACTCACTGAGAGAGGTCTGATCGAGCCTCATCCGCCTCCCACTGGGTTATTTTATTTTATTTTTTATAATTTGATGCGTGGAGTTGATTTGACTGAGTCAGCCTGCTGTTTTGCAGAGAGAAGACTTCAATACAATCCACGAAGTCGGTGCTCTGAGCACTTAGGCAGAGCTGCCCTGGCCTCCCAGCCCTGAGGCTGCGATGCTGGGAGGGGACTGAAGACACCAGCCTCCAGGCGGCCGGGAGGCCACCGCGGGGAGCAGGGGAGGGGAAGGCATCATCCAGCGGGTGGAAAACTCTGAACAGAGCGTAAAGGAGGCCGAGGAGGCGGCAGGGTGAGCAGGAGGGACTGTGGTCACAGGGAGGTAAGGGCCGCGGCCGATCGTGAGACGCACCTCTGGGCCTGAACGTGCGGAAACGGGGCCTGACAGCTCAGTCTCCAGGGAGCTTGGCAGGGCGGGCAGCTCACAGGCCAGTCTGCGGCCCCTCCTGGCCATGTAGGTGCAGGAGGGGGACACATGGGTGGGTGGTCTCTGCTGTCCAGGCTGGTCCCAGCGCACACTTGAGCAGAGCTGCTTTCTTCAGGCCTGGGCTCAGCCTGCAGACAGGAGCTGAGCGGTTCTCCCGGCCCAGGAGCCCCTCAGGGGCCCTGGGATCCGGTTAGACGAGCTCAGAGCCCTGGCGCGGGAGGCTCACGGTTGTCATCCCAGCCCCTTGAAGACGGTGTGGGGCCTCCTCTCCCCACAGGCCGGGCGGGTTAGCCTGCTGCCGCCCCCGCCCCCGCCGGGCAGTGTCTGCTCCCTCGGGAATCTGGCTCCACTGGACCCTTGGGCGCAGGGTGGTGGTGGGGGATGGCCGCGCCGGCGCTTCCCCAGAAGGAAACTAAGAGAAAGGAATGAGGACGTGCAGCCGTGCAACCCACGGGCTCTGTCCACGCGTCTGCCGGAGGAGGATAGGCGGGACCCGCCCCTGAGGCTGGCTGGCCCCCGGGCTGCTCGGCTTCCTGGGTCACTAGAAGCCAGAGGCAAGTGTGGATTTGGAAGGTCCCAGGTCATCCAGGGAAACCGCTAGGTTTCGGGGGCTCCTCCCCGCAGTAGGGGGGCCTTGACCTGGGTGCCGTCACTGCTGTGGGCTGGTGGCCTCCCCTCCAGCCCCAGGGGAGCCTGGACTGGGTGTGCTGTGGCCCCCAGGCCCCAGACCTGCAGGCCTTGCCTGACCCCACTGCTCTGTGTTGAGCCCGGACCTCCTGACCTTGTCCGGCAGGGCACCGCTCCCACAGCCCACCCGTGGCCAGAGCCCTGTCCACGCATGGGCCCAGCGGCACGGCTGGCCGATCCTCCACCATCACCATGAGGGGCTTCTGGTCACCAGTGGGCTCGTTACTTCTATGTTCTGTTTACAGACCTGTGTCTCACTGGGCCCCAAGCCCTCGGTTCAGAGGCCACATAATCCATTCTGCACGGCCAGCTCTGCGTAGGGACGTGAATACCAGTTTGGGTAATGCATTGAATAGAAACTGGTGATAAATTGAACGGAATATTCCAGAGAATTCTCTCTTCACAAATCTTTTCCGAAAACCTCAGGAGCCTGAATATGCTCCACTATTTACTTGATTATCGCCCTGGTAATCAGCTTCCAAAATGAGCTCTGAGCAGGCCCGGGGGGTGTGGGGTCTGGAAGATTTTCGAGCAGCCGGATGCCGGGGACGCGCCCGCCCTCTTGGGAGCCCGGCTGTTCCTCGCACACGAGGTCGCCAAGCCCATCGTTTCTCGCCGTCACTCGCTGCCCTGATTTTCCACCTGGAACAGGTTCAAGTGCTATGACTGATGTTAATCACTGCTCGTGACGGTTATTACCGTTTAGGAGTGAAGTGGCTCTGGCTGGAATTCTCCTCTTAACAGTCGTGTGCTCGTGATAAGGGTCGAAGTCACTGCAGTGAGTCCCTAGGCAGCAGTTGTACTTTGGAGCCAGGTGGACAGAGTTCACATCTCAGCTATACCCCCAAAGGGTAACTCAGAGCCAGTCCCAGGAGCCCTCTGTGCCTCAGTTTGCCCACTTGGAAAGAGGGGTGCTCATAGGTTCTTCACAGTCTGTTACAAGAATCCAGTGAAAGAAAGCATGGGAATGCTTAGCAGTGTCTGGAAAACCATCTGTGGCCAGTAGGTGATGGAGTCTGTTACTGGACACCCGTGTTAGGAGCAATTCGTAGTAGGCTTTGCTGAGGGGGTGTTCCCAGCTGGTTTCAGGGGGAAGCGTCCAACAGGCGCAGGGTATTGCCAGGCTTTGCGCTGGTGGCCGTGAGCTGGGCGGATCACGGACCTGACCACGGGCATTTCTTACGCTTTCGTGGATGATTCCGACAAAAGCACACAGCATGTGTGAGAAATGCGCCCGAGGAACAGCACGGAGATAAATACGGAAGAAAAGGGTGACGGGCACTTTGCTCTGATTTAATCCGCTTGGTTCATCATATTCAAACCCAGAGAAGCACGGTCTTCAGTGTCGGGCAGAAGTGCAGGCTCGAAGGTGGCTGTGGGCTGCGCCATCGCTGTCTGGAGGTGCAGCTGCTGGGTGACCCCCTGACCCCCCACACATTCTCATGGGCAGAGTCGCTCTCCATCAAACCCTCCCAGCTTCCCTTCCCCTGGTGGAACCTGCCACCTGGTTGCTTCCTTACTCTGAGGTGCAGAACCCTCATCACAGTGTAAGGAGCATCCCTTCACTGGGGATCCGAAGTGTGACCAGGGACCAAACTCCAGACCCCAAGGAAGGGGCTCTGGTGGTCGGATTCCAGGGCTCGGCTGTGGGCAGGGTGAGGACAGGGTCCCGTGTCAGGACAGTACCAGAATCCTCCCTGAAATAGTGTTGAGCACGGTCCCCGGCTGGTCTTAGCAAAGCCGAGATGGGGTGCCAGGCTCTGCCCTGGGGCCCGCGAGACGAGGGCAAGCAGGCTAGGGGGGCTCTCACTCTGCTTCACCCGCAGCTCGCAGCTCGCAGCTCTGGGTCGTTTCTAGGACACTAAGATGTGTGTTTAGATAAAGCTGGAAGCTGCGGTCACGACCTCTTAAGTCCTCCTTTCCTTCTGCCACTAGCTGAAGGAAAGCTTCTGGGCTTTGGAGGCCGACGTGTGTGGGCTGAAATCTTCATTGCTGCCCACATTCGGGCAGCCCCAGGGTCTGCAGGGCTTTCCTGAGCCAGAGACAGTTGAGCTGAAATGGGAAAGGAGGACGAGTGGGAAGGAGCGGGCAGGAAAGAGCCCGGGAGAGGGGGCGGCACCCGCAAAGCCCGTGAGCAGGAGCGTGGCCTCGAGCAGCCGCGCTTCTGCTGACCAGCTTCTTCCCCAGCCTGTCCCAGAGCAGTGAGGCGGAGCGAGCAGTGAGGCCTCACCGGCTGGCGCAGGGTGGGCTTGCTCCTTTCCACGGCCGACACCCATCTCCCTACGAAAGTGAAAGTGAAAGTGAAGTCGCTCAGTCGTGTCTGACTCTTTGCGACCCATGGACTGTAACTTACCAAGCTCCTCTGTCCATGGGATTTCCCTACGAAAGCCCTAGAAAAATCTCGCTCCCCTCACAAAGAGAGCATGTTCTGGAATTTGGAAGACGTTGCAGCAACGCAGATCCAGGGAGCCAGAGCCACGCCCACCGGGAGAAGCTGCCCGTCCCAGGCCCGGCCTGCGACGAAAGGGGGAAATGCTGTCACTCAGCCGGGGGCGGGGGCTCACGCAGGGGTGGGGGGTCATGCAGGGGTCAGGGCTCACGCAGGGGTGGGGGAGCTCACGCAGGGGTGGGGGATTCACGCAGGAGTGGACGGGGCTCACACAGGGGTGGAGGGGGTTCACGCAGCGGTGGGGGGGTTCACGCAGGGGTGGAGGGGGTTCACGCAGGGCTGGGGGGTTCACACAGGGGTGGGGGGCTTCAAGCAGGGGTGAAGGGGTTCACGCAGGGGTTAAGGGGTTCACGCAGGGGTGGAGAGGGCTCACGCAGGGGTGAAGGGGTTCACGCAGGGGTGGAGGGGGTTCACACAGGGGTGGAGGGGGTTCACGCAGGAATGGGATTTCACGCAGGGGTGGAGGGGGTTCACGCAGGGGTGGAGGGGGCTCACCTACCGGCTGGCTCCCTGGGGGGTGGTTCCTGGTCTCCCCTGCTTTGTCACACAGGGAGAGAAAGCCAAAGGACTATAGGATTTCTCCACCGTGGGTCCCAGCTGAGCCTGAATTATTCAAACGCGTTAGATCAATTATTCAGGACGATGAATTGGCGTGTGCGGTGTGGGTTTGCTAGTAAACAAGAGGACTGAGCTGCAATGGGCAGGAGACACGCCCCACCCCTCTCGCTGATGGCATCTGTGTCTTGCCCTGACTTCAGGGCTCTTTCTGGGGAGAGCAGTGACCCCACGGACGCTCCCCTGACAGATCTGGGAGTGGCGGGAGCGGCTGGACTTGTCCCCCAGGCCTGGCTCCCAAGGCCAGATTGTATTTGACCTCAGATTGGCCGTAGGTCTGCCAGGACGTCTTGTGAGTTTGCTTTCTCCATCGTTTGTTGTGAAATGTCTTCGTAGTAGTTGTGAAACAGATCTTTGGTGCAAGTCCTCGTCCTAGCCTGGAGGGCGTGAGATTGAAAATACGTGGGGCCCAGGCCCCAGACGAATGTGAACCCTTCAGCTGATGAGGTGGCGGGGTTTTTCTGAACCACATCGGGGATGTCTGGAGCCTCCCGCCCCGCCCGTGTGCCTGTTCAGGCCCCCAGTCACCCACAAATTCTCCTCTGATTCTGTGTCTTCTCCAGCTTAATGCGTCCAGA
Organism: Ovis aries; assembly: GCF_016772045.2. NCBI lineage: Eukaryota > Metazoa > Chordata > Mammalia > Artiodactyla > Bovidae > Ovis > Ovis aries. Next base: position 49,367,006 of record NC_056073.1, read on the forward strand.
ATAGCCGCCCCTCTCCTCCTGCAAACCTGCCCGTTCCCAGCGATCTCCAGCCAGGAATGTGGGGACTGTTCTTGGCCCTCTGTCCCCTCCACCATCAGGCCATCGTGAAACCCTGTCTCCAGATTACCTCTCACCTCCGTCCTCACTGCCCCCTGCCACCCACTGCCTGCCAGTCTGTGCCAGGCCACCAGATCCCAGTGTCTGAGCTCAGCCCCAGTCAGGTAGCTGTGCCCACAAACTGGCTTGTAGCAGGCGTATCAACCACGTCCCTCCAATCTTGGCAAGAATCTATCACAAGGCCAAGGACAGCAGGTGGGAGTGGGTGCCAGGTCCATCCTGACCTCAAAAGCTCCTTAAAGGAACAGATTTTCCTTTGCTGGGGATCTGTGGATTATTGTATGTGATTCAAATTGAGTTTTTTACCTAAGCTTGTCTGAGTGCTTCCAAACTGGCTTCTCTGTTGATCTGAGTGGCTGGCTACCTGAGGCTTTGGCCCTTCGGGGGTCCAGGGGAGCCACAAAGGGGAAGCTACTCGGGGGTGTGTTTTCAGAACTATGCGGGTGAAAGTAGAGACCTCCTCTAAAGGATGGGTTAGCCCGCCTGGGGTCATCGAGTCACCCCCCATCTGCACCCCACAGGGGCGTGTTTACGCCCAGGGTCTCCTGGGAGAGCTGGGGGGAGGCATGTCCAAATACGGGACTTCTGCCCCCGGTCATGCTCCCAACACGCAGGGACAGACACGGACACTCCCGTGGACACTCAGCACCTGGACATCAGAGGGTTTCTGTGTGTGTTTGCGGTTTCTCATGCTTTGTTTTGTTTTAGTTCAGAAAAATATTCCGACCCTGGAGGAGAGCTCTCCCTGCAGCAGGAGAACCAGGTTGGGTGGGGCTCGTCGAACCCCCGGGGGTCTGCAGGCCGCCCTGCGGTTCCTGGCAGGACAGTCCCTGCTGACAGCAGGCACTGGGCTCCATCCCTCCCTGGAGATCCTGGCATCCCGGTGAGGACGGTGGCCAGGAGCGCGGGCCGCTCAGAGCAGCCCTCGGTCCCGCTGTGGGTCTTCCGACCCAAGCTCCCTGGGGACCCCCCCACCCCCCGGCCACCTTATTAGCATACCAGAAACCCTCTCCTCGATAAAGGAAATTCCAAAGAGCTGGAAACTCTGCCAGGACCTGGGGCAGACTGTGTACAGACTTCGCCGGCCACTGTTCGTGCTGCGCTTCTCTGGAGCAGACTGTACAGTCTTCACCGTTGTTCTCTGTTTGTGTTGTGCTTCCCATGACTGCGAGCGATGATTTACGCAGTTCCGTGTTTACCGTCCGTCTGTCCCACTGCACCGTCAGCTCCATGCAGACAGGGGTCTGGTTGCTCCTGTTTAGATGTGTCCTCCAAGCCCGACGCCCCGGCCCCAGAGCTGCTCACGTGATGGTTACACAGAGCTTGAGCGGCAGGGAACGAGGCCAGAGAGGCACTTGGGGGCCAGACTGCAGGCCAGAAGTTGTCAAGTCCCCAGGGTCCAGCGTCATGAAGCCCCTTTGCAACACAGTCCTTGGAAGCCTGGGGGCAGCGGTGGAAGATTCCTGTGACCCAGGACTTCACTGCAGGGCGGGGTGTGACTGAGCTCTAAGTCAGGGAAAAGGGCCCAAAATACAGAAGGGGGTGAGATTCGTCTCTCTCATGCTCAGCAGCCTGAGAAGTGATAATCAAAGGCAAGAAGGGGAGGAGCAGGAGACGGAGGGGACGTGGGGCCCACGTGGGGAGTTGGGGACCAGCCCTGGTGCCTGCTGAGCATCTCTCCTCCGAAGTTGCGGGGAGAAACCGCGGGGAGGGAGCCAGTTCCTCCAGGGGGAGCTGATGAAGGCTCAGGTCACAGGCGTCAGCATCCCCTGCTGACAGCCAGGGCAAGTATGGAAATACATCAAAAAATATAAATATACAAGAAACATGTTGATGTCTGCTGATGAAAATAGCAGAGCAGCAGAGCCAGATGACATCGTGCTGTGAGATGGCCTGCTGGTCAGTGCAGACTGGTCCATGCAGTCCTCTTTCCAGAGCAGACTGGAGGGCCTTTACACAGGCAGACAAAGGTCTCCGGCCTTCACTCTCTCTGCTCGGCTAAGCTGAGCCTGCTCTTCAGATCCACTGTGCTTTTATTGCAAACAAGAACAGAAGCGTTGAGCACAAATGAAAGTGAAATTCACTTGGTCGTGTCTGACTCTTTGCAACCCCATGGATTGCACCTGTACAGTCCATGGAATTCTCCAGGCCAGAATACTGGAGTGGGTAGCCTTATCCCTTCTCCAGAGGATCTTCCCTACCCAGGGATCAAACCCAGGTCTCCTGCATTGCTGGCAAATTCTTTACCAGCTGAGGCACAAGAAAGGTTTAGCACAATGATCAAACTCAAACATTTCTATGTTGTCAAATAAAAATATAGTGTTCAAGTTTTTTAAGCCCATAAACTTAGAGGCACATTTTAAAGAAAATAAGCTATAAAAAGAAAGTCCTGCCACCTTGAAAAAGGCCAGGTGGGGGGTTAGGAGAGCAGAAAAGGAGGAAACAGAAGAGAAAATCACATTTCTTCCAGGGAGCTGGAGCCAGTGACTTGGGGGAGCTCCCCGGGGCGGGGCGGGGCTGGAGAACCAAGGCCTTGAGCAAACGCTGAACATTGGTCGTTACTAACATTGACTTGGTCATCTAGGCTTTTCAAGGTAACGGTTTGTATTTTAAAAGATGATTTCCAATCTTTTAGAATCTCGCTCTAAGTGGAATACTCTATGTTTCCTTCTGGAAGCCATTAACCTGCAGTTGGGTGGCTGGCAGAATCTTAACTATACCTGGAAGGAGCTGCCAGTCTTGTTCAGATATGATACCAAGTCCAGACTAAATGTATCCCCACCTTAGCTTCCCTCAGAGAATCCTAGCAAAGCCCTGGCGTGCCATCCACAGAAAGAGGGCCGTGGGGGGTGGCTGAGTGGGAAGAGGCGGGCTTCCTGCCTGCAGTTGCAGGGACGTCCTTGGAGAAGGTAAGTGTACCGATTTTCTTCCCTTTCTTTCCACATTTCTCTCTTGTATTGATGCACTTCCCTTTCATTAAGCACTTTATTTTCACTGCATGTTTGATTCTTAGGTTGACTCTGTATTTTTATCCTCCTAAATATCTAAGAAGGATATTATACGTTTGAAAAAAATAAACAGAAAATACCGAGCTTGGCAAATTTCACAGGAGGATGTGAGTTTGTGAACACCCTGCCGGAGCCCTTCCAGGACCTTGGAAGCAGGCAGTAAGTCAGAGTCGTGAGGCTTTAGCACCACAGCAAACCCACCGTCCCCAGGCAGGGTCCAGGCCCAGAGAGAACCCTTCCGGGAAATGCCTGTGATCTGGGCCAAGTCTCTGGTTTCACACCCATGGTGACTGTCACCCAGAGAAGGGGTCACGTCCAGTCTCTTTATCCCCACCAAGAAGTCTAAGTGGGGGAGGCGGGGATCACACGCCAAGAATGCCTCTTGTCCCCAAACAACCTCCTCCTCGCTGCTCTCTGGACAAAGTTCCCCAGTCACTCGTTAAGTCATGCCCTCGTTACACAGAAATCTGCTGAGTGTTTGCTCTGAGCCAGGCATCCCGCCAGGAGGGCATCCAGCCTGTGGCCTGTTCTGTGGCTTCGGGCTTAAAGCTCTGCTTGCTGTTCTCTGGGCCCCGATACTGCTCCTGTGCGATGGGCTGTCTCACGGGCGGAAGGGTGGGGTCCTGGATGCCACTCAGCCCCCCAGTGCAGGCAGCCCGGGGCTCTGGCCACGAGGCATGGATGCAAGGCCCAGCTCTGGCCTAGTGAGGTGCATCCCTTGGGCAGTCAGCCTCCCTGAGCGCTGTGTGTTCATCTGTACGTGTTTGTCTCTCGGTCGTGTCCGACTCTACAACCTCGTGGACTATGTCCCACCAGACTCCTCTGTCCATGCAGTGCTCCAGGCAAGATTACTGCTGTGGGCTGCCATTTCATACTCCATTTATCTGTAAAGCCCAGTACGTAGTACTGAAGAACTCCTTAAAACCCAGGTAGATTTAAGTTCGAGAGGGAAAACCATTGGCAAGTTGCTAATAAGCAAAACACATCATGTTTTCAGCCCCTGACAGATGACTATTGGTGGCCATTGGGTGCTTCCTCGCTGAATTGGTGGCTAAAGTCCCTTCAGGGGCCCAGGTCCAGGTAGGGGACTCGAAGAATAATTGAGGTTATTTGTGATCTCAGGTCTGTATCAACACACGGAGTCCAGATGAAAGGGGTTTGCCTCAGACTCGTTGGAGGGGCACAGGTTTGGTGAAAAAGATCTGAGAGGTGGGTAGACTGTGTAACTCTGTGGCGGTCCAGGGGGCCTTAAGAAGAGTGTAACTTGGTAGGAAGCTTGACACTCACCATGAAGGACAGAAGAGGACTCAAAGCGGGATGTCCAAAGCCCCTGAGGCCTCACCTGTGAAGCTTAGACATCTGTGTGGCTGGGAACGGCCCCTTCCCAGGGGCAGGAGGAGGGCAGGGGCAGAGGGGAGAAGTCGGGATCAGGGTGATCGTCACTAGGAAATGCATGAAATCTGGAGGCACAAAATAATGAATTAAAATGGATTAAACTCATGGCCGGAAACCGAAGTTGGCCGCGAAAACTCACAAAAATCGTGCCGTCTCCACGCAAGGAACAGTGTGTAAATGAGACTCTGTATCAGATGTGCGTTTTGTGTGTGTGTGTGTGTGTGTGTGTGTGTGTGTGTGAAGGCTGAGAGTACCCGCTGGGCTGCGGCACTCTGATTTGAACTTGGTTTGGGGATTTATTGTTGTGAGGTCTCCCTTTGGCCCGGGAGAAAGCCCCCGGGGACAAGCAGAGACCCTCGCACTAGAGTCCGCAGGTCACACTTGCTGTGTCCCCTGCTCGCCCGCAGACTCGTGCTTTGCTCTCGTTTTTAACGTCGTCTGCTTCTTTGCCTGCACTGGGCCTCAGCTGCAGTGCGTGGGCCCTCCCCGGCTGCCTGAAGGCGTCTCTCTAGTTCCGGCGCGTGCGCTCAGCAGTTGCTGTGCTTGGACTCAACTGCCCCGTGGACTGTGGGATCTAGTTCCCTGACCAGGGATCAAACCCTTGTCCCCTGCATTGGAAGGCAGATTCTTAACCACTGGACAGCCGGGAAGCCCCCCTGGGCCCACACGTTTCTGTGTCTGTCTCTGTGAATTGCTGCCAGCCCTTCACGAGCACAGGCTTGGAAGTCTCATCTTTAGCTCAGTGTGCTCAACGCCTTGGTAAATGCTGAATGAGACACCGATCATGCCATAACCGCCTCAAGAACAGACAGGAGTATGAGAGCTGCTTAAACGCTTAATGGCCTGCGTCCCTTGGTTAAGATGGGAGTGTAGCACCTCTGTATGCATTTTACAAGTTGGCATCTGCCCAGCTGGACTGTGGTCATGGGTCCAACCTCGGGTCCACCCTCTGGGCTGCTTCTCCAGGAGGAGCTGGAGGCGGATCCATCTTCAGCATTCAGGTTTCTGACAGAAGGCATGTTATTGTTGTTTAGTCACCAAGTCGTGTCCGACTCTGCAACCCCTTGGACTGCAGCCCGCCAGGCTCCTCTGTCTGTGGGATTCTCTAGGCAGGAATCCTGCAGTGGGTTGCCGTTTCCTTCTCCAGAGTATCTTCCTGATCCAGGGACAGAGTCTGCATCTCCCGCATGGGCGAGCAGACGCTTTACTACTGAGCTGCCAGGGGAGCCCAGTCTCACCCTTCTGAATTCTGCGTCATTCTATCGTCACTCTGGCTGTGGGCTAAATAATACACAGAACTGTTTTTGACCCCAAAGATCACATGCATTTTAGACCTCTGCAAGATCCGCACGTGTTCTGTTACTGGAGACAGGCGAGCGTTCTTAGATCTCTCACGGGAGTGGGCGCCCTCCAGGTCACCTGCCCTACAAACTAGTCAGGCGCAGACAGGGTGGCCTGCATGGAAGGAGGGAGAGATGCCCCCGGAGGACGGCGGGGCTCTTCCTTCCTCCAAGGAGGAGTTCTCCGGGCCCTCCCTCCTTCCCTGCAGCCTTGGACTTAAGGCCCAGCACGTCAGCTGGAAGCGCCCCGGGAAGCCTCCCTGTGCGTGTGCTGATGGAGAAGAGTCAGGACCCGAAAATGCAGGGATGGAAACCCTCACCCACATGGCCTCGCACGAGATGAGGCCTCCCCAACAAGCACTGAACTGATTTTCTCTGCCAAGGGATAAGATCAACATGCCTCACGCTTTGCAACTGTTTCTTGGCGAGTCTTAAGGGGCTGACCGCAGTCGCAGATGGTGCGCTGTGTTGGGAAGAAACCCGAGGAAGGGCTTCTGTGTGCACCCCCTGGGCTCCGGCCAGGGGGTGCCAGGATGCCAGGGTGCTTGTGTGTGTGGGGGGCAGTCCATGGAGTGACCTGCCTGTGTGGAGACTCCACAGCTGGTGTGTGAGGCGTTAAAGCTAACCTCAGTGTGCCCATGCTGAAAAGCTAATGTCACTTCCCCGCCCCTGCCAGACTGACAATTTGCTGTGAATTCAGACAAGGCAGAGGAGAGGCACCCCAGGGAAGGAGTGAGGGGCCCTGTGCCCGCCACGTGGTCCCCCCTCGTGCCCTGCCCCCAGCCCAGCCGCCCGTTCCTAACAACCAAGACGAGCAAAGCGTCTTACCAGCACCTTCCTTCATTCTCACTTGGGTTCTGTGCTTACCCCGTGTCACCAGGGGGAAAACGGGGCCCAGAGAAATGGTTGGTTTCCCTGCCGGGGGCTACTGCCTGAAGGTCTTGAGCTAGGCGCCCAGTCATGAGCTTTGCAACTTCAGTGGTTTCTTGGCCCAGAGAGCCATTTCCCATAAGATGGAAATACAGAGATACAGAGTTACTAGAAGGAATGACAAAAAATATTGAATCTCATATCTGGTTGCCTTTAAGAAACTGCTAAACATGTTCAATAGAACTCTAAAAACTGAAGTAGATCTCAGGATATTTAGGTTGTAGTCGCACTTACTCCTTTGAATCTGTGAGCTTCCTCTGAGATGCGGTGGAGTTCCCAGGTGGTCCTAGCGGTAAAGACTCCACTTGCAGATGCAGGACACACAGGAGATGTGGGTTCTGTCCCTGGGAAGGGAAGATCCCCTGGAGAAGGGAATGGCAACCCTCCACAGAACTCTTGCCTGGGGAAACCCATGCAGGAACCCATGGAGCCTGGCGGGCTGTAGTCCATGGGGTCGCAAAGAGTCAGACACGACTGAGCATCTGAGCCGCAGCTCAGAGATGGAGTATCAAGGACCCTGCATCCAATGATTGTCTGACTTGAAAGCATCCACCTCTATTTTTGGAACATGATCCAGGGTCAAGGTTCCTTTCACATGTCACTGATGTGACCAAATGTACAGGGGTGTTTTTGTTGTTGTTTTAAGAATTTTTGTTTTTGGACCATTTTCAAAAGCTTCATTGAATTTGTCACAATATTGCTTCTGTGTTATGTTTTGGTTTTTTGGCCTAGAGACATGTGGGATCTTAGCTTTATGACCAGGATTTGAACCTGTACCCCTGCCTTGGAAGCGTGGCGTCTTAACCACTGGACTGCCAGGAAAGCCCCTGTATGCGGTTTTAAACCCCCGTCTTCTCCTAGCTTCAGGCTCCCAAGAGTGCATATCTTACTAATGGGAAATCAATGCACACCCACCAGAGAATGCAGCAGGTGATGGCTTTGAGGTGTGGAATGCGTGCTTGGCCAACCCATTTAATTAACTGCTCAGCAGAAAAGAAAAGTGCAGGCCCCGGGGTGGCCTGGGGCGTGAGGAAGGAGGAGATGAAACCCTGCCTGTGGCAAGGATGCCCCCGGAGACCCTGGGTGTCTTCTCCAGCGCCCGCCTGCCGATCCCCGCCCTCAAGGGCCTGCGAGGACCCAGCCACCCCTGTGGGGAGGTGCCCTGCGACCCTGGGCTTCACTTGGAGCTGCGAGCATTTCAGACTTTACTCCCCAAGAGGCCGGCCAGGGGTCCGCCGAGCACAGGGGGCGAGGATCTACTTTGCCGCCCTCTTAACGTTATGTTTCAGAAGGACCCGGCCCAGAGCCGTCAACGGAGAAGGTAGGCCAGGTGAGGACCGCAAGGCACGTGGTCCCCCTTAGGCCTCGGTCACCACTCAGTGTGGTGGTAACTCAGAAGAGGCTCAAATGCCCCTCTAAGAAGGATCGATGGAGCTCTGGTGGAGCAAATGCGTAGTAAAGGGGCGCACGGACTCAAGACAGGCCCGGGGGTGCGCTCCTGTGAAATCTGCCCGGGAGGCCACTTGCTCCCTCCATGGCTTGTGGAGGCCCGAGGCACGTTCAGTCCCTGCCCTCAGCCTCATGCTTACGATGCTCCCCATCTTAACCCTCAAAGAGCGTTGATAAAGCTGACTCCTGGGACGCGGGGAAAATAACCTGGGGCAAAACTGAGAACCAGTAATAGGAATGATGACAATGAACGACCACGGGCTTCCGTGTGGCTCAGACAATGAAGAGTCTGCCCGCCAACGCAGGAGACCTGGGCTCTATCCCTGGAACGGGAAGATCCCCCTGGAGAAGGGAATGGCAGCCCACTCCAGTATTCTTGCCTGGACAATCCCACGGACCGAGGAGCCTGGCGGGCTACAATCCATGGGCTTGCAAAGAGTCAGATACACTGAGCAACTAACACTTTCACTTTCGTATTTGCCAAAACACACTCACAGCCCACGACTCGTTTGACCTTTCAGCTGGACTGTGAGGTGGGGAGGTTTCCCTGGTGGGAAGATGGAGCTTAGGAGGCTCTCGGACCCGCGTTTACAGGCTGAGTTGGGGCGAGCGTGGGTGGGCTGGGTGGGCCAGGGTCTCTGAGGGCGAACCCAGGGCACCCCAGCTGGAGTGCGGCCCTCTCCCCAGCCCTCCCCTCAGTCATGCGTTTCCTTTATTCCAACCTCAAATCTGCTGACCTCCCCTAAGACACCAACCAATAATTAACACCTCATGGAAGCCTCACTGGGAGCTGGAAAATTCCAGGTGGTTGAAAACAAGCCACCGTATCTCCTTTCCCCCAAGGGAAGGTGAATAATTGAGCATCTTTCTGCCTTCCCCAGGAGCCCCGCTCTGCACCACGGAACCAGCGTGTGGCTGCCAAGCGTCCCTCTCGGGTATCGGAGGTTCTAACTCAGTGGAAAGGAGGGTCTATGTTCTGGGGCCGTCTCAGTACCTGGCATGCTGCCTGGCCATGCTGGACAGAGCGGCCCTCTGAGGCCCAGGGTGCCTCGTCCCGCTGCCCTGGAGACACATGGTGGGAGCAGGGAGGGTTCCTTGCCCAGGGCAGCCCGTCACGGCCGTGGCTGTGTCAGAGCCGGACAGAGCCCAGGCCCACCCAGCCCACCTTGGCTGTTTGGGCCCTGGGCCTGGGTGATTGGGGCAGAGGGGTCGTGCTCCTTCCTGGAGGTGTTTGGCAGCCAGCGAGTGCGTTTTGGTTGGTTTGCACGTGACAGGCTCACTGGCAGGTGGGTTGTTTACTGTCTCTAGGCACCGCTGACCCTGGGAGGGGTGGTCCCTCCAGGGTTATCAAGGTCTCAGAAAGCAAAGCGTCACATAGAGGTTAAAAGACACAGTTAACACGAGGCAGCTGCTGCTTTGCCTGCCCAGGGCTTTCTTCCCTTGAGGAGGGTCTTCCCTTCTCCGTCTCTCTGTCTTCTCAGATGATTGTCCCCATGGTTTCAGTCACTGGCTGAGGGGCCTGACCTTAGGTGGGCAAGGTCGGTTTCCAGGATCTTCTCACAGAGCTGGGGACCTGCTCTTAGGGGGCAGCAGGACAGCATGGGTCTACAGGTGGAGAGATAGGAGATGTGCAGAGAAGCAGAGAGGAGGGAAGAGAGAGCCTGGGGCCTGCGAGCCCTGAACCAGCCGTCCCTGAGGCTGACCCCGTCTCTGTCCTCCGTCACAAGAGTCAGTCACTTGCTCTTTCACCTAAGATAGTCTGATTGTATTTTCTTCGTTTGAATTTTGCATTTTTAAAAGAGAAACTATGTGTGTTTTAATTTATTCTTGGAACGTGTCTTGCTTCCTTTCTAGTGATGCTTATACCCCCCAAGCAGTTCCCCTCGTATAAGGGGGCATTTCGGTGATCTAACAACTAATAGGTCATGTTTTTTTCTGAGGCACCCAGACAGAAATGAAGAGTAAATGTTCAAGGCAAAGGATAAGAAGGGCAGGTTTTGTTGGACGCAGTCATCCCTATTTTAAGAGCTTTTTAGCATAGCGGTGGGGGCTCCTCAGGCACGAACACACACTTGACAAGACATTGGTGCAACAGGGCACGTTTGCTGAGGTCCTCGGCCATCAAAGTAGTTTCAAGAAAGTGACATTGCCAGCAATTAGGCAGATCGTCTTCCGGCAAATGCCACCGTCGGGGAGCCCTCGGAGGGAGACGGGGTCACGGGAGACGGGGCCACGGGAGACGGTGTGTGCTGTCTGCTGAGGAGGCTGGTGATTGAGACGTGGGGGGCCTGGGGGTGGAACATGAGGACTCTGACAGCGCTTGAACAGGACAGGCTGGCTGTCCAGTCTTCCAGCTCAAAGTCCAAGGCTACAGGCTGGCCCTCCCCACGCAGCCAGGCCCCACGTTCTCACCCGCTTACGTTTATCTTGCTTCTAATCTCGCTTGCTTAACTTTTGATGCCTCCTTCGCAACTTGACACGTTCAAGATTTTTAAAAAATATGCCCATTGTAGGCACTATTGGCCCATGGGCCTCTTTCACAAAGGAACTTAAGCTCCAAATAAAAGGCAGGAGCGCCCAGGCCCAGCGCCCTGGCCTCTTTGCAAAGAGGAGAACCTTGTATGCTTCCCTGCGATTCTAACCTGGAGGGGAGGGGAGGGTGGGTACCGTCGCTCAGCATAAACCGAGCTCTGTGTTCACTATTGACTTTAAAGGCACCAAAGCTGAAAATCCTTCTCCAAATATTTCTGGGCTGAAAGAACAGCGGCGTCGCCAAACCAAACCTCGTTCTTTTCCTTGTTCTTTTCCTTCTTCTGAATGCCTGACGTCTTCCTGTGGCTTTTTTCCTAACCCCTGACCAAACCCGTCCTTGGAACACAGGTGTTCCTATTTACCCTTCGCAACCCGCTTCCTGGAACCCTTCTGGGAAAAGACAAATATTTAGAAAATGGCCAAGCAAATAAGGATCTCTGATTTCCATGAGCGCGGGTCCAACTTGTGCCCAAAACTCTGCCCCTAGGCAGCAGTAGCCCTTTCTATTAACTATTTATCCATTCCTCTACTCAGCCACCCTTTCAGCGAACATTTTTATCACGTGCTGTTACCTGTGAACAGGGCGTGGTCTCTGCATTCCTGACGCTCTTGTCTGCGTCCCCCTGAAACGTGAGTTCTAATCGCGGAGATGGCTGGGAACGCGTAGAGTGGGGTGCTGGTTTGCTGACTGTGTCCGGTCACCTCTGCTTATGTGGGGCTGTGAGAACATCCTCTTCAGGAGGAGCAGACCTCAGGGAGGCCCGCTGGTGACAGGTGGTTCACGCCCACCAGCTTGTGAGGTCTCTCAACAAGCCTCTGGGGTGATAGGGGCTGGCAGGTCCTGTTTCCTCCGAGGACACTGGACTGATGGGAGCTAAGTCACCGTGCAAGATTGCTTGGGTAGGGATCAGACCCCTCGTCTACGCTTACCTTGTGACAGCATCTCCACTGTTTGGGAAAAACAACAGCAACACCGTCTCTAGGTTTGGCGTCTGTGACCCCACCTTCTCTGGTGCTTTCCTCTGGTTCCTTTCTGGCCTGGGGGGCTGCTCCAAGCTCCTCGGGGGCTTGCCCTTGGCCTTCAGCTCAGTTTGCACGTTTTACTGGGTGAACGACTGCACTCCAAGAGCGCACGGCGGAAAGGTGGGCTTGCTCCCCCTTAATGTTTCTAAATTTGCCAAACGTGTAAACAAGGGCATCCTTGTGTTTTGCAGAATTTCCAGGCAGAATAGAATCTAACCCACGCTCCAGGCTCCGGACATCACATGCACAGGGTTCCAGCATTAGTACACGCTGGAAACGCCCACGTTCCAAGAAAAAGGACAGCGGCTTTTGCAGCAAAAGGCCTAAGTGGATGTGACGTCAGGGGAGAGGAGTCTTTGGCCAGGCATGGGCGGCATGGCCAGCGGAGGACGTGACCATCAGAGGCCCACGTCTGAGGTCGCAGAGAGCTTCCCGCACCTCCAGCAAAGGGTCGTCGTGCCATGGCCCACGTTCTCTTTCGGGTTTAGCTACGAAAGTGTTTGGTCTCCCTTCCTTCAGGGAAGGGCCTGGGTTTTTGTTTTGTTTTGTAACATATTTCTATAAACTCTGCGGTAGCCAGAATCGTGTTGTATATTTTCAGTGACTTGTCTGACCACCCAGTCCTCTCTTTTGGAAAATATCCCCTAGATCTTCACCAGCCACCCCCTTCGGGCACTTTGCGGGGTTTCTCGGGTAGCAGGGCGCCCAGGATCTCGCCAGGCAGCCCTGGGGTAGAGGTGGCCTCTCACGTCGGATGGTGGGAAGTACCCCAGCTCCCTGACAGCCAGCCTCAGATGGGCTGGATCTGGTGTACCGGGTGCGTTCTGGTGTTTCTCCCTGACGACTGGCCCCAGGGACCCCTCAGCTCCCAGGACTTGTCTCCAGCCCCCGAGGGTCCCTCCTTCACTTAGGCCAACACAGTGATGGGCTGGCCGAAAGACGGGCATTCTTCATGAGAAACCGCTTTCTCCCCCGCTGGGCTGGCAGCTACCTTTCCGGGGAGGCGGGGGGCCACTCCCTCTCCAGGGCCAGGTACGGGGGGACTTTGTACCAGACTAGAAGGACAGGCAGAAAGGGTTGACCTCCGGTGTCCCCAGGGCCACCATGGTTCCCAGTCCTCCTTTTCTGTCTGTTTTTATGGAAGACTGCAGGGTAGGGGCGGGAGGGAGCACGGAGGCTGGCCTCTGTTGTGGGGCTGCAGGTACAACACAGGATGCCCAGGTTGTTCTGAATTTTAGATAAATAGCAAAAGCATTTTAGCGTGAGTGCAGCCCCAGAACCACCTGCATTCTTGTTTGCTAAGCCTGGCAACCCTATGTGAGCACCCTAAGCTTCCTGCACCTCTCATCAAGGGGACCACTCCCCTTGCACAGCTTCCAGCAGTGACCCTGCCCCTCCCCAGAGTCTGGGGGCCTGCAGTCAGCCTGGCTCAGCTCCGTCTGCACCTTAAACAGATCTGAGAGCAGCCCAGGCTGGCTGGTTTTCCCTGGGGGGTGATTTCAGCGCTGTTTCACTGGTATGGGGTTGTGAACGTCCTGCGGGCTCCACTGGGAAGCCGTTTAAACCAGTGCTTCTTGAATGTGAATTGTGTGTGAGTCACCTGGGAACCTGGGCACCCAGATACTGAGTCAGAGGTCTCTGGTGGGGCCTGCGGATCTGCGTCTCTGACAGGCTCCCAGGGGACACCCACCAGCCGCTTAGAAATGGAGATAAGACGTGGTCAGACCTGGTTGTAGGGGATGGCCAGGCTCAGTTTTATCTCGTGGTCCCGGGAGGCTGGAGTCGCTTCAGACTGTGGGTTGTGACCCACCAGTGACTCACGAAACCCGGTTCATAGGTTGTGAGCCGTTTAAATTCCTGGACACTGTTTTTTTTAATGACAATCCAACATTTAATTAGAAGGGGAGGCAATTTTTACAAATAAATATCATGTGAATAATTTTTTGTCCAAAATAAAGGATTTGTTGCGTGCACTCATTAGATGTCCTCTTCCAAGCCACACGATTCGTTGGCTCTCGCGAGTTAGCTAAACTGCCTAAAGTGTGGATGATAAAATAAATCACGCGTTTCAGTGAAAAGCGAGAGGCTGTGCTGCCCTCTCATCTCGTCATTTTCGTAGTCCTCACTGACTCGGACTGTTGGCTCACGCCCCTGTCGACTGCCTGATCTCAGAGTCAAGGGCTGGCCCTGCACCCTGGTCTCACCCTAATTAGTCAGTGGAGAGAGACTCGGGGGGACCACACCTTGGGAGGGGAGAGGGGCCTGGGAGTCAGCCTGGGGAACGCCCAGGATCCCTGCCCGGCCTCGAGAGGAGCCGGGAGCCCCCAGGGAAGCAGCAAGGAGTGTCTTGATGTGCGGGCAACTCTCCCACACCCTCAACTCCAAAGCAACGTGGGCGCCTCTGTGGACGCCAAAGGCCCAGAAGCCCTGAACTCTGGCCGAGCCAGCCTGTTCTCCCGTCCTGGAAGCTGTCAGAGGGTGAGGAGGTGTGTATTTGCCTGGACTGTGGGTGAATCTCAGGGGATTGTGGCTGCCTCAGCAGCAGTGGGCCCAGCATCCGTAGCACAGGAGTCCTCATGGAAAGTGGTGGTTGACGCAGGACCCCTGTGTCTCCCAGTGAGGCCTTGGCCGTCCCGGTGCCTGGAAGCTCCCGGACGGATGGACCTTGGTTCTGAGTCTGAAGCCATCACAGCACGGCCTTAGGGTCTCCCCAGAGTGGCCCCTTGAAGATGTCCCTCCCAGGGCCCTCCCATGCCAGTCTTGTTCTTTCCTCCTTCAGACATGATGGGGACCAGGGAGACCTCGGGGTCCCGGTGTCAGGGGACACCCAGGCAGGTGTCTCTCTCCACAGCTCACTCACAGCTTCCAAACAGCGACCCGAGGCTGAGACCCTGCCTCCATGATGACAGGTTTGGCAAGAGCAACCCTCTGTGCGTGACGATGAGAGAGCTGTCAGGCTAGAAGCCGTTCTGACAATGAAGGAGAGCTCCCATCTGCTCTTCCATTTGGGTTGTTTAAAGGCAAGAAGCTTAAACTCCGTCTTTTGTTAAAGCAGACGAGAAGCAGCAGCCTTTCTTCTCTTTCTTCTTCCTGAACAAGCAGGGACTAAGGGGAAACTCGTGTTGCGAACTCGCCTCCCTCGAGACCTGCTCGTGTGGAGAGCAGCGTGCATCGGTGCGTTTCTGCTCATCGCCGCCTGCGTGGGGATCACACACTCGGCGTGCTCACGGGCCCCGCTCTGCAGAGGCTCTGCTTGCTCGTTTTTAAACTTTTTACTTGGGGTAGAGTTGATTTACAGCGTTGTGTGTTTCTGCTGCATGGCAACGCGGGTCGGGTCAGCCGTACACACACGAACATCCGCTCTCCTCTAGACTCCGTTCCCATGCAGGTCCTGACGTACAGAGGCCCCCGTGCTCTGCGGCGTCGCCTCCGACCCTGACCGGTGGGATGGCAAAACCCAAGAAATTAATGGAGAAGGAGCAAGTGTGAGGGAAACGCCTGGCTGTGCAGCAGTGCTGTGGACGGCACCGCCCAGCTCCTGTCCACAGCTTCCCTGTAAACCGTGCCATCTGAACATCCTTGTCTTCCAGCGGCCACGTCACAGCAGGGGGAGGGGCAACAGCAGTGACCCCCTCCGGCTGGTACCCCGGACGCAGCCCCTTCCCTGGGCCCAGGGCCAGAACCTCCCTCCGGGTGCTCTGAGGCTGGTCGAGCTGGTTTCTCTGCTCCGGCTCCTCATAGCCCCATCTTTTGCTGTAGGACAGTTTCGCCCACGTTTGGTTAGTCCGGGTATTTGGGGAGCTAGTTCCTGAAGCCGGGCAGTGCTGCGGCTTTCCCCTCTACACACCTTGGAATGGGCCTACAGGCCTATCCCGTCCTTCGCTTTCTCTCCCTCTTGTCCTCATCGCTGAGCTCCTGCTGTTGCAGGTAGCACATTAGGTGCTAGAGAATCACAGACAAGACACGGTTCTGGCCGCAGAGGACCCCTGGGTACCGGGAACGCCACGGACGGTGGTCCCCGCGGGCGGGGCCTTGCAGGGGAGGGCATCCCTGTGCTTTGTTAACCGGTGGCCCAGTAGCGGGCAGCTGCACCGGGAGGGACGCTGCTGGCTGCAAGCTGAGAGATTAACCCGCTCATCCCAGGAGAGCAGCCTGGAGCCTGGGCACCAGGGATTCAGGGTGTCCCCGAGGAAAGGCCGGAGGAGGCCTGGGAATGCGCCCCTTCTGCGTCTGACCCCCAAGGCCCCGCAGCCACACTGCTGCCGGACTGGGGGCCAGTGAACCTAGGGAGCTGCCCGGCAGCGCTCCGAGGAGGGACCTGGGGTCCAGGGCCAGGCTGGGTGAACAGGCTGACTGAAGGTGTCAAGAACGTTCAGGGAGCTTCCGGCTTTGCCTTCTTTCTCCTCTCTCTTATTTCCCTGTAACATCTCTTCACCCTCATTTTAATTTTATATCAAACTAATTCCCTCCCTCAAAAAAAATCCACTTTTTTGTGGATAGGAAATATTTTATGCTTAATTTTTTCCAAGATATGTTTCCTGAGTGTAAATCTCCTTTCCTTTCCCCTTTGCAGCTTCCAGCAAGTTCTTTCTCCTCCCCTCCGGTTCTTCAAGAACAAGACAGGGCCTCAACCCTCTTCCCCTAAAACCTGGGACTCTTCCCCCCGAAATTTCCTCACCCAGGAAACGGCGGGCCCCCAGCGCTCCCTGCCCTCCTCCTCCGCAGAGGCTAGCCCCTACTTGGTGTCTGCTTCCTCTCCGGCCCCAGGGATGGAGCAGAGCCTAGAGCGCCTTGGGTGAGGCGATGGCCTCTCAGGCTGATGGGTCTTCGGCCCGCAGGCTCTTGGAGGATGAGCAGCAGATGCGGCCTGCGGTGCCAGCCCCGCCCTCCTCGTCCCCCACGCTTTGACCGGGCTAAACAGGGCACTACAGGCATCACTGAAGAAGAAAAGCCGAAAGCTGCGGTGGGAGAGGCTGCCCTCTCCCTGCTTAGCAGGAAGAGGGTGCCAGGGCCGGCTCAGGGTGGGGCCGACTGCGGTCTCTTCGAGGTTCTTTCCTTACTCCGGGCCCGTGCCTGCTCCACCACCCCCCGCAGCTCGTCCTGGTGTGAGGATCCCCACGTGGAGACTAAGGATGGGTTTCCTGCATTTCAGGAGCTCCAGGGGTGACCGTAAGTGAGGACCAGAAAGCTCCAAGCAGGAGAGGCCGCAGTACTTTTTAAAAGTGTGTCTGTCATGACTTAACTCCAGAGGATGCGGGGTGGTGAGGGAACTGGTCAGGGGGGTGGGGGGACAGATGAAAGCGGAAAGGAGGCGCGGGCCGCAGCCAGGAGGGAAGACGTCTGGGCTGGGAGCCTGCTGACCGCGCACGTGCTCGCATGGTGAGTGAGCACCTGGCTTGCGAGAAGCTGCCTGACGGAGCGAGTCTCCGGCTGGAAGTGGCTGAATAAGCGCCCTGATGTGCTTGACGGCAGTGTCTCTGCTTTCATCCTGAAATGATTCACTGACAGCTTACTGACTCAGCGCTGGCCCGTCCTCTCCTGGAGGCCAGGCCCCAGGGTGAGTGACTGTGTAGACGCCACCGCGATGGGACCTGCCGATGAACAGAAGAGCCGGCCTCCCGGCTCAGGGCCCAGGGCGGCCCTGCAGCCCCTCCCCTTCCCCCGGCCTCGGCCTCTCCTGCGGCCACAGCCCGCCGGGGTCTGGGCTCTGACCTGGCCCCCTTCCAGGGTGCCGACTCCAGCCCCGCCCTGAGCCAAGCCCCCGCCCCCAGGGCTCAGTGACCCTCCTGCGGGCTCCCCCCGCCCGCTGCCCCTGTCGGCTCCCTCTGTTGCTCCTGCTGGCTCGAGGACCGGCTTCCTTCCACCACCGTGGGCCGCGCTCCTGGCTGGTGTGGAAGTCAGGTGTTGGCCCTCAGCCTCCCCGAGGCTCCCCAAGGACGGGGACCAGCATGGCACTCCCCTCGCTCGGGCCAGCGGCCAGTGCCAGTTGTCCACGGACTCTGAAGACCCCTGGCTCCAGGCTCACCCTTCCAGGGACGACAGCGTCTGCTAATGACCAGGCTGTGATGCGGTCCCTGGTTCTTTCTTAAAACCAGATACATGTCCCTAATCAAGGAAGATATTGAACCCATGAATGTCAAGTGCTTCTGAAATGGAGTTTTGCAGATTGTTGCCTCTCTCTACAAAAGAAGTTACACGTCCGTTATAGAAACATCAGAAAATATAGGTGAGCAAATGAGCCTTGTCCAACAGCTGCAGTTTAAATTATCTAGAGAAGGTTGCGGAACTCTTGGAGAGTTCGTCCTACGTCTGTCCACAGGCACCTACGCATATACACAGGGGTCTCGTATGCATACAGACATTCGAATGCTTTGCGTGTGCTGCCCGTGCCTGCAGACGTGTGCATGCTCTGTGTCTTGTGCATGAGCATGTAAACACCCGCGCCATGTGTCTTCCACACGTGTGCAAACATGTACGTACCTCTGACGGTTCTTTCACAGGCTTGCAGGTACACACGTACATTGTGCGTGTCTTTCCCATGTACACAAACACACACGTGCATCACATGTGACTTTTACAGACACAAGCAAGGCACGTAATGTGTTTTTAAGTATGTACACAAGCGCATATGAACACCTCTCGTGTGAACCTTTGTGTGTGCATATGTTATTTTTCAAACCAGATGATGCAAGGCCGGCCTCCTGTGACCTGGCGTTTTCAGCTCTTTGCTTCTCACTTCTGGAGGGTTGCACGTCTTTCCAGGCCGATAGGTCCCCGTCTGCTGCGGCATCATCCACAATCGCTGTCTAGTTTAATACCAGGCTGTGCACGTGATTAGCGGTCTATCTAATTGCTCCCAGAGCTAGACATTCAGGTAGCTCTCTGCACTGTTTCAGGGCAGCGTCCTCAGGTTTGCTGAAGTCTCTTCCAGAATTAATTGCTCATTTTGCCAGCCGCTCAGGGAAGAGTCAGCTGTCATTCTGTGGCATGTTTTGGCCCCAGAGTCTCTTGTGGGCAGCTCTGTCCACCCTCCTGTCTCTGCAGGGACGGGGGTTGCACCCAGGGGGAGGGGCACCTGGACCCCCCTGCCTCCCCTGCCCCACCAGCAACTCAGACCCCTCAGTTTAGCCCACGTTTCCTGGTCTTTGTCCCACAGTTTGCACATGGTCAGTTCTCAAGTAAAGTGTTGAATGGAAAGACGTTTCTACAGATGGAGCCTGGGAGAAGACCCGGTGGCTACCACCCCCTTATCTGTATTAGAGGCACTGCAGACCCGGGGTCAAGACGCACAAGACTTAAGACCTTGTAACTTAGCTCCTCAGGTCTTTGCCCCTTTGGATGGAGGTTAGGATGGCATCTAATAAAATGCGAAGGAAATTAGCCACAAGCCTTTCCCCACGGGGTTGTGAAGACCGTCAGCACCACCGTCAAAAGCCCAGGGCCAGTGTCCCCTCAGCGTCAGCTCTCATTACCCTTATGGGCTATGGTTTCCTGAATAAAATAAATGAGGGTTTTAATTAAGTGCTAAGCTCTTAATGGGTGCCAAGTTGAATTGAATTAAGTAATTTCTCAGTTAGTATAACACAGAGATAAGCTCCAATACCTTGGCCACCTGATGCGAAGAACTGACTCATTGGAAAAGACCCTGATGCTGGGAAAGATTGAAGGCAGGAGGAGAAGGGGGCAGCAGCAGATGAGACGGTTGGATGGCATCACTGACTCAATGGACATGAGTTTGAGCAAACTCCAGGAGACAGTGAAGGACAGGGAAGCCTGGCGTGTTGCAGTCCATGGCGCTGCAGAGTCGGACACGACTGAGCAACGGAACTGAACTGAACTGGTAAGAAAGAGAAAAAAAGAACAAGAATTTCTTACTAATACAGTTTCCTGAGCCTCCGCAGGGCCCGTGCGTCCAAGATCACTGGCCTAGGTGTCTGGCGAGCGGGTCTGAGAAATCTTCCAAGGGCCCGGGCTGTGACGGTGACTCAGGCCTCGCTGACCGCACTCTGTGCCGTGTGTGAGGGGCTCGGACTGGGACTGTGTGGCCTGTGTGTGTGACTCTAATTTCCAAGTGGAGAAATGCGCCGTGGGGAACCGTTTAAAACCGCTGACTGGGTATCGTGGGAGGGACTGTACCCAGCCAGGAGCCAGCCCCAGATCACTCTGGGAAACTGCGAAGGATCCCGCCGAGTCTGCTCAAAGCCACCACCCTTCTCGTCCGGCTGCCCCTCCGCCTCCCCATCCGTGTCTGAGCAAGAGTGTCCTCTGCCATGGGGCTCCACGCTCCAGAAGTACCTCAGGAGATGTTTAAATGCGTGTTCCCCGGGCCCCCCTGGCCCCCAGGGATCAGAAGTTTCCTGCTGCCTGGGGGCTCCTGACTTAGCTTTTCATGGAGCGCACAGTGAGAGGGTATTTCCATGGGAGCCACACAGGTTCTCCATGTGAGACGGGATGCCTCCTTTTCCTTGATTCCAGTCTTTAATCACTGAGCTACACCCTCTCCTTAAACCCCACTAATTATATGACGTGAGAACACATCCGAGCTGGGGAAGCCCACGTTTCAATAAAACCGCCCGTCCCAGCTCTGAAAACCCAACCACTGGCTCCCCTCACTCCCCCTGTTCATCTCAGAGATTTCAGAGCTCCGAGAGACATGCAATTATTTTATTTAAGGCTCAGCCTGCTCCTGCTGCCGAAATGTTTTGAAACTCACAAATTGCTGTCTGAGCTCTCAGTGGTGGTGTTGTACTAGATTTCCTGACAATAAAAATAAGGCTTTTCATTTTCATCATTTATAGTAAGTGCAGCTAATATTAAGCATAACAAAAAGGCACTTCATTTTCTCAGAAAGAAAACTTACTGACGGAAGGTATTGAAAAATGAAAGAACAATGTTTTTCATCATTCGTGTTTACTATCAATTGCATTTTTCAGCCTGTGACACATTGCTAGTCGTAAGTTCATTTTATTTCCCATGACTTACCTTGAGCAATTTTTATCAGTTATTTCTAATTAGCATAATGAAACTGATTGCTTGTTTTGAGTTATTCATCTCATTGAACGAAATGGCATGTAATCAGCTTGCTGCCTTGTGTCAAAAAGGTTACCAGAACACCGGCTGCTCCGGGGGCTATGCCTCACCTGCACACAAGTTCTAACACCCGTGCAGACATGTGTACACACAGACGCAGAACAAGGCAGTGCCAACCCGAACCTTCCCGGATGACCCTTCAGCGCGAGGCCCAGAGCTTTGGGCGTCAGGTCAACGCTTTGCAGAGGACAGAGGGCAGTGGACTGGAGAATGTCCCAAAGGGAGAAACGAAGCCTGGGACCCACAGGGTCTCAGAGCAGGCTCAGGGTACCCTGCCAGCCCCAGCCGCCACAGGCAGGACCCAGCTCGCCTGGCTCAATGGTGGAGCTGACTTTATAAGTCAAGGATGTCAAAGAAATGCATGAATAAAAATGCAATATCCTCACAACTTTCCAGGACTGTGTCTCCAGGCAGTGATTAAACTTGGAATTGAAAATCAAAAGAGAAGGCACTTCCATTACTGTCAAACCTGCGTTCTGAACCTCTTTGATGTGAACCGCGTGCATTTCCTGTCTCATTCATCACCGTGATGTTTCCTAAGAACTTTGCGTGCCACGCAGCCAAAGACAAGATTCTAACAGGACATGAGGCTCCCTCTGGCCTTTTCCCATCAACCGCAAGAATTTCTTAAAGCACATCTTTCAAGTCAGGCCCAGCGGAGAGCCAAGCTCCAAGCATCTGTTTTCCCACCTGTGATGACATTAAGGCCCATGGTGATCGGAGCTTGACAGAATAGCGCCTGGTGTCCATGCCCGTGGGTAGGCGCACCCCCAGGCCACAGGCGTGTGAAGCCACCCTTCTCCTTTATGTGACCACACAGGCATCTGTGGGCCCGGCCAAGAGGCGTGACTAAAGCAGGACATGGAAAGGGGTGCAGTCTCCAGCCACACGGGAAAGAGAGAGCTCCATGAACCTTGGCGCCCAGCCTCAAGGTCCCACCCCTGTGTCCCCACCCCAGGTCACGGCGGTGCTGGCAGCTGTCCCCGAGGCTGACTTCCTGCGGATGAAGCACCGCCCCCCTGACCGAGCAGGACGCAGGCCCGCAGCACCTGTGTGTGTGTCAACATTGAGCTTAGAGTGAGCCCTCTCATGGAAACAGACTCCATCTTCAGGATAGATCAGATCCCAGGAGCCTGCTCTGCCGCACTGAGGTTCCAGGCGATTGGGCGGCCAGGGCGCCTTCCCCCAGGCGTGTCTGCCGGCTCCTCCTGCTTCTCGCTGGTCTTCCTCCACCTGTGTCTCTGCAGATCGGGGCCTGGTCCCCAGTCCCGCCGGCAGTGAGGTGTGGCTGGGGAGACTGCCCTGGCAGGAACAGCCACCAAGCCTGCAGCAGCCTCTCCTGTCCCCCCACTCCGACTTCAGGGAGGCCAGTGTTGTCCCCATCACCCCGGCAGCGTGGTCGTAAGTCCCAGGAGGGCGTGGGTCACCTCAGGAAGGCCGTGTTTCTAAACCCATCACGCGTTAGCAGCTGACGTCAGCAGGGCCGCCATGAAGGAGAACCTGTAGATGCTTTGCTGAGCAAGAAGCCTCAGCCCAGCGCTGCTGCTGGAGCTGTTCCCTGTGAGTCAGAGGGGAACCCTCGGGGGCGTCTACCCTCCCACCCATTTCAGAAGATCCCACCGGGGCCCTCCTTCAGGTCTGCGATCCGCACTCTCCATGGAGGGAGGCTGGCCGGACACCCCACCCCAGCCCCGTCACACACTCACTCGCCACCCAGCCCCTCCTCTGCTTCCTCCTTTCACGCTTTTTCACCTTAAAAATGTGCTTATTCAACAAAGCCCGCTGCTCAGCGGCCGCCTGGCTCCTGCTGCGGTGGAGTCTGTTTATCCCCTGATGTTCCCGAGGACCCCTAGTCACGCCTGCCCCCGAGGAGACGGCCGTGGGCACTGCGTTCAGACAGAAAGGGAAATGTGATGGGGCTTCCCGCCCCCCCCCCCCAGATTTTAAAAAGATAAAATTCCCAAACAGAAGCACGAGATCGCATCCCATTTTATCCTCCTTTAATGAACCGTTTACTTATTCAGACTCCACATCATGCAGACGCTATTCTGGGCACCAGGGAAAGAAGAGAGGAGTGGTGTGTATGCGGCGGGTGGGCGATGCTGACGAAAGTGAAACAGGCAAACGTGTCAGTCGCTCCGTCGTGTCTGACTCTTTGCGGCCCCACCAGGCTCCTCTGTCCGTGGGATTTTCCAGGCAAGAACACTGGAGTGGGTTGCTGTTCCCTTCTCCAGGTGATCTTCCCCACCCAGGGACCGAACCCGTGTCTCCTGCAGTGGCTGGCAGATTCTTTACCATCTGAGCCCCCAGGGAAGCCCTGGAGGGCAAATCCAGAAGGCAGACCTCTTCCTGTGACCCGTGAGTCCCAAGCGGCTCTGTTGGGGTCAGTCCTATCTGTGCAGAGTTGAGGCCCCTTCCCTGTCTACCGACGCCCTGAAAGCCCTCCCTGGGGTTCTGGAATAGCCCCCGAGCCAGAGTCACCGTGTACCAAGCATTATTTGGTCCATAAAAATAAACTGTCTATGGGCAGGACACACAACAGACTCTTTGTCATCTCCACCTTACAGAAGGCGTCACCATGCAACGAGTGAGAGGACTCTCGTGAAGTCACAGGCTACGGTGGGAACAAGGGAGGGGTTTCTCCCCAGCGACACTTTCCTTTCTCATTTTATGAAAGATAAGAAATTTCACCTTACGAAGACAAGGCCTGTGTGAAGAAATTAAATTATTTTAATGTGCAGTACTTCTTTGGTATATTAAATATCATTTCTTAAAATGCTTTTAATTCAAGAAATGTGAAAATGAAATGTGAGACCCCTTGCAAATAAAATTTAGGTGATTAATTCTGACGTTAGCGGAGAATTGCCAGGGAGACGGTGTCATGCAACGCTTTTATCGCAAGAAGGGCAGCAGCTGTGAGTGGAGGCAGGGAAGCTGAGAGAAGGGGTGGAAGACGCTTGGTGGAGGGGGTGGTCTCTGGGCGGAGAGAAAGCAGGCGGGCTAACCAGAGTGAGGGATAGGCTCTGAAGTCCTGCTGGCGTCCAAGTGACCCACGGATGAGTCCTGGGTGCGGGAGGCTGCAGGGGACGAGGCTGGATGAGCGGCGAACTGGAGGCCAAGCCGGACTCCTCTTGCGCGCTGCTGCCCCCAAACCACCCTCCACGCCCAGCCGGACCGCCCTGCAAACCCGAATACCATCCCTACGTCCCTCCTCTCGTCACGTGGCGGGTGACATCCTCACGAGCCAAACGGCCACCCACCCGCTCCAGGCCTCTCTCAGCTCCATCCCCACCCGCTGGTTCCTCGGACCGCAGCGCCCTGGGTTCTCTAAGGACCACGGCTGTCCCAGCAGTGCCTGGCCCACGGCCTCCCTTCTCCCTGGTGCCCCCTGCTCCCAGTCTGTCCTCCTCCTCCTCAGATTTCAGCTCTGACTCTGCTCCTCCAGACATAACTCCTTCGAGCAAGTCAACCCGCTGCCCTCGCACCTGTCATCGCGACCAGGGGTTGAGGTCCATCTCTGGATCGACAGTGAGCCCTCGAGGGGAGGCATATGCCGTCCACCGGCTCCCCATCACCCCCAGCGTCCAGGCAGGACCTGGGTCCCGACAGGTGCGAAGGCGGGGAGGAGCAGAGGAAGCCCCCTGGGTCCAGCCCACACCTGCCCCGGGGCAGCAGCCCCGCCTTGAGAGGCAGGTGTCACCTCCACGATGGACTTGGCTTCTGGCGTCAGAATCCCGAGATTCCACCTCCTACCTGGTGACCTTGGTCTAGGAGCAGAATTCCTTCCACATTCATCTCACCATCTGTGAAATGGGATCCCAGCGTCTCCCTCACCCGGCACTCCATGAGAAGCACTTAGCCACACGGACAAGCAACGTGGGTGTTTACTAAGGATGCGCTATGTGCCAGGAATGATTGTGGATTTTCTAATGTACAGGCCCGTTCAATTCTCACCACAGCAACCCCAGGAAGCACCTGTTAAAGGAATGAACAGGCAGTCCGAAGCTGCTCAGGGGGCCATTCCTAACCCCGTGGAAGCAGCAGGACTGCCCCGGCTGCCCGCCCGCTCCTGCCCCAGGACGAGGCTCGCGCGCGGGTGCCTTTTCTGCTTTTCTTTGTCGGTCCGTCTCCACAAAGTTGACTTGCAACACGCCTTGCCTGACCCAGCGTCGTTTGTTGCAACACGCCTTGCCTGACCCAGCGTCGTTTTAGCCAGATTCTGGCGACAGCTGGTCTTACTGGCTTAGTTTATTATGACATTTCAACTCACCAGCATCAGGCTTATCAAGAAGAGAGTAGGATTTTCTTAAAAAAAGAATCTGTGTGGCTTAGACTTATCTTTTAAGCTTGTTCTGGGGGGTAAACACATTTCAAGTGGAAGAAAGGCCAGTGTGCGGTCATGTTTCCTAAAACATTAAATGGTAAGACTCCATTTACCAAAAGCGATCCTTGAGTAGGCAACTGTCAGTCATTTCTCATATCAGGTTTTATTAAGCTCTATAATTCAGTGCCATTTTAAGACTAGTGGTGAGGATAAGGTACTTTTACAACCTCGGGCAAATTACTTTACTTCCCTTACTCCTGGGTCTGCATCACCATGAAATATGAAATTAAAAAGTGTGTCCATGTCCCAGCACCGTGTCAGGCATGCAAGAAACACACAATAAATGGTACTTGTCGTTATTTTAACGTCAGCTTTATTTTTCCATAAATTGGAAAACAGTGGGGAAAATGATGGGGAATTTTTTATATCAACTTGACCGTGAAAATACTTTGGGTTTTTTTCTTTTCTGCTCTCAGGAATTAAGAACTCGTGGAGAACAAAGAAGTTAGGAGAAGAGATAACACTTTCCTTCAAATCTATAAATGAACAGATTCTCAGTAGACGGCTGTTGAAGTTAGGTTTACCATTTCCCCCAAGAAGTTCAGCTTCAGCTTTCTGAGAACACAGCAGGCAAGGGCTCTGTGTCAATCTGTACGGAACGGTGTGGGGTATAACCGTGAGGGCGGTCGTTCTCCGATGGTGCCTCATCCTTCTGCGGGGTTTTGAACAGAATCCACATCTATTACTGTACTCAGGCAGGAAACAGTCAGCTAGAGCCTGTCCAGATCCTCCCCAGACACTTAATTCTATTCTATGTGGGCTCAAGCCTAACTTCATTAATACGAATGAAAACAACTGAAAATCAGGAAAAAAAAAAATCTGCAGCATTTATTATGCTCGTTAGGAAATATTTCTGCTTATGCCTTATCCTCAGGAGTATTTTGATTCCAGCTTCTGTTGAGTGCCCAGCATCTCTTTACCATCCACAGAGCTCTGTGGGTACCTCTCACCAAACCACCCCCGTGCCTAATACAGCCGTGAAAAGACACACATGACTCGGCCCCTCAGAGGAGGGTTATGGGCACCAGCCTCTGAGGAGGTGACCCTCCCTGAGGCTGCTCCAGGTGTCTGCACGCCCGGGTGGTGCTTCCCACTCTGGGCCGGGGTTGGCCTGTGTGACCAACGGTGCAGAGGTGATGGTGAGTCAGAGTCCTGGTTACTAGAGGCATCTTGCTCTCTCACTCTGACTCACGGAAGGGCTACAGGGTACCTGGTGGAGACCCCCACATCGTCAGGAACGGGGAGGATCTGAGGTCGTCGTGTCTCCCATCACATCCCGGGGGCTGACCTGGGGAGCAGCTTCTCCAGCCCCCGTGGAGCCTTCAGATGATACAGTCTTGCTGATGGCTTGACGGCAACCTCGCGGGAGACCGTGGGCCAGACTCTTTTCAGAGAGAGAGAACGCTGAGTACTAATAATTCTGTTTCCCCAGGGCTGACCCATGGGTTTCTTTTTGCAAATACATTTTGAAGCATCCTTTTCTGGCCCTGCCTTCACAACACATAGAGTTATACCATGATTTTAAACAAAAACTATTTACAAAAGCGCGCTCAAAAACGTCAGGCCCTCTGCCTGTCCTCAGTGGGGAATGAGAGTGGACACATGGTCACAATAGTGGTTATGAAAATGTTGCTCTTTTATGAAGGGAAAGATTGACTATGGAAAATAAAATGGAGGACAAATTGCAAATCATCCCAAATCATTAAAACTATTAACTCTGAGCAATTGAGATTTCTCTTAATTAAAAAGAAAAACAGCCTGCTCAAGGAGGACCATGTTGAGCTGCCTTCTCAAGAAATCCAGCTCGAGGCCTAATACTGATGTCCTTCCTCCACCTGTGCATGGCGGCTCAATTGCTGAGTCATGTCCGGCTCTTTGCGACCCTTTGGACTGGAACCTGCCAGGCTCCTCTGTCCATGGAGTTTTCCAGATAGGAATGCTGGAGTGGGTTGCCATTTCCTCCTCTAGGGGATCTTCCTGACCCAGGGGTCGAACTCACGTCTCCTGTGTCCCCTGCATTGCAGGCAGATTCTTTACCAGCTGAGCCATCAGGGAGACTCTGGCATCCCCGGAGGCTGCTCTAAACACAGAGAAATGTAGGTTTTCAGGAGCCGCCCGCAGCTCAGATGGAGATGGGTGCTGAGAGCATGCGTGTTTCGTGGTCCCCGCGGTGGCAAAAGAGCTCTTCCATTGAGATGCGGGGGTGTTGTAAGGACACCTTCTCAGCCTGCCTGGCGGTGTCACCCCCACCCCACACGACCGACAGCTCCTAACCTGTCACGGGAAACGGAAAGACCATGTTTGTAACCAAAATGAGGGCAGGCAGGCTCTGGGTGAGGCCCTTCACTTGTACCGTCAGCCCTCAGAATCCGAAGGGATTCCCACGTGTGCCGCAGCGGCCTTGGCAGATGGGCCGTGTGTGTGCCGAGTAGCCGGCCCCTGGGTCCCCAGTCTCCTCTGCCCTGGTGACCCGTCCTCCCCACACCTGCCCATGCAGCTGCTGTCTGATGCTTGGGGAGGTGACGCTAGGGCTTCAGCCACAGAAGTCTGTCGACATCCTGGCGTCAGCAGTAAGGTCTGGTGAGACCGAAGCCTGCCTCGGCATCACACTGTACAAAGCTATTTGATTAAAAAAAAAAAAAAGGCAAAAGTTCACATTCATTCATTTGACAGCTATCTATCTGGTGACCCCTCCACTGTGTGCAAATCCTTGAAAAGCAGAGATAAAATAAACCTGGAGCCCGTCCCAGAAAAATGACGAGTGATGGGAACTTAGATACTAGAAATGAAAACACACCGAGAAGAAGCAGATGACCCTTTCTGTTACTCAGCCTCGCCCCACCTGGTCTTGGGCCACTCACCCCGACGGGGTGTCTGTGTGTCCAGGCGGCCTTAGTCTCGTCCAGACCCCGCTGCATGACTGTGGGCTGGGGAGAGGCGCCCCCAACCCCGCTGTCATTCTTTAAAGAACAGGAGTGTCCACTGGCTTCTGTTTTGGACTTCAGGTTTTGTTTTATAAAACACACGTATGTACACACGCTCACCACTTCTCTGAATAGCAGCCGAATCTGTTAACCTGCTCCATTTGGGGAAAAAGAGGAAAAAAGCCGGGTTCACTGGAGTCTGCGGATCACAGAGCCGGGCTAACGGGGCTGCTCTCACCACTAGAGCAAAAATCGAAGGGTCACCCATGCTGTTCCCACAGAGGAGGCCTTTAGCTCTCCAGGAGCGCCTGGAGCCCAGCAGCCTCCAGCTTCCTTCAAGGCTGGGAAACATCTCTGAATACAATTACCTGCGCTCTGCTGAGCAGGGAAAGGTCATAGATGGACGGACTGTGAATTCAACATCAACATCTTTTTAATGATGAGGATAGAGCAGACCGTACCTCAGGGAACAGGAGAAGCCTGCAGATTTCAGCATCGGGATATTGTCGCTGTTGTTCTGTGGTTAAGTCGTGTCCAACTCTGTGCGACCCCATGGATTGCAGCCCATCAGGCTCCTCTGTCCAAGGGATTCTCCAGGCAGGAAAGCTGGAGTGGGTTGCCATTCCCTTCTCCAGGGGGCCTTCCCGACCCAGGGGTCAGAGCCGCGTCTTCTGCGCTGGCAGGAGGACTCTCCACCATTGAGGCACCGGGGAAGCCCACCATGGGTATTAGAGCCCACAGAAATACAGTAGTTAGAGCATAATAAGAGGAGATGGTGACTGCAGCCAGGAAATTAAAAGGCGCTTACTCCTTGGAAGGAAAGTTATGACCAGCATAGACAGCATATTCAAAAGCAGAGACATTACTTTGCCAACAAAGGTCCGTCTAGTCAAGGCTATGGTTTTTCCTGTGGTCATGTATGGATGTGAGAGTAGGACTGTGAAGAAAGCTGAGCACCGAAGAATTGATGCTTTTGAACTGCAGTGTTGGAGAAGACTCTTGAGAGTCCCTTGGACTGCAAGGAGATCCAACCAGTCTATCCTAAAGGAGATCAGTCCTGGATGTTCTTTGGAAGGGCTGATGCTAAAGCTGAAACTCCAGTACTTTGGCGACCTCCTGGGAAGAGTTGACTCATTGGAAAAGACTCTGATGCTGGGAGGGATTGGGGGCAGAAGGAGAAGGGGACGACCGAGGATGAGATGGCTGGATGGCATCACTGACTCGATGGACATGAGTCTGAGTGAACTCTGGGAGTTGGTGATGGACAGGGAGGTCTGGTGTGCTGTGATTCATGGGATCGCAAAGAGTCAGACACGACTGAGTGACTGAACTGAGCTGAAGAGGAGATGAGCTTTCTCAAGACCCAAGAAAAGGAGATGGGTTTAGAAATTTGCATGCGTCTTCTTCTCTGAGCCAGTCAACACTGATGGAGGGGTTTGTGCAGGAGAACAGGCTCTGGACATACCAGCGGCGATGGAGATGCAGACTCTGGAGTCCTGCTGAAGCGTGGGGATCCCGACTCCACTCCTTACCAACTGAGTGACATTCAAAATTATGTGCTTTCTCCGTGACCCACATTCCCCTGTAAAGTGGGCATATCAGTCATGTTATACAATGGTAGTGTTAGGAGAAGCAAATGATGCCGTTTCTGGCAAGCACAGTACTGAGTTTTATCAAGCATGATGGAAGCAGAGTCCTCCCCATTCTCCCAGGTCCTTCCCCTCGCCTGGGTTATGTTTCCGAAGACAGCCACGCCACGTCTCCCCTCCTAAATGCTCTTTTGCACTCTGACTACAGTGCTGATTATTGCAGAGAACCAAGTCGCCCTTTCTAAGCATTGTTTAGAAAAGCTACTCTCACTCCAACTTGGGATGCCAGGAAAACACCTTGGGATGCCGAGGTGCAGCCTCGGCAATAAATCAAGGACTCCCCCCACCCGTTGCCCTCCAAAAACCTGAGTGGAGGTGAAAGGGGGAGGGGGCGACCAGGTGTCCTAGGAGTTGCCGAGAGGGGAGCGGGTTTGCAGCCTTGTACAGCTGTTCCCAGGCAGTAAGAATCTGTCCCAGGTGCCTCCAGAGGATTTGGGGAAGTCAGCTGAAGTAAGCATGGCGACAAAACGTAGGGTGGAAAAGCCACGGCAGGGAAAATTCCTGTGCACGTAGCTTAGAGACGGGGTCTGACAGTCCAGGAGGACCGTGTCCTGAGCGACACAGCTCATCTCCAACAGCGTCCGCAGAGCATCCCAGGAAGTGATGACTGCAGGTGTGAAAGGTGAAAGCACCTTACTCTGTATTAGCAATGCCAGCCTGGCCCTGGGTGCTCCCTAGGCAAGCCGGTGCCTTGACTTGATCACCCTGCCTGCCTGCCTGGGCACAACCCCACCTTGACCATGCTAACCTCCACCCGAGACGCAGTGGAACCGCTGAGCTGGCTCTGCTTGGAATGATGGTGCCTATTATCTAATTAGAAACACATTCTTATAAACGTTAGCTTCTGAAGGCCATGTGTCACCAGCGGAATCTGCACTGAGGTTTTCAGCGGCCACTCCTAACTCAAGAGCCATGGATTGGAAGAGCCGTGTAGTTGCCAAGAGCAACCAGGTGAGGCCGGGAGAGGGGCCGGCTGCAGCGCTCGGCCACAGAGAGCAGCTCAGCATTAAGTGCTTTAAAAGAAACTGCAGATGGGGCTTCCCTGGTGGTGCAGTGGTTAAGAATCCGCCTACTGATGCAGGAGATGTGGGTTCGATCTCTGGTCCAGGAAGACCCCACATGCTGCTGGGCCACTAAGCCTGTGGGCCACAGCTACTGAGCCCGAGATCTAGAGCCCGGAAGCTGGACGACCCAGCCCAGAGCCACAGCTGCTGAAGCCTGTGAGCCCTGGAGCCCGTGCTTCGCAACTCGAGACGCCACCACGCTGAGCGGCTCGCTCGCGACGGCCCGAGGGTAGCCCCGGCTCCCCACAACTACAGAAAAAGCCTCGCAGCAACGAAGACCCAGCACAAAAACCAACAAGTAAGTAAAAATTTAAAAAAAGAATGATTAGATACCGCATTTACAAAAAGCAGCTGCAGAGAGAGAAAATACGCAGTGAGCAAGGCGACTATTCAAAATACAGGGTGATTGACAGCAAAGACTCTCGTTTCCTGCTGAGTCATTCACACCCAACCCCGAACATGATGCCCCATGCTCACAGGCCAGTGAGGAGGGTCTGGATTACTCACAGGACTTCTCTCTCTTCACCTGGGCTTTCCATCCAGAAGATGCATGCTGGGACAGCTCTGATCCGAACATCAGCTCTGTCCCAGGCCCGGTCACTCCCTCCTCGTGAGATGGAGAGAAAACCAGCCCTTGCATGAACCGAGGCTGTAAGCCAGCCCGAGTCCTGAGCAAGCTGCCTGCAGGAGGAAGCCCGCATCTCCCGAGTCAAAGAGTGCTCCACCACAGGTCTACCACGGGCCAGTCTCCATCTGGATGAACAAGTACCTACTGAATGGAACAAAAGCCTTATCATCAGTTTGAAGCAGCTGCACTTGGTTTGAAAGTGAAGTCGCTCAGTCATGTCCGACTCTTTGTGATCCCATGGACTGTAGTCTAAGAGGCTTCTCTGTCCATGGGATTTTCCAGGCAAGAGTACTGGAGTGGGTTGCCATTTCCTTCTCCAGGGGATCTTCCTGACCCAGGGATCAAACCCAGGTCTCCTGCACTGCAGGCAGACGCTTTACCCTCTGAGCCACCAGGGAAGCCTGAGTAGATGCTTTTCTTAGACGACTAAGCACGGCCTTAGTCTCTCAGTAGGGTCTGTCCGTGGGAGTTCCTGGCAAGAACACTGGAGCGGGTTGCCATTTCCTCCTCCAGGGAATCTTCCCAACCTCGGAATTGAACCCAAGTCTCCTTGTCTCTTGCATTTCAGGCGGACATTTTACCCACTGAGGCATCAGGGAAGCCAGCACGGCCAGAGGGTTCATTAAAACATACTTCCTGGATAAAGAGCGGCACACGCTCCCAAACCCTCTTCTTCCCAATCGTAAAACATTGAAACAAATGTGACTGCACCTCTTCACCATTGCATGTAATGTTCACAATTAACGAGCCTTAAACTATTTTTAAAGGAATGAATAAGAGAAGGAGAAATCTGAAGAAAATCCCAGAGTACTTAACAATAACCAGGTGATAAGAAAGGGGAAAGGGAAGCGAATGGATATGCAAATTCTTGGCACTGGGAAGGCTGGCGGTTATGAACAATGTCCAATTCTTCACTTTGATAGAACAGTGCAGGATGAAATATGTTTGTAATAATTTCAGAGTAACCACTATTGGGATAACATTTAGATGCAATTTTTCATACTCCTGGAGGAGAAAAGAAGACATAGAATGATCAAACAACGAAGAAGCAGGAAAGGCGAAAGAAAGGAAGTGACAAGAAGTCACAGTGAACACAGAGCATAAAATCAGGCAGCAGGAGAAAGGCCGAACGTATCGTTAATCACAGTGCAGAGCGTGCGTGGATGGAATGACTCCCCTTGCTACGTCTCACATTTGAGAAGAAAGGAATAGATTCAGTGAAAGAGCAAAAAATCAGCCAGATGCTACTTTTAAGGTACATTCCTGCAACTAATGATAGAGGGGAAAGGTAGAAATGAAGACTCGAGCAGGAGGAGCTGCGCCGGTGGTCCAGTGGTTAGGACTTCGCCCTCCGGCACAGGGGGTGCAGATCTGATCCTGGTCGGGGAGCCAAGATCCCACCTGCTTCTCCATCAGCAAACAAACAGGACTGAGTGGCAGTCTTCCAAGAAAATGCCAACCACGCCAGTCGGCCGAAGTCCTTTAAAGTCAAGATATCAAATAAGGCTCAGAGGAATGTTACTGGAGAAAGATATCATCACCAAGCAAACTGCAGCAATCATCAACATTTCCACACAGACTACATTGTGTGGAATTACTTGAAGCAAAAAAAAAAAAAAAAAAGGAATTCAAGGTCATTTTCACAAGTTCACAATGAGCCCTAAAAATTTATATTTTTAAATGTAACAAATCCAGTAGAAAAAGAATATGATTAGAGTAGTCCAATTACACGATAGGCTTTATTTAACACATATACTATTATTGTATAACACAAAATCTTTCTAAAGTGTCCACGGACTGTTTGCAGAAACTACTAGCGGGTCTCCTGTGACCTACTGGTCAGGACTCCAGGCTGCCGCTGGGGTGGCCTGAGTTCAGTGGCTGGTTGGGGCGCTGAGGGTGACGGGGCAAGAGAAGAAGAGAGATTATAAACTGCGCCATAAAGCGAATCCTGGCAGACTCATATTCTGTCCCCTTTTCCAAAATCCGTGCTGACGTCCTAGCACTCAGGATCTCAGAATGTCACTGTGATGGGACACAGAACCTTTAAGAGTTCAAGTTCAATGAGTCGGTCAGGGTGGTTTTTAACCCGTTCTGACTGCTGTCCTTAGAAGAGGAGGTTCGGACCCCAGAAGAGGCTCCAGAGGGACGGGCGTCGGAGGACACAGAGGCCTCGGAGAAACCCGCCCTGTGGCACCTCGACCTTGGACGTCCGGCGCCACGGCAGCATCTAGGGCGGCGTGAGCCTCTCCCCACACCCACGGGGCTGATGGAAGGTGCGTGTGGTTCACACAACTCTGCCCCCACAGAGAGCCACCCCCGGCCCAGGACCCAGGCGGATGCGCAGAAGTGAGGCCTGACGACAGAGGAAAGCGGTGTGTGTGGAGCTCACAGAGCCGGCCTCTGCTCACTGCGCTCACGGGCCATTTCAGGGGCTTCCCGCGGACAGTTTCTCTGCGTGCACTTTCAGCCCGACCGGCTGCTTCGGAGCCTAATCTCCACCTCAGCCGCCACTCGACAGGTGGCCAGGGCCTCAAGCTTGGAGCGGACAGACAGATGCACACAAAGGTCCCCCAGAAACAGAAATACACGTCAACACGTGTGTGCACGCGTGGGCATTGTCGGTGCTCCCAGCCCCACAGTGCGGGCCTCCTACCCAGCGGTTCCTCCCCTCCCCCACCCCCAAATTTACAGCCAACAGCTGAAGAAGCAAGGAAAAACTGCCATCGCTAACTGAGTAAGGGGCTTGGTCCTCCTGCTGGCAGCCCTACCGGAGAGCCCACTGGACGGGGTCCACCTCGGGGATGCACAGCGCTGACCCCTGAGGACCACCTGCAAGCTGTCGCCCCCTCCCCAGGATGCTCACTGACTGCAGGAGTGGAGACAAGGAGGGGAGGGGATGAGCGAGGGACCGGGGCCCAGGAGGGAAGCGAGGGCAGTGCAGGACCTGCAGACCCTGCCTACAGGGCAGGACGGCTCAGCCAGAAGCCTGGCCTGCGAGAGGCTCTTCCGATGTTTCTCTTCCCCCCGGGGTTCTCTCCCTGGCACAGAAGAGGCACTTCTGCTACCCCACCCACGAGGGCCGTGCCTTGAGCTCAGTGGTGAGACGGGTCTGATGTAGGAGGGGAGGGGCACAGGGGGAGAGTGGACCCCAGGGGTCAGAGGACAGGTCTCACTTCTCTTTCTCCATTGTGGCTTCGGCCCAGAGAGGAACGAGGCCTCGGGTCCAGGCAGGAGCCCAGAGCACGGCGGGCTGTGGTTCCTGCTGCCCTCTCGGACTCCGGAAAGCACTCAGGGCCTAGCTGCTACTGCCAACCCCGGGGAGGCCACATCCGCCCGTGGTACAACCGGGCACGGCAGAGGTGGCCCTGGGTGGTCCAGTGTCAAAGGTCCATGGGCACTGCAAGGCCAGACTCCCCCAGGCCAGCCACAGGCTGGTCACAGCTGCGCACGATGACCCCACTGCAGAGCCCAGCTGCATGGCTAAGAGCTCCGGGTGCAGAGAAGGCTCTGGGTCTGCAGACCCGGGTGCGGGCGAGGCTCCTCTGCCAGGTGGGCACCAGCAGGAGACCAGACGCGCCCGACCCCATGACAGTATCCCCTGAGGGCAGCCACAGGCGGGGTGTGGGACGGCCCTCAGCAGACGACATGGTCCGGGGGTGCCAGGTCAACGCCAGCATCTCTGGTGCCCCTACTTTCCACCCATTAGACAGGAGGAGAGGCAGGAAGGGGGCGGGGAGGCAGCCAGTGTCTGGGCGTGTTTGCCCAGAAAAAGAGAATTATCCCAAGAAATTGTTTACATTTTCAGGTCAAAATCTGAATCACAGTGGACATGAATTTACACTTTTTAATTAAAAATACAGCATAATTAAAAATGCTTCCCCTGATAACCAGTGGGCAGGGCTCAGAAGGAAGACTGAATTAGATGTAGATAAAGCCAAGACCCTAATTTTCTCAGCACCGCTGAGTTGCAGGATGACGCCAAGTCCAGTAAGATGCCCAGGCCTTTCCCTCCCGTAAGCAGGCCAGGTCCCAGGGGACAAAGGCCCGAGGGCGTGTGGGCTGAGGGCTATTTTCCTTCCTAATTTGAATACCTAATTCTTTTAAAAAAAGTTTTATTTTATATTGAAGATAGATGGTTAGACAGCATCACCAACTTAACGGACATGAATTTGAGCAAACTCCTCGGAGACAGTGAGGGAGGGGGGAGCCTGGCGGCTGTAGTCCACTACAGCCACAGAGAGTGGGCCACAGAGAGTCGGACACGACTTGGCAACTGAAGGACAACATATCCGATTAATGCTGTGATATTTTCAGGTGAGCAGTGAAAGAGCTCAAACATGTGTGTGCATATATCCAGTCTCCCCCAGATTCCCTTCCCATCTAGGCTGCCATATAGCATTGAGCAGAGTTCCAGGTGCTGTGCATGGTTACTCATTGAGAATGTAGCAGTTGTACACCATCTACTCTTAAAACAACTGTTCAGATCCGGAGAGCCGTAAAAAGAACTCCTGATGAAGGCTTGGACAGGCGGGTTCACATGTTTCCCTAGTTCCACACTTCCTGAGGACTCATCAGTGTGCCCTTCCACCGGCCTGTGATCACCAACCAAGGTCCAGTTTCCAGCTTTTTTCTCATTGATCAGTTAGACGAGAGACTGAAATTTCCGTTTTCCTTTCTTTATTTTTAAACTTTAATGTCTCCTTACTTTGAAAGTTTAAAAGTTTCTTTGAAAGTTCCTTTTGCACAAGAAACTTCAGTTTTCCACGGCATTTCCTGACATCTATCAGCCGTCTTCACTGGCAGCTGGTAACCGCGAAGAAAGTAAGGGAGTATTCCTGGCGGGAGGAGAAGGGGACGACAGAGGATGAGATGGCTGGATGGTATCATCGACTCAATGGACACGAGTCTGAGTGAGCTCCAGGAGTTGGTGATGGACAGGGAGGCCTGGCGTGCTGCAGTCCGTGGGGTCGCAAAGAGTCGGACACAACTGAGAGACTAAACTGAGCTGATTCCTGTGATGGCTCTTCCCATTTTTTTGCCCCTGGCAATTGTTTATGGGGGAGAAAGCTTATTTAAAAGATATGTGGGGTAAAGGAAGAAAATGAACAAGCGGGCCTCCCAGGCTCCCTGCCGCCCCACCTCCTGTCCCGGGTTTGGGCTGTGAGCCTGTGCCCTGCCCACTCTGGGGCTCCCTGGGAATCATGCAAGTCCCAGTGAAGAGGCGTCATGCCCCATCCTGACCTTGGGCTCCTGAGGCCACCTGCTGAGAGGAAGGGAGACTGGCTCCTGCGGGACCTCGCCTTCTGTGCCCTCGCAGTCCTGAGTGCCCATGCCCTGCCAGCGCCAGCCTTGTCACATCCTCGGTGCTGCCCCAGGGCTGGGGCCCTTGGTGCCCCTCAGGCGGGGTCCTGAGGACCCTCTGGAATGGGGGGCTTCCCACGCTTGTCTGGAACCTCATGGACACCTCTGAGGACCATGGCATCCCCTGGCCGTTTCAGGCGGGGCTTTGGGATGAGTCCCCCTGTGTCTGAATGCCCCGCTGATTCATTCATTCACTCACCGAGCACTCTGAACCTTCATTCATTCAGCACAGATTCACGGAATCCCCAAGGCTCCCCTGATGGCTCAGCAGGTAAAGAATCTGCCTGCCAGTACAAGAAACGCAGGTTCAACCCCTGGGTCGGGAAGATCCTCTGGATGGGGAAGTAGCAACCCGCTCCAGGATTCTTGCCTGGGAAACCCGCGGACAGAGGAGCCTGGCGGGCCACAGTCCACGGGGCTGCAGAGCGTCAGACACGACTGAGCACACACACACACACACACACACACACACACACACACACACACACACACGCCACACACCAAGGCACCCCTCTGGGTATTGTTCTCTGCTTTCCCTAGATACTGCTCCAACGCCAAGGGTTAGACGTTAGGAAGAAGATAGGACGTAGAAAAATACAAAACAACACATTTCTCGAAGAGACCAGAGAAGGTTTGTACTGTAAAAACCTGTATACACCCTGTAGAGAGAATACACATTCTTCCTGCTCCCGCCTTTGAAAAAGGACTGCAAAGGCGTGAGGACCAAGACTCCCGGTTAGGATGAGGTCGTCCAGGCCAGCCCCGTGGTCCAGGCAGTGAGGAGTAAGCTCCCAGTGGCGGTGGTGGGGGGACGTGGGCGCTCTGGAGCCCTGGGGCACCCAGAGTGGGCATCTCCAGCACAGCCCCAGGTCTGACGCATGTCAGCCTCCACGGTGATAAGGGGCGCTCCGCGCTCAGGAGCCTGCCTCTTTACAACAGCTGTAAAAACCTCACTTTGAAAATAAAGAAAAGGTGATTGTCACGACCCCTGAGCTCTAGTCTGGATCTGGTGCTGACACCTCAACCAGCTCCCCTGACGCTAGCGTGCTCCCCATCTCGGAGCAGGGGTGATGGTAACAGCAGCCTGCTGTGCGGGATCCCCCTGCGTGCTAGTCCCAGCTTTCCGTTAGACAGGAGGAGCCCGAGGCACAGAGAGGTGCGTCATCTTGCCGATGGTCCCATGGCTGGGCCAGGCTTCTAACCCAGACGGATTGTGTGCCTCTAAGAAAGAAAAAGGGGCACTCAGTTGCCAGCTTCGGGCCCCTCTAAGATGCTCAGGGCCCCAGTGACCTGTGAGGTTGGGTTAATGGTAGAATAAAGGCGCTACTCTGCAAGCCTGAGCAAAGACTGCAGAGCAGTTCCTGAACGCACTTCCCAGATTTGCCCGGAGGGGCCGATTGTGCTGCAGTCATGGGGACCCTGGTGGCTGCCAGTAAGACGTGCACCTTACGAAGAGGGCGGACAGGGCACAATGAGTGTTAACGCACCTCCCGTAAGCCAGCTGCCTCCATAAGGCCTCCCGCAACGAGGAGGGTTCAGAGCAGTTGGTACAAAGCCTAGTTACTCCGAACTGAAACAAAATGAAGACTGTAAATTTTAGATCACCAAGTATGCTGACTGCTGGTAGAATTGGGGCCTGCCAGGGCAGAAGGTCATAAACCCACCAAGTTCATGGCCACGGAGAGGAACGCAGGGCCGAGAGGGCTGTCTGTGGGGCCTCTGCCAGCCTCCTGTCCCTGCAAACATTGGAGATGAAATGAGTTGACTCTCGATGCTCCTAGCCTGTGGCCGCTCCAGAGCCAGGCTGATATTCAGGTCATGCTGTGGGAAGAACTGATTCCCAGGCTTCAGAGTCTAACCTTTCTCAACCGAATCCCTCGAAGACAGAGGCCCCAGTGGGTCGCCGCCAGGAAGTGCCCACCGCTAAAGAAAGCAGCCTTGACTGAGGTCACACCACGTCCTGGGGCAGCTGTGTGCCACAGCTGGTCTCGCCAACAGCTCCTGAGGGCCGTGGGCTCCAGAGTCCCCGTGGGAACGAGGCCTCCTGCAGTAACCGATACTCCTCACCACACCCCGCCAGACTCTTCGGACTGTATCTCTCTTTGTGACCCCATGGACTGTAGCCCTCCAGGCTCCTCTGTCCATGGGATTTCCCAGGCAAGAATAGTGGAGTGGGTTGCCATTCCCTTCTCTAGGGTATCATCCTTACCCAGGGGTCAAACCCAGGTCTCCTGCCTGGCAGGCAGATTCTTTACCATCTGAGCCACCAGGGATGCTTGTCAAATCTGGCACTTTTCATAAAGAGACAAGACAGTTTTGGCAGAAGTCAGAACTTCCATCATCCCTGTGTAACTCGGCTGGTAGCCTTCCACCAGGGACAACTTGTGGACGGCCAGTGACAGAAGCAGCCCAGACAGACGCATCCTTAGAGGACAGCGACCCTGGGACTCAGATATGCTTGCAAGACAAACCACCGTGGTGTTAAGACTTTACAGCAGCCATCCTTCAGTGAATTTCCCTGGCAAAAAAAAAAAAAAATCTCCATTTAGAAGTGCCTTTGAAATTTACTTGGAATATTGGCAGTGCTATGAAACCATCATCCTTTAAATACGAATTCATTCACTGATCCAGGTCAGTTCTACAAGTGTGGACTACACACCTCGCACGTTCGGGAAGGAACGGCCTCGGGGGTGGTGGGGGGGAGGAGGGGGTGGCGCAGGAGTGGGGGGCGGAGCCAGAGAGACACCTCTGCAGCAGCTACACCTGGTAGACCAGTGGGGACGAGGCCGGTGGGTGTGGCAGGTGGGCGTGGCCGGTGGGCGTGGCCGGTGGAGGGCGTGGCCAGGAAAAGAGGGAGGAGAGGGCTGGAGTTAAAAGCCATAAAGCTGTTTCCTTAGAAAACGCCATATTAAAATGAGAGACATTCAAACCACATTGTCAAACAGCCCATTTCCTGCCTGAGGGGTCCTGCTCCCCTGGCTTTGGGTGGGTGCACACCATCTTCCATGGGTCGGGAAGATCCCCCGGAGGAGGAAATAGCAACCTACTCCAGGATCCTTGCCTGGGGAATCCCATGGGCAGAGGAGCCTGGAGGGCTACAGTCCACAGGGTCACAGAGAGTCAGACACGACTGAGCGCACGCCTGAGCACGGAACGCCACAGACAGGCCGTGCAGCCCACAGGGGAACGTGACGGCCCGAGGCCCTTCCCGTCCCGGGAGGGCCGCCTGCTGCCGGCTGTTGCAACACGCAGTCGCTGGGTGGACGTTGGCCAAGTTTGTGCCTCGTTTTCCCCACGGACGGCCCAAAGAGGAGGAGAACCCGCTTTCTGCTGTGTCATCAGGCCACGTAAGGGTACCATGGAAGGATGTCAGGTGGGGGCTATGGGCTCAGAGGTTTGCTGTGGTGAATAAATCACAGCGAGTATCTACGCCCTGAGGGATGATGGCTGAGCTCCCAGCACTCACCCAATCGCTTTTTTAAAAAATTCCTCCCAGTGAAGGTCATATTTATTTATTTATTTAAGTTAATCTGTTTCTTTTATGTTTTTAAAAATATTGCTGCTAGAAGATTTAAAAGTACAGTTATGGCTGGTTATTTTTATTGGACAGTGCTGGCCTAGATGATCCCGGTTTTTTAAAAACTTTATTTTGTATTGGGATATACCAGAGTCGGGCATGACTGAGCACGCAAGCATTGCACGCACAGGCGATTAACAACGTTGTGACGGTTTCAGGTAAACAGTGAAGGGACTCAGCCATACATATACTTGTATCCACTTTCCCCCAAACTCCCTCCCAGACAGGCTGCCCCGAAATATTGAACAGAGTTCCCAGTGCTGTACTGTAGATCAAAGGTCATATTTAGTATGAGCAAAAGGTAGAACTCATAGCGAAATGGGGACACATGAAGACAACTTCGCTGATCGCTGAAGAAGGCTTTCTTCTGTCTCCTTGCTCTTCTTTGGAACTCTGCATTCAGATGCTTATATCTTTCCTTTTCTCCTTTGCTTTTCGCTTCTCTTCTTTTCACAGCTATTCGTAAGGTCTCCCCAGACAGCCATTTTGCTTTTCTGCATTTCTTTTCCGTGGGGATGGTCTTGATCCCTGTCTCCTATACAGTGTCACGAACCTCATTCCATAGTTCATCAGGCACTCTATCTATCAGATCTAGGCCCTTAAATCTATTTCTGACTTCCACTGTATAATCATAAGGGATCAGCCCTGGGATTTCTTTGGAAGAAATGATGCTGAGGCTGAAACTCCAGTACTTTGGCCACCTCATGCAAAGAGTTGACTCATTGGAAAAGACTCTGATGCTGGGGGGGATTGGGGGCAGGAGGAGAAGGGGATGACAGAGGATGAGATGGCTGGATGGCATCACTGACTCGGTGGACGTGAGTCTGAGTGAACTCTGGAAGTTGGTGATGGACAGGGAGGCCTGGTGTGCTGCGATTCATGGGGTTGCAAAGAGTCGGACACGACTGAGCGACTGAACTGAACTGAACTGAAGACAGCTTCATCAGCATAAACAAAACAGTTTACACAAGTAGAATAACCCAGTGGCCTCAGAGCCTGCTATAGACATGGCCCAGGCAGCGTGGCAGGCCCTGATGACCAGGGGCACTCAAGGAGGCCGAGCAAGCGGGCTGGCCCAGCTCTGTCTCACAAAGGCTGCTGCACGTGGCAAGACCTATAATCTCCTAACTCCGCTCGCTCTGGCCACCAGGGGCGAACGCCGCTCCCCTGCCCTCTCCCTGGAGGCAGGCAAGCTGAGACTTTCTGAGTTCCAGTCTTGTTGATCCGTGCAATATTTACATAAGAAAGGAGCAGACTGACTCTGAGTTACCATCCAGGTTAAGCATTCTGAAACTCCAGTCTTAAGTAGCTTTCGCTCACAATCACCTGTCAGCCTCACAGCTAGGTCTCCTTTCATTTCCATCTTACAGATGAGGAAACTATGGCACAGAGAGGTCAGGGGAGCTAAGAGGAGACCACACAGCATGTAAATAGCAGAAAAAGTCAAACCTGTGTCTGTTTGAGTCCAGGGTCTAAATTCTTGGCTATTATGCTGAATACTGGCTACGATGGTTCATCTGATCTGTCAACTTGACTGGGTCACAAGTCGCCCCGGTATCTGGTTAAATGTTGTGCTCAGTGTTTCTGTGAAGGTGTCTCCAGAAGAGGCTGGCATCTGAATCCATAAACTGAGTGGAGAAGGTAGTCCTCCCAGCGTGGGTGGGCCTCATGCAAACCTTTGGAGGCCTGAAGACAAAAAACGGGGTGGGAAGAGGAGGAAGGGGTGTTCTCTCTCTCTCTGCCTGACTGTTGAGCTGGGACCGGCATCGTCTCCTGTCCTGGGACTTGGCATGGGACTTGCAGCGCTTACATCTCCCGTCCTCAGGCCTTTGAGTTTACAGCACTTCTCCGTCTCCATCACCAGATGAGCTATTTTCTTCATAATAAATCACTCTACAGATGATAGAACAAAAGAAGGGAGGAAAGAGAAAGAAAGGAAGGAAGAAAGAAAAGAAAGAGGGAAGGAGGGAGGGAGGTAGAGAGAGAAAGAGGTATAGAGAAAATAGATACAGGTGTAGATTGTATGAAGATATAGACATAGATCCAGACGTTGAAGCTGAAACTCTAATACTTTGGCCACCTGATGCGAAGAGCCAGCTCATTGGAAAAGACCCTGGTGCTGGGAAAGATTGGGGGCAGGAGGAGAAGGGGACAACAGAGGATGAGATGGTTGGATGGCATCACCCACTCAATGGACATGAGTTTGAGTAAGCTCCAGGAGCTGATGATGGACAGGGAGGCCTAGCGTGCTGCAGTCCATGGGGTCGCAAGGAGTTGGACATGACTTAGCAACTGAAGAACAGCAACAACATAGACACTGACGGATGGATGCATGGATCCTACTGGTTCTGTTCCTCCAGAGAGTCCTACTACGCTGCCTCTCAAGAAAAATCCTCCTTGGCGTCCTTTTCCTCTTTGCCATGTCCCTAAAAGAAGGACGATGGGATGGAAGTCTGAGTAGCAGTGTCTTCATCCACGTAACCCATCAACATCATCACTATTATTATTGCTGTAAGGCCGACCCCAGGGGCCATGAGGGGCCGCCCCTTTCTCTCCCCCGCTGGCGGGGGAGGTCTCTAGTGGAAGGAGCCTCCCAGATCCTGGGGACCAATGACAGCACACTTCGCCAGCGAAAGCCGCCCCACCCCAGCCGCGCAGAAGGACCTGTCAGCCCGCGACGGCTCGGCCTGGCGACCTATCCGAACCCCCGTCCATCTAGCCTGACCATCCCTCGCAACGAACGTATAAACACCACCCCCAACACGGTCCGGGCGCGGACTTCCTCAACCTGCCTCGTTCGGGTCCGGTACCTGGCCAGGGAGCGCTTCGCCATTACAAAGCCTGTTAGCCACTCTTTTGGTGTCCTGGTCTTTTACCTAACAACTTTATTAGCTGCTATTATATCAAACATCAGTTTAACATAAGTTCGCTATTAAAATGAGATGGCTTTACAGAATTTTCCTTCCCAATTTTCAATAAAAATAAAAAAAATTTAAACCGGCAAAAAAATAGGATTTTCCAACAGCCACCAAGGAGGAAAGAATACAACCCGAAAAAGTACATTTAAAAACCGGAAACCAAGGGCAGGGAAAGATTCCAGGACAGAGTCCAGGGCACAGCCAGTCTTTAAGGCCCAGAAGCCATAAGGGAGGGCCCCCTTGCTGAGATGGGGGCTGTCTCTCTCCCTGACTGTGGCAACAGTTGTGAGAAAGGGTAACGGAAGGAGGGTTAGGCGAGGGCTGCTGTCAGACTGCCCGAGGGGAAGGCCCTGAATCCTGGAGCGTTTCCTGCCTGCCGCGAGGCGGAGCAGGTCTTGGTTCATGAAACAAAGTCCAGATTGCGCGACAGGTAAACCCGATCAGGTCAAGGCCTTCCCTCCGCCGGGGCCATACTCTAAGGCACCAGGAAAACAGACTTTAAGCTGCTTGCAGAGAAAAACAACCCGGTCTCAGGGACGGAAGGAGTCATGTCAAGTTACCTCTTTCATTCAGAGCAGAGTGTTTGGAAGGAGCTCCTTAAGCAGGTGTCAGATGAAAAGAAACGAGTGAGCAGCTAGGCAAGCATCCAGCACAGTGGGGGGCGGGGGAGAGGAGGGCGGGAAGGAAGCTGGGAAGCTGATGGACTGGGGCGGGAGCGGGAAGAGAGGGGGCGGGCAGGGGGAGGGCAGGGGGAGGGGGAAGGGAGGGGGCGGGCAGGGGAGGGGGAGGGCAGGGCAGGGGAGGGGCGGCGGAGAGGAGGGTGGGAAGGAAGCTGGGAAGCTGACGGACTGGGCGGGAGGGGAAGAGAGGGGGCGGGCAGGGGAGGAGACGGGGAGGACCAGACCACATCAAGAGTCCGAAGATGAGTCGAAATAACCGCTGAGAAAGGGAGCATGTGCGCCCAAAGGCACAGGTAGTGGAAAGTGAGTCTGTTTACAGATAAAGCGCAGGTCGAGCAACAACTGGGCCCGCTGTCACCAAGCAGGCTGTGGCTGATGTAACGCCGGCGCATGGCTGCACAGGTCGGCCGGGGCTGCTGTAACAAAGCACCCCAAACTGGGGGCAGCAGAGAGGGACCTCTCCCAGATCTGGAAGCTGAAGCCCACAGCCGAGGTGATGGCAGGGTGGGCTCCTTCCGGGGCCTCGCAGGGGGAACTGTCCCAGGCCCTCTCCCGGCTTCCAGGGGTCGTCAGCAGCCCGGGGTGCCCGAGGCTTTAACCGTCCCACCCGAGTCTCAGCCTCTGTGTGTCTGTGTGTCAGAGTGTCCGTCTGTAAGGACAGCAATCCCCGCCACCAGTATGGCCTCATTCTAACCTGATCACGCCTGCGAAGACCCTGGCTCAGACGGCCCGCAGTCACAGGGACCACGGCAGGAACATACCTTGGGGGAAACTCCATGCAACCAGCAGCAGAAGCGCAACAAGGTGAAGAGGAAGCTGGGAGGAAACAGAAGCGGCTCGGGAACCCTGAAAGCCTCGTCTTCACTCGGAAGAGAC
The DNA here is from genome assembly GCF_016772045.2 of Ovis aries. Classification (NCBI taxonomy): domain Eukaryota; kingdom Metazoa; phylum Chordata; class Mammalia; order Artiodactyla; family Bovidae; genus Ovis; species Ovis aries. Next base: position 49,411,954 of record NC_056073.1, read on the forward strand.
AACCGATCTGTTCTCAAGTGGAGACAGGCAGTGTAGACGTGGGGGGGGCGGTGTGTGCGTGTGTGCGTGTGCACGCCCACAGGCGTGTGTAAAATCCCAGCACACGCATTTCTCTGCAGGTCTTCCCAGGTGGCCCAGTGGTAAAGAATCCGTCTGCCAATGCAGGAGGCACATGTTCAGTGCCCAGGTGGGTAAGATGCCCTGGAGGAGGGCACGGCAGCCCACTCCAGTGTTCTTGCCTGGAGAATCCCATGCACAGAGGAGCCTGGATGGAGGGCTACAGTCCATGGGGTCGCAAAGAGTCGGACAGGACTGTGAAACTAAATAACAATAACTCATTTTTCTGTAATCTCTTACACTAAGAGGAATAATCACTTTTGTGATAAAGAGACACTTGTCTCAAGAGTATAAAGTATAAAAATAAAGAGATACTTTATTTTTATCCTTCTATAAAATAAGCAAATGTTCACTGTAAAGATTCCTCTTCTTTTAAAGACCCTAGTGACTACTTACAAGGTTGTTCCTTTAGCAATTCTGATACTAACTTCCTCCTTGACAACCACCAGCACCGTCAGAAGTGTATGAATAAACCAGAGACCTGGTTATATTGAAAGTCCTGGCAGCTAGCAGCATGCCCACTACGTAGCTGCTGCTTAATGTCGGCTAAATTGGATTATTTTGTTTCTAACTGCACAGGGTTGTACCAGATAACATACAACCAAGCCGGAGCTGATAAGCCCTCTGGAATTCTGGTCCACAGGAGGTACACGGTGTCCAGTTTTCAAGGACTACGTCTTTCGTTTCTTTTTCACACCCAGCAGCCTGACTCTGGGAGGTTATCTCCAGACAAGGCGAGGGCACACCAGTCTGCAGCTGGGCTGACCGTGTAGAGAATGGGTAGATGAGCCCCTTCCTTTTCTCCGGAGTGTATTTCATGCCCCTTGATCTAAAGTCACATTCTCCAGCTACACAGAGATCCCATCCTTGGACTGCAGAATCTGCCGGTGGAAAGCCTGGGGTGATGCCGCCAGCTCTTGGGGCCCAGCCCTGTTCCTGCACACGCGGCGTTGCTCTTCCAGACGCAGTGGCTCAGCAGTGAGCGGACGCTGGCGCGGACAGACGCCATGGGGCATGCGGGACCTCCACACTCCATCACCCACAGAGAGTCTGCCATCCTCCGCTCCCCGGCACGGCCCCCTCCAACCTGTGGGATGCCGCACAGAGGACTCGGGTTTAGCCCGGACATGGCCTCTGCCTTCACTAACAGGCCCTTGGGGAGGCAGCGGGGGCTGTATCCATCCAGCCGGAGTGGCTCCCTGCACCCCTTCGTGCAGTCGGCATTCCAATCACAGACCCGGGGTCTTGCAGGGGCGCCCGCTGTTCAGTCCTGTCCTGACCCGTTGTGGAGCCGGTCAGGGGCAGAAGCCACCCGCTGGGACGTCCGGCTCTGGGACCTTGGGCTCCGGCTGCCCAGCTGGGCTGCTCCTTACTCTGGGCTGCCAAGAGCTGGGGATAATGACCTCGGGGAACTTGGGTCCAGTCCGAGCACCAGCAGGAACCCAGATGGGCCCCATTCCCAGCTGCTCGTGGTCTCTGTCACACACACACGTACACACACACGTACACACACACACAGCACAGATGCACGCACACACTCCAGTTGCCTTCCGAGCACAGCACCAGAGCAGTCAGCAACGCTGGACCCCACTTACCGGGACTCTGGCCCAGATGGGGCCCCCCGCCCCCACCTCGGGCCCACACCCTTGTGCACACAGCCCCCCCCCCCACCTCCCTGCTATTCCTTCCGGCTCCCACCTCTTAGCGCCTCTGGGACTGACTGAGGAAAAGCATCTGTTTCCCGAGCCCCATTTCCTCCTGTCCCTGATCCGAGCCTTCCTCTGCACCCACAGGATGTATTTCTGTGTCCTTCCCAGAGCAGCTCTGTCTACGTACAAAATCCCCTGATCCCCTGGCGGGGTTCTGGAGGCTGGGTTCTCAACCACCGAGGACTCCAGCTCCCTGGAGCCCTGGGCCGCGCTCTGTAAGGCCAGGAGTTATCCAGTCCCTGAGGCTGCTGCTGTTTCTCCCAGTTTTACTGTGGCCAGAGGCTGGTGGCCGGCTGGCACCTCACGAGCCCCACCCAAGCAGCATCCGCTGTTGTGAGGATGCTGTGGGGAGGAGCCTGAAGACCATGTTCCAGGAGCCGCGGCAGCATCGAGCTGCAAGAACAGTAACAAGAATTTCCAAGTGTCCTTTACCCAGTTCTCCATTGTTGATAATGAACACGTTTACTTTATCACTCCCCCCGACATTTATATGCATACTTCTATTTTTCTTGTGTGTGAACAATTTTAGAGTCAGTAGCAGGACATTCTTTTCCCCTAAATATTCCATCGCGAGTTTTGCAAGAACAGGAGTGTTCTCTGACACACTGACAGTACAATGATCAGATCAGGTGATTTGACCTAGAAGCAATACTGTGCTCTAACCCACCATGCGGATTCCACCCTCAGGGGTCCCCTTTTCCGGACCCACACAAGGCGGTGCGGAGCCGCGGGTTGAAGGTCCTCATCATCTCTCTTCATCTGGAGAAGGTGGCCATCCCTTCTTTGTCCGTAAGGACACTGAGCATCTTCAGTGCTGTTGACGGAGAGTTGACGACCCTGGCATTGGTGAAGAGGACAGGCCCCTCTCTTGAGGATGCTCTCAGTTTGACTTTGCAGCCGTGTCATGTCACGGGATGAGATGTGGGATTTGCATTTTGGCGGGAGCAGCGTCCCCTAGGCTGTCTGTCTGACCCATCACTGCCAGCAAAGGCTTTCCTCACCTGGCCAGGTAGAGTCTGCCAGCTGGCTTCCTTTGCTTGTTTGTTCTCAGTGACAAAACCCAGGAACAAACTGGTTTCTTAAAAAATCTGTTTTCTTTGGCCACACCGCATGGCTTGGGAACCAGGCAGGGAACCAGTGCCCTTGGCAATGAAAGCAGAGCCCCAGCTCCTAGACTGCCAAGGAAGCCCCAGGTCGCTGCGTGCTAAAGATGGGAGTCATCTATTAATAAGTGCCTAGGTTTATATAATCTCCCCAAATGACCTAAAGAGTTTCCTTCCTTCACAAACAGACAAGCAGACTCACTCAAGATAAACAAGCAAGTGCCGTCCAGCAAGACTGAAGCAGAAGAGACAAACACGGAGGCATTTGTCTCCCCAGTTCTTGAAGCTTCACAAGGCCTCGGTGATTAATACAGAACATGAGCAGACACACGACCACTGGAACAGCAGAGAAAGTCCAGAAATAGCCCCGTGTGCCCTGGGACACTAATATACGACAAATGGGGGCAAAACGGGATTTTGTGGTAAACAGCGTAGGGAACAGTGGCTAGCTGTTGGGGGAAGGGAAGCAGGGACCACCCAGAGTCCATCCAGAGAGACCCCATGGCAAAGCTGTCAATGTGAAAGTAAGCCCCGGCAGGTGCTGCCAGAGGGTATGCCCCCCGTGTCCATCACACAGAGTTCAGACCCCTCGCTGCCTCATTCCAGGCCCTGGACTGCTGCCCACGGGGACACCACCGCGGCAGGCTTCTCCCAGCATGGAGCTACGGCCAGACGGGGGTGCGAGGAACATGAGGGCGGGGTGCCCGCTCCTGGTCCCCCCAGACGGGGGCCCCTCTCTGGGGGGCCTGGTCTACACGGCTCCCTCCCTCCAGGCTGCATGACTCCTCCATCGCTGGGGGCCCAGGGTGATGGCCTCTCTGTTGCCGCGGGGCCCCCATCCTCGCCCTGCCCCTGGGCCCCCCTAAAACTTGCCCATGCCCTTGTCATTAGTCCCTTTGTATGTAACCTCTACTTGAGTCCCCTGACTTTGGGTGTGCCCTGCAATTCCTGCTGGGACTCTGAATAGAATAACCTTGGAGTGGAGAGACGTGGAGCTGTGTCTCAGAATCCAGCAGCCAAAACACAGAGGCGAATACCTGCAAGCATACGGACTTCCCGGGTGGCCCAGCGGTCAAGGCTTCGCCTTCTAATGCTGAAGGCGCCCGTTCGACCCCCAGTCGGGGAGCTGAGACCCCACGTTCCTCTCAGCCAAAGAGCCGAGAAACAGAAGCAGCATTGTAACAGATTCAATAGGGACTTTGAAAATGGCCCAGAGTTTTAAAAAAACTGCAAATGTGAGCAACAGCCACTTCCATACAGAAAACCAAACCAAAGCACAACACAGAAGGGAAAGCGAAAAGGGCAAAACCCAGGGAAGATAATGGCACCTCACGACACAGAGGAGTGTTTTCCTCCAAAATACACAGAGCGCTCTCGGAGATGAAAGCAAGAAAGACCACAAGACCAACAGAAAATCAGGCCGAGGTCACGGGCAGGTCACGGAACAGGAAACACACATGGCTCAAAACACGTGCAGGCCCGACAGTCAGAGACCGCTGCGGTAACAGCGCAGCAGGGTCCAGGCTCCCATCGGCCAGCTGGCAGGACGGCAGGCGAGCTCTCTGGCGTCAGGGGGCAGGGGTGCCCAGGCTGTTGTCCTTTCTCAGTGGAGGTGCCTGCCTGCCTGTGAGGGGCACGGCCAGCAAGACATCCAACGGCCTTTCCCCGACTCCGTGACCTGCTCCTAGGTCACCCCTGACGCGGGGGCACTGACCTCTGACCAGGTGGCTCCCTGCAGGATCATCTATGATTCTAAAACACGTGCAAACTAGCAAGTGGCTGAATCCAAGGGCTGGGCTAGGCCACCCGATGACTTACCAGGGCCAGCCCCGATGTCACAGGGTCCTGAGGATGCATTATGTCATCGACGTCCTTGCCAAGTGCTGGCTCATAGGAAATACAAGACACTATAGTTTCTATAGCTTTTAGCAGATGTGTCGAGAGGTTAGAATTTAATTGCCCATGTAAACTCTTTTTACCAAAAATTCTCCCTCGAAAATGAAATTATTGTCTTCTGAATATACACTGAGGCGTCTATATTGAGAAGCGTGGCTGAGGGCTCTGTCCTGGCTCCAACATTTAACAAGTGCATCCAGCGTGGAAACGTATACATGAACACCTATAAAACAGACAGCTGGTGGGAAGTTGCAGCGTGACATTAGGAGCTCAGACAGGCTCGGCTGGTAAAGAATCCGCCTGCAGTGCAGGAGATCCGGGTTGATTCCTGGGTCGGGAAGATTCACTGCAGAAGGGATAGGCTACCCGCTCCAGTATTCTTAGGCTTCCCTGGTGGCTCAGCTGGTAAAAGAATCCGCCCTCAGTGTGGGAGACCTGGGTTCAATCCCTGGGTTGGGAAGATCCCCTGGAGGAGGGACAGGCTACCCACTCCAGTATTCTGGCCTGGAGAATCCCATGGACTCTGTAGCCTATGGGGTCGCAAAGCTTCAGACACAGCTGAGTGACTTGCGCTTCGCTTTCACGGCTGATCCACGTTGTTGCACGGCAGAAATCAACACCACGTTGTCAGGCAATTATCCTCCGATTGAAAATAAAATAATTATTAAAAAAAAACAACCCACAAGCGTGTCCAGGAGGCAGGAGGGCGCATACGGTGCTGGGCTCCCCTCCCCGCCTCCCCTCCTGCCCCCCAGGGTCCCCTCTTCACTTCATCCTCTCTCGTTTCTCCTGTCCTTTCCTCCCTCACGTCTGCCTCCCTCCCCCCAGGCCTCTGCAGCCACAGATGACCAGGCTCCCAAGGCTTCTGGTTGCCTGAGAGGTAAATGTGATTATCTCCGTTTAGCTAATGAGACCTTTTAAGTAACTTCCCTAAGGCTTCCCCAGTGGCTCAGATGGTAAGGAATCCGCCTGCAAGGAGGGAAGACCTAGGTTTGATCCCTGGGTCGGGAAGATCCCCTCGAGAAGGGAATGACAACCCACTCCAGTGTTTTTGCCTGGAGAATTCCATAGATGGAGGAGCCTGGCGGGCTGCAGTCCGTGGGGTCGCAGAGTCGGACGTGACTGAGAACCAACACTGAGACCCTGTAACTCTGACTTGAAGCTGCAAAGGAGTCGTGCCTGACCACAGGGCTTACCGCCTTCTTGGTGAGGCTCGAGGGCCTCCCTGGGGACTAACCCCCTGGCCGGGAGGGAGGAAGGAAGAACAGACGGCCAGGTCTTCCCCGGAGACCTCTGAGCGCCGCTGGCAAACCGGCACTCCTGGCTGTCTGCTTTTTATCTTCTCTTTCTCTTCCTTAAGGAGAAAGTGAGTCCCCTGGGTAGACATGAATAAAAATCCAAGCTCCCTGAGGCCAGAGAACAGCATCTGAAGACGCTTTGTTTCCTCTATAGAACCCAGTAAAGATGAGTGATGTGTAGAATGCATCCTGAAGGGACCGCGAGGGACTTCCTTTTCTCTGCGTGGTTCCAAGGTTGTATTTCAACCGCCCTGGGGACATGCCCACAGCCTCAGAGGCAGAGGCTACCCTGCTGGCCCCTTTTCTTTTGAAAAACAGGTTTCTTTCTCTCTCTTTTAAAAAATACTTCAAGTATAGTTGATTTACGGTGCTGTGCCAGTCTCTGCTGTACAGCAAAATGACCCCGTTATACACACACACGCATTCTCTCCTTACATTCTTTTCCATTACAGTTTATTTACCGCAGGATGTGGAGTTTCAGTGTAACACGGTTGGACCTAGAGGTATATCCATTCTATGTGTGACAGTCTGCACCTGTCAACCCCAAGCTCCCTGCCTCTCTCTCGATCTGCACCCCCCTCCCCCGGCACCTAGGAGTCTGTTCTCTATGCCGATGGGTCTGTTTCAAAGACAGACTTCTTCTGAGGGTGACCTTGGCTTCCTTCATAGGAACCGAGGTAGAAGAAACAGTCAACTGGGCCCTGTGGGTTTTCCCTTCAGACTGGGCATCCTTCTAGCGGACCCCAGCTCATCTGCCCATTGCTTTCCCAGTTCGATGGTGTGAAGGTGAACGAACTGTTCCTGTTTCTGCAGTGACGCTAGACCTCAGTGAAGAGGGCTGCTCACGGCTGGAACAGAAATCTGCAGAGCAGAAGTAAATATTTCCCTGGCCGAGACAGTCCTCCGTGGGAAGCTCTTTCTGCAATGATGTTTTCTAGCTTAGCGGCCTGGTTTTGCAACATAGCGATTAATACGTTAAACCAATTAAGCGCTGAGTGACTGCTCACTCTTGTTTGCATATGTTTTTTAGAAGCAAACACACAGAATTAGTCTGAACCAAAGGTGTAATTTATTTGTCTGAAATCTGAGTCACTAACTTCCCTCAGGGTATCTTTGAACTTGTTCTGTCTCCATGGAGTACTTTTTATTCTCCTCCAAACATGCGGTTTCTTGAGACACTGAAAACAAATTCATGGTTACCAAAGGGGAAAGAAGGGAGGGATAAATTAGAAGTTAGAGATTGACAGATACACATTACTATGTATAAAATAAGCCACACGGTCCTGCTGTGTAGTGCAGGGAGCTACATTCAGCATCTTGTAATAACCCATCAAGGAGAAGAATCTGCGCGCGTCAGTCACTCGGTCATGTCTGACTCTTTGCAACCCCGTGGACTGTAGCCCACCAGGCTCCTGTGTCCATGGAATTGTCCAAGCAAGAAAACTGGAGTGGTTGCCATTTCCTTCTCCAGCGGTCCTTCTGAACCCAGGGATTGAACCTGGGTGTCCTGCGTTGCAGGCAGATCCCTTACTCACTGAGCCCCAGGGAAGCCCATATACGCACATATCTTTGCTTATATACGTGTGTATAACTGAATCACTCTGTTGTATACCCGAAACACTGTAAATTAAATATATTTCAATAAAAATAAATACATAAATAATTAAAAGATTAAAAAACCATGTGATTTGTTTAGAATCAGGCTCCCCAGCCCAGAAACCAGCCTGTTCTATGTTCTCAATACTCAAACCACGCGCTCTGTGCCTCTCCGGCTCTGAATCCGTGTGCAGCAGTGGATATTGCTACCGTGGCTGTTTATCGCAGAAACTGGAAACAACCACCCTCCCTAGATACTGTCAGTACTGGAGGGTTAGCAAGGAGAGAAGCGTTGTTGGTGGCTCAGATGGTAAAGAAGCCACCTGCAAAGCAGGAGACCCAGGTTCAATTCCTGGGTCGGTCAGATCCCCTGCAGAAGGAAAGGGCAACCCACCCCAGTGTTCTTGCCTGGAGAATCCCATGGACAGAGGAGCCTGGGGGGCTGCAGTCCAGGGGCCTGCAGAGAGTCAGACACACCCGAGAGCCTATTACCTATCTGTCTGTCTAGAGCTCGGTGCCAGTGGAGACCGTCTCCACACACCTTTCACATCTCTTAAGCTCAATGGCTCTTACAGCACTGCACAGTATTTTACCTACAACTCAAAAGAAATTTTCCTCCTAAACATTGTACATAGCTTTCAGCCTTGAGCGGAAAGAGTTTCAGAGATCTTTACAATTATATTTTCAGAGATTATACAATTATTAGAACCCAGGTACAAGACTACAATGTTTTCAGGCCAATGACCCTTCTAGAGTATTTGCGAAGCTCTGTGGTATGTGGTCAAGAAGACCACAGAGCCCAAACTGCAAGTCGGCTACGGCAACGCTGGGACAGGGGTGAGCTGACCTCCCTGGGCCTCGGCTTCCGCAGGCGCGACTCGGGGAAGCACCTGGTTGGCCCTCAGGAACTGTGTGTTTGCTTTCCGATGATGTCACGCCTGTGGAAGCCCTTTGTGGGGAGTGTGCAAGGCAGCCCTCCCACAGCGCCTCCTGCACGACCCTTGCCTGGTCTCCACGGAGAAGTCTGCGAAGGGACCCGTGGTGGGGCAGGAAGGAAACGAGAGCACCCGGGAGGCTCACTCCCCAGCTTTCGTCCCGTTTCTCCTCTGGGGCCATTTGGGGGGGGGGTGCTGTGTGTCTGAGGGGACCCCAGCCGGCACTGTCCCAGTCACCTTCCAGTGTGACTTCTGAGCCTGCAGAGGCTGGAAGCCTCCAAACCCCCACTTCCCAGGCCCCTGGGGCTCGCCTCCCTGCGGAGATGCTGCGTATTGATCGCGTTCAAGCTGCTGCCGGCTGGGAGCTGCCGTGTCCATCCTGATGCAGGGACCCGGGGGCGTGCCTGAGTCGCCCGGCCTGGGCCTCCTGCCCGCCTCTGCCACCCTACTCCTCCTCTGTCACCCCCTCCCACTGCTGCCGGGGCAGCTTCCCAGGAGCTGCCAGGCCTCTGGCTGGGGGATCGGCCCTGGATCCCGGGAGGGCAACCCCTTCATCATGCACAGGGCCTTGCCCTGGTCCGGTGAGGAGAGAGGACCGAACAGCAGTTTAGAGCAAGTGAATTTGCTTAAAGCACCTGCGTCCACCACCAGACACGGTCATTGCTTCTCAAGTCCCAGCCCTGCTGAATATTCTGTCACCGGAAGACTAGACGGTAAAGTCGGTCTGCGTGTGAGATAACAGTGGAAAGAGAAGGGAAACGCTCCTGACCGCACGCACAGAGGCGCACACATCCGAGCGGGGAGGATGCAGGCCAGGTTCTCGGCCCCCTGTGAGTCGCCGGGCGGCGACTTCCTTCCGCCCAGCGCCCGGTCCAGGCTACCGAGCCCCCAGTCGGAACGTCCACCGTCATTTGGGCGAAACTACCCAAACCTTCCCGCGCGCAGTGGTCTCAGCCCTGAGTCGTCCGGCCTTTCCCTGGTTTCCTGGCTGAAGTAGTTTTCCTCCGACCTTCCCGTCAGGCAGGGACTGCGCCGAGTTACCCCAGGAGCCCCCGGGTTCCAGACGCAGCCCTGGCTGCCCGATTCGCACGCTCCTCTGGGTTACCAGGGTTCGTCACTCCAGCCAGTGGCCTGACCCCCTTTTCCGCCCGGCGGTTCCGAGGCGTCAAGAGCCCAAGAGAGCCTGGTGACAGGGTCATCTTCCAACTCCATGAGGCCACTGTTTGGCCTGGGGTGGGGAAGGTTGTCCCTGCTAAGATGTCTGAACCGGCGCGTTCGGAGCCGCCGGAGCGAGCAGCAGCTCTGCGAGGGGTTGCTGCTGCTGATGGAGCGGCCCCTGCCCGTTGCCACCCCCGGGCTCCCAGATCCGAGGTCCTGGCACAGGAAGGCAGGGAGGAGGCAGGGAGGAGGCAGGATGCAGAGAGGGTGGGAGGGAGGAAAGAGTGGAGCAGGACGGAAGGAAGGGAAGGAAGCGGAAACGAAGGAGAGAGAAGAGGGAAAGGAGACACAAGCCCCCGGCGCCAGAGACCACCGGGTTTCCAGAGTCTCGCCGCCTCACCGCGCGGAGCCCCTTCTCTCCCACAAACACAGCCTCCGTCCAGGAAGCCTTTTCCAGCAGAGATCTATTGCTCTCGGGCTCGCTTTATGTAGAAGCAAGTAATTTAGGAGCACCATAAAAGCTTATTGATTACCAGTGGTCGGCCCTGTGGCAGGTACTTGGCAAGAGGGAGACGGAAAGATAGAAACAAGCCCCGAGCTTCCTTCTGCAGAAATAGACCAAACATCAGCGCGGCGTCCTCCCAGCCCGACCGTTTCTTGAGCTCATTAAAATTCAACAGCGTGACCCGATGTGTCCTGGAGGAGTCGTCCCAGCCTCCCCCAGACCTCTCGCATGCCTCTCCACCTCCGGCAAAGGCCTCCATGGGCTGAGGGGACAAGAAGGCAGTGGTTCTCAGGCCTGGGCACCAGAACCCGCTGGAGGGCCTGTGGGCTCCACCCAGAAGGTCTGGGCCAGCTCCCTGCCGGGCCAGGAGCTGCTCTCTGAGAACCAGTGGTTTTGAGGTGGTACAGCAGAAAGGTGAAGAACACGAACTCCGAAAGTCAGACCGCCTGGGTCCAGATCCTGCTCCACCTTCTCTGTGGGACCCTGGACGATCACTTACAGGTGCCTCGGTTTTCCCATCTCTAGAATGGGCATCATGGCAGTAGGTGCTTCACAGGGTTATCAAAGGGTTAACAAAACAAAGTGCTGAGCCCAGCACTTCTCAGGCCAAGTGGGAGCCAATCCCAGCTGCTAGTTAGACCCTCTCTGTCTGGTGACCCGAGTTACGCCCCGCCCCGAGGCCCCTGCTCACAACTCAGTCGCAGCTTCCCCGCCATGAGACGGGAGGACTGGCTAACTGACGCCCAAGGTTCCTTCTCACAGAAGGAAGCCCTCTGAGTCTCTGCGGGCTGTGGCCACGCCCGGCACATCTTCTGTTTTAACTTTCCAATGTAGCAAGCGTGTGAGCCCCAGCAGCCTGCTGAGTCGGAGCTGACGGTGTGACCTTGCCCTCCTCCCCACTCTGTCAGGGCTGGCCTGGGGGCTGCCCCCCCACTCACGTGGTCCTTGGGGCGGCCCTGGAGGGCCGTGGCCTTGTCCCAATTTCCAGGCGAGGGAACCAAGCCCAGGAAGGTGACGAAACCTGCCCAAGGTGGGCGAAGACAATGGGACCTAAGCCCCACGCAGAGGTCGCTGTGAGGCACTGGGGGCACGAATAGACAGACCCAGACCAGAGACCCCCAGCCGGAGGGGGTCTGAGGAAGCAGAGGGGGTTCTCCGAGTGAAGAGGCTGCCAAGCTGGGTCCCAGTCTGCCCAAGGTGAGCCCCAGGATCACCCACCCCTGCTAGGAAAGGCAGCCTGTCTCTGCCCAAAGCTGCCCAGGTGGGTGAGGCAGCCTGCTACCCCTCCAAGCTCTTCCACCCAGCCCTGGGCCCTTGGGAGAGCCTGCTTACCTGCAGAGGCCCAGCCCACACCACAGCGGGGCCCCTGGGACTCCTGCCCACCCCGCAGTGACCGCAACGCCAGGCCAACAGGTTTCTACCACAGCCTCTGGGGCATGGACACAGCCGTTCACACCACGACCTGACCCCCTATCGTGGGCTGAACTGTGTCCCCCCACCCGTAGATTCCCATGTTGAAGCGCCAACCCAGGAGGTTAAATGAGGTCGTTGGGGAGGGACCTAGTCCACCATGATAGGTATCTTTATTTTTTTATTTTTCAATTTATGAAAGTATAATAATACATGTATAAGAGACTTGGAAAATACAGAACAAGGTTTCATGTAGTTCCACTATATAATTATTTTTTTAAGTAGATAAATTAAGAGTTTTAGTTGGAATTTCAATATCAAACTCTTAAAAACTGAACAAATAGAAAAGCAGGATACAGTGGACCTGAAATGCACCATGGACCAACTCAACATAAGCAGTTAGCTGCTCACTCGTGTCCAACTCTTCGCGACCCTATGGGCTATAGCCCGCCAGACTCCTCTGTCCATGAGATTTTTCAGGTAAGAATACCGGAGTGGGTTGTCATTTCCTCCTCCAGGGGATCTTCCCGACCCAGGGATCAAATCTGTGTCTTCTGCACTGACAAGCAGATTCTTCATTCAGCGCCCCGGCTCACCACTGGAAAATGCCCCTGCTGCCATGGGAGGTTGGCCTGACGGCTGCTGGCTGGACACCAGCCCCCAGCGTCACAGTAAGATGAGTCAGAGCAAGACCACGTTATAATTTCATCTGCACAGAAAAACACAAGGTCACTGTGACACCCACGAAAAACTCTTTTCTGGCTAAAATGAGTAACTGCTACTTTGCCAATTACAACTTTATCTTCAGTCTCTCCTTCTTTATTGAGATGCCTGGTCAGAGAAGTGCCCCCACCTTCCGACAGCATCCAATTTCCCATCTGGACCCACGCCAGCTTCCTTAGACCCTCCCCCCAATCATCCAGCCAAAGCCCGCATCGATAACAGGTGCTTCCCACGTCCCCTCCCCAGATACCCACAGTTCCCACGGCAACATTCTCCCTGGAGGCAGTGGGTCACGACTCCACCTGTCCAAGCACAGATGTGGCCGGGTCCAGCCACGACCCCTGGACAATACTGTCCTCAGCTGTTGTTTGATGGAGCGGGCTACACTGACCGGATATGGGAGCTGGATCATAAAGGAGGCTGAACACCAAAGGACTGCCTCTTTAGAACTGTGGTGCTGAGAAGAATCTTGAGAGTCCCCTGGACTGCAAGGAAGTGCAGCCAGTCAATCCTAAAGGAAATCAACCCTGAATTCATTGGAAGGACCGATGCTGACGTTGAAGCTCCAATACTTTGGCCAGCTGATGCAAAGAGCCAACTCGTTGGAAAAGACCCTGATGCTGGGAAAGATTGAAAGCAGGAGGAGAAGGGGGCGACAGAGGATGTGACGGTTGGATGGCATCACCAACTTGATGGACATGAGTTTGAGCAAGCTCCAGGAGATAGTGAAAGACGGGGAAGTCTGGCGTGCTGCAGTCCACGGGGTAACAAAGTTAGACTTACTCCTTAGCTCCTAACTGCCAGATCTGGGGGACGGATGCCGAGAGCAGGATGAGGTGGGTGTTGAAGACTGAGAAGAGGCTTGGCAGTTTCCAAAGGGGAGAGGAGTTCGCAGATTCCAGTCGGCTGCCTCTGTGGGGGCAACGCAAGCCTCTCTTCCACCCCCAACAGAACCTTCAGTAATGACTGTGTCATTTGCTGAGCTCTCCAAGTTGGGTTTGGGTCTGGATTTGGGGCTGAGTGGGTTGGATCTCTAACTGGCTGGAGAGACTGGGCTGTGAGCAGACCCTCAGGAGAGGCGGGCAACTCCGCAGGACTCGCTGACCGTCCTCAGGGGTTTCCTGAGTCCTGGGAGCTCAAGGCAGAGGTTCTCCACCCACTCAGCTGTTAAAACTCCCCAGGGTGCTCAAGAAAGGTCCTCAGGGCCCAGGTGAGTGTCTCCACTTCCGCCTTCGGGAACCCTTCTCTAGGGTCCTGGAACCACATTCCAACAGGTGCGCTTGTGTAAAAAGCGGCTCAACTGTGAGAATCTCAACCATCTGTTTCGATGGTGGGAAAGGATTTGTGAACAGGCACATCTTTCGTTCTCTAAATAACAACAGAAGGAGGTCACCTGGGGGCTCTGTAAGATCTTACCAGGAACTGTGTGGGTGGGGCCGAGGGTGGGGACGTTTCTTACCGAGGACAGGGGACTGTTCCAGGTGAACCCCGCCCCACCCTGTGACCCCTGGAGCCCTCAGGGGGCTCATCTTCCGGGCTTCTGCTGAACAAGGCATCTGGAGCCTTCCTTCTGTCCCAGTCCTCTGGGTCCACACCCAGCAGGACGTTCCCAACAGCAGGTGCTTGAGAACCCTCGGGACTGTCCAGCAGGGAAACGATCTGCTGGCTCCCGTGTGACCCCGAGGGCAAGACGCCTGCTGCTAAGCTGCTAAGTCATTTCAGTCATGTCCGACTCTGTGCGACCCCCTAGACAACAGCCCACCAGGCTCCCCCATCCCTGGGATCCTCCAGGCAAGAACACTGCAGTGGGTTGCCATTTCCTGGGAGCCTGCAAAACCGGAGACCATCCTTCCTGTGATTCTACAAAGAGCGCTGTTTTTAAATCATTAAGAACTGGAAAAAGCCATCAGTTCAGCCGCTCAGTCGTGTCCGACTCTTTGCAACCCCATGAATCGCAGCACGCGAGACATCCCTGTCCATCACCAACTCCCAGAGTTCACTCAGACTCACGTCCATTGAGTCAGTGATGCCATCCAACCATCTCATCCTCTGTCGTCCCCTTCTCCTCCTGCCCCCAATCCCTCCCAGCATGAGGGCTTTTTCCAATGAGTCAACTCTTCGCGTGAGGTGGCCAAAGTACTGGAGTTTCAGCTTTAGCATCAGTCCTTCCAATGAACACCCAGGACAGACCTCCTTAAGGATGGACTGGTTGGATCTACTTGAAGTCCAAGGGACTCTCAAGAGTCTTCTCCAACACCACAGTTCAAAAGCATCAATTCTTCAGCACTCAGCTTTCTTCATAGTCCAACTCTCATATCCATACATGACTACTAGAAAAACCATAGCCTTGACTAGATGGGCCTTTGTTGGCAAAGTAATGTCTCTGCTTTTGAATATGCTATCTAGGTTGGTCATAACTTTCCTTCCAAGGAGTAAGCGTCTTTTAATTTCATGGCTGCAATCACCATCTGCAGTGATTTTGGAGCCCCCCAAAATAAAAGTCTGACACTGTCTCCACTGTTTCCCCATCTATTTCCCATGAAGTGATGAGACCAGATGCCATGATCTTCGTTTTCTGAATGTTGAGCTTTAAGCCAACTTTTTCACTCTCCTCTTTCACTTTCATCAAGAGGCTTTTAGTTCCTCTTCACTTTCTGCCATAAGGGTGATGTCGTCTGCATATCTGATGTTATTGATATTTCCCCTGACAATCATGATTCCAGCTTGTGCTTCTTCCAGCCCAGCGTTTCTCATGATGTACTCTGCATATAAGTTAAATAAGCGGGGTGACAATATACAGCCTTGACGTACTCCTTTTCCTATTTGGAACCAGTCTGTTGTTCCATGTCCAGTTCAACTGTTCCTTCCTGACCTGCATGTAGGTTTCTCAAAAGATAGGTCATGTGCCCCCGTTAAAGAGGTTGTCTTTCCTCTGCTCAGGTGTAACAGGTGAGCACCGGGTCCTCGGTACCTTGCTATCCGGAAAGCGAGTCACACACCTTGAGTGTTGTCCCTGTCTGCTGACCACAGTCCCCTCCCCCCACGCAAGCCCCTCCCCCCATGCAAGCCCTCCCCCATGCGAGCCCTCCCCCGACGTGAGTCCCTTTCCCCACAGGAGCCCTTGCCTGTGCATCAGGGCCCGTCGGGGACTAGACCAGGCCC
This sequence comes from Ovis aries, assembly GCF_016772045.2. Lineage (NCBI taxonomy): Eukaryota > Metazoa > Chordata > Mammalia > Artiodactyla > Bovidae > Ovis > Ovis aries. The sequence continues at coordinate 49,427,566 of NC_056073.1, forward strand.
CGCACACTGCGACCTCACGGGTGTGAGATGCAGCACCAACCCTGGGAGAGCTGGGAGCCTGGTCTGAAGGACTCGCTCTCCCCCCGCACTTGGCACAGAGGGGCTCAAGCACGGGGGATACAAGAGCTTCACGGTGGTGAGGATGGGCAAGTGAGGTTCCCCCCACCAAGGGACACGCCCGTGCCTTTTCAGACTTCCATCCCCCTAGACGGATGCAGCTTTAGTAGGAGGGGATGGGGAGGGTGGGGGGGCCGCGGCAGGCCGAGGCGTCTTTGACCTTGACCTTCCCTCCGCCCTGGAGACAGGCCAGCCCTGGCAACCCCTGCACCACTGAGGTCTGAGACAGGATCCAAGCTGCCCTCCTGCAGAGGCCGCTTCTTGGAGGTGGCAGCCCTCCGCGCGGCACCCCTCTGTCTCACGCCTTTCGGCTCCTTCCCACGCGGTTCCGAGGGGCCCCCAGCCCTGCCCTCAGATGACCCGGGAGCTGCCGCCTCCGGAACGCGGAGGCCTCACTCCTTTCTGCCTCTGGCAGACACCGCGGGCAGGACTGCACATCCTAAACAGCTTTAAAATAGCACAGCTGGCGTTTTGGAGACTGATTAGCAGCCTGATGTCTGCTCGGCTCAGCTGCCTGAGCTGAAATCTATTCCTATCGATGGATTGGTGGCGGTGGAGCACCTGCTGGGAGCCCAAGGCAAAAGCAGCACCACGTGGGGCTCGCGGGGACGCGCCTCCTGCCTCCGGGGAGTCTCCGGGGATGCTGAGCGCGGCGCTGGGCTTCCAGCTGTGAGGGGTGCTGAAGGTGCAGCAGCGGGAGGCAGCTGTGGGCGGAGGCGGAGGGGGCACGGAGCGAGGGGTGACTGCGGGAGCAGAAGCTGCAGAAGCTGCAGCAGCTGAGGGCCCGGGCAGGGGGCTGTGCAGGGACCACCGACAGACGGTGTCAAACGGCGGGCGGGGTCAAGCGCCGAGGGAAGCAGGTGATTCAGAGCTCAGCCTGTCTCAGGCAGAACAGAACCCAGAGCAGAGGCCCCAGCAACGCCAGCTGAGAGGAGCTGGGCCGCACGAGGTGTGGGCTGGCCTGGGGTCACAGGATGCGGTCGGGAGAGACAGGACAATCCCGGGGAAGATGGGCAGGAGGTGGGGACAGGCGGGAAGCAGATGGTGAAGAGTGGGCCTTCGAGACCCCAGGAGGCGAGAGATATAAAAGTTCAGGGCATGGGATTCACTGGAGAGCTTTCTTCTTTCTTTTCTCTTTTTTTAAAAAGTATTTTTATTATTTTTTAAAAAATGTGAAATGTACATCATGAAATTTACCATTTTAACCATTTACGGGACCGGTGCAGAGCATCACATTCACAGGCGCCTCCATAGGGATGTATGACAGTCCCCAGCACCCATCTCCCAAAGCGAGGCTCCATCCCCGTTAAACCCTGACGCCCCATGCTGCTTCCTGCCTCTGTGAACCGGATGGCTCAGGGAACCTCGCCCACGTGGACGCGAGCAGCATTTGTCCTTTTGTATCTGGCTTATGTCACCGGGCATCACGTCCTCAAGGCTCATCCACGATGTGGCCTGTGTCAGAATTGCCTTCCTCTTGTCAGCTAGGCCATACTTCATTGTGCATATGGACCACGCTTGTTTATCCACCATCCATCAACCCCCTCTTGGGTTGCTTCCACCTCTCAGCCCCTGTGAAGGATGTTGCTGTGAGCACAAGTGTGCAAATCATTGTTCCAGGCCGTGCTTTTTAATTTCTCTTGCTCCTCTCTCATTTTACATGAAGCAAATCGAGCTGCTCCTTCAAACTTGGCTTAGGCATCGCCTCAGCTAAATATCCAAGTTCATCACACACAAGTTCCACCTTCCGCTCAACCCTAGAATATAGTCAGGTTATTGTTTAACCAGGCATGCTTTCCTCCGGTTCCCAGTGACATGCGCCTCATTTCCACATGAGCACCCACATTCGCAGCACCTTCCCGAACATACAAAGCTTGTTCCCCCACTCCATCCGGGCAGCGGGTGCCCTGGCCCGCCGTGTGGGCGGCTGGGATTCCTGGCATGAGCACGGGTCTCGGTCCCCCTACCCCTTCCCCCGTCCTGGCCCTGCCTCCCGGGGAAGCCGGCCAACCACGATGGTCTCAGCACTGGTGCAGGGGGTGGGGAGGGGTGCACGGGACCTCTCCCCAGGCTCCTCCCAAGGGTTAAACCAGCCGCCAGTGTGCAGGCCTCTCGGTGTCCTCACACCTAAGGGTTTCCTAGCCACAGCACTGGCCTGTTGCCTGCTGGTAAGTGTGGGAGGGTGGCATTCTTTTGCTGGAGTGGCAGGCACTTTTAGAACAGAGACATGTGCCCAGTCACTTTGGTCGTGTCTGACTTTTTGAAACCCCATGGACTGCAACCCACCAGGCAGAATCCCCTCTGTCCACGGGATTCTCCAGGCAAGAATACTGGGGTGGGTTGCCATTTTCTCCTCCAGGGGATCTTCTCGACCTGGGGAGCGAACCCACATCCCCTGTGTCTCTTGCATTGAGGGTGGATTCGTTACCCGCTGAGCCACCACCAGTGATGGCAAATATTGGGTTCCAAAGGAGTCTCAGCTGCATTTGGTCCCAGTCTGAGAGGGCGATGGTGTCCACCAAGGGCAGAGGGGGCAGGCCAGGCTGAACCCAGACCCCGGGGGCTCCAGAGACGGTCACCAGGCTCTTGTTTTCCAGTTTTCTAGGCTCTGAGTAACGCGACCTCCCCCTCCACTGTGGGGGTCTGTTATCCAGAGACATGGAGCCAAGACATCAGGAGGTGGTAAGGACCGTTTAATGATGAAACCAAACCCCACCACACCGTCAATCCTCAGCATCCGCAGAAACGAGCAGGGACCACCCCCCCACCAGCAAGTGAGCGTTTGATGAGTGAATTCCTGCCCGCACACACGAAAACACCGCAGACCTCAGGCCTCCAGCGTTGTGCCCCGAATTACAAAGCAAACAGCACAGGAGACCGCCACAGCTCAGCCAAGACAAAGGCCACAATAATTAAACCGGTGACCAGCAGGCTGCCTGCGTCCCCCGAGTCTCACATGCTGCGCTCACGTGGCCCGCCTTCAGCACTGAGTCCTCCCCGAATCGCAGTGACATTAATTCTGTCTCCCTCCCTGGAGGGTGAAGTCCTTGGGGCCCAGGCGCCCTGTTCAGTCTATGCCACCGGAGCCTGGTCTGTCCTCTGCAGACCTGGGAGGTGCGTGTGGTCAAGTCCCCCGGGCGGGAGGTGCCAGCCGCGTCGTCCTGCTCTTGTTCCTTCCTCCCGCATCTCATCACCTGCGGGGACCAAAGCAGGCCCCCTTGATTTATTTTGGTCTCTGTGTCTGCATATGCATATATTAGCTGGCTTGTGAGAAAGAAGTGGCTCTTCCACAGGCTGGAATTAGATGCTGCATTCAACATTTGCACAGTGACTTGGGGGATTAGAAAAACGCCTTGTCTCCAACAGGAACTGTGATGCTTCCCATTTTTTAAGTGTAAAACACGAAGTAAACATAATTCACAGCCATTTTAAATGTCCTGGTGCATTCCAGAGACCCATTTCAGATAAATGACTCTCCAGCGCCCGATGAGTCTGGTTTGATGGGCTATAACGTGTTCAGATTGTTTTAAACCCAGGCCCTGCTTTGATATTTGTTTGTGGTCACCGTGGATGGAAAACAAAGATACCACGAGCAGAAGCGGGTTCTGCTGGGGGATGAGGGAGAAGCAGGAAGGGAGGGTGTGTCTTCAAAAAACTCACAAGCCAGATACCCTGGCGTCTGTAAAACTGAGGTGGTACCGGCTTATATTATTACCTGTACTTCTCTGAAAGTTTAAAACATTTCAGGTGTCTGTACCCCGCTGTGAGTCCTGGCCACCCTGAGCTACTCAAAGTGGGATCACAAATGCAGCTTTTCAGGCCTGGCCAGCCCTGGAGATTCAGAATCTGCTTTTTAAGGAGCCCCAGATGATTCCTACACACATAAAACTGGCCTCTTCCCTCCTGAGAAGCAACCCTGAGCATCACCTCCCGATCTCCTAAAGCGCAGAAGCAGTTCAAGGATATTTTAAGATCTCTTTGAGCCCCCATCTCGGTCAGGAGTGCCCCAATGCCTTGCACCTGCTTTCCCCAAAGCATTCCGCGTTATCGCCAGATGCCCCCTGGACCGTGAGCTCCCCATCCAGGCCTTCAGCCTCTGGGCGGTTGTCCTAGCACAGTACCTCATGGAACGTGGCGTGAGAGTCAATGGATGCTTTAAGCTCAAACAAGAATCCACGTTTTTAGATACCTGTCAGCCACCATTCACACTGACATTTCATCCAGGGAAGGGATATACTTGGTTCTGGAGCGCATTAATGCGTGGGACGGCTTTCTCACCGTCTTTTATGGTTCTAGACCTAAAATAAATTAATTCACTGTAAAATTATCCACATTTTGTACAACTGCATGTTTAAAATTTTGTAGCAAAGTGGGATTGTTGATGGCACGTGTCAGTAAATTGACATTAAAAAAATATCCCCACTTCATGCAGAATCCGCCTGCCAAGTACAAGAGACACAGGTTCGATCCTTGCCTGGGAACAGCCCACATGCCTCGGAGCAGCTACGCTCGTGGACCACAGCTGTGGAGCCTGAGCTTAGAGCCTGGAAGCTGTGGCTACATGGTCCACGCGCTGCAGCCGCTGAAGCCCACGGCCCTGGAGGCAAGCCCACGGTCCTGGAGGCAAGCCCACGCCCTGGAGGCTGTGCGCCACAGCAAGAGGAGCCTCCGCAGTGAGCAGCGCGCAGCACAGCGAGGGCGTGGGCCCAGCCACTGCAACCAGAGGAAAGTGCGCAGCCACGAAGACCCAGCACAGCCACAACAGAGGAAAAATCAACTTTAAAAATTCAGGAACTTCAACTTTTAAGACAACTTGGCCCCATACAAAAGCCCCAGGAGAGATGAGAATGTCTCCTCCAGATAAAGGAACACAGTTGGTGTGTAGCTCCAGGGGCACAGACCCCAAGCAAGCAGCCTCCGCCGTAAGTCGGCAAGGCCATGTATACCGCCCTCACCCAGCGTTCTCCTGGAGTTTCCCACGATCGTTGGATGCATCGGTGGACACTGTCTCCACGTGGCACTCGGGGCAGCCACCTCGTCTCTCTTATTATAAAAACAACCCCAGCAACACACTGGAAATCATGACCACCTTGAAAATTCCTATCATCATCGGCTGATTATATGATGTTTTGAAGGGTTTTATTGCGGTAGGACTTCCCTGGTGCCTCAGTGGTAAAGAATTTGCCTGCAATGCTAGAGACGGTCCGATCTCTGGGTTGGGAAGATCCCCTGGAGAAGGGAACTGCTACCCACTACTGTATTCTGACCTAGAGAATTCCATGGACAGAGGAGCCTGGCAGGCTACAGTCTATGGGGTCGCAAACACGACTGAGCGACTAAACAAGTATGCATTAATCCCACCAGTTCTCCGCGAAGGTCTAGGAGGCAGGAATCGGTCACGGGAATCAACTTACTGGGCAGACACCGCCTTGGGGACCAGACAGTATTTTATCAAGTGGATTTTTTTTTTTTTCTCCTCTAAGACAGGAAAGGACCTTGGAAGCAGTCAGCAAAGCAGTGGAAATACTTTCCTCTATTCACAAGCACCATCTAACCAGCACATGGCCTATGCGTACAGAGCGAGTAACGCCTGGAGGAACCGAGAGCCGGAAGGAGCCATCCGCACGATGCCCTGGTGATGTGGGGAGCCCGGATCTCAGGGCTGCCCACTCCAGGTCAGTGTGCATTCGCCCCAAAGAAAAGCCCAGTGCCCACCCCTCTTAGCAAGAGTCCCTTCAGGAGAAACACTGGCTTTTAGCAGTCATCTCCCCTGACATTCAGTCACTGCACCCACGAGAATAACAGTAATAGTTTAGTGGAATAATAATGAACACTAATTCAGTGATAATTGAATGATATTAAATAAGAATGCTAGCATTGCATGGAAAGACCCGGACACACTTTTTGGCCAACCCAGAAGTATGATGGGTATTTGCACTGCTTTTAACTTTGCAAAGCTCTTTCACTTTGCATTGGTCCAGCAATTTAATGATGTTGCCAGAAAGAAAGAGGAACTTCCTCCTCTGTTAAGACCCACGGCCCCCGATGTGTCCACACACCCCTAAAAGCACCCAGAGAAACCATGGAGCCTCAAGGCTGTGAGTGAGTGCTGAGTCTCGGAGGCTCTTCTTGCCTCCGATGTTTGCAAAATGATCTCCCGTAAACAGAAGTCAGCTCCTCCTGGACTAAGTGCTTAGCAAGAGGTTGATTGAAAAAGACTCAGAAATTTTGAAAAAGGCTTAGAAATCTCAAGGAGGGCAGAGTTCATAAGAGAAGCTGGCCTTCCAGAAGAATCATCTTTCTTTTGGGGGCCTCATTTAATTAGGTTCAGGAGATAAAGTGAAACTTTGGGTGAGTAACGTTTTTATTTTGGATTTTCATTTATTTTAAATATTGCAGTGATGTTTTTAAAAGAAGCCAACTTCTTCAAAATAATAGAGGGAAAGATGGTGAAAGTTGCTTAATGGCTGGTTAACCAAACTCATTGGCACCATCAGAAGTGTCAAAGGGGATTTGGGAGGTGATGCTTTGTCTGGGTTTATTCATCCCTTCATCCCCATTTATTGAGCCCCTACAAGGTTCAAAAGATGAAGTATATGCAGTCATATCTTCAGAGGGCTTCATGCCTAAGAGAGCAACTCAGAAAGAACATATTTGTTTCTAGAAAGCTGAGGTTGGAGGGACGTGAGGGAAGGAGCCCCGTGGACTGTTTGTATGGCTGACCCTGGTCGTTCTCCACAGACACGGTTTCTGGGGCGCCGCACCCAAGGTGTGTTAATTGGACTCCAGACCTGAGCTCTCGCCCTGAGCTGGCCTCTGATGGACTCTTCCCTTTAGGAGGAAGGATTGGATTTCCCTGGCCCTCAGGTTCCTCTCCTAGAACTCGAGAGGCTGTCGGACAATGAGAGGGTCTGCTTAGCTTCCTCGTGTGTTACCATCGAAAACTGCATTCACCACCCGGGAGAGGGAGAAGTTATTGATTTTTTTTGTTGCCTTGGAAAAAAACCAGCCACAGTGCCCGAGCAAACACACTAACCAGCTCGTCCCAGACTGGCCTCCGGACCCAAGAGAGACAGTCCCTCCTTGTCAGGGGCAGGGGCCGGTGAGGCTGTTTGCAAAGCTTCCAAGAGAGGCCTTAATTAGCAAGTCTGCTCTTGGGTTCAAAGCAAAACAGCCTCTCTTGGCTACAGAGAGCTTCAAACGGAGAGCCCTGCGCCAGCGTAGAGGCCACTGAGTCGACATGGAGTCCAGAGCCCACGGGGCCTAGTGCCCAGAGGAGGGATGGGTGCCACCTGATCCGTCTGCTCTCCCGGCCTGGCCGGGTGAGCCTGGAGCTACCCGTAGGCCTCTCTCCTACAGCCTCGATGAAGGTGGTGTGTGTGCATCCTTGCCATGGCGGGACCAGCAGGACCTCACACCCAGAGATCCGATTGGATGGGAACTGACCGGTGCCTGGGCGTGCATTCTTCTTTGAAAGGGAGAAAACTGAAAATCAGAGAAGAGAGACCCCGGAGGAAGCTTTCATCTCACCAGCTGGATTCTCAGGGCGCCCCAGGGCCTGGACACGTTTCTGCCCTCATTAAATGGAAATGTGCAGGATGAACGCTCAGCTGAGATCAGAAGGGACCGTGGCGGTTTTGAGCGAGCACGGAACAGACAGGAGCCCAGCCTGTCACTCATTGTTACCGTCGCCAGTGTGAGGCCTCCTCTCCCCACGGCCTCCTGGGTCGCAGAAGAAATTCAGGACCCTCAGAGCCTCGCAGGACAAGAAGCCCACCTCCGTAAGCCATACGCAAGGTCCTTTCAAATCCCAGGTCATGCTTCTCCGTCGAATCACTCAACTTGGTTTCAACAGACTTTCAGCCACTGAAAGTCAGGACTCTAAAAAAGTTTTTCTGCAACTGAGGAAATTCAAAGAATGTGCTGCAAACTCCAAAGGCGGTTTCAGGAAGCGGGCTGAAAGTTTTGAACCATAGCAGTGCCATCCTCACAGGTCCGTTGTCTTCTGGGAAGAGGAGGGGCTCCTGGGCTCATATTCCGATCACTTAAACACACCTGCTTCTCAGTGGCACCTGACTCATCTGAAGCTTCTGTGCAGCAAAGGAAGCCACAGACAAAGCTAGAGACCACCCAGAGAACGGGAGAGATATCTGCTTAGGGTGTGACCTCCAAAGGGTTAAATCTCCAAATTTCCCAAACAGCTCATGCAGCTCTATATCAAAAATAAAATAAACAATCAAAAAATGGGCAGAAGACCCAAAGAGGTATTTCTCCAAATAAGACATACAGATGGCGAAGAGGCGCATGAAAAGTAAGCGCTCAACAACACTAATTTTTGGAGAAATGCAAATCAAAACTACAATGAGGTATCAGCTCACATCAGTCAGAACGGCCATCATCAAGAAGCCCACAAACAAGAAATGGTGGAGAGAGAGTGGAGAAGAGGGAAGCCTCCTACACTCCTCCACCCTGGAGAACAGCAGGAGGTCCCTTAAAAAGCTGAGAACAGAACTATCATAGGACCCAGCAATCCCACTCCTGGGCGTGTTACTCTGAGAAAACCAAAATTCAAAAAGACACATGCACCCCAATGTTCATAGAAGTACACCTTACAATCTATCCATAGACAGACGAACAGATAAAATGTAGTACATATTTACAATGACTATTACTCAGCCATTAAAAAAATGAAATAATGCCATTTGCAGCAACTTACTCCTTGGAAGGAAAGTTATGACCAACCAGAACTCCGGGAGTTGGTGATGGACAGGGAGGCCTGGTATGCTGCAATTCATGGGGTCACAAAGAGTTGGACACGACTGAGCGACTGAACTGAACTGAACTGAACTGATAATCTAAAATAAAAATTTTTTAAATAAAATAAAATATCTACTTTTCTATGTAAAAGTCTCATCTGATTATCATTTAAGTAAAGTCAGACACAGAAAGACAAATATATATATCACCTACATGTGGAATCTAAAAAAATTTGTACAAGTGAACTTAACTACAAAACAGAAACAGATTCACAGACTTAGAACGAACTCACTCAGGGTTACCAGTGGGGAAGGATGGGGTTGAAGGTAGACTGGGAGTTGGGATGGGCGTGTATAAACTACTACTACATTTAAAATAGATAACCATCAAGGACCTACTGTATAGCACAGGGAACTCTGCTCAATATTCTGTAACAACTTACATGGGAAAAGAATTTGAAAAAGAAGAGATATGCATATATGTATAATTGAATCACTTTGCCGTACGCCTGAAACTATCACAACATTAATAATCAACTATACTTTTGGGCTCCAGAATCACTGCAGACGGTGACTGCAGCCATGAAATTAAAAGACACTTACTCCTTGGAAGGAAAGTTATGACCAACCTAGATAGCATATTCAAAAGCAGAGATATTACTTTGCCAACAAAGGTCCATCTAGTCAAGGCTATGGTTTGTCCTGTGGTCATGTATGGATGTGAGAGTTGGACTGTGAAGAAAGCTGAGCGCTGAAGAATCGATGCTTTTGAACTGTGGTGTTGGAGAAGACTCTTGAGAGTCCCTTGGACTGCAAGGAGATCCAACCAGTCCATCCTAAAGGAGATCAGTCCTGGGTGTTCACTGGAAGGACTGATGCTAAAGCTGAAACTCCAGTACTTTGGCCACCTCATGGGAAGAGATGACTCATTGGAAAAGACTCTGATGCTGGGAGGGATTGTGGGCAGGAGGAGAAGGGGACGACAGAGGATGAGATGGCTGGATGGCATCACGGACTCGATGCACAAGAGTTTGAGTGAACTCCGGGAGTTGGTGATGGACAGGGAGGCCTGGTGTGCTGCAATTCATGGGGTCACAAAGAGTTGGACACGACTGAGCGACTGAACTGAACTGAATGGATACTCTAAAATAAAAATTTCTTAAATAAAATATCTATTTTTCTATGTAAAAGTCTCATCTGATACAAAGCATTAGGGTTGAGGTTTTTTTTTTTTTTTTCTTTAATGATCTACGTGAAAAAGAAGGTAAACACGTAAAATAGAATCCTAGACAATGGAGTCTAGATTCTCGCTTTTCGGATCCATCTGCAGAAAGCGCCCCTTCACACCAGGGCGATCCCGGCTCCCGTCACCACTCAGACCAGTTCAGGCTCCAGCCCAAGAGGCCCAGTCCCTCCGGGGGTGGGGAGGGGCTGAAGTTCCCCTGCGCTTCTCCGTTGCGCCATGTCCGACAGGAAGACAGGGGATGACACAGAATTTTAGACTCCAGAGCCTTCTTGGTGGGAGAACAGTTCTGAGTCCAACCCAAAGGGCAATCAAATCGGGCAGGTTTCCAAGGAGCCTTCCCTGTCTGGGGCTCTGTGTTGTTCACTGACCAGGGGATGCAGAGATGAGTCTCCTGACTAGGTAGAGGACTCCGGAGAGCGTACAGGTGGTGTCCCCGGGAGGGCAGGGGTCACAGAGCTGGCCTCAGGAGCTGGAGGCGGGCGCTTCCCTCTGGGGAAGCACTTGGGTTTCCCAAGGTCTCCAGCCTTGGGGCAGAGAGCCAGGGGCTCCAGGAGTGAGGCTTTCTTGGGGTGAAGGAGCCCCCGACATGACCTTCTGCTGGGAGGACGGGGCGGGCAGAGCCGTGCCACAGGGCGGGCTGGTGTCCTGAGGCCGGCAGCGGACCCGGCTGAGGTCCGTCTGCGTCCTGGGCCGGGTACCACGCAACCTCGGATGGGCTACTCAGTGCCGCCAAAGCTGCCCTCCTCACCTCTGCCGCGGCCGTCACGGGTGTGCAGGCACTTCAGGGAGCGATGCAGCAGGCAGGTCTGGGGGCCGGAATGGCTCTTGAGATGGTCGAGAGCGTGGCCCGTCCCTGGTTCTACCAGAGACTCGGAGCCATGTGTTTGCGCCAGGAGAGGGCGGGCAGTGGGGTCAGCTCAGCTGTTAGCTCCTCTCGGTGTCAAATCGGGGCCGGGGAAGCCTGCCCGGGACTGCTCCAGGGCGCGACTGGGTTGGCGGATGGGACACCGGACGGCAGGGTGCGGCGGTCCTTCACTCTTGATGATGTGGACTCAGCTCCGTAGATAAGATAGAGGGCTGTCTGGCCTGCCCCTGGGGAAAGGGGCCACGGGGATTCGGGACAAAGGACAGAGGTCAAGGCCAGAGTGACCGCTACTAGGAAATCTGACCACAGGCAGCAAAGTGCAGCTCCGTGTCTGTCGGGCCTGGCTGCGGAATCACTTAGCGGAGCTAGCGGAGGGGAGCGTCCTGGGGATTCCAACCTCTTTGCTCTGTTTGACTGATGCTGGAAGCTGACCCTGGTTGGGGCTCATGAGGAATCCTTTCAGCTCAGTCTGGGTCTCTCGAGGGGCTGGGGCCGGGATGACCACTTCTGACGGCACCTGAACGACCTGGATATTGTACAGCTGTTCACCCACCTGAGTCCCCAGCTCCCACGGTCTCAGGTTCCTCGCAGCCGCCCCGTGTGGCGGGCAGTCGGTGCTGAGGCAGGTGTGAAGATCATTCCCACTTTACTGATGAGGAAGGCCTTCCCTGGTGGCGCAGTGGTCAAGAATCTGCTCTCCAATGCAGGCAGTCCGTGGGTCGGGAAGATCCCCTGGAGGAGGAAATGGCAACCCACTCCAGTATTCAGGCCCAGGAAATCCCATGGACAGGGGGAGCCTGGTGGGCTGCAGTCCATGGGGTCACAAGGATCAGACATGACTTATCAACCAAACAACGACAACAACTCAAGAGGACAACAAGGCTCACAGAGCTATCGGGACCAGTTCAAGGTCACACAGCCCGACGAAATCAGGAAGTCTGACTCTAGACGCTCTGCTCTCCTCGACGAGATCCTGCTGAGTGTTTGGGGGCCTTGAAATCCTTCTCCTCCTGGACTTGGGCTGTGGTGCCTGGAAGCAGACTCTGGAATGAGGAAGCCGGCGAGGGGGCAGGGGCCTCCTTGTCCCAGGTGAAGGGGCACTGAATTCCAGGGCCTCCTGCTGCCCGGTCTGTGACCTCCCGGAATCCAGTGCTCTGAGAAGTCTCCACTGCGGGCTGACGGGCTGAACGCCCCGTGGAGCTGGCCTCCATTCCCCAGCCCCCTGCCCTGGCCTCCCCACAGCGACAGCGGCTTGTGCCCTTTGGGGTCTGGGCAAAGCAGGGCTGCAGCCAGCAGGCCTGGAAGGTCCTGCATCTTCACCTCAGGGTGACGGCCTCGTGAGCAGCCCTCCCACCCCTGCTCCAGGGAAACGTGGAGTTCAGCACCTGAGGGTCACCACTGTTTAATGGGCAGCAAGTCCTTCTTGTGTATTTGCTGAGTTGTCCCGAGAAGCGGAGGATTCCCTCCTGACAGCTTGTCACTAATGTCTCATCTGTTTTCTCTCTGAGGAAGGGCCCTGGGTGACGTCAACATAGTACAGTTTGCACGCCGTGTCTAATGAGCACAGAAATGGACGACATCGTTTCTGCTTCAGGAACTGCACCAGGGGACTCCGCTACCCGCCTCCTGCCCCACCGGGCTCGTGGTTCAGACCAGCCTCGGGCCCCCTCCCTGCACGAGACCAGGCCAGGATGCAGCATCGCAGCCCAGGCGCCATGGCTCACAAGAGCACGGGGCCCTCCAGCCACTGCGAGAGCTGTGGAAACCGGCCGGGGACGCTGTTGGGACCTTCCGAGAAGAGCTGCTTCCTTCTGTGGGAGCTGCCAGGGTGGGTGAGCAGGGGACCCACCACATGAGCCTGAGAACAAGAGCAGAGAAGACGGCAGCTCCGGGGAGAGAGGCACCAGGCTGCAGCGTGTCGGAAGCCAGCCCACCCCTTCTCTCTTTGGTTACATAAGCTAGGGAAGTCCCTTTATTTTTTTGCATAAGTCAGTTTGCCTTCGGTCTATAGTTTCTGTATGAAAAAAATGCCGACATACTCTCAGTATTGGTAACTTCCTGCTGATGTCTTGCTGTGTCAGCCAGTATGAGACCCCGCTATGCTGCCTAAAATAAGTCCATCTCCAGATACTGACATGCCAATCACTCACGTCAGCTCAGACCACCAGCCGGCTGGTTCGGTGCTGTCTCCCCACGGTCCCTTGTGTCCTCAAAGAATACGGGCATTGTCCACATCGCCTGAGGACGCAAGCTGTTCCACGCCCTCTCGGACGACGCTCCACCCGGCCAGGGCCCTTTGCTCACACAGTGGCCGTTGGGACAGTTTTTGTGGGTTGGTGACCCAAAAAGTACTGTGTTCATGATGCTGCTCCTAGATCGTTACCCGAGAGAAATGAAAGAGTGTGTCTACACAGAGGACATCTGTGTATCTGAGGGACCAGAGCAGCTCTATCACGAGTGGCCCGTGAGCAGGGGGATGGATAACTCGGTCACGCAACAGACACGAAGGAGTAAGATACCGATGGGCGCAAAGATACGGGGCCTCTCACGGGCGTCCCGCTGAGCGAAGGCAGACGGACACCAGACGCGGTGTCTGGCTCCACCTACACACCGAGAACAGGAACCAGACGGGCCTCCCACTGTCCAGGGTGGGTCGGAGGGTGCGAACCGTCTGCAAAGAGGCACCGCGGAACTTTTCCGGGTGACGGACGTGTCTGTACCTTGACGGGGGCGAGGGCTTCACGGGTGTGTACATGCTTGTTTAAATTTAAAACGCACACGTATAAAATATACCTAAATAAAGTCACTTTAAATTTATTATTGGCGTGTAAAGTCATTTTCTAATGAGGATTTCCCCAGGATTCTCAAAACTCCTAATGTTTATATTTAACATAGTCTTTTGAAGAGTGTGTGTCCTCCTTCCCACGTGCCTCTGCCCCTGTGTCTTTCTGGCCTATGGACGGGTCTCCTCTGCTGCTCATGGAAAACGCTTCGCTTCTGGTCACCGCGTGCAGAGGGCTCTCGATCAGCAAGTCTCTGGGACGCCAGCATGGTGTCCTGAAATTTAATCCAGCTCTGACACCACTGTCCCGGAGTCACATCAAACCCCACAGATCAGACTCAGTCCCACAAGACTGCCCTCCCCGCCCCCACGGCAGCCGCTTGTTACAGCCCAGCATCAACGGTGCTTCTGACCCAACAGCTACGGAGCAGAGGTTGCAGTGACCTCCTTCTTGAGTGTGATTCACTTGATAGGCTCACAGAAGGGGTGGAAATGTTTACTTGCCTTTACCTGTTTATTAAAGAGTGCATCACCAGCCCCTCCCCCCTCTCTAGCGATCTGGGGTGAGAGGTGCTGCAAATTCCGAGCTGTTCACCCTGGCTTGTGTTTTGGCCACTAGCTTGCATCCGGGAGCCTCCCAGATTCACCTCGTTAGAACAAGGGATGCTCCTAGTGCTTTCTATTGGCTTGGTGTTAAGATTTTTTTTTTTCCTGTTGGATGCGGATCATTTTTAAACTCTTTGTTGAATTTGTTACAATGTTATCTCTGCTTTCTGTTTTGGTCTTTTGGCTACAAACCATGTGAGATTCCCCCACCAGCGAGCAAAACCTCACCCCCTGGGTTGGAAGAGAAAGTCCTAACCGCTGGACCACCGGGGAAGGCCCACGCCTAGAGTTCTCATCACCTGGAAATGGCAAAGGATGTGGGAGTTCTGTGCCAGGACCCAGCGACAGAGACTCACACATGTGTTTTTTGTTGAAGTTGTTGCTGTTTAGTCGCTCGGCCGTGTCTGACTCTTTGCGACCCCGTGGACTGTAGCCCACCAGGCTCCTCCGTCCATGGGATTTCCCAGGCAAGAACACTGGAGTGGGGTGCCATTTCCTCCTTGAATATATTTCTTATTATTTCACAACACTGTTATTCTTTACGTGTCATAATCAAGTCATTATATAGAAATGCCATGAGGTTCCTAAACGTTCATGAACGGTGATTCTCCTCGTACCTCAGGGCCTTCCTGCCTGCTGTTCCCTCCTCTCTTTCTGGCAAAATCCTGCCTACTGCCCCAGTCTTCATCCATTCCGAAAATATTTATCGAGTGCCAGGCAGCGTGGCTACTGAGACATATAACCAGGGCTCTGCTCTGGCCTTCATAGACGTACACTAGAAAAATGGAGTTTTCCTCGAACGCCCTTAGATTTACATCCCAGCATTTTCTGGTTAATGAAAAGATTCTGTCAAAGACCATTAACCTGGAGGCTGCAGCTGCTCCATCCCATCACCCAGGAGCGGCTATTTCCGCCACACGTGTATCCCCATCCTCCCCGAAGGCTCTGTTAACGCTAAAGAAATGGAGTCTGAGAAGGTTACCAAAGCAGGAGGAAAAAACTCTGCCAAAATGAAGCGAAAACTTGGGACAAGTGCACTTCTGGTTGATGACCAAAACCCGGTGCAAGACGGAAATGTAAACAAATGAGACAGGGAACCTGAACACTGAGTCTGCTGGCCTCTCGGGCTGCCTTGAGGCTCATGCCCCACCCCCCAGCCTTTCAGACGGACCACAGCCTGGACCGAAGCAGGCAGGTCTACTGCTGCTGGGGTCTTTGATATTTTGGAGTAGTTTAAACAATGTTCCTGGAACAGGCTTTTATTAAAATTTATTTTTCGGGCTTCCCTGGTGGCTCAGCGGCAAAGAATCCACCCATCAGTGCAGAGGACCTGGGTTTGATACCTGGTCTGGGAAGATCCCATAGGCTGTGGAGCAACTAAGCCTGTGCTCCCCAGCTGTTGAGTTTGTGCCCTAGATCCCGGGAGCTGCAACTCCTGAGCCGCATGCTGCAACTACTGAGGCCGGTGTGCCCTAGTGCCTGCGCTCTGCAGCAAGAGACGCTGCTGCAGTAAGAAGCCCTCGCGACGAGGAGCCCTGCTCGCCGCAACCAGAGCAAAGTCCACGCGGCAGCGGAGACGCAGCCAAAAGAAAGTCAGTGAAATTAAAGTCCATTCTCAAGGCTTTACTTTTCCTGCTCCCCCATAAGCTTTGAGTTCTAAAACCAAACCTTTCCTTGATTAAAAATACTATCGCACACTGTAAATCAACTATCAGTTCAGTTCAGTCGCTCAGTCGTGTCCGACTCTTTGCGACCCCATGAATCGCAGCACACCAGGCCTCCCTGTCCATCACCAACTCCCGGAGTTCACTCAGACTCACGTCCATCGAGTCCGTGATGCCATCCTGCCATCTCATCCTCGGTCGTCCCCTTCCCCTCCTGCCCCCAATCCCTCCCAGCATCAGAGTCTTTTCCAATGAGTCAACTCTTCACATGAGGTAGCCAAAGTACTGGAGCTTCAGCTTTAGCATCATTCCTTCCAAAGAAATCCCAGGGTTGATCTCCTTCAGAATGGACTGGTTGCATCTCCTTGCAGTCCGAGGGACTCTCAAGAGTCTTCTCCAGCACCACAGTTCAAATGCATCAATTCTTCAGCACTCAGCTTTCTTCACATTCCAACTCTCACATCCATACATGACGACTGAAAAAACCATAGCCTTGACTAGACGGACCTTTGTTGGCAAAGTAATGTCTCTGCTTTTGAATATGCTGTCTAGGTTGGTCATAACCTTTCTTCCAAGGAGTAAGCGTCTTTTCACTTCATGGCTGCAATCACCATCTGCAGTGATTTTGGACCCCAAAATAAAATCTGACACTGTTTCCACTGTTTCCCATCTATTTCCCATGAAGTGATGGGACCAGATGCCATGATCTTCGTTTTCTGAATGTTGAGCTTTAAGCCAACTTTTTCACTCTCCTCTTTCACTTTCATCAAGAGGCTCTTTAGTTCCTCTTCACTTTCTGCCATAAGGGTGGTGTCATCTGCATATCTGAGGTTATTGAGATTTCTCCTGGCAATCTTGATTCCAGCTTGTGCTTCTTCCAGCCCAGCATTTCTCATGATGTACTCTGCATATAAGTTAAATAAGCAGGGTGACAATATACAGCCTTGACGTACTCCTTTTCCTATTTGGAACCAGTCTGTTGTTCCATGTCCAGTTCTAACTGTTGCTTCCTGCCCTGCATACAGATTTCTCAAGAGGCAGGTTAGGTGGTCTGGTATTCCCATCTCTTTCAGAATTTTCCACAGTTTATTGTGATCCACACAGTCAAAGGACTTGGCATAGTCAATAAAGCAGAAATAGATGTTTTTCTGGGACTCTCTTGCTTTTTCCATGATCCAGAGGATGTTGGCAATTTGATCTCTGGTTCCTCTGCCTTTTCTAAAAGCAGCTTGAACATCTGGAAGGTCACGGTTCATGTATTGCTGAAGTCTGACATTTTTTTTTAAAATTTTAGAATATTTTGACACATAGAGAACAATTCCAAGGATAGTACAGTTTCCATATACCCTACACCTAACGCCCCTGATGCAGCATGGTATATGTGTCAGAACGAATGAGCCAATACTGATGCATTTTTAATCACTAAAATCTCTAGTTCGCTCGGACGGGAGGTCCTACTCTTCCAGGATCCCATCAGTTGTCACGTGGCGCTTGACCCTCACCTCTCCTTGGCGCCTCCGAGCTGCGGTGTCTCTCACACTTCCCTTGCTTGGATGATCTGGGCAGTTGTCTGTTCCGGTAAGGTATTCTGTAGGATCCCTCAGCCAGGATGCGCCTGTACTTCCCTCCTGGTTAGACAGGTTTGGGGTTTGGGGGAGGAAGATTCCAGAGGTAAGGGCCCTTCTCATCACATCAGGTCAAGGTTACATGCTCTCCGGCTGATCTGTCCTTGTTGTTGCTGAAGTGATGACCTTTCCTCTTCAGAAGGAAACGCCGTGGCCAGCCGACACTGGACGAGTGCTGAGTTACGCTCCACCTTCCCGAGGGCCACGTACCTACATGTATTGTCTGCAGTTCTTCACGGGAGAGAGTCCTCTCTCCTCCGTTTCTTTCCTGCTTTATTCAGTTGTTTTCTATATCCTATGAATCTGGGGATAGTTCGGTGATGTGCTCAGGACTCAGTCGTGTCTGACTCTTTTTCGACCCCATGGACTGTAGCCTGCCTGGTTCCTATGTCAGTGAGATTTCCCAGGCAAGAATACTGGAGTGGGTTGCCATTTCCTCCTCCAGGGGATCTTCCCGACCCAGGGATCGAACCTGCGCCTCCTGCATCTCCTGCCTCAGCAGGCAGATTCTTCACCACTGTGCTATCTGGAAAGCTCATAGTTCTTCTATACTTCGGGTTATTAACCAACATGACTTTATTTTGTTGCTCAAATCAGGAGCTTGTCTCTTTGACATGGCTCTGCTGCTGTGTGTGTGACAAGGAACATTCTGACATTCCATCTATTTCTTCTAAATTTTATTGAAGTATAATGGCAACAGTGGAAACAGTGTCAGACTTCATTTTTGGGGCTCAAAAATCACTGCAGATGGTGACTGCAGCCATGAAATTAAAAGACGCTTACTCCTTGGAAGAAAAGTTATGACCAACCTAGACAGCATATTCAAAAGCAGAGACATTACTTTGCCGACTAAGGTCCGTCTAATCAAGGCTATGGTTTTTCCTGTGGTCATGTATGGATGTGAGAGTTGGACTGTGAAGAAGGCTGAGCCCCGAAGAATTGATGCTTTTGAACTGTGGTGTTGGAGAAGGCTCTTGAGAGTCCCTTGGACTGCAAGGAAATCCAACCAGTCCATTCTGAAGGAGATCAGCCCTGGGATTTCTTTGGAAGGAATGATGCTAAAGCTGAAACTCTAGTACTTTGGCCACCTCATGTGAAGAGTTGACTCATTGGAAAAGAATGTGATGCTGGGAGGGATTGGGGTCAGGAGGAGAAGGGGATGACAGAGGATGAGATGGCTGGATGGCATCACGGACTCGATGGACGTGAGTCTGAGTGAACTCCGGGAGATGGTGATGGACAGGGAGGCCTGGTGTGCTGCGATTCATGGGGTCGCAACGAGTCGGACACGAGTGAGCGACTGAACTGAACTGATCATGGCAATCCACTCCAGTGTTCTTGCTTGGAGAATCCCAGGGATGGCGGAGCCTGGTAGGCTGCCGTCTATGGGGTCGCACAGAGTCAGACACGACTGAAGCAACTTAGCATAGTTGATTTAAAATATTGTGTTAATTTCTGCTGTAGAGCAAAGTGATTCGTTATACAAATATATACATTCTTTTTCATATTATTTTCCACTGTGATTTAATCACGGGATATTGACTGTAGCTCCCTGTCCTGTCCAGTAGGACCTTGTTCTTTGTTCATCCCATACATGATGGTTTTCATCTGCTCAGCCCACCCTCCCAGTGCTCCCCTCCCTGAGCCCTGCCCACCCCCTTGGTAACCACAAGCCTGTTCTCCGGGTCTGTGAGTCTGTCTTTGTTTTGTAGATATGTTGGTTTGTATCATGGATTAGTTTCTACATGTAAGTGATATCACACTTCCTAACCACAGGAAGGCAAACGTGACATCTGTGAGTTTTACCAAACAAAAGCCAGCCCCCAATTCTAGATCAATTTGTTATACTAATTGTTTTTAAACTCAATAAGAGTTCAAAATTAATTTTAACCGAGCTTTCAATTGGGCCCTATTAATCAGATTTATAATTGAACTGCTTTTTGCATAGGAGTCTTATCTTCACTTTGTTACTTCTTTTCACTTCCTTTGATCAGGAACAATGAACTGGCTTGTACTCCTCCAGTTTTTCTCAAGATATTCCCTGAAGGTTTTTTAAAGGATAGATTTTGTGACATTTTTATTACTTCCACAGAACAAAAGTAGCTGTTGCACTTTCATTTATGATAGGTTTTGTAAATGTCAAATTCCTTGTTAGTCAAAAGTTAACATTTCAAAAGTCAAAGGATGGTGTAAATAAAGTTCAAATGTACACAGTAGACTTTGAAGTAATTTCATATCACTTTCTCCCATCCTCCAAAAATCAAGATAACCTACCTTTCAAATAGCTATTTGAAAGAAAGAAATCAGACTGTAGTAAAAAAAAAAAAAAAAAGGACACGATGTTTTTAAAATATATCTACCTGCATTTCAAGTATAAATAAAAAGCATGAACACACAGGTTCAAAAAAAGAGAAAAGAAAACAATGTGAAATCCATTTGCTATGATTGCTTTGTACATTTATTAACCCTGATACGAATTCGTTGAAACTAACTCTTCCAGAATTTTGGAGGATTTAAAATTAGGCTTCTATCAACTTTAGAAGTAAGCTAAATATTTTTTTTTTCCTCTTGCTATCTCCAAGGAAATAAAATTGTTCAAGTGTATTGGTGATTTGATTGTATCTTTTGTTTCATTATTTTCTCAATTTTAATAAACTTACAAACAGACGTCTTTGACACGCTTTCACAGGAAGAGGAATGGAGACCGGTGAGCTCAGGATCCTAACATACAACCTCACGCTCTCTGGGGCCAGACAAGTGGGCACACACTGCGCCCAGCAGAAACAAGATAAGCTGGAGAACTCCCGTCTGTTCACTGTCTTTCAAGGGAAAGAGCATCACAAGGGCCAGGGCCTCTGCCATGTGCTTAAAGAATCTCCTGGTGTTCAAGTTAGTAGTTATTTTTCTGGAAGCATAGTGTGTGGTCTGTGAGCTGCTTTTGACCCACAAATCACCTGCAGACCCTTCGTTGTTGTTTCGTTGCTAAGTTGTATCCAACTCTTTGTGACCCTGTGGGGCTTTCCTGTCCTTCACCATCTCCCGGAGTCACTCAAACGCATGTCCATTGAGTCGGTGATGCCATCCAACCATCTCATCCTCTGTCATCCCCTTCTCCTCCTGCCCTCAATCTTTCCCAACATCAGGGTCTTTTCCAATGAGTCGGCTCTCCGCATCAGGTGGCCAAATTATTGGAGCTTCAGCTTCAGCATCAGTCCTTCCAGTGAATATTCAGGACTGATTTCCTTTAGGATTGACTGGTTTGATCTCCTTGCAGTCCAAGGGACTCTCAAGAGTCTTCTCCAACACCACAGTTCAAAAGCATCAATTCCTCAGTGCTCCGCTTTCTTTAGTCCAACTCTCACATCCCTACGTGACAACTGGAAAAACCATAGCTTGGACTATATGGACCTTTCTCAGCAAAGTGACGTCTCTGCTTTTTAATACGCCATCTAGGTTTGTCATAGCTTTGCTTCCAAGGAGCAAGTGTCTTTTAACTGCCCAGAACTTTACACTGGGAGCTAACTGACTTAACCACAATAACATAGAATAAGACATAGAATTGCCAGGACCATTTGAATTCTCCTACTGGCTGATCTGAGCACTATATTTGAGAGATTCAACAAACGTGAAAAGGTTGATGGGTGACTGAAGAATCAGAGTAAACAGAGATGAGAATCCTAACAGATGACATCATCAACCGATAACAACGGGACACACTCATTTATTCAATGATACATACTGTAGTTGGGTGCGCCAGGCAGCAGAAATACAGCTGAGTACAGGAACTGTCTAGAGTCAGGCGGCAATAAATAAATAAACAAACAAGAAAACTAGCCCTTAGTGATAACTGCGGTGCATCAGTCATGCATTAGCAGGTTTCTGATAGGCTGCCCTGTGCCAGCTAGTGATCCTGGGCGCTTGGCCTGGCGGCCTTCAGTTTCCACTTCTTTCTCCTGACTCAGTTTTGTTCTAGGTCCCTCTGTGAGGTCACTTGTGATATGTCTTAATAAATTGAAGAGGACTTTAATTGTTAACTTTTAATCTTCTTGACTAGACTTTGGGGGCATGTCGATCCAAGATGAATTTAGGGAACCCTAATTTTATTGGCGACTTAATTACAATGACCAGGTCAGTGTGGTGCTGGCTAATTCCAAACATCTCAGCTCAGCTCAGTTCAGTCCAGTTCAGTTCAGCTCAGCTCAGTTCAGTTCAGTTCAGTTCAGTCGCTCAGTCGTGTCCAGCTCTTTGCGACCCCATGAATCGCAGCACACCAGGCCTCCTTGTCCATCACCAACTCCCAGAGTTCACTCAAACTCATGTCCATCGAGTCGATGATACCATCCAGCCATCTCATCCTCTGTTGTCCCCTTCTCCTCCTGCCCCCAATCCCTCCCAGCATCAGGGTCTTTTCCAATGAGTCAGCTCTTCTCATGAGGTGGTCAAAGTACTGGAGTTTCAGCTTTAGCATCATTCCCTCCAAAGAACACCCAGGGCTGATCTCTTTTAGAATGGACTGGTTGGATCTCCTTGCAGTCCAAGGGACTCTTAAGAGTCTTCTCCAATACTACAGTTCAAAAGCATCAATTCTTCGGTGCTCAGCTTTCTTCACAGTCCAACTCTCACATCCATACATGAACACAGGAAAAACCATAGCCTTGACTAGACAGACATTTGTTGGCAAAGTAATGTCTCTGCTTTTCAATATGTTATCTAGGTTGGTCATAACTTTCCTTCCAAGGAGTGTCTTTTAATTTCGTGGCTGCAATCACCATCTGCAGTGATTTTGGAGCCCCCAAAAATAAAGTCTGACACTGTTTCACTGTTTCCCCATCTATTTCCCATGAAGTGACTTCCTTTTAGTTTGATTTTTTTTAATTTAAAATTTATTTTTCAATTGAAGAATAATTGCTTTACAGAATTGTGTTGGTTTCTGCCAACTATCAACATGAATCAGCCACAGGCACATGTATGTCCCCTTCCTCTTGGATCTCACTCCCACCCTCCTCCCCTCTCCTCCCTTCTAGATTGTTATAGAGCAGAGGTTTGAGTTCCCTGAGACAAACAGCAAATTCCAGTTGGCTATCCATTTTATATATGGCAGTATAAATTTCCATGTTACTCTCTCCATATAGCTTGAATTTTAAGGGGTACCATTTCAAGCATGTCCCCAAATTCTGGAAATGTACCACTTGAGGGGTTTTGCTATCATTTTGAAACAAGAGCTAACAAGAGCTAACAATAGCTTGGCAATGAAACTCCTCCCCAAGGCCAGGGATTCTCCCACTTAAAAATCAGTTCAGTTCAGTCGTGTCTGACTCTTTGCCACCCTATGCATACTGACAAACATCTTATAAAAGTCTTTCCTATTATTTTTTTTTCTTGATTTTCTTTCTGTTTGCTTTGTTGAGGTTTTGTTGTTTACCCTGCCTGTTGAAATGGAGGAAACCCCGGAGTGTAAAGTCAGAAGATCTGGTTCCAAGCTAGATGTCTGGCTCTGCCTGGCCTGGTATTCACCTAAGCCTGCAGCTTCATCTTGAGAACCCGCCTCTTGGGGGTCCCCAGAGGACTGAGTGACCGGGTGTATCTGAAAGCTGACACTGCCAGGTTCTGTCTTGATGGAAACACTGAACAGTAACGAAGTGCTTAGTGTTTAGATACGTGCAGGGTTTGAGACCCATTTCTCCGAGGTCTGGCATTTCCTGCGGGCCCCTTGCTTATCTAATCTCCCCTTCTCAGGCTCACAGGAGACTCCACGAGCTCCCTGCCCCCAAGCCCCTGGAAGCCTTTAAAGAATTCTCTCTCTCTCTCTCTCTCTCCCCGGGCGTGCTAGTATTTTATATAGTAAGTACGTATTGCCCATAACAAAGAGGAACCCCAGGTTAAAGATGTAAGCAGATAATGGAAATCCAAGAGTGCGTTCTGTAAGCACAGCTGCTTTTGGAAGGCAAAAGCATTTCTTCCACTCCCCCCCTCCCCAAACAAGGGTGGAAATCGACTACTCTATTTGAGACACTCATTAATAAACTTCCCAGAATGTCAGGTCAAGGGTCTGTATCATTGGGCAAGCCGGGTGCAGGAGGAAATGTGCGAATGCGGCCGTTTGCCGCAGGGCGGTGTTCTGTGTACCGCGCTGGCAACACCAGCGGCCCGGGAGCGCGGGAGGGGAGGGGAGGCCGGCCCCGCGGTGCCCCGTGAGCTCCGCCAGGATCGGAGTGCACCGCGGGGAGGGGGTGGGGGACGCCAGCACCTTCTTGACCCGGTGTTGATATTTACATGTAACTCCAGGCTGGCAATATATCCGGCATCGTATTTAGACAGCATTCCTTTGGGAGTAGGGTGAGAAATGGCGACTCGGGAGTGGGTGCTGCGGTCGGTCTCGGGGGACCTGACGCTGCGGAAGACCCACGACCTGACATGGGCAAACGCGCCCACTCCGCTCGTGTCGGCACCTCGAAACACCGCCGGGGGTGGGTTGCTCCCGAACGCTGGCGACCCTTGGGCTCGGGGCCGGGCGTGGGGTTGCAGGTAGCTGGTGGCGGGCACTTGGGAAACGGATGGAGGTCACCGACCGCCGGCGCCCGCCGGAGCCGAGCCCGAGGACCACCCGATCACCCGCCCGGCGCGCGCCGCCCCCGCCGAGCCCCCGACCCCACGCGCCCGCGGCCGCGCGCGCCGCCCCCTCGCCCCGCCGGGCGCCGCGCTGAGCCGGGCGGGGATCTTCTCGCCGGCGGCCGGGAGCCCGAGTGCCCGCCCCTCCCGCGGCGGCGGCGGCGGGCCGGAGGGGGCGCTCGCGCGCAGGAGCGGGCGCAGCAGGTGCCGCGTTACCTCCACCGCGCGGGGGGAGAGGGGGCGGGCCGGGGCGCGGGAGGCGGGGGGAAGCCGGGGAGCCGAGCCGGGGAGCGCGGCCGGCGCGGCAGGCTGGCGGCGGGCTCGCGGCTTCCGGGAGGCGCCGGGGTCGGATAAATACATCCCGGGCGCGCGGGGATCGCCGAGCCGCCCGCGCCGCGCGCCGCGCCCCGCAGAGCTCCGCCGGCCGACCCCGCCACCGCGCCGCTCCTCCTCCTCGAGCGCGCCGCGCGCGGAGCCGCGGAGAGCGGCGGGCTCGGCCGCCGGCGCCCGGGCCGCTGAGCCGATGAGCGGCGGCGGCTGAGGGCCGCGGCCTCTGCCCGCCCTCCGCCCGGCGCCCGCCGGGGCCGCAGCCGGGGCGCGGGTGGCCGGCCATGGGGGCGCAGTGACGCGCGCGGCGGCTGATCTTCCCGGCGAGCGGCGGGCCCTGCTCGGCGGCGGCGGCGGCGGCGGGCCCGCGCGCTCTGCCCGGGGCCCCGCGGGAGCCTCCGCCGCGCTCTATGCGCCTCTGCGGGCGCCGCGGGCCCGGGCCATGGCGATAGACCGGCGGCGCGAGGCGGCGGGCGGCGGGCCCGGGAGGCTGCCGCCAGCGGCCGAGGAGAACGGCGCCTTGCCGCCCGGGGACGCGGCGGCCTCGGCGCCCCTCGGGGGACGCGCGGGCCCCGGCGGCGGCGGTGACATCCAGCCGCTGCCCGCGCCGCACGCCGCCGGCGGCCCGCACCCGAGCCTCCTGTTGCTGGACTACGACGGGTCGGTGCTGCCCTTCCTCGGGGGCCTGGGCGGCGGCTACCAGAAGACCCTCGTGCTGCTCACCTGGATCCCCGCGCTGTTCATCGGCTTCAGCCAGTTCTCGGACTCCTTCCTCCTGGACCAGCCCAACTTCTGGTGCCGCGGGGCCGGCAAGGGCGCCGAGTCGGCGGGGGTCACGGCCACGGGCCGGTGGGACGGCGGCGACCTGGCCAACGGGACCAGCCCCCCGACCACCCTCTTCCCCGCCGCCCCCTGGGGGACAGCGGGCCCCCTCGGCAACGGCAGCGGCAGCGGCGCGGACGGGGGCGAGGCGCCGCCCCTACCGTCCCCCCCGGACAAGGGGGACAACGCCTCCAACTGCGACTGCCACGCGTGGGACTACGGCATCCGCACAGGCCTGGTGCAAAACGTGGTCAGCAAGGTAAGGGCAGCGACCGCGCCGGCCCCTCGTCCCCCTCGCGAGCGAGCGCCTTGCCCTCCGCGGTCCCCGCGCGCTCTGCAGAGGGGGTCCTGCGGCTGTGCGCGCCCGCGTGTCCACGGCCTCCCGTGAGCTCGCCCTCCTTGCGTCCCCCAGACA
Organism: Ovis aries; assembly: GCF_016772045.2. NCBI lineage: Eukaryota > Metazoa > Chordata > Mammalia > Artiodactyla > Bovidae > Ovis > Ovis aries. Next base: position 49,453,400 of record NC_056073.1, read on the forward strand.
GAGGTGCGCGGCCGGACTCCCGCAACCCTCTACGGTGGCGCTGCCTCCGGACTCCAAGGGGCACCCCAACTCTCGTCCCCGCTGGCACACACGCAAGGGGCGCCCCTCCCTCTGCGAGGGAGCGAGCTTCCCTCCCCCACCCTGGAGCTGTCACTTCGTTCGGGCAGGGATGGCCCACGGAGGGCGAGAGGCTGATCTGTGAGCCGCTGGCCCTAAGGACCTGGCCCTAAGGATGCGCCTCTCTCAAGGTCTGCCCGCTGGAGCCAGGCCCCGGGCTCAGCCCTTTGCCGGCCCGCTGCCCCGAGTCTCCCCCAGAGAACCAGCCCCACCAGAGTCACCTCTGTGCCCAGGCGTTCTTCCTGGCAGACCGCAGCCATCCCTCGCTGGCTCTGGAAACTGACTAAAGCTGAAGGAAGAGCCCAAGCGGGGGCCAGAGAAAGAAACGGCTCCTGAAATTCCCTTTCTCTGTCCCCAAGCTCAGTCCTCCCCAGAGGCTGGGGTATTTACTTCCGGTTGGAGTTTGCCACCCCGTGTTCCTGAGAAAGCAGACACCTCTGGAGTATAGGAAGGGTGCTGAGTCTGTGCTGTTCTGGGACAACCCGGCTCTCACACAGCAGCCCTCTTGTCCTGGCGTTGAGATCAGATCCTGGTCAGCCTCAGCTCAACATGGACTTGCTCCAGCCCAGGGGTCCCCTCTAGCCGAGGTCCTGCATCCTGGGAGACAGAACAGAGTGTTTGCGAGAGATGTGTGGCCTGCACAAAGATGGAGAATGGGCACTGCTAGGAAATTAACACCCAAGACACCTGCATGTTGTCTGGATTTCTTAACATGTCAGAGAGGCCGTGGGCCAGTGTGCCGAACAACTTGTGATGTTTTGCTCCTTGTGTGTCTTAAACAACTAATTTGCATTTCAAAGTAAATGTGGATCTTTTTCCCACTTCCGTGCAGTACTGGGCAGAGTTTGAAACGCTTTGCTTAAATGCAAGACTGAAATTTGATGGTTTATAATAATCCATGGGCATGTATTCCCTCTTTCCCCGAAACGTGTGTTAGTAAACAGTTGTGCCTCATGGATGTGTAAGATGAAACTCTTACATCATCATAACCATTGTCTTTGGCTTGTACCAGCCTGGTGAGAAGTGATCTGGTCTCTGGGAACTGTTGGATTACCTCTTAATAGGGAGAGGCTTCTAGCTTGTTCACCTTGAGCCCCCCGCCCCCTGTCAGCCTATCCTCTGCCAGGGCGTTTCTGTGACCGTTTCTCATCCATGGAGGTCAATATCTGTCTTTTGTTTACCAGCAGGAAAAATGAAGCACGTTGAGTATCTTAACACTGTTTGTTTGTCTGTGAAAGCAAGCATTTGCAACACTGTCAAATACTTTGAGCCTCTTTCTACAGAAGGGGAGGAATAACGGAGATCAAAGCAGATGCATGTACAGAGTGGTCTGTTCCCGGGTGACAGGGGAGGCCAACTTGGAGTTAGGAGGTGGGACAGAGAATTGTTAGCCTAGCGGTGCTGTGGATGGTGGGAGGAGACAACTACAACCGTCCTTGAAAGCAGGCTCTGCGGGCACCTCGGGGAGCTGGACAGGTGTTCCAGGCGAGTGATCGAGGGGCTCACATATGCGCAGCGTGGTTTGGGGTGCCTGTTGTGTCTGCTCCGTGCAGCTGAAAGGGCAGTCCAGGAGATGCAGACTTGGGGACAGTAGGGAGAGAGACATTTCCCTGTAAGACCAAGACTAAAAAGGACATATTGATTTTCACGCACAAATAGGATCTAAATAAAGGTCTGTCCTTCCACCGTGTTCCGTTCCATAACCGATGCTCTCAAGAACCTTTTAAGCACATTCTTGCAGTGCTAAGGCCGGCCGTCTCCTCTGCGGGCCGTGCCCCCTGGATCCTGAATCAGATGGACGGAGGTGGAGCGCATCCTGGGTGGGTGCCGGCTCCAGGGTCGGGGGCCTGGAAGCTTGGCTTGCCTGGGGGTAGAGTTGGCAGCCTCTCCTGTCAGTGGAAGTGCAGGGTCTGAGGAGTGCCCTCTGGTGCCCTCCTCCCCAGTGGAGTTCCAAGGTCTTCCCACTCAAAGAAGCCCGTGCTGGGTTTCTGTCATTTGGCTTCCCTTGGCAAGCGTGTGCCCCTCCCTGCCCCAGAGGCCCTGTCCTCTCCCCGGGTGTTAGGTGGGGAGGGGGCTCCTTGCTCTTCCTTTTATTGTTGTATACAATGGTGTTGTTGTTCAGCTGCTCGGTCACATCCGACTCTGTGCAACCCCATGGACTGCAGCACGCCAGGCTTCCCGGTCCTTCACCGTCTCCCGGAGCTTGCTCAAACTCAAGTCCATCGAGTTGGTGATGCCATCCAACCATCTCATCCTCTGTCGTCCCCTTCTCCTCCTGCCTGCAATCTTTCCCAGCATCAGGGTCTGTTCTAATGAATCGGCTCTTTGAATCAGGTGGCCCAAGTATTGGAGCTTCGGCATCAGTCCTTCCAATGAATATATTACATTATATTAAATGTATGTTATAGATATATACCATTAATATATACATATCATATATTGTCCTTTCTGTTACAGGGGCTCCCCACCTCTGTGCCACAGACCAGTACCTCCTCTCAGATCAGTAGCAGCACTAAATTAGTAATAAAGGGCCCAATGAATGCAACGCACTTGAGTCATCCCCAAACCATCCCCCTCGCCCCAGGCTGTGGAAAATTGTCTTCTACAAAATCAGTCCCCGGTGTGAAAAAGGCTGGGGACCACTGGGTTATACAGGCCAGGATAGCCTCTACACACGTGAAACTGCCAGGCCGGGAAGAGCTCCAGGCTGTTAGAGTTTGGAGGGGCCTTGGAGGGGCCTGACCTGCACCCCCTCCCGGTGGCATCCCCAGGGGGACCATCCCTCGCTGAGAGCCCCTCGCGAGCTAGCAGCCCACTTCTCAGCTGCTCTTCCGACAGAAAGACGTGCTTTTTGGCAGCGACAGCAAGGATCATCTCACGCCTGTTTGCGCAGCATTCTCCGCTGAACGATTCTTCTTCCTTCGTATCACACCTGCTCAGACATCTGAGCGTACAAGGGCTGGGTTCTTTCCTGGCTAGGAAATTTCCAGCTCCTTCAGTCCTTCCGTAAGGAACAGAATTTGCCCTTCTGATGGCTCCATGCGGCCTGCGTGTCTCTTAAGCAGACCACTCAGGACATGGCTGGCAGGCGCATACAACCCTGACCTGTTCTGATCAGAACCTTCCACTCACGAAGTTCATAGTCAGCGTGTGAAGGCTTTCAGTAGACGCGTCATCTGTCTACCTTGAGGCCACGGTCACCAAAGCTCGATGAGATCCTGTCCAGGCAGGGATTTCTAAGCCAGTGCCCGTGTGGCGTGCTTGCTAGTTTCGGATTGCTAGATCTCTCCTGTTAGGATCTTTGTTCATTTCTACCTTATTTCTGTTTTTGTAAATTTCTGTTCTTTGCCTTGGTGCCTGGTGTTTCAGGTGGTGCCTTCAAAATAATGGGTTGATGCCACTTTTGTGCTGCCCTGTAAAGTCTTCAAAGCATTTTCACGTGTTATTGCCTTTGATTAAGAATGTTGAGCCGTCCAAGACCAGTCTTAACACTGTGTGGTCTTGAGTTTTAAGTCGGCTCACCAGCCTCAAGTGGACCATGAAATTGGTCCTCAACTTCCACATGCTGTTGACTGCTCTTCCTTTTATCCCCAGCCATGTAGGAAGATTGTCATGCTTAACACAGCTCTGCTGAGTTTAAAACACCCCTCTCGATAATTTGCATGAATCCTGTATTGTTCAGAGGGAACCCTTGTTGGTTTCTAATGCTCTCCACTTCCTTGAACAACCCTTAGAATTTTGCCTAAAATCAGTATCAGCAGTACTTGCTAAGCTTCTCTCTCTTCCTGTCCGTGAAATTTAAGATGTTTGTTTATCTCACATTCTGATATTTTTTTCAGTTTGCCAAGAATTCTCATAGATTGCTGGCTTTTCTCCTGTGTAACCTGAGAGTTGTTTAAATATCCCAGGAAGTAACTTGACTTCTTTTTCTGGGGCCCAAGACTAGCAGTCCTTTAAAGGGGCTCTGTACAACTAGGATGGAAAATAATTGCAGTGTCCTCACAATAGGGATAGTTTAAGAAAGGACTCAGCTTAGGTCATCCTGGTGTGGTTTTGTTTTGTTTGCCCACTGTATGCAACGCAGCAGTGAACATCTCTGTGCGTGTTTTGTTTCGTTTTGTTTTAAGAAATTGACCATAATAAAAAAAAAAAATGTACCCACATGGGACCGAACATAAAGAATAAAAGCAAGGTTTCTCACCATCTCCGCCTCTAAGTTCCCTCTTCAAAAGCAACCATGGTTACAGTTTATGTGTTCTTCCAAAAATATTCTATTTTCATTTATATCTGTCTTCTCTCCTAAACCTTACCATATCCCAGGCACTGTTTCATGCTTCTTGATCACCTTGTGTGGGGGGAGGGTGTTCATCAGTACCTGGAGGCTCCTCACTGGTTTTCTGTGTAACAAGTGAACAGGTCCCCTTCCGGAGGGGCCTTTTGGTTATTATGTAACATATGGTGAAATTCTGCACACTGCGAAACTTAGAAGTGGAGGCTGTGGTTTTATTTTGATAGATGTTGTCAAAGTGCTCTCCAGAGAGATCTTATTGCCAGTTCACACTTGCATTGGTTAGCTGGGAGGCCCGTCCCCCAGCCCACCCCGGGGGCCTGTCTCAGTTCTAAAGGAGAGAGGCCCGTTCCCCCCCCACCCCCACCCCCACCCGGGGCCTGTCTCTAAAGGAGAAACTGTCTGTGACCTTTCTTGCAATTTGCGTTCTCTTCTTAGGAGGGAGGTTAAACATCTCTGAAAATCCTCAAGCCTTGTCTTTTCTCTTCTTTGAACTGCGTCTTCACATCCCTTTTGTGTGTATCTCTGGGGGCGGCGGGCATTATTTCCTTCCTGATTTACAGAAGGGCCTTATGCGTAAAGTGAATTAAGTGTTGGGATGTTTTGTGGACACTTTTTCCCCACAGGCTGTTGTTTGTCTTTTGATTTTGTTTATGGCGTTTGCATCGCGCACAGGGTTTTGGTTCGGATTATGTCAAATGAATTTCTCATGGTTTCTGGGTTTTGTGTTAGACTTAGGGCTTCTATAATCCTGGAATATCAGGGAAAAAAACATTGTCTTCTAATATTTTTATGATCTCAGTACTTTTTTGATTTGGTGTGGTAGGGTCAGATTTGCTTCTTTTGAGCTATATTAGGGTAAATTACCGGGAAGGAAAACAAATGTTAGGTCAGCGGGTATAGCAGCTTTTCTCGAAGGTTTTTGGCTTGCTCGTGACAAGCTCCTCTGCTCAGAATCCGGCCTGGTCCTCCCTGACGGGCAGACTGGAAGTTGCAGTTACTGAGCAGCTCTTCCATCTTCTGGGGGACGGTGCTCATCCCAGACCTCACCTCTCCTTCATCCTCTCTGGATCAGCTGCACAACCTCTTGTCTTCAGCGTGTTTTTACAAGTCTCAGTTCATCTTGGCCTTCAGTCCCAGGCAGTATTGAGTCAACAGTTGATGTCATTTATGGGGTGGGGAGGGAGGTGGGAGGGGGTTCAGGATGGGGGACACACGGACACCCGCGGCTGATTCATGTCGACGTGTAGGAAAAACCACCACAGTATTGGAGGCAAAGTAATTAGCCGCCAATGAAAATAAATAAAGTAATTTTAAAACAAAGTTGATGCCATTTAAGAACAGAGGATGAGATGGATGGGTAGCATCATGGACTCAATGGACATGAATGTGAGCAAACTCCGGGAGATGGTGAAGGACAGGGAAGCTTGGCGTGCTGCAGTTCATGGGGTCAAAGAGTCCAAAGAGTCAGACACGACTGATCGACTGAACAACAACAAGATCACGCTGGACCCTGGATGTCCGTCCTGGCTGGGAGCTGGCTGGACCACACGGTCAGGATGCAGGGCTGGCGGCTGGGAGCTGGCCGCCGTGAGAGCGTTGGCCCCGTGGACACCTGCAGACACTGCACACCTGGGTTTACTTTTCTTCTTTGAAGCCGTTGTTGGGCAATCAGCAGGCGCCTGAGTGTGACCCTGGGCCATTCCTCTCTTTTTTCCCCTAACCTCCCCAACCCCCGTCCTCCCTTCCGCAGGCCAGGCGTTGTGCTCTGTGCGGGGGATACAGCGCCAGGCGGAAATAGCGCAGGTCCCACCGAGCTGATAGACTAAGGAGCGAGGTGCATCTTAACTAAGCGTCATGGCTTTTTAACTACAAACTGAGCTGAGTGCACAGAAAGAAAGGGAAGCGAGAGAGATCGAGAGCAGAGCGCCTGGTCCAGGCGGACTGGCCTCGCATTGAGACTGAGGCCTGAGATGCTGAGAGGCGGGGCGGGGCGGTGGGGGCAGGGGTGAGTGCGCCTGGGTCTTTCCCTTGGAAAGCAAGTGGCTTCTGCAAGGGCCCTGGGGCCTTTGGGAGCCTGGGTCTGCAGGGCGGCCCAGAGCACAGGCCGGGGTGACTCACAGTCACAAGATGAGTTCAGCCGGCCGAGAGAGGGGCTAGAAAGGCAGGCGCCCAGGGAAGGCCTGTGGGGTGAGATGGGGGCTGGGGTCGACCCTGCTTGGGGCCCCGCAGACGGGTGGCGGGGAGGCTGGGCCTGCTTTTCCTGCCGGAGGGAGGCTGCCGACCCCAGGAGGGGCCTGAAGGGGAGCCGTGGAGAAGCCCCCTGGCCAGCAGGTCCACAGCAGGCCTTGGACACGTGGGCCTGACCCAGCCCCAGCGCTGCTGATAGGAGAAGCACCGGCCTTGGAGAGTTTCAGCATTTTCTCTTGCCCTCTGGCTCCAAAGGGGAGGCTGCTAAGTAAATTTCCCCGAGGTTGAGGGCCCTGAAAAGGGAAGCCACTGGCTAGCGTGGGGTTCATTCAACCAGCTTCACCCACGCCCAGCGCCCGGCATGGGTGAAAGGCTGACCTGGGCTGACTGTGGTGTTATCTACAAGTCTGAAGTTCAGTTCGGGGAGGAGGAGGCGGGAGGTCATTGGCATGTCCAGAGCTGGAGCCACTGGGTTAGAATCTCTCATCCATTCCCCCTGAGGGTGTGCCTGCCTTGGCCTGGGGCCCCATCTGGGGGACGGGGCTGATGGGGGGAGCCTGCCCTTTATCTTCACCTCTACCGGCCAATCCGCGGTGGGGTCCTGCTGCTGCCTGAGGGTCGCGGCGGCTGGGGGCTGTTACTGTGGCTTCCTGTAGTGGGCCGTGCAGACCTGGCGGGCAGCTTCCCTGGTCTTTGCTCCTTCTGGCTTCTGAGCTTGTTTCCTGGAGCCCTTCCCTCCTCCGTCAGCCTGCCGGTCCCTGTCCCTCCTTTAGACCCGCCCGGTCTGTGCACAGTGCCCCCAGGACTGGCCGTGTGTCTGCACTTCTCCCCACTAGAGGTGTGCCTTTCACCCACTGAGTCCTCACCACGAGCGTCAGCTCGCCTGAGCTCATGTCATGCAAAGACTGCTGGTCTCTAGTTTGACAGGGAGGTTATGACCCATTCATCTGTAGAACCTTCATGGGTAGAGAGGGCTCAGGGCTGCCCGCCCCGCCAGGCTGCCATGGCACAGAATGGGAGCAAGCCCCCCCACCCTCCGGGAGCACCTGGAAATCTTAGATTCCTTTCCTCCTCATCTGTGGGGTGAGGACTGGCTGAACAAGTCAGGTCAGAAATGCTTAGATGGGGAGGAGGTGATAGACCACACCTGGACGGGCAGTTGATTCTGTGGCAGTTCCAGCGCGTCTCTCGCCTCCGCCAGGAAACTGATGACACGGGGAGCCAGGTGCTCCTTTCAGACTGGCTGCCCCGGTCCAGGGGGCCGGAGGGGGCCGGCGAAGAGGGACCTCCGGGGAGTTTGCCTGAAAGGCCCCTGAAGGGGCTGGTTGGTTTTGTGGTTCTTGTGTGAAAATAGAGCAGGTCTGTGGCCACAGGGCCCAGGAATCTGACAAAGCAGAGGAGCTTTCTGGCCGCCTGGTGGGTGGGTGGAAGAGTGGGGAGGCTTCCTTGCCTCCACTGAGGCCCTGGGTCAGAAATCTAAGTCCATGCCCTTTGATGGAAGACAGTGTTCTGAGTTTGGAAGCCTGGTTGGCTGTGCTGGGTAGAAACGGATGGAGAGAAGGTGGAATTTTAAACAGAAGCAGAGGGTAACCTGAGCCCTGACTGCAAGGAAGATCAGGGGAGGTGACTTCAGGGCCGGTGCAAGCGGGGAAAGGCCAGACCCCGCCTCGAGTGGTGTCCCTGGTTCTGTCTGCGGGAGGCCTTGATCTGACCTTTGTGGTCCATGGACCTGCCATCTCTGCCTGTCTCAGTGTTTACCCGCTGCTGGTCACTATGTAGGGGCTTACCTGCCCCAGACAAGTGAGCTGAACATTCAGAAGCCTGTGTTTCTGGGAAAGGGGGCAGGGTTATGGGCTGGTTGAAGTGGGGTTCCCCTACGACAAATTGTTGCTGTCCTAGAATACTGCCAGTGGGCTCTTGGGTCCTCACTCACACAGATGAAGTGCTGACACGCCCTGTCGTCTCAGGACTCGTCTGGTTCCAAGAAGTGAAACAAATCTCCAAGGATGTTGATTAACAAAACAGAGAAGAAATTGGTTGGAAAAATGCAGAAATGGCTGAGGAAACCCAGGGTGGGATCTGAGAGCAGAAAGTGGGGCAGGGGGCTGTTTCAGGGGCCCTGCCACCACCTTCAGCCTTTCGGAAGCCACGTCAGCTTCTCCTGGAATTGGCTCCCCTCCACCCCCTCGAGACCGGATGTCGCTCACCTGGTCTTGGGTCAGGCAATGGCCAGCGTAGGCCTCCGTCCAACGCTGGATTCCTGGGTGCAATTCTCATGTCCACTCAGGGCCGAGGAGGCAGGTTTCGGAACACAGGGTGCGGTTACCCAGGGTGGGGGACCCTTCCAGAGCTTCTGACAGGAGACAAGAGTTGCTGTTCTTTTTTGGGGTGAAAGGGACTAGCTGCTGCTGCTAAGAGATGGCTCTTCTTGGCAATGAATGGAGGATAAATGAATACTGATGCTTTCAGACAAAGTTGTCTTCTTCCCGGAGACTCAGGATGTAACCTACCTGGCTCCTTAAGCTTGGTGTGGAATCGGCAGGACCATGCTTCCTGAGGCTTTTTTTCTGGGAATAGGTGTAGATGGCCTCAGCTGTTAGCTCCAGTCAGAGGGGCTTGGAGCAAGCCCCTGGAAGGCACTGCAAGGTGCGGCCCAGCGTTGCCCCCACCCCTGCCCCTCAGGGCGGGTCTGCAAACCTTTCTTCTACGACCAGCCACGTAACTTGCAAGATGACAATGCAGGGCCTTTTGTTCATATGGTTCCCAAGACGAAGATGGCAACCACAGAGCCGGAAGCCAAATTCGGTCCTCCTGGGCTGGCCCTGGGGGCTGTGCACCCGTCCCTTTCCACAGAGCCGGCGGTCAGCGCTGCGAAGCCCGGCAAGCGTCCCCCTGCCCTCCCGCCTCTCGCCTCCCAGTTTCACATCCTTCCGCTTCTGCTTTTCCTTCTCTGTGTTCGCGTCTTTTTCTCGATGTCTTGCAGTGAAAGTATAGCTCACTTTTGGGGGGCCTGTGTCTGGGGGCACGGCCCTAACCTGTTGAGCTGTGAGTGTCTAGTTAGCAGGGGGCCTGCAGCGCTCCGAGGGGCCGGGAGGCTCCCTGCCCTGGAAACCCAGCTGCTCAGAGAAGTGAGACAGTTTCCTTATCTGAGCAGCGGACCCACCGCTGAGTCACAGGGGCCGGTGGGGAGGGATGCTGGTTAAGTGTTTGTCAGCTTTTTTTTTTTTTTTTCTTTCAGTGGGGAAGAGGGTCAGTCTTTGTATAACTTAATTCCTGCCGGCTGACGGTCACATTTTACGTTCGATGACGACAGTGCCGGTGTAAGCCAGCCGCCAGCCTCCAGGGGTCATGTTAAACGATGGGTGGTTATGCACTCAGCCCCGTAATTTGCGCTGCAGACTGTTTCCTCCCAGATTAGATTAAAAGCCGCTTTTCCTGTGTGTTTAAAAGATGCTTTCCTTTGGGTAGTATAGTCGTTTTCACAACAGGGACTCTTCCAATCCAAGGGCGCGGTGTGTCTCTCTGTCTGCCTATGCTGTCTCTGGTTTGTCCCGTCCGTGTCTCATAGTTTTCTATATACTGTCTTTTGTCTCGTTAGGTAGGTTTATCCCTAGGGATTGTCTTCTTTTTGTTGCAGTGGTGGATGGGATTGTTTTCTTCTCTGTCTGATTTTTTATTGTTAGTATATAGGAATGCAAGGGGTTTCTGTGTGTTAATTTTATATCCTGCGACTTTGATATATTCGTTGATTAGTTCTACTAATTCTCTGGTGGAGTCTTTCGGGTTTTCTATGTATAATATCATGTCATCTGCAAATAGAGTTTTCCTTCTTCTTACTCAATCTGGATTCCTTTTATTTCTTTTTCTTCTCTGATTGCTGTGGCTAGGACTTCCAAAACTATGTGGAATAACAGTGGCAAGAGTGGGCACCCTTGTCTTGTTCCTGATCTCGGGAGAAATGCTTTCAGGTTTTCACCACTGAGAATGGTGTTTGCTGTGGGTTTGTTGTACATGGCCTTTATCATATTGAGGTAGGTTCCTTCTTGGCCTGTACTACCCAAAGTAATCTATAGATTCAGTGCAATTCGTATCAGACTACCAATGGTATTTTTCACCGGAGTAAAACAAAAAATTTCACAGTTTGTATGGAAACACACAGGACCCTGAATAGCCAAAGCAACCTTGAAAAAGAAGAATGGACTTGAGGAATCCACCTTCCTGACTTCTCTCTATACTGCAAAGCTACAGTTACTAACAAACTATGGTATTGGCACAAAAACAGAAATATAGACCCATGGAATGAGATAGAAAGCCCAGAGATAGACCCATGCACCTATGGGCATCTTATCATTAACAGAGGAGGCAAGAGTATACAATGGAGAAAAGACAGCCTCTTCAATAAGTGGTGCTGGGTAAACTGGACAGCTACGTGTAAAAGAATGGAGCCAGAACACTTCCTAACACCACACACAAAGATAAACTCAAGTTGGATTAAAGATTTAAATGTAAGGCCCAAAACTGTAAAGCTCTTAGAGGAAAACATAGGTACATTCTTTGACATATATCATAGCAAGATCCTCTGTGACCCACCTCCTAGAGTAATGGAAATAAAAACAAAAGCAAACAAATGGGACTTAAAAGCTTTTGCAGCAAAGGAAACAATAAACAAGATTAAAGGACAACCCTCAAAATGGGAGAAAATAACTGTAAGTGAAACAACTGACAAAGAATTAATCTCCAGAACATACAAGCAGGTTTATACCAAACAACCCAATCAAAAAATGGTTAGAAGACCTAAACAGACATTTCTCCAAAGAAGACAGACAGATGGCAAGCAAATACATGAAAGATTCTAAGCACTGATCATTATTAGAGAAACGCAAGTCAAAACTACCATGAGGTATTAGCTCACCCCCGTCAGAATGGCCATCATTAAAAAAATCTACAAACAGTAAATGCTGGAGAGGATGTGGAGCAAAGGAACCCTGAATGTGACTTGATACAGCCACTATGGAGAACAGTACGGAGAGTCCTCAAAAAGCCAGAAAGAGAACTGCCCCATGACCCAACAATCCCACTGCTGGGCATATACCCTGAGAAAACCATAAGGGAAAGAGAGGCATGTACCACGATGTTTGTTGCAACACTTTTTACAGTAGCTAACACATGGAAGCAACCTACATGTCCATCGATGGATAAATAGATACAGAAATTATGGTACTTGTATACAATGGAATATTACTCAGCTATAAAAAAGGATGCATTTGAGTCGGTCCTAATGAGGTGGATGGAACTCAAGCCTATTTTATAGAGTGACTAAGTCAGAAAGACGAATCTTGTATATGTCAACACACGCATATGAAATCTAGAAAGATGGTCCGGCCGAACCTATTTGCAGGGCATCAGAGGAGACGCAGACACAGAGGGCAGACCCGCAGACCCTGGGGGAGGGAGAGGCCGGGGCGAATCGAGAGAGCACCACGTGTAAGAGGGAGAGCGCTGCTGTGCCCCGTGACAACCTAGAGGGGAGGGATGGGCTGGGAGGTGGGGGGAGGCGCGAGAGGGAGGGGACACATGGATGCCTATGGCTGATTCATGTTGACTATGGCAGAAACCAGCACAACACATAGAGCAATTATCCTCCACCTGGAGGATTATAGGAAGATTGTAAGTATGTATCGTGATCCCAATTATTGGTGTACGTGCTTATCAGCAGGGAGATGGATCAAAGTGTCTGCAGAGTGACGTCTGTGTGAGGGGATCATGAATGATCATGGTTTCCCTCTTTTCATCTCTATTAAAAATGAGATTAAACATGATAAAAATATTCCCTGATCAACAGGGAATATTAAGTGTATATAATAAAGTGTGACTGTGTGCTTAAAAAAAAAAAAAAAAGATGCTTTACAAATTGGGCACTCTTGGTGGCTTCTTCCTGAGGCATCCCACTATTCCCAAATGGACACACATGAGCGTTTGCAGAAAACACAAAGTCCTTGTCCTACTTTAAAACTTTTTTCATAACTGTGGTGAAACCTTTATAACTTAAAGTTGGCCATTTGAGCCCTTGTGAGGGCATAGTTTGATGTCACTGAGGCCGTCACCGTGCTGTGCGACCGTCACCTCCACCCCCTCCAGAACTTTCTCATCTTCCCAAACTGAACCTCTGTCCCCATCAAACACCAGCTCCCTGTCCCCCAGCCCCTGGGCCCCACCCTCTACTTTCTGTGAATTGACTATTCAGCACCTCATGTAAGTGGAAGCATTCTCCGTCCTCATGGGGGTGGGGGGTGAGCTGAAATAGTTCTCGGATGCAGACAACGGAACCGCAGGTCAGCTCAGGCCAGCTCAGGCCCGACGTCCTGTTTCCAGGAGCTGCTGAGGACCGTGCCGAGCCCTGCGATGCATCTGAACCAGCGGCTCATCATGCTGGGCCCCATCCTGGGCCCCGGGCCCCATCCTGCCTTTAAGCCAGTGTTTTCCAGACCTGTTTGTCAGAGTCTTTTCTTCCAGTGAAAGGTCCGTGAGGACAGAGTCGGTCTTTCAGGAGCCAGGATCGCAGGCGCGCCTGAGGAGCCCTGGGGAGCGCCTGCAGACCCCAGTATCCGCTGTCGCAAAGGTCCTCAGGTATCTCCACGTGGGCTGTTCTTCCCCGGGGGACATGTAGGTGTCACATCGGAGGACGGGGTGCTGGTGACTCCCGGGGGCAGGGGCGCTGCTCTGTGTGCCGAGGGCTCAGGTCCCGGCGAGTGTAGATGCCCACCCAACAGATGGCCGGGGGCAGCCCAGCTGAGACCGCGGCTCCCCGGGAATGAGGGTCCGAGCTGCAGAGAGGCCGGGAATGGCCCTCAGCCTCGGGGAGGGGCATGTGCGGCTCTGAGAGCCGTCATCGAAGCTCGGTCCGCACGGCCAGCCTGCCCTGGGGAGGCACGTTGTGAAACAGCAGCTGGCCCAGTTTACCTGGAAACGGGTGTTGGCAACAAGTCCGCCCCTGACTAAACATGCCCTTTAAACCTCTGCTTAGAATAGTGGTTAACTACTTGTAAAGGAAACATTTATTTGCAAGTAACAGGTATTTATTTTTAAAATGGTCCTAATTCAGACCAGTCTTTTCCGTAATTCCCATTGAGGTGGTTTGATAGTGTTTGCAGCGGCGGGAAACGAGCGGCCCCCTGCGAGGCCGGAACCCGGCACGAGCGAGCACCGTTCACGGCGTCAGAGCCGCGATCAGGGTGACCCCCTCTCTCCCAGCACAGGCAGTGAACCTGCCGCCGAACAGGTGTGACGTCGCCCACCACACGTGTGCCTCTGAGACTCACCACGCTGCTGGCGTGGGGTCCCTCCACTGGCTGGAGCCCACTGCCCACTTCGGGGAGGCTCGGAGCCACGGCTTCGCCCCCGGTGAGATCTTTCCCTCCTTAGATGCTCACCGTGCTGTCCATCTGTCCCGCTTGCTGTCCTTCTGAGGGTCTGTGCTCAGCGTCCTGATAGGAAGAACTATCCGGGGCTGCGGGCGTGGAGGCCTCGCGGGGCGTTCTGGGGCTGGAGCACGTCTTCGCGCTCGTAGAGGTAACTTTCCAGTAGGAAATAAAGATGCCTCGGTCCGCGGTCACCCGCAGAGACACAGAGTACAGAGAGACAGTGGCGTGCCTGGAAGCTTCTGGAGCTGTCGCATGGTGGGCAACTCCTAGGCTCCAGGGTAGCATTTTTTATTTCATCGTGATAGAAGTTTCACTTTTAATGCTTTCTCTGGAAAGTCCCAGAAGAAGCCACTTTTCAAAAATGGGTATTATCAAGGTTATGAGGCTGTTTTGAGTTTTTTTGGGCGTTTGTGTGTCTGCAGATAACAAGTCTGGATTGAATTGTGGTTTAGGCATAAGCAGTGGTTTCTCTCCTTAATGAGTCTCTCACCTGCCATCTTATTTTTCCCCATTTGTAACTAGTCTTCCATTGACTGGAGTTTTGATCGGAGTCTCAGAGAAGTGATTACAGGAAGGCCAGTGAAGAAAGAAATCCTTGAGGCTTGGTTACGAGTCTCAGTCCAGTAGCAATTTAGGGGATGCTGGCGTGCTGCGATTCATGGGGTCGTAAAGAGTCGGACATGACTGAGCAACTGAACTGAACTGAGGTGACCTGAGCAGGCGGGAGGGTGGGGTGACCAGGGTCTAAAGACTATTTATGCTACTGAGGTCCTCCCAGGTGGGGCTGGTGGGAAAGAACCCACTGCCAGTGCAGGAGACACTAGAGACGTGGGTTCGATCCCTGGGTGGAGAAGACCCCCAGGAGGAGGGCATGGCAACCCACGCCAGTGTTCTTGCCTGGAGAATCCCATGGACAGAGGAGCCTGGCGGGCTACAGTCCATGGGGTCACAAAGAGTTGGACATGACTGAAGCAACTTAGCACGCACGCCTGATACCGAAAGTAGGTTTTCAGTCTCCAAGAGGCATTTTCCTCGCCAGGCGTGAGGCCGTGGTCTACACCCGCCTCTCCTTGGCAACCAGGTTGAGCCTGTAGGGCAGAGGCAGCAGCTGAACCCCCTCAGGTTCCCATTCACACGGGGAGGGGACCCCAGGGGCAAAGTGCAGAGGGTGTGCCGGTCCGATGTTTGCTGGGCAGCTCTGTTTGCTCGGCGCCATGCTGAGCCCATGAGTCATGCCCCTTGGACAGGGAGGGCCCGGAGAGGAAAATGGGAACAGCGTGGGTGGGGGAGCCTGAAAAGGAGGGCTGTGCTGGGTGGGGCCGTGCAGGGTGGTTTCTCCCGAGGCCTCTCTCCCTGGGTAGGGGCTGCCTCCTCCCTGGGTCCTCACAGGTCTCTCCTCTGAGCATCTGTGTCCCGATTCCCTCCTCAGTAAGGACACCGTGGGACCCCCCCACCAATGACCTCCTCTTGACCGCTTAATCACCTCTTGATGGCTCACATGGTGAAGAATCTGCCTGCCAATGCAGGAGAAGTGGGTTTGACCCCTGAGTCAGGAAGATCCCTGGAGAAGGAAATGGCAACCCGCTCCAGTATTCTTGGCTGGAGAGTCCCACGGAGAGAGGGCCCATGGGGTCGCAAAGAGTCAGACACGACTCAGAGACTAACACTGTCACCTCTTGAAAGCCTTGTGTCCAGATTCTGCCACATCTGAAGCGCTGGAGGGCAGGGCTTCCGCAGGTGGATTTTGAGGGGACAGATTCCATCCTTGTGTTGGCACGGTGACCCTCCCGACAGCGGCTTTCTCTGCGTGTCTTCACCCCGCTCTCTGCCCGGTGTGTCTCTGTGTCCACCTGTCCCCTTTTCCTAAGGACACCAGCCCCCCGGAATGGGGACCCATCCTGCTGATGTCACTTGATCTTCACACTCTCTGTGAAGCCCCTTCTCCACGGCCGGTCGTGTTCTGAGCCACCATCTCGTGATGGGGACACAGCTCGGCCCCTGACAGGGAGCTCTCCGGGAGACGAGAGCACGTTCTTATCCTTGCGCTGGGGTGAAGGATCTTCCCCATCCGGGGATCAAAACTGGGTTTCCTGCACTGCAGGTGGACTTTTTACCGTCTGAGCCCCCAGAGAAACTCCCTCTGAACCTGAATTAAGCCACAGCGCGCCCTGTGCGCGCAGCTCCGTCACCCTGCCCCGAGCAGGCGGTGTCCGCCTCGGGCAGTGCAGCACTGACCCGCGGCCTCGTGTCCGCTGCTCGCCCGGCGTCTCCCGTGAGCCTCGTCCACATCCCCGCCACGTCGACGGCTGCTCCTCCTCCCACGGCCTCTAACCCGTCTTCCATCGCTCTGCGCCGTGCTTGGGGGCCCCTGTCTCCGGCCTTTACGCGCAGGCTCCGTGAAGGTGAAGTTCAGAACTTAGTACGCCCTTCCTGATCCTTCTTACCTTTCAGTTCTGAGGCTTCCAAGCTGATTGACAGAATCAGAGCAGCCGGTGGGAGGCCCTGCCTTGCTTGTCATCTGGGTCAGCCTCCCTCTCTCTTCTTTCTGGGGGTCGGAAGCAGGAGTGAGGGGGTGCCTGCAGGGGAGACGCTGCAGGCTCTGGGACGCAGGGATCTACCTCGAGCTTCCCGGGTGAGCATCCTGGCCCACAGCTGCCCTGCACCCCTCGGGCGATGAGGGGGCCGGGGATGGTGCTGAGGTGGCCAGAGGAACCCCGCGGGGACCCACTGGTCCCCTGACCACGGGGCGGGTACTGCGTGGTGCTGGGGAGGGCGGAGGAGCCCCACGAGGACCGGCTGGTCCCCTGACCGCGGGGCGGGTACCATGTGTGCTGTGGTCTTCCACCCCAATCCGGGGACTCTGGGCTGCAGGCTCTCCAGCCACGTGAGAACTGTGCTGGGGACCCCCATCCCTCCTGGCTTAGGGAGACCAGGGTGAGCCTGGTCCAGGCAGACAGCTCTGGTACTAAGTTTGGAGCAGGAGCCAAACAAAACGGAGGGGGCATCCGCCGTCCACCAGCCAGCTCAGCCCGTGTGTAAGGCTGGACAAGGGAAGTCTCTTCCCATAGACGTGCTCGCAGGGTCCTGCTTGTTCCCTTCAGGGCGAGGAAAGGGTTAGAAGAGGGTTTACCAGCAGGGCTCTCCCCTCCATCTGCAGACCCTAGAGGAAGCCGCGAAGTGCAGACAGACACGGCTCCTGCCACTTCTGAAGTTCGGAAGCCGTGGCGCTTTCCCTGGGGTTGTCCCGTTTTCAAGTCCCTGGGCCTTTCGTCTGGAAGCGTGTTTGTGCCGGCGCATCGCCCCGGTGAACTGGACTCCTGTTGAAGCAGGTGAAGGCACCAGGGATGCGCTTGTCCTGAGACCCCAGTTTAGGGACGGGCGGCCCCCGTGCTCTGTGAGAGGCTGAGTTCATCCTGATGGTGGTGAAGTTTCTGCGCCCGAGAGGAAAACATCTCTCCTGCGCTCCGGAAGGCAGTGCTCTGAACGGCAGTGTGTGCGGCAGCCGGGGGCTTGGTTCCTCCAGGTTTTGTAAAATCAGCCCCAGGATTTGAAAGACCTTGTGAAACATGATTTCACGCGTGGCTTGTCCACAGTGTGGGCTTCGCCGCCGCACGCATGCGTGGTCCTGACCCAGACGCGGCCTGGCGGCGGTGCGGCTCCACGCGCAGGCGCCGTGCTGAGCAGGGGGCGAGGGGTGGTCTCCGCATCTTCACCGCCTTTCCGCTCAGCGCTCCGGCTCCTAGAGTTACCCCGCCTCCTGGAACCCGATTTCCCAGCGGGAGACTCGCTCAGCGCGCCGGCTCTGTGGGGACGCTTGCAGCTCCCCGTCCGCAGGGCGTGAGCTCGGAGACCTGTGTGTCGTCTGAGTCCTCTTCTCAAGGACCTGTCGGGGCTGGGAGGACCGCTGCTCTCAGGCATCATATAGACCCTGGAGGATCTCATACAGACCCCGGAGGATCTCAGCTGTGCGCTCGGCACCGTTAGAACCAGACGTCTGGAAGGTCTTGGGACAAAATTAAGATTGGCCCTGGCAAACGAGCTTCTGTGACGTGCGGCAGCCAGCTGAGGCACAGCCACACGTGGGGAGCCTGCTTCTTAGCTTAAGAAAACGTCTGGGCAACTCTTCTCAGCTCAGAGGTGTCCCAGCGAAGGACCCAGGACACAGGGCTCGTCCTTCTCCTTGGGGCTCATCGGTGCCCTTCGCCCTGTTCCTCGGTAGCTGATCTGTGGCCTGCACCCCCGTGCCCACCGGTCACTGTGTCTCTAGACAGGCTGGGGTGTGCCCTCCCCTCCCCACCATCCTTCCTCTTTCTCTCCTCCCCAGTCCCCTGAATAGCAGGCCTGGGGGTCTGGTCCCCTCCCTCTGAAAGGCTGCTAGCCTGGATCAGGGTGTATCTAACTAGAGCAGCTCGAGGTTTGGTTTTAGCTGACGTTTGAACTGCATTGACAAGTTGGTTGTGGTGGGTCTTCCCTCTGCACGTGAGGCTCCAGCCCTGTGTCCTGGGGCTGCCCCTGCCCCCCACCCTCACCTCTAGCCTGGTGTCTGGCCCACACCTCCTGACCCCCTGACCGGCCAAGGCTTGGAAGAGGTCAGAGGGGAAGTCCTGCCTCGTCTGGCCCTGGGGCTCTGACTGCACCTGGAGTTCAGGGGAATCTCATTTCTTATTCACGGCCTGTTTTCCAGCCTGAGGCTCGACCGCAGGGACAGCGCTGTGCCCTGTTATTTCCTGGGCTCTGGCATGTAGTCGTGACTGGCACGTCGCCATCAAACCCTGAAGCTGTGCCACCTTCTGAACACGCAGAGGCCTGGACCAGGGCACTGCCCGAGGGTGGGCACGCAGACAGAGGGACCTGTGTGCATGGGCACAGAAGCTAAGGGCCGGGAGCCTGGCTCAAGTGTCGTGGGAAGTGCAGCCCGGGGGAGGGGCGGGGCCGTCCCGAGGGGCTTCCTCCTCTCCTGTGGACAGGAGGTGCGGTGCAGAGCGGCCTGGGCTGGGGGCGCTGGTCCTGAGACTCTCGCCCGTGAGACTGAGACTCTGCAGGCAGGAAGGGGCTGCCCCGCACTGGCTGCTCTCAGAGGGGCAGCCTCGGTGTGTGAGCCGAGCAGAACGCTGGCCAGTCATCTCAGGTTCATCGTTGTTAGAACTGGAACACAATTTTATTCCACTTTTAAAAATTCTGATAAAATATATATTAAGTAAAACGTCACCGTGTTAACCGTGTTTAGGTATATAGTTCACTGGCATTAAGCACATTCACGATATCATACAACCATCATCACCATCATCTCGAAGGTTTCCGTCTTCCTAAATGGAAACTCTGTCCCCACTAAACACTCATTCCCCATTTCCACTCCCCGCATCCCAGCACCCACCCTCCTGCTTTCTGTCTCCACGGATCCGACTCTAACCACCTCGTGTGAGTGGAACCAAACAGTGTTTGTCCTTTTGTGACTGGCTTATTTCATTGAGTGTAGTGTCCCCAGGGGTCATCCTTGGTGTCGCCTGTGGCAGACTCTCCTTCCTTTTCGGGGCTGAATAATATTCCACTGTGTGCGTGGACCGCATTTTACATATCCATTCATGTGTTTATGGACCCTTGGGTTGCTCCTCCTTTGGGGCTGTTGTGCTTTGCACAAAGTGAAAGTGTTAGTTCGCACAGTCGTGTCCGACTCTTTGCACCTCCATGGACTGTAGCCGGCCAGGCTCCTCCGTCCATGGGATTTCCCAGGCAAAATACTGGAGCAGGTTGCCATTCCCTTCTCCAGGGGATTTTCCCAACCCAGGGATCGAACCCGGGTCTCCTGCATTGCAGGCAGATTCTCTACTGTCTGAGCCACCTGGGTTTGCACAGGGACATAGAAATAACCGTTTATGTCCCTGTGTTCACTTCTGTTGCTGATGGAACTGCTCCTTGAGGGATCCATAGGCACCACTGGCCTTGCTGAGCCAGCGTCCTCCTGTGAGACGCGGTGGCGTCCAGGGCAGGCTCCCGGCCTTTCCAGGGGGCTGGACTGTGCGCGGTGATGGCGCTTGGCCGGGCTGACCTTCCGCGTGTCCTCTAAGAGTGATGAGTGTTTGTTCATCCGTCACCAGTTAGCCTTTATAGTCTTTATAGAGACACAGAACCATGTTATTGTTTTCATTTTCTCTGATCAAGTGTAGAAAACATCCCTCTGCTTCCTTTGATTGTCCTTTGACACATGTGAATAGCAGGCCCTTCCCGCATGTGGGCGCAGGGGTGACTGAAGTGTTTTACCCCGGGCTCAAAATCCCAGAATTGCCATGTTATAATTTGCATCGTGATTGTATATTAGGTCGTAAGGCAAACAATGTACACGGCAACATCTCTTATTGTGCAGCTTGGAAAATGTCCTTTACAAAGTGTAGGGTGGAGGGTTTCCAAGGCCTCAGGTTTGGGAGGTGCAGTCACCGGATCTGTGGTGTGCAGTCTGGTAAAGGCTCTGAAAAGTCCTACAGGGCAGACTCCCAGCTTCTCCGCGTCACCCATGGGTGCCCTTTCAAACACCATCAGGAAACGCCTCCACTGCTGTTAGAAGTGAAAGCATCTTAGAGACATAGGCCTTCAGGGGAGCACAGTCCTCTGAAGGTTTCATTTATGGGCCATCCTCTTCCCATCAATTCATGGCAAATAGCTGGGGAAACGGCGGAAACAGTGGCGGACTTTATTTTCTTGGGCTCCAAAATCACTGCAAAATCACTGCAGCCACGAAATTAAAAGACATTGCTCCTTGGAAGAAAAGCTATGACCAACCTAGACAGCATATTCAAAGGAAGAGACATTACTTTGTTGACAAAGATCTATCTAATCAAAGCTATGGTTTTCCCAGTGGTCATGTATGGATGTGAGAGTTGGACTATAAAGAAAGCTGAGTGTGGAAGAATTGATGCTTTTGAACTGTGGCATTGGAGAAGACTCTTGACAGTCCCTTGGACTGCAAGGAGATGCAACCAGTCCATCCTAAAGGAGATCAGTCCTGAATATTCATTGGAAGGACTGATGCTAAAGCTGAAACTCCAGTACATTGGCCGTCTGATGCAAAGAACTGACTCATTGGAAAAGACCCTGATGCTGGGAAAGACTAAAGGCAGGAGGAGAAGGGGACAACAGAGGATGAGATGATTGGATGGCATCACTGACTCAATGGACATGAGTTTGCGTAAGCTCCAGGAGCTGGTGATGGACAGGGTGGCCTGGCGTGCTGTGGTCCATAGGGTTGCAAAGAGTTGGACATGACTGAGCGACTAAACTCAACTGAACTGAACACTTCTTTTCTGCTTCCTGTGTGCCTTAGACAGAGGGGATGGAGTGCCCAGAGCCTCACCTTGGTGGCCCTGGGGCCAAATCTGCTCTCTTGAATCAGTGGGTGATGGAAGGTTTTCATCTGGTCATCTGTGAATTGCATGCTTTTAGAGCATGACCAAGGCTAGGATATGGAAACCCACTCCAGTACTCTTGCCTGGAAGATCCCATGGATGGAGGAGCCTGGTGGGCTGCTGTCTGTGGGGTCACACAGAGTCGGACACGACTGAAGCGACTTAGCAGCAGCAGGAACAGCAGGAGCAGCAGGGCTAGGATGGAATTCAGGTGCCCTGGCTTACTCAGTAAGGCCATGCCCACCAAGCCCCAACCCTGATGCAGTTAATACCGTTACGAGAAAGAACCCGGGTTTCCCAAGGTTCCCCAGGGCTGCAATTTCAAATGCATTCCCAGCAGAAGGCTCCTCTTAGGAGTCCACTGAGCCCTGGGCGGCAGGAGACAAACCGCACCGTCACCTCAAGCCGTCACGTTGCCAGTTCAGCTCAGTGTTTTGGAGATATTAATAGTTGGCTCAAGGCGGAGGGTGGTGGGGGGGCGAATGTAAACACCCTTTTGGGTGTAAAATGTGTTGTTAGTTTTTGAGAAGCAGCCTCCATTTCTTCCTTGGGGTCAGAAGAGCACTGTGTTTATACCTGTTTGTGGGATGTCTGATTTACGAGGCTGGGTCGCTGTCCCTGTCCGCGGCTGCTGAAGCGAAGGGCATCACGTCTGAGCTCAGGGGAAGGGCTTGAGGGGTGCAGACCCCTTGGGGACCGGCGCCCACTGCCCTGCAGACCCTGCCCAGCGGCGGACACGGCTGTGCCCTGGGGGCATCGTCTCTGCCCGCCTTGCCCCATCTCTTCTGGTGCCATCCCTCCGCTGGGATCAGTTGGGGTAAGGCTCCGTGAATGACCCAGACTCTCAGTATCCAAACCCTTTCGGAAAGCAGCTCTAGTAAGTCCCCTCCAAGTGTTCCCAGCAGACGTAAGCCTTAAAGGAGCTGCTGAAATGGCAGACTGAATTAGTGAGAGGTAATCGCTTGTGCCAGTGACTACACAGGCACATGCTTTATATTGGTTTGACTCATAACAAACCCACATTACAAGTTTTATGACCTTTATATCATAGATGTTGCAACCCAGGCCCCCGAGAGGTGAGGTAACGCTCCCGGGTCACGTGACTAGAACCGAAACTCGGGGAACCTGCCCTCACCCAGGTGTCAGATGCTCCCCGCCCAGCCCGACCCCGAGGCGATCTCCGAACTCCTGGGCTCCTCCAGGCTCTCATTTATCTGATGGTGCTCTTCCTCGGAGACCCTGGTAAAGTATTGCCCAGCCCAGGTGCAGCAGAGAAAAAGGCCAGATTGGTGAAAATTCCCTAGATCTTGTTGTCCTAGAATTTCTGAGATTCAGCAGCTGAGGCTTCTGTGCATCTCGCTTAGCAAGTTGGTGTCGGCGGAGCGCTTGGAGAAGGCGATCATTTAGATCGTCAGTCGACCTGGTTTCTGATTTGAGTCAGACGAAGCAAACAGCATCCTCATTGAAGATGCCACTTCACCTCATAGCGTTCATGTTCCTTCAAGATGGTTAGGCTGATGTTGAAATGGAGAGAACTGGTTTAGCTTCTCCTCTGTTCTGATTCATTTATTATTTAAAAAGGGACTATCTGACAAGAAGCCCAAGAGTTGGTCCCAATTAGAATGTTGAGTCAACTTTTGAAAATCCTTTGGAGCAGAGTAAAGGTGATGCAGACAGGTGACCTTGAGGTCAGAAGTTGGACCATGTGTCATTGTCTTGCTCAGCAGTGATGGACCCGGACAGTGTGCACTGGGGTCACCTGTCAGGAAGTGCGACCTTGCACGGCAGCCTGAACCGGGACGACTGCAGTCCAGGAGTCCTGGCCCAGCCACAGGTCACATGAACAAGTCACTTCACCTTTCTGGGTTTCAGATTTCTCATTTTCAAAATCAGGATGTTGACCTTGACTTTTCCCAGCATTTTGGTACTAAAATTTTGTGAAAAATAAGACACTGGGATATTATTTTTAATTACTGCCCTTGAGTACGTCCTTGCTATTTACAGGGACGTTACCAGCTATCTTTGTGTAGTCATCAGAACAATAAAGTAAAAACAAAGCTTGTTCTGCTTCCGCGGTTCTGCCTTGCTTCCATGTATTTGAAGTCTTCTGAATACCTGGCAAGACAGATGCTGTGACCTCTAACAGCGTAACATAAACCAGAGAGTTGCTTGCGTTTGCATGCGTGAGGCTGTCTCTTTGAGTTGACGGTGGGGAAAGAGCATGAGTTTCAATCAGACGCAGATTTATAACCTTGTGAGAAACCATTTGACTTTGCTCTTGTTGCTTCCCCTCATCCTCAGGTTCCTCATCTGTAAAGTGGGCTCACTGGTCATAAAGCCTGAGTTCTATGGCTGTTCCAATACCTGAATGAGATGCTTAGTCAAAGCAGCCGGCAGGACGCCTAGACCATGGCGGGTACTCAACAAATGTTGCGATGATGCTTAATTTATGTAACAGATTTGTTCTGTTAAGAAAGAATTGTTCATTGTTTTAAGTAAATTTCTCATACCCAATATCCTATGGGTTTTTATAATAAAATTAGAATTATCTTTCCCTTGGGGAAAATGACTAATAGTGAAAAATGTGGCAGAGACATTTAAATACCACATTGCCTATACGGATGTCGTAAGCTGTGTGTTCATGGTTTGAATCTTATTGGAAGGAATAATTGCAGAGAGGAGGAAGGGTGAGACGGTCCCTGGCACGGTGGGCACAAGCGGACACATGCGCTTCCGGGCGGCGGCTCCAGCTGCCATCCTGCCCCTTTGAGGACATCAGCTCGGAGACTGAAGACGCAGTCCCTTTCTCCCAGGAGCTGTCGGTCAGTCCCGGGGTCGGCAGACTGTCCCCGTGCAGGGCTGAATAGTAGACATTCTCTGCTTTGCACGCTGTGTGGTCTGTGTTGCCATCACACTGCTCTGCGCACACACTTGTGCACGAGCTGAATCAGGTGAGGACCGAGGCATGCGGCTGGACGCCCATCAGACTACGTGCAGAACAGGGGGCGGGGCCGTGCGGGCTCTGTGGGCTGTGGTCTGCCAACCCCTGAGCTGGGGAAGGAAAGATCTGTAAGCAGCAGGCAAGTGCGATACGTTCTGACGAGTGGTCTGGCTGTTTCCCCTGAGAACAGGTTGCCGTAGGGCACAGAGCGCAGCGCGAGGAAGAGGAGAAAGGCTCAGTTGTCTTTGTTAAAGATTCAGAGGTGTATTCACTGCGTCTTTCTAATTTTTTACTCCTTGTAATTAACTGTGTGCTTACAAAGGTAATGTGTGCCCGTTCAAAGGAAAAACGCCAGCAGTACAGAAAGGCTGCCGTTCTCCAGCACACACGTGATGGTCCCTGTTAAAGACTGGTCGAAACGAGTTTTGTGCTTTGGGTATGCACTGAGGAAAGATCGGGTGTGCGTGGATGTGGGAAGACGAGTGTGGGGAGCACGCGGAGCCGGGGTGAGGCCGGGCCCTGGCTGGGCAGGGGCAGCCGTGGGCACAGAGGTGAGGGCGGCTCGGCCCGGAGGCTCCTCACAGGCAGAGAGGGGTCAGGGCGCAGCCCGCTGGGCGTGCTCCTTGCAGGTGAGAGGTTCTCTTCCTTCTGCCTCTGAGTTCTTCTGGGGTCGGTCACCGGGGGTCATCGCATTCTTCTCATTCCTCGGCTTCCCTGACCCTTCTGTCCAGAGGTCCCCACATTTGGCTCCTTTCCAGAATTAGGGAGGCTGTTTTAAATGGTAGAGTCCAGTTTTGCTCCTGCTGGCACCTTCCTCGTAGCTCAGTTGGTAAAGAATCCGCCTGCAATGCAGGCGATCCCAGTTCAACTCCTGGGTCACGAAGATCCGCTGGAGAAGGGATAGGCTACCCACTCCAGGATTCTTGGGCTTCCCTGGTGGCTCAGATGGTAAAGAATCTGCCTGCAGTGCGGGAGACCTGGGTTCGATCCCTGGGTTGGGAAGATCCCCTGGAGAAGGGAAAGGCTACCCACTCCTGGATTCTTGGGCTTCCCTGGTGGCTCAGATGGTAAAGAATCTGCCTGCAGTGCGGGAGACCTGGGTTCGATCCCTGGGTTGGGAAGATCCCCTGGAGAAGGGAAAGGCTACCTACTCCAGTATTCTGGCCTGGAGAATTCCGTGGACTGTCTGTGGGGTTGCAAAGAGTCGGACACGACTGAGCAACTTTCGCATTCGCTCTTCACTGCATTATACTAAGATCTCTGTTAGTAACACATGAGACAACTTTTTAGTATCCAAGAGTCTTTCAGTTACTAGCACCAGTTATGTATTGGAAGCCGGTGTGTTGATTTCACTTAGGCCGCGAGTAGCTCTGCAGGTTGAGTGCTCTCGGTGGCGGCTTTTTCTCCTCCCTTTTTTCCTGGTTCTGCAGGAGTCCTTTTGAATATATAGTGTGTGCTCTCAGTTTCGTCTCTTGGAGGTAGTGAAATATGCCCTGCCGCATTTGGAGAGACTCTTCGAGGTTCTGGCTGGTAGGTCATTGCTCATCTGTCGTCTCGGCTGCCTGCGGAACGTGGATCCAGCATTCCCCACTGCCGTCAAGGGCGTGATGGCGGATTAATCAGAACATCCACTAACATAACCTCTGCTTAGACTGTACGCCCCCTGCTTCCCTTCAGAAAAAGTAAAGGAAAATTGAGTGTTACTGCCCAGGGATGATCCTGCATCCGCTACTCAGGGTCTGTTTAGGTAGATAATTTTCTGTTTCCTTTTTGAGCTCTTTAATTTTTTTTAAAGAAACTGGAGTATAGTTGATTCACAGTGTCGTGTTGGTCTCAGGTTTACAGCAAAGGGACCCAGTTATTCGTTATATTTGTTGCTATTCAGTCGCTCAGTCGTGTCCGACTCTTTGCAACCCCAGGGACTGCAGCTCGCCAGGCCTCCCTGTCCATCACCGGTTCCCAGAGTTCACTCAAACTCATGTCCATTGAGTCGGTGATGCCATCCAGCCATCTCATCCTCTGTCATCCCCTTCTCCTCCCGCCCTCCATCTTCCCCAGCATCAGGGTCTTTTCCAGCGAGTCAGCTCTTCACATCAGGTGGCCAAAGGATTGGAGCTTCAGCTTCAGCAGCAGTCCTTCCAATGCGTATTCAGGGTTGATTTCTCTTAGGATTGACTGGTTTGATCTCCTTGCTGTCCAAGGAGACAACACTCACACTCTCACACTCACACACACTCACACACACTCACACACATTCACACACACACACACACACTCACACTCCCTCTCCACCCTGGAAGGCTGGCCATGTAGCTACTTTATGTATATATTATATCATTGTATTCTTTTATTTCCATTATAGTTTATTACAAGACATTGAATATAGTTCTCTGTAGTATGAATAAGAGGTTTTATTTTTCCAGAGCTTTAAAAAATGGTCAGTTAGAACCAGGAAAGCCCCTGATGGCAGTATTTGAAGGCAAAGGGCAGCAGGCTTAGAATCAACGGTGAAAGAAAAAAAGAACAGGAAGGGTCACTGAGCAAAGGGCTATGATAACTCAAGGTGCCTGCATTGGTCCACAGTGGGCCACGTGAGGCGGAAGGCATGTGCCAGCTTTGATGCTGTGGTTTTGGAACAGTGCCCCCCAAAACACACACACACACACACACACACACACGAACGGGGAATTCAGGCTTGCTGGTCTCTTCCGTGCAGCCCCAGCAGGCTCGCAGTAAGTAGATTTTTGGTTCAAATGTTGCCCTCAGGGTGCCGTGTTTGAGTTTTGGGCACCAAGTTGGGGGAGGGGGGAACCACGTGAGCAGCGATGAATGAAAGACAGAGAAGCAAAATGAAGAAGAAAAACAAAAAAAACCTCCCAGAGTAGCTGGCAAGGGTGTTCGTTATGTCATCTAAGGAAGCTTCTGAGAGTGCCAGCCCTAATTGGCAGCTCTGTCGGCTGCTGTCGACAGTAGCCAAGCTCCTAAAATTGCAGAATGAGCTTAGAGGCGAAAAGCAGAGAATAGTTCGGTGTTTTCAAAACGGACAGTATTTCTTGAATTTTGATAGAATCTTTTAGAGAAAAATCCAAATACAGCTAGCTTTAAAAAAAAGAAGAAGAAAGAAAGAAAGAACCACTGAAAAACACAGACCGTTGAACAGCTGATTTTCTCTGTATGGATTTTAGCTTTTCAATGTGCTTTATGGATCCAGCTTACATGGCCAGCCTTCCAGGGTGGAGAGGGAGTGTGAGTGTGTGTGTGTGTGTGTGAATGTGTGTGAGTGTGTGTGTGTGAGTGTGTGTGAGTGTGAGAGTGTGAGTGTGTGAGTGTGTCTGAGTGTGAGTGTGTGTGAGTGTGGGTGTGTGAGTGAGTGTGTCTGAGTGTGAGTGTGTGTGTGAGTGTGTGTGTGAGTGTGTGTGTGAGTGAGTGTGAGTGTGTGTGAGTGAGTGTGAGAGTGTGAGTGTGTGTGAGTGAGTGTGAGTGTGTGTGTGAGTGTGAGAGTGTGAGTGTGTGTGTGAGTGTGACTGTGTGTGAGTGTGTGTGTGAGTGTGAGTGTGTGTGTTCGCCACGTCTGTTGTCTCCAGCTGAGACACGCAGAGCAGGGCGAACCCTCAGAGTATGAAATGGTGGTGCACGAGCAACCAGTGATACGCCGCCTCGGGGAAAAAGGTTGCAGAAGAATGCTGACTTTGCATTTCTCTAAATCCCTACAGCTCAGTCAGGAATGCTGTTTTATTTAAGCTTTTGAAATTTTCAGCACTGTTATCCCCTTTGTAGTCTGAGCAGAAACGCTTCCTTTCATCTCCACTGACTCCTCAGTTCTGGAGCACATGTGTGTCGTGCCTGCTAAAGCCCCCGTGGTTTCTCACGGGGATCTCCAGCTCTGAAGATGGAACTTGGGGGAAATTTTTCATTTAGTTCCCTAAAAAATGTTTTTGGCTTTAGTCGGTGAGCATTAGTTAATACCACTTTCCTGGTGGCTCAGTGGTAGAGAACCTGCCTACCAGTGCAGGAGACCTGGGTTCGATCCCTGGGTCAGGAAGATTCCCTGGAGAAGGAAATGGCAACCCACTCCAGTATTCTTGCCTGGAGAATCCCGTGGACAGAAGAGCATGGTGAGCTACGGTCCATGGGGTCACAAAAGAGTCGGACACGGCTGAGTGCCTAGACAACATTAGCATCACGGTAATCTTCCGGGTTCCTCTGTTTCCAGTCACTTTCCTGACCAGCCTGAGTGTTTAGGTTGTGTTAAAATGCATATTGCTGAAAAGGTGAAAAGTTTTTGGTTGTTTTTCATTTTTAATGATTTTTGTCTCACCCTCACCACCATCACTTCCACCTCCATGGGTGGGAGTTAACATTACCTATATTTGTTCTCTCGTTATAAGGTTTATAGATTTACTGTAGAAACTTTGGAGAAGCCAAAAAAAGTATAAAATAGGAAATGAGGCTGCAGTCCGTGGGGTTGCGAAGAGTCAGGGATGCCGAGTGACTGGCCCTCTCTCACCCCGACACCCCCTGTATTCGTGGCTTTCACGCTGAGGCTTCCTCCCAGCACTGTCCTGGGAGCACCTTTCTGGATCATTTGCTTTCAGACGCAAACGTGCTCAGGCCGTATAGTCTTGCTGGACGTCAGGCAGGGGCCCATTTCTCACAAGTGACAGACACTGAGGATCGTTGTGCCGGGACATCTGACGGCTGCCCTCAAGGTCTCCTTGGGAAAAAGTTCCAAGAAAAGGGATTGCTGGGATACAGAGTGGTCACGATTTCAAGTCACGCGATGTGTGCTGCCAGACAGCTTTCTAGAAAGTCGGTGCTCTGCTTACATGCCCAGCACAGACTTGATCCTCTGTTTCTTCTCCTGCATCTTTGGGAAACGTAAAAAAAATATTAATAAAGTGTTGAGCTTTGATTTTAATTGGGCTTCCTTAGTAGCTCAGTGGTAAAGAACCTGCCTGCCAATGCAGGATACCTGGGTTCGATCTCTGGGTCGGGAAGATCCCCCGGAGAAGGAAACGGCAGCCCACTCCAGTATTCTTGCCTGGACAATCCCATGGACAGAGGAGCCTGGCGGGCTACAGTCCACGGGGTCCCAGAGAGTTGGTCACGACTGAATTGACACAGCACACAAACACACACAAAATATTTTTTAGTTAATCAAGTATTGAGCTTTGATTTTCATTAGAGGAATGGAGCATTTCCCAGATATCCTTTAACCATTCGTTTCATATTTTGTTATTTCCTGGATGCTTGACCAGAGACTTAGAGTATCAGTCGATCTTGTTACGGAAATGCTGACTACGGATTGTAAGTGCTAGCTGCTCAGTCGTGTCTGACTCTTTGTGACCCCATGGACGTTAGCCCGCCAGACTCCCCTTTCCTTGGAATTCTCCAGGCAAGCGTGTTGGAGCGAATTGCCTTTCCCTTTGGCTATAGTAGCCCTTTGGCTATTGTAGGAGGAAATCTCTTTCTTCCACGCTCCTAGGCTCTGTGGCTGGGGCCCTGGCAGCTAGACTGAGGGAAAGCGGCCGAACAAGAGGGAACCAGGGCTCACTGCCAAGTGCAGCCGGGCACACGGAGCGCTCAGAAGGAGCACCCTAACAAAGGACATCAGGCCTGCAGAAAAGGGGGAGAAGACTCCGGGCTTGGGAAGTAAATATATGGGGGGAACTAATGGAAGGTGAGGGTTGTTTCCGTGAGGTTCTTTGACGTTTTTATTTTATATTGGAGCGTAGTCGACTTAGAATGTTGTGTCAGTGTACCACAAAGCGATTCAGTTACCGTCACACGATGCCTGTTCTTTTCACATTCTTTCCCGTGGAGGTTGTTCCAGAGTACTGAGTCGCGCCCCCTGCGGTGTGCAGCAGCCCTTGTCGATTTACTGTTCCACGCATAGCAGTGCGTCCAGTTGGCAGTCCCAGACTCCTAATCTGTCGTCGAGGTTGTTTGCAGACACATCCCGGCGCCTGCTTTGTCTTCACGGCCTCGGGGCTTCCCTGGAGGAGGGGTTTACGGCCCCCTCCTCTCCTCCGGAGTTTCTGCTTTTCGGCAGGCTCTGAGGAGGCTGCCTTCTGCATCTGCTGACCCGCCTTTGCCTCCAGATGAAGATCACCTCTGTGCCAAAGTGGCCTTTCCAGGGCCTGGCAGACTCCTGTCCCCTTGCAATGTATCCTGAAATTTAAGTCTTTATAATATTGCTTATGTTATTTTTGATGTGAAGAGATTTTAAATAAGTAAAATGAATAATAACTCAGGAGTAACAGATCCACTTAGAAAATCCATCATCTTTTCCTTGGTAGTTTTCCCTCTTTTAGTTTTTGTCCGTAGGGAGCCCCTCTTTACCTCAAAATTGGATAAGTAATCTGTTTCCGTCCGTCTTTTTTTATGTTCTTGTTTGCACTTCACTTTATCAGAGTATTCATTATTGCTGAAAATAAGATTCTTTTCCTCCCGTCCCATTTATTTTCCATCTTCTTTAGAAATTTCATTAGTTTCCTCGATGAATATTTCTCCCCTCTGGCAAGTCAAGCAATTAGATTTATTCCTTAGAAAGTAATATCAGTTTTCTTTCTTTTAGCTTATCCTTGAAATGTATAGGTAGGTAAACAGTTTACCAGATGTTTTGTAACTGCTGCCTTAAAACAAAAACAAAAACGGGCAACTAAGATTGAGATCATATTCTGAGGTCAGTTCCCTAACAGGACCATCCCTGCTCCTGGAACAACAGCAAAGAAAGCAAGTGTCAGACTGTAAAACGGGGTGTGACTTCTACACTTACACGGCCTTGGCAGACTGCTGCCAGAGTGCTGGAGTGCTAAATTAGAGGACTGTTCCCGCCTTTGTTGAAGCAGGGAGTGGCTTGAGGGGTTGATGCGTGGAGACCCCGTGTGAGTTCGGGGGTGGGGGATGGTGATGTGCTGGCCCTCTCCCCTCCTTCCCAGCGAGATGGGTCAGGAAACCAGCACTCAGAATTCCCAGGCAGCTCCCATATTCCCCCACTTCACTCTCTTCCTAATTCAGTCACCCTGGAAGTCAGCTCCAGGTTACCCGAGGAAGGTTATTTGGAGAGGCCGATGACCGGCTGAGCCCCAGCCACGTGGGAAAGCTTAGCAGCAAGGCAGTACGGAAGCAGCGTTTTCCAGCCCTCCCTGCGGGCACCCGTAGCAGAAGGGTGGCATGTGGACCCCTGCAGGTCCCCGTAAAGCAGGCTGTCTGCAGAGCGGACGGGGTGGGGGCGGGTGCTGGCGTGCTGGGCACAGAGTGCCCTTGGGCATTGGCGACTGACTGGTGATTGGCGTGGGGTGCATGAGAAGAGGCAGGTGACAGCGGGTGACCTCAAGGGACGAAACCCACGCCCCTGAGTCCTGGTTTTGCACAGTTTAGACTCTTTGAACACGCCTTTGCTTAGCGAAATGGCTGATTGCTGTATCTTTTTTTTTCTTATAATTTTGTCTATTTTTGTATTTATTTCTGGCTGTGCTGGGTCTTCACTGCTCCATGCAGACTCTCTCGCTGCGGTGAGCAGTGGTCTCTCTTGCAGACTCTCTCTGGCTGGGGTGGGCAGTGGTCTCTCTCGGCGCACACCGCGGGCTCCAGGACCCGCGGGCCTTCAGTAGCTGTGGCTCGTGGCTCAGCACTTGCGGTTCCCAACTCTAGCGCCCCGGCTCGGTAATCATGGCTCATGGACCACGGCATGTGGGGAGTTCCCAGACCAGGGATCGAACCGTGTCTGCTGCTACTGCTAAGTCACTCCAGTCATGTCTGACTCTGTGTGACCCCATAGACGGAAGCCCACCAGGCTCCCCTGTCCCTGGGATTCTCCAGGCGAGAACACTGGAGTGAGTTGCCATTTCCTTCTCCAATGCATGAAAATGAAAAGTGAAAGGGAAGTCGCTCAGTTATATCCAACTCCTGGAAGTCAGCTCCAGGTTACCTGCGGAAGGTTTTTTTGAGGGGCCGATCACTGGCTGAACCCTAGCCACATGGGAAAGCTTAGCAGTAAGGCAGTCCGGAAGCAGCGTTTTCTGCCGCACTGGCAGGCAAAGTCTTTATTACTGAGCCACCAGGGAAGCCCAGCCATATTTTACTGGGAATGGGGCAAGTCTTGGAAGCTAAGTGATCTCCAAGCCTTCCTTAGACTGCTGAAATCCTTCCAGAGGTTGTAGCCCATCTGAGTGTACTTTATTCTCATCAGACATGGAGGTCAGACAAGAGATCCCGGTCCCACCTGCCTGGTTTACGGAATGTGCCTCCAGGGGGGCCTCCAGGCTTTGGGGGTGTCCAGCAGACCCGAGGCGGAGGATCTTTATCTTGAGGAGCTTGCGGGGGTCTGGGGCGGTTTTCTTGTTGACTCAGAGATGCTGTCTGCCCTGGCGCCTGGTTGAGGGGGTTAGGGCACCAGGTGGCTGCCTTGTTCTGGATCCCGCCCCCGGGCCTGTGTGCTCAGCCGGTCAGTCTTCTGTTCCGCCTTGTTAATTGACAGAGGTTGCCCTGGACGTCTCTTTAGGTAACAGCCAGATTGGGTGGTGGCTGCCCGGGGCCGGGGCCGGGTCAGGCTGTGGTTCGCAGGCCTGAGCGCGCAGCAGTGTTGGCAGTCCCCAGGCCCCAGTCCCCACCCCCTTCCCGAATGCTTTTGTTCTCTGATGCCTCCTGGCCGGCTCCTACAAGCAGAATGTGCTGCGGGCATCACTTGACCTCAGATCAGCTCCCAGTGGGCACCTGCTGCCCCCCTCCCCCTCCCCCTCCCCCAGCAGCACCTGGGACAGGGCATGCCCTTCCCCTGCCAAGCGTGTGCCGGGCGGAGGTGCGGGCAGCTGCCATGGCACTGGGCTGCGATGGTCGAGGGGGCTGTCAGCCTCTCCTCGGCCCGCAGGGCCAGCTGGGCGGGGCGATGCAGCTGGTACCCTGAGGATCGGTTCCCTTGCGGGCCGTGAGGAGAGACGGGAAAACAGCAGGAGCAGCCTCAGAAGGTAGAAAGTGGGGCGGGGGATACAGACTCCACACACGCGGGCGCATCCGGGCCGTGACTCACAGGAGGGCAGAGAGGAGAGGAGATGGAACAGCCTCTGAGTCGAAACCACGGGAGCAAAGAGTCGACGCCCCTCTGCTTCCGATGCTGTGGCTTACAGCAGCGCTTCGGGCTGCGTGTCCCAGGTTAGACACAGGGTGCGCCGTGGAAGGCGTTTGTTGTTACGAGTACGTTTGCTCCTAGAAGCCAGGTATACGTGAGTGTTGGTTTTCCAGGCTGGCCTCCAGAAGCCGCCTTAGCTGCCCCTCCAGTCTTCTGAGCTGGCGTGGGCTGCACCGGCCAGCCCCGCCCGGTGCGTTCCCTGGAGCCTCTGACCGGCCCCTGCACTCAGGGGCGGATTGTTTGAGCCCCCCCCCCCCCCCCCCCCCCCCCCCCGCCCTGGCTTGGGAAGCTCATTCGCCAAATTCGAATGGGCAGGGACGTGGCCGCCCCGGGCAGCCTCGCAGTCACCTGGATGGCTTGTTAAACCGCCTCGCTGCGCTTCCTCCAAAAGCCCCCGTGGGGTCTGGTGGGCCCGGGAATGTGCGTTCCTGACGACTGCCCAGGTGACGCTGCTGCTGCTTCTGTGGGGTCCCTGAGCGGACACAGGAGGACGGCAACCCCATAAAGAAGCCCTGATTCTGAGTCATTAGTGATGCGACTTGGGCGGCCATTGGCGCCCCACCCTGGGTGTGTCCCCCGGAGTCCAGCGGATGGCGTAACAGGCGGTGGTGCCTCCTCCTCGGAGGCCGGTGCAGAGGCGAGGCTCTTCCCAAAGCCCGTTGATGCAGAGACCCCGGTGGTTTGCCCCCTCGGGCCCAGCCATCAGCTGCCCTCGGACTGAGGGCCAGTGCCCACGTGTGCTCCATGTGGGAGGGAGCAGACATGTGTCTCTCTGCCACTTCTGCCAAAGCAGGAGGGAAAGATTGGAGGGCTGTTTCTATTTTTAAAAAAATAATAAAGTTTAGTTGTAAAACTAGTCTAAAAGTTGTGTGCAGCAACTTGGCTTTCTCTCCAAGTGGAGACTGGCTTCCTCTCCAAGTGGAGACTGGCTTCCTCTCCAAGTGGAGACTGGCTTCCTCTCCAAGTGGAGCAGGGGGCTTTAGCCTGGAGTATGGGGAAACACGCGTGGCGTTGACAAGGAAAGTGCAGGCTGCTTCACGTGGACATTTCAGTGTTGACCGCTAACCGTCTTAACTATTAAGATGACTTTTGAAGTCTGGAGGGGGGGTTTCAGGCTGGAAACGCAGAGCTCATGCTGTTGTGACACTCTGTACAGAAGCTGGCAGGGGCTTCCCGCTGCACGTCGGTGCCCAGGGACGCCTGGCCTTGCCTCCCAGCTGGGATGGAGGGAGGACCCCCCCCCCCAAGATGGCATCAGGGGACCAGACCCTGCAGACTTCTGTCCTCCGCCCCAGACGAAAGCATCACACCGCCTTCTGTGGCCAGTTGATATTTCTCTTTGGACTCTCCAGACCATTGAGAGACCCCCAGTGGTGCGTGGGATGAGTACGCCGGCCTCTGTGTGCGCTTCTCTCTGACCTGTTTTCTGTTTGCCCCTCTCTAGTGGGATCTTGTGTGTGACAATGCCTGGAAGGTCCATGTCGCTAAGTTCTCCTTACTGGTTGGATTAATCTTTGGCTACCTGATAACTGGATGCATTGCTGACTGGTAAGTACCCGCACGCCCGCCACACCACACCTCTCGGAGCCGCAGCAGCCTCTGCGGCCTCCCAGAGCGAGGTCGGCCTGAGCTTGCCGCGACCGAGGCTCCCCCCCTCCCCCTGCCCTGGCACTGGGGCCAGAGCTGGTGGGGGCAGCCGCCCCCTGCAGAGTTCAGACAGAGAGAGCTGCCAGTGCGTAGAGCAGACCCTTTTGAAGTGAGAATTTAAATTCATTGCCATTCCCTGGCTGCTAGAATCTAGCAAAACCAGCCTGCAGCCAGAGCCCATGTCCTCCTGAGAGAGCGAGGTTAGAAAGAGCCTGGGAAACGTGGCTTCAGGCTTTAAGAGCTGGGCTCTGAGCGGGCATACACAGACCAGGGGCTTCAAAAGACGGGAAGAGGGCAGCCAGACTCCTCACCCTCTAGAACTGGACGGACGCAGGCAGACCTCAGAGAAGGACCGTCCTTGTAAGTTGGCTTGGCCAGGAGATGCTTCTGCAGGGCCACGGGGAGCTGGGCTCTGAAAAGTGGCCGGCCTGTGGGTGGTGGCTGGGCAGGGCAGGCAGAGGGGTGGGAACTGGAGTCAAGAATAAACGTGCTTTCCTTGGGCGGGTAAGGGGCCAGGTGAGGGTCCCGTGGGGAGCGAGATGGTGGTGGGATGGAGACGCAGGTCGCCACGGCGGCAGTGACGGCGTTAGCAGCCCGCCCTCACCGACGCCTGTGTGGCCAGACTCCGTGCTGAGTGTCTCCGTGGATTAAAAGAGCCCCTCCACACAGCTCCCCCGTTTCCCAGTGGAAAAGCGGCATCACCCCTATCTCCTGGGGAAAAACAGAAGCACAGATGTTTAAGTAAAATCCCGGGATGCCCTTAAGGTTGGAGAGCCAGCATTGGAAATTAAGCTCCTAGCAGCCCCAGAGCCGAACTCCACGGGTGTGGACTGAGTCTCCCGAATAGCACAGCCCAGTGCTGTTGGGGTTGGCAGGGAGCGGGGGGGCTGCCAAAGAAGAGAGGTGTGGGGACCCTTCCCCGCTTGATGTTCTTTCTCGTTAAGGGACTTTAGTTACGAATAAGGGCCTCTTGAACCCCAGACTTAATAAAGCCGGCAGTGATTCGGAGCAGGCTCCTCGAGGCCGAGGCTATGCCCCGGGGTGCCCTCTGTCCTGGTCAGCTGAGACTGCTGGCCGGCGCTGCGGGGGTGCCCGCGGCGGGGGGGCGGGGAGCCCAGAGAGACCACTTTCAAGTTCTGGAAAGTTCTTCCCCAAAAGCTAGCATCTAATTGGGTGTTCCTTGCATTGACATGACGTGCGATTGCCTGTGTGCTCAGAATTTGCTGAACCATCATCTGTAAGTGCTTCTTAAGGGCATCCCCCCCGGGGCAGGAGCAGAGATGCTGGGGGTGGCCTGTGGAAACCCACACAGGCCCTCACGTGGGGTTTGGTGGTGGGATTTTTTGGTGGGGAGGGGAGGGAACAGAATTGGGAAAGAAAGAGGGTTTCGGTTTATTTTTTTTCAAACCAAATACTTGTACTTTTAAAGGTTTTCAGAGTGAGCTACACTGACCTAAAATACCCTCCAATCCCAATGTTTTAACCACAAGGAGTTTTGTTTCCCAGAAACCTACACTGAAATAGGTTGGGAAGATAAGAGTAATACAACCACATCACTTCTTCCTAAAAACACGGACTTGACTAAGCTCTTAGCGTCCTGCCTCAGTGATTTAAGAGGGAGAGTAAAGGCAGTGAGATCTAGGAGATCTGCAGTGGTTTAAGCTGCTTACAGGTGGTTTTGTGGTTTCTTATGCCTTTCCCATGGATGGTGTTCGGCCTCCCTGGACACACACCAGCCCCAGGCACCAAGACGGGAGAGAGTGGGGTCTTCCTTGGCAAGCAGCCAGGGTCTGAGCTGCAGGCACTTCTCCAAGGTTGTGGGTTGGGGGGAGTGGGCCAGGGGTGCCCACAGGGTCGGGGCAGGCGGCTTGTGCTGCGGCTTTCTGAACATTCGGAGTGAGCTTCAGTTCCAGTTTGAAGGTTCGGTATTTTCCACGCTTGACTGATTTACTGTTAGCATTTTACTCCCTGCTGGAGCCTTGCTTCAGAGGAGATAAACACGTATAGAGGGAAGTCCGGGTCTCGCAGCCGCTGGCACCGTTCCACGGCTGTGTCTGGAAGCTGATCGGTTCGTAGGTTATGCCGAGACCGCGGTCAACGTCTAGGGAAACTTCAGCCGCATGGCTTCTTGTTTGCGTTTTTTAAAGGTGACTGTTTAGCACACACGTTCAGTCTGGGCTGGACAGCATGTCCTGCAGGAAACGTGCTAGTTTAGGCGGAGGATGGGGGCCAGCTGGGTCAGGGGCTGTGGCCAGATGACCTCGCTCCCTCTCTCGCTGGGTCTTCTGCTGGGCTCTGCGCCTTTCTCATCCCGCCGGTCCCGGGAGGCTGTGTATGGCTGCCTGGCAGACCCCTCCCCTCTGGCTCTGGGCTGAGCTTAGCCACTGGTGGTGAAGGAGTGTTTTTCCAACTTCGAGAGACTCTCCCGCGCTTCCCAAGTGAAGAATCTGCCAGCCAGTGCAGGAGATGCAAGAGGCGCAGGTTCGCTCCCTGGGTCAGGAAGATCCCCTGGAGGAGGGCACGGCACCCCACTCCAGGACTCCTGCCTGGAGACTCCTGCAGAGAGAGGAGCCTGGAGGGCCACAGGCCACGGGGTCAGACACGACTTGGCAACTAAACAACAGCAGAGGCTCTCCTGTCCCTTGGCTCCCGGCCCCACTTCTAGTCTGAGCCCACCGTGGCTGCTCAGGTCCTGCTCATGAGACCGTCTCCCTGGTTCCACGCAGCCAAGAGAGGCTGCCGGCAGAGCCACCTCACCTCGAGGCCCTTCACTCTGACGCCATCTGCAGAGCCCCTTGTGCCGTGAGAGGTGGCACAGCCTCTGGGGGTTAGGACAGGGACACCCCCAGGCTGATATTCTGCCCGTCACAGGTCCTGGCTGACTGATGACGCTTCTGCATCGCAGATTTGGGAGTGCGAGTTTACTGGTCATCTGGTGGGAGACCTCTGCTCTGGGGAGAGCCAGGGCCCACTTGAACCCCAGGGGCTTCCAAACACGTGCACATATCTACACCCGATGGCCCTTCCTGAAGAGAGCCTGAGGCTCACCGGGCCCAGCGGGTCTTGCTCGGGACCTCCGTCCCCAGGGAGCCTGGGATCGGGGCCAGGGCTCTGATCTTGAAGCCCATGTTTGCCCCCATTCCTAATACGAATTTTCACTTAATGACTTTAGCAGCCACTTGGGAGGGAAAGATTTAGAATTGTTTCTACAAGTTAAGCAGAAATCCAGGGCCTTCCCTAAAGTGTCAGGACAGAGGAGCAGGCTGTGTCCGCTGGGCCGCGGCTGCTTGGTGCCCGGTCTGCGGTCCTGTTAGTGATCTCGACGCTCTGCGATGCAGGGCAGACGGGGAAGCAGAGGGGCATAAAGAGGGGAGTCAGACTCTGGTTTCCTTCATTTCAGTAGGCCCGCTGGGCCGGGTTTAAGTTTGTTCTGTAGACGAGTTGGATTTGGACAGAACTTCCTGTAGTCATTCCTGGTCAGGGCTGAGTAACCCCAGCACAGGGGAAGGGAAGTAACGGCTAAAATCTCAACAAGAATACGACTTCCGTCCCATTGAGCTCACAGGATCTCAACCCAGAGTGACGGACTGGGGCGCTCAGAGGCCCGAGAAATCCTGAGTGAGATGGTGTCCCTGGGTTCCCGCCCCCGGAGTGTATAGCAATTACACCCGTCTCCTGCACAGGCAAGGCCAGATGCTGCCACATATTGCTTTTTTAAAAAACAGGTTTAAATTGAGAGGCGGTTTGCACAGCATGCAGCTCACGCATGTCAAGTGTACGGGTCGGTGAGTTTTGGTGTATTTGCAGAGTCACACGTGTGGCCACTGGCACACACCGCGTTTAGAACGTCCTTCCCTCTTCTGCCCACTCCTGTCCCTGTCGTTCTCACCCCGACCTCAGGCAGCCCCAGACCTGCTCCTCGTTTCTATTTGCCCTTCTGGACATTCCCCTTCCAGGTGCCTGTCCAGGTGTTGGGGGTTCCAGGTGTTGGGGGTTCCAGGTGTTGGGGGTTCCAGGTGTTGGGGGTTCCAGGTGTTGGGGGTTCCAGGTGTGGGGGGTTCCAGGTGTGGACTTTGTTCCCTTGGCAAATAGAGTCCAGCCTGTCTGAGAGCTCTCCTTCTAGCCCACACTGGCTATGCCACGCTCATCCTCGTGTGTGAGGCTTGGTCCGGGAGGGGTGGCAAGCAAGGGCCGCCCAGGCC
The DNA here is from genome assembly GCF_016772045.2 of Ovis aries. NCBI lineage: Eukaryota > Metazoa > Chordata > Mammalia > Artiodactyla > Bovidae > Ovis > Ovis aries. The sequence goes on from NC_056073.1 coordinate 49,492,733, forward strand.
CGAGGGCCACCCCCCGGCCCCCAGCCACACCCGGAAGCACATCCCTGGTGATACCCAAGCCTGCTCGGGCCAGCCCTGTGACCGCCCGCCCAGGGTGTGCTGGCCTTTCCCCAGTGCAGAGGACAGGCCCCTGGGGACCTCCCTCCCAGGTCCACGTGCATCCTTACAGCTCAGGCCACCCCCGTTCAGTCTGTGCTCCCTTCGGGTCACTCCCCATCGTGGAGCTGAAATCAGCTGGCTGGCAGCTCAGCCCTTGGCTCCACCAGGCTGCAGGCAAGGTCGAGGCCAGTCCAGTTAACAACTCAGAGAAACAGCTGGAAGCCGCTCACCCTGTGTCTGTGTTGGCTCTGGAGCCAGTTCCAAAGATCATAGCCTCCAAGCCGCTGTATGCTGGGCGTGCCAAGGTTGAAGTTTGGGGAGTCACTGTTGGTTCTGCTGAATTACCCCCATAAACTCAGGAGTGGGCCGGCCAACAGGAACTGGTTCCCATCTCACGTCTGTCGCACAGCGGCTGTTGACCTGTTGTTCCCTTATTTACAGGACGAGGGGTGGGTGCGCGTCCCCGAGGGCCCCTACCCCTGGGCCTCCCCACGAGGGTGCAGGAGGGATGCAGGCTCCGTGGGGTCCCGGCCCAGCGCCTGCTGGCCCCTGGGGAGGCCCGGCCCGGCCGGCGGTGACTAACCGTGTCCCCGTCCGCTCGCAGGTTTGGCCGGCGGCCTGTGCTGCTCTTCTCCATCATCTTCATCCTCATCTTCGGACTGACCGTGGCGCTGTCTGTGAACGTGACCATGTTCAGCACACTCAGGTTCTTCGAAGGGTTTTGCCTGGCGGGAGTGACCCTCACCCTGTACGCGCTGCGTAAGTAGGGGCCTTCTGGGGGGCCTCGAGGAGGTGAGGGAGCCTGCGGCCGCCGCGTGCGAGGTTCGGGCAGGTGTCTGCGTGCTGCAGCTCTGGAGCGCAGAGGACGGTGTCTTCCGCGGCGAGGACCCTGCTTCTGGGCTGTGCGTCTCACCCACCCTCCAGCCTGAGCTCCAGCTCGGAGCCCGTGGAGGGTTGCATCGCCACATGGAGAAGTGGGGCTCGGCCCACCGCAGGGGCTGGGGTCCTCCGTGTTGACGTCCCATGCTCCTCCAACCCAGACGTACCCAGGCATCCCCGCGCTTGGCTCCAGAGAGTAAGCCAAGTGGCTCACGGTTGGTGTGGGCTCCATGTTCTCATGGGTTTCTTAAAAGTTTTCTTTCTTTGTGTTTTTCGCTAAGGCCATGCAGGGTCCAAGTGTCCCACATTCCCGTGTGGCCTGAGTGGTCTGGACTTGAACCCTGAACACGGGTGCTGGGGGAGTTAAGTGGCGATCTTTTCAGGGTGAAGAAACTGTCCTCTGTTGATCCACCGTGTGGGCGCCGTGTGGACATCCCTGCCAAGGATGCCTGCCTGCCTTCTTTGTGGTTGGTGTTTTCTAGTGCACGGCCGCACACCCGCAAGGAGAAGGGAGGTTTTGGGTGTGGATATTTATTTTCCAGTTTTATATTTTTTAATCATGGTGTGGAAAGAACTGGAAGGAATAATATGATTATTTATAACACATTTCCTTTTTCTTTCCCTTTGACAACATCTGTAGGATCAGAGATTAAGTAGCACTTTCTAGAGGGGTCGATAAGGATAGCTCTGATTATCTTAAGATGCGGCGACCTTCGTTTAGTGGACGATGCCTTTAATGACACTGCTAAATAAGCTGGATTTTGTTCCCTGTTGTAGAGGATAGAACTGTAGTCGGTTACAGCACGGTTTTATTGTCACAGAGAAGAAAAGGACTACAGATGTGTTCTCCAGAATCCACAGTCGGCTGTTCTGTTATCTTCTTCTGACGTTGACTTGAGTTGTGGTTTCTTAGAGGTCGCCGTTTTCAGGTTATTTGCATTTATCCTGGAAGCCTTGCTCTGGGGGGTTCTTAGGAATGTATGTGTCCCGGGTCAGCGGGTCGGGGTGACGGTCCTGTGGAGGGCTTGTCTCTCTGAACAGAGGTCTCAGGGGTGGGCGTTGAGCCTGAGCGCTTCCGTAGGAGCTGCCTGGGCCCTCCTCCTTCCCTGCCCCCGTGTCTACACAGAGGAGCGGCCCCCTTTCTGGAGGAAAGGCCCCTCGTCTCGGGCCCACAGGCCCCGGGTGTATACCAGCGTGTGGGGTCTGCTCCCCAGGGCCCCATCCCCACGGGGCTCCGGTTCTCACCGGTGGGCACCATGCTGTGCCTCCTTGAGGACCCTGTTCTAGGGGCAGCTCTGCAAGCTGGCAGAATGGGACAGCAGGCTTCAGGAACTGAGCAGAGAAATGGCCTCCATCTCAAAACCCCGGTGCCTGTCAAACTCAGCGCAGAGGACGTTCACAGAACAGAGCCATGTGCACTGCTGCCAGCGGCCGCAGGGAGGGCTCGGGGGCCCTTGGGCTCAGCGGGGGAGGAGCCCGACCCAGAAGCCCTGCCGGCCTCTGGTCAGGAGTGGGAGGACCTGAACTGGCCATCTCTGCAGACTCCGCTGCCCTCAGCAGACCTAGAGACCCCCACAGCACCCTTTCAGCCCCACTTAGAATCGCCGTTGGCCCTGCAGAGCCTGTGACTGTGAAAAATGAAGCTAAGGATGTTTTTCAAGAGGTTACACAGTGAGCTCTTGACAGTAGACAGTTCTCTGTACTTCAGAACCATACAGGAAGTATGCTTATCCCGGGAAAGCTTTGCTGTTACCTGACGGGTGCAGAACCAAGTAACCCAGGTGTCTGCAGGCTTTCTCCTCTAAAGAGCCAGGTAGTAAATGTTGTATTCCATGGCAGGTACTCAGCTCTGCCGTGATATCCTATCGTTGTTCGTCACTAGGTCTTGTCTGACTTTTTGCGACCCCATGGACTGCAGCACACCAGGCTTCCCTGCCCTTCACCATCTCCTGGAGCTTGCTAAAACGCATGTCCATTGAGTCGGTGATACCACCCAACCATCTCATCCTCTGTCGCCCCCTTCTCCTCCTGCCTTCAGTCTTCCCCAGCATCAGGGTCTTTTCCAATGAGTTGGCTCTTTGCATCAAGTGGCCAAAGTATTGGAGCTTCAGCTTCAGCATCAGTCCTTCCAATGAATATTCAGGGTAGATTTCCTTTAGGATTGACAAATGGTTTCATCTTGCTGTCCAAGGGACTCTCAAGAGTCTTCTCCAGCACTAAGCGGTAAATAAGATGTAACTGATTGGGTGTGGCTGTGTCCCAGTAAGCCCTTGTTTACAGAAGCTGATAGATGGTGGCTGATCTGACCAGTGGGCCAGTGTAGTTTTCCACCCTAAGTGATTCTCTTTCTGATGACTGCTGGGGAGCTTGGAAAACTTTGAGTCTTATCTAGCATGTGTGTGGGTTCGGCCAGCTGAGCTTTAAATGCTGGCCCCATTCCTAGTTTTATTTGAAATTTTCTGCTTTCATTTTTCCTTTGTCCCATTTTCATACCGCCATAAGTTAATATGGATTTGTGTGAGCAGTCTTTTCTCTGAAATGAAACAGGGCATAAATAAAGAGTTACACTTTCTTAGATTGGAATTATAAACCAGACGTCACGGCAGATCACCACTGTGGTGAGAATTTCCAAGTGTGCCCTAGTGGCCCACTGTCAAGTTGATATGATATGTGGTATAGCAAAATTAACATGAAGAAGAAGAGTGTAATTGATCGTCTGGAGTTCACTGAGATAATATTCGAACAGCGTGAATCAGGGGGTTGACTGAGAGACGGCAGGAGAACTAAGTTTGGGAAGAGAGGCTCAAAAAAGCAAAGAAAGTTCTAAGTGGACAGCATCGGGGCGGTCGAGCTGTGTGCTGGGCGGGGGCGGCCCCTCCCTCTGGCGGTCTTGGAGGAAACCGAGGCTGGTGATCTGATCGGCATTGCAGATCCCAGCCCTCGGTCCTCGGGGCTGGCAACTCTGAACTTCCCAGCCAGTGTGCTCGCTCCATCCACAAGGAGCACCCGTGCTTAGCGAATGCTTGGCCATTTTTTCACTCAAAGGAATTTTGTGCTAACTCTGGTCACCGGGTTAAAGTATTTCTTGACCGAAGCTTTCACACCAGAGGCGCTGATGATTTGGGAGATAGCTTTTAAGCGGCCCTGACGCTTTATCCCTCCCACTGGCAGGTTTCTATCTCACTTCGTGCATCTGCTGGAAAGGTCTGAACTTTCTCAGAAGAGACAGGACGTGGTTCTCCTTTCTGTCTCGCCGGTGCCTGGCACTGTAAGTGGGGAGAGCCACGGTTTTGGTTGATCTCGTGGTTCACGGAGCTCGCTGTGAAGGTGGACTCTGTCTTGAGATGTGCTGCTGATGTGGGGAACTGCTTTTATGTGCAGGCTCGCTTAAGGCTTTTTCTGCTTTGGAATTTTTCTACGGTACATTCCAGCTAGACTCCCTCCTTTAAACTGTAGTTTCCTTAAATTCACCAAAGGGAGACGAGGTTGCGTAATTAGGACATAAACCAGAGACCGCTGGTATCTTCCCTAGGAGCCTGTACCTGGAAGCCCGTTGGGGGAAGCAGAGATGGACAGACGCTGAGCTGCGAGAGGCGGCTGCAGGCGGGGTCTGGCCGCCTCTGAGGCTGCGCGAGACACTCAAGTCATTTAACCCACCTGGACCGCCATGGTAACCTCCTTGTATCTCTTTAGCTCTGACCAAAGAAGGAAAAATAGAAAATCTTGACCTAGCCAGGCCAGGGGCAGGGAACCACAGATCAAGGAAAGAGGCAAGCATCCTGTTTCCTTATCTGTTTATGAAAATAAGGACTCTCCAGAGATGAAAGTCCTGCCCATGTGCTTCTCAGCGTGGGCAGCCACGACTTGCTGTGTGATTTCTTTTTCCAGGGATGGTTCACCTCGCAGACGGGGCGAGGCAGCTTTTGCTAGGATGTGTCCTTGTGGAAAAGAAGCGCAGGGAGAAAATAGCTCTTGGAGCTGACTTGCTCCATGGCCTAAGTCCTGGGGGAGAGGAATGGCTTTCTCATACATTTTCTGAATCTGTCCTCGTTTAATCTCTCTCCATCTCCCCACTTTGAGCAACCTCCCCCGACCCAAGTGGAAGTGATGAAGCCTGCTTCTTGATGGCAGAGACCATACCTTAGTGACGGTGGGTGAATGAACACTCCTTGTTTTTGTTTTTTGGCCTAACAGCAGTGAGCCATTTCCTTGAAAAATTCTCTCAAAGCCTCACGTTCTCATAACAACCCTCCTCAAACCCAGACAGCTTAAATAATTGGACGAATTTTACACATAATCAAGGAGTGATTTCACAGGTTACTGAGTTACTGATTACTTTGCAAAATGAGAAGCCGAGTCTTAACTGGTAAATAATCTCAGAGGAGCCTGGAGTTTGCTCTGGGCGGGGTGATGTGGCTCACGAGATGACGGATCTGGCCTCCAGCGGAGTCACTTCCAGGGTGCTGGGCGATGTTCCTCGTTGCTCTTGTGTGTCTTTCTTTTTTTGTTCAAATCTGGGACTTTGGCGCTCCAGGGCTCTTTATCTTTTTTTTTTTTTTAATACAGTTTCTTTCTTCTATTTATTTTTTACTGCGCCGGATCTTCATTGCTTTTGTGAAGCCTTTCTCTAGTTGGCGGGAGCGGGGACGGCTCCTCTCGCAGCGCTCACGCTCCTCCTTTCGGCTCTTCTCTTTCGCGGAGCACGGGCTCCAGGCGCACAGACTCAGCAGTTGTGGCTCGCGGCTTTAGTTGCTCTGTGCTGCGTGGACTCTTCCCAAACCAGGGGCAGAACTGGTGTCTGCTGTTCGGGCTGGCAGAGATTGGCAGGCAGATTCTTATCCACCAGGGAAGTTCTGCATGTATTTCCATAGTCTGATGTTTTTCTGAATACCCCTTGGGATGTATTTCAGTCACCAGGATTTTTGAGCGTCAGAGCCGCCGTGCTTATAAGAAAACAATCCCCTGAACCATGCCTCCAGGTGGCGGGCATGGTTGGGCTGTGGGGCCACGCGTAGTGACTTCAGCTGGGCTAGGGTGCGAATATGTGCTTCGCATTTGGGTGAAGGGACAGTTTCTCGAGAACGTGCTCTCGGCCACCATGGCCCATCGCCTGTTTGTGCCCCACCCCCACCCCCGTCTTCAGCCACCCCGCCTTCTCAGCAGCCGCCCCGGGAGCCCCAGCCCTGCACTTCTGGTGGGACCGGACCTGCCAACAGGCTTTGTCAGCCAAGGCAGTGAGTCAGAGTTTACCCAAAGCCTTTGGCAAACATTATTATTATTATTTTTTTTTAATTTCAAAAGAGTTTGTGTGATGCAGGTTCCAAATGATACGGTTGGGAAATCAGAATGGACTTGGGTTCTCATCTGTCCTTTCCTTCTCTGGAGACACTTTGCTAGCCCAGCAGACAGACCGGGACAAGTGAAGAGCAAATAGAAGAGGAAGGTGACAAGGCCTCTGTGCCCTCGCCCACCTGCCCGCCACCTCCCGGGAGCCCCAGCGCCGGCGCCCGTCTTCTGCCGGAAGTTAGGGCAGCCTGTGTGTGTGTGGGCTTGAGTGCATATTTCTTTGGGTGTTTTGAACTTGGTGAAGATAGTCTGTCTCAAAACTGGCAGGAAAGAAGAGAAAATACTTAGCTGTCCAGCATTCTGAAATTACAGTATCTGGATGCCTTTTCCAGATGCGTGTGTGCTGAGTTGCTCAGTCGTGTCCGACCCCTTGTGACCCCAGGGACTGTAGCCCACCAGGCTCCCCTGTCCATGGGATTTCCGCGACAAGAATGCTGGAGTGGGTAGCCATTCCCTTCTCTAGGGGATCTTCCTGGCCCAGGGATAGACGCCTTGTCTCCTGCCCTACAGGTAGATTCTATACCACAGAACCTCCAGGGAAGCTCCCCCCCCTTTTCAGCAATGGGGGATAATGTTAATATTAACACCGTGTCTGTCGTTAAGGACTAGGCATTTCCAGACACACAGTGATTTTAGCGGTGGGATGGTAGTGGTGGCTGAGAGCTTCGTTTGAAACAAGGTGTTCACCCAGCAAGAGAGAAGCAGGACGATCTGGAAGTCTGGAGACCCACGTGTAGCGAGAGCTCCATGGTGGACGGGCTGCACCTGCCACAAACCGCCCCGCCCTGCGCCTCTGTCTCCTCTCTCTAAAGTCAGGACCCAGGCGTGTCCCGTGGAACCACGGAACTACGGAGTCGCTTCTGGAACCATCGGTGGAGGAAATGAGTAGAAAACGAAGATGAACGGACTCGGGGTGTGGACACTGAATACGGCAGTCCAAATAAGAAAACAACAAAACCAGGGGAAACCCTGCTGCCTTCTTGCTTTGGAATTCTAGGCCCAACCAGGAGCCTCCTCCAGGGTGAGCGGGTCCTAGCCCCCGGGGGTGGGGAGGACAGGGAACCAGGGGTGCTGGGCTCCAAGTGGCATCCCCCTCCAGCCCAGGTGGGCAGCTGGGGTCACTCCCTTCCGGAGGCTGCCACGCGTGGGGTCTGGAGTCCAAGGTGACGACTCGGGAGGAGGTGAGGGAGTGGCCGGATTAACGGTCCCACCTTCCCGGCCCCCGTGGGCCAGGCCCTGCCCTCCCGCCGCAGCACTATCCGAGCACCCCGACCCTCTGGGGAAGCCCGCCTTGCTCTCCGCACCCTCCTGTCTTGCGCACGCTTGCCAGGTGGGCTCACAGCTCTGTTCTGGGAATCCCGTTAGACGCTACGGATTTTCTTTTCTCGTTTGGAAAGACAGGAAGGGACACGGGGCTGGAAGCCAGGCTGAGGAGAAGTGAGAGCGTCCCGAGGCTTGACTGTTTTTCACTCTTGAAGCAGAAGAGAGAGGAAATACGCGTCGCCCTGGGAGCAGGTGAAGACCAGGCTTCTTCAAAGACATCCGCATCCAGATGGATCTGGTGGGAGGCGAAGTTGTGAGTGGTTTGCTGAGACTCCTATTGGCCGAAATGAAACAAAACGAAACACAGCTTTGGCTCTGAGACCAGAGAGAAATGTGACTCCCGGGGTGAGGAGCCATGAACGCTTGCTGTCAGCCCCGGTGTGACTGCGTCACGCCAGAGCAGCTGGGCTTCAGAGAGCCTCGGTTTCGCTTGGGGCGTCTTGAAGCTCAGCAAGTGGCGGGCTTCCTGGGTACCGGGGGGCCAGGATGAACTTGAGTACTCGCTGTGCCCTGTTAGGGGCCGAGTATGCAAAGGCAACATGCCCTTCTGCCCATCGACAGATGACTGGTTTCAGAAGACCCAGTGTGTGTGCACAGTGGAGTATCACTCGGCCTTAAAAAGAGTGAAGCAGTGCCGTTTGCGGCAACATGGATGGACCTGCTCATGGTGAAGTCAGTCAGACAAGACAGACATCATGATATCACTTCCACGTGGAATCTAAAAAATAATACAAGGGAGTTTATTTACAAAACAGAAACAGACTCTCAGACATAGGAAACAAACTGTGTGTACAAGAGGGAGAAAAGAAAGGGGGGGATAGACTAGGAGGCTGGGATCAACAGGTACATTCTGCTGTATATAAAACAAACAACAAGGTCCTACTATATAGCACAGAGAGCTAGAGCCAGCATCTCGTAACAGCCTGGAGTGGAAAAAAAGTGAAAATATGTCTCTATATAACTGAATCGCTTTGCTGTACGCCTGAAACTAAAACAGCACAGCAAATCAGCTACACACTTAAAAAACCTATCATCACGTCCTCCTCAGTCTCTCCTTTTTACTCCTTAACATCAAAACACAGCTCGGCACCATGCCACACACGCGCACACAGACACACACAGGCGTGTGCACACATACACACCGCCTTCAGTGTGAGCAACGTAACATCCCTCGAAGGACCCAACTGCCTCTCTAGCTCTACTGCAGTTCTGAATTCCCAGCGATCGAGCCAAGATAATGTGCTGTCTTAGGCGACTTCAAGAAAAAGATCTCATTACTGTCTTGCCTTCTAACTCGGTTTTTCCTGCCCAATGATAAGGAACATTTACCATCGTTATTTTCTTGCACAACAGTGCAGATTCCCTTAAGCCCCTAACTTATACACTTAAAAATGGTGGCAAATTTTATATTATATACATTTTACCATATTTTCTTCTAAAAGTTATTTCCTTCCAAAAATACTTGACATGAAGACAAGGTGGTATTTTTCTGGGGAACACAAGAATTAAAAGCTATGCTTGAAACGATTTAGATCACACTGACCACTGTATGGAAATTGCTTTTGCCCCAGTTACCTCTGACCTACTGGGCGACCATTGCTCCATCCGAGGCCTGCGTTTCTCAACCCTCGGCCTGCATTACTGGCCACTCTCACTGGCCCTTTCTTGGCGCCCTGGTTATCAGGCTGTTCTGACTTCCCACTGGTCTCTCAAGCTACCGCTTCCCGCCTCCCTCCACCCACTTACTTCTCCTGTCACTTGGGTTCTTGGCACACTCAGCTCTTTGGGAGCCTGTGGCTGCCCCTGAACTTCTGGACAGACGATCGCCTGCTAAGTCAACCCCCTGGGGTACCCCTGAGGCACCACCCACTCGTCGTATCTGAACGTGAAGCTGTCTGTCATCGCCCCCAGCAACCTACCCGAGGAGGGAGAGGCCAGTGGCTTCAAAATCTATAGGGGTTGGAATCGGGATCCTGGGCTGCCTCCCGGTCCAGGTGCCCCAGCTGGTCGCTGGGTCCTGCCCCCTCCCTCGTCCACTGTCAGTCACCTAGGACCCATCCCACCTCCTCAAAGTCTCTCCTTTCCCATGGCCACGGCCTTCACACAGGCTCTCCTTCCTCACCCGGACGCTGCAGCGGCCTGCAGCCTTCAGCTTGGCCTGAGCTCTCCACTGCCCCAGCCTGAGCAGCCCCCCTGAAACGTGCATCTAAAACTTTCTTCTTTGAGACCTACAGGAGCCTGGCCTGTCCCGTGGTCACGGAGGACAGAATCTCTGTGCGGTGTCCTAGCCTCCTTCCCAGGCTTCCCTCCTCGTGATTCTGTCTCTACCCAGCCCCCAGCCACTCTCATCACCCAGGATGCTCTAGGCTCCAGCTGGGTCCTAACCACTCTCATTACCCAGGATGCTCTAGGCTCCAGCTGAGTCCTAACCACTCTCATTACCCAGGATGCACTAGGCTCCAGCTGGGTCCTAACCACTCTCATTACCCAGGATGCTCAAGGCTCTGGCTGGTCCCTAAGCACTTTACCCAGGATGCTGTAGGCTCCCCTGACCACTCACATTACCCAGGATGCACTGGGCTCACGCTGGTTCCTCATCACCCACAGGACCCAGAATGCACTACGCTCCTCTTGCCTCTGAGCGTCCAGTGCAAATAGCAATCACCTGCCCTTCCAGCCCTACCAAACCCACAGTTCTGGTGCTCTGGTGGCCTTTCCAAAGCTGGCTTCAGCCTGCTCACGCCCTGGACTGCTGTCTATACGTGTGGAGACTCCGTTCTTCTGCTATTGTGTCCAAACCACTGTTAAGCCTGCATCTGTGCCTCCGGTCAGGGTGATCTTTGGCCTTTGTGAGTGTAAATTCAGACACAAATGTAGGCCTGAAGTACTAGCTCCACTCTGGGTTCCTGGCTGTTCACCAGACAATCAGGGTGACGCTTATGTTAACGTATCAATAGATGAGTTTTCACTGACGTGAGAACATAAAATGTATGGGTTTCTGCAGACTGCTTGGAACGTGTCCGCAGGTGGCCGAAGGCCTCCCCCCAACTCAGGAACTGTGTTCTGAAGTCCGGAGTCCAGCCCCACCGCAGGGCCCTCTCCCTGTCCTCATTCCCGCCACCCTCAGCTCCTCCTGGCCCCCATCCCCAGGTTGATGGCTTGGCTTCTCCTGCCTCGACCCCCCTCCCTTTCCAGGGTCCTCTTCCTCTCTGGCCTCGTCCAGCCGAGGACCAGGCGCCTTCCCACGATGTTCCACCCTCTCGCCCAGGAGCCTGACCAACAGGTGTAACTCCCCAGGGAGTCTCCATGGGGGAAGGAGAAGGTTTCCCCAAAGGGCTGGGGCCTCCCTGGGGCGTGGGTGCCGGGCAAGGTGTCTGGGCTTCGCTCTGCCGGCCGAGGATGGCCATTGCTGACTCTGTGAGAAAGCATTTGCTCCATTCCGTGTTTCGGGGAGGCGGTGCTGGGGGTCCTGCCCTCCCATCCTGTGGTGACTGTGCTGTTCTAGTTCTCCCTGGTTCTAACTGGTTTGAACTGAACTATCCTCTGTCACAGAAGGCGTCCCTGGAAGGGGTTCAGTGGGGAACGAGTGACTCAGATCTCCGGTTCTCAAGGATGACGTTCACCCCAGCCTTCCTTCTCTTGGCAGTCTTGTCACAGACAAGAGGGTCTCCTCCGGGATCACCCTTTGCGCTGTCTTGGTGTTTCCGTGGCTCATGGAGGGCGGGGATGTTGCTGGAACTGGGATGTCAGCCTGGAGCTGTTGGATATCAGCTTGCTCCAGGGCACTCGGGTCTTGTCCTTTAAGAGACTGAAATTGAATCACTTGCTTCCCGGGTGGCTCAATGGTAAAGAATCTGCCTGCCAATGCAGGAGATGTGGGTTCAATCCCTGGGTTGGGAAGATCCCCTGGAGATGGGCATGGCAACCCACTCCAGAATTCTTGCCTGGAGAATTCTGGACAGAGGAGCCTGGCGGGCTACAGTCCATGGGGTCGCAAAAAAGTTGGATACGACTGAGCAACTGAACAGCAGCTGACCTGGAGCACGCCACGCAGCGGAGGTGGGGTCCGCAGGACGCCCGGAGGAGTGCCACGGAGCCCAGACCTGCTCTTCCTTGTGATCGTCACCTGGAAACCCGGTGCTGGTCTCCGACCCGCTCGTCTGTGGGGGGAGTTTATTTTCTGCCTCTTCGTAGGGTCACGGTAGGGTCTTACTTCGTGTTCCCTTCAGGGGATGATTGCTCTTTTGGTGCTTTTCCAGGCTCTCCTTTCTGGCCATTTCCTGTTTGCACAGCTGGCTTTTCTGTCGCTTCACCGCGGCTTGGCGTCCGTGCGGGGCTGGGGCGAGGGCGTGGGAGGCGTCTGCCTTCAGCTGACGCAAGAGCGTCTCTTAGGCGCCCATCCTTTCTCAGGGCTGAGAAGGCAACCCTGAGTAAAAGGACAGCTGAGACCTCAGGCTAGTTACCTTCTGCACGGTCATGCAGACCTCTGTCCTCGGTGAATACTGGGAATTGTTGTGAGCAGTGTATAGACGTGAACCTGAAGCGTTTGGGCAAGGGCGTGAGAACACTGGTGGTTTGGGGTCCTCGTTACAGAAGAAGAAATAAAAATGATTTTCTCTCCTGATCTCTCTCACACCTCAGCTTGTGAGACAAAGCAAATCCATCATAATGAACCGTCTCTAAAGAGGCGTAGACCAGAGCGGTCGCAGAGACCTTCGGCTATGCTGAGAGTGTGCTGTCTACACCGCCCGGGGCTTTGACGTCACCACAGGGCCGTTGAGCAGGGCAGCGTGGCTGTGACTTTAATGAAGTTTAATGAATTAAAGTCTGTGTTGGTCAGCGCTGCTTGAACCACACAACGCGTCGTTTAGTCACACAGTCTTGTCCAACTCTTTTGCGACCCCATAAACTGTAGCCCGCCAAGCTCCTCTGTCCATGGGATTTCCCAGGCAAGAATACTGGAGTGAGTAGCATTTCCTTCTCCAGGGGATCTTCCCGACCCAGGGTGCCATTGGCAGGCGGGTTCTTTACTGCTGAGCCGCCTGGGAAGGCCACGCTGCTGGAAACACAGTGTTAATCATCTGGGGGTGAGTTATTTCACCAGCTCTTACTTCCCTACTGAGTTCCACCCCCTCCACCCCGCGGCCTGGAGGGTATTCGGCTTGGCTGTTGGAGGCCTTTCAGGTGTTGTGTGGCTGAAACAGAGCCCTCATCACCCCGCCAGCCTCAGGGCCTCACCCTCTCATCCTGCCAGCCTGTCAAGAACCACCATCCGCAGCGGGGCCCCAGCCGGCTCTGAGTCACTGTCTTCTTGATCGTCAAGTCCTACAGATCACCTGCCCGGCTGCAGCTGCTGCAGCAAAGCCTTTCCATTTCTTGTCCGAATAACTGCACCAGCGTCCTGAGCCATCGTCCTGGTCAAGCCACGCAACTGATTCTTCTCTTACAACCAGGGCAATATTTATACGGCGTGAACCAGGACTTGCACCCATCCGCTTCAGACCCTCGGGGCTCGTCAGCAGCGGCTTCGCTATGAAAGCAGGGAAACCCCAGACGACAGGGGTCTAAGCAAAGTAGCTGCTCGTGTCTGTCATCGCTGGAGTCATCCAGGGCTGGTGTGGCCAGTCTTCTGACTCTGGGGCCCGGACACTCCCTGTCTGCTAATGCTGCAGCGCGTCCGCTTCCCGGCCAGCACAGCGGCGGGAGCAAGGAGGCGGGATGCTCCCCCTTGAAGGCTGCCTCTCAGAGGCTGAGGGCACCACATCTTGCCTCCCCTTAGTGTCCTGCCCAGCCGGTTGCCGGGGGCGAGGGGGTGGTGCTGGGCGATAGTGCTCCATCGTGAACGTCCACAAGCCCGCAGGAGACGGGGCAGAGGGTGTGGGCAGTGGTCTGCGGTCTTTGCCTCCCCCTGCAGTGGCTTTCGTGGTGCAGCCCGAGCTCCTCGCTGCGGCCTGTGAGGTCCTGTGAGGCCTGCCTCCCGCTCACCCCACTGTTTTCCAGCCAAACGGACCTTTCCATCCGCTGTGTGCTGGGCTCTCCCTGCTTCCTTAGGTCATCCGTACTGGCCTGCCCTCTCTGCCTGCAGTGCTGCGTCCTGGCCCTCTGCAGGCCGGGCCACGTCTTGTCACCGTGATCCTGCTCACATCACCTTGGTGGCCAGCACCCAAATGATTCCTTTAGGACTGTCTGCCTGTTTCCCAGCATCCACCACTCCCTGGAAATATACTGATTTATCTGTGTCTCCATCAGTACCACCCCCTGCTCTGGAGTAAACTCCCCGGAGCAGGGCCTCTCATCCTTCTTTCCCCCTGTATCTCTGGTACCCAGGGCTGTGCCTGGCGCAGAAAGGGTGTCTGAATATGAGTTGAGTGACAAGGAATTCACGGCACCGTCAGAGCAGAAGTGTGTGTGTGGAGTGGAGAGGCTGGAGTTCTCTTGGTCCATTTCTCATCCATGAAGGATGAGGGGAAGGGGACGTGATGGTGTCACATAGGTGGCTATGAATGGTAGCGGCAGTTAGCTGAGATTTCGCATGAAAGCCTCGTGGATTAGACAGATTCAGACCGGATGCCGAGAGAATTGGCTAGATTCAGAACCGATCGTTCACCCCTCTGCTGCCACGACTGACTGACAATCTGGAGACAGCAGACGAAAGGTGCCCGTGAGCTCGGTCTCGAGTTTATCTTGCCCTCCACCTTGTGGCCCTCCACGGAGAGGCTCCCCTGGCTGCTCACACAGAATTCACCGGCTTATTTCTCTTACTACACCCTGATTCTCCGCGTGCACTTTTAAAACACTGTTTGATTGAGGCATAAAGCCCTGATAGGGAGCCTCCGTCATCACCCCTTCTGCGCGGCTGCGCCGTGTTAACTGCGTTCACTTTCTTGTGCAGCCGCCACCACCATCTGTCTCCCGCTGAAACTGTGCCGGGACACACAGGCCTCCCCCACCCCCGCCAGCCCCCACAACCACGCTCCACTTTCTGTCTGCATCTGAGTCCCCTGGGGACCCCACGCCAGTGGCATCACGCCGTCTTTATCCTTTTGTGCTGGTTTATTTAACGTATCATGAAGTCTTCAAGGTTCACCCATGTTGTGAAATGTGTCCGGATTTCTGTTTTAAGCCTGAGTAGGAGAAGGCAATGAACCCACTCCAGTGTTCTTGCCTGGAGAATCCCAGGGACGGCGGAGCCTGGCGGGCTGCCGTCTATGGGGTCGCACAGAGTCAGATTTGACTGAAGCGACTTAGCAGCAGCAACAGCAGGAGAAGGCAATGGCAACCCACTCCAGTGTTCTTGCCTGGAGAATCCCAGGGATGGCGGAGCCTTGTGGGCTGCCGTCTGTGAGGTCGCACAGAGTCGGACACGACTGAAGCGACGCAGCAGCAGCAGCAGCAGCAGCAGCAGCAGGCCTCCAGTGGCTGTCTAGACTGTGTGTACCTCATCCGTCCTCTGCCCCTGGACACCTGGGTTGCGCCCACCTTCTGGCCGGTGAAGGGAGCAGGGGTGAGACCTTGCTTCCAGTTCTTTGGGGTGTGTACTCAAAAGTGGGATTGCTGGATTATAAGGACTCACTTTTTCCATCTGCAAGAGGAAAGTCTTGGCCCTGGGCCCCGGGCTGTCTCCAGCGTGGTGGGGCCTGGCCCGCGGGGAGCAGGGCCTGCAGAGCCACTGTGGGCAGTGGTGCCAGTCTCCTCCGGGCACCAAGAACAAGGCAGTCTCAGAAGAACCGGGAACCTCCTGCGGCCGCTTTATTCAGAGCCCCTCCCCTGACTTGACAAACAAGCGACTCGTTAAGGAGGATGGTGCCCCTTCCCAAGTGCGCGGCTGGAGCTTCGTCTGTGATCTCTGTGCAGCAAGCAAGTTTCCCTTCTTCCTCTCTGTCCAGCACTGAGGCCTGTCTGCTTTCCTACAGGGTGCTCTTGGGGCCGCATCCCCAAGCATCCTTTCCTGCCCCCCTCTTGCCTTCCCTCTGGTCTGTTTCTAAACTCCGGGGCAGCTTTCCGAGTCGGGGCGGCATCACTGGTGTGTTTCTAGCTAATGGCGAGCCAGGTCGTGTGATAAGTGCATTTGCAAGTAATTAAAGACGTGGGAGGAGCGTGTAAAGGTGCTGTTTTGAAGCCCTCTGAGACCTCCTCTCGTGTCCAGCGGGGACTGAGGGGTTTAAACGTTCGAGTGCAGTGCGTCTGGTTTGGCAGCGTCCCGCTTGAGTTCAGAGCCGAGGCGCTTGTCGAGGGATCTTAGTGCCTAATGGATCATTCTGCGGGTGTTCTTGGAGAAGGTGAGCTGAGAAACACTCGAGACGGGACCCGCCCTGCCGACAGGCAGCTGACAGACGCGTCTCCATCCTGGTGGCTGAGGGCTCTCTGGGGATGGTTTGCTGTGAGGACGGGGGTGGTGTCTGGGGGCCAGTAGCAGATACCTGTGTTTGTTCCCAGCGGGGAGGACACAGATGTCCTCATCTCTGGTCAGTGTTGTGACCTCAGAGGACATCCCCGAGGAGCCCAGAGACCTTTAAGGAGCCTGGGCCACTGGGGCTGCAGGGAGGGACAAGGTGAGTCTGTCTATAACAGATCACCAGTTGTGCGGCTCGATCAAGATATCTAGGTTTGGGACCTTTGTGTTTTATTGGGTAGAATAGACACAACGTTAGGGGCTTCCCAGGAGGCACTCGTGGTAAAGGACCCTGCTGCCAGGGCAGGTGTAAGAGGCCTGGGTTCCACCCCTGGAGAAGGGAATGGCTGCCCACGCCACTCTCCGTGCCTGGAGACGCCTGCTGACCAGGGAGCCTGGCGGGCTACAGTCCATGGGGTTGCAAACAGTTGGAGACGACTGAAGCGACTTAGCACGCACACACATGTACGTAACGTAAAACCATTTCAGCCCTTTAAATGGGTTGAAATTCGACTCAGTGGCCTTAAGCATACTCGTGTTACCAGTGTTACCACCGTCCATCTCGGAATGTTTTTCGTCTTGCAGAACTGAAACTGTCCCAGCAAACCACACCTGCCCGTGCCCTCCTCCCAGACCCTCACACCCACATTCTCCCTCCTGTGTCTACGAATCCGGTGACCCTGGGGGCCTTATGTGAGTGGGATCACCAAGCATTTGTCTTTCGGGGCTTTGTTCACTGAGCAGAGTGTTGTCAGGGTTCATCCACGCTGTGACCTGGGTCAGAGTCCCCTTCCTTTTTGAGGCTGAGTTGCGGTCCACCCTGTTGGCGTGGTCACTCGAGGGCTTCCTCTTCTGGATGGTTGTGGGCAGGTGAGCGCAGCGGTCCGCCCAAGTCCCTGCTTCCAGCGCCTTTAGGCCACATGCTCTGAGGAGGAGTTGCTGGGCCATAGAGTTTCGAGGACTTTGTGTGTGTGTGTGTGTGTGCTGCTAATGAAACATTTATTTTAATGAGTCACAGTTAAACATTCAAACTGTTGAACAATCTTCAGAGAAAACTGGAATGTGCAAGGCTGAGTTCGCTTTGGATATCATCAATGGCTTCATCATCATCTCCGATGTCATCAAACTGGATCTCATCATCATCTCCAGGACCAAATGGTCACTGTTTTCTTTGGAGACGATCTGATCTAACTTTCTACAGCAGAATAAGAGTTGATGTTGACTTTTTTTTTTCAAATAGAATGAATAGGAGGCAAAAAATACAGTCATTATTTAGTAATCAAATTGCAAGTTTGAACTAGGTGATGTGATGATGGAACCAAAGGCAGTGCTGTTTTTGGTTTTTTTGTACCTTTTTATATAATAATAATTATTATTATATATGCATGTTTCTTCCTGCCTCTAGAGAAATGTGCTTTTGAACTGATTTTCCTACTGATATGATTTTAAAATGTTTACAGCATTCCTAGTTTTCACTTGTCTATACTTTCAAAGAACAAAGGTGCATTTAGATGGAATGCTTGTTTAAAATGGTTCTGATGGATTAAAGCCTTTCATTGTAAGGTCGGTTTGTGGTAAGAGATTGTTTTAGAGAAGGAGCATCTGCTTTGCAAAGATTCACCACTGGAATGTCTCTGTAATTGTAATCCCTCCCAGTGCACTGATCTTTAAGTCAGTGTGCAAAAAAAAAACATTGGTTTGCACAAACTGTTTGTGTTCCTGCTGGTAACAGTCCATAGTCAATACCCATCAGCTGTGGGAGCGAAGGGCCTTGCGGTTGTGGCCTGACACCTTGGCGGTGTTTGTGGAACTGCTGGTGTGTGTCAGGGACAGACAGGGACCGGCATTGCCCCTGCAGGACCCCGAGGGGCACGTCCGCACAGCACAATAGACTCATGTTGCCCAGAAGAGTCTTTTTGGAAAATGACTGTCCGTGTTTGTTTACCCGACGGCTTCAGTCTTTCAAAGGCTCCCGCTTCCTCCCAGGGCGGCCAGGGGGCCTTCCAGCCCCGCTTTCCCACTGCCCCCTCCCCTGCCCGTTCAGGCCCTCGGAAACTTTGCCTCTGTGTTACCTGGATTCTGCATGGAGCTCTTTGCTGGAACACTCTCCCCTGACGTTTTCTCTGGGTGAAAGTTGCTCAGGTCCTCAAATGACAAGTGTGCCATTTTTCCCAGTGGTTTTTCTCCTGGCCCCACCGCCACCCCCCGCCCAGCCCGTCTGAGCTGGGGGCCTCCTCACTCGCCACAGTGACTGCCCTCACACTTCAGTTTGATTAGACAGTGAATAGGGACAAATACAAGAAGTCAGACATGAAGGGTCCCAACGTGACGCACAGGGGAGGAGCCCGACGCTCCTCTGGTATCCCCGTGCGTCCCCCGTGTGCCCCCCACACCAGCCACTGTGTCCCCCTCCCCACCTGTCCCCGCCCCTCCTCTGTCCCCACGAGCCTGGCTTTTGCCTTTCCCCTTCCCTGCTCTTCTTTACTTCTGCTGTGTCTGCAGGATTTGTAGGCGATATGTCCGCTGGCTTGCACGTTTTGAACGTCTAGGCCAGGCTCGCGCGCCTGTCCTGGACGTGTTTGTTTTCCCCGGCGTGTGCCCCAGGTGCTTCTGTGTTGACCTTGGCAGGCGGAACTCCCTCACTTTGCTGCTGGCCCACCGCTCTTTGACCCTTGATGGATTTTTCACATCTCTCTATGCCTCTCTCCCTTCTGCCCCATCTTCATCCCAACACACAACTTGAAACTCCCACAGGGCGTCCATCTAGCCATCATCATGTCCCAGCTTCCAGCACACATGAAGGTATTGAGTGAAGGAAGCTGGGCACTTGGTCTGCGGGTCTGCGTGTGGCAGTCACGGCCCAGGACAGCATCCTTGTGGGGCCACTGCCCCGTCCCCCCAGGCCTCCCCTGCCCTGTGTCCTCGACCACGGCTCAGCACGCTCTCTGTAAGGGCCAGATGGAAAGTATCCCCAGCTCTCTGGGCCGAAGGGTTTCTCTTGCAACTGCTCTGCCATCCTAGCATAAAGCAGCCGCAGACAATGTGTCCGCAGAGGAGTGCACCAATAAAACTTTATTTGTGAAACTAGCTGTTGGGCCATATGGACCCATCAGCTGCGTTTGCCAGCATCTGCTCTGGAGGACTTTCCAGAGGAGAAGCCCTGACTGCACGTGCCTCCAGACGAGGGCAGGCAGGGAGGGCCTTGGCGCCTGTGAGGCCAGAGGTGAGCTCAGTGGCTCCATCCAGGTGGGAAGGTAACAGTTTCCAGACCGGGACCATAGCTTGCCTTCCAGTGGCCTGCTGTGCGTGCGTGTGGAGCTGTGAAGGAAGATGCCTCTGGGGCCTTGAGGTGCGGGAGGGGACAGGGTTTGGACGGCCACCTCCCCGTCCTTCCCCGGCCCTTGCTTCCTGATTCCCCGCCAGCCCCTGCGATGGGAGCCTGGCTGGCCGTGTGTGCAGACGACGGAGGGTCAAGCACGCAGGGTGTGTTCGGGGGCTGGGGGCAAGGGGCGGGGGGAAACGTGGCCTGATGTTGTATGGAATTGGCCAGAGTGGCTTCTTTGAAGAGTTCCAGGTACGAGTGGGGGAATCGACCTTTCTGAGCTGTTTTCCTGACCCTTGTGTGTGCTTCTCACGGTATCAGGGCAAACTCGGGTAGATGGAGGCGAACGCTGGATCCGTCTGGCCTTTCTCTTGTTTAACGGGGATGCTTAGCTCCCAGGATCCCTGAGGGAGGCGACTTGCTCTTTGTGAAACCGAGTCATTTGAAACAAATGTGGCCAAAGGGAGGTTCGGTGACGAGGACGGGAGGAAGACGAGTGGCCCTCACCCCTGGCTGATGGCACAGTGCCCGGGGGGAAGGGGCCGCCCCCAACGCCACAGTGAGTGGGGGGGCCGAGGCCGAGACGCAGGCCGCCTGGCTGAGAGCTGCCGCTCACGGCCACGGGGCGGGTGCCTTGCGTTGGCTGCTCCTCTCTGCCGAGGAGCTGGGCAGTGGTCCTGAAATCTTCAGTCCGCCTGTCTGCTCTCCCACCTCAAGGATGCCCGATCTTTGGCAGAACAGACAGAAGCCGCCTTCGCGAGAGTCACCGAGGAAGAGGAGGGTGTGAAATGGGGGGGGCTGAGCCTGCACTGAGGTCTGGGGGTCGAAGTCCAGGTGCTGAGCCGCTTCCCGGGATGCTGGCGGGCGGGGAGACCCCGGAGGGACCCAGAGTCAGTCTCCGGGACAGGCCTGGGCTCTGCGGGGGGCGATGGAGCTGGGGGCCTAGAGACAGCTCAGGACACAGAGCTTCCAGGAAGTTGGGGCCGCCTCTTCATGCATGACGCGTGTTTGAACAATCAACTCCCGGTAACAAGGTGTGAATGCCACTGGTACCTTTGGCCAGTATTTCGCTCGACCTTGGGCAGGTCCCCCTGTCTGGCCCTGACCCAAGAGCTGTGAACAGAAGTGGCACGTCCCTCCTGGGCCAGGGCATTGAATTACTGGCGAGGGACCTGGGGGCCTTAACACATAACCACTCTCTCCGCCTGACCCTCAAGAGGCAGTGATAATCAGAGACCCAGCCAGCCCGCATGGGGCATGTAGTGTGAGTGAGAAGTGACCTCCTGGTGTTCTGAGCATCTGAAATTACAGAGAGTTTTTTGTTCCTGCAGCATGACGTAGCCCCACGACCAACACACAAGCCCGTGCGGGCTTCTCTCTGTGCAGACCCCTGCTTGCACCAATTTTTAATGTCAGTGAGCTAGGACGAACAGGAAAGAAAGTTAGCATTGACTTTGGATAGAGTTTTATAAAGAATAAATAAGTTGCAAAAATAGGGTCTGCTTCCACAAGAAGCACAGTCCCCCTGGGCACTGATGAATCTACTAAGAATTTGGGGGTCGTGATGATGTCAGGAAGTGTTGCTTCCTGGGTCAGACCATCGTTAGGAGCCCAGATGTGCAGAAATACCCTTCACTGATGCAGCCAGACCGGCCACTCCCTCGAGTCCTCATCAATGCTCGTGACTGTGGCTGGGACTCACTCACCGGAAGAGCCTCCCCTCACATCTCACCCAGGATGTTGGGCATTCCAGGAGGGCAAGCCAGACGGGCATCGGGTCCAACAGCGTCCTCCTCAGGTACGCACACAGATGCCCACCCACCTGAAACGCTCGTCCAAGCATCTCCAACACCTGCCTCACCCGCTGAGTCTGGGCCACTCGCTCAGCCGGTTTGCTTCTCGTGTGTGGTTCGCACGTCAGGCCCTGCTCCGGCCCTGGACGCGCTTCCTGCCGAGTGTCCTCAGTGGTCGTCATTTTGGGGTTGCTCTCCTCTTCACCACACCCTTCTCCCTCATCGTGTCCTCCATGTTTTCTCTTGCTCACAAGTAGGTGTTCGCTCCTCTCTGTCTGTCTCTCTCCCCCAACCCCCCAAAGATTTAAATCGATGCTGTTCTGAGATCCCTGATTCTAGGGAAATGTTCCTTTTTCATCATCCCTTGTGACCAGAGCTGCGGGACTCCTAGGAAACCCCCCAGCCGGGCACCGAGGGGCTCGGGTGAGCAGGGTGCGGGCCCTGAGCCCACCCGGCCGCCGTCTCCAGTCTGAGTCATGTAGCTTCTGCCTGAAGCTCCAGGGGTGTCGGGTTCCAGCTCGTGTTCAGGGCAGAGTCAGTGGGAGAAACCTAGCCCCGAGGGAAAGGAAAGGCGGCCGCACTCCAGGCCCCACAGGCGTGTTTTTTCAGTGTCACAGGAGCTGAGATTCCCAGCCGAGTGGAGACGCTGTGCACCCCCGCCCCGGGCCCCGCAGCGGCGATGCCCTGGGTTTGCTCTGCCGTGTCCTTCCGTTCACAGACAGCGTCCCACAGCGTGAGAAATAAATCTCATCTGTGACAAGGACCTTTCTCGGGGAACATTTGGTAATTTTTAAATAGTTGTGTCTGACTCTGCGAGCCCCATGGACCATAGCCTGCCAGGCTCCTCAGTCCACGGGCTTCTCCAGGCAATACTGGGGTAGGTTGCCATTTCCTTCTCCAGGGGATCTTCCCGACCCAGGGGTCGAACCTGTGTCTTCTGCACTGCAGGCGGATTCTTCACCATCTGAACCATCAGGGAAGTCCCAAAGTTTATGGATTGTCGTTAGGGTGGGCCTTTCTCTGGGGGAGCTTCCCACCTTCTTGGTTGTAAGACTTTTTGATGGGGAAAAGTGAAAAAAGTGAAAGTCGTGTCTGACTCTTTGCAACCTCATGCAGTCCGTGGAATTTTGGTGGGGAGGGCCCATCTATTCTGAAGCCCCCACCGAGCCTTGTTTCCGCCTCCTTAGGGTCAGCGCCCTTCTCTCCTGCTGGCCCACATGGTACACATGTGTCCTGTTGAGTTCTGTCCAAATGACCCCTTGCCGTGCGTGTATAGTGACCTGCACCGCTTGCACTGAGCTGTATTAACAGCTGCTGAGATGTTAGTGACGCACGTGAATCAATGGAGGATGGGTGCAGGTGGCTGGAAGTCACCGGAAATCCAGGAGAGAGCAGTGTGCGTGTTGTGAGAGACAGGAGGCCTTCCTGTGGGAGGGGGCCTGAAACGGAACGTTTCCTGACAAGGAGTCAAGAGGGCACGTTCTGTAATGAGAGGAAGTGGGGTGGTCGAATGGGGCTGCAAGGGTCGGGGAGGGGCACGGAGGGTGGTGGGGCTGAGGGGGGCTCTTGTTGTTTAGTTGCTGAGTCTTATCCGACTCTTTGCAACCCCATGGACTGTAGTCGCCCAGGCTCCTCTGTCCGTGGGATTTCCCAGGGAAGAAGAGTGGAGTGAGTACCCAGGGACCGAACCCTTGTCCCCTGCCTGGCAGGTGGGTTCCTTACCACGGAGGGAGAGGCTCTAACATGGCCTCAAAGGTGGGCTTCAGGGGAGAGAAGAGAGGGGCTCACTTTGCAGCCTGGTTTGGTCTTGGCCCAGCCGTGGTTAAGGGACTAGCTCAAATCCGACAGTGAAGCCAGTGATGAGGGGGAGGGGGGGCCGGAGACATCTCTGGTCCAGCCGCTCCCCCGCGTTCCCCTCTGAGATGGGGCACAATGGGCGTTTGTGCCCTGAAGCCAGCGTTAGTATTTACTTCTCGCGCTCACTGGCACGATTGTTTAATAAAATCTGCAGGGTCTTTATTACCCCGAGTGCAGCATGTTTTCCAGAGAATTGTTTGTGGCTGTAAAACAATCCAGGGTGGAACGTAGAGGAGGCTTCCCAGCGCCCACTAGAATGGGAACAGAAATACGCATGGCACCAAACAAATTTATTTCTACTATTAAAATTCCCAGTGTATCAGCTACTTAAAAGGCAAGTCCAAGTGAACAGAGGAGGCGTGTGGTTTCCTCTGAGGGGAATATTTTAATGAGAAGAGCGCCAGCTGCTAGACGTCTGCTCTGCCTCCCTTCTTTCTGCCCCATTAACCCGGAAATCAGTCTTGGCCGGTAGTGACCTGGTGCACACGCACGTGCTCACTCACCGAGTCGTGGCCGACTCTCTGTGACCCCATGGACTGTAGCCCACCGGGCTCCTCTGTCCATGGGGTTCTCCAGCAAGAACACTGGCGTGGGCTGCCCTTTCCTCCTCCGGGGGCTCCTCCTGACCCAGGGATAGAACCCGAGTCTCCTGAGTCTCCTGCACTGGCAGGTTCTTTACCGCTGAGCCACCTAGGAAGCCCCGTGCACATGTACAAGGCACGCTAATTGATTGGAAGGAGCCAGCTGCAGAGCGGCCTGGATACTCAATATGCACGCGTATAGCACACACATCAGGGGCTGAAGTCTCCCTCCCTGGAGAGAGGGACTGTGCGCAGAGCAGGAAGCAGCCTCCACGCCAGGACTGAGCAGCTTCTGCCCAGAACTGCTCCCTCAGCCCAGGGTCGTGGCCTTGGTGCTTGCCATGGGCCCACGTTGGTCCCCAGGCAGAAAGCTCGCTAGGGGGCATGGCCACCTGGGAGATGAATGGTTTCATCGGATGCCTGACTGTGCTTGGAAATGGAAAAGCAGTTAGCTTCCTGAGGGTCACTGGCTGGTCCTCCTTCAAAACACAGAATGTGCTGGGACATGATCCTGAGACTTAACCGGCTTCGACTGCAGCTGTCCGAGCAGTGTTTTGACAGGGGTGATTTGTCTGAAGCTGCGGAGCTGGTGAATTAACTGGTGATCAGGCGGCCACCAGCGAGCCTGTCTCCTCTTGGGCTTGCTTTTCATTTTCTCCTCCTTTTTCCCATGTAGTTTATTGTTATTGAGAGCCTCCCTTCTTGTCGCTGCTAAGATTGTTTCTTCCCTAAACGTGTTTTTCTGTGTGAAGCGATGAATGCTTTTGACTTTCTGCCCTGACTCCCTTATCCCCATCAGTATCTCCGTCATTCCTGCAGTTCTCCTTGCTTGCTCTTGGGCCATCGTGAACACCCCGCCGCTGCTAGGGAGATGCTGGAGGCCGTCAGTCCTCTCTTCAGAAGTGGTTCTTAAGCCCACGGCTGCCAGCAGTTCCAGCCCAAGTCTATCAGGATCCTCAAAGGTTAGATTGGGAAAGGCCGGGACCATCAGCACCACTGTCGGCTCAGAGAGGTCACGCCAGCCGGGGTCTCACTGGTCTCAGCAGGAGAGCGGCCGTGGAACCCACCTCGGTCTAGCCTCTGCCTGCGTGTCGCTCGGATTCACGAGGTTCTGAGACTCCATCAGCATCTTCTCAGCTCCTCCCCATCCCCAGGGCTCTGGCCCACGCCTCCATCTGCCCCTGTAACTCTTAGTAAACCATCGCTTCCTTCTTGGCTGCACTCCACTGTTACACTCAGGCATCCCACGGAGGAGCCGTCACCTTGACTTCTCTGCAGGTGGACCCCTGGGCCTCTCCGCTTCTCACGGTCATGGCTGGGTCCACCTCTTCTCCGTGGGCTGCTCGCTTTCCCTTCTGGCTGTTGGGAACTCATCTCTGAGATCCCCTCATGTCCACACGCTCCCCGAGACTGGATCACAGTTCTAGTCTGTGCTGACCCCCCAGTCCCAAACGGTGACCCCCTCCCATCTGTCTGCTCTGAGTGTTTGGTGCAAAGCGTGGTGCCCTAGAGGGACCCAGAGCCCACACTGTCCACGTTGCCAGAGGGTGCCGCGCACACACGCGTCCTGCTGAGGCCTGGCTGTAACCCGCCCTGTGTCTCCTCAAGGGGAGGGTGGCATCGGGCCTGCTGAGACCAGTGAAGATTTCTGTCTGTGTCCAGAGAGGGACAGTTGGGCGTGGTGGTGGGAACTCAGATTCTAAAGCCAAGGATTGTGTCCCCGAACCAGTGTGTGACAGCGGGCAGTGCTTAGCTGTTTTGCGATCTGCGTCCTCATCGCAAGATGGAG
Organism: Ovis aries; assembly: GCF_016772045.2. Lineage (NCBI taxonomy): Eukaryota > Metazoa > Chordata > Mammalia > Artiodactyla > Bovidae > Ovis > Ovis aries. The sequence goes on from NC_056073.1 coordinate 49,518,114, forward strand.
CCAACAACAGTGCCCACCTCCCAGGGTGGCTGAGGGTGAACTGACGCAGGAAGTGCCCACGGTGCCCGACAGGTCCCAGGAAGCGTGAGCCGTTGTCGCCTTCGTCGTCACCATTACCGTCTCCCGCCACCATCTGTCTTCCACTCGAAGCACAGAAATCACGAGGTCACCTCTCCCAGCGGAGGGTGGACCGGGCGGTCTGCCCCCGAGCGGGACAGAGATCCTCCGCCGGCTTCTTGTGACCTCTCGTCCAGGGCCAGTGCAGACAGGGCCTCCATCCAGCACCTGGCTCGGCGCCGTCTCTTGAGGACGGTGCCCTGAAATGAAACGGCTGGGCGTGGCTGTGTCAGAGCCCCCAGCCCACCCTGGGACTGAGGTGTTCAGGACTCAGCATGTCGGCCTCTAGTTTGGCTGTGATTTATCACAGGAGAGGAAACAGCAAACTCAGCGCAGGGCGAAGTCCGCAGACGGCCAGGCCTGACTTCAGCGTCCACTCCTAGGGAGTCCCACGGAGGGGGGCTTCATTCCCCAGCTACAGGCTGTGATGACATGTGGGAGACGGTGCCACCAGGAGCTCATCGGAGACCCAGCACCTGGGGATTTGACCAGGGCTGATCACACCACCCCCTCTGCCCGGCTCCGACCAGACCCCAGGCTCTCATAAGGAAGCAGGTGCTTGGCGTGAACCACCCTGCCCACGCAGTGTAGGTCCCCGGGCCCATGCTGGTCAGCCGGGGCACCAAGGGACGCATCCTGAAGTCCCAGGCCCCGGACATAACGTCACGTCCACTCAGCATCTCGGTCCACCTCCCTGAGCTGGACAGGATTCCCCGTGTGCCCATCCGGGGGCCCTGCAGCTGAGATGCTGGTACAGCTGCTGTTTTTATCCTGCATCTGAGACTTGCATTTCCTGTTACTTCCTTCTGTAGTCACACCCTGCCTGGAAGCGCCCAGGGGACACGACTGGCCGGCCTGTGTGTGTCCTCTCTGACCAAGGACAGGCCCCCTCTGTGCCTGACTCCTGGACCTTGCCATTTCCTACTCAGAGGTCCAGCTGCTTCAGCTTCCGCCAGGCGTTCATGCCTGAGGGTCTGAGCTCAGACTCCGGACTGTGCTGCCCGCGCTCGACCCCAGCCATCTGAGCATGCTCGGGCCGCTCCTCACTTTCCCCTTCTGTAAAGTGGGGATAGGAGGACCCACCTCCTAGGATGCTCGAGGACTTCAAGGAGACACTGTTTATCGTTGTTTCTAAAGTGCAGTCCTCCCTGCTCCCACCCCCACCACACACACATATTTTAGCATTTGTGAAATCCGGATGCGTCTTACGATCGATGCTATGTCAGAGGTTAACTGGCAGCTCTCTCTGCCTTGGTGGTCCATTCATTAACGATGCATCTTAAAAAACCGATGGCCTGGTAGATTAGATAAAATACTATAAAAAGCACGCAGCGCTCAACACCATGCTGGCAGCAGGCAAGTGTTCAGGAAGCTTAGCTGTTACTGCCGCGACCAGTGAGGCCGCCCCTCCAGGAAGACCAGCTGGCATTTGTCTAGCGCTTTCTATGTTTAGGTGCCTCATTGTTCGACCCCACGAGACAAAGATTTGCCTCCTCGTTTTACAGATGAGGAAAGCGGGGCTCGGGACGTCCAGGCAGCTCACCCGCACCCAGCAAGGAAGGGGCAGACTCAGGAGTCTGCAGGCCACACACCCCCAGCCATGCTCGGCCAGCTGCCCGTGCTGTGTGGTCACTGAGCTGTGAGTGGTTTTTATTCTGTTTTATGATTCATGAAACATCAGAAGATGATGAGTATTTAGTGATGTGTGAAAACTGTAAGAAATTGGAGTTTCCGTGTCCAGCGGTGGAGTTCTTTAGAGCCGGCCCTGCCCCTGCAATTCTGTGGCTTCTGCACTGCAGTGCCAGCATCAGTCGGTCCCGACAGAAAGCCTGTGGCCTGAAGCACCAACACCTTCACCGTTTGGCTTTTGATGGGAGAAGCTGCCGACGCGTGGCCTGGGTCTTGGCCCGCCCGCCTGTGTCCGCTGGAGGAGAATCTTGTTCATTTTTGTCTCCCAGACTTGGCAGCCACTCAGCCAGCGGTGGCTACTTCAAATTTCTGAAATCGCTCCTGAGTCTTAACAGTAGATCTCGAGTTGTGCTGGTAACCCAGGTGCCAGACAAACGTCAAAATAAAAACGCTCATCGAGGAGAGGACCCTAGTTGCGGAACCTCTCCAAGGCGCTTTCCCCAATCCGTTCATATTTGTGTTACAGCATCTCTTAAAGAGTAAATACAATGTAAACTGGTTCTCTTAGAATAAGAACACATTCCCAGGAGCTGTGGAATTCGTTTAAAAAAAAAAAAAAAAAAGCGTGAGATCAGAGCTGTTTTAAGGAAGCCGAACACTTGACCTGTGCTGTCTGCCCTTGAAAGGCCTGCCGTGCGGCTGGAGGACCCAGGGCAGGGCAGGGGCTCGGTAGGCAGGAGACCCTTAGGCCTTGGGGGCGGAGACGCGGGTCCCTGATGCCCTGCTTTGAAGGCCCTGCTGGTTTCAAGAGGTCAGTCAAGTTATTGACACATGAGCAGGATCGATGTTCCCTCCCCATTAAATGTGTACAAGGCAGGCAGACAGAGGCATCAGCAAGGTCACGGGGAACTTGCTCAACCTAGAGTTTGAGCAGGCACTCCGGCAGGTGGGCCCACGGCCCAGTGAGCCGGGAGCTCCACTGCCTCGGACCCCGTGGCTGCAGGGGCCGCAGGTCTGGACCAGCACGACTGACCGGTGCCCTGGGCAGCCTGCCCACCCCGATGAGGCTTTCTCCCAAGTCAGGGTCCCGGGGAGAGTCCACTCTTCATGCTTGTGCAGAGAGAGCGTCGAGGAGTCAGAGTCAAGAGCGGGCCCCCTGTCCTCGGGGGTCCACACCCACCACCTCTGCCTGAGGCTCCAAGCTCCTCGAGGACCCACTCGGGCTCCTTCCACCTGTGTTTAAGCATTTAAATCGTCCTGCTAAATAATCTCCATGTAAGTCACTTCCCCAAAAGCTTAACTTTAAAGACTTCTTGCATCCCTGGATATGGTTGCTGCTGCTGAGTCGCTTCAGTCGTGTCCTACTCTGCGACCCCATAGACGGCAGCCCACCAGGCTCCCCCTTCCCCGGGATTCCCAGGCAAGAACACTGGAGTGGGTTGCCATTTCCTTCTCCAATGCGTGAAACTGAAAAGTGAAAGTAAAGTCGCTCAGTCGTGTCTGACCCTCAGTGACGCCATGGAGTGCAGCCTTCCTGGCTCCTCCGTCCATGGGATTTTCCAGGCAAGAGTACTAGAGTGGGGTGCCATTGCCTTCTCCCTGGATATGGTTAACCATCTTTAATTTTGTAAAAAAAAAAAAAAAAAATCAGTGGGAAAGTTTAGGGGAAAGAATTCCCAACGAAGGCATCCTTAAAAGTGGAAGCATGGATCCCATACAGTGATGCTCAGTGGTGCACACGGGTCCACACCGAGACGTCATCCTCATCAGCTGGAGCTGTTTTCTTATACTTTATCTCTTCCTCCTAAAACAAAACTATGATGTTAACAAAGGATAATTAGTGGTTATCATGGAGTGAGTTCTTCTTTTTCCCCTTGAATTTGGAGGTGTACCTATATGTAATGGAAATTTTCACAAGAAAAAAGTTGCATTTAAAATATATTAAAAAACCATTTATAATATCAAGGCAATGTTGTTTCCACACACAGACATTTTAAATAGGAAGCCTTTCACCAGTCTTTGGGTTAAAATGCTTTGTGTAGACTGGGTCAGGGCCCCTAAAAATTGTGGCCTTGAATTGAGAGCCTAAACGTATGTTCATACCATTACTTCTGTTTTTAACTGAAGTACAGTTGAACTTACCTTGTGCTAGTTTCTCCTATAGAACAGAGTGATTCGGTTACACACATATACATTTTTTCTCATATTCTTTTCTGTTGTGGTTTATCACGGGCTTTTGACTAGAGCTCCCCGTAATGTGCAGTAGGGCCTTGAGCTTACCCGTCCTTATATATTATTATATGTAACCCTGCTAACCCCAAACTCCCTCTCCATCCCTCCCCCACACCTCTGCCCCGAGCCACCACACGTCTGCTCTCTGTCTGTGAGTCTCCTTCTGTTTCATAGAAGGCTCCTTTGTTTACGCCATTATTTCTCATAAGCAATTTATGCGTGAACTTTCAGGCAGCACTCATAAAGGAGACCTGTCACTTTGAACCCAGGGCTGCAGGGGAATTACCAGGAGGTGATGGTGATCTTCAAAGCCCTCAGACTACAGTCCTTTTGGTCGTTTTGTTGTGGTGGTTCTTTTATTTTTAATTAGGGCCCCTGCAGGGTGAGAAGCAGAGATTCACGTGGTTTTTTCAGTCCCTTCTGCCCAGAATGTCCCCATCTGTCTTCAGAAGAAGCGCTTGAAGGAGACTGGAGGAATTGTCAGCGAGGCTAAATTATTCATGGGAATATTAAAAAGGAAAAGGTATTTTCTTACCAAAAAGCTGTGTAAACCTCACACTTTGTGACAGTCGGAATTGGGTTAGAAATAGAGCATCCCTGGGAAGACCACAGAATCTCAATCAGCCCGTCTCTCCGAGCAGTTCTGACGTTTCAGCGGCTTGTCCCGGGGGTGGTGTCGGGGGGCCGGGGGGTGGGGGGCGGCCAGGACTGCTGTGCTGCACACGCGCTTTCCAGTAGTTTAAATAAAAAGAGGAGCCAGTGTGCCCGCTAAGCCAGCTGCCTGCGGCGCCCACCTCGGGGCGGACAGGAGGGCCCTGCGTCCACTTGGGGCTTCCGACGGCTCTTTCTCCTTCCTGACCCTGACCCCGACCCCGCTTCTGTGGCCATCACCTTGCCCCCCGCCCCATTCTATCACAGTCCTTTTGCATATCGTATCCCGTCGAAGGATGTGTTTTAATTTCCCTGAAACCTTACAGATGCAATTGCCCATCCTTGACTTCTTTCCACTTCTGATCGCTCTGACCCACTTTATGTTGAAATATGGCCGATTTGACAGAAATGAAAGCACCTTTTAAACTGGTGCTTCCGAGTCATCTGAATCTTTTTTTGGGTCAGAGACCCCTTCGAGAATTTGACGAAAACTATGGGTTCTTCTGCTGAAAAATGCTTATTTTACACCCAGGCAGTCGTATGTAACACTGAAGGAAATTTGCAGCTCCCCCCAGACACGCCTGTGCGTCCCAGCTGACGACCCCCCAGCTCTGGGTGGGCGTGGGGGGCGGGGGTCCCGGAGGAGCCTGACTTGTGGTGTCAGCGCTGGGACTCTGTGGAAGGCGTTCCAGGAGGCGCCGGGCAGGAAGCGTGTTCACAAGGCGTGCGTCTAGCAAGCAGTGCATCAGAGAGAACCAAGGATTCGGGTTCGGGCCCAAACGCCCTGTTCCCAGAAAACATTCATGCTTTTTGTCCAAACGGGAGGAGGGTAAGTGGTTCCGACTCCCTCCCCCAGGAGGCCTCCTGGTGGCTCTGATGGTAGAGCAGTGACTTACTTGTTTGTTGAGGCAGGAACCCTACTGGAGAGTTTACGCATACTAACCCGGCCCCCGCACGCCGACAGTGTGAGTTAAACGCTCACCACCACTTAGCTGATGTCCCCAGAAGAAATCAGGATACGGACACTAGCCTTACAGACCCGACAGCTAGCCCTTTAATGCTTTAAAGTTTTCAAGGAGAAGAAAATGAACACATGGCCCAACCCTGTCTCAGGATTAGGGCAGAAAAGGGTATTTCAAGCGGGATTATTCTGGTAAACCCCTGGTGGGTCGTTTCCACAGTTGTTGGTCCCACCTGTGTCTTTCTCTCTTTATTCCTCGTGGGAAGCGCTGGGAAGGGGGCATCCCCTCAGCGTGCCACCTGCTTCTCCTGGTCCTGCACCCTCCGTGGATGAACAGGTGCCCAGTGGGCGTCCAGCAGAGGCCCCCTGGGCGGATGGAGAAGCCGGTGCTTCAGAGGCCCTGGCCGTCTCAGAGCGCTGGCCGAGATGGGTTTGTCGTGTCTTGTCGGCCGTTTTCCTGAACCCACTAAGGATTGGGCGCACAGCGTCTCCCACCTCCACGGCTGCAGCGGCACCCGCCCTTCAGTCTCTCCTTCCTCTCATCCCCCCTCGAGGGGCTTGGCTGCCCCCCGGGGGCTCTGTGCATCCGTGCGCCCCTCCAACTCCTCATCACTCCACAGTGACCCCTCTCAGCCCAAGCCCATCACGTCACTCCCCTGCCTCAGGTCCCTTCAGCAACCTCGGACTCAGCCCACGTGTCCCTGACGGTGGGCTGGCTGCACACATCTCCTGCCGCTCCCTGCCCAGCGCCCCTGATGGGCCCAGGAGCAGCGTAGGCACCTCCTCCTCCCAGAGGCAGCAGGTTGCGGGGCTTCATGGCCTGGAGTAACTCCCTCCCTTGCCATCCCTTTCCGTATGAGCGGCACAGGCTGACCTTGAAATGCGCCGGTGGGACCACCTCCTGACCCCCTCCCTAAGCTGTGCCGAGTCTCCATGCCCTTCAGTGTGACCTCGGCCCAGGTGTGAGCAGGGCCGGGACGGGTGTGACCTCGGCCCAGGCGTGAGCAGGGCCGGGATGGGTGTGACCTCGCCCCGCAGGGCTTTGCCAGCTCAGGTCCCGAGCACTGTCACACTCTTGTAAAGAAGGGGACGAATGAGCACCATCCCCAGCCCGGGAGCCTGGAGTCTGGTCCTCCAGTGAGCACGTCGTCAGCTACGCGACGTATGGACGGAATTAGCCCGTCCTGCCTTCCTTCCACTCTGGGGTCAAGTGCAGGGAAGGAGGTTGGTTCTGAGTCAGGTCACGGGCATTCATTTCCAACGAGCCCCTCTTGCAGTTTGTGTGGGGCTGGACAGAGAGCCTTCTGTATGCGCACGGGTGTCCCCTCCCAGCGGGGCTCAGGGAGGGGCCCCGGGGGAGCCGGGTTGGTGGGGGTGGGGGGTTGGGGGGCGGGCGTCTCGCCTATCTCGGTGCGCGTGGGGACGCCAGACAGCCCAGGGCAGGGAGAGCTGTGCCGCCCGGCCACCGGTGAGAGCAGGCCTGTGGCCAGGAGTCTGAGCCTGTCCTCGGGCTGTGCCTGCAGGTGGCCGCCGCCTTGTGGGGCCAGCCGTCCCCTGGCTCTGCCCCAGGCCCCTGTGTCCTCTGGGAGGTGTAAAGCGGGGATCCCTGCGGCACCAGGTCAGGGAGCCGAGCGGCGATGGCCCTGTCTCAGCCAGGAGACCTGGACGGCCAGCTGCACGCAGGGCAGAGCCTGCAGCCGAGATCCTGCCCCTTCCTGTGCCCTCCCACCCCCCGTCCTTCTGCGGAGTGTGCACACGTGGGACTCGGGATGCTCCCGAGGCCTGGACGAAGGGTCCCCCAGCCCTGTGCTGCTCAGCTGTTCCCCTGAGCTCCCTCTGAGCTGCCCGCTGTGTCTGCCCACACCTGGCCCGAGGCTCCCCGCCTCCTCCCCCAGGAAGCCTGTGGGGGACACGCCTCCTGGGGCTGTCTGCCCCTCTGTCTGGCGTCGTCACAAAGGCCTCAGCTCGCTCCTCGGGAACTGGGGCAGCGTCTGAGCGCAGGAGGCGGTGGACGCAGGAATGAGTGGAAACGTGGGGATGGGTGTGTGTATGGAGGTGCCGGGGTGACCTCAGGAGGTGAGAAGGCCCTGAAGTGACCTCTCCCTGCTGCGAGCAGGTGCCTGACATCTGACCGTCAGGATGGAAGTGTCTATTTTAAGCCACATAGGATCCTTGCCCTGAGGATGGAACACAACACCCTCCGGAGTCAGTTCCATGTCATGGTGACTGAGTTTATCTGGTCCTGCAATGGGAAAGGGGACCTAAGGACCCTGGTGTGTGGGGCAGGTGGGTACAGGCAGGGCAGGGCTCCAGAGGCAATTATGCCTGCTTTCTGTTGATTTTCTGTTGTAGTAAAAGACACATGATGTAAAATTTACCATTTTAACCATTTTTAAGTGTATGATTCAGCAGCATTACGAATGTTTGCATTGTCGTACTGTCCATTTCCAAAACTTTTTCACCTTGCAAAATTGAAAGTCTATCCCGCTAAGCACAGCATCCTGCCCCCTTGTCTCCGGCCTCTGGCAACTACCCGTGTGCTCTCTGTCTCTGTGAATTTGATGGCTCCAGGGGCCTCGTAGGGGTGGAATCACACACACCTGCCTATCGGCTGTCTGTAGATCTTCCTTGGTTTCCGTTTTGTTTTAAACTCGCGCTCAGGATCCTTGTTCGAGTGGAAGTCTCTGTGTGGGGGCTGAGAAGGCCATTTGGTGATGAGGGCCAGCCCCCGCCCACCGGCCCAACACCATCTGTGTCTGCCGGGTGCTGGCGGGGCCTCCGGGAGGTGGGCCTTCCCACCTGTCTCCGAGTCAGCTGGGCCTCCGTTGGCGCCTTCCTGCCGGCCCTTCCCGGAGCCCCTGCTTCGCTCCGCTGAGATGATTGTGGCTCTGGATGCCGTCCGTCTGGTCTGCCGTCTCTGCGGCACTGAAAGAATAAGACTTTCCCTCTCGGTCACCCCGTCTTCCTGTCATATTAAATCACTGAGATCCACAGGGGTGGGGGCCGGGGGAGGGCAGATCTGCCGTGGAGGCAGGCAGGCAGGCAGGCAGGCAGGCAGTAGAGGCCTGGTTCCGAGGCGCTGGGGCACAGAGAGCAGAGGCTGCCCAGGACGTGGCCCGAGCACCTGTGAACCTGCAGAGTCCCCACCCCTGCCTGCCTCCCCGCTGCAGCCCCTCCTCGCGGACCTGTGGCCCCTTCTGGTGCTGTCTGTGGTGATGAAGCAGACCCTCCCGGGGGCTCTCGACCGCTCTTCCTGGGCGTGAGCTGAGCCCTGCCTTCAGCCCCGCCTCCCTGTCCCCCGCAGGGTGGTTTCAGACACCTTTCCCTCTGCAGAGTCCTCCCCAGGGTCGCCTCCCTCCTCCCCCTCCCAGGGCTCTGACCTCAGAGCCCCATGCCTCCTCCATCAGACTGTGGGCCCCTGAGGCCGGCAGGCCGCTCACTCATCCTGGCACCTGCCCCAGCAGAGCACCTCTGCACAGCCCCTGTTGAATGAGCAGACGGGACCCGTTTATGGTGCACGACCAGCCTTCTCTTTCCCGTGATTCGCCGTTACTCAGAGCTTCCTCTGGGTCAAAAGCTGGACGCGGGACTTAGAATAGGAACGCAGCCCCTCACCTCAAGGAGCTTTTAATCTGGCCACCAGAAGGGTTGAGTCTGGATTTTTATTTGTGATACATGTCTCTTTGGTATTCCCTGGTGGCTCAGACAGTAAAGAATCCGCCTGCAATGCAGGAGACCCAGGTTCCATCCCTGGGTCAGGAAGATTCCCCTGGAGAAGGGAGTGGCACCCCACTCCAGTATTCTTGCCTGAAGCATCCCATGGACTGAGGAGCCTGGCGGGCTACAGGCCATGGGGTCACAAAGACTCAGACACAACTAAGCGACTAACAGCTCCACTTTCTTGATACTTGGAAAGAGGTAAACAGCACGACGCATGGGGTTCGGTTTTTGAGGCAGTTAAGCTCTGGCTGATGCAGGGCGCGGGGAGCTGGGACACACGCACCCTGTGTGGGCGTCGCCGCCTCCTGCTGCTTGGTTAGGGGGTTGGTCCCCACGCTGTCACCGGGCCGCCTGCCCGACCGAAGAAGGTCGTCTGGGTGATCATTAGCACAGGCTTTCCGGAAGCCGCGGCACATTCTCCAGCCGGTCGTTTGCACTGGGAGTTAGTCTGTGCTTTCGACCTTTGCTTTTAAGGTAAGGGAGGGTTTGTTTGGCAAAAACAACGATAAATACTCCCCTGGGCTTTGTGTGCCGCTGGACTTCTGAGACCCGGGCAGTGTGGTGTGGGCCCCGCACGAGGTGTTGGCATCTCGTGCAGACCTGCCTCGTGTCTGGTTTTCGTGCTGCTGTGACTATCTCCTCCAGGCTGGCCTGCTTAAAGAGGCGCCTCCGGGATGCCCGCAGTGGGTGATCTAGAAGCCTGGGTCTCCGGTGTATCCCCATGTCGATGAACCGGCCTTTGAAGGTGTCGTTTCTCGTCTTAGAGATGGGCATGACACCTGATATCCTTATTTATAGGGTTTACTGAGGCCTTACGAGGTCATGAGTCTAAAAACGCTCCGAAGGGCCCGGGTGTAACCGTGCGTCCTCCTCTGTTGACATCACGGGCCCGATTCCAACAGCCGGCAGTCCAGGCCACCGGTCCTCATTGCCCAGCAGAGGACGGAGTCATCGGCCACAACCCAGCTCCACACTGGGGGAGAGACACCCTGCGTGGATGGGGTCCTGGCCAGCAGGTTTGGTCCTAAAATAAACACTCTTCCCCTTGGCTAAGATCTGCCCAGTGAAATGGAGATGCTGGCCGAGGGCAGAGCGAGGCAGCTCAGTTTAGGGTCAGCTGTATTTTCAGCAGCAGATGAGGAAGTAAGAGGCTGCCAAGGTCACTCCTTGGAGGTGTCCCTTCCTGAGACGGCCACTGCCGTCTCCAAGACAGGGGCATGGCCCATGACCCCGCCACAGGTCAGCTGGATTTCGTGCCCTGCTTTAGGGCCCAGCGCCGTCAGCTGTTGGCTTGCTCACCATTTCCTTCCAAACGTGCCAGGCGCCTCTGGTCCAACTCCTGAGAACGGGCAGGCACAGGGGAGCCGCTCAGAGGAGCATGTGGGCTTTGATTTCTTTCATCCACGGTCACTAGGAAGCATTCCTGACATCACTCGGCTACGCACCCCCTCCCCAGACTCAGAGACAAAGAATCATTGTGCACAGTACTATATACAGGATGGACGGACGACAAGGTCCTACTGTAGAGCACGGGGAACTGTATTCAAGGCCCTGTGATAAACCGGAAGGGAAAAGAATATGAGAAGGTATGTATGTGTGCATAGCCGAGTCATTCCGTACAGCAGAACTTAATACAACGTTGAGAACCAACCGCACGTCGATAGAATTGTTTTAGAAAGGATCGCCTAGGCCTCCTGCCCCTCGGCTTTTCCTCCCCGCTTGTCTGGACCTCCCATTGCTCTGTCAACCCATGAATTTCCTTTCATCTTAGCCCATCTGTCCTTGTCCCTAAGCCTTCTCTAGGACACCACATGGTACTGTGCTGTGTGCCAAGTTGCTTCAGTCGCGTCCGACTCTTTGTGACCCCATGGACTGTAGCCCATCAGGCTCCTCCCTCCACGGGATTCTCCAGGCAAGAACGCTGGAGTGGGCTGCCACGCCCTCCTCCAGGGGATCTTCCTGACCCAGGGATCAAATCTTAGCAACTAAACAACCGCAAATGTATTTGCTCTCCTGAACTTCCTCTTTTTCTTTTTGAAAGCTCAGCACTGTGTTTGGGAGGCGCCTCCACATAGACAAGGGTGGAAGGGACGAACAAGAGCTGAGTCAGCTTTGAGGGTTACGTTTGCTCAGGAATGAACTTGGGCCTTGACTTGAGAAATAGCAAACGGGTGCAGTGGAGGAGGCAGAAAATCACATGCTTCTGTTTCCTCCGTGCTGAAACTGAATTTTGGAAGGCAGGGGACGGTGGACAGGGCAGCTGGGGCCTGAGCCTGCAGCCTGGGAGTGTGGTGATGGGGATGTGGGGTGCGAGGGCCCAGATCACACCCCGTTTTTCACGTCAGAGATGTAACCTCGCTGGGGCTCTTCCTGCCCTTGGCCGTGGCCCTGGCCCCCTTTCTTTCCGTGGTACAAACAGTGAGAAGGAAAGATGGTCATGTTGCCGAGAACAGGGCACGAGGAATCAGTGAGCGGGAAACTGGGCTTCCTCTTATTTTTTTTTAAGTTCAAAGGCTTCTTACCAGACACAGTAAGTTCATCTCTTTTCTCTGATACTCTGATTTTCAGCCTGAAGATGGGAAAAGTGATGGTAGCAGGGCCTCTGATCATCCTCTTTTGTTTCCACGGTGTGAAGGTGCAGAGATGCTGGTCGGGTTTGGAGGGAGGCCCCTTTCGCTTTGACTGGCCAGCGGCAGCCGCACAAGGAGGGTGGAGGATGGGCACCGCAGACAACGGCGCGGATGCTGGCGCAGCCTAGAGGGGCCGCTGCTCTCCTGTCTTGTTGTCGGCTCAGGTTTGCCGACTCAGAAGCTCTCCCATTTCCCATTTGAAAGGGGCGAGGCAGCATGGAGGCATCCAGACATCAGACGCTCTTAGGGGCGGAACTAGAGCTGTAACCTCTGACCCTCAGATCACTGCTCTCCCACGGGCCCCTCTTCCCTGGGAACTGACGCAGCTCCCTGCCTCGGGAGGACACGTGCTAATGAAGGTGATGTGCTGTGACGCTCAGCGGCCACGGCCGCTTGGCCCAGGGCGGCTCCTTCCCTGCGGACGTTCACTGATGGCTGGATGGACTGGTGGGAGCTCAGCGGCCGTGCGAGGACTAAAACCTGGGCGGCCGTTCCCCCAACTCGTCTCCCACCGACACCCGTAAGGGGTCGTCTCCCAAGGCCTTCCCGGGGGGCTCAGTTGGTAAGGCGCCTGCCTGCAATGCGGGAGGCCTGGGTTCGATCCCTGGAGGAGGAAATGGCACCCCACTCCAGTACTCTTGCCTGGAAAATCCCATGGATGGAGGAGCCTGCTGGGCTACAGTCCGTGGGGTCACAAAAAGTCGGACATGGCCGAGCGACTTCACCTTACCTTACCTTACCAAGATCGAGACGGGTTTCCCTTCTTCCACTGCCGGGTGGCCTATCCCTCACTTACGAGGGACGGCCCTGCTCCGAGGGTGAGAGGACCGCGGTTCAGGGTCTTGGGGTGACAGGGGAGTCTGGCCACACGGGAGACTCACGTGATGAGGCACAGGCCAGGTGTGGTGGGGTGCAGGACTGAGGGACTCCCGGACTCTCTGGAATCTTCTCCCCTCCCCTGACCCGCCCTCACATGAACACAGGAGAACGCGGGGCTCAGGGCCTCCCTTACTAGTTTCTGGGCAAACGTGCGTCTCCTGCTGAACCTCCCACGGAGGGTCCTGAGGGCAGGGTCCGGTCCTTCCCGCCAGCTGAGCGCTCTGTGTGTCTCTGGCCTGGACTCTCACACGGCTCACCTTGGCCGCGCCAACTCGAAGGGGAAACGCCTGAGATCGTGGAAACCCCCACGAGCCACCCCGGGTGCGCAGGAGGATTGCCTCGTGGGAAGGTGGTTTCACCACCGGTCACCCTGGAGAACGCAGGGAGAGCTTAGCCCGGCCAGGAACGGGGTCCCCCAGCGGCTCCCTCAAAAAAGCAAGAGACGGTGAGAGTCGGAGAAAATCCAGGGCCGGGACTCGGAGCCCCTGCCCGTGTCACGGTCAGGGTTGGCTGGTGTCCTGGGGAAAGTCCCCGGGGAGGAGGGGGAAGGACAGAGACCCACCCGTGTCAGACGTCGGTGAGGGGGACAGCGTACAGCCTCCCCCTGCCCTGTCCCACCCGGGAAGGAGGCACGTGACCGCTCTGGTGATTGACGACAAAAGTCCCGTCACCCTCATCTTCTGTGTTCAGTTGACCCTTTTTCCTGATGTTTAACTCTACGATCTTTTAAAGAGTCGTAAGCTCCTAATCTGGCTGAGAGGTAAAGAATCCACCAGCCAGTGCAGGAGACACGGGTTCTATCCCTGGGTTGGGAAGATCCCCTGGAGAAGGAAATGTCAGCCCCCTCCAGTGTTCTTGCCTGGAGAACCCCATGGACAGAGGAAACTGGCGGGCCACAGTCCACGCGGGTGATCACGCAAGAACAGCAAAGCACAGTAATCGTCCTCAGGACACAGAAAATCGCGTGGCCTAGACTCAGAAGTTTTCTCCTGATGTGAGAATATGACGGAAGGACCCAGGGGATTCTGTTTTCCGGGACTCGGAGGAGTGTAATAGAGGTTTCTTATTAAAGGTGGAAAAAGGAGCCTGAGATGGAGGCAAAGGTCAGCGCCTCGGAAACCAGCCCCTCAGAGGGCTGCTCTTTCCCTGCTGTTGTGGACCATTGTTGTGGCCAGGCCCCGTGCTCCCTCCCCGTGTGTGTGCCTGGTGTGCGTGTGTGACTTCCACGCTGCCCGTCCCAAAGCCCCCTTCTCCGTGGTCCCCGAGGCCTGGCCAGCCCACAGGCCCACAGCCCTGCGCAGTGCTGGGAGGCTGTGCCTGTGCCGGGAGGCTGTGCCTGTGCCGTGACTCGAGTTCAGAGTCGCCTGCTGCCAGCCGGGTACTGGGCACCGGAGCCTCGTGCTGTGTCCTCCCTGCCCTTCTGCTGGCCCTGCCATCTGTGGGGCATGGATGGGCCTTGGCCTCTTGGCTCTGGACCCTGCCCTGCCAGCATGGGTGGGGAGTGTGTATGTGTGTGTGTGTGAGTGTGTGTGTGTGTGAGATGTGACCGGCAAGGTCCCTTCCTCTGGCCCACTTTACAAGGAAGCACTGAGTCCCCTTGGCCACCGTTTTGGTTCCAAATGACAGAACGGTGGCCTCCCTGGGTACGGGTACCATGGGCACTGTGGGGCGGGGTGGGCTAGGGGGCCAAGAGAGGCTGCGAGCCGTCTAAGTGGCCCTGGCCTGGCCCAAGGCCGAGGCCAGGAGGGGCGAGGGGGTGGTGCTGGAGCTGCTGGGGGTTGGGGCGGGAGGGGAGCAACAGAGGGCCCCTTATGGGCCTGCCTTTGACGGTGTGCACAGGCTGAGTGTGCCCGTGGACACACCCTCAGACAGAGCCCGGGGCGCAGCTCGCCACCCCCAGCACCCCGCCACAACTCAGCCACGGTCGGGTTCCTCCCCCTCCCACTGTTCCTTCCTCCTCCTTGGTCCACCCCAGAGGCCGACCCCAGGCGTCTCCGCGTCCCCAGATGACACTGTACCAAGGCCCACAGGCGGCAGGGCCTGTGGGAGCCTTCTCTCCTCTCCTGGGCGGGCCTCCCAGAAGCCGCACCGCCCCAGCCCACGCTCTCCCTTCCCTGCACGCCTGGCCTGTGCATGCCTGGCCTCTGCACATCTCTGCACGCCCAGCCTCTGCACACCTGACCTCTGCACACCTGACCTCTGCACATCTCTGCATGCCCGGCCTCTGCATGCCTGACCTCTGTACACCCGGCCTCTGCATATCTCTGCACGCCCGGCCTCTGCATGCCCGGCCTCTGCACACCCAGCCTCTGCACGCCTGGCCTCAGCCACAGCAGGCCTTTGTTTGCAGCCATTCCGATGGCTTGAATGTTAAGAGAAATTTGGTCTAATCAGCCTGGTGTTCCCTCATGTGAAGAAAATGCAGGCTCGTAATTATAAGTTCCGAAAGGGATGGTTTTTAACACCATCCTTTTCTTCCACCACAAATTAAATGCCCCAATGAGAGAAAAGCGTTAAAAATTAAACTGCCCTTGGATGACAAGCTCACTGCCCTTGGAATCCACAGTGAGGACCCTCCTTACCCCACACCCGAGAAACTCCAAGGAATCTGTTCTCATAATAAAAATCACCTTGCTCTTCAAGTGACCTTACTGGTCATTCTGTTACAAACGAAAGTGAAATGGAAACACCCTAACTCTGGGACTTCCCTGGCGGTCCACAGGTTAGGGTTCCACGCGCCCACTGCAGGGGGCGGGTTTGATCCCTGGCCGGGGAACTAAGATCCTGCGTGCTGCACAGACCATAAACGTACATATCTCCTAACTCTGGCCCCCCACCTGCCTGACTGACCAGGTGGTCCAGTCTGCGCCTGTGAGAGCTCCGCGGCCCTCAGCACAGCTTTTCTGCGAAGGGCCGGACGATCTGTCTTTCCGGTCTGCAGGCCCTCGGTCTGTGCCCTGATGTGAGAATAACTCAGCCAGGCTGGGAGTGAGCGAGCGTGGCCCTGCCCCAGGAGGACGCTTTTGGCTGGCTCAGATTCAGATTTCACAGACATTCCACACAAGAAGCTTGATTCTCCCTGTGACTGCTGGGAGCCCTTTGAAAATGTAAGAACCATGTGCAGTTCACGGACCGAATACAAGCAGGCGGCAGGCTGTAGAGAAACAGGCCGTGGGCTGGACGGGCCAGGGTCCCAGTTCTCAGAGGCCCCTGTACACATGCTTCTAAAGCGATCTGAACCCTCCCCTAAAGCAGCTACCCTGAACCCTACCCTTGAAACTGCAGTTTGTAGTACTTTAGGGGGTTACCAGGTCCATTTGGGGGACTCCTTCTAGGTATTTTAAAAGGGAAAAAATAGAATTCAGTGCAAACACATAATATGGCTTGAGTACCATGTCATCAGGGCTTCCTAGGTGGTTTGGTGGTAAAGAATTCACCCCCCAAGGCAGGAGGCATGGGTTTGATCCCTGGTTCAGAAAGATCCCCTGGAGAAGTGGCAACCCACTCCAGTATTCGTGCCTGGAGAATTCCATGGAGAGAGGAGCCTGGCAGGCTACAGTCCATGAGATCACAGAGTCGGACACGACTTAGCAACTAACTAAACGACAACTGTGTCGTGAGCCTTTGTGTGTGTGCTGGGTCACGGCGCCGTCAAGTTCTTGGACAGAATTTTATATCAGCATGGCCCTCCCCACCCCCACCCCCAGCCTTTTGTGTACCCCAGGAGATGCAAAGACTCTGAATTGGTGGAGCGCTGAGGTCAGGAAGCAAGGGGGACCAGAGCGTGTGGTTCCCCTCTTTCCTGTACCCCAGGAATCAGGATGCTTAGCATACATACATCTGTCTCCTGGGTCGTAGCCTGAGAGACAGAAGTAACGAGCAAATATTCATCCTTATAATACTAGGTGGGCTGGGGCACTGCCCGCTAAACGTGAACGTCCTGCTTTCTCGCTGTGCTCATTTCCGCGTAGCTCTGAGGCTCCGTCTTCGTTTCTCCGCTGTCTCCCCACACTGAGTGATGTTTAAAGCGCTGGTCGGGTATTCACTGTCCTTCACCAACAGAAACGCAATCCTGCGTGGGAAGAGGGATGATACAGTTTAATCTGATAAAAACAAGTCATGCCAAGTGTGGCTGTTTGCCAGGCCATGAGGAACTGGAGGCGGAGGAAGGAGTATTTGGCGCTGTAATGATTCAGGGCCCACGGGGATGCCCTGGGGGTGATCCACAACCTGGAGAAGGTTCCAGAGACCCCAGGGCCCCTGGGGCTCCCATGGGCCTTCAGCTGTGTGTGCTGGTGGTCGAGTCAGTGGCGCCGAAGTGTCTCCAGGAGGTGTTGGTGGTGACTGGCGCAGGGTGGACGAAGGGAGAGACAGCCCCTTAGGTTCCTGCCTTGGACTGGACCGCTGGGGTGGGGCAGGGAAGGGGAGGTAGGGCTGGAAAGAGGTCAGGTTCCTGTGGAGCAGCCCTGCACCTCCTGGCGGTGGAGGGCCAGGGTCTCTGGACTCGAAGGCCTTGGGGCACCCCCAGCCCCATGAGTGGGGTGCTCCTGCTCGGAGCTGCCAGGAGAAAGGCCTGCCGCCAGGCTCCCCTATTCTCCTGCTCAGAGAGTGCCCGACTTGTTTACCCAGAGGGAGAAACGTTTACTTTGCTGACGAGATAATGGAAGATTAGCTTCTATTTCCAGGGTGGTGCTGGCAGCGGAAATGAGGTGGGGAGGCAAGGGGGCTCAGTCACTTCCTCCCCAAAGCGGAGTCTGCATTTCACAGGCATCCCTGGTCCAGGCCTGACCCCCGGGGATGGCTTGGGGAGGTCGGTGGGCGCTCCCCTTGGGCCGTGTACAGATGAGAGGTCTCAGCCAGATTGCGCAGTCCTCTGGGGCTCTGAGTGAGTGGCCGTGGCCGTGGGGAGCACCCAGCTCAGTGTCCAGAATGGGGTGGACACCCTGCGATGGCCGGGTTACTCAGGGCAGGACGGCAGGATGTGGCATCCCGTCCCCAGGACCCACGTCCACGCGTGCGCGCAGAGATGCACAGAGCCAGGCCCGCGAGTCTGGTCTGGAGCCCAGGGCACTCACCACGTGGTTGCCGGGCACCATCGTGGGCCTCCCTTGAACTTTCAGTAAGGCTTTCATTGGGCTTGTTGACGGGGCCCCCTGGGGCTCTCACTGAACCTCTTATAGTTTCTTATTTTCACTAAAGAAAGGAAGTGGGGGAGTATGATAAACGTAAAGACTCGACCGAGCTGAGTGTGGGCACACACGTATCTTCTATTACTTCTTACACTTTTTCACCGTAGACTTGAAATATCTCACAATTTAAAGACCATCTCTTAAGTTGTCTCCCCCTCCTTCCTACTTCTACATTCTTGAGAATGTTGAAATATCCTTATTTCGACACTGATGTCAGATTTTAGACCAGCGCTGTCCAATAGAACATGTGAAATATGGCTAGCCCAACTCGACAACTGACTTTTTTATTTTATTTAACTTTACTTAAATTTAAATTTTAAGTCTTAGTTGGTCATCTTATTGGACATGTGCAGTTCTGGAAGGAAAAGCTGTAGAAATCAGAATATTCCTCTAGGGCCGTCAGAGACAGGGCCAAACACTCTAATTTGTGTTCTCAGAGAGCCTCAGAGTTAGTTGCTCAGTGATGTCAGACTCTTTGCAGCCCCATTGACTGTAGACCACTAGGCTCCTCTCTCCATGGATTCTCCAGGCAAGAATCCTGGTGTGGGTTGCCATGGCCTTCTCCAGGGGATCGTCCCAATCCAGGGAGCGAACCTAAATCCCCTACATTTCAGGCAGATTCTTTACCATCTGAGCCACCAGGGAAGCCCAATTTGTGTTCTATACCTGAGCAAAAGTCCTAACAGTCTTAGGAATTAATGAACCAAGTGTAAGATTCCCTGAAGGAAGCGACATCCTCCATGTCTGCGTAGGATGCAGAGCCCTCCTGCAGCCCTCTGGCTTCCACTTGTCCTTTCCGAATAAGACGCGCCCTTCCTCCTCGCCTGCGAGAGCTGCTCACTGGTTGGCACTGTTGTTTGACAATTATTAGCTCTTCTCTAGGCCAGACTCCACCCAGTCCCTGAGGTCATCAATCAGTGTCTTTCTGTTTGGAAGCAGATGGACAATTCAGGAGCCAGTGATGGGCCCTTAGACATTTGGCTGGTTGCTGAGTGTTTAATTATGTCTCAGCAAACACAGGAGGGAGCCCTCGTGGATATGTTTAGCTTTTTAAGGGCTGGTCTTGTTAATGGCCCTGGTGATAAATTGGGTGAGTCTTATTGGAAGGAGACGATTAACAGGAAAACGGTGTCTGAAGTGTGTCTAAATGGGATCCAAGTTTGCCTTCGGAGGGCGGTGTTCTTTGCTTTGTTCTCAGAGGACACATCTGCTGTTTAAAATCTGAAGGTCTGGGCTCAAGTCCCAGGTGCTGTAACCCTGGAAGCCTGCTTGGCCCCCTGCCTCTTGGGGCCACCCTGTGAAGTGGGAAGGGCTCTTGCTTGCAGACACGCGTGTGGTTGGGAACAGAGGCGGCAATGCAGGCCACTGCGTCTGCCCCGGGAGGGTCCAGGAGCTGCAACAACGGCGCGAGGGTTACTGGGAGTTGACAGGTGCGGGAAGAGGCGTTCTCTGCACGCCCCCCTTACTGCCCAAAAGGAGGCTTTTCTAAAAGAATTCAACTTCCATAATTCCCCCTTTATGGGAAGCTTTGAGGGGGGAGGGGGGTACATCAGTAAGAACAGCTCCTGTTGCCCGAGATGAGAAACTGCACAGACTCTCCTAAAGCAGACCTTACTTCCCAGTAGCTTCTTTCATCTGCGTTTGTGGTGTTCATTTCTCCCTACTCATGTTCCTTGAAATCCTCACTCTTTCCTCACATTAAGATGGGGTATAAGTCCCACATTCTGTATAAACCACAGATGTGTCTGGGAGGTCTGACAGTCGTCTAACTAAAAATGAGCTTCAGGCGTACCCTCAAAGCTTCACCTTGAAATAGCCTCTTGCCCCATATAAACAGTTGCTGTTGTTCAGCCGCTAAGGCATGTCTGACTCTGCAAACCCATGGACTATAGCCCATCAGGCTTCCCTGTCCTTCACTGTCTCCTGGAGCTTACTCAAACTCATGTCTATCGAGTCAGTGATGCCATCCAACCGTCTCATCCTCTGTCGTCGCCTTCTCCTCCTGCCTTTAGTCTTTCCCAGCATCAGGGTGTTTTCCAGTAGGTCAGCTCTCTGCATCAGGTGGTCAAAGTATTGGAGTTTCAGCTTCAGCATCGGTCCTTCCAGTGAATATCCAGGACTGATTTCCTCTAGGATCGACTGGTTGGATCTCCTGGCAGTATAGAAAGTAGGCTTTTGGAAGAAAATCTTAAACAAACGAAAAAGCTGTAACTCGATGGCAGAACTTTCCCAAACTTTTGATCTCTGTCCTGTACCTGACGTGTCCTCCCAGCCTGAGAGGAGGGCTGCTCTCTGGGAATCTCCTCCCGCTGTAGCTCACAGAGGCCCCTGAATGGGTGGGCCTGCCTGGGGCCTCAACACAGGGTCTCGCTCTTTACAAACAGCTGGAACTCGCGGGCACCGTATGACTCCTGACTGCACAGGAGGCTGTTTTGAAGGGTATGAAGTGGTCAGAACGGGTGTGTGTGTGTGGCCCTGTGCTCACAGAGAGTGTGAAAGATGGGGCTCCCGGCCGTTCACTGTTGTCCTTGAAGAAGGAACGTGGTTGGAAGACGCTGCTCTGTTAATTAGGATTGCTGAGAATCAGGCTCCCCTGGTGTCCAGTGGTTGAGACTCTGCCTTGCAATGCAGAGGAGATGGGTTCAGTCCTTAAGCTGGGAAGACCCCACCCGCTGCAAAGCACCTTGCCCGAGGCTGCTGAAGCCCGCGGGCCCTGGAGCTCACGCTCCACGAGAACCCTCGCACCTGCAGCTAGAGGGGACCCGCGCTCGCCGCCGCTGGAGAAAGCCCGTGTGCAACAGCCAAGACCCAGTGCCACCAAAAGAGAAACAAAACCTTTTATTAAACTTTAAAAAAATTTACATAGAATCTACAGTGCCTCCCTGCTGCCTTTAAAAATACTAAATGTGTCCCTTCCGGGTGGATCCCATCAAAACCACAGACAGGCCCCAGGACCTCTCCCACCCTCCCATCCTGGGGCCGTCCTTTCCCCGAGGCTAACCCTAACCCCTGAGGCCTGCATCTGCTGTGAGAGGTGTCTCTTCTCTTTTCATGTGGGCCCTGGGAAACCTTCCTCGCCTTTAAACAATGGATCACTTAGAAAGGCCCTTCCTCAAGCTGCAGGTAAAATTCTCGGCTCTTGAGAAGTTGCCGTTCTTTGAAAAGTCCCCAACTTTCACAAGAGGTAGAAGCTTTTCCAGAGGTTGGTTTGTTTCGCGGTTACCTGGAACTAAGGGGGTGTTTAGGAGCGGCCCCCGCTGCCCTGGGGCTATTGGGCCACATCCCGGAGTCGCTGTTAGTTGGAGGCGCTGCGCCGGGCGCTGGGGAAGGCGCTGGGAGGCCGCTTCAGTCACCGGGCCGGCCAGAGCATCCTGAGCCTTCGCACTGGTAGCGTGAGCGTGTTGGGCACCCAGCTCCAGGCCACCAGGCTGGTCTGGAGGGTGGAGAGTCCACCCATGTCCTCACTTGTTCCCCCCACCGCCGCCTGTCCTGGACAGCGCTGTTCCCATGGAGAAGGAGTGGCCGGCAGGAGGACTCGCAGATAAGGCCTGTGTAATCTCAGGCCTGCAGACGGGGGCTGGCCTCGTGGCAGGTGTCCCCCAAGGTCATGAGCTGGAAAAGCTGAAGCTTGGCCCCAAAGGACTGGGGCTGGGGCTTGGGAAGCCGATGCGCCTGGCAAGGGACGGTCAGCGTCTCCCCAGGACCTGGTGCCAGGACCACACGTCAGGGAGAGGAGGGCAGGTGAAGGAACGCTGGCTTCGTTTTTATAAAACCGGGGCAGGACCCTGGTTAGCAGGAGGCTGACTTGGATTTTAGTTGTGGTGGGAATGAGGGCCACACAGCTGTCCTGGCACCTTGGGGTGGCTGGACATTCTGTCCCGTGAGCCTTCCGGCCCCTCTGCGGCCGTGCTGGCGGAGCAGGCCTGGGTCGGCGGTGAACGCTGCCCTCCACATCCTGGCCGCAACCCCTGAAGGCGCCGATGCCCGCTGGGAGCCGTGGGGTAGCTAGAGGGTAGGCTGCCAGCTCCTCTGTGGTCAGGGGTCCTTGCATCTATAGCACCCTCCTGCCCACATGGGAAGGGGCTCAGTAGACGCTGCAGGCCCTGGTGTACCAGATCTTGGGCTCCCATGGAAACGTGCGCCTCCTTCGTTTTGTGGTTTTATCTCAGCGTTTGCTGAGCATCTGCTCAGTCCCAGATGCAGTGCTGGACGTGAAGAGGGGCCGGACGGGAGTGGGCTGGTTGCTCACACAACCTCTGCAACCTGACTTTCCCCGTGAATGACTCCAGCTGGCTGGCAGCACGCGGCAGACCCAGCCCAGCTGCGTTCCCAGTGACCCAGACAGCAATTTATTTCCTAATTGAATTTAAAGGCCTTTGAACGGAGCGGGAAAGCTGCGATTTGCCACAGGCCCCCCTCACACTGGGCCAGCTTTCCACGTTTCTTACCTGCCTGGCATTCGACTCCGCCCACCCTACTGGGTGTTCTCTGAGCTTCCTTTCACCTGAAATAGGCTGACAGTTGAACTTCTTTGCAACTCCGGGTCTTTTATGCCTCTGCCTGCCTTGCCCTTGGGATACTGGGAGAACTCTTTTCTTCAATGGGAAAAAAAATCACATGCATGGGGACGCGGACAAGCAAGCATCCCGCCTCCGCGAGGCCCGCAGGCCGCCTGGTGCTGAAGCTGTGTGCAGCCTGGCCTGCGTTGCCTTCGGTGTGCCAGGGCTGCGGCTTTGCTGTTTGTTGTTTAGTCGCGGAGTCGTGTCCACCTCTCTGCAGCCCCAGGAACTGCAGCCCGGCACACGGATGGCCGGCGGCACACCCGGCTTCCCTGACCTTCCCCATCTCCGGGAGTGTGCGCAGACTCACGTCCATCGAGTCAGTGACGCCATCCAGCCATCTCATCCTCTGTTGCCCCCTTTTCCTCCTGCCTTCAAGCTTTCCCAGCATCAGGGCCTTTTCCAATGAGCCAGCTACTCGCATAGGTGGCCAAAGTATTGGAGCTTCAGCTTCAGCATCAGTCCTTCCAATGGGTATTCAGTGTTGATTTCCTTTCGGATGGACTGGTTGGATCTCCTTGCCATCCAAGGGACTCTCATGAGTCTTCTCTAGCACCGCGATTGGAAAGCATCCGTTCTTCGGCACTCAGCCTTCTTTATGATCCAACTCTCACATCTGTATGAGACTATTAGAGAAACCATAGCTTTAAATAACTATACAGACCTTTGTCGGCAAAGTGGTGTCTCTGCTTTTTAGTATGCTCTCCAGGTTTGTCATAGCTTTCCTTCCAAGAAGCAAGTGTCTTAATTTCGTGGCTGCAGTCACCATCTGCAGTGATTCTGGAGTCCAAGAAAAGAGAAGCAATTGTCTTTTAATTTCGTGGCTGCAATCACCATCTGCAGTGATTCTGGAGTCCAAGAAAAGAGAAGCAAGTGTCTTTTAATTTCGTGGCTGCAATCACCATCTGCAGTGATTCTGGAGTCCAAGAAAAGAGAAGCAAGTGTCTTAATTTCGTGGCTGCAATCACCATCTGCAGTGATTTTGGAGTCCAAGAAAAGAGAATCTGCCTCTGTTTTCACTTTTTCCCCAAGTATTTGCCATGAAGTGATGGGACTGGATGCCATGATCTTAGGGTTTTGAATCCTGAGTTTCAAGCCAGCTTTTCCACTCTCCTCTTTCATCCTTATCAAGAGTCTCCTTAGTCTCTCTTTCCTTTCTGCCATTAGAGAGGTATCATTTGCATATCTGACGTTGTTGATATTTGTCCCAGCAAAATGCTGCAAAGGGGACCGTACTTAATCTCAGGGTTAAGATGTGTAAACCTCTCCCTCCAGGGTTCAGAACGCTGGGTTTTCAAGTGTGGTCCCTGAGCCAGCAGCTCCTGCATCACCCAGGAACGTGTTAGAAACACAATATTGAATCTTAAATGTATTCAATAAGTTCAATAAAGACTTTAAACATGGTCTACATTTTAAAAAATTGTTTTAAAAATGTAGACAGAAGAGAAATGGGAAGGTAAGAAGAAGAGAAAATAAAAAAGGGAGAACTTGTTTAGAAAGACTACCTGCTAAGAACTCTTCCCTGTTTAGGGAAAGTATGCCAAAGAGCAGAGGACATTCACTGTTGCCAGCAACGATACTGTGACCTCAGGTTGAGATATCTTTACCGTAAACCCAACCCCCTAGTTTCCTGATTGTTTGTCAAGCTCGTAAAGGACCAAGGCCAGCAATGCTGATGAAGAGAAATAAAAGCTGGGCGATCCTCCCGGGGAGCTGTGTGCCGCTGATGTGGGGCAGGGTTGGACGTATTAAATTAGGACTCACTCTTTGGGCACATTCCTCTGAGGCTCCACATCTGATGCCTCTGGGGCCTCTGTTTGCTTGGATGTCTCGTCTCATTATGGAAACATGATCGGTCCGTAAGTGTGGCTTCGACCCACGGAATGGATGGTACAGAACAGCGTGAGCACTGAGGATGTCACTTTGGAACCGGCAGCTGGAGACCTGGCTGGTTCCTGAACTCAGTTCTGGACGTGAAAATAACCCACTCTGTTTCCGCGCCTTCACTCAGCTTGAAAACACTCAGCAGACCCGAAATGCCGGGACTTCAATGGACTCGAGCCTGTTCTGATGTTTCAAGTCACTTCTCTTGGGTTATTTTCCTCTTATTAAATAACTGGAGGTACAGTATTAATTGAAATGCTTAAGTGTGTACTACTGAACACCAGCCACTGGTTTTAAACAGAAGCATTCCCTGAGCAGAAACACTAGTGAGCACTTACATCCTTCTCCCTCCTTTTGAGTAATTATAATCTTCATTCAAAGAAGCATAAGGTGGTAGAAAGAACCCTTTATCTGGGAAGGACACTGGGCTCTGTGGCTCGTGCCTCGCAGCTGGCTTTGCGGCGGTGTCTCCCGCACCTGTGATCAGCGAGCGGCTCTGTGAGCCTCCTGAGATCCCGGGTGAGACCGGCTTCTGCGGGTTTACTGGTGCGTCTCAGCCCCTGTGACCCTGACGGGCTCCGTTGTGGGGCTCTAAGGCGCAGGGAGCACAGGCATCGGCGCTGGACCCGCCAGAAAGAGCTGTCCTCACATGACAGACGCCCGAGCCCTGGGCCGGCTCCGTCCCAAGGCTGTGGGCATCTTCAGGTGGGCCCGGCCCCAGGAGCTGAAATCCCGGTGGGTCCTGCTGAGAGGCCAGAGCCACCAGGGGCTCTGCTTGGAGGCCTCCCTGCAGCCCAGAGCAGGGGCGGACACACAGGGGCAGGGGGCAGCTGGCTTCAACTCCTACTTTGTTCCCTCTTTAGCATGTGATCTTGGACAAGCCGCTTCATCACCCTGGGCTTTAGGGTCCTCTGTGTAAAGTGAAAGTCACTCAGTCGTGTCTTATCTTTGCGACCCCATGGACTATACAGTCCGTGGAATTCTCCAGGCCAGAATACTGCAGTGGGTAGCCTTTCCCTTCTTCAGGGAATCTTCCCAACCCAAGGATCGAACCCGGGTCTCCTGTATTGCAGGCGGATTCTTTACCAGCTGAGCCAGCAGGGAAGCCCAAGAATACTGGAATGGGTAGCCTATCCCTTCTCCAGCGGATCTTCCCGACCCAGGGATAGAAAAATGAATATTAAAAACAGCACTTACCCTAGAGCATGCTGAGTCACGCATCTGACCCTGTGTGACCCCGTGAACTGTAGCCCGCCAGGCTCCCCCTTCCATGGGATTCTCCAGGCGAGAATACTGGAGAGGGCTGCCATTTCCTTCTCCAGGGCATCTCCTGACCCAGGGATCAAACCCACGTCTCTTACATCTTCTGCGTAGGCAGGAGGGTTCTTCACCACTAGCACCAGCTGGGAAGCCCACCTACGATAGATCCCAATATAAAGTAAAAAGCTTTTTAAAAAATAAGCTTCATTTGTAATATTACCCTAGGAATGTGTGTTATAAATAACTTAGTTCATGTTGTCTGTCATTGACTATTTGATGAGAGTCCAAATAGCGAACACTTAATTGAATTTAAGGAAGAAATCGTGTACTGACTATAACAATTTTGTGGCTGGATAAAAGTGATTCACTTAATTACTATCTTTTAAACAACAGTCTCTGTAAGATACTGTGCTGGACACCATAGAATTGACAAACCAGGTGTTCTTCTGAAAAACAGGACGAAGTCAGTACCTCCATCAGAGAGTGGAGCAGACCGAATGAGTTTAATACGTGAAAAATGCCCACCTACACGTTCAGCCCCAGGGATGGGGAGCCTGCCTCAGCCCAGCGCTGCGGATCCGGCGGCCCGGTGGGTGAGCGGTGTGGTTCTTCCGCATTTGAGCATTAAATGTCTGCGACAGCGCGTCTGGCACACACTGGAACGTGATTTGTAGGAAATATTGATGTTTCTATATTTTTTATTCTCTTTTCCCCTAAATGGAGGCAGTTTAAACCATTCCACTGGGTTGGCAGGTCCTAAATTGAGAGGAAAAGGAAGTTTTCCGGGGGCAGGGAAGATAATCGCAGGCTTCTGCGCTCACGCCCTCGAGTGCTATTTGAGTCCCCATGACTGGCAATTTCGGACGCTCCTGCTATAATAAGGAACTCCACAGTGACATGTGGCAGGCCTGTCTTCCGCGGCTCTGGGGGCCCCGTGTCCTCAGCCGGGATGGTAATTAGAGAGTGGAGTGTCCCCTTCCGGGCCAGCACGGTGAGCGGCAGGAAGCAAAGGAGAGGAGAGGGGCCCGCAGGTGTCCGGGGGCAGTGGCCAGGGAGCGACCCCCTTGGTGGGGCTCGGGGAGGAGCCCAGCTCCAGGGAGGCAGCAGGACCCCAACGCTGGGGGCCAGGCGGGGGGCTGGAGCTGCTCCCCGGGCCGCCGTCCTTCTCCGCTGGGTGGTTTCTCTCCAGCAGCTCCTGAGCTGCTGGGCTGGTAAGAGGCGGCTGGAGGACGGGGCGCAGGGTGGAGGACCCACATCCGCACGCGTGGCCTCTGAGCGGCTGCACCAGGCCTGGTGGCCCTTGTCCGGCTCGCTCCTCCGTAGGGACGGCCGAGCGCTCCGCAGTGCCCTGTGCTTTGACCGACTTCTCATTCCATGCCTGGCCAGGGCCTGCGGTCTGCAGGGACAACAGCCTGGTTCCACAGCTAGACGTCGTCACTGTGCGGCTGACAGATGTCACCGACTTCGTGGGCCAGGAGCGGGTAGCACGGAGAGGCCGGGCGACTTGGCGCCGCCGTGGGCTGTATGGGGCCCCGCCTCCCCTGCCGGGCCCACCGCCTCCTCCTCCCGCGCAGGCGCACTCCTGCCTTACTGCAGACCCCCGCCCGGAAAAACCCCGAAGATTCATTCCAGGGAAGCCGGGAACACTGCGTGATCTCAGGAAAACGTTGACCCCCTGCCTTCCTGCAGCAAGGGCACGGGAAGTCTATTTACAATATATTTAAGAGAGAATGAGGGTCAGGAGCTCCCGTATGCAGCCCTGGGCCCGGCCTCTCTCGGGAGAACCGTCCACCTGAAGTCCCCACCCCCCACTGGCTGCGGGGACTCGGGGACTCACGCTCTGCAGAACGCCTTCCCCTCCTCACCTCAGAAAAGCTGATTTCTCATCGTCCAAAAGGAACATGTGATTAATGGCAAACCCGAAGTGCCTGCGGTTCTTTGATAATTGCTTAAAAAAAAAAAAATAATCTTTACAGCCACGCTTCAGAGCAGAGTTACTTTCACGCGGTTTGGAAGGCAGTCCTGGTGAGTCAAGGCGGAAGGTCGTTGTCTGCAGCTGTCATCCGCGTGCCCTTACATCAGGTCGCTGTGGTTTTCCACTGCCCCAGCAGGAAGGCTAAAATACCGTGGATCTGCCAGGATGCTCTACGTTTTGCTACCTGGGGGAAAGTAAAACCTCTGCTAGCATTCATAGCAAAACAGCAACCCTGGAGAGGTCCGGAAGTGATGTTACTTATTCAGCTCTCGTCGATGTGTGTCTGGGAAGCAAAAACATTTCTCTCGCTGGGGGTGATGCTTAGCGGTTTGGGGGAAACAAGTGAGCCAGCGCCTCTCCGCGAGGCATCTGGGGATCTAGTTAAAGTGCAGAGGTGCTCCTGCGGGTCTGGGCGGAGCCCGCGGCTCTGTGTCTCTAACGAGCTCCCAGGTGGCGCTGCTGCTTCCGCCTCGGGTAGCCAGGAGTTAGAGACTCCCTCGGGCCACTCAGGGAGAGCGGGAGAGACCCTCTAGAAGGTGCACCCTGGCAGTGTAAACCTAATAGACGCGCGGGCCACAGCGAGGGGAGAGGGCGGAGTCAGATTGTGGAATCACGCAGGTAGAGGGGCGAAGCGCCTTTGTCATCCACAAACCTCGACCCAGGTTCGGGTTGTTACCTGTGACCCTGGGTGTGTCAGCACCTAACGTGGGATCAGACGTCCCCAAGGGATCCGGGCGAACCTCGGCAGCTGCAGACATTTGCTTACTGCCCCGTGAAATTAAAGAGCCAGGCAGGGAAGAGGAAAGCTGCCAGCCGTGTGCAGGGCCCCAGGTCGTGAAGCCGTGGTTACCTCTCTGGCTTTGTCTGTAGGTTACCCGGGTGCCCGGGTGCTCGATTTTCTCATCCGGTCCTAGCCAGTGCTGAGCCTCAGAGCATCACACTTGCCCTGGCTGATGCTGAGTTCTGGTTTCCATAGCAACACATCCTCTGCTCCTGCTTAGTACATGAAAACTAGAACTTGCCACTGGCAATCTTTTCTAAAAGACCCTGATCTCTTTCTTATTTTTAAGCGCAGAAATGTGGCTGGGGTGAATACCCAGGCCACGCTAGGAAGTAATCCTTTACTGAACCTGAACGGGCACTGGAAGTTACAGCATCATAGTATAAGGCCAGGGGAGGGCTGTTCGGTCCCGTTTCTTCATTAAATGGCAGAGGTTCTTTATCAGCAAGGCCAGGTTTCTCTCACCCATGGACAGCTGTGAGGGTGACCTGTTTGTCTGCAGCAGGGCGGAGATACAGGCTCTGATGACTCTGGTTTCTTCTGTGTGTGAGCTGGTGGAGGTGTTGGCTGGCATATCGCGTGATCCTTGTTAGCACCGATTCCATCCTTGTGACCAAATGTGATTCTCCTGTTCTCCCCTCATCTGCTTCCCTTCTTGCTACCTTTTTAACCCTGACCTCTGCTCTGACCTCTGGACAACCGGCAGGGGCTCTGTAGCCACTGACCTACCATCTGGGGACAGAAGTGTGAGAAGGAGTATCTCCTGAGGGTCTTTCTTCTGCTTTTTTAAAACTTCATTTTAACGACACTTTTTTCTGGAAAAATAAAATAAAAGCAAACTTTAGGGAATCCTGCAAATTGTTGAAGAAGAATAGCAAACAGACTACATGCTCTATAGGGGGAACGT
Source organism: Ovis aries (assembly GCF_016772045.2). Taxonomy (NCBI): domain Eukaryota; kingdom Metazoa; phylum Chordata; class Mammalia; order Artiodactyla; family Bovidae; genus Ovis; species Ovis aries. The sequence goes on from NC_056073.1 coordinate 49,547,488, forward strand.
GTATAAAACCCAGCTGCATGTTCTAGTATTGGGGACCTTTACTACAGGAGTTCATGCAGTGGGTGGACACCGGCTGTCACTTGGATGCTACAGTCCAAGGTTTGGGGACCATCTTCTTTACTCAAGGTCAGATTAAGAGCATAGATTCTTGCAAACAGGAGGGACTGTGATGACCTTGACGTTTATTGAAGGCAGACACTGTTTTTGGAGCTCCGAAATTTACTGAAGGCAGGCACTGTGTTTTTGGAGCTTCAAAGGTGAATCAGACCTGCCCCTGCTGGCGGAGCCGTCATCTGAGACAGCTGTGTGGGAAGCCCAGGGTGGGGGGCGGGGGGCCGGGGGGCAGTGGATTTCCAAGGGCGGTGGGGGGCGGGGGGCTTCAGTGAGTTCTCCCCTTAGGAGATGCAGTCTGCTTCATGGTTTGCTTCCTGCCTGGTTCAGAAGAAAGGCTGGGCGCGGCTGATCTGACTTGGGCTCACGTGTGAGCAGGTTGCCTGGAACTCAGGGTCTGGGGGCAACTGGGACACACAGTGGGGCGGTGAAGGCGGGGTCTGGGGGACTTCCTGCGGAGGTGGGGAGGGTGCCGGGCAGAGGCAGAAGAAGGGCAGCAGAGGGCCTGGGGGCTGCGAGTGATATCACGCTCAGTCTTCGTCCGAAGCAGCGTCTCCTATCGTGGGGCCACCGCTCTCTATCCCTGTATTCTTCTGCTGAGACCTGCCCTGCGACCCTTCACGCTGGGGACCCAAGCTCATCCAGCTGTTAAGAAACGAGCGTCTTGGCCGGAAGGGGGGCAGGCGGGCCAGGCGCTCATGGCTCTCTCGTCCTTCTGTGTTCCAGGAATAGAGCTGTGCCCCCCGGGGAAGCGATTCATGATCACGATGGTGGCGAGCTTCGTGACCACAGCAGGGCAGTTCCTCATGCCCGGGCTGGCCGCCCTGTGCCGGGACTGGCAGGTGCTGCAGGCGCTCATCATCTGCCCCTTCCTGCTCACGCTGCTGTACTGGTCGTGAGTACCCGCCCCGCCTGCCCCGGGTGCACTGGTCGTGAGTCCCCGCCCCACCCGCCCCGGGTGTACTGGTCGTGAGTACCCACCACGCCCGCCCCAGCCCAGATGGCCCCCAGGTTCAGTTCAGTTCAGTCGCTCAGTCATGTCCGACTCTTTGCGACCCCATGAATCGCAGCACGCCAGGCCTCCCTGTCCATCACCAACTCCCGGAGTTCACTCAGACTCACATCCATCGAGTCTGTGATGCCATCCAGCCATCTCATCCTCTGTAGTCCCCTTCTCCTCCTGCCCCCAATCCCTCCCAGCATCAAAGTCTTTTCCAGAGTCTTTTCCAGGTTCAGCCTGTGGCTTCTAACGAGGGAGTTTCTCTCTCTTTTTTAAAAAACTTTCTCTTCTAAATGTTTCATCTTGGAAAACATTCTAACATACACGAGAGTAGACCGAGGAGCAGGACGAGCCCCGGGCGCCCCCTCAGGCCCCATCATCTGGCCGGGCTCCCCCGATGCTGGGTGTTCTGACATGGCTTTCCCGAACGGGCTTCCGAAGGGCAGGGTCCCACGTTGGGAGGAGGAAACCTGTTTGACGATGTTCAGGAGAGGTTTCAGAGAAGGCAATGGCACCCTACTCCATTACTCTTGCCGGGCAAATCCCATGGACGGAAGACCCTGGTAGACTGCAGTCCATGGGGTCACTAAGAGTCGGACATGACTGAGCGACTTCACTTTTACTTTTCACTTTCATGCGTTGGAGAAGGAAATGGCAACCCACTCCAGTGTTCTTGTCTGGAGAATCCCAGGGAGCCTGGTGGGCTGCCGTCTGTGGGGTCACACAGAGTCGGACACGACTGAAGCGACTTAGCAGCAGCAGCAGCAGCTGCAGGAGAGGTTTGGCAGAGCCCCTCCCTGTCTCCTCTGGGTGAGGGTTGGGCAGACTCCGGCCCGCTGTCCATGTCTGTAAATAAAGTTTTATTGGAACACGGCCGTGTTCACATGTTCCCATCTCTGTCATCCATGACCACTCTCACGCCACGCTGTCAGAGTTGAGCAGGTTCAACCAAGACGATGTGGCAAAGTCAGGAACATTCATCTCTGGTCTCGTGCAGGCGTTTGGCCAGCCCTTGTCCTGGACGAGGCCACTAAGGCTTTTAGAATCAAGTGTAACTTTTAGTGTCTGGCTTTGCTGACTTTAGGGGAAAAAAGCAACTGAACACACTGGCCTGGGAGTATGACCTGGTCAGCTAGAGGCTTTCACACCCCTCAGGGGATTAATGTTTAGCCAAAGTTGAAAAACCCGCCCTTCGATAGAGGTTTTTACGCAGAAAGTGAGCGTTGTACTCGTTCTGGAAAAGCCTCTTTTCTCTCTTTCCTTCCCTCCCATCCCACTTATGTGCCAAATTCCAGCCCCGACACCAGAGAGATTTTTACCAGCTCCCCTGTGTTCCTGTTATTTAGTTACTAATGAAAACCAGTTTCTGGCCAGAAGTCAATTGTGTCTTTGCTTTAAGTGTTCACTGTGGCCAAGACAGGTATTAATTGGGCTTCCTTTTCTAAGCCGCCAGAAAGTGGAAGAAAGCGGCAAACTTTCAACTTACTAGGCTGGCCCATCTTCACTTGGCAGTAGAGCCCCCAGCAGAGCAATCGCATGACCTAGACTCAGGTGGCTTTCCTCAAGAGCTGGGTTCCCGCTCAGGGTGTCCGCAGAGTCGGGCACCGGTGGGGAGGAGGCCAGATGAGGTAGAGCCCACCCGCCAGGAGGCCGCCCTCGGGCCAAGGCCAGCCCCACCCCCCCGCCCCCCGCCGGCCCAGGGCTGGACGGCTCCGCTCCTGCAGGAGCCCACGTGTCTCAGGACGTCCTGCTCTTTCCGGCAGGGCTGTAAGAGGCGAAGAAAGAAACCGCTCCCCAAGGCGGGATGGAGTGGGAAGCCCGTCCTTTTATCACCTAGGGAGGCCTTTCCTGGTCACTCTCCTGCTGCACCCAGGGCTTGGCTTCACTTGGCTTGGAATTTCAGGACATTTCCTTACTTAACACTTGCTCGCATCACATTTGTGCCAACACAAATGGCAAGCCCTGTGCAAACAGTAGATGGGTCAGGCTGGGCATTTCATGGCCCCATTGTACAGAAGGCAAAACTGAGGACACCCACTGGCCCCCGAGCCAAGGGCTGTGCTATCTACTGCCTTCAGCCTCAGTGCCTCATCCTTGACCTCCCCACCACTGAAAGGAGCCCGCCGCCCCGGCACGTCCACTCAGCAGTCAGGAACACCCACTCCCCGAACCCATTGGAGGCTTCCCGGCCTCCACAGCTCCCAGGGGCAGCAGTGCTACCTGCCACCCCTGGGGGCTGGAGGCCTGGGCATCCACACGGCCTCTCAGAGACTCAGACGCCTGTGAGGACAGGCAGTGGCGTCTCCATCACCGCCAGGCTCCGAGGCTCCGCCCAGGCTCTGCTCCCACCTGTCGCAGGTAGGATGGGGAGAAGTGGCCGGGAGGGCTTTCCTGGAGTGGGTCTGGGAGCCTGGCTCCTGTGCCAAGTGCTAGAGGGTTTATCTTATTTTTTATTTTCAATTTAAAAAATACATCAAGATTTAATGACAGGCAAGGTTAAAAAAAAATGTTCATTTATGTGAACACATTATAAAACCTTAAAATGTTCTTTGAAACACACCAATGTAAAAACAAAACTTGATGGTGGAAAGGGCACCCGGGGTGCTATGATAAGTGAGGAGTGTGTGCGAACAGGCAGATGGGCGGCGTCTGGACGCATGGAGGCAGTGTGGTTCCCGCCCGGGCCCCCTGGCTTTGAGGTGGACGTGCTTCACCCCGTCAGCTGCGGTCGTCGGCTTCGGGACCCCTGAGGCAGCTGGCGCGCGTCTGGCCTGCGCAGCGCGGGCAGATCGCACTGCTGCTGCCACTGTGGTTAGACCCCCTTCCAGGGGTGCGGGCCTCCGTGCGCAGGGGCCAGTCCAGGGGACCGCGGCCTCCCTCTGCCCGCAGCCCTCCGCAGCTCCGGGGGCGCCACTGGCTTCTAAGGGCACTGAAGTGGCCCCTCTTTTCTGCCCGCTGATGGCCGCCCTTCCACCCTCTGCTGCAGGGGCGTCCTTGCTCCTGAGGCATGAACTGGCCTCTGGGGAGGGCAGGAGCTGCAGCCAGCCAGCACGCCCAGCTGTTGGTGGCCAAGATATTAAAAGTCACTCTTTAATTTAAGAACCAGTATTTACATGCGGTCTGGGTGCCTGGCAGCATGCCTGGTGCTTTGGAGCAACTCTGAGGAGCAGGTGCGTGAACAGAGGCCGTAAATCAGAGTCCATCCTAAAGGAAATCAACTGAATGTTCATTGGAAGGACTGATGCTGAAGCTGAACCTCCAAAACGCTGGCCACCTGATGCGAAGAGCCGACTCATTGGAAAAGACCCCGATGCCGGGACAGATTGAAGGCAGGAGGAGAAGGGGACGACAGAGGGTGAGATGGTTGGATGGCATTACCGACTCAATGGACATGGGTCTGAGTGAGCTCCGGGAGATGGTGAAGGACAGGGAGGCCTGACGTGCTATAGTCGTGGGGTCGCAAAGAATCGGACACGACTGAGCGACTGAGCAGCAGCAGAAGCGGGGCACAGGACGCAGAGTCCCAGGGACGCAGGGCGAGTGCGGCGTGTGGAGGAGGAGGAGGAGCGCAGATGAAGGCCTCCTGGTCCAGACAAGGCTGGGGCTTCCAGACACACACTAGGTAAGAGGCTGCATCAGCTGGTTACGGACACAGTGCTGACCTTCAGGGCAGGAGAGAGGGTGCCGGGGCCCGCACCCAGGACAGCATTCAAGCAGGAGTGACACAGAGGCCACCACGGGCACCTGGGCCAGAAAGGGGCCCGGGGCTCTGGGTGAGCCCCCGCACGGGGCTGAGGTCTCAGGCCCTGTCTGCACTTAGAACTGAGACCCCAGGAGAAAGCTGGCCCTTGGAGCGTCAGTGATGACAGGGCCGGAAGGTCTCCGCGCCGGCAGGGCCTCAGCTCCACACCTGGCTGACTGCCCCGGGCCCTGGGCAGGGAGCATTCACCCTTGAGACGCTGGCACCTGGAAGTTTGCACTACAGGGGCCGGAGTGTTCCTCCAAATTCCTATCGCTGTCCACGGCTGGAGGCTGATGGAGAACCCAGGGACGCTCACTGGACTCTTGGGGTCAGAAATGAAAATTCAGTGAGGAATCGCTGGATCCAAGACCCGCGTGGAAGGAGATTCTCACCAAGGGGACCCATCACCGAGGCCAAATAGGAATACATCAGGGAGTCTGCGTCTCGGGAAGTCTGTGAAACAGAGCACTCTGACCGAGAAGTGAATTCACCTCCTGTGCTAACTGGTCGTCCTTCCCTGCACCGAGCGTGGTTCCAGGCACAAGGGCCTCTGAGTCCAGCCCGTGCTCACGCTCGCTGGGGGGTGAGGAGGGCCACGGCTCGAACAGCAGTAAACGAGCCGACGGCACACTTTCCAATACGCAGCATGCGGAGAAGTGGGACAGAGCCGTGGGAAGACGGAGCTCAGGGTTAGCCTCTCTGAGGAAACGGGCTTTGCTGAGATTAAGGGATCAAAAGAGATCGGACCAGGCTCTGGGCGGATGAGGAGAGCTGGGCGGAAGCTGGCTCCCTGCGGCTGGCTGGTGTGCGGGTTGTCTGAGAGGTTCTGGGGCCTGAGGGTGCGCGGGGGGGGGGGGCGGCTGTATTCAGGGGTCCAGGCGTGCACTCACTGAGGGAGAGTGCAGGGTGCACCACCAGCAAGGTGTGCACAGAAGACGTGGTCTTGGCTGGCCCGGGGGGTCTCCCTGCGGAGAGTGACCCGGGGCCGAGGAGGTGCTGGTGAAGGCTGGCTGCGCGGCGTCTGCCCGCAGGGCTGGGGGAGACCCAGGAGGAAGGGTTCCCAAAGACAGTGGAGATGCTCTGTCACGCTCCTGGAACGTCGCTGCTCGCTGTCGCCCCCTGAAGAGCATCTCCGCAGGAGCCGAGCCCCTGGGATGGTTTGTGAGCAGAAGCGTGGGCACGTCCGTCTGCCTGGGACCTGGTGTGCACTGGGGGTGCTGTGTGTGCAGTCCCTGTGGGTCATCTCAGACGGGAGAAGTTGCAGGCATTCCTGGAACCGGTAGAAGACACAGAAGCCTCAGTACCAAATCCAGGGATTTTATCTGCACTGTGAGAACGTATCCCCATGCACAGGCATGTCTGGGAATCTCCAGCTGTGGCCCATGGTGGCATCTGCTGGGAGGGCAAGGTCCCACCTTGCCCACCTGCCCTGGCACCCATGTGTCCCTCACCCCGAAAGGAACCTAGTCATGGTCTCCCAGCCAAGTCCCTGCATCGAACAGGGTCTCCCCGAGACTCGCCTGATGGACACGTGGCGTGAGCTGCCGTGAGAAAGTTCAAGACGTGTGAAGGTACGGGATTATCAGTTGAGTACTGCCGGCACTCAGCGAGACCTGGGATGCGTCCAGGAGAGCAGGAGGGAGTCAACCCCGTGGGAACAGAGGCCTGAGAGGAGGCTCTCGCGGCCCTGGGAACGATGGAGAGCAAGCAGTCTGTCCATCCCTCAGAGGGAAGATGAACCTCGACACCGTGGCCATCTGAGCGGACTGGCCTGGGGACTCGCTGGTGGAGAAGCCCTTAACACCCTCGGGCACATGGTGTGTGCTGCAAGCAATCTTAATTTTAAAAAATTTCAAGAAACAAGCGTTTGTCAAACATTTGAAGGGCCTCATGTTAGATAACATTCTGAAAAAAATGATTAACAATTCCAATTGATAAGCGCTCCTAAATATTACTTGGCTCTTTTAAATACCGTCAGAGCTACTCTGGCCAGAATAATACTGATTTTTAACATTTCTTGAGGGTCTGCTTGGAGTCAGATGCTGCCCAGCATTTTCTGTGATTCAGGCCTCTGGAGGAGATTCCAGGGCGGGTGGAGAAACTAAGGCAGAGAGAGATTGGCCCAGCTCTGGTCTGCCGGCCAAGGTCAAGGCCCGCAGTGACTCCGGAGCCAGCCTGAGGACGATACGTGTGCATCCCAGCGTGTGTTTGTCTTGCCCACTCTCACCAGGGGAAAAAAACACCTTCCTGCATCAAGAGAAAATTTATTTCAATGTGTGTGTTGGTCTCTCAGCCAGCCCCACGGACTGTAGCCCGCCAGGCTTTTCTGTCCATGGGATTGTCCAGGCAAGAATACTGGAGTGGATTGCCATTCTCTTTTCCAGAGATCTTCTGAACCCAGGGATGGAACCCTGGTCTCCTGCAGTGCAGGCAGATTCTTCACAACAAGGGGTCAAAATAACACAGTGCAGACATAAAACAAGGGCCTCAGGACGCCCTGCACGCCAGGAAGGAAACCCGGTTCAGTTACACCGTCACCAGAGGTTAAGCCCCACGGGCAACGTTTTCCTCCCAGGAAAGTGGAAGAAGTGAGTCATGAAAGACACGTCGCCTCTGGGAGCTCGACCGACGCTGCAGTGGCTGTTCGTACAGTCATCAGATAGTTAATTTAAGGAGAGTTTCAGGAAACTTGCAACAAAACCGACAAAGAATGTTTTAGTCAAATCCTGTGTGTGTGCTCAGTCGCTGAGTCGTGTCCAGCTCTTTCCACCCCGTGGACCGTAGCCCCCCAGGCTCCTCTGTCCGTGGGGTTTCCCAGGCAAGAACACTGGCGTGGGTTGCCGTCTCCTTCTCCAGGAGACCCTCCTGGCCCAGGGATGGAACCCCCGGCGCAGCTCTTGCATCACTGGCGGGTGGACTCTGCACCACTGTGCCCCCTGGAAAGCCCATCGGATCCTGTGTGCGTACGTGAAAGTCGTGTCCGACGTGGAGTTCTCCAGGTCACAATACCGCAGTGGGCAGCCGTTCCTCTCTCCAGGGGATCTTCCCAACCCAGGGATCAAACCTAGGTCTCCCACATTGCAGGCAGATTCTTTACCGTCTGAGCCACCAGGGAAGCCCCATGAATTCCTGGTTGTCTATAAATTATCTGGATGAGAAAAATTAGGTAATACTTACAAAGGCAAACACAGACACAAAAGCGGTAGCCGGATGTCAGTCGTAAGCACCTGATGAACAAATCAGAATGCTCTCTAAATTGGGGTTTGGGGTATTTGCTGATGGGTGGAATTTTCAGGAGCCCTCAGGCTAGAGGCAGCCCCATTTTTGCCTTCTGAGTAGGCAGAGATTATGTAAAATAATAGGAACCCCTGCAGTCGACTGAAACGTTTCCAAGTAGATGTGGAGAGAAGCTGCCAGTCCAAAGCGAGGCGCCACCGCAGGGTCTGGCCTCGTTTCCAAAGGCCAGCGGCGCTGACCCCGGAGCCACACCATGGCCCAGTGCCTGGCCTGTGCTCCAGTGTTCCACCACGGGGAAGCCAGGGGTCGCGCCAGAGCAGCTTGAGAATCTCGGAGCCTGGGGACCGGCTGAGCTCAGGCGGTGTGCGTGCGTGCGTACGTGCGTGCGTGCGTGCGTGTGCTATGCAGGTGCGTGTGTGTTGTGTTGTGTCTTGGGTGTGCATGTGTGTGTGGGCGTGGCAGGGCGGAGCTGTTGGCGGCCAGCGGAAATTCGGGAAGTGGCCTTCTGGTGACAGGTGTGCAAGGAGAGCGGCTAAGTGCCTGCCTGCCTGGCAACTGGCAAGAGTCCCCGGGCGGACCGAGTGGCCGGGTCCCAGCCTCCTTCGGTCGCTGAAGGCCCTCTGGCAAAGCCCACGACAGCCCCACGTGAGGGTGGGTCCTGGCGGCCTCCTCGGTCCTGTGACTGTTCCTTTGGGGTCGGCCGAGGTGTGCCACGACAGGCCGCCTCCCAGAGCCGGGTCTGCGGTCACGGCGAGCCATCGGGGTTCCGTCTGTGGCCTCGCTGATCATCCCGAGGGGTTCAAGACTGCAGCCACAGGCCGCGGGATGAGCGGCCGCTCCCCGCGGGGTCCCTGAGGCTCCCTGTAACAGGCGGCTTGTTCAGAGGAGCCGAGGGAATTCCAGTTAGAAAAAGAAGCACACAGAGGCTCTGCTCCTTCTGCCCACTCACCTCCTCAGGGCGTTTCTCAGCACCACGTTTTATTTTTATCGTTGGTAAAAATGCCAAATTGATTTCCCCTACAGTATTAGATTTGAGTGCCCACGTGTCTATCACTTTCCGCGGCCTGATCACCTGTCATGTGAATCAGTTAGTAAAAGGAGCCGAAAGAAGGGAGTCCAAGGAAGTGGAGGAAATGAGCCCAGATGAATTTCAAGTAACCCCCGTCTCGAGCGGGAACTGAGGACCGTTTTAATTGTATCCCAGCTATTCCGCGCTGTGGTCCATTCAGAGCTGCCGAACCTTTAAAAGGCCAGCTGCGAAGGCGTCCTAGGGACCGACTCCACCCATCCTGGCAGAACCTAAAGCAGCGTTGGAGCATCTGTTCCGTGCACTGCATGAGCAGCGCCGTCTTTAACTTCCAGAAAGAGGCAACAGTCGCCACAAGTCCCCTTGAAATGAGTTAGAATGTTGGGGCTGGGGGAGCCTTGGTGTCAGGACACACCCCCGCCCCAGTCCACAGATGGGGAAACAGAGGCCTGGGGGCGAGGTGACTTGCCCAAGGTCACAAAACTGGTCTATGAGCCTGGGCCTGCTGATAAACCTCCCCTACAGTTTTGCCGTAGTGGAAGAATTCTGGAGCTTACGTGTATATCATGTTGAAAAGCAATAAAGGTGCTGTGTTCCAAATTTATGTAACCTATCAGCTCTTGGGATGCAATTTAATTATGAAAGAATTCCTTGTTCCACAGAAATTTACAGGAAGGGTTCATTTGCCTTAGGAAGACTCTGGGGTTTAACCATCCTGAGAGCCAAATTTTCTTTAATTTTGTTCTTGTCCCTTCTCCCTAATTTACTAAATTTAACTCAAATCATGAACTTAACTTTTATTTTTAAAAGAGTTAATTCATATCCATTTGCTCTATCCTGAACTGAGCCACCTTACCTAATTTTTTCAATACCAAACAGAACGAAAGTTAAAAAAAAAATTCAGGTGAAAGCTTACCTACTGGAGCCAAGTATATATTTTTATAAGAGCTTTGACTCAAAGACTTAGAATATCCTTCCAACTGGTGTCTCATTCAATTCTAGTCTTTGATTTTTTTTTTTTTTCCATTTTGAGAGCCTTTTCAGAATGTCATACATGTGGTGCTTGGTAATACTCCAGAGCTAGAATCACCTCTCTAAATCAGAGCACCCTTAGAACAACCATCTACGACCCTTTTTTCAGCCATGTTCAGGGAAACTTCATCCTCAAAGCCTTTCACGGCTCTGCTCCTCCATCCTCACCTGTGCTTCCCTCTAACCTGTTTGATCGAAGGCCCTCCCCGTAGGCGTCACTGGTTTACGTGTTTTCTCCTGGATTAATCGTGTTCAGCTCATGTTTATCCCATGAGTGTGGTGATGTCACCTCAGCAGTGTGTCACCAGCAGGCACGTCACCCACACTGAGTGCCTCGGAATCACAGACAGAACAACTCGAGGACAGAATTAATTTTGCAGAGCGTCAGCAATCAGCCTCACTTCCATACTTTGTGCGCAAATGTTCCAGTTCAGTGATTGGAAGAGGGACAGGCTTTACATGTAGACCCTTGCCAGGACCAGGCGTTACATGGATGGGCAGGAAGGCAGCCCGTGTGGTGTGCAGTGGGATAGAAGCAGTACTTGGTTTTATTGTTAAACGTTAAGAAGAAAATGTCAACGTCACAGTATTGTGAAAGGATCACAGGATTAGGTTTTAATTTCTGAGGGATGTTTCGGGTGACGGGGATGCAGAACAGACCATGAGTCTAAGTCTGACTTGTGTCTTGTTCAGTGCCTCAGTCCTGTCTGGCTCATCTGCGACCCCATGGGCTGGAGCCACCAAGCTCCTCTGCCCGTGGGACCCTCCAGGCAGGAATACCGGAGCGGTTGCCGTTTCAGTGCTGGTCCCACGTGTGAGTCCCGCAGCTCCAGCCGCCCACTACGCTCTTTCCTTTTTGTTGAAAAGGATGGATATTCCTGAGGCTCAGCTACATTCCTGCCAGACTCTGGGCCGCTGGCCGGCTTTTTAATTTCCATGGTGTTATTACGTTATGTGCTTGTTGGGAGACATTTCATTAAGTTCCCATAATGTGGCCGCACCGCACATCACCCAGGCTGCAGCGGCCGTCCTGGGCTTCCTCACAGGCGGACAGCTCAGCGAGCCCTTTATGACCGCAGCAGATTGAAACACCGGGGCTGGGGGCCACCGCAGTATCTGGAGGGCCTGAGGGGACGTCGCTGGACCAGTGCCTGCCTCGAATCCCCCATCACAGGAGCACGTCCCCGCACTTGCACTGGGCGTCTGTGCCGTGACCCCAAGGTCCTGGACGTGGGTCCTGGGTCGGGGTGCCTGGGCTCTGACCCATCTCTGCCTTTAACGCCGCGGAAGCTGGATGAAGCCTCTGAGCCTTGTTCACCTGAGTCTTCCCGTCTGTGCAGCAGGGAGAATGCTGTTTCCATATAACGAGCTTGAAAGGCCTAAACTCATGGGAGACGTGTGGCAGGGTGCCTAGTGAGCGTAGACCCCGGCGTGGGAAGATGGCTGCAGTGCTGCCTGCCCCCGGAGACGGGTCGTGCGGCTGACAGAGTCTGCCTGTCCCCTGTGCCCAGGCCTCCTGGGAGAGCAGTTTCTTTACTTGGGTTCATTCTGGTCCGAGGGCCGCTGCTCCCCCATAACCTCAGGGGCCCCCCCTCCCTGGGCCCTGCCTCTTCTCTCCATCTGTCCTCTTGGACCCAGGGTTCTGGTTGTGCCAGCTTGCAGGAACACAGACTGTGTTTTCTCAAAATGATTTTAACAAATTGAAAATCAATGAAAACAAGATTGCAAGTCTACCACTACCCTCCTCTCAAACCCTGTGTGTTTGTAAATGTATATATACAGGTAACACGTACACACATGTTTATATAGACATATACACGTAACATTTACATTTGTAAAAAATATACAAGGACAGTGACAATATACAATATTGTCATAGGCAAGGAAAAATCCTGAGAGGATCACAAAATATTTAGAATCAAATCTCAGCAAGAACTCCTTATCAAAAATTGTAAAGTGTAGTTAAAATGGCAGGTGGAATTTTGAATTCCAAAATGCACATATTAGAAAAGAAGAATTAAAGTTAATGATCTGTGTCTCTCTCAAGAAATGAGAACGTGACACTAAACTCAGATAAATCAGAAAGATGGATGGGAGAGGGCATTGAGAGCTATAAGGGTGAGCATTTGTGTTAGATTATTTCATTACAAAGAAAAGCTCTGATAAAATATGGCAAGATGTTAATGTCTATATAATATGATTCTGAGTGTTTCTCTTTGCTTGGCATACATTATTCAAAGTTAATTTGTAAAAAGTAGAGGCCAGTAAAACATTAACTTTTATTATTTAAAAAAAAAAAAGATCTGTACCTCCAGTTTGAAACCTGTGTTATCAGCTTTCTGAAGGGCTCCCAGGGGAAAAGACATGGGGCTCCCTCCTGAGCCCAGCTTCCGGCTTGAACCATGCCTCCCTGGGGAGGGCCCTCCTGCAGCTCCGTGGGAGGTGGGGCTCTGACTCTTGGTGACGATCCAGGTCTCCCAGCTCAGATTAACACCCAGAGATCAGCCCAGTGTACCCAATGTACCGCTGACGTCCGCTCTTTCTGTAGAATACATTGTGAACATTTAGAAATTTGATTTTTGTTCAAACAGGCAAGGGGGTGACAGCTGTTACATCATGAGTGATGTGACTTTGAAATAAAAGTTCCACACTGACAGCTTTTCCAGCTTCTGGCTTACTCTTAATTGGAGGCTCTCCAGAGCTGGCAGGGCAGGTGCCGGGCAGCAGCCAAGATAACTGCTTATCAGCATCGGTCACGCTTCCCGGACACCCTGCAAGCGACAGGGGACGCGGTGACACTGGAGCGCGGGACGCAGGGGCTGTGCTGTCGTCCCCGTCTCCCACCCAGGGGCGCCGCCAGCCTCAGAGGCAAGTCCTGGGGGACACAGCCCGCCCCTGGGCGCGTGGCAGTGAGTGGTTTATGAAGAGACCTCTCAGCCCGCAGCAAAGTCTAAAATATTGACTGTATGGGCTTTTACAGAAAAAGCAAGCTAACCCTGCTCCAAACAGGCACGCTGTTCTCTTCGGCCAACTTGCAAATATCGTTATAAATGTAAAATTACATAATGCATTGATAATAAGACACGACTTTGGGTGGGTTTGTTTTTTTTTTTTCTCTCCCACTGGGAATCCTCATCAGATTTCATCCTAAACACAAACCAGCAAGGAGTCTGTTGCCAATAACCCTTGAAAACCATCCTCTCAGGGAGGAGTCCCAGGCATTAGCAGCAAGATGAAAATAGTTCTGCAGGTGAGGCCCAGGAAAGTGCCTGTCAGGTTGCTAGAATGGGGGCATTTTTTAAAACTTAAAATCATTCTATGAGCATTTGTATTTTGAAACAGATCTGTCCATGGGATTTCCCAGGCAAGAATGCTGGAGTGGGTGACCATTTGCTCCTCCAGGGGATCTTCCCGACCAGGGATGGAACCCAAGCTCCTGCATTCTTTACTGTCTGAGCCACCAGGGAAGCCCCTCTTTTGAGACAAACTGTCACAAAAGCAGTCTCTGAGTTGCTGGAATGGGCTTTAGACACGCAGAGTTGTGCTCAACAGTCTACGTGGGTTTCTTGACACAGCTGGGAGGATACTGCTCCTTTCTGCCGTATTTTTTAAACTTGCAGCTTTATACTTTCTAAAGAAAACTAGCAACATCCAAGGCCACAGTCCTCTCGGCCAGTGGTACTACATGAATCCCGAGCCCCCACTGGCCTCCACAGTCACAGACAGAAACCCAGACAGACCTGCCTGGATGCTCCCAGCCCCTGACAGAGCGTCTTCTCGCCCCATGCGATGCAGAGACCCTCACCTGCGCCCCATCTCTGTGCAGGATCTTCCCCGAGTCCCTGAGGTGGCTCATGGCCACCCACCAGTTTGAGTCGGCAAAGAAGCTGATCCTGCACTTCACGCAGAAGAACCACATGAATCCCGAGAGCGACATCAAAGGCGTCATGCCCGGTGAGCATGTCTTCCCTTCCACCCCAGGGCCCCGCCAGGCATGGGGGGCCCGTCAGCCACCCCTCCAGGACAGGGAGTCACCCCACCACACGCCCCTGGTGCCTGTGAGGGCCCTGCTCTTCCAGGCAGTGGCCCCATCCAGGGGTCTCACTTCCTGTGATGGTTGCTCCCCAGCTCGACTAGGAACGTGATCCGGTCCAAGTCCGGAGGGAGGAGTGACCTCACGTGCCCCTGCTCCTCAGGGGAAGCTCGAAGGCTTAGCTGGCTCCTGGCACTCAGCCTGCAGGGTGTGGTGCCAGCAGTCACGGCCAGGGACGCTGGCCTTGGGGTGGTGCTGGCCCTCCCACCATCTCTCCCAAGCAGGACCTTCAGACAGATACCCCATTGTCTGTATCAGTCAGGACCCACCGACTGGGCATCGGAAGACGCAGGAAAGTTCAGATCCGTAGAATTCCTGTTTATCAGGAACGCCAGCACAAGCTGGACCAGACCCATGGTGTCACCAGGAGGTGTTGGAGCTCAGACTCCTGGGCCCCTCCTGGCACCCCGAGCTCTGATCCAGTAGATCTTGGAATGAACCCTGAACACTGTGGGTCCAGTAAGCACCAGAAGTGACTGGTGCATGCTGAGCCTTTCACAACGGCTCTGTGCGGGGCGCTCTAACTGTCCCCGTTCGCAGGTGAGGGGACCGAGGCACAGAGAGGATGAGCATCTCGCCAGGGGTCACCCAGCTAGCGAGCAGTAGCGCTGGGACGCGGGCCCTGTAAGCCCAGGGGCAGCGGCTTCGGTGCTGCTGCAGGAGAGAGGGACGGGGCGCAGGCCCGGCTGGGCGGCGGGAGAGCCGGGTGGACCGCGCGCCTCTCCGGCAGCGTCTGCTCCTTGCGGATGGTCCGGCCTTCGTCCCCAGTCTCGCCCAAGCCCGTCCATTAGCACGTCAGCGCTCTTAAGTCAAAATGCCTTGTTTCTGGCATTTCCCCACTTATATCGCCTCCTCTGCTACTTCCCGGTTAGAACCCATCTGGGAGGAACTTGTCTGCATCCTCGTTGCACGGATTCATTTCCCTCCTGTTATTGGAAGGCGGTGCTCAGCCTTCCTCCCGCTTCCCTGCCAGGGAGTTGGGTGGTGCTGGGTTCAGCCCGGGGCGCCGGGCACGCGGCTGTCCCCGCCCCTGGGTCTCCCTCCGCGGCAGCACCCGGGCAAAGTGGGGGGACGGCGGGTGTCCGAGCCCCAGACCCGCCCCCGGCACTGCCTGCTTGGACGCTCCTCCCCAGCACCTAATCCAGGCCGCTCCGGCTCTCTCCCGCCCTGACTCCACCCCCGCCAGGCGGGGCTGAGCCGCGCTTTGTGCGCTTGACCCTCCTCAGAACCTGTTCTGTCCGTCAGATCATCCCCCTCTACCTCTGGGAAAGGGGCCCCAAGAGGCTGGGGCTGGGGCAGGGCTCCCCACTCGCGGCATTCCCTCCTGAGCCAGTCAGGGCGGCCCGCTGTCTCCCTGCAGCAGGCCCTCTCTTGGCAGCCTGCCGCGAGGGAAGCGCCTGGCCCAGATTGGACGGGTGAGGCTCTGAGGTTCAAGGGGGTCCCCGCATCAGGCCAAGAGGGCTTTGCCTGAGCCCTGCTCAGGAACGGAGCGCAGACCTTGCCCCATGTGCCTCGCTCTGCCTGGTCTGTCTGTCCTGGACCCCAGGTGAGGAGCAGGTCCCGGTGTCAGGCCCCCTCCCTGCCCCCAGCGCTCTGCCTCTGACCTTGTGCATAAGCTTCCTGCTCCTGCGGGGTCCTCAGGCCGCTGGAGCCTCACAGGCAGAGAGGCCACCTCAGGGGTCAGCCTCAGGGGTCAACGGGGGTACCCCAGGCCCAGGAAGGAGTCCCTGCTCTGGGCGGGGTGAAGCCGGTACAGTCTGAGTCGGCAGAGCCCGGGGCCAGGGAGGCCGCTGCACCCTGGGGGCCAGGCAGCCCCATGGTGTCTTCTGTCTGGTCATTAACCTGTCCCTTCACCAGATGGGAAGCCGAGGCACAGAGGAGGAAGCCTCAGCCCAAGGGTGAGAGCTGGGGTTCCGTCAGGCCCCTCACCCCCCGGGTGAGGACAGCTGTCATCTGCCCGGCCAGGGCCAGCTCCCCAGTGGCCCATCGCAGAGAGCAGGGCAGAGGTGGGTGCGGGTGGAGCAGGGGAGGCCTGGAGCCCCAGAGGCTCGACTTAGCTTTTGTCGTGGAATCTTGATTCTGGCTCCAAGAGGTTGGAAGAGGTGCAGGGAGAGGGGAGGCGTCTCCCCGTCGACTCGCGGGTGCTCAGAGTCTGTTCTTGGTGCCCCTTGTCACTCCTCCTGTTCCCCCACGTGAGGACCTCAGGGAGTCCTGAGAGTTCTGGAGAGAGCGAATGACCTCCAGTGTCCACCCTGAGGGCCTCACCAGAGCAGACCTGGGAAGTTCTGCATTGCTGTGAGAGGACAGGGAGGCGCAAGATGCCAGCAGCCCTGATGGGTCAATGTGGTTCCACCCAGAACAATGCAGCTACCTCTGCAGACCACAGTCAACTTGGGCTCCAGAGTTTAATGCTTAGGAAAAAAAAAAAACCTCGGGTCGTAATTACAATTGCTACAGCTTCTTAACAACCTCTATTTCATATACTAGAAAGTATCTGGAATTCAGTTTGGGCTACAGTACAAAAGTACAAAAAAAAATTAATCTATACAGCTGTGCTTGGAGAAGGCAATGGCAACCCACTCCAGTACTCTTGCCTGGAAAATCCCATGGACGGAGGAGCATAGTGGGCTGCAGTCCATGGGGTCTCGAAAGAGTCGGACATGATTGAGAGACTTCACTTTCACTTTTCATTTCCATGCATTGGAGAAGGAAATGGCAACCCCCTCCAATGTTCTTGCCTGGAGAATCCCAGGAACGGAGGAGTCTGGTGGGCTGCTGTCTATGGGGTCGCACAGAGTCGGACACGACTGAAGCGACTCAGCAGCATACAGCTGTGCTAGTGGATGTTTAGTCTTTCTTGGAAGATTTCCATGGTGAGCAAATGTGGCTGTGATGGCAGGCTCATGAGCAGTTTTACAACAGTGAGGATACTCATATCGTTGGATCAGTGTTATATGTTAGGAGCACATTTCTGTGATCTTTAAAAGTCTTCTAGTGTTTTGACCATGGGGAAAGTGTGTCTGTAACCCTAACGAGCCTGTTTCTGCAGAGGAGACGATAAAGCTCAGGAGGACCTCAGGAGTGTCTGTGGCCGGACGGCTGGATGGCCCACTGTTCTGGCTGGGGCACAGGCCTCCAGTCTGGGCCTGAACAGTGAGAAGGAAGGAGGTTCTGGAGACAGGGGGCTGGTTTTCCTCGGATGTAGGAGAGGTCCCCCTTCTCCCTTCCGGGCCCCGTTGGTGATGCTGATCAGGACTTTTTTCTTTTTTGGCTACACTGGGTCTCCCATGCAGTGCGGGGGTTTCAGCAGCTGTGGGATGCTGGCTTCATTGCCCTGTAGCCTGTGGGCTCTCGGTTCCCCAACCAGGGGTCGAACCCACGTCCCCTGCATTGGAAGGCAGATTCCTAATCACTGGGCCACCAGGGAGGTCCCCAAACATTTTTAAAAGAGAAAATAAGCAGCCTGTTTTTCCCCCCAGCAGTCACTAGTGAGTTGGTGACCCTCTCCTGTGGGATGGCAGGGAGGAGGCAGGGCATCCCAGGGTCGTATAGGAGGGGAACACACCCCCAAGACCCCATCTCACGAGAAGGCTGCCACTCCCAGGCCCCTCCAGAGGCGACCCCGCTTCCCCCAAGCCTTCGCACCCCACCGCGGGCTTTATTTTTAGTACAGTTGTTTAAGGATTCATCCCAGGTTTATGCTAAAGTTGCAGAGACAGAATGCTGAAACCTCCCCATCAGTCTCCCCATTGTAACGTCGCACATCCCCTGACCGTGTCACTGCTGGGAAACCGCATGGCTGTGCTGCGGGCAGCCCAGCTGCAGCCTGGACCCGACATCCCCACCAGGGCTGCCCAGGACCCCACCAGGGCTACCCGCCCCTCAGGTCCCCCAACCGCCTCTGGTCGGTGCACTTTCCATCTTCACTCGCTGCCCCAGCTTCAGCAGTCCTGCTTGCTTAATTTAAGTCTCCTTTCCCTTTTCTGGCCCCTGGAAAGGGTGTCGTGTGGGTGTTCAGTCACTCAGTCGTGTCTGACTCTGCGACCCCGTGGACTGCAGCATGCCAGGCCTCCCTATCCATCACTATCTCCCTGAGCTTGCTCAAGGGAGTCGGTGATGCCATCCAACCGTCTCATCCTCTGTCGTCCCCTTCTCCTCCTGCCTTCCATCTTTCCCAGCATCAGGGTCTTTTCCAGTGAGTCAGCTATTCATGTCAGGTGGCCAAAGTATTGGAGTTTTAGCTTCAGCATCAGTCCTTCCAATGGACATTCAGGACTGATCTCCTTTAGGATGGACTGGTTGGATCTCCTTGTCCATTTGGTCACTTTCTTTCTAAGATGCAGCCACTGTACCTGCCCAGCTTGTTGTGCCCACAGGGGTGGTCTGGGGACCAGGGCAGTGCGTGCATCTCCAATCAGACTTCGCAAGGAGGAGAACCCCTGCCCAAGCCTAAGCAGGGCCTCAGGGCCCCCAGCAGCCCCTGCAGACAGAGCCCACTTGGGTGGCTGCTTCGTGCATCTGCCAGCTCTGGAAAAGGCCTGCTTCCCTGCAGCCCTGTGGCAGCTGAACCTGCAAAGTCAGCATTCTCCCCGCCTCACGGGAAGCCACTCTTCTCTTGATGCCCCAGTTCGCCCCGGCCGTCGGTGGGGGCCCCTGCCCACCGGCCTGGCCAGTGTGGCTCACGGGCCTTTCCCCGCAGAGCTGGAGAAGGAGCTCTCCCGGAGGCCCAGGAAGGTCTGCATCGTGAAGGTGGTGGGGACCCGGAACCTGTGGAAGAACATAGTGGTGCTGTGTGTGAACTCGTGAGTGCCGGCGGGCGGGGCGGGGCGGGGCCGGCGGGCGGGGCGGGGCGGGGCCGGCGGGCGGGGCGGGGCCGGCGGGGCGGGGCCGGGGGCGGGGCGGGGCCGGGGGCGGGGCGGGGCCGGGGGCGGGGCGGGGCCGGGGGCGGGGCGGGGCCGGGGGGCGGGGCGGTGGGCGGTGGGCGGTGGGCGGTGGGCGGGGCGCGGGGGGGGGCCCGGAGCTGCGGGGGGTCGGGGGTGGGTCGGCGAGCTGGGGAGCCTGGCTGAGCTTCCGCATAGGCGTCTGGAGGGAGCAGTGCTGGCGGACACAGACCCCCAGCCTCGGGAAAGCGGGGCACACCGGGAGCACCCTGCGCGGCGGCCCCGCCCCCGGGGCCCCCTGGCCCACGCGCCGTGTGCCCGCAGGCTGACCGGCTTCGGGATCCACCACTGCTTCGCCCGCAGCATGATGGGCCACGAGGTGAAGGTGCCGCTGCTCGAGGACTTCTATGCCGACTACTACGCAGCGGCCGGCATCGCCCTGGCGTCCTGCCTGGCCATGTGCCTGGCGGTGCGCGTCCTGGGCCGCCGGGGCGGCCTGCTGCTCTTCATGATCCTCACTGCCCTGGCCTCGCTCCTGCAGCTCGGGCTGCTCAACCGTGAGTGGGCCCGGCCGGGGCCAGTGGGGGAGCCCAGGGGCCCCACTGTCCTCCCAGAACCCCGGCACTGAGCGGCTGTGGGATGAGCTTCTCTTAGAACGCACAGCCACTGCCCCAAGGGTGTGAGGTCTCTTCTCCTGCCCTGACCCTGAGCCTCCCGGGGTCTCCCCTCCTCCCACCCTGACCCCAAGCCTCCAGGGGTTTCTCCTCCTCCCGCCCTGACCCGGAGCCTCCTCGCTGCCCTAAGAGTATGGGGTCTCTTCTCCTCCGGCCCTGACCCCCCACTGCCCCAAGGGTGTGGGGTCTCTTCTCCTGCCCTGACCCTGAGCCTCCTGGGTTCTCCCCTCCTCCCGCCCTGACCCCAAGCCTCCAGGGGTTTCTCCTCCTCCCGCCCTGACCCGGAGCCTCCTCGCTGCCCCAAGAGTATGGGGTCTCTTCTCCTCCGGCCCTGACCCCCCACTGCCCCAAGGGTGTGGGGTCTCTTCTCCTGCCCTGACCCTGAGCCTCCCGGGGTCTACCCTCCTCCCACCCTGACCCCAAGCCTGCAGGGGTTTCTCCTCCTCCCACTCTGACCCCGAGCCTCCCAGGAACCCCAGGCCTCTGCAGTCCTGGTGGACGTGACGCCCTGGTGGCCACACTGTCCTTTTGTGATCCATCATCACCTGAGAAGGAACAAAGGGCTTTTCTCTCGTGTGAAATCAAGGGAAAGATAGATACTTGGGGACGCCCTTGCCCTGGGATACTGCTTTTCAGTTTGTGTTCCCAAGCTTATTAGCTGCTCTTGGGGCCAGAGAACTTCTCAGTAAATGTTAAAAATAATGTAAAGAAAAGCTAGACGGTCTGTGTAGCCCATTCGGCTCTAAGAGTCAAGCTCAGTGCAGCTCCTGGTGAACTGAAGCCACTCCCAGGCAGGGACGAGGCCCAGGGTGTCTGACCACCCAGAGCGAGGCAGGAGCCGGGCACCCGAGCCCCCTCCACCCAGGATGGTCCCCCTGACGGACTCGGGGGCCACAGCGACCAGATGCCTCTGATGGCCGCCCCCTCCCTCCTGAGATGTCGGAGTTGGGCCAGAGACGCCGAGAAAGCCAGTGCCTGCTAGTGCCCCAGGCCTGTGTGACGTCCAGGCGGGAGCACGTGTCCAGGCGGGAGCACGTGTCCAGGCGGGAGCACGTGTCCAGGCGGGAGCACGTGTCCAGGGGAGAAGGAAGAGAAGGAAAAGGCTGAGGACTTCCTCAGCCTTGTTGTGCAAACTGGACTCTAGAACAGCCAGTGTTGGACTTAGGAGCAGTTCTGGACTCAGTCCAGCGCAGTGTCCGACTCAGTTTTCCGACTTGGGCAGGTCTGCATGCCCTCAGCACCTTGCCGGGAGACTGGTCTTATTTTCAGCTGTGGCCACATGGGGTCCGTCCTCTGCTGGGGCCTCCCGAGTTGCCCTTGGGGGAGGCTTCCTTGGCACCCCTGGGTTGGGTGGATGCGCAGGCAAGCGGCAGCCCAGGCTCATAGCTGCCCCCTCGGTCCCTGAGCCGGGGCACCCACGGGACCAGGCTTCAAGGGCACAGTGATTCCGTCTGGTCTAACCTGAGCTTGGTACCGCAGCACAGACCGCAGGGACCTGAGCGGCTTTGGACACAGTGAGAGTCACCCTTAGGCTTGAGGGGGTGAGGGGTGCTGCGCCTAGACCCCTCCTCTCAGAGCCGCACCCCCCTCAGGCCCCTCAGGGCCATTAGGGGCCCCCGACCTCCCCGCTGAACAGGAGGGGCTCCGTTTGGTGGAACGCCCACCCGGAGGCCCTGGGCCCTGGCCCACTCCGTGTCCCGCCCGCTCTCTGGCCGCGTCAACCGTGCGGCCCACGTGGGCCTGGCAGGCAGGCAGAGAGGCCGCCCCGCCGCACCTGGACACACGAGGTCATAACGGCCACCCTGACCTGCTCTCTTTCTCCCCTCTCTGCCCGCCTGCACCCGCCTCCACTGCGGTTCCGCGGCCCAGTGATCGGGAAATACAGCCAGCACCCAGACTCAGGTGAGCCCCGGGCGCGCGCCACGACACTCTTTTTGTTGCACCGGAAGGGCGTTTTCAGAGCGACTCACGGACCTGTGGTTTCCCTTTCCTCTCTCTCCCCACCCCTTTCGCCCCAAGAGTTGCAGCTGAAGTTGGCCGTAGGTTGGACACCACACGCATCCACTTGTCCTCTGTCCCTCCTGCCTCTAGAAAGCCTGGCTGCCCCCTCCTGTTTGCACCCGGCTTGCACGCTGCCCTCGCCCCTTCCCCTGGCAGTAGCTGGCAGCGTGGCCCAGCCCAGCCATGCCTGCTGGGATGCAGAGCCTCAGGGACGCGGCCCCGGAGCGCTGGAGGCCTGGCTGGCTGCCGCCAAGGGAAACTGCCCACCCCGCATGTGAGCCCGCCGCCCTGGGCGCGGGAACTGCCGGGCCGCTGTCCCTGCACGCGACACTGCCGCGCGCACGCACAAGCCACGGCTGCGCGCACGCCCGCACGAGCCTGGCCTACCGAGCCGAGCCCCTGGGGCTCCCGACCATCCTCGCGGGGAACGGGCTGCACCCCACGTCCGACCCCAGCAGCTTGCCTGCCGCCCCCCGCCTGATGCCGCCTGGGTGTGAGGTCAGACCCCGAGCCACGGCCAAGATGCCTGACTCGGTCCGGCAGGTTCCCTCCAGGCGCCTGGTTCCTCTCTCAGGGTTATCTGAGTTTCTGTTCCCCTAAATCAAGCTTGGGGCTCCTGTCCCTCGTCTTGGTCATGCCTGAGGCCAGGCTGGCCAGGCTCTCCATAGCCGAGACCACTCTCTGGGGCTGACCCTGAAGACCTGACAGGAGGGTGCAGCCCCGGGCCAGGGAGCCCCCCAGCCTTCATCCATGCCGGTCACTCCCGTGCTCAGCTTCCGGCAGAGTCAGCCTGGGCCCCTCTCCAGACCCCCGGGGCTTCGGGGGAACCTGCCAGGAGGGCTCTGACCTCCCACGCCTGCACTCGCTGCTCCTCTCCCGGGTCTGCACCTCACCCCGGGCAGAGGGGAGGAGGGGAGACGGCCATCAGGCCCCCTCCCCCCTCCCCCGCGCCCTCCAGCCCCTCACCGCCCGGTTCTCCCCCAGGAATGAGCGACAGTGTCAAGGACAAGTTCTCCATCGCCTTCTCCATCGTGGGCATGTTCGCCTCCCATGCGGTGGGGAGCCTCAGCGTGTTCTTCTGTGCAGAGATCACCCCCACGGTCATCAGGTGCGTGTGGGCCGCCCACGGGGCAGTCACGGGGGTCTTCCAAGGACACTGTGGTTGCGGTGGGTGCTGCGTGCCAAAGCTGGTGAACGACCCACCAGCTCTAGCCCGGGTCTCTGGACAAGGTGTGGCCTGCACTGGGCGTCCACTTGGGATGGACTGCTGTTCTACCCTGACCCCCAGGGATCCCCGAATCAGGGCAGAACTGAAGCCTGGTCCATCCAGGCGGCTGGAGGGACGGGGAACGGGGATTTGGAGGTACAAGCCGCACAAAAGGACCTGGTAAAGGAGGGGTGTTGGGGTCCCTGGATGTATGCCTGTGCTTCAGCCCCACCAAGTGCTGCCCACTCTCCTAGGATTCAGTGAAAAGCCGGTCTCAGAAAGGAGAGTAGAAAGGGCCTTGGTTTTCTGCTGGCTGAGAAGCCGGTGTCTCCAGTCCAAAGAAAGGCCTCATAGAAAGCCCAGCCGGTTACGTCACTGATTTGTATGACAAATACTTGTTGGGAACCACCCCACCTCCGTGTGCCTGCCCGGCAGGGGCCGCGTGCAAAGACTGAGTGGCGGGCTGTTTTCTGAAAAGGTGGGGGGAACTGCCCTTTCCTTGAGGGTCAGGGGGCGTGTGCACAGGCTTCGGTGCTGAGGTTATAGCGACACGGAAGGGTGTCCTGCTGTCAAGGGTGTCACTTGGGTTCAGTGAAGTGGTGACTTTCGGTCGAGCTCCTGAACTTGGTGTGTGAATGTCATTAACCTTCTGAGCACTTTGTTAAATGTAATTATGAGTGTGGCAGTTACTCGGCCGTGAGATAGAGCCCAGGCTGCCAGCACGCGACACCTTGCCAGCCTCCATTTCCCATGTGGGAGACACGTGAGGCCAATCCCGTTCAAGGCAGGGTGCCCAGGACGGACTGTCTTGCCCCTGGGCTCTGGGCGGAGGCAGGCAGGTCCGCGGGCATCACTCTGATTCCTCCTTCTGGGTTCTCACATGAGCGCCAAGCCTGACGGCTGCCCCATCCTGGAATATGATGCCAGGAGCTTACTTCAGGCAGGACTCCGCAGAGTGCCCAGGCAGACAGCAGCCCTCTGTGTCTCTCTGCAGGTTAAACTTCCCCCCTTCACAAAGGCGCCCAGCAGGGGGGCTCCTGCAGAGGCAGAAGGGCATGGTCAGACCTGTGTGGTTGTCCCTCCGGGGTGGGCCACCCTCCACCCTCCACCCTGGCGGTCAGGAGACCGCATTCATCACAGTTGGGTTCTGCTGAACAAGCTGAACTGAAGGAAACGGAGTCATCCTTTTCCTTGGAGGCAGACGTGGCAAGATTATTGGGGATGGAAATTCAGCGAATGTTCTCGGGGTCCGCTTACCCCTACAGACAGCTTACCGCTGGGTGATGCGTTTGTAGTTGCAGAGGAAGGAGGTGAGGGGCGCTCCCCGCTGGACACCTCGCACCCCGGCCCTTCCTGGCGTTTCCCCTCGGGGGCCAGTCCCAGAGCTGCTGGGAGGAAATGGGCTTCCTGCCCCCCCCCCCCGCCCCCATCTCGCAGGTGAATCCCAGGGCAGCTGGGAGGGGCCGCTCAGGCCTGCAAGCTTCGTGTTTGCTGGTACAGAACTAGCCTTTTGTTCACCACTGTTACAAAGACACCCTCTGAACAAGCACAGGAGCGAAGGTCAGGGCCTGCCTATCGAGCGGCAAACAGAAGGCTCCGGGGCGCCAGCCGTCACGTCCTCGGGTGACGGGTGTGCTCGAAGGCCTCCAGGTGCAGCAGGGGCTTCTCGGGCGCCACAGACCCCCACCCCTTGGGCTTCAGCAGGACTAGGGGATCTGGCTGGTGAAGAGGTGGCGGTGGCTTTGGTGTGACAGGCCCCGTGTCACCTGCAAGCTGCGGGCGGGCACCCTCAAACTGGACAGGGAGGAGGCAGGCGCTGGGGGCGGAGACAAGCTGCTTCAGCTCCCACCATTTCCAGGCTGCCTGCGCACCAGGGCCTGGCTGTGGGGCTTTTCCTTATGGACAGTCCACACACAGTGTGAGTTTCAGGCGCAGCACACAGTGACTCAGTGAAGGTCACTATATATATTCATTTAAAAGTAAATTATAAAGTGCTGGCTCTGCTCCACGTGCTGTTCAGTACCTCCTTGTGGCTGTTTTACTCCGGCTGGCTTGTGCCTCTTACCCCCCACCGCCATGCCCCTCCACGCTCTCCCCCCAGCAGGAACCACTAACTAGTCTTCTCCATATCTAGAGTCTGTCTCCTTTCTGTTATATTCCCTAGCTCGTTGTTATTTTAGATCCCACCTATAAGTGATACCATACAGTATTTGTCTGTCTCTGGCTTCCTTCCCTTAGCATACCACCCTCCACGTCTGTCCACGTTGCAGACGGCAGTCTTGTTCTTTTTCGTGGCTGACGCTCCATCGCGTGTATATGCTGTGTCTTCTGGATCCGTCCGTGGACACTTGGGCGCTTCCCTGTTTTGGCTGCTGTAAATGAGGCTGCTCCAGACACTGAGGAGCGTGTCTGGTCTTGGTGCTTTTGGTTTTCCTTGGGCGCAGAAGTGGAATCTGGACCATGTGGCGGTTCCAGGGTTCATCTGCTGAGAACCCTCCTCCCTCATGGTCTCCGGGGTGGCTGCAGCACTTCGCGTTCCCACCAGCAGCGCACAAAGGTTGTCTTCTCCACGTCCGCGGCGACGGGGGTGGGGGGGGTGTGTGCTCTTTTTGATGGTGGCCGTCTTGACGGGTGCGAAGCGGCGCCTCGCTGTGGTTCTGACCTGCTTTCCCTGACGGCCGGGATGCGGAGCATCTTTCCCTGTGCCTGTCGCCATCTGCCCGTGTTCAGTTCGGCGACGTTTCGGCCGGGGTCTTGTGTTTTCAGTGTTCAGCTGTATCAGCTGTCTGTCTGTTTTGGATGTTAACTCCTGATCAGTCCTACCACTTGCAAATGCTGTCTCCCATTCAGTGGGCTGGCGTCTCCCTTTGTTGACGGTTTCCCTTACTGTGCAAAACCTTACACTTCAGGCAGTTTAATTAGGTCCTGTTTATTTTTCCTTGTGTTTCCTTCACCTGAGGGGATGAGCAGCGTCACCTGCTGATACCTCCTCACAGGCTCTAGGGGCGCCGGGGCCTGGCTGCCCCCTGCCTCCGTCTGAGCTCATCCCACCCTCCTCCTCGCGGACTGGCTCCTCCCCAGCCACCGCCCCCGCCGGACGGAACCCACCGCGTCCCTGCTCCAGGCGCACCTCAAGAGTGGGCACTAGGGAGGGACAAAGACGCCTGCATGTGATGAGACACGCGGGGCGGCTGCTTACGTCGTATATGAATGTGTGTAGCACAGGCTCCCCCTGGGGGCTGACCCAAGACCCGGGGCCCTTGCCGCAAGTGGGCGGAGCTCACCTCTGCCCCGAGAGAGACTCCTCCTGATGGCCCCATCTGCAGGGACGGGTGGGGACAGAGTGTGTGCGGAGGGTCTGATCCCAGGGACGTGGTGTTATCAGTGACTCCAGCCTTAGTGTTTCTGACAGTGATACTTATGCAGATATTGGCAGAAATATTTGTTCATCTCTGACTTCACAGAAAGGCAGTGAAAGTAAGTAACACAACGGAGGAAGCGAAAAACAGGAGGTTTGTTTTCTGTGTTCAAGATGCTGGGTTCATGTCTTTAAAAGGATAATTTGAAGATTCTTTGTTTTTCCTTTTTCTTTATTCTTTTTTTTTTCCCCCAAAGATCCCAGAATACTTAGTCCAAGCTTGCTACTTCTAAGAAATCTGCCTGCATACCTACCTTTCTATCATTAAAGTAACTTAGGTGTTATTACTAGTAAAAAATAAGGGCCCTTTGGCTCAAATGGTAAAGAATCTGCCTGCAATGCAGGAGACCTGGATTTGATCCCTGGGTGGGGAAGATTCCCCTGGAGAAGGGAAAGGCTACCCACTCCAGTATTCTTGCCTGGAGACGTCCACGGACAGAGGAGCCTGGCGGGCTACAGTCCTTGGGGTCGCAGAGTCAGACACGACTGAGCGACTGACGGATCACCATCACATCACTAGTAAACCAGATATCCAGTGCACAGTGAGCCCGGGTCCTCGTTTCTCTGTAAATCTACTGCTTAAACATGGGCAGGTGCTGCCCTCTCGTGACAAGCTGGAGAAAAGCAGAAACACTTGCGGGACGGGGTAGAGCCTCAGAACCAGCCACGGTAATCATCCCAT
Organism: Ovis aries; assembly: GCF_016772045.2. Taxonomy (NCBI): domain Eukaryota; kingdom Metazoa; phylum Chordata; class Mammalia; order Artiodactyla; family Bovidae; genus Ovis; species Ovis aries. Next base: position 49,574,592 of record NC_056073.1, read on the forward strand.
TCTCTGAACTGAGACTTCTGAAACACGAGAGCCAAAAATGGAATACCAGATTCTGCCACAGCTGTTCCCAATCTTCCTAATTTCAAGGGATCCTTGATAGGAAATCAACAGAAAATGGCTTTTGTGGGAACAATATGTAAAGACGCAGGCACACGTGTATTGCATTTTATATGTATACGTTTGTAGACACAGAGGCACTTTTTAAAATCCAGTCCAAAGTTCTACTGCAAATCAAATACATTTCATTTGATAGACCTCCCAGGTGGCGCCAGCAGTAAAGAACCCGCCTGCCAGTGGCAGCTCAAGGGATAAAGAATCCACCTGCAATGTGGGAGACCTGGGCTGAGTCCCTGGTTTGGGAAGATCCCGTGGAGAAGGGAAAGGCTACCCACTCCAGTATTCTGGCCTGGAGAATCCCATGCAGAGAGGAGCCTGGTGGGCTACAGGTCCATGGGGCCGCAAAGAGTCAGACACGACTGAAGCGACTCGGCATGCGCGCACGCTAAGCTAGCACCTTACCATGACAAGTTCTCCTGGACTCTGAGGGGAGCCCAGCTCCTTCACCAGGACAGGACTCCCTTGGGGGCTGTGTGCCCACCTCCCTCAGCACCACCCAGACTCAGACACAGGAAGGTCACCCAGGTGGAGAAAATGACGGCTCACTGGTATCAAAAGCCCGAAAAACACGCACTTTATCCCCAGCACCGCACACGGCCCCGCAGCGCCCTGCTGCTCCCTGGTGTGACCAGACTCGTGAGGACCAAACGGTTGTTTCAGGCTCTTGCTCATTCATCTTCAGGGGCTCAGCTGCAACACTCTCCCAGGGTCATCAGGCCACTCTGCTGCGTTCACCCGGCCAGCGGCCTCCTGCTGAGGATCAGGGTGATCCGATCCGCAGCGTCCTGCTGTTCACAAAGCACCGTGTCTGCTGTGGATGTTCCAAAAGAGAATCTTTGACCGTCTCTTCCCCACTGCACATTCTTGCCTCCTCTGTCACAGGCCAACTGGCCACGAGGCTGTGGGTTTATTTCTGGGCTTTCTGTTCTGCCTCTGGGCCAGCACCATGCTGCTCTGGCTACGGCAGCTTTGTAGTGTAGTCTGGAGTCAGGGAGCTTGCTTCCTCCAGCTCTGCTCTTCTTTCTCAGAGTTGTTTGGCTATTAGAGGTCTTCTGTGTTTCTGTAGGTTCTGAAATATTTGTTGTAGTTTTGTGGAAGATGTCATGGGTATTCTGATAAGGACTGCACTGAATCTGTAGATTGCCTTGTGTGGTGGTGATTTTAAGAACATTAATTCTGCCAATCCAAAAACAGTGTATATTTCCATTTGTTTCTATCATCTTCTGTTTCTTTCACTGGCATCATAGCTTTCAGAGCACAAGTCTTTTGCCTCCTTAGGTAGGTGGATTCCTAAGTATTTTACTCCCTTTGATGTGATGGCAACTGAGATTGCTTCCTTAATTTCTCTCACTGAGAGTCTCTTGTTCCTGTACAGAAATGCAACAGACTGGTCTATTAATTTTTTATCTTGCTGTTTAACCGAATTCACGGATGAGCTCCTGCAGTTTTCTGGTGGCATCTTTAGGATTTTCTATGTACAGCTTCATGTCATCTGCAAACAGTGACAGTTGTACTTCTTTCCAGTTTGGATTCTCCTCTGATTGCTGTGGCTAGGACTTTCACTCAAAACTACACTGTGTAAACACGGCGAGAGTGCGCACCTTGTTCACATTCCTGATCGCAGAGGAAACGATTTTAGCTTTTCACCATCGAGTATGTTAGCTGTGGGCCTGTGATCATGCTCCTGCTCAGTCACTAAGTCGTGTCCAACTCTTTGTGACCCCATGGACTGTAGTCCCCCAGGCTCCTCTGTCCATGGGATTTCCCAGGCAAGAGTACTGGAGTGGGTTGCCATCTTCTCCTCCAGGGGATCTTACCTGGAGGCAAATCAGACCTGCGTCTCCTGCACCAGCAGGCAGTCTTCACCAGTGCGCCACCGGGCAGCCTGGGTTTGTCATATATGGCCTTTATTGTGTTGAGGTGTATTTCTTCTTGGTGCAGGACCCCCAGCCTGGGTAGCCCGACTTGGGGCTCAGAACTCACTTCTGCAGGAGATCTCTGGAATCTAGTCCCAGCGTGTGGGTCAGCGGGCCAGTGGGGGTCATGAGGCTTTGTGTTGTGCGTCTGGTCCTCCTGCCCATCTTGTCGTGGCTCCTTCTTCACGTCTTTAGCTGTGGGTCTGTTTGGCAGTTTCTGGTCCTTTTCATCAGCGGCTGTTCCGCAGACCACTGTGATTCTGGTGGGCCCGTGAGAGGAGGTGAGCGCGGGGTCCCTATGCTCCGCTGTCTTGGCAGCTTTCATCTTGATGTGCTTTTAATGCCTTCATTAATCTGTGGCCACCCTCCTCTCTTCTAAGCCAAGAGCAAGCCTCGGGACAACAGCGTAAGCTAGTAACACTTGGTTTCCAGACACCCTGTATCATGTACAGCAAGTGAGGCTGGTTTTCCCCCTTACGCTGGTGTTTATTATAGTCACCGTTGAAAGTGAACGAAGAGGCAGCCTGGGCTGACGGGGGTTGGGGGGAGGGGGACGCGGGACAGGACAGGGCGGGGGTGGAGCCCGGCCCGCCCCGCTGACCCGTGCGCCCCGCAGGTGCGGCGGGCTGGGGCTGGTGCTGGCCAGCGCGGGCTTCGGCATGCTGACGGCGCCCATCATCGAGCTGCACAACCAGAAGGGCTACTTCCTGCACCACGTCATCTTCGCCTGCTGCACGCTCATCTGTATCATCTGCCTCCTGCTGCTGCCCGAGAGCCGGGGCCAGAGTCTGCCCGAGAGCATCCCCGACGGCGAGCACTACACGCGCCAGCCTCTCCTGCCGCCCCGGCGCGGCGAGCAGCCGCTGCTGCCCACCCACGCCGAGCTCAAGGACTACTCGGGGTTGCACGACGCGGCTGCCGCAGGCGACGGGCTGCCTGACGGCGCCACGGCCAATGGCGGGCGGCCCATGTAGCTGGGCGCGGCCGTGGGAGACCCCGCTCCGCGGAGGCTGGGGACCCGAGGGTGGGGGTGGGAGACACTGCAAAACTCTCGAGGAGCGCCCGCGTCTGAGGGAGCAGACCTAGCAGACGACCCTTCAGAGACTTTCTTTTCTGCCATGAAATGTTTGTATTTATTTTGGTCATTTTTACAAGAAGCACTTTATTCCCTTCCCTTCACTGATCTCAAAACGGAGCCCCCTCCTCGGGAAGGACGCGCGCGCGCAGGGACCGCGCAGCCCGGCTCCCGGGGGGTGCCCCTGCCCCCGAGCATTCCCACGGCTGCACTTTCCTCAGACTGAGATGTGAATGGTTAGGGTTTTGCTAAAGTCTCTGTGATGGTTTGTAAAGGTCTTTTCTGTAAGGGAAGAACTTCCGCTCTGTGTTAAGGAAAAGCAGCTCACAATCTCATTAAAACCAGCTTCGTCTCTACTTGGAGATCATCCTTTTATACTTGACCCGGAAGCTCTTCCAGGGGAAAAGCATCACCATTTCACCGGAAGTCGTAAATGATGAGTGGTGACATCGCCAAGGTCTTCCAGCGTAGGTCTGCCGGCTCCGCTCCCCAGCAGCCAGCGCCTCGCCTCCCGAGTCAGTGCTGGGCCCTCCTCCCGGTGCAGCTCCGCAGGAGAGGCCCCCGCGCCGCGCCGCCTCGCAGTCAGCGTTTCTGCAGCACGACTTGAATACCGGCTCCTTCCTGAACTAACACCGCACGGAAATCACCAGCCTGGAGGCCCCGGGGAGCCTGCGGGGGACCAGCCGTGCCCTCTGCTTCCCCTGGCCAGGAGCGAGCCTCGGGCGGGGCCTGACCGCAGCCTCGGAGGACATCGAGGCCGACCGAGAGAAGCAATAACCCACCGGAGCTCGCCCCGGCCCCGGCCCCGGCCCACTGTGCTAGGGCGCGCGTCGCGTTCCTCGCCTCGGCCTCCCGCCCGTCCAGGTTAGGCCCTCGGCTCCCGTCTGCGGCTGTTTCAGAAGCAGCGCAGGGGAGGCCAAGAAGCTACCCTCGCCAGCCAGGCGGGCACTGTCTTGCCGCAGCTCTGGCACCCGTCTGGGGACAGCCTGGGCTGCTCTGGAAGGCCCAGCCCCCAGCTCTGGGGCACGGCTTTGCCGTGGGCTGTTCTTCCAGGCAGAGTGTGGTCCCGGGTCTGCGCGAAGCCGCAAGTCAAGTTTCAGCGCGCAGTGGTGCAGCCCCCACGGCCAGGGAAGAGGTGAGCACAAGCCCCACGCTCCCCGCCTGACCCCCCGGCCTGTCTCCCCCCTGCCCCTCACTGTGCCCCTACAGGCTGGCTGACCCCGGCAGGGGCCGTGGGCTCAGGAGAACTTTGTGGGGAAGCAAGCAAACTCGCAGGCCTGCGTTCCAGCCCCTCCTGTGTCTCAGTCACTTCACTTCTGTTTCCATGGGCGGGTCACACTCACCTTCACCTCCAGGCCTGTCTGTCTGCTGCGCAAACTGGGAGGTGCCTCAGCCCTTCTCGCATGCTGGGCACAGGGCCCCCCCGGTCCAGGACAGGCCCACAGTGCAGGTCCCGGGACAGCAAGCGGGGTCCCCGGGCCCCACCCACCAGCTGTGCCTGCACCTGTGGCAGCAGCCCCAGGCCCTGCGTGGCCTCCCGCTGGCGGTGTAGACCTCTAGGGAACGCGTGAGGCCGCAGGGTGTCCCCGCACACCACTCCCAGACTGTCCGTCTTAGGTGACCGCGGTAGACGCTGGGCCTGTGGGGTCAGCACTGTCCCGTCACAGTCAGGCCCGGCTGCTGGACTGGAGAAGCTGGCTGAGCTGGGCTCCTGCAGGCGTGAGGGCGGCACTGCCCAGCAGAGGCCTGTGGCAGCACAGGCTCGGGTTTTGTGAGCAACAGCTGAGAAGCAGGGACAAAGCAGAAAAGCCTCCCGTGGGCCAAGCCCCCGAGACCCCACCCGCGTGGGCAAGGCAGCAGGGCCCGCCTGCTTGGCCAGGCTCTGGTCACGCGTGGGCCCCCGCCCATGTCCTCTGCACTCAGCAGGGAGATGCTGCTCAGGCACCTGAATGCCCGCTGCCCGGGAGACCAGCGCCACCCAGCGCCGCCTCCAGCGCCAACCTGCACACCCCCATCCCGACCCCAGGAAGCCAGGACCCCCTTCCAACAAGTCAGGCACACAAGCGACCCTTCTGCTTTCTGTTCTTTTCCAGAAACCAGTAACAACTCATCCAATATCCCGCATATTACCACCCGAAACAAAGGGTAAAAGAGTTTAAATGTCTCATTTTCTAAGAGCCTAATCACTTGCGACTAGGGGGAAGGGGCTGGTGAGCTGGTTCGACCACAGAAGAGCAAGAATGAGGCCTTGCAGCGGAAGTACTGCCCCAGGTACCACTTCCTACAGCCAAACAAGGGGGCCGAGGGGCCACAAGACTGAGGGGACCCTGGCCAGGACGCAGCCCCGGGCCGGGGGGACACAGCGCGCCGGCCTTGCTGGGGGGCCCTCTGTGCCCCACAGCCCCGACCTGGAGGCTCCTGGGCGGGACCCATGCAGCCCGTGAGTGGACAGGCCCCCTGGAGTGCCTGCTGGCAGCACAAAGCTTCGCCCGGCCCTGACCCAGCCTTCCATGCTGCCTGCATGCCGTCACGGCTGTTGTACCCCGGGGGGGATCTGTGTAAATGTACAGAAATAAAGACGTTGCCCCATTAACACACCTCCTCTGGAATGTCTTCCCTACCTCATCCGGTGGGATCCCCTACAGGGCATTTCACGACCACTGGCTACAAGGAATAAACCCTGTTGCTTCAGGTCTCACCGTGTCTCTGCCTCAGCGCCCGTGTGACCCCAGCCCCGGCCCTGCCCCAGGACGGCGGTGGGGGGGCTCCTGGCCGGGCGGAGGCAGGGCGGGGTGACTGCCCACCACGTGCTGAGTGCCGCCCTCAGACCCCCGAGGAGGGGGCGGCAGGTTTCCGAGCTCGCCCCTCTCGTGTGGACGTCCTGCTGACCTCACCCAGGGCCTGGAGCCTCCCGAGGAGGGAACGATTCTCACACTGTGACTGTCAGGGAAGACAGCACCCAGAGCTCTCTTTAATGTAGTGTTTTTTTTTAACAAGAAAGCAATATTTCTTTAATAAAGTATTTATACCAAACTCTCCTCTCCATAGCCCTGATTTTGTTACCTACTCCGCCCAGAGAGATGCCCGCCGTACCTCCAAGCCGTGACTGGCCGGGGCTGGCAGGTTAGTGGCTTAGCCCGGGACCCGGTCCCTGGAAGGGCCTTTCATCCCAGCTGTCCCAGCTCAGCTGTGGGCACTGGCCGGACACGACACCTGCCACCACGTGAAACGAGCTCCAGGGTCCCAGACCACCACCTCCCAGGACAGAAGGGGCCCACGTGGACCCCAAGCATCAGAGTCCTGTGCTGGCAGCACGCGGGGCACTCTCCAGGCCCACAAAGCAGGGGCCGCCGGACTCTGGGGAGGAAGCTGTGAAAACTCCCCAGGGACGTGACTGGAAGCCAAGTGAGGAACCACCAACCCAGGAACTCCAGCTTCCGGAGAGCAGCACGTGTCCCAGAGAGACTGACGCCACCGTGAGCCACGGAAAAACGCTGAGGATTAAGATGTGGGCAGAGGGGGACGTGGGCGGGAGGGGCCCGGGGCATGAAGGAGAGAGCAGACAGAAGGAAAGACGGCTGGCGGAAGCATGGGGAGGGGCTGACGCTGGGATGTTCAGCGAAGCAGGTAAGCCCGGGACCCAGGTCCTAGGGACCCCGGCACCCAGGGTTTGCAGAGCGTTTCTGGCGATAACCCAGCCCGGTGAGACGGTTCCCACCTACCAGGTGAGGGGACAGGGCCCAGCGGAGCAAGACCCAGGGGATGGAGCCAGCAGGACGGCCTGACAGTCGTGGCCCATGCCCTCTCTCGGACCGGGCGGCCCCCCATCCTCGCACATCTTGCTGGGGCCCTCCTCCCGGGACCCACCCCGGTGACAGGAGGGAGGAGGCCAGCCCTTTAAACACAAACAGGAACTCGTGGACCTGTGCCGCAGTGGATCCAGGCTGTTTATTCAAGCGTCCCCGGTGCCCGAGTCTCTCCGGCTAGAACTTCTCCGGAAAGGCCTGCATTTCCTCCTTGATCCGGTTTTCTACCAGCAACTCGAAGCTGCTACTGGTGTTTGGAAGGTTATAACTGACGAAGACCTGCTTGCTGGTCTTCCTGGCTGAAAGAGAGAGACCACAGGGACGCGTGTGACCCCACGCCTGCCCGTAGCAGAGAAAGGCCTGGGAAAGGCAGGCTTTTCGAGAGCGAAGAAAGCTCTGACTCCGACGACATCACGGGCAACTGCTGCAAAACAGACCAGCTGCCAGAGCCTGCCGGCGTCGGGAAGAGCAGCTCTGAGAGCCACGGCCCCGAGGCCCAGTGAGGCGCACCCCCAGCCCCCGAGTCTGCTCAAGGACCCCGGTGTCTGTGAGCCCCTGCGCTACACACAGGCCGGCTGCTCCGCGTCTTCAAAGCGCAGATAATGTCCACAGATTTAAAATATAAAGGTCCTTCAATACGACCCTCTCCCCCAACCCCACCACCCTCCTCCCAGAGGAGCTGACACTCCTCATGAACGTGTGTGCGGGTGTGCACACACGCGCACACACACGGGTGTGGTTTTCAATTGGACGCTGAGCACACGTCTGAGCCCCTTTCTACAGAACCACCCAGGGCAGGTGGGAGCAGCTCCAACCGTGAAAACCAACCTCAGCTGTAACCCCGGGTCCTGAGGACTAAGCGGGCGGTACCAGCCCCCTCACCTGGTCCCACCCCCGGGGCAAAGGCAAAGCGCTCCTCCCCACAGGCCACAGAGACAGATGAGTCCCACCATCAGAGGCAACAGTGGGCGGAGGGGGAAGCTGGGCCCTTCACATCACAGCAGCTCTGCGTTCAGTGGCAGAAAGTCCCTGTCCCCAGGGGCTGCTGACTCCCACCCCTTCACGCGCCAACCCCGAGCCCACCTTCCACGTCCGCCCAGCAGCCCCTCTGCCCTCCAGAGCCGCATGGAGCAAGGGGTCCCCATTCACGGGAAGCCCCCAGGGCCCCCAGGTCGCTCATCTCCCACACGAGATGGTCTCGGGACACTTGTCTCTTCAGCACCGTCCAGACAACCAGTAACAGTTAATAACGCCTTCCACTGCAGGGTCCAGACCCCAGCTCCAAAGGACAACAAGCAGGGCGTCCCAGGCCGGCCGGCCACGATCTCAGCAAGCATGTCACCTGCCCCGGGGGGCGCTGGCATCTCACCACATGCGTCTGACCCTGCTGGGCAGTGGGCTGGCATCTCACCACGCATGCCTATCCCTGCTGGGTGGTGGCCAATGGCTGCCAGGTTTGTGGATATCGGTAGGTAGGCGCCTCCATCACATCTGACCTAAGTTACAGAGGATGTCTGTATTCTGTTTCAGATTACATTGTTTGTAAACTGATGTAAACCACGTGAAAGAAAAATGCTAATTTAAAAAAACCCCAACATTTGCACAAAATGCAAAAAAAAAGATTAAAAGAGCCCCAGTTTACGCTCACAGATTGCCTCACCCCCAGGACACTGGGAGCCAGCTCATTCGTGTCTCCTCAAACGAGCTCCCACTGCCTCCACTCCCGGACTCTGTCCACACTCGGGGACCCCCCAGTCCGAGCTCCACACGCAGGCAGGCTCCCGCCCTCCTCCACCAGGCCCAGCAAACGGAGGTCTGGCTGCTGCGGGGGATGGTGTTACCCTGAAACGCAGGCACACACAGTGAAGCAAAAGGGCATCAGGGTTCCAACCCATTTCCACTGAAAACTAGCAACTCTGGCGAAGGCAGAGAAGGAAGAGCAGCACCTGGGAACCAGACGAAGGCGAAACAGGAAGCTTTCCTATTCTTCCTGCTGGTTATCTGTGGATTCAGAACTGCTTCCTGTTAAGAGGTCACCAAGATAACGTACTACTCGGGTTCCTATACCTTGAGACTAAAGCTCAAGTGTGGTGGATGGTCCTGAGACGCGGCCGCTGGCCCTGTGGTCTCCACCCCGTCTGGTGCGGCCTGTGGGCGCTGTGACAACCCCGCCCCTAGAAAGCTGCCATTCCCTGGGCTGCATGTGACTGTGGGGCGTCCCAGAGCGACCGGCACAGACATGCCCACTCCCCAGGGACCAGGCTGACAGATCTGTGAACACAGCCACAGGTAAGCGCCTCAAAACCATGGCAGGGGTCCCATCGCCACACCCCGGCAGGCACTGGGCTCCACACGTGGCCGGGACACTCAGGCCAGACGGGGGCGAGGCTGCTCTACCCACTGAGGTTCCCAAGCACCAGGGACCACCAGGCACGGGCATCCTCACCTGGACCAGCGAGGCATCTGCAGGACGTGTGCTCTGGGTACAGTGGAGGCTGGAGCCCCCAAACCTCGCCAGGCCCTCTCCCTTCGAGCTCTGAGCAGCATCACGTGCAGTGGATGCTACCTGGAGCCGCTGCCACTGGGCACCGTGGGCATCCCTCACCCTCGCCTCCCATGAGAACGAGGAGCAAAATCACCTGTCACTCATCGGCTCGGAGGCAACCAAGGCCATCGGAGCGGGTGGGGAGCAGGCCCCTGGAGAGGGTGCTGGCACCACCTCCTGAGACCTGTGCTCAAGGCCTGGGCTTCCTGCAGCAACCAGGGGGGTCACCTCCCAGACGGAGACCGTTCCTCCTACGCTGACTCACCTCCCCACTCCACTGAACAGCGAGGTCCCCACCTGGGCGCTCCGGCAGCTGAGCTGAAGAACTTACCTAAGCGCTGGGCGAGGCCGGTGGACATGGTGTCAGACGTGTCCCCGAGGAGGGCAGTGGACAGGGGGATGGAGTCCTGCAAGGAAAACAGAGCGATACTGGTTCCTCTGCGAGGTCCAGCGCTCCTGGATCACCTGGGCCCCCCTTCCTGCCACAGACCAGCCTCCCCCTGCAGTGGGCCTGTGTCCTCTCCCAGCAGCAGACAGGCCTGCCCAGGGAAGGGCTGGAGCAGCCCAGAGGGGCAAGTGGGTGCAAAGTCAGAGGGGCGGGGGCACCGCAGCCGTGATGGGGCCTGGAGGTCCATGCAGGCTCTGAACTCTTGGGGGTCTGAGCGGAGGGACAACAGCGCTGATGCTGTCAGTGCCAGGCTAAGCCAGGCCTGCAAGAGGAGTGTCCAGGTCCTAGCGTCCTGACCCCAGCACCTGCGAAGGTGACTTTATTTGGACACAGGGTCTCTGCAGATGTAGTTGAGATGTAAGCAAGGGGAGGTGGACTCTTCCTCTAACAGGACTGGTGTCTTAGGAAGAAGGGGAGAGACAGATGCACAGAGGAGGCCTGGGACACTGGAGCAGGACTGGGGTGATGAGGCTGCCAGACCAGGGGCCGCAAGGTGGGAACAGCGCCGCAAGGTGGGAGCAGCGCCGCAAGGTGGGAGCAGCGCTGCAAGCCCAGAAGCGGGAGGAAGCAGCCCGCTGACGCCTCGATTCCGCCTTCTCTGCTGTTCTCAAGCTCCCCGGGCTGCGGCCCTTGGTTACAGCAGCTCTGACACACGGTGGCAAAGGGGACCTCGGCCGACGGCAGCGATGGCGTGGGGCCCAGGTGACAGGTGAGGGAGGTGAGAAGTGGCCGGATTCTGCGGGAGGGGCGGCCTGGGGTCTGGAGCGCCCAGTGGGACACCAGTTACAGCCCGATGGGACGGCGGAGGGAAAGGGCGGGAGAGAGGTCCGTGCGGGAGATGTAAGCAAACGCGGTCAGCGGGGAGCCGGCAGAAAACCGGGGGGACACGCCACCCCCGGCCCAGGGAGGGTGAGAGCGGACAGCAGAGGTCCCACGGGGGCCCTGACACTCCAACCAGAGACGCGGGGTGGAGGGAACCAGCCGTGCGGAGGGACAGAGCCCCGCGGCGGGCGGCGCAGCCCCCGGCCCCTCCCCCACCCGCCCCGCCGGGACCCCAGCGCCCCTCCCCCTGCCTCCGCCCCCTCCCCCTGCCTCCGCCCCCTCCCCCTGCCTCCGCCCCCTCCCCTCCCCGCCCCTCCCCGCCCCCCGCCGCACTCACGTAGCGCGTGCACATGGCCACGGCGAGGTTGCGCAGGTGCGGCGTGGCCCCCACCCAGAGGAAGAGCGAGTCCGTCAGCCGCATCACGTGGAAGTGGACAAGCTGCTCCCACAGCCGCGCGCTGAAGTTGTGCAGGGACACGTCCCCGCCGGCGGCAGCCGCCGGCCGCTCCATCCGCACGGAGCCCGGCCGCGCCAACCCGCCCGCCGCCACCAGACGCCAGCAGGAGAGCGCCGAAAGGCCGAGTGGGCGGGGCCTTCCGGGAAGGCGGGGCCTGGGTGGGAAGTTGAGGGGCGGGCCCGGGAGGGGGCGGGGCGGGCCCGGGAGGGGGCGGGGCGGGCCCGGGAGGGGGCGGGGCGGGCCCGGGAGGGGGCGGGGCGGGCAGGCGTCTTCATTGGGCGCAGTGTAGACTCGCAGGAGCACCTTCCCGGGTATAGACGCATGATCTCGCGCTGTTTACTCGGTGCCACGAGCGCTCAGCGCTGCCGCCTGTGTCCCGCGAGCTGGATTACACTTTCTAAAACCCTCCTGCTGCCAGCAGCCCCGTAGCTGCAGGAGGCCCATGAGAATGGCAGCGATGTTGCAGGAGCTCTCAAAAGGAGAGCTGCGTGGACTGAGTTAGGGGCGTGGACTGAGTTAGGGGCGTGGGCTGACGCGCCTTTGGTCCGAGACAGCAGAGCTGACCCCTGTACAAGCGTGGGCCTCGGCTAACGGTTCAGCCCGAGACTCAGTCTCCCCATCTGCCTCAGAGACGGGGACGGGGGCCACTGTCAGCCCTGCTGGGGAGCTTGACTTGAGTCACTCTGGCACCCTTAGAGTTGACACAGGGACCCTGCAGTGTGTTGAGAGAGTGTCTTTGTAGTAAAAAGCACAGAGCGCCCATTCTTGTCAGATTCTGTTACAACTAACTTGGGCTTAAGGATAGAGATATCAGTTCTTCCTTTTAAATCCCTAACAGGTCTAAATTGAACTGACAGTTAAGAAAGTAAGTATTGTTAAAAAGCTTGCTCTGTTCGCTAATTAATGATTCAATCTATAATTTTCAGGTCAATATTATAATAGATTAACAGCTTTATTAAGAAACTACAATAACTGCACTGATCAAAGTCTACAAACTGAAGCTGTAACGCGTGTAACTCATAAAATCATCACCACAATCAAGAGGGTGCATGTCCATCACCCCCAGAGGCTTCCTCAAGCCCCTGGGAGCGCTTCCTGACCCCCACCCGGGACGCTGCGCTGCACTCAGTCACAGAGCAGTTTGCATTTTCTAGAGTTTTATGTAAATGGAACGTACAGTGTATACAGTGTTTTGTCTGCCGTTTCTCTCCTCACAGTTATTTTGAGATTCACGCAGGCTGTTACGAGTCAGTGATGATCCGGGTTCCGCTGGCTGGACACATCGCTGTGTGTTTAGCGGCCATGCGGTGGTGTCCACTTGGGCAGTTTTCAGTTTGGGGATGCTGCAGTTAAGCTGCTGCAAACACGTGTGAACAAGTAAGTCTCTGTGTGAACATGTGCTTTCATTTCTCGTAGTTAAAGACCTGGAGCAGAATGGTTGTACCGTGTGTGACTTCTTGAGAACCTGACAGACTGTTTCCACAGTGACTGTGCACTGTATGTCCCAGTCTGTTTCGTTTAGCCATCCTAAGGAGTATCTCAATGTAAGTTTAATTTGCACTTCCTTAATTAATAATGAACTTCAATTTATACATTACATCATACACAAAGTGAAGTCAAAATGGTTCAGAGACGTAAATGGGAAACCTAAAGCTGTCGGACTTGCAGAAGACATAGGGGAAAGTCTGTGACCTTTTATCAGACCAAGATTTCACAACAAAATACCAGAAGTGTGATCCATGAAAAAATAAGTCAACAAACTGGACTGACACAGCAGGTGATGTCACCCCACATTAACTCCTAATACCCTCTTAATGCCTTGTCCCCTTAGAAGACAAACGCCATTTTCAAATCAAGAGTTTCTCTCTCTAAAGAATCCTGAAGAGCTGTCTGAGAACCTAAGGCAACTAGCTAACCCCCTGTTCCCTGCCTCCTCCCCAGTCCAGCCCCAGCACAGGTGGGATTGTGCTCCTCTCTGTTCTTCCCACTGGGCTCAGATAACCACCAGGGAAGTCACATGACCCAGCAGGCAGGCTTACAACCTCTAACCACCCCATCAGCAGCTGTCCCTAACACGCTGCCCTGCGGGCCCCAGGATTGCACCCTCTCATTTGCCTCGAGGACGCTTCCCCTCAAGCCCTAACCCCACCAAGCCCAAGTTCACCACATAACCCAGCTTCTGCATTTAGAAAGAAAATCGAGGTTGTCAGGCTCAATTTCCCCAAGGCCTTGTCCCTCTACTCAAACCCATACCTTCCGGTGGCCTCATTCTTACCTCCTTCTCCCCCTCATTAAGCAGAGATGCCCCCTCCCTGTGTCCGAGGTTGATTCTTCCCTCTGTGCTCTGACCCTGCCCTCCTGCATGTCCTCAGGAACCCACCCCATCAACCATGCCAGTTCTGCAAACACTGTGGTGGCCTCTGAGATGTGCCACCCAGACCCCCTTCAAGAAAGGACTGGCTGTCCCAGCTGCTGGAACTGCCCAGAGCAGACAGCCTCCCGCTGTGGGCTCCTTCGGGGTCTGCACCCCCTCCCCAGGCAGCCCACACCCAGTGACTGACAGAAGCAGCTGCGGAAAGGCTAGGCCATTTCAGCTCAACACGGAACAACTGCGGGGGCCATTTTCATTCCAGACTGATGCTCTGCAGACGCTGAGCTCCACAAGGAGGCCCAGCCCCACCCCCACCGCCTGCCCTGTGCTCCCCCACCCTCCCTGACTTCCCTGCAGGAGAGCCCCCTGTCCGGAGGGAGGTTCGCTGACTCTGCCCAGTGGGGAGCCTCTCCTGGCCTGCCTTTTTACTTCGCACAGAGCAATCATTGGCACAATGTCCTTTTTCCTGCCCACCTTCCTTCTCAGGAAGCTTCTCGGGGCAGCTCCGGGGGCCCCTCACCTTGGGGTAGGTAGCTGGCAGGGCCCTGGGGGCACGGGGAAGATGGACTGAATGGTTGGGGGAGTGAGGGAGCTGGAGGAACAGCCAGGGACTTCACGGGGCTGCAGGCTCCTGGCCTGGCCCAGCTCTCGCTAGCGCTGTGTCCCTGCGCTGGGCCTCTGTTACCTTAGCTGGAAATGAAAAGACTGGCTTAGGTCACCTCCAGGGCCCCTTCCTGAAGCGACTTAGCAGCAGCAGCAAGGCGCCTTCCAGGGCTAGTGTCCTGTGAAGATCAGATAAGCATGCAGACGGGTAACAGGATCCTTCCACTCCAGGACAGGCAGGAGCCTGTAATTCTGCAGGGGGCCGCGGGGTGGCAGGTGGGAAGGAGGCGGGCCCCATGCAGAGCCGCCTTGGCTTTGCAGAGCAAAGGAAGGGCCTGGATCCTATCCTCAGGGTCAGTCTTTTCTCTAAACTGTTTAATTTTAGAACACTCAGGTAAAAGAGCAGGTCCTGGTTCCCACGCTGCCCACAGCCCCCAGATGCAAAGCCAGCAGCAGGAGGCTTCAGGAGAGATCAGCCTGCCAGCTGTGGGCTTGAAGAGGGGATGGGCCGGTGTTTCAACTCATCCCTCTCCTCTCTCTGCCACCCGTGTGGGTTGTGAGCCTCGGTCTGGTGTGAATTTCACCAAGAACTACAGGCTTTAGGTGATGGATAAGAGAACCGCCCATGGGGAAGACACCTATCAGCTTCCCCCCCGGGGGAGGAAAGGTGAGTCCCAGGTTCATGATGGGCCCCACCTGGAGATGCAGCTGTGCGCAGGCACGTGTGTGGCGTGTTCACAGCACAGTGAGTCACAAGAACATCCAGGATGTCAGCAGCATCACCACAGTCTCTCATGAGATCCTTGGGCCTTTAATCCAAAGTCAGACCCAAACTCTGCTATATGCCAGGTTAGTAATAGACCAGGTTACATGATGGTAATGTTTTAACCCTGAAACAGCAGTGCTGTGACGGAACCAACTCTCGTCTTCAGCTCACGATGTGTTTCTAGCTTGGACAAGAGGGTAGGAGGTGGGGGAGTGGGGGTACTGGGCTCCAGGTGCCACCTCGGGTCACAGCTGCAGTGCTGGGTCCAGCCTTTCAGTGCTCTGACCCAGAAGTGACGCATCACAGCCTCTTATAGCCCACTCACCGCAGATAGCCACCCGTCACTGTGGCTGGGCGTGGAGGGGTTCCAGGATGGGGGGCAGATGGAGTGTTGGATGAGCACCACTATTCTGCCACCGCAACAGAACAGCACGATTTTCTAAGAGTGATCACAACCAGTGCAGTCCAGATTTCCCAGGGCCCCGGGTCAGGAGGCGTGGCCCAAATGGTTAAACCACTCGAGTCATTTTCTAAACCGAAGAGTGTTCGATAATGCATGCCCTGCCCCAGATCTGTCCCACCCCCCGCCCCAACCCGAAAAACTTTCTCCAACTGAACCATTACATCCACTTCCATCCCGGGATTAAGTCCAGTCCTCCACACGCGGGCCCCGTCTCACGTCCAGGGCGGCACCAGCAGGTCGCATCTCTCTCCTGCATCTTTGACCCGCCCCTCCCTACTAGACGACTCCTGTCAGTGTGCAGACGCATCTTTAAACAGATCCCTGTCTCCCCACTGGCTCTGAGCGGCCCCACAACATGCCTGCCATTCCTCACCCTTGCCTTCTTGAACCTACTCCATCCAGCTGCCTTTCCGCGCCTGAGTGGGTCCCACCGACGCCACCAAAGACCTCGGCTGTGAGAGCCGTAGGCTGACACAGCCTCTCCCCTGCCCCGGCTGCTGCAGCTTCCAGCATGTCTCCTCCCTCCTGCCCCTTCTCAGGGTCCCCCCAGGTTCTGGGTCATGGTGGTCCCAGTCTCCCCAGCTCCAGGGCCCACTTGCTGCCCGAGCTGCTCTCCCTGCCAGGGGACCCCACCTCACAGCCCACACCGACCTCCCCCGAATTTGTGTCCCTGTAGGCAGCCTCCTTGCTGAGCTTCAACCCTATAAGTTCAGCTGCCCACCAAGCATTTCCATTCGAATGTGCCTAGAAACCTCTCATTTTCCAGGGGTCCCCCGGCAAGCTGGTTCCTCCAGTCTCCCAGTTTAGAACGTGGCCCCTGATTGTTAGGCATTCAGGCATCTCCCTGCTGGCTCTGCCCATCGCCTCCATCTGACGCAGACACTAACCTAAATGGTTCCCCCACCCCACGGCCTCCACCCTCATCTCAGCCCCTGGCCAGGTATCTATTCTCAGAATAGCAGGGTGAGTCCTTTAAGCAGCTCTCATCTTCCGTCATTTTTAAAATAAGAGGATTAGATTCTCCAACCAAAATTACCTAATGTGAGGAGTCTGTTTTCAGGGAAGACTTCTAAAAGGGGCTATCAGAACTATTCTGTGTGTGTGTGTGTGTGTGTGTGTGTGTGTGTTAGTTGCTCAGTCGTGCCCAACTCTTTGTGAACCCCATGGACAGAGGAGCCTGGAGGGCTCCATGGGATTCTCCAGGCAAGAATACTGGAATGGGTTGCTATTTCCTTCTCCAGGGATCTTCCCAACCGAGGACCTGAACCCGAGTCTCCTTCATTGCAGGCAGATTCTTTGCCATCTGAGCCACCGGGGAAGCCCCCATCAGTCTTTGAAGTCCCCAAAGGCCAGCGTTCCCAGTGCATCCGCCTCTCCCTTGCTCCTCAGGCAGCTCCCCTACTCTCTCTCCACGAATGCAGACAAAATATTTTTGCTGGCACCAACTGTCCCAGAACATTCCTTAGCACTGGCACGAAAGAAGAGCTCTGCCCAGGTTCTGACGTCATCAGGCTCAGGCACGAAAGGAAAACAAGATGACCCTGCTGGTGTGCTCCAGAGGAAGACAAACCTTCAGGAGGCAGAAGCAAGCTGAGCCATCACTGTTACCACGGATAGAACCCTCTATCGTGAGATTTTTCTGTAACTGCTTTTAAAATGTTCAGTTTCTTTACCAATTACACTTCAGCACAGCCCCACCCCACCCAGAGGTTAACCTGTTTAGCCTCTGCTGCAGACCAGCCGACCTCCTCACTTCACCTCCATCCTGGGCCCAGCAGGAGCCCCAGTTCTCATGGTTCTCTGGACGAACCATGCTGCTGCTGCTGCTGCTGCTGCTGCTGCTGCTGCTGCTGCTAAGTCACTTCATTCATGTCCGACTCTGTGCAACCCCATAGACGTAGACAGAAGCCCACCAGGCTTCCCCGTCCCTGGGATTCTCCAGGCAAGAACACTGGAGTGGGTTGCCATTCCCTTCTCCAACGCATGAAAGAGAAAAGTGAAAGGGAAGTCGCTCAGTCGTGTCCGACTCTTCACGACCCCATGGACTGCAGCCTATCAGGCTCCTCCGTCCATGGGATTTTCCAGGCAAGAGTACTAGAATGGGGTGCCACTGCCTTCTCCGGGAGGAACCATGAATGATGAATAAAATGGTTCCCCCAGTCTGGCTGGCCAGGGGTGTAGCCACGTGGGTGCCCACCCACAGGCCCAGGGAAGGTGGACACAAGCCCAGAATTCAGGAGCTAGAGCAGGAAAGGGCCTTCCAACAAGGGCAACGGCTGGGTGTCCTCACCCGGCTGACCCCTGCAGCTTCTAGGACTCACTGAGCTCTGGGCTAGAGGATGGCATCTGACCCCCCAGGCAGGGCTGCTGCTGCTAAGTCGCTTCAGTCGTGTCCAACTCTGTGCGACCCGGTAGACGGCCTCTCACCAGGCTCCCCCGTCCCTGGGATTCTCCAGGCAAGAACACTGGAGTGGGTTGCCATTTCCTTCTCCAATGCATGAAACTGAAAAGGAAAGGGAAGTTGCCCAGTCGAGTCCTACTCTTGGCGACCCCACGGACTACAGCCTACCAGGCTCCTCCGTCCATGGGATTTTCCAGGCAAGAGTACTGGAGTGAGGTGCCATTGCCTTCTCCGCCCCAGGCAGGGCCCGGATGATAATTAACAACGGGGGCAGGTGCCCGGCCACTTGGGGGAGACCCTCACAAGGATCCCATGAGCTGACTGTTATGACTTGAGTTTTCAAACAAGGAGATGAACAAGGAGGGACAAGGGACCCCAGAGACCCTTGGTCACTGCGGGCAGGGCTGGGCCTCTACCTACCCAATGGGGCCTCTTTTCCCATCACCAGGGAGGGGGCACTGAGTGCCAGCCAGGGAGCCAGGATGCAGGGCGTGCACAGGCCGGGGGCGGGGAGCCTGTTCCACACCGCATCCCTCGTCGGCTTCCACGGCTGGACACCAGCCACGGCCGGACACCAGCCACGGCCCTGAAGGTGGGCAGGGGCTCGGCCCGGGTCACCAAAGCCAGGGGGACTTGTATTCTCTCTCATCCCAGACCTCGGGATTTCCCACGACCCCAGCTGTTAGCCTTTCAGGTATGCTGCTCTCAGTGTGACTGTTTCGTGACTCAGCACTTTTCAGAGGAGCAAACTCGCACACCCGGAGGAGCACCCACTCCGCGGATGGGGTATGCCCTTGTGGTGGGGACATGCGGCCATCGTGGCTGTGTCGCTGTTGGGAGGGCCCCCTGAAGGCGCTGGGGAGCCCGTGGGGTGGCTGACACGAGGAGACGCGGGAGGAAGTGGAGACACAGCTGCCGGTTGAGGCTCCGGGCGCGGCCTCCCAGGCTTCTTCAGAATCCTGGCAGCTCTCGGAGCCGAGGACCGCCCCCCCAGGAGCGGACAAGGAGGACGGGGAACAAAAGCGGCTTCTCCCGAACACTGTGCGGCTCCGGGGGAAGGGTCACGTGACGCAGAGCAAAGCTCAGTCTGCAAGGCCCGGCGGGGGAGGGGGCGGGGAGGAGGAGGGGAGGGAGGAGGGGAGGGAGGAGAGGGGGGGGGGGGGGGGGGGGGGCGGCTGGCGGCTCAGAGCACTGGGGGTCTTCAGCGTCACAGCCCCTTTCCTGCCAGGGTGCCAGCCCGGCCCCTCGGCCCCCGAGCCCCTCCCAGAGCGTAGACCTGCAGGGCCCAGACCGTGGCTGCCGGGTGGGTCCCTTCCTGGTGTTTTCTTCCCGGCCCTGAAGAGGAGTCCAGCGGCCCAAAAACGAAAGACGCGGCCCATGAAAGCAGCTGTTATTTCAAGGAGAGCGGGGAGCAAGCCAAAGGAAAAATGAAAAGGTCCAGCGACAAAACGCCCATTCATGGGCTCACTCGGCAAACATTTACTGAGGCCATCTGTGCTCCAGGCCCGCCCCGAGTGCTGGGGGCACAAAGATGCCCTTGAGCGCGCGCCCCGCCCCCGGCTGCCCAGCCCGTCCGCCCGGCGCGCGGGGAGGGCCGCACCCCTCCACCCCCGACGCTCAGCTTCCGGAGAGCGGCCGTGTGCACGCGCATCGCGCCCGGATGAATGGACCTGCGCACTGTGCGGGGCGCAGGTGCATCCGTGCTGCCCGATACCTGGTTACTCTCCGGGGCGGGAGATGGAGACCACCAAGGGGCCCAGGAAGGCGTGCAGTGCCCACCAGGAGGGTCCTGAAGCCGTCCCCTCTGATCTGAGCACTTTCTGCATTGATCCTTGACTAGCCTACGAGTCTATGTGTCTGTATAGGTATTTATAGACACGTCTGTGTAGACTCAGAGAGCAGGAGGCCTTCCACGGCACCTTTTCCACTGCCTCTGCACAGAACCAGATCTAAACAGAACTGGCCCCTTCCCTATTTACCCCAAATTTTATCACATCTCCACGAAAAAGGTCTTTATCCCAGTCCATAAAATGCAATAATTAAGTCCATTGATCCGAATGATGGTTCTGTTGCAGGAAGAGGGACCCCTTCCAGGGCCGGAAACTGGGCTCTTGTCTAACACTCAGAAATGAATTGTCTGAGGAGACACATGTGGTGACAAAGCAGATTTTATTGGGAAAGGGCACCCGGGTGGAGAGCAGTAGGGGAAGGGAACCCAGGAGGACTGCAGGTGATGGGATCAGTTTCCAGGTGGTCTTTGGCCAATCATTCTAATTTAAAGTCCTTCCTGGTGGCGCATGCATCGCTCAGCCAAGATGGATGCTAGCGAGAGGGATTCCAGAAAGTGGACGGACACTCGATGTCTCCTTTAGACCTTTCCCAAACTTTTCCGGTTGGTGGTGGCCTATTAGTTCCGTATTCCTTTTCAGGATCTCCTATCATAAAACAGCTCATGCAAATGGTTACTATGGTGCCTGGCCAGGGTGGGCGGTTTCGATCAGTGTGCTTCCCCTGACAGTTCCTGGTCTATAGGGAAAGTGAGTTCCCAGCTTTTCACTTACCCATGCATATGTTTATCCTACAAATTATTGAGTGACAACTGTGCTGTGTACCAGGCACCAGGGGAACAAAAGAAAATGAAGACAAAGCTCTTTTTAACGAAAGGAATGGAAAAGCAAATAACTACACTGCAGCGCGGCAAGGGCTGGGCTCGAGGCAAAGTGGGTAGGGTGGGGCCGCCCAGCGCAGCTGGAGCCCTCAGGAGGAGCTCCTGGAAGAGGCGGCGCCATGCAGGAGGATGACGGGAGTCAGATGGACGACGGGAGGCCTGGGCACGGCTGGGGGAATGTGCAGGGTGATGAGCAGTTGAGATGGACGACGGGAGGCCTGGGCACGGCTGGGGGAATGTGCAGGGTGATGAGCAGTTGAGATGGACGACGGGAGGCCTGGGCACGGCTGGGGGAATGTGCAGGGTGATGAGCAGTTGAGGTCCGCCTGGAGAACACACCTGGGACGCAGGGCAGAGAAGGTTCAGAGGCTGGTACACAGACAGGGAGAGAGATGAGCTGAGAAGGCGCTGACGCGGACGGAAGGGGAGGACTACAGTCCGCAGGATTCTCCCAGCCGACCTGGCTCTATAAGAAACCCTCATCTGAACGTCTAGGACCCCACTCAGAGTGGGAACTTGGCCTTAAAAATGGAGGAAATTCTGCAGCAGGCTACAGCATGAGGAACCTGAGGATACTGTGCTCAGTGAGATAAGCCAGACACAGGGGGAGAGGAACGGGGAGCTAGTGTCTAATGGGGTAGAGTTTCAGATTTGCAAGATGAGGAGTCAGCCCTATGGATGGATGGTGTGATGGCTACAAAACAGTGTGAACGGATGTGATACCACAGACCTTATACTTCAGAATGGTTAAAAGGGAAATTTTATGTATTTTACCATATTTTTTATATTTTTTTTAGAAAAAGAAAGGTGACCTTAGCTTGGAAAGTCAACTACATTCATGATGTATTCAACCAGACCCCTAAGAAGGCTTCCCTGGTAGCTCAGCCAATAAAGAGTCTGCCTGCAATGCAGGAGACCCGGGTTCGATCCCTGGGTCGGGAAGATCCCCTGGAGAAGGAAATGGCAACCCACTCCAATATTCTTGCCTGGAAGATCACATGGATGGAGGAGCCTGGCGGGCAACACCCCATGGGGTTGCAAAGAGTCAGACACACAACCAACACACACAGGCCTCACCCTAAGAAGCCGGCACGCACTCTGCTGTCCAAACCATGCCAGGCCCTCACGACAGTCTGGGCCCTGGGACCTGCCGCAACGGCGCTTGTACCTGGACAAACATCTCCTTGAGCAACAAAATACAAAGATACTGAATGGCTGGGACTAAAAATAACTGCAGGCACGCCCAGCTGAGCAGATTATGAACAAGATACTCAAGAGGCCACTTCCGAGGTGCCGGGAGCAAAGGCAGGTCCTGGGCATGGTCTCTGCACACAGCGCCACCGGGGTGGGGGGGCCAGCAGACCACCTAAGCCACCCTCCAGTCTGCCCGCACGCTCACCCCATTTAAGGGGCCGGCCCGCCCTCCTCAGGGAGCACCCAGGGCACCTGTTACTGGTCTTGACTCCTTCACGCTGCTGAGCCCCCAGAAAAGCTTTGCCTGGATTTCTGTCTGGCCTCCTATCAACTTCTATTGAACAAGAATCCAAGGACCCGGGTGGGAACACTCTCCGAGAACCCCCAACGAACACTGAATTGTTTGTTACTGATGCTGCAGAGGTCCTGGTTCACAGTTCTGTAAACTTCCAGATCAACTTCATTTCCAAGAGCCCCTCTGGGTCAGTGGCCCCTTTCTGGACACTCCTCTCTGGAAGCCGCGGCTAAAAGCCCACCACGGCTTCCAGGCCCGGAAGAGGCACTGTGCAGCCCCTGCCCCCAACTCGCCCAGCCCGGCTGCGCAGCAGGCCTACGGGGGAGGCGGCAGGACCTCCACCTGGCTGCAGAGCTCAGTTGTAAGCTCCTTGCCCACAGGCCCTAGGCGCTGTGCTGAGGTGAGAAGCCAGCATTCCAGGAAAGCAATCAGCGCATCGCCCCCTTACACCTCCTAGCTCCTTGCACTTTGCTTCGAGTTGCAGCACGCAAGTGCAGCCTCCGGGGCCCAGCTCTGCCACTTGGGTTTTTCCCACTCACTTGGCACCAGACCCTGACCCCTGGCGTGCTCTCAGCTAGCAGTGTGGATGCCGTTTGTCTGCCGGGGTGCCCGCCGCAAGCGGGGAGCCGCTGCCACGTTCCTCATGTCCTCTCACGCCACCCAGGGAGGCGTCCGCGTCCTTCCGTTTCTCCGTTTAGGTCACGGTTTGAGTGCAGACTGGGTGTTCTTCGCTCTCTGCTCGCCCACTTGGTCTGAGAGACCTGGGCTCCCCTTGCAAGTGTCTTTAAGGCCTCGCTCCGGGTTCAGAAGATGTCCCCCATCCGTCTGTGTTCCTGACTCATCGGCTTGCTTGTCTCCTGTACCCCAGCCCTTCCCGGCCACAGGGCCCAGTTTCCAGTCCAACCACAGCAGCGAGAGCACTGCAACCCCAGCCCGGGGTTCGCTGGGGGCGGCGGGGAGCGCTCCAGAGCCGCCCAGACGCTACTGGACCCGCAGGGTGGACCTGAGGCTGCAGGATCAGCGCCCGGCGGGCCGCCGCCCTCCTGCACAGACGCCGGGAAGGCCGCAGCACCTTCAGCTGCTCCTCTTTCATCTCAAAACTGCATGGCCGGGTGGGGCTCAGGGCAGAGAGAATAGGGCTCACCTGCTGGGCTTACGGGGCACCGTGGGTTCCGGAAACCCACACCGCTGCTAAAGAGGCACGGAGACTGCGGTCAACCGGTGCAGTTCCATCACTGTCTTCTCGTGGCTAAAATGAAATCCTCCAGGGCGCACAGGCCCAACTACCCTCCCTCAGCACCCCAGCACCCCGCCCCACGGCCCCTAAGCGAACGGGCCTCTCCCAGGCCCCTCGAATCACCGCGTGAGCGCTCCTGGAGGTGCTCACTGAGACCAGGGCCACACTGCGCCCTTCCCGGGCGGCGCATGGGGGCCCGGAGAGAGTTCAGTCTGGGTGGCTGGTCTGGAGCAAAGAAGGCCTCACAGAGGCTGCAGAACATAGGTTCACCTCTCTGCCTTTGCCCAGGGGGTCACCTCTATGATGACCCTGTAATTACTAAAGACACCAGTATTTAAGCTGAGGGTTTGCTTTTTTTTTAAGTGAAATCCCAGAATCAATCACTTGTCTCCCACACCAGGTACTCTGTAAACATTCAGAGAGAGTGAGAGGAAGAGATGGAGGGAGGGAAGTGATGAGAGGGTGGGTTCGCCAGGCCAGGACCGAGAGCGCCTCCGTGACTCACCTTGACAGCACCTAGTCCGAAAGCCGCCCAGACTCACCGTCACTCCGGCCTCTGCAGCCCTCAATTACTTGTCTGACCACACGCTCGATTTAGCAGAGAGCAGAAAGGTTTGGGGAAGCGTAAGAACCGGCTAAACAAAAGCAATGAGGGGAAGGAGATGAGGATGGAAAAACATCAGAGACCCCAGGGCCTTCGCTAACCTGACCACCTGGGCTGCCGCTCAGCTCCAGGAGGGCGGGGGTCCCGCCCGATTCTTCGCTTGTCTTTCTGGGCCTAGAACAGCGCCTGACACAGCAGACATTTGCTGGGTGAACTTGGTGGCCTCTCACACCTCTCTGAAGGATGACGCGGGGTGTGCTGGCTGGAAGATAACACTTCCAAGGGCCCCGAGGAGCCCACCGCGGGGCCCAGCCTGCTATCGTGGGGAGGCCCCAGGCCCCTTCCTCTGCCCTCCTGGGCCAGAACCAGGGACGCTTTGGGAAGCGAGCTCTGTCTGTCACTCTTGCCCTCCGCTGTGACAGGACCCCCTCTCTCTGGGTCCTTCTGATCATGAGGACAGTGGGCCTGCCCCGCCTGGGCACACGCCCGATTTCACTCAGTTTCCAGGATGAAGAAGCGGCTAGGACAAAGGGTCAGGCCCCCTGCGGCCATTCCGGACCATCTGATTCCTGACTGGGAATCACTATCACGCAGGGGTGGGTGGACACCACCTCGCTACACTTCAGATTCGCTGTTTAGTCGCTCCGTCGTGTCCGACTCTTTGCGACCCCATGGACTGTAGCCTGCCAGGCTCCTCTGCCCGTGGGATCCCCCAGGCAAGGATACTGGAGTGGCTTCCCACGCCGTTCTCCAGGGGACCTTGCTGACCCAGGGATCGAACTCGAGTCTTCCGTGGCTCCTGCTTGGCAGGCAAATTCTTTACCCCTGAGCCATCAGGGAAGTCCTGCCCTTCAAATCACAGCGAGGATTTTTCTTTTTCCATCTTAACATAGCTCGACAACATTTTTAAACTTTACAAATATTTTTAAGGGTAGGTCATTTTCATCATATTTTCATTAATGTTTAAAATAATTTACTCGGATTACAGTGACAAAATAAAGCAGGTAGTGGTGGGCAGCTGCATCTGCAGGGTCTCCTCTGTCTGGGGCTCAGCCTGGGTAAACAAGAGTCAGTACAAGAGGACAACAGAAGCGGAGTCCAACCAGCGGCCCGCCTACTGTCGTGAGCCGGGTCAGGGGGAGGCCTGCGAGCTGACCCGGGGCCTGCCAAGGCTCAGCTCTGGAGCCTGAAGACATTCCAGAATCTTGCAAAAGGTGGTGGCAAACAGTCCCCCGCTCCACGGTGGGAGGACGGCAGGGAGGTCACCGAGGTCAGAGCAGAGTGCAGAGGGCCTGGGAGTCTGGAGGGGGGCTCTCTGCAGGGCGTCCCACCACACGGGAGCGTGCTCAGAGAAGGCAGTGTCCGCAGGCCTGGAGGGGAGCCCAGTGGGAGCGAGGGGTGGGGGACAGTGAAGAGGCCCAGAGCCCCACCCCCTGGGAGGAGGTGTCCAAGCGGACCCTGTGGGCACCCTCAGTCATCCTCCCGAAAGACCGAGTCCTCAGGCCAGCATCAGCCGGGCTGGTCGTCATTGCCAGGACCCTGTGGGCACCCTTAGTCATCCTCCCGAAAGACCGAGTCCTCAGGCCAGCATCACCCGGGCCGGTCGTCATTGCCAGTAGGATGAGGTCTCTGCATTTGCTGATGGCAGCTCCTGGAGCCCATGGCCTAGGCACATTTCGTCCCAGAAACCTCATTTGATCCCCCTGGCCTGTCAGCAGATCACTGGAGCCTGTCTCTTCCCTAAAGAAGAGAAATCCAGAGCCATGGGTACTGCGTCCTGTGGGTGTGAGCAGAGCAGCATGGAGAAGCCGCAGGCGTGGCTGCCTTGCTTTCCATCCCAAGATGGCGTACATCACCCTCCGCTCCGATGAGCACAGCGGGCCCGCTGTCACGCGCCCCCAGGGGACAGCCTGGGGTTCTGTGAGCTGTCTCTGCTGCCATCCTGCACTCGGGATGTCTTCCTTCTTCCGCCCACAAGCTTTCACTTCCTCTGCAGGTCTCTGCTTTGTGCTGCAAGCCCAGCAGAAATTTTTGGGCAAATGTCATACCCAACTGACCTCTCAGCCCTCAGCTTATGTTGAAAACAAAGGATTTAGCAGTGGTTTGTCTGTGAACCCTGCATCTTCCTCCTCTTTCTTTAAAATACTGTTGCTGCAGGGCCTGGCCTCCTCGGCAGCTGCAAATGCAGTGATTCGCAACTTAGATTTCCTTCTCTCTGTGAGCAAGGCGCCTCACACATCTTTCTAAGGGTTTCTGCATAATTTTGTTAGTTCACAGAGCTCAGAGTGTTCCTAATTCCTCCATCACTGCTCCACGCTCCTCTTAAATCTGGTCATGTTCCTCATAAGCCTGATGGAGTTTAGACCTCATCTTTTCTTTACTAATTTAGTTTTATTACAGCTTTTAAAAAATCTTCTTTCTGCCTCTGTGGGTTTTTACAGAATTCCTTATGAAACACGTGACATTTCCATAGAGTTCTGGCTTCCTAGTAGCTTGTCCTGTTTCTTTCCACGGCACTTATCCTTCGTCATCAAAGTAAGAAGCGGATTTTCTACTGCAGTCTGGTTCCTCTCTTCAAGCCCCCGACAGTGTGTCTTAAAGCCCACTCACCTCCTCAGGCACACTCTTTGCACCCTGACTTCTAATGTTGCCTTTGTTGCTTTGATTTCTGCCTAAAATTTTACGGTTTGCTGAGAATTTTATATTTTCGTGGGACATTTTTAAACATCTGCGCGTCTGTAGTTCCATCATCTGAAATCTTCTACTGTTTGTAGCAGAGAAGTTTCCAGAATAAACTGGCAAACAACCAATTCCCTGTAAGGAGGTAATAATTCCAATTTCAGGGAACTTGATGAGGACCTGGCAGCCTCGGGTCCTCGGCCAGCGTCTTAGAAAAGCATTTCCAGCATCCTTCACGAAGGCCCAGTTGAAGGACTTCTGTGTCTGTCTCTGGGCTGAGTTCAGAGGGACCTTCATCCTTTAGGTCATGTGCTGTCAAACAACCAACCTTTCCAAGATCTATTTCTACATTCTCTGAGATTCTTTTTCTTTCTTTCCAAAACGACTCGCAGAAGCTACATTTCCTCAGTCCTTTTATGTCCCAAAATACCTATTATCTTTAAAATTAAATGTAACTGGGCATGCAAATATTAAGGCGTATTTTCCTCAAAATTTTTATAGGAATTGTTCTATCATGTTCTAGCATTGACTGTTGCTTTATAAAATCTGGATAACTGATTTTTTCCACCTGTATAAATGACCTGGTGTGTTTCTGTTTCTAACCTGCTGCTGCGTGTGTTGGAAACAGCTAGGTTCTCTGGTTGCTATATATTCGAGATGTTTTGTTTACTAGAGGAATATATATTGTTTGCCTGCACTTCATTTCCAGCAATGTGGGAGATATAAAGGCTAATAAGACATGGTTCCTGCCATCAAGGGGTCAAAACCCAGCAGGAAACAGAGGCCTCAATGGAATGAACCGCATCCTCATGCAGAAATCTAGTCTGGAGGTGGGGCCGGCAAAGCAGCCACTGCAGTGTGGGAAGAAACTGTGAGGATTCCTATTTATGCTTATTCCCTATAGCTCCTCCGTCCACGGGATGCTCCAGACGAGAATCCTCGAGTGGGCTGCCGTGCCCTTCCCCGGGGTTGGACCTGCCTCTCCTGTGGCTCCTGCGTTGCAGGCGGATTCCTTACTGCTGGGCCACAGGGGAAGCCCTACCACAAAAATTAAGAAATTAATATACTAGTTAATGTTTTAAATAGTTAGGGTTCCCGGTGATGCTGGGGCCTCACCGGATGCTGTGTGTCGTGGTCACCTGTTGTGAATCATTCCCTGGAGCGGAGGAAGCGATGGCAGGTTGGCCACCATGTTATCTAGACTTTGCTCCCCTGGTCCTCACAGCTGGGCTTAAAACACTACAGAAAAGAAACTGCAAAGTGAAGAGATTAGTGACGCAAACACAGGAAAAATAAGGAGATGGCAGAGCTTAGACTCTGCTCCTTCCACAGGCTCTTAGTCAAGCCCATTGACAGGTAAGAAAATCATGAGTAGCTCAAGTCTGGTGAGATGTTGTCCAAAATAAAATTAGACATTAGACAATGGTGTATTTGAAATGTTGACTACCTTCTGATGTCACTCAGGATAACATGGTACCTCGAGATACTGGCTTGTAAAAATAAATGTATACAATTTATGGATAAATACCTTGGGCATAAATAAATAATAAATATGTTGGGTTTGTGGGAGCTTCTCAGATGGTGCTAGCGGTAAAGAATCTGCCTGCCAACCCAGGAGACATAAAAGGGGCAGGTTTGATCCCTGGGTCAGGAAGATCTCCTAGAGAAGGGAATGGCTACCCACTTCAGTATCCTTGCCTGGGAAATCCCATGGACAGAGGAGCCTGATGGGCTACAGTCCACAGGTCGCAAAGAGTTGGACACGACTGAAATGACTGAATACATATTGGGCATGTATCCTCAAGTTTTTTTTTAATGGGTAGAGGTGTACTATGAACAAGCGGGGTGATCACTGCTTTTAGGTAATAAATGTAAGCCCTACGCTAACCAGTGAAGAGGTCTCCGGGAGCAGAGCAGCACCAACTCATTGTTCCAGGTGACCTGCTGGGGGTGGGGTGGGGGTGGGGAGGGTCGCAGGCCATTGTGCTGCAGCCGGAAGAACAATGGAGATGTCGCCAGTAAAGAAGAGGAGAGGCTTCTCCAGTCAGTGGAGCAGACGGAGACTCAGAGATTGGAGAGCACCTCCCGAAAGGGAGATGGGTGAGCAGGGTCAAGTCTCCTGGGGCACACTGTGGAGGCAGAAGGGGGTGGGTAGCACTGGGAAGGTAGACCACCCGGGTTGGAGTGGCCTCAGTGCTGTGCTAAGAATTTGGGCCAGAGACTGAACCACAGGGCATCGGTGGAGACGTGAGAACAAGGAGAGTCATCAGCCAGTCAGTGCTGAGATGCCTCTGACCCTTTGGTGCAAAATAAGGGGCAATAAGCGATGAAACTGACATTAGTATTAAAACATCTGTCTACTGTCTCTGTGCTTATCGCCTATCTATCTATCTATCCACCACCGGGAAACTTGGGGCACCATATTAGCATCAAGATGAAAAAATGCCTCTGTATATTTCAGAGAGAGTGATAAGCTATTTTTAATTGTGGTAAAATGCACACAAACATAAAATCTGCCCTCTCCCTCGTTTTACAGTTGCCTCTCAGGCATTAAGCTCATTCACACTGTGGTGCAGCCACTACCGCAGACCTCTCCAGGACGCTTTTCATCTTGCAAAACTGAAGGTCTGTCCTCAAAAAATACTCACTCCCCATCCCCCTCCCCTAGGCCCTGGGCCCCCACGCTCACCCTCTCTGCCTCTGCGAACTTGACTACTCTAGGTGCCTTGCATACATTAAATCATTATTTTTGTCTTCTTACAACTGGCTTATTTCACCAAGCACAGTATCTTCAAGGTTCATCCATGTTTCCAGCTGATGTCAAAACATCCTTCCTTTTAAAGACTTAGTAGTACTCCATGCTGGAGAAGGGAATGGCAACCCACTCCAGTGCTCTTGCCTGGAGAATCCCAGGGGCAGAGGAGCCTAGCAGGCTGCCGTCTATGGGGTCGCAGAGTCGGACACGACTGAAGTGACTTAGCAGCAGCAGCAGCAGCAGCAGCAGCAGCATCTCACGCATGTGTGTGGACCACACTTGATTTGTGCTAATACATCCGTCTATCACTGAACACTTAGGTTGCTTCCACTTTGGGCTATGGTGAATAATGCCGCTGTGGACATAAGTGTGCAAATATCTGTACAAAATCCTTTCAGCTCTTTTGAGTATACGTGAGAAGCCAAATGTTTTGATAAATTGTCTCTCTAGAGATTACTAGGGAAGAGCGAAATTCTCCCCGAGATTCTCTTAAGGAATTATTTTCTTGAAAATGGACCATGGATGTGCGGAGGCCAATGACAAGAAGGCTGGGCAGGTCAAGCCAAGAGTCCCTGTTAAAAGCTGACCTGCTTCTGCAGTGACGGTGTCAACGACCAGGTTAATGGTTAATGGTGACCAGCCATCCAAAGGCCAGAGGCAAAGGGTAGACAGTCACAGACACTCTGTGGACTTGTGTGCCTCTGTCTATCTGAACACACAGGTTTTAATTTTATTTAAGTGTCAGGCAAAGCTCTGGGGCAGATCTGGAAGCGAGCGGTGAGCTGCCTGGGTCTCCATGTGCCCAGTGGCTGGGAGGCCGGTTTCTCCTGGGAGGGGGGCAGCCCCACAACCACATTGATATAAAACTCTACTACAGCGACTGCGTGAAACTTAAAACGCACCCCCCCCCCTAGATTCCTGAGCGTAGCATTCATCTCATAAACTTATTTCTACCTTTGGGACTTCACGGATGGCACCTGCCGGTCTTAGTATTCCGGAAGGCTCCCATTCAAGGGTATTTTCTACCCTCTGCTTGCCTTTTCCGCACAGTCTGGCTTGGTCAGGAGCTGTCCTTCACCAAGGATTCACAGAGTCCGCATCCTCTGGCCTGCCCTCCCCCAGCCCGAGAATCTCAGGGGCTCTGACGGTGTGGGGGAGGGCGCGGGGGTCCGGAGAGCTTGGTCCGACTCCCTCTGCCGACCTGCAGGACAAAGAAGGCAACGCTCGGCGCGGAGAGCCCAGCGCTCTCAGGCTGGCCTGAGGCCACTTTCACCCCAGTTCGGAGGCCGGCCTCGGGAAAACTGCCAGCCTGACGGAGGAACAAAAGGGAAGGTCGCCGCCCCCTCCCCCGCCCGCACTCCGGGCCTCAGCATCGCCCCGCTCGGTCCCATCCTTTGTTACCTGGGCCGGCTGCTCCCACAGGGCCCCACGGCCGCGGAAGACGAGGCTCCGAGCCTCCCACCCGGCCCTTTGATCAGAGGGCCTGGGGCGGCCCTGCGGGCACGGCTGGCTTCCTGTTGGGGGGGAGGAAAGGGGGCCATCCACAGGGGCAGTGACAGCTGAGGAAGCCCCCGTCCTGGGGGGTCCCAGGAGCCCCCCACCCCCCCACCGCCCAGGCACAGTGTAGGGCTGGACCCCTTTCTAGCCCCGGTTCTGTGGCCATTGACCCCTTTACATGAATGTTAGGGCTGGTAGCTTTCCAGTATTTCTAGCTGGAGCGCATTGAGAAGGGAAATAATGATGGATTTGCAGCCGCTTTCTTTCAGTTCCTCTTCATTCATTGGCTAAGTGTCGGTTGCCCAGGAAACCGCGGGCATCTCGACGGCAGAGTAGTCTGTCAGGCTACCCGCGCCGCGAGCTGGGTGTTAAGTAGTGAATGCAGGCGGGCAGTGGGAAAACCGGAAAGCTCTAAGCCTTGCAGTTTCAGTCTATGCAAAAGCACACACCTTGGTTAAAGAAAATAATGCTTTAACAATTCACTACTCATTCGGCTCTGCAATGCCCCCTCCCAATCAGACTTCTTCAGTTAATTAACACAATGACTCTCTGTGTTACCGATGAATGCAAAAATCACTTGAGAATTTGCCCTTGAAAATACTCTGAAAAGCGTGAGAGCAAACAGAATTTTAGTAGCTTAAGGGGTATCTTACTCGCCACAGCCACAGAATGTCATGCATGAAATAAAGGTTGGATTTTAATTTACAGTGTTATCTCCATAATGTCAAGGGAGGGGACAATTTAGAAATGTTAATACATCATTAAAATTAACAGCATGTAAAGGACGGTAAAATATATTGCTCTAACACCTTCACGTCTGATGCGCAGCGACCCAGATGGAGAAGAACTGTGCGTGATAAACAGGCAAAAAGAAACGCTGGGATGCCGGGAAAAGGAACTGAGATTAATTGTTTTTTTTTTGTTTGTTTGTTTGTTTGTTTGTTTGCTTTGAAAGCCCCTCACCAGCCTCTTCTCTGGCAGCTACCCAATACAGGTGAGGAGGGTTGGCTGACGAACTGAAACCTCAGGGGGAGGGCTGGCCGCCTTCAAGACTCGCCCTTGCCATGCAAAGCCAGCTCCTTGTGAAAAGTAAGATACGCAGTATCGTGCTTCCAAATTGAGGAGGGGGCGTGGAGCGGCCAACGAGGCTGGCAGCTCAGTAGAGGCGGGGGCGCGGGACGGTGCCCGGCAAACCGAAGGAGAGGAAAGCGGTGCTGGGGCCCGAAATGCTGCGTCCCCGAGGGCATCCGGGCTTTCCGAGGGACGAGTTCCAGCCTCACCCCGTCCTAAGCCCCGTTCCTGAGAGAAAGCCCGGGGAAAGGGCGTTTTCCCCACATCTTGGACACGAGTGTCCACCCCTGGCGGTGAGACAGGGGCCGGCGGGGCTCAGCCGCGGGGCGTGGGGCGGATCCCGGAGGGCGGCGGCGCTCTGCCCTGGCCCGCTCGAACCGCGCCGGCGCTTTCGCTCTGGCTGCGCGGGTGTGGCCCTCGCTTGCCCCCTTCCCGCGTGGTTCGGTCCCGCCCGAGCCGTCACCCCGGGTCCACCGCAACCCTTTCTGCCTGGACGCGATCCCTTTCCTGAGGGCTGGGCCTGAGCCCTGACTCTGACTTGCGGCGTGACTTGGGGCATCCTTTTCCCTGGACGCTTTTGCATCTGCAGGAGAGGACTAGCACTAACTCGGAGTCAGGACTCGGTCCTTGGAGCCTCGCAAGCGGGCACGTGGGCGACCTTCCGCCGCTCTGCCCCTCGGCCGGCCCCTCCGCACCCGGACTTCGGCAGCCGTGTCCGGGGACCGCCATCCCAAGCTGGGGGTGTCTAGGGGCGCCGAGCTTTTGTTCTCTCCGCCTCTCTTTGTGCGCTGGAATTGGGCTGAAAGCCCCCCTTCCGCCCGCAGCGGGAAGGGAGGCGATGACAGCTTGCTGATACTTGGGGGGCGAGGGGCGGGTCTCACTCGACAGCTGCGGGCTGCGCTCCGCAGAGGGAACCCGGGTCATTCGACCCCTCTGGCCTGAGGATGAAAAGGGGTCACGTCACCTCGCAGACGACCCGTCAAGGGTCGAGGTGGGAGACAGGAAGCTTCGCCCACGGAATTGCGGGGACAAGGTTCCAGCGCTCTCTCTTACACACACACACACACACACACTCACACACACACACGAAAAGTAACAAAGAGATCAGCTCCTTCTTGGACTCCCTAGAAATGGAAGGTTTGAAGGCGTGTCGGGGCCGCGTCCGCGCACTCGCGCCGTGGGCCGTCAGGGTCGCGCGCGGCCCCGCCCGCCCGTGCTGCAGTCTCCAGGCGGGCCCCTCGCCCGCATCGGCAGCACCAAGGTTGGGGACCTCGTGGCCGCCTCGGCTTCCTGCGCCTGGTGGATGATGAGAATGTCAGCGGTGGGGCAGGGGGCGATCTCCCTGGGGACCCGTCCCCGTAGTAGACATAAGATGAACTGAGCCCAGCGTGGCGGTCAGACGCTCGGGCGTGGGCGGCCCACGCGTTTCCAGCTCTTTGTTCAGCCGCCGCCCCGCCTCCGAACCCCACCCTCTTCTGATCGCTGGACCGTCCACCCTGCGCGGCCAGCCAGCCACACCCACCCCACCGGCTCCCAAGGAACAAAAGCCGCGGGGAGGAGGGGTCCTGGGTACCAGCCGGGGAGCTGCGGACTCTTGGAGAGGGTCGGGCAGGGCGGTGGAGGCCCCGAGGTGGCCCGGTCCCCGGACGCCGCGGCCACAGAGAAAGGGAGCGAGGGGCCCTTGGCAGAGACAAAAGAGGGGGCGCACGGATCCTGGGGGCGGGGCGGAGGGCACCCTGGGGCCCTTGGGCCTTAAGTGTCTAGGGTCACGGCCCTCCGGCCCCAGCAAGCTGTCACAAGGACGTCCTCCGCCCGGTGGATTGGGGAAAGGGGCAGCCGTC
Source organism: Ovis aries (assembly GCF_016772045.2). Taxonomy (NCBI): domain Eukaryota; kingdom Metazoa; phylum Chordata; class Mammalia; order Artiodactyla; family Bovidae; genus Ovis; species Ovis aries. The sequence goes on from NC_056073.1 coordinate 49,608,223, forward strand.
TCCTCGGGGAGGGTGGCTCAGGGGGCTCCGGCCGAGGATGGGAGAGGCACCGCAGTCCGCGGTGGTAGCGAAACCCAGGCCACCGCCGCTACCACCGGCCGGCGCCCCAGCACAGCGCGCTCCTTTCCGGAGCACCTGGCGGCCCCTGCACCTGTTCAGCCTCCCACCCCCACCCGCCCGGTGCCCGCTCTACCCCCACACCCGGCCTGCCATGCTGGTCACCCTCGCGTCTCCACCCTCCCGCCCGCGGTTCCTTCACCCACCCCCAATTTGCGGTGCCCAGCTTCCCCCCCCGCCCAATCCTAGACAATGCGCACGCCCCCCACCCGGCTCCGCGCAGCCCCCGGCCGCGCCCGGCCCGCAAGCCTCTGCCGATTGGCCGCGGGCCCGTGGTCCAGCCCCCTGGACGGTCCCTGGGGCCCGGAGCATTACGTCAGCGGGGCCTGGAGAGCGCTAGCGCGAAGGGGACTGGGGGGCTCGGGCTGGGGGCGCGGCCTAAGCGGGCTGCCCCACCCTCCTCGTATAAAAGGCCGAACCCGCGGGGCCGGCGCTCTCAGCCGGCTGCTTCCCGAGCGCGTTTCGGGTGACCCCGCAGTGGGTGTGCAGGGGGACCGACAGACCGACCAGACGCCGACCCGGGCCAGAAGCAGCGAGCCGGCACCATGCGCGAGATCGTGCACATCCAGGCGGGCCAGTGCGGCAACCAGATCGGCGCCAAGGTGGGCGCGGCGCCCGGGCGGGGTCGGGGGGGACGGGGGCCAGCCTGACGCCCCTCGGGATTCCGGGCGCGAACGTCGTCCTGAGTGGGCCCGCGGCTCGCCAGGTGCAGACCTGCCCGCGGCTCTGTGCTGCGGAGCCGGGTGTGCGCCCGCGGCGACTTTCGGCGGGAGTGGGGGGAACCCCTCAGCTTGAGGCTGTGACTCGTCTGGCCCCTCGGTCGCTGGCCGCCCCTCCCTTCTCTCCTCTAAACCTCGCACGCTGGCCCGGAGCGCGCGCGGGGGTGTCCGCGGCTGTGCGCCCCTTTAGGGCGGGGCCTGGGCTCCGGGAGAATCGGTTTTACTCGCTCGATCTGTAGTCGAGTGGCGGGGGGAGGGGCGGAGGACGGGCATCTCGTGGTCCCCGGACGTGCCTTGAATCTAACGATCCCCTCCTTCAACCCTCAGGTCCCCGACCCCTTCCCACACCCCCGCGCCGCTGGGCGCCCCACGCGCCCGCAGTCCAGTTGCTAGTCCCTCCCCTCCCCGCCGAGACCCCCGCCTCCCGCCTCCCGCCTCGAGCAGCTGTTCGCCCAGGAAACGCCCAGTTTCAACTCGGTGACCCTGCAAAATTCAAGCCCTGCTGCTGTGCGGGTCTGACTGCCCTGAAGCTGCGGAGACGCTGGGCTGTCGGAACCGAGTTTTTCATTGTGTGTCGCGGGCCTCTCGGCGGTGGGGCGTGGCCTAATGCAGCTTTTCCTGTGTCTCAGTTTTGGGAAGTCATCAGTGATGAGCATGGCATCGACCCCACTGGCAGTTACCACGGAGACAGTGACTTGCAGCTGGAGAGAATCAATGTGTACTACAATGAGGCCACCGGTAACCGCCTTTACCCTGCCCCCTCCCCAAGGGACTGACCCCAGAAGTGTAGCCCCAGGGGAGAGTGGTTTAGCTGATGTAGGAGTCCTATTTTCCTTGAGGTTTTTTTTGGAGGGCGGGGCGGGGAACGGAGGTGGGGGGTGGGGGGGGTGCTCCTTTGAGAATCTTGTGAGAATCCGGTCCTGTGTCCATTGTTGGGGATACAAGCAGCGCCTGAAAGGAAGGAAGCTGGTACCAGGGGCCCCTCCTCTGAGACGTCTGCCCGCAGGTTTGAGTCCTGCTCTATCCCCACAGGTAACAAGTATGTGCCTCGGGCCATCCTGGTGGACCTGGAGCCGGGCACCATGGACTCCGTCAGGTCTGGACCCTTCGGCCAGATCTTCAGGCCCGACAACTTCGTGTTTGGTGAGTGACTGGCATGGCTGATGGCTTGGGAGCTAAACTTATGCTGGACAGCTCAGGGTGTGACTGCCTTAGAGAAAGTATGGAGCTGTGTGCTCATTTTGTCTTAATATATAACCTAAAACAAAAGGTCTTTCAACCTCTAATAGCCAGGTCCCTAACCCTCCTTATTTATAATTATGTCCATGACCAAATATTTTAATATCTGGTTATTTTAATGATAACCTGAAATCTTATCTGAACTCTGACTCACTGAGCTCTGTTAAAGGGTTTAAGGTGAAAAGGAATTTAATGCAATCATCAGTGACTTATGAAGACTCTCTCCCTCTGGCAGGCCAGAGCGGTGCCGGGAACAACTGGGCCAAGGGCCACTACACAGAGGGCGCCGAGCTGGTGGACTCGGTCCTGGACGTGGTCAGGAAGGAGTCCGAGAGCTGTGACTGTCTGCAGGGCTTCCAGCTGACCCACTCGCTGGGGGGCGGCACGGGGTCTGGGATGGGGACCCTTCTCATTAGTAAGATCCGCGAGGAGTACCCCGACCGCATCATGAACACGTTCAGCGTCATGCCCTCGCCCAAGGTGTCGGACACGGTGGTCGAGCCCTACAACGCCACCCTGTCCGTGCACCAGCTGGTGGAGAACACGGACGAGACCTACTGCATCGACAACGAGGCGCTGTACGACATCTGCTTCCGCACCCTGAAACTGACCACCCCCACCTACGGGGACCTGAACCACCTGGTGTCGGCCACCATGAGCGGGGTCACCACGTGCCTGCGCTTCCCGGGCCAGCTCAACGCCGACCTGCGCAAGCTGGCCGTGAACATGGTGCCCTTCCCGCGCCTGCACTTCTTCATGCCCGGCTTCGCGCCGCTCACCAGCCGGGGCAGCCAGCAGTACCGGGCGCTGACGGTGCCCGAGCTCACCCAGCAGATGTTCGACTCCAAGAACATGATGGCCGCCTGCGACCCGCGCCACGGCCGCTACCTGACCGTGGCCGCCATCTTCCGGGGCCGCATGTCCATGAAGGAGGTGGACGAGCAGATGCTCAACGTGCAGAACAAGAACAGCAGCTACTTCGTGGAGTGGATCCCCAACAACGTGAAGACGGCCGTGTGCGACATCCCGCCGCGCGGCCTGAAGATGTCGGCCACGTTCATCGGCAACAGCACGGCCATCCAGGAGCTGTTCAAGCGCATCTCGGAGCAGTTCACGGCCATGTTCCGGCGCAAGGCCTTCCTGCACTGGTACACGGGCGAGGGCATGGACGAGATGGAGTTCACCGAGGCCGAGAGCAACATGAACGACCTGGTGTCCGAGTACCAGCAGTACCAGGACGCCACGGCCGACGAGCAGGGCGAGTTCGAGGAGGAGGAGGGCGAGGACGAGGCCTGAGCCGGCTGGAGGCGGAGCGGAGGCCGGGTAGGGAGGCCGGGAGGAGACGCGGGGAGGGGGGCTCGCGGAAGGAGACAAGCACGGCCTGGGCTCATCGAGGCGGGCGCTGGGGCTCTCTGGTGCTCTTCACTGTTGCCTGTCCCTTTCTTTTTCTTTTTTTAATATTGATGACGTCCATGTAACCTTTGAGACCCTTCTGAACTACTGTTGTAATGGCTGAAATGACATAAACGTTTGTGTCCTAACGGTGTCCTCTTTCCTGCCTCCTCTTCTTTATTTATCAATTTTCAGACACATGCTGCTGAGTCCTTCCTTCAGCCAGCGAAGGGATGGGTAAATGCTCAGATGAATTTACTCTTCAGCTTCAGAAGGATAAAATCAAACCAACCAATTTAGGAAGGGCAATGAATCCAACTTTTAAGATCCCTTAAAAAAAAACTTTTATTGGCTGCGAGGTGAGGCTAGTGGGGATTCCCCCAGCAGAGGTCGAACCCTGTCCCACTGTCCAAGCGGAAGTGGACAGGCAGAGTCCTAACCAGTAGACTGCCAGGGAATTCCCTTAAGATGCCTTTAAGTAAATATTTTATTAGCTGAGAGAGGCCTGCTTGAAAGCACACTGACTCTTCTCATGGAGAAATCCTACTCCACCTTTATCTCCTACAAAAAAAGAGGAAAACTTGGAATAGTGTGTGCAAGCAGCACAAGGTTCCCCGCGCAGAGTGGAGAGTCAGCCTGACTTCCCTCCCCTGGAGGGCAGGCATTCTTCTATTGTTCTGCTTCTTGCATCCTTGCAGAGTTATTCTGTCTGTCGTCGCACCTATGTGGATTATTCTCCGTTTTCTTTCTTTACACCTTGCTGCTGCTAAGTGGCTTCAGTCGTGTCCGACTCTGTTTGACCCCATAGACGGCAGCCCACCAGGCTCCCCCGTCCCCGGGATTCTCCAGGCAAGAACACTGGAGTGGGTTGCCATTTCCTTCTCCAATGCATGAAAATTAAAAGTGAAAGTGAAATCGCTCAGTGGAGTCCGACTCTTAGCGACCCCATGGACTGCAGCCCACCAGGCTCCTCCATCCATGGGATTTTCCAGGCAAGAGGACTGGAGTGGGTGCCATTGATACTACTACTGTCCTCTGCCTGTTTTTTCAGTAAACAGTGTATCTTCAAAATGCAGTTACCTGCCTCCTTTAAGCGGATGCATAGTGTCCGTGCTGTATTTTATTTAAGCAACTCCCACACGTGCAGGTGGTTTACACTTCTCTCTCACAGTGCCTTAGTGAATAATTTTGTGTGAATTTCCCTAAGTGGAATTTTCTGTCAAAGGGTATATGATACTGCCACATTTTAAGGTAATGAAATCCCCTGTGCTTAGGAACAGCCACAGATTCATAATCCTTGATACACTAAAATCCTCAGGCAACTTTTCCTTCCAGCAGTTATGTTTATGCATGTTAACTACTTGAATTTATATGAAATTATAAATTCTGGATTGGAGAACTTTAAATAGGTAAGCCACTGTAATTTTCGGTTTGCTGTGTTCTTATCATGCAGATTTGGAATTTGAATCCAAGCCAACCTCTAGACTTTCCCTCAATCACTAAAGAGCCTGTGGGTTTTTAACATGTGATTTTTCAGCTACGATTATATGGTTCTCTGGGATCAATTATACTTTGTCAGAAAGGTGCCAGTGCTCTGCCTTAAGGCAGAGTCAATTAAGCTGGGCCAGATAGTTTCATACTTTGGGAAGAGGAGTGGAGAATAAGTAATAAATGAATTTGCAAAACATTTACATACCACTTCAGGAAGGAAAAAAAACACCAAGGAAACTAGATTTATGATTTTTTTCTATTTTTAGACAAATTGAAAATTAGAGGAAATATTACTTTAAACCTGACCCTGTGTTTATTTGATTCTCCTTGGTTCTACTCCTACTTGTGTGTGTGTGTGTTTAAAGAAGAAAAGAAGGAAGGAGAGGGGCACCAGGGTGAGGAAGATGAAGGGTGGATAAAGGGTTCACAGATTCAAGAGGCTGAAGCATGAAGACCGTTTCAAAGAAAAGATGTGAGCAGTGTCACTCTAAGTAGCGGGAAAATAAGTTCATTTACCAGATGCCGCCCCCCATGGAAATGAGCAGCCGTTCACTTTATGATATTGCACACCCTAAAGCCCAGACCCGTGCTGAGGATTGTCAGGTGGGTGAGGAACCAATGGCTTCTGCTTTCATTTTCTACATTTAACACCAAACTGGCGGGTGCTTTCCTGCTGAGCTGGTGGAAAGCCTCCAACAATCTCACCGAAGGGGAACGTTGGACCGAAGGCCGGAGCACTTGGACAGCTGCCAGGGCGCCGGCGTCTGCCCTTGGCCAGGCCTTCCCGCAGCCGGTCAGACACAGCATGCAGAGCTCCGGAGGTGGGGGGGATCCTGCTGGTGCCCCTCGGCACCCTGGAAGAGCCCTGCTTCTTCCACTCGGGAGAAAGCAGAGGACAGGCGGCGCCCAGCAGGCAGGCTGCTAGCCTGTCAGCAAACCTGCGTGGGCACCGAGAGGGCTCACTTCAGCACAATTACAGCAGGGGTGCCAGACTGAACGTCAAGCTGACGCTCCAGGGCAAAGCTGGAAAAGCCCATAGTATAAAGGGACTTGAAATGCTGCTTAGGAAAAGACTTGGGAAGTAGGGACACGCACGGACTAACACCTGGGTTACCAGACACTTTCTGAAGCCGATATTTCCTTTGTCACATTAGCGTTGTGTGATGGGATTTGTCAGTGGAGGTGACGGTATGTGTTTCCAACACCATTTCCACAAAGGAATTATTCCATCCCTCCCCCTGACCCCAAGATTCCACCAGGAGGACATTCACTTCTGGGCAGGTGTGGGACCTGAATAACAAGACCCGCTGAGATATGACGTGGATTCAGAAGCTGCGGTTAGGGATGGGGGGCTGGAGTCACCCCAGGAGTCAGAAAGAATGGGAACCCCAGCAGGCTGCAGGTTTCCTGCATCTCTGCATCGGCCCCAGAGATGAGCCCCCATGTAGTCACTGTCGTACTGATAGGAGCTTGAGCTAAAAGTAACCTGAAGCGGTCAGCTAGCCAGACCTCCTCATCTTGTAACTAAGGAGATGGAGGGTCAGAGAACTTCGCCTCGGTTCACAGGACGCTCTGTGCAAATCAGATTTTGGACTCTGATCTTTTCCCCACAGGGACCTCTCAGGTCCCATTGTTAAAAGGCCACACGAGGATTGTGAAGATTGGAAAGAGACGCATCCTGGTGTCAAGGAAAAACCCAAAGCTGCCCCTGGGTCCACACCCTGACTGCCAGTGTGGAGCATTTTGTCTCTGCCGGGGTCGTGGTCAGGAGGTGCGGAATCTCCGGGTTAAATCACCGCATGTGAGTCCTAATGCAATTCCGGTTGCAGGAAGAATTTTCCACTGGGGTCCTTCTTGTGAAAATGAGTGGGAAGTTCATAAGCATCCTTTTACGCACACCCATTTTAGTGGTGACTTGTAACAGAACTTGACAACTACTATCTGCTGATGTCTTTCCAGTGTGTAAGGGAAATTCTCTTACAAGGTCGTGCTTTTGTCAGACATGACTGTTTGATTCACTGGAATGTTCAGACATTCACTTGAAAAAGACTCACTTGTTCCTCTGTTTCTTGGAGGCTTTTGCTCCCCACCTCCCCTGCAGTTCATGCTTTTTCTAAGGCCGGCTGGCCTGCCCGGGAAGACACTGGTAGAGGCCAGGGAAGCAGGCAAGTCAGCAGCAGGCTGGAGAGCCAGCCGGGCCGGGCAGCTGGGGGGTGGCCACCTCCACGTGCAGCTGAGCCCCTGGGGTACCGCTGAGAAGGGACAGCCTTCAGAGGCTAAGACAGGAAGAGTCAAGCCTTGGCTTTAAACAATTATAATTTAAAGAGATTAAACACCAAGAAAACCAGATTTATCCACAATGTTTACCAGTTCAGGCTACTTCCCTCTTCTGGGGTGGATCACTCTTCCTTCCGCCTGAAAAACCTCCTTTAACATTTCTTATAGCGCAGTTCTGCTGGCCATAAGTCTCTCGGCTTTCGTTTGTCTGAAAAAAGGATTTTGACTCATTTTTGAAAGGCATTTCCTCTGGATATGGAACTCTCGGTGGACAGCTTGATTCCTGCCAGGACTTTAAAGATGTAATTCTCTGGTCTCCTGACTTGTGCTCTATGAGACATCACCAGTACTTCTCAGCTTCGTTTCCCTCGATGTTTTATTTTTCTGTCCAACTACTTTTAAGATGATCTGCTCAAGATAATCACTGCTTTCCTGTTTTAATCCGATGTCCCTTGGGGTGGTTTCCTTTTTTATTCTACTTGGGGTTCCTTGAACTTATAGTTTCATCAAATTCATAAAGATTTCCACCATAATTTATTCAATTATTTTTCTGTCCTCCCCATTTTAACCTGGGATTCCAATCATATGCATTTTAGACTTCTTGGCTCTTTAGTCTTTTCTCTGGGCCCCGGGTTTTACCTGCTGCACCTTTAACCCACTGTCCTCTGCAGTGTCTAAGCTGCTGCTATTCTCGTGCAAGTGGTTTTCATCTCAGATGTTATAGTGATGTGTTTAAGTTTTAACAGTTCTGTTGTGTCTTCTGAAAATTCTCCACTTCTCTCCTTTTCACACTCATGCTTTCCTCTAATTCCTTGCATGTGTAGATCACGTACTGGCTGCTCTACAGCCCTTGTCAGCCATTTCACCCTCTCTGTCCTGTCCGGGTCTGTGGCTATAACCGATCTTTTCCATGGACATGAGCTGAATAAACTCTGGGAGACAGTGAAGGGCAGGGAAGCCTGGGCTGCTGCAGTCAAGACAGGGCAGCCTGATGTCCTGCAGTCCGTGGGGTCGCAAAGAGTCAGGCATGACGTAGCAACTGAACAGTAACAATGGTTGTGAATCATATTTTCCTACTTCTTTGTAGCTTTTTTTTAAGATTTTTTTTTTTTGATGTGGACCATAAAAAAAAAAAAAAAAAAACACAACTCTGTAGCTCCCTCACCAGGGATTGAACCCGCATGCCCTGCATTGGAAGATGAAGTCCTAACCACTGGACCACCGGGTCAGTCCCTTTTTCGTATCTTTGGCCAAACATTGCGAGTTTTATGTTGCTGACTCCCTATTTTGTTACAGTCCTTTAAACGTCATAGGACCTTGTTCTGGCCCAGAGACATAACTCAGAACTAGAAGGATCTTAATGAAACGTGCTTCTCGGCTTTACTAGGGTGAGTCCAAAGTTAGTCTCTGACCCAGGAGTAATCTCACCCCAGTAAGGCCAAGAACCCACCTGCAATGCAGGAGAGCTGGGTTCCACCCCTGGGTCGGGAAGATCCCCTGGAGGAGGCCATGGCAAGCCTCTCCGTACTCTTGCCTGGAGATTCCCCCAGGGAATCCCAGAGCAGCCTGGTGGGCTGCAGTCCAGGGGGTCGCAGAGAGTCGGACACAACTGAGCCCGCGTCACAGCCATGCCTGTGCGTGAGGAGTGCTTCCGCTCTAACAGGAACACGGGGCATCCCCAGGCCCGGGTGAGCTCTGGGGCTCCTTTGGTCCTGCTTTCCAATAGTTTCCCTGCGTTCTTTTTAAAAATATTTATCCATTTACTTATTTTGGGTGCCAGGTCTTTGTCGCTGTGCGGGCTTTCTCTAGTTGTGGCCAGTGGGGCTCCTCTCCGTTGAGGTTCGCAGGCTTCTCATCGCAGCAGCTTCATCTTCTCGCAGCTTAGGTTCTGGGTACGTGGCCTCTAGCGCTGTATCTCGCGGGCTCCAGAGCTCCAGCTCAGCAGATGTGGGGCACGGGCTTAGCTGCCCCTCTGCCTGTGGGAGCTTCCCAGACCCGGGGTCAAAGCCATGTCCCCTGCACTGGCAGGCGGGTTTTTAACCTGTTATGCCTAGTGTCCGAGTCCCCAAAACTGAGAGAATAAGACGTCCACAGCAATGCAAAAGCATAAAGGGGTTTATTGCTAGCTCGAGCTAGGGCTCATCCAGCGCAGTGGAGTCTCCACGAGAGCCCCGAGCTCTGAATCACATCTACTTTTATACAGACGGCTCTTTGTTCCTGTAACAGCATAGCTGATTGGTTAAACCCTGCGCGTGCGGGACTTTTAACCTCGCATCCCTATCCAGATTGGCTCAGGTCTGGCGCGGGTGGGGGGGGCTACAGGGATTTTTTCTGATTGGTCGAGCTACACTGCCTGCGGGGAGTTCCCAGTGCCTCAGCTTTCCTAGAGACTAAACCTCAGGCCTAGCCTGCCCCTTAGAGCCTGTCCTGGCTTCAGTTTGGTCCTAACAAACCACTGGGCTCAGAGATCAAAGCCGTGGCCCCTGCACTGGCAGGCGGGTTTTTAACCGCCGGGCCCGCAGGGAAGTCCGCTCCTGTTCTCGAGCAGTAGCTTCTTTCCTTTTCCTTGCCTTTTGCCACAGTGTCGTTGATTTACAACATTCTGCTGAGCAGCAGGTTCTGACCTTGTCTGGGCATGGAGTTCAGCCAAGGCCCCAAGAGGATCCTCTGTGGAGCTCCTCTCTCTTCCGTCGTCTGCCCTGTCCCTCCCTTAGCCCGACTTGGGCCCTCTGAGTCCTGATGTCTTGCTGTGACACGGAGACCCCGGAACCCTGTGTGGGCTCCACCCCCCACCCCGGCGCCACTGCAGCCTGGAAACTGCCTCGCAACAGCTGGCTGGGGCACCACACGCTACCTTCCTTTCCCTTTCCTCAGCGGCCGCCACTCATCGCCCGGTGGCCAGGACCTTGAGAATCGCTGTTTCCTGCATCTTACTCAGATTTTTATTTGCTTCACTCAGGAGGCTGACTCTAATTCTTATTGGCCCATCTTGGCTGAAAGTAGAATTCCTCCCTTCCTTTCCTTTTGATTAAGGTGGGTTTTTGCCCTTCCACCTACTAATTATCCACGGCAGTACCTGTCCTGTGTATCTGCTCTTGTATTCCTTTTAGTCTGGACTCCAATTATGCTTTTCCTTTCTTCTTACCTCTCTTTCTTACTTCTTTCACCTTGCAGTAGCCATAGGTTCCGGGAAACACACTCACTCAGAAGGACGATGCAGGCAGTGGAGTGCTGGCCCCAGGCAGCGTCTCCTCTTAGCCAAGGACCCTGACCAGTTTTTGCGGAAACCTTAGATATCCTAAGTGTACATGCACAAACCCACCTCCCCCAGTTCCCTGAAATTAGTCTGAACAAAGGAAGAGAAAGGTCCAGTCAAAGTTAACCCATGATTCACATGCCTTAAGCCTAGGTAGTTAACAGTGGATAGTTATCAATAGGCCTGTAGTCATACCCCAATAAGCACAATAGAAGGTATGATTCTATTCGGTTACACAGATAATTAGGGTATTCTTTTAGGCGATGGAGAGCCCTGGGGCTCTTTCTGGGAGGGCCTGGTTTTCCAGTTGGTGTGTTGTTTCCATAGATACTGGGCATAGAGCTCAAAGTCCACAGTCCAGCCCAGGATGGAGTCCTGCTTTCAAGACAGAGCCTGTTCTGTTTCCTCCTTCAACCTATTTACAAACCCCCCCACCCCAACCAAAAAAAATCTCATTTTATAGTTTTTCTAAATTTAATGTATTTTTCTTTCAGGTCTGTTATATTTTGCTTTTTAAAAAATTTTTTTCAGATATTCTGGAATTTTAGTTGCAGTTTTCACCCATTTGGATCTGTTGTCTTTTAGCCGCACTTCCATTATCTGCAGAGACCTTACTGTAGTTCTTCTTACTTTTATGGATAATTCTGTATGGGATTTGATCATGATCTTTCCCTGTTGCTCTTAAAGCAAAACAGCTTTTCCCGTAGTCTCAGGAGTAACAGAAAGGCCAGGGTAGTTCTCAGAGCTGCGTGTCCATAGCTCCCCATCACGCTGCTCTCCCACGGTGGGTTTTCAGCGGCTCACTTGCTGAGGTCTGCTTCAGTCCAGCTCCCTTCCCCATTTTCACCCTGCCTTCTGGTTCCTTTGCTGCCGTGAGTCCCTTATTCCACATTATGGATTCCGAAATAGAGTTTGGTCTGGTTTCTTTGTTTGTTTTGGCCACCTGGTGTAGCGTGTGGGATCTTAGTCCCCAGCCAGGGATGGAACCCGCGCCCCTGCAGTTTGAGCTCAGAGACTTGACCACCAGACCCCCAGGGAAGTGCGGAGCGGGAGTTTTGACTTTTCAGTTTGGTAGGGTTAGTTCCTTGGCCTGTTTTTTGGCGGGGGCTGTGGGGGGTGCGCGGCGCGAGAGGAAGATGACTGACGGAGACTCAGGGCTGTGGTCCCACCGCCGCTACCTTCCAAGGGTCCTGGAACCAGTCACTTCTAAAGTCTCAGTCTTCACGCTCCAAGCTCACCCTCTGTTTACGTTAAAAAGTATTCATCAGGCACCTGCCCCGTACCTGACACTGTGCTGAGAACGCAAACAGGAGCGAACACACCCCAGCCTTCAAGGAGCTTCCAAGCCGGGGTGGGGCTGGGAGTCGGGGCGGAGAGAAGCAACACCGCCAAGTGCGCAGGCTGCGCAAGACGCTCTGGAGACAGTCACACTGCCTCCCCGGTTTGAAATCAGGCCAGCTTCCGCAGAGCAGCAACATGCACAGCCCCTCCGACCGGAAGGTCTGCTGTGATTCACATATTAATGAGAACCAGGGTTCTTGTAGGAGGATGATGGTCTGGTTTGAACAATAGCTCTTCAAACAGGCACGCTGTTATTACGGAAAAGGCGGCTGTATAATTAGCGCGCCCCCTTCATGGAGCTGGGCGCCGCTCACCATCCCCATAGCTGGGTCTCCTTTGTCTTGATCTGGTTTCCTCTCCCCGCTGGCAATCCTGACAGGTTTCTGGGAGGAGGCAGGACAGCTGGGCTTGCTGCAGATTCCAGCTCCTTCTCTTCGGGGGGCGACACCCCCACTGCCGTTCCGTCCTTGCGCAGAAAAAGCCGCTCTGCGCTCTCTGCATTCCTGACCTGTGACGCTCCTCCCGCCGGCAGTTCACATCGTGCCCCTTTGTCTGGATGTCGCTCCTGAAAGGCCAGCGGGTGCTGTGTGCTGGCCCAGGGCGAGGGCAGAGGCTGCCATCCGCCCGGCCCCACCCAGAGCCGCCTTGTGGGCAACACCGCGGGTGCACCTTGCTTCTGGTCGTAAGAGTGAACGTTTGTCTCCTCGTGTAGAGCCCGACATTCAACTGTGCAAAGCTTATGTTAGAGACTGTAAAGAGACGTGGGGGGTGTGGGCATCCCTGGGGACAAGTGGCATCTCCTCGGTCCATCTGTGACGTGTCCCTGCAGATCCGGAGGCTCGGAAGGGAGCCCTGAGGCCAGAGGAAGATGGTGTGAGCGAGGCCCACCCCGCGTCAGCCCCACATCGGCCCCTTGGGAGCCCGCCCACAGCGGGCACAGCATGAGGCTGCCGGGCAGAGGAGGGGCGGGCAGGGGCTGGGAGTTAGGGCTGTCACCGCTGCTCCTGAAGTGGGCACAGGCCTCACACCTGCCCCGAGGGCGCCTGCAGACACCGCCTGGGTTCTGCAGCGCCTGGTAGCATTACCAGGGGGTGAGAACTGTCACCTCCTGAACTTAGTGCCCTTTGAGGGAAGACCCGTCCCCCTCTCAGGAGGCATGGCCGGTGCCCAGGGCAGCAAGCAGGAGCTGGCAACTCCTCAGAGACTGGGGAGGGGGCTCTGGACCCCCCTCCCAAAGTGTGAGCCTGTACCCTGTGAAATGACTGGGGTCTGTAGAGAAAACCCCAGATTCCAGTTAATGTGGCCGCAAGTCTGTCCCCAGGCAGCGGGGTCTCAGGCTGCTAGCTTCCCTCCCAGGTCATCCTGATGACCCAGCACAGGAGCCAGGGGCACCTCAGACCCTGCTCCGCCCCGGGGACCTCGGGAAAGGCTGACTCTGACTCAGGCCGTCTGGGGTGGGGCCGGAAGTCCAACCTTTCTAGCCAGCGCCCAGGATGTGCTGCTGAGCTGCTGGCCTGGGAGGGGCAGGCATGTGGGGCGGTGTCGGCGGGCTTGAGGTCTAGCTCCAGAGGGCCCGGGGTAAGGGTTTTCCCTGCAGCGTCAGACGTGAAGCACAAGGTGAAGGAAGGGGGCCACGGGGCCTCTAACACCCGCGCAGCGTTCCCACAGCCCCCGGCCTGGAGGGTTCCTAGTCTACCCTGTTCGCGGCCAGCCCACAAAGCCTGTGCGAAACGATGCTTTCCTGGACTTCCTCGGCGACCCAGTGGTTAGGACTCTGTGCTCACAATGCAGGGGACACTGGTTCAAGCCCTGGTCAAGGAACTAAGACCCTACATGCTGCACGGTACAGCCTTTAAAAAGAGTTCTATTTAATATAAATTTTTTAGAAAATAATGCTTTTCTTCCTTTCTTCACTCCCTGAACAGATGCTCACTAAGTGCCTCCATGGAAAGAGGCTGGGTGCTGAGTGTGGGAAAATGTTGTTGGCCGTCAATGCCTTTTTGCAAGCTGGATTTAGGCGTGAGCTCTCCGCCCCCTGGCAGGGACTCCTGCCTGTGGAGATGCCTGTGGAGGTGCCCTGCTGCCAGGCCCTTCACCCTGGCTGCCCTGCCCGGGTTAGAGACGGCTGAGGACTAGAAATGCTCCAGGGGCCCGGGCATCATCCAGGGAGGGGACTTTGCCCAGCCCAGCTGTCGGGTCAAGGTACGCCAGGCAGGCAGAAGTGGGGATGGGGCAGACAGCCTGCCCCACACACAGAGGGGGCCGCTTGGGACCTCAGATCCGCTTCTCCCTGGAAGCCCTCAGCTTCAGGCTGATGAGATGGAAAGGCAAGTTCAGAGGCCTCAAGGCTTCTGAAACAAGCTCTGTCTCGCTTCATCTCCTGTGTGGAGCAGCTGATCCTTCCTCATTTGGCAGCTTTGTAACCATTTCACTTTTGCCATTAAATTGCTTTTAAAAAAGAAAAGTCCATTCTTTCTATGGGAAAAGGGTTTTGGAAAATATTTTATTTTCTTGCACTTTCCTTGAAATGCTCCGTTCACACCCTCCTGTTCAGATAACTGGGGATATTTTTCTTTGACAATACACCAAAAACTTAATAACTGGTAGTTCTTCAAAGGTTATTTCTGACGTAGAATCTAAGATTATCTCCAAAAATGTGTTATGCTCTATTAAAGGGCCAGATCAGAGAAGGCAATGGCATCCCACTCCAGTACTCTTGCCTGGAAAATCCCACGGCTGGAGGAGCCTGGTGGGCTACAGTCCATGGGGTCACTAAGAGTCAGACACGACTGAGTGACTTCACTTTCACTTCTCACTTTCATGCATTGGAGAAGGAAATGGCAACCCACTCCAGTGTTCTTGCCTGGAGAATCCCAGGGACGGGGGAGCCTGGTGGGCTGCCGTCTGTGGGGTCGCACAGAGTCGGACATGACTGAAGCGACTCAGCAGCAGCAGCAAAGGGCCAGATGGCCTTCCCAGGGGGCACCAGTGGTAAAGAACCTGCCTGCGAAGCAGGAGACAGATGCAGGTTCAATTCCTGGGTCGGGAAGATCCCCGTGAGGAGGAAATGGCACCCCACGCCAGTGTTCTTGCCTGGGAAACGCCATGGACAGAGGAGCTTGGGGGGCCACAGTCCACAGGGTCACAGAACTGGACACGACTGGAACCGCCTTAGCACAGCACCAAGGGCCAGACAGTAGATGTTTTCCCCTTTGCAGGCCACGCAGTTTCCGTCTCAGCCGCTCAGCTCTGCCAGGCCGTCACAGAAGCAGCAGAAGACTTAGGCAAGTGTGGCTGTGTGCCATCAAAAATCTACAGAGCCTTTTTTGTAATAAACTTTTTATAAGTAACTGCTGACTTCTTCTCCGTTACGTTAAAATCCGCTGGTCTGTCCTGCACTTGGAATGAATGATTTTGCCCATGCAAGTGCCCTGGGGCTCACTAGACCACACTTTGAGAACTGCTGCTCTGATATTCTTGTTATACAAGGTAATAAGCCTCTTACTAGGAAAGTTACTTTCAGTTGGAGCTTCTGTTTCTTGCAGCCAAAAGCATCTCAGCTGATGAACCCCTGGGTGGTTTCTCAAGTCAGAAATCAATACCAGCTTCTGTCTTGGGCCCTGGGAAGTTGCGAATTGACCACATTCCCCTCCACCAGTTTACGTGCCGTCAGGAGAGGAGAAATAGCAGATGCATGTCCAGACCTAAGAGCCCCTGAGAATCCCCAGCAACTTCGCTGGGCCCCAGAACATCGCAAGAGAACTTCAGGAGCGTCCATGTCTGCCCTGGGAAGGGCAGGGTCAGAGGGGAGAGGGCCAGGGGAACCAAAGCGACGTTGTGTAGGCAACAGGTGTGTGAGCGGGCATCCTCCAGACAGAGAGAGCCAATAAGGAGATTTGTCACCAAACTGGGAGCTGGGGAAGCCCTCCTACCCTCCATCCGCAGGCTCCGGGAGCAGGGGAGTCGCTGAGGTGGCTGCAGTCAGAGACAGTGGGTGGTGCGTGTCCCGGGCTGAGGGCGGAAGACTGAGGCTCCAGCTCAAATGATCAGGCAGAGACAGCAGGTTCTCCTTCCTCCGTCTTTCTGTTCTACTTGGACCTCGATGCATCGGGGGATGCCCAGCACACTGGGAAAAGCAACCTGCTTCACTGGGTTTGCTGAATCATGTGCCAACCTCACCCAGGATCACCACTACAGACCCTCCTGGAATCACATCTACCAACCATCTGGGCCAGCCATGGTCTAGGCAAGGGGGCCCATACAGCGCACACACCCAGAGAACCATCTCAACGGGGCCAGGCAGGGTAAGTCAGCACCAGCTCTCTCCTGGAAGATGACAGGGGATGCGGGCACTGAGAGGCATGAGCTCCGGTGGATGGCGGTGAAGGGGGTGAGAGCCCCTCTCTCGGATGCTCTGGTACCACATCCACAGCCTCTAACTTAGAACCAGCCCTGGGGAGGAGAGGGGAGGCTGAAACCCCGAGTTGACAGATGGCTTCTGAATTGACAAAGATGAACCCACACTGACTAAGTTGAGGTGGTTGTTCCAGCCAACAGAATAGGGGGCTCTTGAGATAGAATTTAAGGCTGATTTTAGAAAACTCAGGACATTTACAAATTTTTAATAAATGTACATTTTAAATTTATGTGCTAAAAATTCATCTTCTCTAACAATGGACAAATTCAAATATTTTTCCACCCTGAAGAAAAAGGATGTATCGTGATCATTTTACTTATATTTCCTAATTATCACTGAGGATAAGTATTATTCGTATGTTATTGGGAGCATTATTTTCGAATCCACCACAGTGCTTTTGAATGATGCGCAATTAACGTTCACAAAATAGAACACTGTAGGGTCTGAAGAGGAACCCACGGCACAGACATGAGCGCCACTGTTTTTACCCTTAAACTGAGATTTACAGTTTGTTCAGCACTGAACAGGGCCACCTAAGGAAGGAACCCCTCTCGTCCAGGCTGCCCTCCTGCCTCTCCACGAGTGTGCGCTGTTCCCATGGACACTGCACTCTGCTCTCACGCACACACCTTCCAGCTCATCCCCATCA
Organism: Ovis aries; assembly: GCF_016772045.2. NCBI lineage: Eukaryota > Metazoa > Chordata > Mammalia > Artiodactyla > Bovidae > Ovis > Ovis aries. The sequence continues at coordinate 49,625,121 of NC_056073.1, forward strand.
GTGGCTGCTGGAGCCAAGGCCAGGCGCCAGGCTGACAGTGCTCGGGACTCTGTACTTCTGGCCTCTCTTCTCTCTCCCGATATTCTCATAAGGTCAACCGGCGCATCTCAGGGTCTAGGTGCCATACAGGCCGAGGCGCTCAGTTCTCCACGTGCCACTTCTTTCCTGTTAAACGGCTTCGGTTTGCACGCCTGCGGGGGTCATCAGCGTTTATAAGTCACTTTTGTTAAAAGCCAGATGGAACACGGGATAAAGAAGGCTGCCTCCAATCTCACCGCGCTAAGGCAAGAGCGTCTTTCTCTTTTTTCTTCTAAAGAGGGTCTGATCCTTCCTCAACAGCACAGACTTACGTACGATGGTGCTGCGTCATTACCTAAGCTCCTCCCCTGGCGCACGGCACGTCCATCTGCTACAAGCATGAGAAGTCACGAAAACAAAGGTATTAGGGGTTTGCATAATCCTTGGCTGCTGTAGAATTCAGATGTCATCACATCTCTTTCTCCTGTTCTCACTTCTTTGTTCGTTTATTTATCAGTGAATATTTACGGTGCTGGGCAGTGGGGTTCACATATTAATAAGACACGCACGGTCCTGCCCGTACAAGCCTCACAGTCCAGGAGGAGAGGCAGAGCCATGGTGCATTTACCCTCCTGAGCCAGGCACTCAGCTCTGCATGAGCATCAGCATAGAGAACACTTGCTTCTTAAAATGGCTCATGAACAGCGTGCAAGCGGCCCGCTGTGTGGCAGTTCCGCCTGTGTTTAGGTTGATGGCGTTGTTTCCTCGAGGCGATACAAGCAAACCACTGGAGGACTGGAAGACTCGCCCTCCACTCTCCGGCGTCTCCAGACACCACTCCCCACTCTGCCTGCCGCAGGACGGCCAGCGGATACAAACGCTCTTTTGAAAGAAGAAAACAATTAAGCATTGAAAATGCAAGGACCAGAAAGCCCAAGACAAAAATAGAACTCTCCAGCCCGCTCTGTGAGCCACATTTCTCACGGCTGGGTTTGAAGGCAGAGTTCTCACCAGGGTGCATCCTGTCTGGACTCTTCTTCCTTAGTAAGGAGGAAGCCACCCAAACAGTAAGAAGCCTCCGCTTTTCCCAGGGGGCCACTCTAGGCCCGTGACGAGGCAGTCTGTTTCATGTTGCCCTGTTTTTTCGCTGCTCAGTTGTGCCCAACTCTTTTGCTCCCCGATGGATTGTAGCCTGCCAAGCTCCTCTGTCCATGGGATTTTGCAGGCAAGAATACTGGAGTGGGTGGCCATTCCGTTCTCCAGGGGATCTTCCCAACCCAGGGAGCGAACCCACGTCTCCTCTGCAAAAGGCATCTCCTGAATTGCAGGCGGATTCGATATCACTGAACCACCAGGGAAGCCCCAGAAACTAATCACTGGTCCTTAAAGTAACTTATTTCCAAAATAAAACTTGAAACCTACGAGTTGAAAGATTAGCAGCCAACACTGCGTCCTCAAATTCCAACAGCCATTAACATTTCGCCCATTGTGTGGCCCTGGCTTGTATGTGTGTGTGCGCACTTTGTGTGAATTATTTGAATGTAGACCACAGACCATCACAACGCTGAATCAGAGCACAGCTTCTGAGGACAAAGACACCCTCTCCCAGGGCCACAAAGCTGCTCACACACGCAGGAAGCATGTCGTTAGTGCACAGGAGCCCCTAGCATCCCGCTGCATCACCGGGGGCTGTGCGCCAGCTGGACCTGGTGCCAGCTTGGCTACCGGGCACCGAGCCCTGACCCCACTCTGCCCCTTGCTGTCCAGGACGAAAGGCCCGACTCGGGGAGGACACCGTCCAGAGAAGCACCAGGCACCTTCTCCCAGCAGCTCAGACCCCTGATGCGGGCACGTTCTCACGGAGGCCACGGCCCTGAGCCCGCGGACCACCCAGGGCCAGGCTGATGCCTGCCTGTCCCGCCCCGGGCCCAGCTGCAGCTGTGGGTGTTTCCAATGGCCGGTGAAGATGTCAGTCGAGCATCATGGGACTGGACCCAGGCATTCTGACTCATTCCTGCACAAGACTCTGCCACGAAAAATGGCTCCCAGCTGCAACGTGCGGGAGCTTGCCTTTCATTAATATTTACGTCAGAAGAGAGCTGCTTGTAACAGCAAATGCACTTCAGCTTCTCAGAAAAGCGCAGGAGATGCTCTGGAGGCAGCGAGGTCAAACCGCTGCAGGTGGGGAGGAGGGTCTGCTCAGGCTCCTGCCCCTCGCCCAAGCCCTCCTCCCCAAGCCTGCCTCGGGGTCAGGGCAGGGGTCAGACTCCTGAGTTCCCCGCAGCCACCTGCAAGGGACCACCACGGGGCAGACGATGACGAAGACAGAGCCCCGGGTGGCCAGGCCCCACGGCACAGATGCTCGCTGGCCCTGGACCCTGTCGCTGTCACGAGAAGGTCCGGGCAGACGGGCTTTGCAGAGACTCCCCCCGTGGGGAAGGGGGGCTGGGGTCAAGGGCACAGGCTCCTGGAGTAGGGTTCTCAGGCTGCAACACCCTGAGGGGAGCCTGCCGTGAAGACAGAGAGCCTGTGGGAAAGCGAAAGGCGGGAGAGGAACAAACAGAAACGGGCTCACTGCTCTGACCGGCGAGAGGCTCAATGAACCTGGTCCTTCAGTGAGTACAAACATCTCGCTGGAAATGGAATCCCAGCGGCAAGCTCTGGGCATTCTGTTTTCACCACATTAACGCCCCGACAAAAGGCCGCAGCGTTGCTGATGCAGGCAAAGAAGGAAAGAATGGACCCTGGATGGACCACCCCCCTCTTTCATGCAGGCAGTCCTGTGGGCTGTGTGATGGTTTCCTAGGAAACAGCATGGATGCGGAACTCAAGGAAATGTGCAGGCAGGCGGCAGGAGACGCAGCAGCTGATTCTTTTCGCTGGTGGTGTGTGATTCTAGGCCATCCTCTTAACCCCGCTGCAGCCGTTTCCTTGTGTCTGAAGGGGAGATCTGATCCCCCTCACGTGTGTGTGTGTGTGTGTAAGCGCCTTGGCTGGCTGGAGGACACCGGGGAGCTCAGTGTGGACTTTCTCCTCCTTTCTACGTGCACTCAGCAGGCATCGCTGAATGACTGGGGTGCAGATCTGATGGAGCAGCAGCTGAGGTGATGAGCGTGAAGAGAGGCCTGTGCACTGGGGTCTGCCCTCTCCACCACAGGGACCTTGGGCCACCACGTGCAGGAGCACGGCTAACCTGATGGATGACCTCAAGCCGACAGCCAGATGGATGGTGAATCCTTCACTGGACCAACACGCCTACCCACCACTGGCCCTCGGAAAGCTGCCCGGGACATGGAGCCCCAGAGTGGCTGGTGCTAGCCAAAATGCACTCACCCAGCCCTCGCATCTGTGCTTAATAATAAATGCTTTGTCTTAGTCAAATTTGGGGGGTTTACATAGCACAAGATGGCAAAATAATCACTCTATCAGGGCTTTCTTCCTGAGATGACCGTACTCCCCACAATATCCTCATCCACATCCTGCTCCCCACTCCGAGAACTGAGGAGAAGCCTGGTGGTTTCAGCTTCTGGAGTAAATACTCAACATGTCCCCTGAGTCAGCCTTCCCCGATGGCTCAGCAATAACGCCTCCTGACAGGAGACGCAGGTTTGATCCCTGGGTCGGGAAGATCCCCTGGAGGAGGAAATGGCAACCCACTCCAGTATTCTTGCCTGGGAAATCCTGTGGACAGAGGAGCCTGATGGGCTACAGTCCATGGGGCTGCAAAGAGTCAGGAGCAGCTGAGTGACCTAACTACCTACCGACCTACCCCTGAATTCAAGAGGGCTGACTACAAGGTTTGGGGGTTCTGGATCCACACAGAAGACCGCCCCTACTTTGGTACAAGCTTGAGGGGGTCCCCAATCCACCCTGTCTCAGTAATTCACCAGAAGGACTCAGAGAACCCACTACAAGCTGTTATACTCTGCTTATGGTCTATTGCGGGGAAAGGGCATGGGTTAAAATCAGGCAAGGGAGGAGCAGCTCAGGGAGGTGTCCAGGAGGCCCCAACAGAGGACCGAGTCATCCTTTCCCCGCGGGAACACAGTCATGCTGACCCCCACGTCGACGTGTGACGGCACGCACGCATTGCTGCCAGCGGAGACAATGCTCTGAGTTCTTCCTGCGGCCTGGCCACCTGCCGCCCACACGCAGCCTCTAGTGCCAGCTCCTCCTGGACGCCCAGGCCTTGGGCCTCCAGTTCCTGGGAGATTGCTCCTGGTGCCTCGTGACCCAGAGCCCCAGCCACAAACCCCGCTAGAGACGGCCGGTGCTCAAAGTCAGACCGGCCGCGCCTGACGGCTGTGGACACCTGCCTCCCACTGCAGCCGCCACCCCAGCCACCTGCTCCCTTGGAACTTCTGCGAGCAGACTGTACCACCGGCCTCAAGACAAACACATCTCAAGCCAGCCCTTCTCTGTGCGGCTGTGGTGCCCACACGTCTACTGAGTCCATGGACCCTGGAGGCCACCACAAGGAAGGCCACTTGCCAGCTCCAGCCCCTCCCAATCCCAGAGCGAGTTCTTCTCGTGGCAGAGAAGGGCCCCGTGTCAATGTTCCTCTCAGCTCCCCAGACCAGCTTCCACCGGGCTGTGCCCCATGCGGGCACCCCTTTAACAGCCCAGTCTTCACTGCCCGTCTGCCTGACCTCAGGGCCAGGCCATTGGCCACAACCTATGAGTCACTGAAAGCCCAAACGCAGAGGCAAATAGCTTGCATTCCAGTCCACTGAGCTGACTGCTTTCTACCTCCTTCAGTTGGGGTGGCTGCTGTCCAGGCAGCGTGCCAGCCGCAAACCGGGCCGCTCTCCTGGCCAATAGAGCGGTTTCTGCAGCAAAACCCAGGCAGCTGCAGGGACCAGGGCTCCTCAGTTGTTCCAGAACCAGTCTACCTCCAGCAGACTGAAGGCCCTCAAGGTGGGGGGACTGGCAGGGGCTCCCGCGGGCCCCCCAACTTCAGAGAGCACTGCAGGAAGACCTTCGTTCTGATCCCATCGGTATGTTGTTTATCCAGTGATAGCTGCTCCCAGACTTGAACCCTACTGGACTTGCCCCCGGGTCTCGTGGATCTTGGCTATCTGTGCCGTTGCCTTGACTAGTCCCCTGGGTGGCATCCCTGTGCCAGCTCAGAGCAGCCTGAGCGCACGCTTGGCTCAGTTCAAGCTCCATCCTAACACACTGCCTTCACTCCGGTCATTACAGACAGCTACCGCCCAGGGACCGCTCAGGGACAGACAGTTGCCTGTTACTCTGCATTTTCTTAGGCATCCAGGGAGCAGGCTCCTCGGGAGCTGGGGCCATCATTTTGAAATTCCCTTGGTGACTTTTACCTCCAATAGCTAACGGCAGCATGGCTCCAGTTCCACAGCTTAGCTGACCTGCGGTCCCCTAGGAGCCACAGGTTCATCTCCCCTACCCGTCACCCTCCCTCTTACGTTTCCGTGAGTCAGGGTCACTCGAGCAAATGCCACTGCTGGCACCAACCGTGAAGCCTCTGGGCTGACTGTGAGGTCAGAGGGAATGGCCTCCAGGACTAGTCTTACTTCTGATAGCAACTGCAAGGGCAGAGGTCCCCGGGACGGCCCTTAGGCTGGACGGCTCGCTGGGAGGACCGGCAGAACTGGCTGAGGGCTGTTCCACTCACAGTTCTGCTTGTTTACAGGGAAAGGATGCAGAAATCAGCCAAGGGGAGAGGGCAAAGGCTGAGCCTGGGGAAGGACCTGACGCCGTCTCTGTGTCGTCCCACGGGGTCGGGACACGCATCCACGCGGGACGAAGGGCACGGAGAACGGCTGGCCCGGGCGCTTACCTGAGTCCTGTGCTCAGAGCGCCTCTTGGGCACATTTGAGGATGGCCCTGCCCACCCACTCGACCCCGTCACCCCCTCACCACACGCTGCAGGCCGCCTTTCGCACTCAGTTCAATCACCTGCCCTCAGGGAGACCCCGGGGGAGAGGCTGGAAGCGGGCCTGGAGCAGCTGGGGCAGGAAACTCAGACACCCTAGGATCTGCGACGTAGGGCCAGGTTTGGGCAATACGACCTCTTGGTTTTACAAGGTCTCCCCTCGGGCAGGGTGTGGCCAACATAGGGAAGACCACGCCTGCACGTGAGCAGACCCTGTTACTCTGCCGGTCTTATTTACCAGCCCTTATCTAATCTTTGACCAAACGGCCTTCTTTTATCAGCAGGACCACTGTTACCTCTGATTTCGGTTTCCAGGCACTGCTGCTGCTGCTGCTAAGTCGCTTCAATCGTGTCCAACTCTGTGTGACCCCGCAGATGGCAGCCCACCAGGCTCCCCCGTCCCTGGGATCCTCCAGGCCAGAACACTGGAGTGGGTTGCCATTTCTTCTCCAATGCATGAAAGTGAGAAGTGAAAGGGAAGTTGCTCAGTCGTGTCTGACTCTTAGCGACCCCATGGACTGTAGCCCACCAGGCTCCTCCATCCATGGGATTTTCCAGGCAAGAGTACTGGAGTGGGGTGCCATTGCCTTCTCCGTTCCAGGCACTAGAGGACCCGAAAGCTCTCTGTGGCCGTCTTTATGGAACTCAAGCACACTACAGCTACGAGCCGACGTGCAGAATCAGGCCGCAGGAACAGGCTTTGACCTTCCTTCCTTGCCAGGTGCTCAAGAGGCCTTGGAACGAGAGACTAAGGGATCTGCGGACTCGTCTGGTGGTCCAGCAGCCGAGACTGCATGCTCCCAGTGCAGGGGGCCCAGGTTCGGTCCCCAGTCAGGGAACCAAATCCCACAGGCCGCGACCAAGAGTTCCCATGCCGCAGCTAAGACCTGGTGCAGCACCAAATAAAATAATTTAAAGAGAGAGACTAAGGGCTCTGGGGGCTCTCATGTGAATACCTGTGTCTGGAGCCGCTCAGCCGAGTGCCAGAAGCGCACGCCTTCCACACTCTGCTTCAGGATGCGACCAGCACAGAGGACAGTCTTACCAGACATTCACGTCATCTCCAGAGACTCCGGGGACTCAGCAAACGGCCCTCCACAGCTGGCCGGCACTGGACGTGGTCCCAGCTGACCATAGGGGCCCTGGAGCAGAGGTCAGGAGTAACGGCCGCGCGGGCGTCCTCATGCATATCTGCGCCACCAGCCGAAACGCTGCAAACTGAGAGACCATCACATCGCCACTGCCCTTCCCACTCTGCCCTTGAAATACGCTTCAGGCCCAGTATCTCAGAGTCCTCTCAACAGCTCCCTTCCTGTGTTTTCCTCCCTAATTAACCTAGAATTTTTGTTAAAATAACATTCCTGAGCACCCCTTGTGAAAGCCCCAGTCTCTAAGACCCTCTAACAGCATCGGTTCAGGAACTTTGCTCAGCAGATGACAACAGGGCCAACAAGAAACTGGAAGTCCACCCAGCCCTGAAAACCAGTCAACCCGTGTCCACCGCACACTGACCCTAACTCGTCCCTCGGAGCGTCTGACCACAGACTGGATCTGTACGAAACACCAGGAGCGATGGCCGGGTCTTCAGAGCTGCCCACATCTTACCCGACATTGGCCAGCCTCCCTGCATGGGCCGCAGGCTGAAACAAGCGCACAGGTGAAGACTGTACCCTTGATGGTTCAGGCTGCCGGTCTGCTAACGGCAGAGAACATTTTCCGGCTGCAACCAGCTGATTTTACACTGGCTTGCTCTCCCTGCCTCGCTCCCTGGAGTGGTCCCAACTCTGGCCACTGCCCCCAGAGGTGACTGTCCATCTGCTGGGATGCTCAGCCCTGCCTGGGGGCCCAGCCTCCCGAGCATCTGCAGCCATGACCCCTCCTCTTCCTCCAGGGCCCCTCCCAGCTTCCCGTCTGTCTCCCTGACATGGCTGCACAGAAGCTGCTGGAGGAATGGGCCTGTCTGCGGCTCCCTGCCTGTCTGACCACAGTGCCACTGTTCCAAGGATGGGAGAGGAAGGGAAGGGCCGTCGTGCTGACACCTAGGATGCCAGACCATCACGTGCTTCTTTCTCCATCTCCAGTTTTGGGAAGTCATCAGCGATGAGCATGGCATCGACCCCACTGGCAGTTACCATGGAGACAGTGACTTGCAGCTGGAGAGAATCAGCATGTACTACAACGAGGCTGCTGGTGAGGACTGCCGCGGGCTCGGGCCCCTCTCCCGTTCCGCTCCCTGGCAGCCCCAGTGTAGCAGGAACACACACACAACAAAGAAAGGCTTCCTGCGTGCATTTAAATGTCAGCCGCTCAGAATACCCTCAGAGCCCCCGAAGTCCCCTGCATTCGGGTCATGACCGGGAAGGCCCTCACCTCCCTTTGTAGAGCAGAAACCTCCTCTAATCTCTTGCTGGAATTTTCTGGGATGAGCTCTGCCTGGAGAGGCACAGAGAGCAGGGCATTGCCTGATTGCTCTGCGAGCGCCAGGTCTGAGTCCTGCTCTGTCCCCGCAGGTAACAAGTATGTGCCTCGGGCCATCCTGGTGGACCTGGAGCCGGGCACCATGGACTCCGTCAGGTCTGGACCCTTCGGCCAGATCTTCAGGCCCGACAACTTCGTGTTTGGTATGTAGGGGTGATGTGTGGGCCCTGGCTCAGTGGGCCCCTTTCCTCCTGATGCCATGGGGGTCACTGCTGGGTGCCTGGGGGAGGCTGTGTGTCCACAGAGGCCCCGAGTCCCAGCCTCACTGTCCCTGGTCCATGGGCTGTCAGCTCTCTGGCCCTTGTCCACACAGCTCAAAGGCCAGGGTCAGCCTGCAGAGGCTGCCGCAGCCCTCCCACTGCAGAACAGAACAAAGAGTGAAGGGAAGCTTCCAGCGGCAGTTCACACATCCGGTGCCACGAGCCGTGGAGCCCGGGGTCCTGGTTCGGCCGCTAAACTGGGGGCCCTGCTCCTCACGCTCGTCAGACCCTTGCCGTTTCCATGCCGCCCGGGCTTTCCCATCACTGGACAAACACCTCCACGCTCTCCCTGGACCCATGACCCAGGACGCTGGGTCCTCTACTGTTTGGGTGCGGGGGACCCTGGGTGGATGGTTCTGGTTGAGAGCTGTAACGAGCCAGCTTCCTGGCGGCCGCCTCGCTCTGCTGACTCACGTGAGGCTGTGTCTTTGTGGAGAGGCACCGCGCCCTTCCTGCCTCACTGCTTGTAGCGCTGGTGCTATAGGGGAATGCCACCGGTCATTTCGGAGGACCCGTGACAACAGGCAAGCCTTTCGAGGAGCCGAGGCCAAAGGCGCAGGTAGTGAGCAGAAGCTGAGCCGGCCCTCTGACTCCGGGCGCCTCCACCCTTCCCTCTGCTTGCATCTGATTGAAAGGGTTTAAATACTGGACAAAGGCCTGAGCAAACTGACCGTGAACACGGGGCCCTTCCTTCAGAACCAGGTCCGGGCTCAGGCAGTAATGTAACGCCTTCCCCTATAGCACCAGCGCTACAAGCAGTGAGGCAGGAAGGGCGCGGTGCCTCTCCACAAAGACACAGCCTCACGTGAGTCAGCAGAGCGAGGCGGCCGCCAGGAAGCTGGCTCGTTACAGCTCTCAACCAGAACCATCCACCCAGGGTCCCCCGCACCCAAACAGTAGAGGACCCAGCGTCCTGGGTCATGGGTCCAGGGAGAGCGTGGAGGTGTTTGTCCAGTGATGGGAATGCCCGGGCGGCATGGAAACGGCAAGGGTCTGACGAGCGTGAGGAGCAGGGCCCCCAGTTTAGCGGCCGAACCAGGACCCCGGGCTCCACGGCTCGTGGCACCGGATGTGGGGAGAGTCCTAACAAGCATCCCTGCAGCTGACACTGTCCCTTCAGGCCCCCTCACACACCCCTCTGGAAGGAGGACCAGCCAAGGACACGCTGGGGACTTAAGAACCCAGCTTCCCAGACTTGGGCCTCCCTGATAGCTCAGTTGGTAAAGAATCTGCCTGCAATGCAGGAGACCCTGGTTCCATTCCTGGGTCAGAAAGATCCACTGCAGGAGGGATAGGTTACCCACTCCAGTATTCCTGGGCTTCCCTTGTGGCTCAGCTGGTAAAGAATCCACCGGCAATGCGGGAGACCTGGGTTCGATCCCTGGGTCAGGAAGACCCCCTGAAGAAGGGAAAGGCTACCCACTGCAGTATTCTGGCCTGGAGAACTCCATGGACTGTATAGTCCATGCAGTTGCAAAGGTCGGACACAACTGAGCCACCTTCCCTAACTCGGGGCTGGAGCAGCCTGGGTGAGGGGCTCTCAGACCCTGGGCAGAACTCAGCTTCCTTCCTGCCCCACTCAGGCCCCACTGCCTGGGATCAGCCCCCAACAAACTTCCACTCAAATCCTTGTCGCAGGCCCAGAAATAAATCCAGTCTTCTACAGTCAGTTAGCCTCCAGCAAAAGAGGAAAGAATATATGACGGAGACAGGACAGTCTCTTCAGCAAGTGGTTCTGGGAAAGCTGGGCAACCGCGTGTAAATCAATGAAGTCAGCACAAACCCTCACATCATTCACCAAGTAAAATGGCTTAAAGGCTCAAATGTAAGACGCGACACCATAAAACTCCTAGAAGAGAACACAGGCAAATCTTTGAATTAAATCGTAGAAGTATTTTCTTAGGTCTCCCAAGGCAATAGACATAAAAGCAAAAACAAACAAATGGGACCTAATCAAACTTAAAATCTTTTTCACAGCAAAGGAAACCATAAACAAAATGAAAAGACAATCTACGGACTGGAAGAAAATATATGCAAATAATGTAATCAACAAGGGGTTAATTTCCAAAATATGTAATCTCTCTTATAGCTCAACATCAAAAAAAACCAAACAACAAAAAATACAACTCAATCAAAAAATGGGCAGAAAATCTAAAGAGACATTTCTCCAAAGAAGGTATACAGATGGCCAACAGGCACCCTGGCTGGTACCCTGGTGGCTCAGTGGTAAAGAATTTGCCTGAAATGCAGGAGACATGGGTTTGATCCCTGGGTCAGGAAGATCCCCTGGATGAGGATATGGCAACCCGCTCCAGTATTCTTGCCTGGGAAATCCCATGGACAGAGAAGCCTGGCGGGCTACAAGTCCACGGCGGTGCAAAGAGTCAGACATGACTTAGCAACTAAACCACAACAGCAACAGGCACATGAAAAGATGCTTAACATCATTAATTATTAGAAAAAGGCAAGTGGAGTCACCTCTCACCGGTCAGAATGGCGTCATCAAAAAGTCTGCAAATAACAAGTGCTGGAGAGGCTGTGGAGAAAAGGGAGACCTTGTCCACTGCTGATGGGAATGTGAATCGGTGCAGCCACTACGGAAAACATGTTGCTATACACCGGAAACAGTACTGTAAATCAGTGACACAATAAATAAACTAAATATTTTAAAAGAGCATATCATAATTAAACATTAACAAAATCCTCGCCTCAGGCCTGGGGCACTGACCTCAGACCCAAGCGGAGGCAGTGTGCCCTCTTCTACTGCAAAGCGTGTGACACGTTGCCCCCAGCCCAGAGGGGTGGCCTCCGTGACACGCTCACAGCAGAGAGCAGGGCCCGGCAGGCCCTCTGCCCGGGGCTGTGCACAGCTGACCATCCTGGCCGCTCCATCCCCAGCTCAGGGCCCTCGGGGTCCCCCAGGAGGTCGTCAGCGCCCGGTTCCGCGCAGTCCTGGCTCTGGGGTCCCTATTGGCTGGAGGCTTTTCTGGGCTCCGAGGTGCCTGCCGACCCCACCACAAGGCCCCCAGCACGGCAGCCTGCAGAGGGTCTCCACTGGGTTGAAACTCGGGAGGCTTCTGCCACCAGCTGGAGAAAATTCCCTCCTTGGAGGGCTCGCGTGATTAGAGAAGGAGAATCCCAGGGACGGGGGAGTCTGGTGGGCTGCTGTCTATGGGGTCTCGCAGAGTCGAACACGACTGAAGCGACTTAGCAGCAGCAGCCCTTCTTCAAGTCAGGTGAGCTCCTGATTTCAAGAGGAGCTGATCCTGGCCCCTCATGACACCTGCGGAGTCCCTTCACGCTGCCCTGACATTGGTGCGGCATTGAACAACTGGGCACAGGTGTGTGCAGTCCCGGCTGGTGACCCCTGGGCCTTAGAGTTCTGCCTGCCACCAGTGGGCAGCTAGGGAGTGAGCAGACGTGGCCTCTGGGCACTCTGGTTCCGACTCCTGGACCTGTGCTCTGAGGAGGTGGTTTTCTGTTTACCTGCTGTGTGGCTTTGGGCAAGTCTTCGACTCTCTGGGCCTTAGTCCATTCAGGACAGGCTCCGTGGCTTCTTGTCGGGAGTCCCGCATGGGGCCAAGACAGGCCAGCGTAGGGGCGCCTTTAACTGTGCATGTTGGATTTTCAGATCCCTGTGACCACAGGGGTTGGTGCCTCTCTGGGGTCATGCTTGGAGGAGTTAACCCTCTTGCTCGTCAGAGTAAGGCCTTCTCTGATTGGTATTAAGATATCTCCTGGGCCCCAATTTTCGTGAATGGGGGAATGTGTACTGAAGTCGATGGCAGAGTCCCCAGAGGTGGGAAAAGTGAGAAAGGAAGCTGAGTCACCCTTACAACTTCCCTGGACTGGCTCTGACGCAGCGGTTTAAGTCTGCAAGTGCAGGAAGTCGGAATGGAAATCTCTGTCTCCCAACAGCTGGACTGGGAGCAGCAGCCCTGCAAGGGGAGGCCCCGCTCACACTCACTGCTGAGCTTCCTGGTCCTGCTTTCCCAGCCCGTCCTTCTGGCCCAGCAGTGAGGCTGGACAGCAGGTCTGCACCCGTGCTAGCATCATCTCTGGCGGACCTGCGGCTGACTTGCAGGCTGCCGTGCCCCCAACCAGGGCCAGCCTCGGCCTGCACCCCATTCTTGCTTCATTCCTCTGACCTCGGTCCCGGCATCTTTCAGTTCAGTTCAGTTCAGTTCAGTTCAGTTGGTCAGTAGTGTCTGACTCTTTGCGACCCCATGAATCGCAGCACACCGGGCCTCCCTGTCCATCACCAACTCCCAGAGTTCACTCAAACTCACGTCCATCGAGTCAGTGATGCCATCCAACCATCTCATCCTCGGTCGTCCCCTTCTCCTCCTGCCCCCAATCCCTCCCAGCATCAGAGTCTTTTCCAATGAGTCAACTCTTCGCATGAGGTGGCCAAAGTATTGGAGTTTCAGCTTCAGCATCAGTCCTTCCAATGAACACCCAGGACTGATCTCCTTTAGGATGGATTGGTTGGATCTCCTTGCAGTCCAAGGGACTCTCAAGAGCCTTCTCCAACACCACAGTTCAAAAGCATCAATTCTTTGGCAGTCAGCTTTCTTCACAGTCCAACTCTCACATCCATACATGACGACTGGATAAACCATAGCCTTGACTAGACGGACCTTTGTTGGCAAAGTAATGTCTCTGCTTTTGAATATGCTATCTAGGTTGGTCATAACTTTCCTTCCAAGGAGTAAGTGTCTTTTAATTTCATGGCTGCAATCACCATCTGCAGTGATTTTGGAGCCCCCCAAAATAGTCAGCCACTGTTTCCACTGTTTCCTCATCTATTTCCCATGAAGTGATGGGACCAGATGCCATGATCTTAGTTTTCTGAATGTTGAGTTTTAAGCCAACTTTTTCACTCTCCTCTTTCAGTTTCATCAAGAGGCTTTTTAGTTCCTCTTCACTTTCTGCCATAGGGTGGTGTCATCTGCATATCTGAGGTTATTGCTATTTCTCCCAGCAATCTTGATTCCAGCTTGTGCTTCTTCCAGCCCAGCGTTTCTCATGATGTACTCTGCATATAAGTTAAATAAGCAGGGTGACAATATACGGCCTTGACGTCATCTCAGGGGGACCCAAATGCTGTGTGACTTATATAAAACTACCCAGTCTTCAGAGTCACCTGAGAATCTGCACGGTATTCACGCCTCCCATGAGTTAAGAGGAGCCTGACTGTGGACGCCCAGCACACAGACCTGTCTGGCTGCTTGCCTGCCTGTCCCGTAATTCCCGTCTCCTTCCCTAACGCTCAGGAACCAGGCAGGCCTCGACCAGCCGCCCCCTGCTGGCCAGCGCGGGGAAAGGACTGGCCCAAGACCTCTGGTTTCCTTGGTGGCCGGGTGCACACGTGTGTCTCCCTCCCTGCAGAATTCACGGCTCTGTTAAATCTCCCTCGGACCACCCCTTTCCTACCCATCTCCATCTCCTTTAACCTCCTTCTCCTTTCTCCTTACCAAAAAAGTTTAAATAATTTATTTGTATCCAGCCAGTGATACTGACTGTGAGGGATGGGCGAAGCCAATTTAAGAGTTTTGTAGAGGACACTCCTACTTCTGGGGGCACCACTCACGTCATATCAAAAATACTTAAATTTCTATCTTGTAAAATGTTTACTTCATTGTAATTTCTGTTATGCTATAAATGCTAAGCCGCATTTGGCTAATTGATGTAGATTTAATTTAATTAAATGTGTTAATTTCACTATTGCAGGTTTCTCTCCATATTTTGGACTTGTCAGCCATACCCCTCATTTTCTTAGGTCCTGAGAACTAGCAAGGGCTATGCTTAGAGTGCCCAGTGGCAAACTGGCCTGGCTGATAAAAGAGTGAACCCAACAGATATTTCTTCTAATTAAGAAAAACAAGACAACACGGGCAGCAAGGTGCACAGCATCAGCCTGAGAGTGTGCAATAAAGTCTGTATAACTGAATAATAAACTGAACAACATTAATCCACCCTGTGTTTGAAATGATCCTCATTACTATTTTTCTAGCACATGACAATCAGGTGTAGATAAAAACTGATTATAAACAAGTAGAAACATTCCTTCACGATCAGATCAAGTATGTCTGCGACTTGGTCAGCAAAGATGGGAACCGTGAACAGGAGACGATCTGGGGTTCCTCTCAAGACTCCTGGCTGTACGGCTGACGCGGTCCTGGGACCTGGATTTTTCCAGAACCTAAGACCTTCAGGTTGTGAGACAGATGGACATACTGCCCGCTGCATCAGGAGGGCAGGTCGTGTTCTTCCAGAACGCGAATGCTCAAAGGTCCAATAAACACTTTTAAAATGTGCCTCAGTGTGATTTTTAGAGTTAGAAAGGCGCTTCATATTTTAGCCACAGCTTCCTTAGTGGATTTTACAGGTTGGATGGTAGGTGGTTGTTGTTCCCACTGCAAAGACTATTCTAGAGAAAGCTGTGCAGACATCAGGTGGGGGGATGGGGGGAGGGGTTCCTGTGTCACAGGTGAGAACCCTCCAGTGGGGAGGGGGCGCTGGCGAGCCAGGGAGTCCCCAGAGGGCAGAGGGCAGTGTGGGGGAAGCGACCCGGGCAGCTGGCTGGATGCCAGCCCACTTGCTCCGCCTCTGCCCTGCACACTCACAGCGGAAGACAGTTCCAGGCTCCACGGGAACTCCTGGCTTCCTCACCTCGGGGAGGGCAACGCTGACGGCAATCTTTCCACTTTTGCCCTAAAAGTGAAACAGAGCAAACCGTGAGCTCTGGAGCTTCCAAGAAAGTGGCCAGCACTGTTTCCGCGCCCAGCATGGCCCGGTGGCGTCAGCATGGCTGGCCTCACCCCAAGTGTCTGGCAATTCAGATTCTGGCGCAAGAAATCCTGCCTTCAGAAGACAGGAGTGAGGGGGCCAGGAAGCTGGGAAGCGGCAGGAGTAGCTCTCTGAGGCCCCAGACTCCAGCCCAGTCTATGCCCTGCTCTCAGGGTGCCCAGGCTGAGAACCGTCCTGCACGGTGCTGGGGCCCCAGCTGACCTCCAGACCCTCAGTGGGGCGTCAGCTTGCTTAGGGGTTCTGCAGCTCCCCTTCCATGGCCCCTTCCTGGCTGGGCAGCCTCGTGGCCGAGGGGCCAGGAAGGCAGCATGGAGGTGAGACAGTGGACTGCGAGGCATGAAGGAGGGGGCATCACGGACCTGGGGCACCGGCACTGAGCCCTGATTTATGGGGAAGGGCTCTCCGGAAGAAGGGAACAGCAATGAGCATGTCAGCAGCTGATAGAACACTTACCCCCACTTTACAGATGGCACAACTGAGGCACACTTACCCCCACTTTATAGATGGCACAGCTGAGGCACACAGAGGTTAAGTGCCTTGCCCTAGGTCACACAGCTGGCAAGCAGCGGAGGCAGGATCCGCACCCATTCCAACCATGCGGGCCTGTGCTGTTAACCCCTCAGGGAATGTGGGGGCGGGCTGAGTGGGGGGACATTCAGCCCAGTCATGTGAACAGCCTTGGCCGTGGGAAGCAGTTTGTTCAGAGAACTTAGTATGGTCCAGAGATGCTAGGTTACAGGGAAAATGGTAGCAGCTGGGAGAAGGTAGCATGTATTTGATAATTTGTGGGTCTATGTCTCATTTAAGTAATAGTGTAAAAATAACAGTATTTTTCATTCTTAATGTCCAAGGCAAAAATGATTGAAACCATGATGAAAAGGAACAAAAATATCTAAATAACCCATGAAAGGAGAGAAAAAGGAAAATATCAAACATCGAAGATAGAACTAGAGGAGACTGGGAAGACATACTTCTGTTTAGTATTTTATAAATTTTAAAATCTTATACTCAGAAAATGTGTGTATATGCAAGACACCCTTACCACAATAGCACATATAATGTGCACGCACATCACACACACACATTATACTATATATTTTTTTCAGTTAAGAAAGGTCCAGATCGACAATTCTAGTAAAAATAATTCATACCGGGACATGAAACATTCCAGAAAGCAGTTGAAAAACATTATTATATATTTACTCCAAATTATTATTCTGCAAAAATGTATAAACTTCGGTTGAGCTGACTGTCTTCAAACTGGGGTTCAGACTCTTTACGTTTTAGGCAGCTGCACTTCAAATGCTTTAAGCAAAATTCCTCCATCTTCATAAAGAGACACTTTTATTAAAAACCTGAACATGTGTGTTTAAAGGAGCAGACAGGGTTGTTACTGAGGAGCTGGTCTCCTGGGCCTTCTCTGAGGTCACAAAGACGGTGAGAGAGACTGTTCCAGAATAACTGAGACCATTCTCCTGCTTGGATGGCTCTCTGGTTCTCGTTATTCTAGAGGAAGCTGATGCTTGACATACATTTCCCTGGACCACATCTGTCCCTTACTGATGCACCCGCCAAGGGCAGAGGCCGCCGTCACAGGACCAGGGACAAGGGCAGGTCCACTGAAAGGCTCGCAGGGAGGCGGGAGCAGCAGGGGAAGGCAGAGCCTTTAGGGAGACACACGCCCAGCCTTGCGCAGGGAATTCTCGGCTTCCCTCTCCCGCCTGAGTTTTGTCTTGTCACCCAAAGGGCCTTAGGGGTGGGGCGGCTCAAACACCGGTGACATCAGCCCAAGACAGGAACCGACTTGGGGCTGGAGGAGGTTGGCTCCCCGCCCCCGTCGCCCTGTCCAGGCCCGGAGAAGCCCTTCTTCTCTAACACAGGGAGGCGTGGGGAGAAGCCACCTTCTCCTGAGGCCTTGTCAAAGCCCGTCCTGGTGGGGGGAGGCTCGGCGGGCCCCACTTCCTCCTGCAGTCCACGTGGCCAACCCCGGCTGGCGCGGAGTCCCCGGATGAGTCACCTGCGGTCGGGCAGGCGTCCTTTCTGCACCGGTGCGTCTCTGACTGCCCGGCTCAGACACGGGCGGGGCTGGGACAGGCGGGCCTGGGGCACGCTGGGTGCGGAGGAGACGGCCTTTGCTGCCAGGGACGCCCATGGCCTGGGCCTGCTGGAACCAGCGCTGTCACTCACTCACTGTTCCCAGACACCCTCTCTCGTCTTCACAGCGTAATGAAGCCAGTTTCCAGATTTCCGTACCGGGGGCTGAGCGCTCAGATGACCTGCTTAACTGCCTGACTAGGATGCAGGAAAGTGGACCCCACCCCTCGCAGGAGACGCCCACCTGTTACCCAGTACCAGCCCCCCAGTACCAGCCCCCCAGTACCAGCCCTTCTAGGTCTCATCTGCTCGGCTCCCAATTCCCCACCTTGAATGAAACAACAAAGGCCAAGAGGCAGTTGTCTCCAGAAACCCTCTGTGAACCGAGCGATCGCAGAAGCTACAGGGAGCAGGCCTGTCCTCTGCACAGGTTCTGGAAAGGTCCCGCTGGTCGTGAAGAGCCCAGGGCACGGAAGCTGAGGGCAGCGCTTGAGAGAAGGTGGAGACCATGCCCTCGGCATGTGGGTGTGGCACCAGCCAGGGGGGCTGAATGGTGGGTGCCCTGGAGGGGGCAGGGGAGGGCGCTCTGGAGATGCCCCTCTCCCGTGAGGGGCACCAGGCACCTGCCTGGGCAGGGAGGGACCCTGAGGACTGGCTTCCTGGAGCAGGGGTGACAGAGCCATGACTTTGCCCGTCATTAACATGGCAAATGGGCTTAATATTTGAAACGACAGCATCACCTTGGGTTTTACAGGGGCCTTTTTGCTCCATAAACTCGACTCGCTTTCATATAGAGCCTCTCATTTCCTACTCACAAAGCTGGCTGCAGGGCACCTGTAATTATCACTTTAAAGCTGGAGGAACTGGCCCCAGAGAGGAAAAGGGGCGTCCTGTGAAAGAAGCAGTCCCTGGTCTCTGCTGCCCTGGCCCCAGGTCAGGACGGTCCCGAGGGATAATGAAGGCTGGGTCTTAACCTCATCCTGGCCAAGCCTTTAAAACTCCCCTGCCCTTTTTCTTTGTAGAAGGAAACTCTATGCCTTCACTTAGAAGCTTTGTGGCTGGTCAACTATGAGCCTCCTTTCTGAAGCTGTTAACTTGGGATGATAATCATGTTTACTACTCCAGAACTGTAGAAATATGCTGTGAGCCACGTAGGTAATTTAAAATTTTCCAGTAGTCACTATGAGCGTAGCAGTCATTAAAAAAAAAACAGAAACAAGTGAAATTAATTTCAAAAATGTATCCAAGATATTATATTGATCAGTAATCAATATACAAAATTAGTGATGGAATCTTTTCCATTCTTTTAACTTCCTGAGTCCATGGAACCGGATGAGCACATCAAAGCGCATCTCAAGGCAGACTCCCCTGGCTCAGAGGTCACACGCGGCTGCTGACCTGGAGCAGGACACCCACCTCCATAAGGGTGGCACGGGGACGAGGGGACGTAACGCGCAGGAGGCACGCGCCTCCCCCCACACACAGACACACACACACACACAGACAGACAGACACACACACACACAGACACACACAGAGACACTGACAGACACACACACAGAGACACAAACACACAGACACAGACACACAGACACACACAGACACACACACAGAGACACAGACAGACACACACACAGACACAGACACAGACACACACACAGACACACAGACACACACACACGCAGACACACAGACACACACAGAGACACTGACAGACACACACACAGAGACACACACACACAGACACAGACACACAGACACACACACACAGAGACACAGACACACACACACAGACACACACAGAGACACTGACAGACACACACACACAGACACAGACACAGACACACAGACACACACAGACACAGACACAGACACACACACAGACACAGACAGACAGACAGACACACACACACGCAGACACACAGACACACACAGAGACACAGACACACAGACACAGACACACAGACACACACAGACACACACACAGAGACACAGACAGACACACACACAGACACACAGACACACACACAGACACACACACACACACAGACACACAGACACACACACAGACACACACACAGACACACACAGACACACAGACAGACACACACACAGACACAGACAGACAGACACAGACACACAGAGACACAGACACACACACACACAACGTCAAGCTCCATAAGGAGGCCGTGGGGACACACACAGGGAATTTTCCACATTAAGCGGCCTTGACAGGACAGCCGGCGCCCGGCGGCGGCTTTTCCTAGTTCCTCCCCAGCTGAGCACCTTCCTAACGTGGGCGGGGGCGAAAGGGCCCCCCCAGCAGCCCCGCACCGAGACGGCCATCCTCAGCCCCGGCCGGGGACCCCCACTCCCCCCGCCCTGCACCCCCTCCCGGCGTTTACAGCCGCCGTGATCCCCACCCCGGGAAGAAAGAGCCGGAGGCCGACGGCCCGGACAGGCCCGGGGACGGGAACGCGCCCCACCGGGCCCCCGCGCGCGCCCGGCCGCCCGCACCTCGCGCCGCGCCCCGGCTCCCCCTCGCGGTGCCGCAGTCCCCGCGCCGCCCCCGCCGTGACGTCACAGGGGCGGGGCCCCCGCCTTAAAAGGCGCGGCCCGGGCGGCGGCGGCGGGGTCTGCGCCGAGTCCGCCGGTCCGCACTCCGTCCAGGCCCGCGCCTCCACCCGCTCCGCAGCCGGCACCATGCGCGAGATCGTGCACATCCAGGCGGGCCAGTGCGGCAACCAGATCGGCGCCAAGGTGGGCGCGGGGCCGAGGGGCGGCGGGGCCCGAGGGCGGGGGCCCTGGAGCGACAGAGAGGGGGCGGCGGGTCCCCAGGCTGTGCTTGGGGCCGGAGAGGGGCCGGGGAGGGAGCTGACCCCCGGGGAGGGGGCGGCGGGGCCGGAGGGCGGGGGTCCCGGAGGGACGGAGAAGGGGCGGCGGGTCCCCAGAGAGAAGACCAAGGAGGGGGCGGGGAGGGGGCCGCGGGGCCCGAAGTCTGGGGTCCCGGGGGGCCGGGGAGGGGGCCGCGGGTGGGAGCCCCGGAGGGACAGAGAGGGGGCGGCGGGTCCCCAGGGTGTGGGACCAGGAGGGGGCGGGGAGGGTCGGCAGGGCCCGAGGGCGGGGACCCTGGAGGGACAGAGAGGGGGCGGCGGGTCCCCTGGGTGCGCGCCGGGGCCGCAGCGGGGCCGGGTAGGGAGCTGACCCCCGGGAGGAGCGCGGGCGCAGGGCGGGGCGGGGCCGGGCGCCTCACAGCCCGCACTGATGCTCAGGGCTGCGCAGCTGTGGGTCTTTAATTACGGCCCCGGCCTAAGCCCTTGTGAGGGACGCGGTTGGTACCTCCCCGGTAGATTAGCCTCTGAGATTTGGGTGGGGGCTTTGGTCGTGAAGATCCCGTGGCCCCCTGCGGAATTCATTTTGCGGATATTGTCTGCAGTGCGAATGAAAAAACTGCAGTGTCATTGGGTGACAGATGCTCCGGAGGGTTCTCGTGGGTCCGACAGACGCGGTGCACCATCCAGACGGGGTGGCGGGTGACGCCAGAGTCTGACTGCCGTGGGCGCGGCGGCAGGTGGCCGCCCCGGGCCGAGCCGCCGCAGTGGGCGAGGCCCCGCGGGCCGGGTGCCCGGGTGTGGGCGGGCGCCCGCACAAGGACGTGGTCTCTTTCACAACCGCCATATTGCCCACCCGCCCCCTGCCTTTCCTACTGCAGACGCACGCTGCACCCTGCCCCTCACCCCCCCATTCCGCCTCTGCAGTCAGTGACCCAGGAGCCCGGCGGATGCCCGCGCCTAACGCGGCGCTGCTTGGAGGGCCGGTCAGGTTTGCGCCAGGACACGGCGATCTCTGCAGGCAGCCGCAGGGCGGGGTCCACCTGTCCTGGGTCCTGCCAGGACCCGTCCATCCGCTGGGATGCTGACGCCCAGCCCTGCCTGGGGGCCCAGCCTCCAGAGCATCCGCAGCCGTGCCCCCCTCCTCCTCCAGGGCCCCTCCCTGCTTCCCAGTCTATCTCCCTGACATAGCTGATGCTCTGCGCATCCCCGAGCCCCTCCGCAGAAGCTTGCTGGAGGAACAGGGCGGCAGCTGCTGGCCTGTCTGACCACAGTGCCACTGTTCCAAGGACGGGAGAGGAAGGGAAGGGCCGTCGTGCTGACACCTAGGATGCCAGACCATCACGTGCTTCTTTCTCCATCTCCAGTTTTGGGAAGTCATCAGCGATGAGCATGGCATCGACCCCACTGGCAGTTACCATGGAGACAGTGACTTGCAGCTGGAGAGAATCAACGTGTACTACAACGAGGCTGCTGGTGAGGACTGCCGCAGGCTCAGGCCCCTCTCCCGTTCCGCTCTCTGGCAGCCCCAGTGTAGCAGGAACACACACACAACAAAGGCTTCCTGCGTGCATTTAAATGTCAGCTGCTCAGAACACCCTCAGAGCCCCTGAAGTCCCCTGCATTCGGGTCATGACCGGGCAGGCCCTCACCTCCCTTTGTAGAGCAGAAACCTCCTCTAATCTCTTGCTGGAATTTTCTGGGATGAGCTCTGCCTGGAGAGGCACAGAGAGCAAGGCGTTGCCTGACTGCTCTGCAAGCGCCAGGTCTGAGTCCTGCTCTGTCCCTGCAGGTAACAAGTATGTGCCTCGGGCCATCCTGGTGGACCTGGAGCCGGGCACCATGGACTCCGTCAGGTCTGGACCCTTCGGCCAGATCTTCAGGCCCGACAACTTCGTGTTTGGTATGTAGGGGTGATGTGTGGGCCCTGGCTCAGTGGGCCCCTTTCCTCCTGATGCCATGGGGGTCACTGCTGGGTGCCTGGGGGAGGCTGTGTGTCCACAGAGGCCCCGAGTCCCAGCCTCACTGTTCCTGGTCCATGGGCTGTCAGCTCTCTGGCCCCTGTCCACACAGCTCAAAGGCCAGGGTCAGCCTGCAGAGGCTGCTGCAGCCCTCCCACTGCAGAACAGAACAGAGTGAAGGGAAGCTTCCAGCGGCAGTTCACAGGCCGCCGGTCATTTCGGAGGACCCGTGACAACAGGCATCCTCTTCAAGAAGCCAAAGCCAAAGGCGCAGGTTGTGAGCAGAAGCTGAGCCGGCCCTCTGACACTGGGTGCTTCCACCCTGCCAGCTCACAGCAGTTGATTTATCAATAAGAATTTACAGAAGGTTCTAGTTTTAAACCAGTTGGGTTTTGTTAAACTATCTTCTTAATTAATAACATCTTATGAACTAAATCTTTTGTTGTATTAGATCTTCAGTGTTTCTGAGATCACTGATACATAGAAAACTTTTCTGTAGGTAGACAGTCTTTCTGATAAAGAAGGATCTTTCATCTCTAAAGTTAGTTCAGAGCCAGGAAGACAGAGTTTGGAATTCCTTACTGAAGTGTTGGCGTCTGATACTGTCCTTTCCCTCTGGCAGGCCAGAGCGGTGCCGGGAACAACTGGGCCAAGGGCCACTACACAGAGGGCGCCGAGCTGGTGGACTCGGTCCTGGACGTGGTCAGGAAGGAGTCCGAGAGCTGTGACTGTCTGCAGGGCTTCCAGCTGACCCACTCGCTGGGGGGCGGCACGGGGTCTGGGATGGGGACCCTTCTCATTAGTAAGATCCGAGAGGAGTACCCCGACCGCATCATGAACACATTCAGCGTCATGCCCTCGCCCAAGGTGTCGGACACGGTGGTCGAGCCCTACAACGCCACCCTGTCCGTGCACCAGCTGGTGGAGAACACGGACGAGACCTACTCGATCGACAACGAGGCGCTGTATGACATCTGCTTCCGTACCCTGAAACTGACCACCCCCACCTACGGGGACCTGAACCACCTGGTGTCGGCCACCATGAGCGGGGTCACCACGTGCCTGCGCTTCCCGGGCCAGCTCAACGCCGACCTGCGCAAGCTGGCCGTGAACATGGTGCCCTTCCCGCGCCTGCACTTCTTCATGCCCGGCTTCGCGCCGCTCACCAGCCGGGGCAGCCAGCAGTACCGGGCGCTGACGGTGCCCGAGCTCACCCAGCAGATGTTCGACTCCAAGAACATGATGGCCGCCTGCGACCCGCGCCACGGCCGCTACCTGACCGTGGCCGCCATCTTCCGGGGCCGCATGTCCATGAAGGAGGTGGACGAGCAGATGCTCAACGTGCAGAACAAGAACAGCAGCTACTTCGTGGAGTGGATCCCCAACAACGTGAAGACGGCCGTGTGCGACATCCCGCCGCGCGGCCTGAAGATGTCGGCCACGTTCATCGGCAACAGCACGGCCATCCAGGAGCTGTTCAAGCGCATCTCGGAGCAGTTCACGGCCATGTTCCGGCGCAAGGCCTTCCTGCACTGGTACACGGGCGAGGGCATGGACGAGATGGAGTTCACCGAGGCCGAGAGCAACATGAACGACCTGGTGTCCGAGTACCAGCAGTACCAGGACGCCACGGCCGACGAGCAGGGCGAGTTCGAGGAGGAGGAGGGCGAGGACGAGGCCTGAGAACTTGTCAGATAAATCGTGCATCCTTAGTGACTTCTGTTGCCCTCAGTCAAGCATGGTCTTTCTATTCGTATACTATGGTGCTCAGTTTTGCCTCTGTCAGAAATTCACTGTTGATGTAATCGTGTGGAACTCCTCTGGAAATTGCAGTATTGTCTAAGATATCTATACTAATAAAAAAGCATGTGTCCAAAACCTGCGGTCTCTCTTTATTGCAAATAATTTTTATTCTTTCACTGAATGGTTCCTTTCCAAGTATGTTTCTGGGTTTAGTAACTTTTAATGGGATTTTTATTTTCATATTTTTTATGACTAGCCTTTCTGCTCTTTTAGTAGAGAGAGGCAAGTACTCAAAGTGTTAAGTCACTCGGTCATGTCTGACTCTCTGCGACCCCATGGACTGTAGCCCACCAGGCTCCTCGGTTCTCGGGATTTTCCAGGCAAGAATACTAAAGTAGGTTGCCATTCCCTTCTCCAGGGGATCTTCCCAAACCAGAGATTTAACTTGGGTCTCTCCTGCATTGAAGGTGAATTCTTTACCATCTGAGACACCAGGGAGAGAGGCAAGCGGGCAAATTTATCTCCACTGGCCCAAAGCATCCAGGGACTAGCAGCCAGCAGTGTGTAGGGAGAGAGCAGGGCACCATGCTGGCCTTCCTCCCCGGTTTGCTCTGATCCCAGCAGCCCCGTGAACACATGGAATCCAGGGCCCTGGGCGGGGGCCGCTTTCAGCTGCCCCACCTCTCTGGATAATGTGATGACCGCAGAGGCCAGTGCACGCCTGCAGCCCTCCGACAGGAGGCAGCACGTGCATTCGGGCGTCTTAAGAGCAGCAGTCACGAACACAACACATGCTTACCCTTACCTGAAAGTAAAGTAAATCACGACGGGATTTATTTAAGGCAATGGAAGAGAACCCCAGTATGAAAAGGTCAGATTCAAGCTCTGCAGCTATGAAAGAGGATGCTATGTCCTCAGCGGTACTGCATGAGGAGCAGTCGGGGGAAGCACAGGGAGCCTGGCAGGCAGCTGAGCGGAGGGCGGGCCCGCGCGCCCAGACCTCACCGGACCACGCATCCTGGGACATGGTCACTGGAGGAAGTCTTCCGCCAGCTTGTTGAATTCGTCTGCGAAGCGTAGGTGCAGGTTGTGCTTGCCTTCCGGCATCAGATGGAGCCTGAAGGAAATGCTGGTGGTTAGTGGCGATCGTCAGAAAACCCGGCCCCCTCCCTGATGTCTCAGGGAAACCTCCCTGAGCAACTGCCCTGCCTTCTGTCCCCTGCGACCTCCATCAGGAGAAAGCGTGAGTCCATCTTAAGGGGCTGCCCCAGCAGCCAAGGAGTGCGCGCTGCACTTGCGGCTGAGTCAGGTACGGGGTGGTTTGACTGGAAACCTGACTGAGAGGAGGACGTGCAACCTGGTGGTTACCTAGGGGAAAAAGCATTTTAGTAAGACTGGTTTTAAGATAGGATTAGAAAGATGGTCCAGAATCCACCGGACTGGAGCTTTTGGAATATCTGCGTAGTGGGAAAACCCGTCAGAAGGCACCGCCTGAGCAGGCCTGCTGCTGAAGCCCCCAGGCTGCCCTGGGTGCTGGAGGACTGGGTAAGTCTGCAGACGGCCGGCCCCACGCAGGGCAGTGCCTCCCTGAGGCTAGGGGTGCCGGCCCCCCCGCCTGGATCTGCGGCCCTCAGGATACCCCGGCCCCTTCAAGAGGCGCTTCCTTTCAACGGGGCTCCTCAGATGTGGATGGTCTGCAATTTCTTTAATAAAGGCAGGCTTCTCTGAGTTCTAAACTGCGTTACTTACTGCCTAAAACAGTGCAGACATAAAGAGTTTTCAACAAAGGTTCCAGGATATACACGCAGGTCTGACTTGCTCTGTCCACTGTCACCGGATGTTAAAAGGACCATATTCAGGCAGAATGCCAGTTACATCGCCTGCTTCTCTGCTTTCCACAGCAGGGGGCTTGGAGCTCCAGGACCTCGGTGAATGGGCAGGGGGGAAGCTCGGAACAGAGCTGTCCCTAGGCAATGCCGGGTCTCTGGCAACTGACCACATGGGGCGGGGGGGGTGAGGGGGTATCCAGGCTGTCAAGATCACCAGCTTGACAGAGGAGGCTCTGTGGTTGGTATCTTTCTGAGCCCCTGGGGAAGGTTAGTAATGCCATCAGCAGTAGCCTAGGCCTTCCCCAGTCAAGGTCAGTGCTGCTCAGAAGAGAAGGGTGAGTGGCCCTCTAGAGGGACAGGGCTCGCAGGATGCTCACGGCCTCTACCCTCAAGGGACAGAAAGAGCGAGCCGCCGAGGATGCTGGCAGGCAAGGGGCACTGGGCTGCCCCAGGCCTCCCAGAGTGGACTGAGCTAGACCTTGACGTGGAACCCCACTTTGAGGGGGCCAGCCCTCTTCCGTGCTTTGTGGAGATCCCCAAGCAGGAAGCAGCGACACCAGCTACGAATCCGTCCACTCAGCCGCGGTGTGGTCTGTGCTCCTCCGGTAGCGAGCTCGGCCTCAGTAAAGAGCACCAGCAGGCCCGAGGGCGCCGCTGACCGACCACCGTGCTCCCCTCGGCTGCCTTGGGCCCTGACCCCCTGCGCCCACACCAGCATCCCGTCCGCAGAGGCGGCTACTCTGTGCTGAGTCTCTGTTCGTCTCAGATGTGCACATACGTCCCCCTTCATTCCGCAAGAAGACAGCAGGGAGGGATGGCAGCCACCACCGAGCCCACTGGGAAACGGATACAGAAATACACATGACTGTTTCTGGGTGCAGTTCCAGGAGACAAAGGCATTTGTTTCATACCTGATAACTATTTGCAGGTAAAATCTTTGCGGGGACAGACTGTGTCTTTAATTGTTTCTGGCAAGGAAATGAAGCCCCAAGTTCATGGGAAGCACCCTGCACTTAAGTGGCTCCCTAGGGGTCAGAAGGCCTGTGAGCACAGTCGGAGGAGGACCTTGGTGCTCAAGGAATCAACTTTCCTTCTGTGGGTCCAAAATTAACCACCGTGTTTTAGCTTCTTGCCCAACCTACAGGGCGCTCCTGGCAGCAGAAGGGTGCAAGCCTAATATGCCAGCCAGTTTCAGACAATCATCGCAGCAACACTTTCCTCTTGACTCAATTGTTCCAAAGAATCCTGCTGAGAAAATGACCTTCCATAAACGAATGTACTGAAACCATTAACATCTGAGTGGTGAGGGAATATTTTTCTCCCATATTGATGTATTCAGTTGCTAGGAGATGGGTCTGGAACAGAATTCCTAAATTAAACTTTCTTGCAGACTTTTATTGAACTTGACTCTCTAAGAGAACACACGTCATTTATTATGAGCGTCAGTGTGCAAAAACTTGTCATTTCTGAAGACAGAAGACACTTAACCAGGTCAGAAAGCACGTGATTCAGGCCTCTCACCATCATATTAAAATAAGAGTGTGAGGCAGCTGTGTTGGGGGAGGGGAAAAAAAAGATCCAGGACTTGTCATTTACTAGCTATGCAACCTTGGAAGATGACCTAACATGTCTCAGCCTTGATTTTACCCCATCTGTAAAATGGGGACAATATTTTTTTCCATGATTTTGCTGTAAAGTATAATTAGACATCATAGTAAAATAAGATGCCTTCTGAAATTTGAAATGCTGTTTGGAAACAGAAATTATACAAGTTTATACTAGTGATATTTTATTGCAGGATAAGAAGCATGTTGCCCACATTTATAAACTGTCCAAGAAATCTGTTTGTTAAAATCTCTTGTGGAATAAACAGCACAATTAGGAAGTGGAGGGACTGTGTTTGAGTCTACTCGCAGCTCAGGGGCGGTCCCGGCAGGCTGGCCTGCGGTGGGCACTGGAAGTGGCTCACGTCGGTGGGGGGGAGGAGCATGTTCTTAGGTCACTGAGAATGAGGCCAATTTCAAAAGAATTCTATACAATTCCAAAGACGTCCCGGGCAATGACAGCATCTCTGGAGTGAATGCACAGGCTCTCCACGGGTCAAGGCTCCCTGGGTGTTTACTGTGGACCCGACCTCCTGGCCAGACACTACTTTCTCCTTCACGGTGTGTGTCGCTGCGTTAGCAGGGAAACGTCAGGTTTATCTGATGTGGGATTTTCATCCTGAAGTAACTGCCAGCAGAAGCTGGCTCTCACGTCAGCCCGAGTATTTAAACGATAAACTTCTGCTCCAAACAGAAATGAGTTCCGAGACGGAGGCCAGACTCCGCTGACACATCTCGTTAGGCCCTCCAGCGTGCCCGGGGCGGCGGGCAGGCCCTGCTCTCCCGTGGTTCTGAGGAACAGGTTCTTCTCTGAGGTGTACATGTTTAAGGCTTAACGGGAAAAGTGTACACCATCATTTTAGGCGGGAAAAAAGCAGGAATCAAAGTTGAAGGCAGAATAGGACTGCGTCTATGTTTAAACATACCAGGAAAGGAGGACCCACAACAGCGCCCAGAGCGGGAGCGTTTACGTGGACGGCAAGGGGCAGGCGGTCTGCCTCCTTGTCTTGATTCTACAGACTTGCTGGGCTGGCGGCGCTTCGACAGTGAGAGCTCCCGAGGGACGGACGGCTGTTCGGCTTGATGCCACCAGGGCGGGAGCCCCTGATCCCGCTGCCAAAACCCAGGGCCCCTGGGCCCCTCTGTTCCCAAATGGGGCGGGGTACGCCCTGAAAGCCCAGCCCTCAGCCCTCGCCTCCTGCAGCGCCTCCCGCTTGCGTCCCAAGGCACTGGGGCAGAGCTCTGGCTGCAGCTGGACTCACCGTGACCCTCTCACATGTCTGTGTAAGAAGTCGGCATGGAAACGTGGGACCAGGGGATCCTTCTCGCCGTGTATGATTAAGGTGGGGCACTGGACCAGGGGGAGCAGGTCCCGACAGATGCTCCCTGCAAGACATGAGACAGCTCTCCTGAGGCCCTCCTGGGGCGGGGGGCGGACCCCCAGCCCCGCCAGCGCCTGGCCTGGGTCAGACGGCCTGAGTGCTTCCAGCTCCGACAATCTCCAGGTTTCCTTTTCTTTGTCTCTCCTGGCCTTTTTCCTTTAAGCTCTACTAGTGAACACGGAGTCCTGGCTGATTAAGATTCATAATTCATATAAAACAGCAGTTGAACAAAAAAACCTGCAAGTCTTCATATTACTTGGGGCATCTGAAAAGCTTCTCCCTTGAAATATAGGGGCCCCCGCCGGCCTTCCAATTCTGTGTTCCTCACAGCGAAGCCACAGCTTCAGCAGGACGGAAGCTGCCTTCCACCCCGCCTGCCCCCCAACTGCCCTGCCCCGAGAGATGACAGCATTCTTGGGCTGCAAGGCACAGGCCGGGCTCCGGGTCCCGACCTACCGTTTCCCTGAATCTGCTCGGACGGCAGCCACGTCGCAAAGCCAGAGCACACACCGGTCCTGTGTGACACCAAACCCGCGACTCGTCCCCATGCTACACTGAGCGGCCACAACCCCAAGGACAGGACAAGGGGCCCGATGCACGGAGCCGGCCCTGTGGCGGGAGAGGCTGTCTCCTGACAGCCTTGCTGGAAGATGACTCGTGATGCTGGATTCTCCGGGACACTTTCTCCCTCCCTTTCTCTTTGGCAGTAGACCTCATTTTTTAGTTTCAGGTTTACAGCAGAATTGCAAGGCAGGCACGGGCACACAGCTGTCTCCTTGCCTCCCCCGTCACCAACACCCCCATCAGACGTCTGCTACAGCAGACACGTCATCACCACCCCGCGTCCACGGTTCTCACGCTGTGGGTTTGGACAACCGTGGGATGACACGGATATGGCACCATGATACCACACAGAGTGCTTTCATTGCCCTACAATTCCTCTGAGCAGCTGTTCTAAGAGGTGTGTAGCGGGATCTCACTGTTTGGTCTGCATTTTAATTAGGCTGTTTTCTTACTGTTCACTTTTAAGAGTGTTTTGCAGGGACTTCCCTGACGGTCCAGAGGTTAGGACTCTGCACCTCCACTGCAGGGGAGTTCCATCCCAGGTCGGGGAACGAAGACCCCACAAGCCCCGGGCCCCTGTCCTTTGGGAAACAGTCACTCCTGCCTGTGGCTTGTCTTTCCAGCCTCCTGAAACATATTTCAAGGGCCTGTTTCTATGGGTGGATACTGTGTTTGAACAGGATATACTTGTTCTGAACTTACAGCAAAATAGTAACATTTCCAAACGTCTTTCTCATTATGAAAGTTCTGACAGATGACTCATTCTGGAAGTGGCTACTGAGGAGACAAAACTGGGCCCTGAATCATAACTGTTTGGTAACTGATGTGTTTCAAGGTCCGAGCCCACCTACTTTCTATTCTTTTGGCAATTAGAGAAATGAGAGATCACAAATGAAAACAGCTCTGAGAACAGACTTTAATTCAGAGCTCCCCTCAGGGAGCCAGTTCTTGTTACTGGAACACACCTGTCCCGGCCGCAGTGACACCGCCGCTCTGAAGATGGGAAAGGGCTGAGTACCCTTTTCCTTGTCCTGACTCTACTGGGGCCAAAGGTCATGACAGAGACCCCCTCCTCTCCTGTTGGTAACAGAGGTGGCAGTGGGCTGATGCCTTTAGATGTGAAAAGGGGGACGTCTATGTGAGACTTCTGGAGACAAAGGGGAAAAGACCAGCATGCTACAAGACTCAACAAGGTGAACTCCGTACACGTCTGTCTCTGATGCCAGGAGGGTGTGCGGCACAAGAGCTTGCCTTTGTACACGATTACCCTCTGCTCACGCGTCAGTGTGGAGGATGGTGGGCGAGCGTGTCAATCCCTGAGGAACTCTCAAGCATCAGGGGAACTCACTTGGCCTCTCTAACCAGCAAAAGGACCGTTAAGCGGCTTGTGTGACCTACCGTCCGGAAGATGCTTAAATTGCTCTATGCCATCCACCCACTTTTCACAGGTCCTGGCAAAGTAGTCGAACCCATAGAGGGCTTCCAGAGGCTTTCTCGCCCTCTCACTCCACTTAGAAACATCCCGGATGCCTGGAAGACAGACAGCCGTGTGGGCAAGGATAGGTTTAGTCTCAGACCAGAACTCGTCTGTGAAAACCCTAAGCGCAGCGCGCCTGGAGCCGTGGCGCTGGCTGCTCTGTTGGTGGGCAAGCTGCCCCTTCTCCATGTGGCTCGCCAGGCCCCACCCCGGCCGGCCAGGCCTTCCCCAGCCCCCCGTGCCGCTGCCCAGCACAGTCACAGCTTCTGCATCCAGGGTGAATGCTGAGCGCTATGTCAGGGTTCCGCTGTGTTCTGTCCCCCACGATGGCCCTTGGGCACCAGCAGATTCTGACTGAGGGAACGAAATCAGATCTAAAGTAATGGCTTCCATTAAAGGTATAAGACAGAAGCGGGTATTCCCCTAACTGGGGTCAGCAGAGTAAAAATGAGATTACTTACAAGAGTTTTTCTGAATTGCATTTACATACACTGAGAAATGCATAAAATCATTTGCTCCAAGTTCTAACGCTGGAGAAATTCTAACTACTAACTGTCTCACAGAGGACTCTGATCAGAAAGGAAATGGCTTCAGAATGGATAAGCGAATTCAATCCCTTAGCCCAGTTTTTCCATTTTTCTTTAAAACACGGTGACTCTGTGGAGAGTCTGATGCTCCTGAGCACAGTGAACAGTGCTCACCACGCCCCTCAGGTACAGAGCTGCGTCTGCATGACCCGCCCTGAAGACGGGACTGGCAGGGCTCACGTGGTGCGCTGCCCCTGTGATGGCTGGGACAGGGCCAGGCACCTGGAGGCCCAGCACGAGCGGGGTGAGTGGGCTGCTCGAACTGCTGCCCGGGGCAGGCGGCCCAGCAGAGAGTGCCTGCCGTTCTCCTCCTGCTCCCCTACCCTGCAGATGGGTGCTGGGGTTGATTCCAGAGGCTGAGGACGCTGAACTGCTCTGGGTGGACCTGAGGAGACTTCGGATGGGAGCGGGGATGCCTGAGAAGTAGAGGGGGAAGGAGTGGGGGCACAGGAGGGAGAGCCGGGGGAAGGCCCCAAGGGGAGGAGGGGGAGGGAGACGGGGGGGGGAGGGGAGCGTGGGGGGGCGGAGGGGGGGGGAGGAGAGGGGAGCGCGGGGGGGGGGGGGGGGGAGGGGAGCGTGGGGGGGAGCAGAGGGGGAGGGGCGAGGGGAGGGCGGGGGGGCGGGGGAGGGGAACGCTGGGGGGGAGAGGGGAGTGCTGGGGGGGAGGGGAGCAGAGGAGGGGGAGCAGAGGGGGGACTGGGAGGGGAGCTCGGAGGGCGGGGGAGGGGAGTGGAGGGGGGAGGGGAGCGTGGGGGACGGGACTGGGAGGGGAGAACAGGCGGCAGGGGAGGACGGCGAGGGGAGAGCGGGCATGTGGACAGCTGGCGCGGGACCCGTGGCTCTGCCCTTGGCCATGGAGCGGACCACACCCGCCGCAGGCCCTCCTGCCATGAACAAGGCGCTCTTTCATAACATATAATTTCTGCTGCACGGCTGAAGTCTGCAGTGGTTGATGAAAAGGAGCATGAGTGCGTGCGTGTGTGCGCATAAAAGGCAGGAACCCTGAAAACACAGCAGACTGGTATGACCGCTAGAATGCAGGGCTGCCTTGAGGAAGAGTGACTGTTTGCTGGGGGAGGGCGGACACGGCTGAATGGGGATGAAACTGGGCCTCCCCTGGCACCATCAGTGGTTCCCAGGGGCAGCAAGTGGACAGCTCGGAAGGAAAGCATTCTCAGTTTATGCTCACCATTTATTTTGTTTGTTTTCAGTTCAGTTCAGTCACTCAGTTGTCAACTCTTTGCGACCCCGTGAATCGCAGCACGCCAGGCCTCCCTGTCCATCACCAACTCCCGGAGTTCACTCAAACTCACGTCCATCGAGTCGGTGATGCCATCCAGCCATCTCATCCTCTGTCGTCCCCTTCTCCTCCTGCCCCCAATCCCTCCCAGCATCAGAGTCTTTTCCAATGAGTCAGCTCTTTGCATGAGGTGGAGCTTCAACTTCAGCATCATTCCTTCCAAAGAATATCCAGGGCTGATCTCCTTCAGAATGGACTGGTTGGATATCCTTGCAATCCAAGGGACTCTCAAGAGTCTTCTCCAACACCACAGTTCAAAAGCATCAATTTTTCGGCACTCAGCTTTCTTCACCGTCCAACTCTCACATCCATACATGACCACTAGAAAAACTATAGCCTTGACTGGACAGACCTTAGTCGGCAAAGTCATGTCTCTGCTTTTGAATATGCTGTCTAGGTTGGTCATAACTTTTCTTCCAAGGAGTAAGCGTCTTTTAATTTCATGGCTGCAATCAACATCTGCAGTGATTTGGGAGCCCAAAATTTTTTCAGATTAAGGGTAAGCAATTATTTGCTGCTAATCAAAAAACCATCTAGTCAAAGCTATGGTTTTTCCAGTGGTCATGTATGGATGTGAGAGTTGGACTATAAAGAAAGCTGAGCACAGAAGAATTGATGCTTTTGAACTGTGGTGTTGGAGAAGACTCTTCAGAGTCCCTTGGATTGCAAGGAGGTCCAACCAGTCCATCCCTAAAGGAGATAGGTCCTGGGTGTTCACTGGTAGGACTGATGCTAAAGCTGAAACTTCAACACTTGGCCACCTGATTCGATGAGCTGACTCACTGGAAAAGACCCTGATGCTGGGAAAGATTGAGGGCAGGAGGAGAAGGGGACAACAGAGGATGAGATGGTTGAATGGCATCACCAACTGAATGGGCATGGGTTTGGGTGGACTCCAGGAGTTGGTGAGGGACAGGGAGGCCTGGCCGGCTGCGGTTCATGGGGCCGCAAAGAGTCACACAGGACTGAGCAACTGAACCGAATCAAAAAACCACAAAGCGATCAGAATCTTTATAAAGCTAGTGAAACAACTAGAAAATTGGAAGAAAAAGGTTAAGAAATTATGCAGAACCCTACACACAGCAATGCTGAGATGGAGATGAATAAAAACAGGGAAGTGGAGACTCAGTCTACAAAGTTCAATCAGTCCCTAAAGGGTAGGGAGGGGAGAGGAGGGGGAGGGGACGGGAGAGGAGGGGGGGGGGAGGGGAGAGGAGGGAGGGGAGGGGAGAGGAGGGGAGGGGAGAGGAGGGGAGGGGAGAGGAGGGGAGAGGAGGGGGAGGGGACGGGAGAGGAGGGGGAGGGGAGAGGAGGGGGACGGGAGAGGAGGGGGAGGGGAGAGGAGGGGGAGGGGAGGGGAGAGGAGGGGGAGGGGACAGGAGAGGAGGGGAGGGGAGGGGAGGGGAGGGGAGAGGAGGGAGAGGGGAGAGGAGGGGGAGGGGAGAGGAGGGGGAGGGGAGAGGAGGGGAGTGGAGGGGAGGGGGGAGGAGGGGGGAGGGGAGGGGGAAGAAGCTGGGGGAGGAGGAGGAGCAGAAGTAAGTGGGTGGGTGGACACCCACTCAGTGAGGAGAACCCCCCAAGGAGGGTTTTTTGTGTTTTGTTAAACTCTGACAAACTGGGGAAATGGTTTGGGAGAGGAGGGACAGCCACGGGGCGGGGCTGGGGTCACTGGGGAAGGTGCGGCTGCTGAGGGCTGAGCAGCTCCTGAGCTGGCAGCTGGATGCCCTGACTGGGGGCCTGGTGAGCAAGCCAGCCGCCTGCACGGGGCCTGGGCAGGGACCCCAGCCAGTCCCTGGCACCCACAGTGCCGGCTGCGTGCACTGGAGCCTCAGCGGGACACAGACAGGCCGTGGCCGGGCCCGCGGCTGCATCTGCCAGCCCCTGCTCTGTGTCTCTAAAAGTCCTCACAGTAAGCCTGAAGGACGACCTCAGAAAGTGTGAGCAGCACAAGAGTTTCTCATCAAAACTAAGGTTTCCCACCGGAGTGCACTGCTCCCTTCCACACTCAGGGCGCCTGAATGAGGCTGCAGCTTACACTTCACGTCAACCCCCTCCTTCCCAGAGGGTCACCAGCACAGCAGGAAATGTAAACACTGACTTATCAGCCTTTGCCTGAGTGTCACTTCCGGAAGCAGGAAACTTTAAAACGCAGCCTGAAGTGGCCGACTTTGCTGAGAACGCTTCATATTTCCATCACCTGTCAACACACATCCAAGCAGGGCCGGGCAGAGGACCTACCCTGGTAAATCTCTGTGTCCTGCTCAGTCACGTAGGCGTTGGCCCCCCAGATCACCATCTTGCTGACATACGAGGGGTACCGTGCGGCCGCGATGAGGGCTGTTATCCCCCCGTCGCTCCACCCCAGCAAAGAGACCTGCTTAAACTTCAGCGTCTGGACAAACACAGCAAAACGCACAGCACGGTTAGGGCTCTTAGCTGTGGAGAGAACCTGAGATCAATAATGCCTGGATTGACACAGCTGTGGCGTGTCCTTGGGTCATCAGAGAGACACCCTGGAGCCCACGATCTGTGACATAAACGTCTCCGCTCAGTCTGCTGCGGTGGGAAGGCCGCTGCCACAGACGCCTAGGCATGCGTACAGCATCCAGTACTGTTCTGAATCGGGAGGGAGCTACATCTTCAGGGTGCACATCTCCCGGAGGAGGACACAGCGGAAATCAGCTCTGCTTGGTCGTGACAACGTGTGTGCGTCCACACAGGCCTGAGTGAAGACGCTGAGGACAGGTCTGCAGATCAGAGAGGGCCTCCTGAGAGCTGCTGGAGGGCTGGAGCCACTGCCTCTGGCCAAGTCACTGACTGCAGCTTTGGGAAGAACCGGCCCCAGGAGGAAGCCTGGGACAGAGGAGACACAGCGGTGAGGGTGGGGGGTGCTACTGAACCTCTGGGTGAGTCGGCCAGGCTCCAAGAATGCGCTTGACGGGGTAAACGGACAGAGGGTACACCTGAGAGACGCTCCCGAGCAGTTAAAAACTGGACGGCTGGGAAAGTAAGTTAACTGTGTGTCTGAGACGACTGTCGACAGGACTGTAAACCAGTGCGCCTCCTGCGGGGCATGCGCTGGCCCCACCCTGCATCCCCCATGACACAGCAAGTCATCTCCTAACGTGCATGGGCTCACGCACACGCACCACGGCAGGCCCACAAAGTGCATACCAGCACTATTCACAGCGGTAGATAGGGGCCACAATGTCCACGCACACGTGTTCACTGCACTTCCCGTATAATCACACACACACACACACAGCAGCAGCAGCTTAGAAATAATGTATCTACCATCAGAAGACAGGGGAGTTAAGACACAGTGTGTCCACACAATGGAATGAATACTGCCTATTATAAACTGAAGCATCTCTGTATTTATTAACATGGAAGTATCTCTGTGATTAACTGTCCAACGAAACAGTAAGCTGGAAAACCTTTAGGTATAGAAGGATACCATCAGCACAAACTGTGCATTTACATATGTAATGAGGCTGCCCAGAAAAGAAGGGCCTCAAAGCCTGGAAACTGTGTATTTATATATGTAACAAGGCTGCCCAGAAAAGAAGGGCCTCAAAGCCTGGTAGCAGTGTCTCTAAGCACTTTCCTCTTTGCATCTCTCTGAACCCTTTGAATGTCCACAGGAGGCACCCTTGAAGAAACAGGAGGCAGAAGCAAAATGAGGACAGCAGCCTCCTCCCTCCCCTGAGCTCCTCCCTGAGACCCACCTTCATCAGATCAACAGCATCTTTTGCATCCCGCTCAAAGAAGTCCACTGGGAAGTCCCGATCAGGGGGGCGGGAGTGTCCGTATCCTCGGGGGTCCCAGGCAACCACCGTGAAGAGCTTCTTATTCAGCTTCTCAATCTGAGGTCCAAAATCCGTCTCTCCACTGCCTATCAATAAAAGTGGCCATCTGGTTACACTCCAAGAAACGCTGTCATTGCTTCAAACACACTACAGCAAAAGGAAACGGGACAATGTAACTGGT
This sequence comes from Ovis aries, assembly GCF_016772045.2. Taxonomy (NCBI): domain Eukaryota; kingdom Metazoa; phylum Chordata; class Mammalia; order Artiodactyla; family Bovidae; genus Ovis; species Ovis aries. Next base: position 49,661,957 of record NC_056073.1, read on the forward strand.
TTCTAGTTAAATTAGCAGCAAATCTGTAACCAGCAAAGCAGCCTGGCAGAGAGGGAACCCGGAGCTTCCTCTCCCGCGGGAGCTCAGACCTGCCCCCGCCTCTCCCTAGTGGCTACTCAGAGGAGGACGCAGTTCTTCCCTTGGTCCTGTATCATTAATATTCCAGCGTGCTTGATATCTTTTCAGTTTAATCATCCTATTTAAAAAAAAAAAAAAAAAAGGACTCATGAAACTGCCTAGAAATAAACCTACTGATACAACGTACTTCTGGGTTACTTTTTCTTTTTTTAAAATGACTGTTACAGATGAGAGAGATCTTAATAGTATCTGTAGACACATTAATGAGATTTGATCCAAATTATTCAAAGCCAAATTCTAAAATCCCAGACATCTTTTACAAAGCTAATGAGAATAGCCCTGGAGATTTTATTTTCTGGTCATAACTAGAAATCAGAAAATTAAACTAAAACTCGGAAATGATGGAGGGCAGGATACGGAGGGAATAAATCAGTGTGTTTCACAACAACAGTATGTGAATGCTAGCAAGTAGAACTGTGTTCTCAAGCCAGTGGTGGACTCGACTGGCAGGCAGAGGTGCCCAGTGAGGTCCACACAGTGTAGGAGGCCAGACTCCCAAGAAGCCCAGTCCAGGGGCAAGTCAGCATCGAATTTCTAAGCTCTGCTGGGTTTCTAAGGACTCACAGCTCTGGCCACACCTTGCTTCACAAACTGGTAATTATTAGAAAATGTCTTTCAAGATTCTGTAGGATCATTTAACATCATCAAGGGCCGTCACTCTCCCTGACAAAAGGTACCTTCTCAACACCAGGTAAACCATCCAGAAAACCCAAGCCAAGAGCAATCTGGATTTCAGTGCACGCCTACTGCTCTGACATCTGAGGCTGCTCTCGTGATCCCTGAACTGGAAGGACTTCCAGGGAACCGCCCTGCAGGAGGGGCTGAAGGTGGGAAAAGGCAGCAGTGGAGCTCAACACCACTGTCGGAAACAAGACACACGCTCTCTGGCGCACATCTGAAGACCAGTGCAAAGAATACGAAAACCTTAAAAAATTACTTTACAGAGTAGTTACTGATACATGATACCCGAGAAGGAAACATATCAACACCGGCTGCCCTTGGGGAGGGGAACTGAGTGCTGGGGGACAGCAGTTCAGGGGAGAAACTTGCTGTTTGATTTTTGAATCAGGTTACTGTTTTACACAAGCAAAAATTAAAATTGCCCAAAGCTTTTTATACCAGGATAATGACAGCAATATTGAGCCAATGGCCATCTACGCTGGCAAACTTCATCGCTTTAGCTCAGGATCAACCACTGGAGTAAAGGTCCTCTTCTATCACACTAGCTCGAGGGAAAGATACTAAACACTGTCTGGACACAGATGCCTCAATAGCGGCAACAATCAGCTGAGGCCTCATCAGCTGGAACCATCATGTGACTGAACAATGTTAGCACTTTACTTTTAGGATAAAGCAGCGAATCATAAGGAAATAAGTATATGATGGGATCACTTAACTAAATAAAAAATAAAACAGTCACACAAACCTTAAAATCAAATTTGAGATGCTCTGGGATCACTGGAAACTCCCCTCCTGAACTTTCTACACCTAAACTTCCTACCTGCAGGAGGCGATGGTGATGCATCTGGCTTTACCACTCTCCGTTCACGCCAAAACTAATTCTGACCTTCAGAAAGGCTGTGAAAGCCCAGCTTTGCTCTTTGCTCTTACCTTAGCTGAATACACAGTCACACACAGCAGGGAGATCAGTCCAACTTCTAGCAGCAGAAGTCTCACATCCTGGAACCCCTCAAATCCAGGCAAACTGGGCCAGCTGGTCACCTACTCATTGCCTGCCTTCCCCCACCCCTTCGCTGACTTGTCATCCCCAGACTGTAGGAAGGGGTTTCCCTGGTGGCTCAGCTGGTAAAAAATCCACCTGCAATGCGGGAGGCCTGGGTTTGATCCCTGGGTTGGGAAGGTCCCCTGGGGAAGGGAAAGGCTACTCACTCCAGTACTCTGGCCTGGATAATTCCATGGACTGTATAGTGCATGGGGTCGCAGAGTCAGACGCGACTGAGCGACGTTCACTTTCAGGCTGCAGGAAACTACACTGGACTTCCGTGGAGAAAAGTGGGTATTTAAAGGGATGAAAATCGCATAAAGCGAAAGGTATCTTCGGGGCTTCCCGGCTGGCTCAGTGGTAAGGACCCTACCTGCTAATGCAGAAGACACGGGTTCGGTCCCTGAGCTGGGAAGATCCCACATGCTGACCGGCAGCTAAGCCTGTGAACCCTAACTCCAGCCTGTGCTCGGCAACAGAAGCCGCCACAAGGGGGAGCCCAAGCACAACTAGAGAGCAGCCGTCGCTCACTGCATTCGAGAAGAGCCCCACGGCAGTGAAGACCCAGCGCAGCCAGAAACAGGTAAGATTTTAAAGAAAGGCAGCTTTCTGGGTCACCTAAAGTTGATTGCACAAAGGTTTCAGAAAGCACCTCAGCAAAGCACTAAGGCTGCCTATCAAGCCCGGGCATCTGGGACTGGGGGCCGAGCACAGAGGGCAGCGCGCCGGGCACGCCAAGGAAGCCCGCGCACCCAGCATCCCCGGGAGCAGCAGGACGGCGTGCTCTCCGTCTCCGGTCCGCAGGTAGTGCAGGTGGACGCCGTTCACCTCGGCCTTGGCGGAGGTCACAGAGGAGCTGCAAGAGAGAAGCCCCGACCCCAGAGGGCGACTGAGCTTGCGGGCCAGCCAGCCCCAGCACCCTCCCCGGCCCCTGGTCATCCGGCTCTGCACTTCAGTTTCCCGAACCCAGCAAGGGCGGGTCAGTGCAGCACCGGTTCCGGGCCCACCCACGGGAGCGCTGGCAGGCCTGCTGACGTCAACAGGCCCACAGCCCCGCAGCTGGAGGCAGGGCCCCCTCGAGGGGAGGGGAGGTGGGCCGGGCGCCGGCACAGAGCCTGGAGCCCCTCCTCGAGGTCCTGGCAGGTCCGGAGGAGCCACCCGGACCCTCAGCTGCACAGGCAGTGATCCCAAGGGTGACGCCAGTCTTGGGGTCCACAGGCTGACCTTCTGGTCCCTGGCCTCTCTGTTCTCTAGGCAGCCGCCCTGGTCAAGAATGCCTGTCTGCTCGGATGTGGCCAGACCGGTTTGTAAGATGCGGAGATGTCTCTGCACTGACTGTTAAGTAGCCGGTCTGTGTCTAGAGTCCGGCACCCCGCCCTCTCCTTGGCCCAAGACCGCCCAGGCTGCAGCATCTGACCATGCGTTGTCCTGGGGGCTCTGCGCTGGACAACCCCTAAGTGACTGTCCCAGAAGCTCCAGGACCACTGCACCGGGATACCCAGGAATAGCGCACACATGGCCTGGCCTCGCCTCAGGTTCTAAGAGCCTCCCAGCAGCTCCCCAGACGGCCGGTGACACTCGGGAGGGCCATGAAGGCACACCAGGACAGATGCTGGCAGGCGCAGCGAGTCGGAGAACACACAGGCCTGGGTGGTAGTGAGACTGGCCTACTGCAGGCTCACAATTCAGAGAGATGTCGCAGGACCCCTGGGCCGAGTCGAGCCTCACGGACCCTGCTGTTACTCGTTATTAACATCCTGCTCCTTGGACAGCTCCAGGACCAGATAAAACCGCACAGGCTCTGCTCCTAGAGTCGTCTCGGGAAACAATGGTTTACTGACGCTTCCTTTGCCCCCGGCCATCTGCAGAGCTGTGTCTGCACACCCTCAGGGAGGGGAGGGTCTTGAAGGAAGAGAAGCGGTCACTCTGTCCAGCACAGGAACGAGGCGGCTCCCCAGACAAGACACTCGGCGCTTGCGCAGCTCAGGGACTGCTCCTGCTACTGCTCGAGCCCGCAAGGTTCTCCAGGGCCCCTGCCTTGCAGCGTGAAGGACGTCTCCTAAAGGCGTTCTGCACAGGGAAGGTGTCACATATGACGCGCCCCCGGCCGTCTCTCACCATCTTTGAGCCCCGGGGCTTTCACGACCCTGAGTTGCGGGCTCTCAGGCCTGGGAGCCGCCTGGGGCCCGGCTTACACTGACTTCCCTTTTGTGGTCTGTCCCACGTCTCCGCTGCCAAAAGCCTCTCACTTCCCTGTGCTTTGCCCTATCCATGGAGATTCCCCAATGCCTAAGCACACGGAGATACAACCAGGCCATCCAGACCAGGGTGGATGGGTGCTCTGCGTCAGGGGAGGGTTGCTAAGGCAGAGGACTTTGAAGGTGGCTTCAGGGATGAGAGGCCCTGTGGGGGCTGGAGAGAGGCACCTGGAGAGGGTGGAGAAGTGAAGAAGGGTGATGAGTTTGAGATGGACTTCCAAGATGGGCAAAATGCTGGAGAGAAAATGTGGGGGGGGTGCTTCTAGGGGAACAGGCACGCTCGGGGCCCAGGAGTCAGGGATGCACTTGGAGTGAGGCAGGTGAGGCTGGGCCAGCAGGAGTGTGAGCACGGAGGGGCAACGGTCAGGCTAGAGGGCGACGGGTGTGCCCCTGGGGCAGCGGAGGCTCCCGGAACCTTGCCTCCATCTCCAGGATGGAGACACAGAGGACAGAAAACTGGACAAAAGCAGATCAACTTAAATGTAAGAGAAAGGTTTCCTTTTAAGAAATATTGATTGAATGACTTTCCACATCAATACACTTTACAATGAGTGTTGCATTCTCCCTCCAGCAAATGGCGGTCAGGCCCCAGAAAAAGTTAGAAAACTTAAGAGAACAAAAATGAACCTCTTTCTCTGGGGCTTTACTCCTCCACCACTTTCTCCCTCCTATTACTCGCTTCTCTAACCTAGGTGTTCTTAAGCAGGGGTGTTCATTAGAACCACCTGAGGAGTTAAAAGCTACAGCTGCCCAGCACGATCCCGGGAGGCCCGCTGCCCACTGGTGTCTGTGGGGCAGGGCCTGGCACGCGCTTTCTGAAACGCTGCTGCATCACTCACCCATTCGTGTACATCCAGAGCCCCTACTTTGTGCTGGACAGGTTCGTGCTTTCCACACCCTAACACGCCTGCCCACGCAGCCCCCTCGTACCTGAGACCACTTCCTGCCCCCACGATACCCGGCACGGGGGTGGGAAGCTTAATTTTAACCTTCTGGCAAACCTTTAAATCTCCAGATGCCCAGGCTGCACTAAATGAAAATCTCTGGGATGGGATCAAGGCATCTGCATTTAAATTCCCCAAGAGAATCCAATAGACAACCAAGGATAAGAAAGGTTATACTGAATTCATTTTGGAGGAGAGAAAAATTCAGCCTCCTTTTTAAACACAGTCCGGAAAGCCATCCGTCTCACGTCTGTCCTGCCCCTCCTCCTGGGAGGCTGGACAGACAGGTCCATGTGGGAGCGGTGAGGGTTGGGGGCGGGGCAATAGAGCAGCAAACCCCCCCAATGAGGGAGAGGTGACCCCAGGGCCGGCAAGGAGAGAGAGCCGTTTGCGGCAGGCAACTCCAGCAGAACTAGCTGGTCAGTTTAGTTGTTAGACTAGATAATGTCCTCTGATGATGCACGTTACCAGTGAGAAGCTGAGTGTTGAGTTTAGGTCACGGGCCCAAGTCACCCTGCTTGCTGAGTGTTAGGAGTTTAGGTCACGGGCCCCAGTGACCCTGCTTGCAATTTGCAAAGTCGAAGCAAGCACCGGCATGTCACACTCAGCTCAGAAATACAAATGGGAGCCGCCTCGTCAGATATGTCCTCATTTTGAAAGTCCAACATATCCTCTCTACCTTGTATGTTCAGCTATTTCCTTTGTATATTTTTTCTATTTATTTTCAAAAATGAATTTATTTTAATTGGAAGCTAATTACAACATCGTAGTGGTTTCTGCCATACATTGACATGAATCAGCCACGGGTTGTAAATTTTTTTTCTAAAGGGACTGTTAGCCACAGTGAAGTATTAGCAACATCAAAGTATTAGCTTGCATAAACATGAATTTTGATGACTTATTTTTACATCTTTCATACATTGTATTATTATCTAGATATTCATATTTGTATTATTAATTGTAACTGCTAATTACTTAGTATGAGGGCTTCCCAGGTGGCACAGAGGTAAAGAATCTGCCTGCCCATAGAGGAGACGAAAGAGACGCAGGTTCGATCCCTGGGCTGGGAAGATTCCCTGGAGCAGGAAATGGCAACCCACTCCAGTATTCTTGCCTGGGGAATTCCAAGGACAGAGGAGCCTGGCGGGCTACAGTCCATGGGTCGCAAAGAGTTGGAAATGACAGGCCTTTAAAATTCACTGTCTCAAATCCTGAGGACAATTTTTGCAGGGCGTGAGGCTCAGAAAGTTCACATAACTTGATTGTGTACATGCTTTTTCTTTAACCGCACTGCAAATGGAGTCCCCTGCAGGGCTAGACACTAGGCCAGCACTCACCCTGACTGCTGGACAGAGGCAGGGGCAGGTGCGTCTCTTTCCCTCAAGCAGAGTATCCCCAGATTGAACCGGAAGACATCTGTCTTCAGGTGGGCTATTAGGCTTCCTTATTAATACCGTAACTGCACATAACATACAACTTCAAGTAGAAAAGGCTTGCTGTGGAAGAGGGCAGACGTACACAGAAGCTTCTGGAACACAACTCAATTGTGGGCTGGGGCACCCGCTGTTCTGAAGCCACGGTCTTACAGGAGTGCTCTCACCTACTTACACAAGCGGCACTCTTGTTTCAGGATTAATCAGCACAAATCAACACACTGCTTGTTTGGCCCATCACAGTGAAAGTGAAAGTGAAGTCGCTCAGTCCTGTCTGACTCTTTGCAACCCCATGGACTGTAGCCTACCAGGCTTCTGGGTCCAGGGGTTCTCCAGGCAAGAATACTGGAGTGGGTTGCCATTTCCTTGGTCATATCAATTTCAACTGCATTTACAAAACGGCAGTTCAAAATCCAGAGAAACCTGTTTCCCAGGGATATTTTAGGGCAAATGATCTGCACTGCTAAGTGGATGAGGCCTTCCTGCAACCATTAACCAACAGTAACAGATACTGGTGCGATCACAGTAACCTCATGTCAATCCCTTTCTGTAAACAGGAAACCGGATAGATGGGCATTTTCCAGCGGACTTACAGACTGCAGACACTGTTTTCCCATTTCCCATCTGTATGAAAACAGTTCTGAAAATCTAGTAGGTCGAAAATGGTAACAACATCAAACCCTAAATTCAAGACCCAATAAATCACAGTATGAAAGCGGAAAGCTGGTCAGAGCTCTTCTTATGCCTTCCGAATGGACGCTTCCCCATCAAGCACAGTGAAGCTCTGAAGGCCAGGTACCCGCCAAGCTTGTGCGCAGACACCTTCCTCGTCAGGAGCGGAACTGACCCGCCGGCAGTGAGCAGCGACCGCCCCGCGCGCGCCCCCATGACAGGCCACTATCACTTGGACCAGGGGCGCCCACTCTGGGACTGGGGGTCAGAGGTTCATCCAGGGGCTGTCTTCCCTCAGCTGTGTGGGGGTGGGAAGAGGAGAGAAAGGCAGACTCTCGGGCGTCTCCACGGCCTGCACCCCTCGGGGAGCCGGGCCCAGGAGCCCGCATCTCCCGGTCCCCCGGGTGGGTCTCCCGCACGTCCCAGCTCGAGGTCCAGCCCGCGGCTCCGAGGGCTGACGCGGCGCGGACACCGCAGGCTGGCCCCGGAGCCAGGGTCCGGGGTTCAAGCGCGCCTCCTCCCTGGCCTCCGTCCGCACGGACGCCCCACCGAGGCCGAGCGCAGCGCCCCCGCGGCCGCGCCCGGGTCACGGCTTGACGGGCAAGGCCCACTCGCGGCCCCGGCCCGGTCGCTGGCCCCTGGCCCCTGCCCCCTTCCCGCCGCCCCGAGCGCGCGGACGAGGCTATGGGGGCCCCTGGAGGGGAGCGGCGCCATTACCCGAACGCGGCCGCGGGTCCGGCCCGGGGGACTTGGATCCCGGGCTTCAGCGCTGAGAGCAGGAGCCTCAGCCGCCGCGCGGCCCGACCGCCCAGCGTTGCCGCCATGGTGGGTGCAAATGACGGCCGGGGAGGGCGCATGCGCCGCGTCTCCCGGAGCCCGTGAGCGCGCACCGCCGCCAGCACGCATGCGCCCGGCCATCGGCCGCCCCGAGTTCGCCCCCTTCCGCCCCGAGTTCGCCCCCTTCCGCCCCGAGCACGCATGCGCGGGGCGGTCTGGGCTCTGAGCTGGGGCGCGGGGTTTCCAGGCGATCCCTCGCCCACCTGTGTGCGCGGTTCCCGGGGCACCGGCACAGAGCGTCTCCCCTGAGTGTCAGCTCTAGCCTAACGGGGGCCGGCGTCTCGCCCTCGCGGAGGGGTGGGCTCGGGGCCGCCAGCCTGACAGCTGGAGGGGACTGGGGTTCGCTGTGTGCGTTCTTACACCGGCCCACACCCGTGAGGGCCCCTGCTCTCGGGGATCCCGGAGATCAGGGCGGGCCAGCGGCGGCTGGAGAGCGGTGCGGGCGGGGGCCCGGGTCTCGAGAGCTAAGCCGCAGGGAGCCTCCGATGAATCCCGCAGACAGGCCGGGGCTCCCGCTTCTCGGCGCTGTGGCGGGAGCAGAGGGGGGCGCCGGGTGCGGAGGATGGGGGCTGTGTCCGCGTGGGGTCCCTGGCCGCCCCCGGGGCGGGGGAGCGGCGAGCACCGCAGGCTTGGTCGTAAATGGAGCCGCGTGTGAGTCCAGATCAGTGAGGCCCGTGCGGCCCAGGTGTTCGGAAGCAGGTGGGTGTCGGGCTGGGCCGGAGGCAGGGTTAGTGTCCAGTGGGGGCAGAGCCTCAGTTTTGCAGGAACGTGGCAGAAACAGTGTGAATGTGTTTAGGGCTGTACACTTAAAGACGGTTAAGATGGCAAATTTTACGTGTATTTCACCACTGTTGAGTGTGTGTGCTTCTTACGACCAGTTCAGTCTTCAGAGAGTATAAACAGTATTTGCAGCTGAAGGTTCCACAGGGAAAATGAAAAACAATACCCTTTGATTGTGGCTGCTCTCTCCCTTAACAGAAAACAACCGCACATCGGTGGCTGCTGTTTAGCCTTGTCTTGATTTGGAGATTCCAGCAGCTTCCTTGCATCTTATATTACTTCTCCTGGAGACCCTTTCATTGTAACAATCCTCTATGCACAGTGCTTCCTGGTGTTACAGCCATGAGAAGTTGTATTACCAGCAGTGTCCTCCCTGACCAGTGGGAGTTTCTTGGCAGTAAAGGGAGGTTTGATTTAAATACTATATAAAAGTATATATATATTATATACTATAATACTATACTATATACTATATATGTCTTTTCAACATAAAGCTGTCACATCAGTTTCCTACACAGAAGGAAAGAGAAATATGTAATGTTCCAGCTACTGTTGTTTGACTTTCAGAATCTGAAGTGGGGTCAACATTTCCTTATTTTTTTTTATGAAATGTTGATTGGGATTTCTTGTCAGAGATGATGAGGGGTTAAAAATAATTGTACAATTTTAATACCAGTTATCCTACTGGTCAGCAAAAATGGTAGTGCTGAGGTCTTAGGCTACTGGTGTCAACTAATAAAAACCTACTTATAACACAGGGAACTCAACAGTCTATAATGACCTAAAGAATCTATAAAAGAATATAAAAAAGAGTGGATATATGTTTAACAGTCACTTTGCTGTACTCCTGAAACTAATGAAGCATAAATCAACTAGACTCCAATAAAGACTAATTCTAAAAATACTATTTTTAGGGACTTCCCTGGTAGTCCAGTGGTTAAGATTGTGGCTTCCAACGCAAAGGGGTGTGGGTTCAACCCGTGATTGCAGAGATAGGATCCCACATGCCTCTACACCAAAACATAAAAACAGAAGCAATATTGTAACAAATTCAATAAAGACTTCAAACATGGTCTACATCAAAAAACATCTTAAATAACTTTTTTGCGCCAGGCACCTAAAATGAGATGCATCATCTTATTTTAATCCTCACACCTACCTTATGTCCTAGCACCCTATTTATAGATGAGGCAACTGAGGCCGGGAAAGGTCAGGAAGCAGGCCCCAGGTGCACGGCCAGAGTGTAACTTGTGCCTGCTTGATTTCAGAGGCCTGCGTCTGGATTATACCATAGAACTGGTCCTTCAGTGATGTCTTTGTAATCAGATGCTTCTAACACCTTGACCGTATACAGACCTATTTACATGATTACTGTAACTAGAAAAGCTTTTTAAACTATTTAAAATGTGTTGTGAGAAATAACTCCTTTTCGTGTTGCTGAAGATTTAACTTCATCGTCTGGACCCACAGCAATTATCGCAACAGCGACAAGTGGGGACTCTGCTGAGCAGGGTCTGCGGTCTGGGAGTGGGTCTCACTTAGGAGTATCCACCTCAGGGTCTTCATACCTTTCTCAGAGCCAAGAACAGGTTGCCTTGTTTCTCGTATTGTAGTCTGTGTCGTCCCACTTCGTTGATTCCTGCCCAAGACGAGTGTTTTTGTGGCGTTTGGGCCTAATATCGAAACTCCTCAGATGTAAACTTGGCCCTCTTCGTCCAGTAGTTAGACCGTGGGGGCTGAAGGAAAGGCCCCTGAGCTGGGTGTGCGAGACTGCAGTGCTTACTCTCAGGCCCGTGGGTTTCATCTTGAAAGTCAAAATGCAATGTCAGGAAAGCTCTTTTCTCCCTAGCTCCCCGATCTCTCCTGCCAGTAGCTGGGGGTCACCATGGAGAATCTCACACTGTTTCGTTTATACAAACACATAATTTCAGTGGTTTCCATTTGAGGTACAAAATTTTATTTTAATTAGTCCATTAAAATATTGTCTGCTGTCTCTGACACTGATTAGTTAACCTGTTTGGAATTTAGAGAGCAGTGGTCACAAGGGATGCATCTGGGAAAGGAATCACCCCGCCCCCTCCTGCAGCTGGGGACCATCTCCCCCTCCAGTTTTCCGCTATCCGACTGAATGAGAACTTTTATTTTTCACTTTGGTTATAACAGGTGCTTATGTGGAGAAGGCAGTGTAAAATTAGAAAGCTGATTTAGGTTATAGACTCCAAATTTTTCTTTTTCTTCCTTGCTCAATCAAAACTCCCAGAAACCAGAATGAATAGCATGAAGATTATGGGATCATATGAAAGAAAAAAATGATCTTTCTCAACTCTCTCTTCTCTCCTTTTCGAAGCCCAATTAGGCTTCTTGTTGGGTTGGGCCTTGGCCACAAATAGGTGGTCCTGCGTCCGGCGCAGTGGGTGGTTTGCTGGCGATTCCCTTTTCCATCCTCCAGCTGTGAAAGGTAGGAGGTGACTTTGACACAGACGCAGCACCCCCTGTATCCGGGAGAAGAGAAGTCCGAGTCTCCGCAGGCAGCAGGCTTTCGCCGGGGGGAAGGCGGCCCCTGCCGCAGGAGCGCCTGTGGGCTCAGTTCTGGCTGACGCGGATCAAGCAGTTGACCAGGTCTATCCGTGAGCACAGGTACAGCGCAAAGGCCAGCTTCCCCACGGTGGCCCCCTTGCTGCCTTCCCGCATCAGCCACTTTTGGAGCATCTGGTAAACCTTTTCTTTCAGTCCATCTCGCTCGTAGTCGTGGTCGATTTCATCGATCTGAGATTCAGAGAAGCCCAGCTTACGGGCGCAGTTCTTCCAGTGTCTTCCCAGATTCTCCCTGACCGGGTCCAGGTGTTTGTCAGTCAGACTAGTAGTAGTATCTGCCGAACAGAAAAGAGAAGGCATTGAGCTGTGGCCACGTGAACACTCTGGCTTCAAACACCGGCATAAAGTACAGAGTCCCAGGAGTCAGTAAAAGAGGTAGCTCCCCCATGGTCTGGCTGCGGCTCCCCGGACGCTCCTCGCCTGTCTACCAGCCCACGCGAGGACCGGCTTCCTCCTGGGAGCTGCCCCCTTGGCCGCTAGGCTGTTCCGGACCAGCTGACCACAGCCCCTGTTTACACCTTCCTGACGTCAAGGGGGAAAACACCATTCTTGTTCCTTTTGGGCCTTGTTCTGCTTCCATCTGGCCAGAGTTAAGGTCACTCAACTCAGGAAACCGTCGGCCAGCCGTGCGTGTTCCTCTCACTTGGTCCCGGACACGGAGGCCACCGGCGGGAACTCTGGCTGCGCTGTCTTTTCACCGGTGCGGCATTTCTGGGCTCATCCCTCCCCTGCCCCACTCAGTCCTCCTTTCTCCTAGAGCCGTAACCTCTCTCTCCCTACTGGTTCCTTCCTCTCAGGCCTTCGTAAAAATAATAAAATGAAGCAAAGAGAAGTATAAAATCACCACAAACAAGCCATATTCCGTGATGTTCAGTAAGCGGAATAATAGAAACACCTCGTCCCCCCCGGCAGAACGCCCATCTTTCCTCGGCTCCCACAGTGCAGCTCTGACCATCACCAGATGTCAGCCTCCCGGCCAGAGTCTGCCAATGCTTCACCAGGAGAGGGGCCCTGGGCTCCAGCAGGTTCTCAAAGGCACCCTGTCAGCCCAGACCTTAGGAACCTCTGCTCTAGTGAATTAAAGACTGGCTTTGAGAGGGTTAGATGGGGCAACCACTCCAGTATTCTTGCCTGGAAAATCCCATGGACGGAGGAGCCTGGTAGGCTACAGTCCATGGGGTCGCAGAGTCTCACACGACTGAGCGACTTCACTTTCACTTTGGCCACCTATGGCCTGTGAGCCACACGTGGCCCGCTGCTCGTTTTGTAAAGTGAAAGAAAGTGAAAGTGAAGTCGCTCAGTCATGTCCGACTCTTTGGGACCCGGTGGACTGTAGCCTGGCTCTGTCCAGACTCCTCCGCCCATGAGATTCTCCAGGCAAGAATATTGGAGTGGGTTGCCATCTCCTTCTCCAGGGGATCTTCCCGATCCAGGGATCAAACCCAGGTCTCCCGCATTGCAGGCAGACGCTTTAACCTCTCAGCCACACAAAGTTCTATTAGAATGTGGCCACACCCATCCGTGCACCTACTGCCTGGGGCTGCTGGCGTGCTGGGGGTCAGCTGCGCCACGTGCTCTGCTCAGTCGCATCCGACTCTGTGGCCCCAGGACTGCAGCCCACCAGGCTCCCCTGTCCATGGGGATTCTCCAGGGAAGAAGACTGGAGTGGTCGTCCAGGGGATCTCCCCACCCCAGGGCTCCAGCCCACGTCTCCCACTGTGGGAGGATTCTGTACCATCTGAGCGACCAGGGAAGCCCACATGGAGGCAGTGTCAGCTGAGCGGCTGCAACAGAGACGGCAGGGCCAGCGGAGCCAGAAACGCTTGCTCTCAGGCCCTTGATTAAAAAAAGAGAATGCCAGTCCTGGGGTGGATTAGAAAGCTGGGTTCTTAAATCGCACTGTTTCCCCCAGGTTGTGTTTTGGGATTAATGTTATGAGGCTGTATAGTGGAATCCCATAAGAGAAAGCCCTCTAATTTTTATTATGCAAGTGCAGCTGAGGGCATAGTCTTCTGTCCTTTACGGAATCCTTCTGACGAGGACCTGATGGGCTCCTGGGTCCGGGTGGCCATATTGACGATGATGATGTGTTTAACACTTTTCTATCTTACCATGTGCCAGACAGTGTATAAGCCCTTTGTTTGTGTTGACTAATTTCACTTTCATAGCAAACCCATGAATTAGATATTCTAATTATGGCCTCAGCACACATAAATAAGTTACAAAGCACGTCCACGGAAATTACATGAGGAGCAATAGGGCCTCTTCAGGGAGAGTCATCAGAGAAATAATCAGGTGAGAAAGTTCAAGGTTGCTGTAGGATGAGCCCTTCAAGGGCAGCTTACCAAAGATGGCTTGGTACTTAGAAGCCGGCTCTTCTTTCAAGTTCATGTACATGCTGTCGAGTACTGATGAACTCATTCCACCAATCTCCATGTAATTGCTGTCGCCGATCTGAATGCCAGAACTGTTGTGTATGGTATATTTCACAGACTCATCTAATTAGAAAGAAACACAGAGATAAGTAGTATATCTAGACTGCAAGGAAGAGAAAAAAGGACAGCCTGGTAAAGGGGCAGGACTGCTTAAGTTAAATAATTCATCCTACGCCACCACTTGAAATTTTCTTCTTTAAAAGTTGGCTGAATCATCTCACATCCATTAGGCTGGAAACTATCAAAAATACAGAAAACAACCCGTGTCAGCGAGGATGTGGGGAAGCGAACCTCTGTGGGCGGCTAGTGGGAATATAAACAGATGCAGCCCCTGTGGTAACCGGTGGTGGTTCCTCAAAAAGTAAAAACCACCTGCCATACCATGCAGGAGCTCTACCTGTATATGCCCCAAAGAACTGAGAGCAGGGTCTTAATCCGATATCTATACACGCACGCTTGTAGCATTGTTCCTAACAGCCAAAAAGTGGAACCTACCCAAGTGTCTGTCAGCAGATGAACAGGTAAACAAAATGCGGTCCATTCTGGACGGGCCACACAACGGTGATGCACTCTCTTTAGCCTCACAATAAGGGAGTTCTGGCCCATGACCTAGCATGCATGACCCTTGAGGACACTGTCTCCAGTGAAGTAAAGGGAACTCGCTCGGTCATGTCCGACTCTGTGCGACCACGTGGACTGTAGCCAATCAGGCTCTTCCATCCATGGGATTTCCAGGCAAGAGTACTGGAGCGGGCTGCCATTTCCTTCTCCAGTGAAGTAAGCCCGTCACAACAGCACAAATGCCGTATAACTCTACTCATATGAGGTCCCTAGAGTCACAAATTCGTAGAGACAGAAAGCAGAAGGCTGACTGCCGGGGGCTGGGAAGGAGGGAGAAAGGGGAGTTAGCGTCTGACGGGGACAGGTTCGGGTTGGGAAGAAGGAGGAGTTCTGGAGGGGATGGGTGCCCAACAGTGTGGTTTTGATCACAAATGGTAGTCTCTGGCCTAGACGAGATAAAGGATGAACATGTCTGAGACGGACTTCTCACCTTCAGGAAACAGCAAGGGCAAATGGAAGAATACAGGCGGTTACTTCCCCTTACATCAGAGCCTGGACACAGTGGGCTACTGAGATTCGGCTTAGAGCCAAGGGTGCCTCCTGGAGGACAGGCTCTGTCACCCCGCATGTGCGGGCAGCTGCCTGAAGCCCACCTGAACGGACAGCCTAGGCTGAGGGGTCTGATGACACTATCCTGGGGGGCAAGGTGCGTCTGGTGGCCGAAGACTCCAAATGGCTTGACCTTTGTTACCTTCTAGTTTGTGACAGAGCAGTGGCTGGCTTTATTTTCAGGAAAATTTAAAAGAACAGTGTGACTCCAAGGCCCGTTTACCTCTTGATGGCACAGAGGTGAATGGAATGGTGGGTGTGTTCCCCAGGAGGTTGGTCTCAGGCACCGGAGTTTTATATAGGCTTGGCATGTGGCCTGGGTTTGGCGCATACCAAACTCGTGAACTCGTGGTCCCCAGGTCCAGCGGTCTCACTCCAAGCCCAGGTAGAGGAAATGATACATCTCTCCAGTATGGTGACTGGGGTTGGCTGCTTAGCCCTGCTGGCTGCTGGGCTGCACTGGTGTGACTCATCACACCAGGGTAAGCGAAGCCTTTTATCCCTGGGCTCTGAGCATTCTCATAAGGTCTCTGCTGTGCAAAAGGGTCGTGGGAGACCCTGCGCCTCCTTTCCTCCTCACTGCTGTGAGTCATGTTCGGTTTGGGCTGCTCTTTTGTACGCCTGTCCATGCGGCTGCCGTACAGGTGGTAGTTGGCCTCCTCCTGGAGTTTACTGTTTAGCAGGAAGTCATTCTCCTCCGGCTGGTGATCTGGGGCGGGAGCAAACCAGGACTCCTCCACGGGACCCATCCCGAAGCCCTGTGAGCTGTGCAGTGAACTGGGCTGTTCTGTGGCTGGAAAGAAATGACCAGCATCGGAAAGAGCATCACGGAACACTCAGAAGTAACACAGACCCCAAGCACCATCGGGACTCTGCACCTCGGATAACAGACTGAAAACTCTGAGAACAAATCAAAAGCAGTTACTAGTTGGTGTAAAACAGACCCTGAGCACCATCGGGACTCTGCACCTCAGATAGCAGACTGAAAACTCTGAGAACAGATCAAAAGCAGTTACCAGTTGGTGTAAAACAGACCTCGAGCACCATCGGGACTCTGCACCTCGGATAACAGACTGAAAACTCTGAGAACAGATCAAAAGCAGTTATTAGTTGGTGTAAAACAGACCCCGAGCACCATCGGGGCTCTGCACCTCGGATAACAGACTGAAAACTCTGAGAACAAATGAAAAGCAGTTACTAGTTGGTCTCCCTCCTGCGAGTTGCACAGGCAGTGAGTAGCTGTCCGTGCTGGGGGTGAGAGAGCACAAGGAAGTTATGAGCAAGCAGCAGGAAAGCGGGTGTTGTGGGAGGGACTAAGGAAGAAAGGGACTCGTGCT
This sequence comes from Ovis aries, assembly GCF_016772045.2. Classification (NCBI taxonomy): domain Eukaryota; kingdom Metazoa; phylum Chordata; class Mammalia; order Artiodactyla; family Bovidae; genus Ovis; species Ovis aries. The sequence goes on from NC_056073.1 coordinate 49,678,279, forward strand.
GGAGCAGAGAAAGTGTCTCCTTGGTGTGATGAGGGCTGGAAAATGAGAACGGCAGCGGCTCTGGGCTAAGCAGTTCCATGGGTTCTTTTATTCTTTAAAAGCCCTGTAAGACTAGGAGTGGGCTTCCCGGGCGGTGCTGGTGGTAAAGAACCCGCCTGCCAGTGCAGGAGATGCAGGATACAGGGGTTCGATCCCTGCGTCAGGAAGATTCCCTGGAGGAGGAAATGGCAACCTAATCCAGGACACATGCCTGGAGAATCCCATGGACAGAGGAGCCTGGCAGACTAGTCCACAGGGTTGCAAAGAGTCAGGCACGACTGAAGTGACTTAGCGCAACAGACCAGGAGCAGTTATTACCATAACGGTGGGTGAGGCTCACAACAAGTTGAGTAATTCGCCCCAGAACAGACAACTGACGAGCAGCTTTGATTTCTGAGACTCTGCTCTCCCTTCTGTTATATGAGAGAAGTACCCCTGCCTGACTCCGAGGCCAGCCTCTCTGCACATGCTCTGGAGAGGCTCGTCCCTGACCTTCTCGAGGACTTTGCTCCTACCTGTTCCTCTCTTTCTCATGAGCCGTCACTTCCTCCCTATCAGATATATTATGTGTCCTTATCAGATTATGTGTTCAGGGTACTTTATGATTTTGGTGAACCTGTTGTTACCTAGTATTTCAAATATATGTATCTTGAAAGTGAATGTTGCTCAGTCGGGTCCAACTCTTTGTGACCCCACAGATTATACAGTCCGTGGAATTCTCCAGGCCAGAATACTGCAGTGGGTAGCCTTTCCTTTCTCCAGGGGATCTTCCCAACCCAGGGATCGAACCTAAGTCTCCTGCATTGCAGGCAGATTCTTTACCAGCTGAGCCACAAGGGAAGCCCAAGAATCCTGGCGTGGGTAGCCTGTCCCTTCTCCAGTGGATCTTCCTGACCCAGGAATCGAACCAGGGTCTCCTGCACTGCAGGCAGATTCTTTACCAACTGAGTTATCAGGGAAGTCCATATGTATCTTATGTACATAAGGTATGTATATTAACTACAAATATGCTATAAATTCCTTTAAGACAGGCGTTAAATTTTACAGCTTCTTTTTCTCATACAATTGTAAATAACATTTTACGCAGTTGTGTGAGTGAACGAGCGAACAAGAAAATAAATAGATTTTCAATCAGAATGTAAGTTACCTGAATTTGACCTGCTTGGAGCTATTGCCACACAGTCAATTTGGAGAGACTTCATTCTCTTTACAATTTCATTTTGGCCTGGAAACTCTTTCTAAAATTAAGAGCATAACAATATACTTTAGGTAAACAGTAGAAAATAGTTCAAAAAAATTGTTACAAGAATGAATTTTTCAGAAGGTAGAAATATCACATAGTTCTTACAAGCAGTGAATATTAAAAAAAATGAATGAACTTTTTTTCCTAAATACCCAAAACAATCTTAAAAAAGATTCCTGATTTCAAAACTCACTACATGGCTACAGTAATCAAAACTGTGGTATTGGACTAAGGAAAGACATACAGAACAATGAATATAATGAAACCAAAATAAACCCTTGCATATAAAGCCAACTGATTTAAAATTTTTTTTATTATCATTTATCATGACTGAGCAACCGAGCACTCACATGCAGAGTCATGCTCTGTGGTTTTGGGATTTATTTCTTCACTTACAATAAGTCTTGAAGATCTTTCCATGTCATTTGTTAGTTTCCACCACTCCTAAATGATTATATAGTTACTAACCATAACTTCATGCAAATATGGGCTCAATAAAGGACAGAAATAGCATGGACCTAACAGAAGCAGAAGATATTAAGAAGAGGTGGCAAGAATACACAGAAGAACTGTACAAAAAAGATCTTCACGACCCAGATAATCACGACGGTGTAATCATTCACATTCACCTAAGCTGGACATCCTGGAATGTGAAGCCGTGGGCCTTAAGAAGCATCATTACGAACAAAGCTAGTGAAGGTGATGGAATTCCAGTTGAGCTGTTTCAAATTCTAAAAGATGATGCTGTGAAAGTGCTGCACTCAATATGTCACCAAATTTGGAAAATTCAGCAGTGGCCACAGGACTGGAAAAGGTCAGTTTTCATTCCAATCCCAAAGAAAGGTAAGGCCAAAGAATGCTCAAACTACTGCACAACTGCACTCATCTCACATGCTAGCAAAGTAATGCTCAAAATTCTCCAAGCCAGGCTTCAGCAATATGTGAACCGTGAACTTCCAGATGTTCAAGACGGTTTTAGAAAAGGCAGCGGAACCAGAGATTAAATTGCCAACATCCGCTGGATCATCCTAAAAGCAGGAGAGTTCCAGAAAAACATCTATTTCTGCATTATTGACTATGCCAAAGCCTTTGACTGTGTGGATCACAATAAACTGTGGAAAATGCTGAAAGAGATGGGAATACCAAAGCACCTGACCTGCCTCTTGAGAAACCTATATGCAGGTCAGGAAGCAACAGTTAGAACTGGACATGGAACCACAGACTGGCTCCAAATAGGAAAAGGAGTACGTCAAGGCTGTATATTGTCACCCTGCTTATTTAACTTATATGCAGAGTACATCACGAGAAATACTGTGCTAGAGGAAGCACAAGCTGGAATCAATATTGCCAGGAGAAATATCAATCACCTCAGATATGCAGATGACACCACCCTTATGGCAGAAAGAAGAACTAAAGAGCCTCTTGATGAAAGTGAAAGAGGAGAGTGAAAAAGTTGGCTTAAAGCTCAACATTCAGAAAACGAAGATCATGGCATCTGGTCCCGTCACTTCATGGTAGATAGATAGGGAAACAATGGAAATAGTGGCTGACTATTTTTCTGGGCTCCAAAATCACTGCAGATGGTGACTGTAGTCATGAAATTAAATGACACTTGCTCTTTGGAAGGAAAGCTATGACCAACCTAGACAGCATATTCCAAAGCAGAGACATTACTTTGCCAACAAAGGTCCGTCTAGTCAAGGCTATGGTTTTTCCAGTGGTCATGTATGGATGTAAGAAAGCTGAGTGCAGAATTGATGCTTTTGAACTGTGATGTTGGAGAAGACTCTTGAGAGTCCCTTGGACTGCAAGGAGATCCAACCAGTCCATCCTAAAAGAGATTAGTCCTAGGTGTTCACTGGAGGGGCTGATGTTGAAGCTGAAACTCCAATACCTTGGCCACCTAACGTGGAGAGCTGACTCCTTTGAAAAGACCATGATGCTGGGAAAGATTGAGGGCAGGAGGAGAAGGGGATGGCAGAGGATGACATAGTTGGATGGCATCACCAACATCAGTTTGGGTGGACTCTGGGAGTTGGTGATGGACAGGGAGGCCTGGCGTGCTGTGGTTCATGGGGTCGCAAAGAGTCAGACATGACTGAGTGACTGAACTGAACCATAACTTAGTACATCTACTTAGAAACATTTGGGTGATTTCCAAATTTATATATTTCCAAATTATAAGTCTCACAAAGGTGCAAAGATCTGAAGCTAAATCTTTGAGCATACACGTGAACAGGATAGATTACTATGTAGAGCTGCAGGAAAAGTTCATGCTTAAAAGTCTGATAGATGCTTCACATTTCAATAAACGTCACCAACTTACACTGTTACTAATGCTGCATGAAAGTGTCTGTTACTTTGCATTTTCACCAACACTTGATATATCAGTCTTTCAAAACTGTTGTTGATCTAATGGATGAAAAATTATAATGAATTCACTTTGCTTTTCTGTTAGTGAAACCACGTATCTTTTCCAATCTTTATCGTCCATTGGTAGATTCAATTGTCTATATTTTATTCAGGATTTTCAAAACCATATTGTTAAGTGAAATCATTGTGTAGTTTTCCTTTCTTGTATCTGCCGTTCAGGTTTGGGAATCAAGGTTATGCTCATCTCATAAAATGAGCTCAGGAGAGCTCCCTCTTCTCTTATCCAGACAAGTTGGACAACATCGGGGTAACTTCTTCACTGAATATCCGATAGAAATTGCTGATTAAGTTATGTGGTTGTGGAATTTTCTTGTAAGACTGCTTAACTCTCTTTTAATAGTTACAGGAATATTCAGGTTTTCTGTCTCTAGTTGAGCCGGTTTCTCTAAATTACACAGCTGATCCTTGAAGAACAGAGGAGTCGGGGCACTCACCTCTCTCACAGCCGAAAATCCAAATACATCTTTACAGCCGGGCCTCCGTATCTGTGGTTCCATATCACAAATTCTACCAAGTGACGATCATGTAGTACGTATTTACTGAGAAAAATCCGAGTATAAGTGGACCTATGCAGTTCAAATCTGTGTTGTTCGAAGGCCGACAGACTTCAGGCTATTGTCTTTCTGGTGAAATGAAGCTTTTATCATGTGAGATGCCCCTGAGCGCTGCGCTCGTGCTTTCCTGCGTTAGCGACTGTCTTCCTCGATGTCCCTTGTGGTTCCTTCCTGGGTTTGCGCTGGGGACCTCTCTGTTACAGTGTAGGTGTCCCTCCAAAGTCTGGCAGTTCTTGACTGTCTGACTACGTGTGTGTGTGTGTCTGTATGTATTTTAAAACCTCTGTTTCCTGCCTGTTTTATTTACCGCAGTCTCTCTCTCTCATGATTAGAGCAATATGTTAAAACTTAGGAGAAGGCAATGGCACCCCACTCCAGTACTCTTGCCTGGAAAATCCCATGGACGGAGGAGCCTGGTGGGCTGCAGTCCATGGGGTCACTAAGAGTCGGACATGACTGAGCAACTTTACTTTCACTTTTCACTTTCATGCACTGGAGAAGGACATGGCAACCCACTCCAGTGTTCTTGCCTGGAGAATCCCAGGGACAGGGGAGCCTGGGGTGCTGCCGTCTATGGGGTCGCACAGAGTCGGACACGACTGAAGTAACTCAGCAGCAGCAGCAGGACTATAGCTTGTTTCCTGAGCGTGTGAGTGGGAAGGTCTCTGCTCCTCTTGGCTGGTTAGCTGGCTCTGGCCTCTGACAGACCTCTGTGATCCCGGGCAGGGTCTGCTCCCATCTGCTGCTCAGCACGGAAGAGTTGGGGGGAAGTGCCAACTTCTAAAACAAACACAAGCATGGCTCCCGGGTGACAATGCCCGCCAACGTGCCAGGTGACATCCGTTCTTCTACACGCTGACCCAAGACTTCCTCCTCTAGTACTTCTTGAGTATTATGTTTGGGTTGGCCTTTTAAAACTTTTTTTCCTGTTATATGTCTCAAAAGATAATCCTGTTGACTTTTTAATCTTTCAAGAATTCTTCAACATGACTGATCCACCTACAGTTACTTTCCATCCTATTCCAGTAATGCTGTGCTTACCTTTTTCCATATTGCTAGGTAGGTTTTCCTCTCACTTCATTTGTTTTGACAGAGGAATGGGTCCAGTAATGCTAACTTGATGATCTCTGCATAAAACTGCTAATTTTGTTTTTTTGTGGTTACCAAGCTGTGCTGTGTGTTGCTCTTAGTCACTCAGTCGTGTCCGACTCTGGAACCACCAGGCACCTCTGTCCCTGCGGATTCTCCAGGTAGGAGCACTGAAGCGGGTTGCCATGCCCTCCTCCAAGGGATCTCCCCAGTTCCCCAGCTGCTTAGCTTGAATCTCAGTTGAATCTTAGCTTCGGTTTTCATGACTGATACTGTATTTGCTTTAATGCACCTGGTATGTCACCCACCTTTAAACTCTTCACATCCTCTTCTACAAAATTTTCCAATTGATTTGAATAAAAAGGCCTAAACTTTTCTTCAATGCCTATAAGAAAAAAAGAAAAACACTTTAAAATTTCTTAAGTATTTTCTAAAAACTTAAATATTAACAGTCTATTATCTTTGAATTATGTGCCTTAATCTGTGGGCAAAGCAACAGAATAAAACTTTAAATCACTTTCATAAATAGACAGACAAGACTAATTTCTATGCAGACAGAAGGAAGGCGGGGATACCACTGGAGAAACCAAGGGCTCTTGCCTAATGGAAGGCAGCTTCAGGTGCTGCAGCACAAGGCCCTGCCTAAGAGGGCTAATATCCAGATGAAAAAGGAAGGGTGGGCTCCTTGTTTCTGTCCCTCTGGTATCAGAGGTGATCCAGGATGGAACACGCAGGGTAGGGATCTGGTATTAAGAGTCAGAGAGACAAAGTAACGGGGAGAGACACCCGTTCAGCAAATGGAGGTGGAGCAGGGCCAGAAGGAAAAAACAAAATGCAGCCTAAATCTCACACCTCATACAAAAATTAACTCGGCGTGGATCATGGTATTTTCCCAATAAGACATAAACAAAATAAATGGCAAAGAAAGACAACCAAATATTTAGTTCTGTGCTATCATTCTTTTGCTGGCAATAATGAATTTTCCTTGACAATCATTAAAAAAAAAGAACTTAGCACAGACTTAAATGTAAAACTCAAAGATTTTCAGAAAAAAAAGGGAAGGAAGTATTTTGGATCGAATCCTGACAGTGTCCTCAGACTTGACACCAAAATTATCATCCACAACAGGAGAGATTAATGAATAAGACTTCATCAAAATAAAGACTTGCAGCCTGTGAAAGATCCTGAGAACAGAATGGAAAAAAGAAACCAAAACCCAAGCTCCAGAGTGGAAGGAGCTAAGTGAAAATCACATGCCCGAGAAAGGAACTCTATATGGCACATACAGAGAGCACTCTCCCTTCAACGGTGAAAAGACAAAATCCAGTTAGAAAGTGGGTAGAAGACACAGAGCAACACTGCACCGTGGAAGAGACACAGATGGCAAAGACACCCGCGAGAAGGTGCCCACCATCATCAGCCACTGGGGAGGTGAAGCCAGCGCCACACTGAGCCATCACTACATGCCTATCAGAGTGGCTAAACTAAAAAGCAGCAACACCACCAGGTGCTGGTGAGGGTGCAGAGAAACTGGGTCACTTGTGCGTAGCTGGTGAGAAGATAAAATGGGGAAAACAGTTCGGCAGGGTTTTTTTTTTCCTTTGGCCACGCTGCACAGCTTTTGGGATCTTACTTAGTTTCCCAGCCAGGGATTGAACCTGGGTCTCCTCTGGCAGTGACGGCAGACAGCCCTAACCACTGGACAGCCAGAGAATACCCAGACTGGTAGTTTCTTTAAAAAAAAAAAAAAAAAAACTGAACTAAACAGGAAACCACTTATGACTCATTTATTTAACTCCTGGGTACTTACTCTAGAGAAATGTTTACATTCACACAAAAACCTGAAAGGTGAGTGTCCACAGCAGCTTCACTCCTGTGAATGGCAGCAGGAGGGCCCTTGTGGAGGTGGTGTGTGTTGCATCTGACTGTGTCAGGGTCAGTGTTCCAGCTGTGGTGTGCACTGAGTCTGGCCAGGTGTGGTCCTTGGAGGAAGCTAGGTAAAGGGTACACGGGATGTCTGCATTATTTCTTACAACTGCATACAGGTCTACAATGATCTCAGAAGCAGAATCTTAGTTTAAAAAGGTGGAAAAGGCATGAGAAGAAACCAAGCCGGAATAAGATTCAGGCTGACTGAGCAAGAAAGCAGGCAACTGAATCAGTCACCCCATAGCCTCTCATGGGAGCGGCTGGTGGGGTTTCAGTTCTGCTTCCTCAAAGCAGAAATACGAGCGCAGAGCCCCCTGCAGCCTAAGTCCCCTCCTGCTCCTTATTTCTTCCTGGCCTGGTTTCCTCTTTCCCGCTGCCTCTAGGGCCTTGGCAAGGTCCTCGGTGACGCAGGGCATGAGAAGAGGCACACGGGTGTGGTGGACTCCAGTCCCTTCCCTCCTCCTCTGCTCTCAGCCCAATGCAGAAGGCAAATAACACTTCCAGAGATGCCAGCTACACAGGGAGGAACCGAGATCAAAGAAGCTAAGAAGTCCGACGGCCGTGAAGCACCCCAGCATCCGGCAGCGGGTGACTGGACAGACACGGTGCGGTCCTCACGCTGTTGAACACCGCTCAGTGGGAAATAGGGAGCAGATCCTGACAGGATATGACCTGGAGGAACCCTGGACGCCATGCTCAGTGAACCAGGCCGGTCACGACGGGACGACACTGTAGGATTCCACCTACACGGGGGACCCTGCGAAGCCAAGTTCACAGAGACAGACAGGAGGGTGGCGGCTGCCAGGGGCTGGGAGGGGTGGGGAGCCAGTGTTGAACGAGTGCGCTTTCAGGTGGGGACGTGAAGATGCTGTGAATGTGCTGAACGCCGCTGGACTGTGGTGCTGGAGGAGACTCCTGAGAGCCCCTGGGACTGCAAGGAGATCCAGCCCATCCTAAAGGAAATCAGTCCTGAATATTCACTGGAAGGACAGATGCTGAAGCTGAAGCTCCAGTACTTTGGCCACCTGATGCGAAGAACTAACTCATTGGAAAAGACCTTGATGCTGGGAAAGATTGAAGGCAGGAGGAGAAGGGACGACTGAGGGTGAGATGGCTGGATGGCATCACCGACTCGATGGACATGAGTTTGAGCAAGCTCTGGGAGCTGGTGATGGACAGGGAGGCCTGGCGAGCTGCAGTTTGTGGGGCTGCAGACACTGGGACAGAACTGAACCGAACTGAACACCTAAACATGGTTACAGTGGTGAATTATCTGTCACGAATATTCTAATACAATTTAAAAACTTTACCTATGGGGAAAAATACTACCAAGAAACAAAAGGACCTTGTATGCCTTCATGCTTGGGAGAGGGATGGCAACTTTTCTTCGAACAAAGCCTTTGGAATCTAGAAAATCAGTTTGAAATCAGGAGTGGAACTCGGTTTCTTAGAAACTCCAAGTACCGCCCGTGAGCCTCTCCCTAGGAAGACGGCCACGTGGGAGGGAGGCTGGCCGCATGGAGGGGACTCACCCGCGAACGTGGGCCGGTCGTCCGGGTTCACCTCCCAGCACTGCCTCATGAGGTCGATGACCTCCCGCGGGCAGAACTCAATGATGTCCTCCACGTCCGGCCTGTTCCCAGACTTGATGCACAGTATCAGCTGCTGCTCACAGATGGCGTCTACAGAGCAAATGGGAAGGAGAGCTGAGACGCTCAGGGCCCACTCCTCTCGGGCGGGGAGGTGACAGAACCTGGACCAGGCCACTGATCTCTCCCGGTTGCACCAGGGAGGGGCAGAATGCCCTGGGACGATGAGCGAACCTGTTCCTCTGCAGAGACGATCAAACAGAGGAAAGACGGATTACTGGCAAAGCTGCCTCTTGGCAGATGACTGAATATGTAAACAAAGCCAGTGCCACACTCCAGATTTGAATACAGAGACAAATAGCAGACAGCGGTTGCGTTGAAGGAGCGCAGTTGAATAAGCGTGACTTAAAATTCAGAGCGATACTGGCTATTCAAGAAGGAAGCACAAAGGGTTCAGGTGACAGGACCACCACTGGAAAGTCAGAAAAGGCTTTGTTGAGTCCAAAAGAATAAACAGGAGTTATCCAGGTAAAGAACTGGGAAGGAAGATTCAGAGAGGAAGATTCCAGGCCAAGAAAGCAGGATCTGAATAGACTGGGAGTCGCAGAAATCAAGATGTGTCTGGAAATTATGACCAGCTCAGTGTAACTGGGCATGTTGGCTGAGGTGACGGAGGGAAGGAACAGCTTAGCCAAATCAGAGAGGGCCCTGTGCTCCACACTGAGGGGTTTGAACTTGATCCTGAATGTCAATGGTGTCTTGGAAGGATCTTAAACAGACGACTGAGAGGCCTGATCGGCCTGTTTGATGGCAGCGTGAGTGGTGGCAGCGTGAGGGGCCCGCCACAGAGGGTGTGAACCGGACAGGGTCCTCTGGAGACAGAGAGACGCGGGCGCATCTTGGATCTGATATACCCGGAGGCCACAGTTTCCGGCCATCCTGTGCAGCTTGTAGGATCTTAGTTCCCTGACCAGGGACTGAACCCCAGCCCTCGGCAATGGAAGTGTGAGTTCCAACCAGTGGACTGCCAGGGATTCCCAAATTCACAGGTTTCGATGTCTGATTGGATATGGGAGGGCAAGGCTGAGTCTGGAAACTGAGGTTCTTGGTTGGGCAGCTCGGTTGGTGGACGGTAATACCATTTTCTGGATGTAAGAGCAGAGCTGAGTGAGCCACTTGGGCAGCATGGAGAACCTGGGTTTGTTTTGGGGGATACTGCTTTGGGGGGTCCTCTGGTACGTGGACTGGATCTAACAGATAGGAGGATGTCCAGGCCTCCACTGGGGTTTGAGCAGCATCAGCAAAGAGGGGACTGAACCCTGGGAGCTGACAATCACCCAGGAAGAGCAGGCAGGAGAAGGGCCATTAGTCCAGGTTCTTAACACACTGACCTGGAGAATGAAATGGCAACCCACTCCAGCATCACCTGGAAAACCCCATGGACGGAGGAGCCTGGCAGGCTACAGTCCATGGGGTCGCAAAGAGTTGGACATGACTGAGAGACTTCACTTTAACACACTGAAGAACAGCTACTCATGTACCTGTTCTCCTGCGCAAACCCTTTCTCATCTTTATAGACTCAGTTCCAAGTAAAGAGCCCACAGTAAGTACTGAAAAGAAGCAATTCGTGAACGAAGGAGTAAGTGGATGGATGAAAGTATGGAGTGTAGACCCTGAGAGGCCTCATAAGGAGAACCAAGCAAGCCTTCCTGGCCGGGAGGAAGCCTGGATCGTCCAGCACCCTGCAAGCTGAGATGCACTATGTAAGCTCCAATCTGTCCTATGACCCCCGATTCCTAAATCGAGATTACTATCCATTCCACAAACGCTTGCCGAGTACCCACTACGTTCTATGTGTAGATACCAAGGGAAGAGCAGCGAATGGATGAGATGTGGTCCTGGCCTCCGTGGAGCTCACAGTCCCGTGGGTGAGACAGACATTGAACAAACAGTGATAAACCTCCACGACCTCACTGCACAGTTACCCCACCGAACAACTCCCATTGACCCCCAGCCCCCCTCCTCTATTGACGCCTTACTCTCGTAAGGCTCCTTGTTGGCGAAGATCGCCCAGAGCACAATGGCAAAGCTGAACACGTCGGACTTCTCGGAGGGCCTGGAGTTGACGTCGTTCAGGTGCTCGGGGGCCATGTAGTGCAGCGTGCCGCCGCTCTTCCCGGCGCTGCAGCCCGCCTTCCTCTGCTCGTTGTGTTCCTCCTTCGTCAGCTTGCTCCACGTCTTGAAGGAAGCGACGCCGAGGTCAGCTATCTGCAGGAGAGCAAACCAACGGGACGCTTCTGTGACGGCAGCAAGCAAATCAGAGCTGTCTTTAAATCGGGGGCTTATCCAGTAGATGAAGGGACTCTAACATTTGCAGCAACAGCTGTACTGGACAGGTTTAAAACAGTTACCTCTGAACAAACTAGTAGAAAACATCTGTCCTCAGCCGTCTGGAAAATCTCCCCTAAGAAAAGTCTGTGTGAAATTCTGGTGTCTCAATTCTTACACAATATCTGGGGGTGGTGGGTGGTGGTTGATGGGGAGAAAAGCAGAAGGTATTCCCGAGAAGAACAACTAGCCACGTCCGTTCTGACTCGTCTTACTCTGCATGTTTTCTGTTGATTCTGAGGCTGGGAAAACAGGTACTTTCTTTTCAGCAGGTTGTATAGCACATGGTACTGCACCTTCTGTTTTCCCAAAAGGTGTCCAGAAGCCCATGGATGTGAATTTCCAAGGATCCCAAAGACACACTGAGGATAAGGACTGCAGCGCCACTGGTGCTGAGTTGGGAGCCTGAACCTGAGAGAAGATGGGATGTGGAAGAGGGGAAAGACAGACAAAAGGGCAAAGAAAAAAACGCCAAATTCAGACAGAGAACAGGAGGAGGAGGCAGGGCAGAATGACAGAGCTATACAGTGGAGACACCAGAGGCGGCAGCTCCACGTTTGCTTCAGGGAACCCATGCTTTTGGGGATGATTTCTGGCATGTGATTGTCTAAAATCCTCAAATTCTAACCCAGATCATAAAAGGTAAGTTATTAACGTAAAGAACGTTCTTTTAAAGACACAGGAAAAAAGAAAAACCCTGTCCAGGGCTGGAATAGAGCGCTAGAAGCAGAATCTTCTGGTAAAGGGAGGCCTGGGTAAGCAGTTCCTGCATCCTCCCCGCAATGTCACTTCCCCTTTCAGACCCTTGTGCTCGGCTGGGATTCCTGCTGCCAAAGCCGACTTGACGTGATGGTCCACCTAGAGGAGAAAAGAAAACCCTCCCTCTTTTTCCTTTGACTACAGTGCACAGAGTTTTCAAAAGGAAACAGATTTTTTAAAAGGAGATGTAAGTAAAGGAATAAATGAAGATAACCACCTCCACCAAATCTCTCTCTTTGGATTCTCTCTCTTTAGAGCTTTCTGGCACCACCGCCACCAGGGAGGAGTTGGGCTAGCTCTGCACTGGGCACACGTCATGTCCAGAGAAAGGACTGACACTGAGAATCAGAATCACGCCGATCCCCCGGAAGCCCTGCCTGCGGTTTACCTTGATGTGGAAGTCACGGTCAACGAGGATGTTCTCTGGCTTGAGGTCCTTGTGTATCACCCCTTCCCCATGCAGGTAGCACATCCCTTCGATGGTCTCCATAATGACCCTCCCTTTCACGGACAGGGGGATGCTGACCTGGAACGAGGGACAGTCAGTCTGGGAGACGAAAGGGACTCAAAGGGGCCAGAGCACCAGCTTCCTTCAAGAGCAGCGGGTCCGGACCTGAGGACAGAGACAGCAGCTTCCCTTCCAGCAGGCCCCGAAGATGCGTCCTGACCACCTCGCAGGGTGAGGGCCCTCCGCTGTGTTCCCACAGCTCGCTGAGGGCGTGTCTGTCAACACACGCCCACACCAGACACTCACATCCCGACCTGCGCCCCGTTACCTGTCTCTGTCATACTTGCTACTGCTTTCTGAGCAAACAGCACAGGCCTTGCTCTTAACAGGCGCATACACTTGTTTTTTGACCGCCCCACAGGGCAAGCAGGGATCTTAGTTCCCGGAACGGGGATCAAACCCGTGCCCCCTGGAAGCGGAAGCAGGGAGTCTCAGCCACTGGGCCACCAGGAAAGTCCAGGCACCTACACTTTTAACAAATGCACGAAAATTATTTGGCTTTGGTAAACAGGATGAATCTTGCTGTTGGAAGCCTTCCTCATTCTGTGTTGTTATGCTTGAGAAAATCCAAACCACCAGCCATTCGCACAGGAGTCTGAGGCACAGGGGCCGGCGGGCGGGCGAGGCGTACCTGGGCCTTGAGCACGCGCATGAGGTCGCCCTGCTCCATGTACTCCATCACCAGCGAGTAGCTGCCCTCCTCCATGATGACGCCCAGCAGCTTGACCACGCGGCAGTGCCGCAGCCGGTGCATCATCCGGCCCTCCTCCAGGAGGGCCTCGTTGTACCTGGGGGCGGGGGGCGGGGGTCAGACGGGCGGGGCAGCCCGCTCCCCTCCCGGCCCTGGGATCGCCCCCGGGAACGCCCCCAAGCATCCCGGGGCTGCCCCTGCACCCTGGGGGCCTCCTTCCCGGGGACCACGGCCGGCCGGTGCGCAGGAAGCGCTAAACCGATGACCAATCAGCGCAAAGCTGGTGCAGAGGAGCGAGGAAATGCGGCCGGGAAACAAGGACCGCGCTGGACAGCGGACTCTCCCACAGCCTCTCCGGCGAGAAGGGAGGGAAATACAACAGCTTCCCGACTGCCGCAGAGAGAGGGTCCTGGACGCTGTGACTCATGGACCAGGGCTTCGTCCCCATGCTCGGGGCTGGTCCTCACCCCCGTGGAGCAGGCCCTCGCCCCCTCCCGCCTGCTCCTCCCTGCCTCTTCCAGCGCCCCCGCATCGCCCTGGGCCGCCTCCTCTCTGCTTCCTCCTCTTCAGTTTTCTTCTGTTACCCAGCTCAGGGCTCTCCCCTAGCCGGCGTCTGAATCCTCCTGAGTCAGGGATGTCAATGACCGCCCTGCAGGGCCATCCGACATGAAGCCTCAGGGCTGACCCTTGCACCCATGTCTGTCTCATAAAGGCTGTGCCACCCGATTCCACCGCCCTGGCACAGCACGTGGCCTGCCCACCTCTGCCCTGACTCACTCGGTGCGCTTGGGGCCCGTGTACACCTTCTTCAGGATCACCAGCCCGTGGGATCTGTGTAAACACAGACACACCTTCCCGAAGCCCCCACTGTCCAGGTCAGCCTGCTCCAGGAAGTCCTTGGGGCTCATCTTAATGTCGTCCAAGGACATGGCCGCTTTCCTTCTGAAGCGTCAGAATGCCCCGGAAACACACAACCCTGTGAAGAACAGAGGACAGGCCAGTACAGGCAAGCCGTCACTCAAACAGCGCATAAACGCTCCGCCGCGCGCCTGGCGTGCCTTTAGTTTTTGAAGATAGATTTATAGTCTCTAAGATGAATGTTTTCCCTATTTCCAGGAATCACAGGAGACCACAATCTTTCTTCCTTAGACTTTCATTTCTACAAACATGGAAGATTAGGAAAATCTAAAAACTCCTCTTATAAAGGGCCCGTATATATTGGGTAATGTAATGCAAACATCCAATCAAATGCACAGGTAGTCGCAGCAGCAAGGAAAAGGGCACTAAGGACTGAAGGCAAGCAGGCCGTGGGCAGGGCCATGTGACCACTGCTGTGGACTGGGTGTATGTGTCTCCCCAGATTCCTATGCTGAAGCCCCAATACCAGTGTGATGGTATTAGGAGGACGTGGGGCCGGGCAGTGATTAGGCTATGAAGGTGGCCTCATGAATGAGATTTGAGTCCTTATAACAGACACGAGAGAGGCAGTCTCTGCCTCTCCACCCAGTGAGAGTACAACAAGAGGACAGCCAGCATCTGCAAACCAGCAAGTGAACCGGCACCAGACACCGGACTTGCTGGACTTCCAGCTCCAGATGAGTGAGGAATCACTGTCTGCTGTTTCAGCCACCCCGTCTGTGGTAATTTGTAACGGGAGCCAAACTGACCGAGACAGTGGCCTGGTGGGGGCACCGCCAACCTCAGCATCCAAAGGTCAGGGTTTAAAACTCAGCCAGAGGCCGGAGCTGAGATCAGGACACGCAAGAAAAGAGGGCTGAAACAAAGACTCCCCCATAACACTGCGCTTCTCAGTGTGCCACCTACCCCAGTGAAAGGGTGGACAACAGAAAAAGCAACTCACCAGCAAAAGAACTTGTCTTAGACTGGGATTGGGGAATGAAAAAACATTCTGTGTTAGTTCCTAACCTTGGGCCTGTCTTCTAATAGATTTGGGCTTTAAATTTATACTCCTCTTATCTCTCATGTCAAGATCCCCCAAGTTAAGAACTTTTATATAGAAAATGGTCACAGGCTGATGATATCTCTGGGTTATAAGGCTAAAGAAAACAAAACACCTCCAAGCCAGACAAGAATCCCATAAATAAAGCCTAACTCAACATGAGCTCCCTTTACAAAATTATAAAACAACAAAAAAAGCAAGCGAAAAAAGTTCACAATGAGTCAAGTCCCACAGATATTACGAAAAGCTGTATTAGGCACCAAAGACATTCAGGTAATTAAACTACTGAATAGCTTTAGAAATATACAGGCTTAAAAGTAATTATGAACAACAAAAATAAATTTGAAGGCTCTGGAAAGAACAATGCATGATCTAAAAAGGACAGGAAGATGTGGGAAGGAGAGGAACTGGCCATGAAGTGTACGATATATACATAAACACAACTGTTTGCTTCCTCCTCCTTCCCTTCGATTCATTTATTTTCCCCAGACTGAAACGAAGAATGAAAACCCTTGGGGTCCACCATGTGACAGCCGTGCACACCCACCAGAGTGAACAAGGTCACCACTGTGTGCCGGTGAGCAGGGATTTCACACATCTGTGGCGGGAACACAGAATGGTACCATCACTTGGAGAAAAGCCCCTGCAGTTTCTTATACATGTGCCTACACGACGACCAAGCCAGCCACCGTAAAGCTGAGGGCCTTCTTGGCTCCTTTGTAAGTTAACTGATCACGTATGCGGGGGTTTCTCTGGGCTCTGTTCTGTTCCCCTGATCTACACGTATGTGTTTATGCTGGAACCACACTGTCTGGATCACTATAGCTTTGTAAGATGGTTTGAAACTGGGAAGTGTGGTATCTCCAGCTTTGTTCTTTCTCAAGATTATTTTGATGACTTGGGGTCTTCGTGGTTCCATACAAATTTTAGGATTATATGTTCAATTTCTGTGAAAAATGTCATTGGAATTTTTACAGGAACTGCACTCAATCTGTAGCATGGAGTGTATAACAATATTAATTCTCCCAATCCATGAGAATGGACTATTT
This sequence comes from Ovis aries, assembly GCF_016772045.2. NCBI lineage: Eukaryota > Metazoa > Chordata > Mammalia > Artiodactyla > Bovidae > Ovis > Ovis aries. The sequence goes on from NC_056073.1 coordinate 49,694,510, forward strand.
TTATGTCTCCAGTTTCTTTCCTAAATATGTGATAGTTTTCAATTACATGTCTTTTACCTCTCTGGTTAAATTTATTCTGAGGTATTTTATTCTTTTTGATGCAATTATAAATGGAATTGTTTTCTCTGATAGCTCATTTTATTAGTATATAGAAATGCAAAATACTTTTGTATACTGATTTCCCTGGTGGCTTATATGGTAAAAAAACCTGTCTGCAATGTGGGAAACCCAGGTTCAATCGCTGGGTTGGAAAGATCCCCTGGAGAAGAGAATGGCTACCCACTCCAGTATTCTTGCCTGGAGAATCCCATGGGTAGAGGATCCTGGTGGGCTACAGCCGATGGGGCTGCAGAGACAGATAAGACTAAGCGACTAGCATTTACTTACTTGGTGACTTTGTACCCTACAGCATTGCTGAAATTGCTCCTTAGTTCTAACAGTTTCCTGATGGAGTGCTTTAGCTTTCTACATATCTCGCATGATCTGCAAAAAGTGACAGCTTTATTTCTTCCTTTCCCATTCACATGCCTTCTCTTGCCTAATGGATCTGGGCTTCTAATACCACGTTGAATAAAGAGGCAAGAGTGGGCATCCTGGCCCTGATTTGCTATTTTGTTTGGCAGCACCACACATGTGGTTTGTGGGATCTTAGTTCCTGGACCAGAGATTCTACTCAGGGCCTCAACAGTGGGAGCACAGAGTCCTAACCACTGGGCCACTAAGGAATTCCCCTTTTATTCCTGATCTTAAGAAGCTTTCAGTTTTTCATTGTTAGCATGATGTTAGGTGCAGGTGTAAAACCTAACTTTGCACTTTGAAATTTTTAATAAAATGTTGGGGTGGGAAGCTTTTTAAGTGGCTGAAGGGGTTTCTGGAAATGCCTAAGCTGAGAGCAGTCCTGTCAGTGGCCTGCCGTAGTCTGGCTCAGGTAACCAACCTTCTATATCCTGCACAAAGTCTTCGGTGGGCCCTGCTACTCCAACAAAGCTCACGTATCAGCACGGCAGATGACACTATGAGCTATTTTCCCGTAACATGAGACACTTCCAAGTAAGAGGAAGTGCCCTCTGGAAAGCAGCACATCTTTGGGTGTGGGGAGGCTGCCCAGTAAAGGCCATGACCGTGGTGGGGGCAGGGGAGGCAGGGCCCGAAGGTGAGCTGCTAGAAGCTGTCCCGACGGTGAAGAGTGCACAGGCTTTTCTCCCATATGAACTCCAGCTTTAATTTATCAGCCCTTGGGTAACTTGCATGAGCCCCAATTTCCTCATTTGCAAAAGGAAACAACAATGACTGCCTCACAGACTGGTGAGAAGTGTGTGAGCACATGTGAGCACACACCGGTGCCTGCTTGGTGGTTCCGGCTATGTCTGGCCCACCCGTCTACCCCTAGTTGGCACGTTCACGCTGTTCCCCAGGCTGTGAGAATGGGGGTGTGCCGCTGGGATCCACTCTTCTCAGCAGCTCCCTATGGACCAGTCCTTGTGAAGCGGGGTGGGGGTGTCCACTCTCCCCTACAAGCTTCTGAGGGCACATTCTTCTCCTGGCTAAAAGTTGCTCCTCCTTGAGGTCTCAGAGCTGTCGTTTCCTCAGGGAAGCCATCCTTATGTCTTCCCATTAGACATTTTCACAGCACCCAGTACTCTGAAACAGTTAGACAGCTATAATTTGGGAGCTATTTCAATTACGCTCACAGAAGGCAGGGAGCTGTCTCATGCACTATCTAGAGTGCCCAGCACATGACCTGGCATGAGGCAGGTGGCCACTGAATGCATATTTTTTTAAAAAAAGAGAGAGAACTATTTAATCATCTAAAAACAAAGTGAATTATAGCACATTCATAAAATGCAGAATTATATAGTCAATACATTAATAGGTAGATGGCTAGGGACACAAATAGCTATATGTGCAGGAAAAACAGACACAGTGAAAGACACCTAAATGTTAGCAAGGATATCTGGATGGTCAGGTGACTTTTATTTCTTCTTTACACATTTATTACATTTTGCAATTTTTACACAAGTTACCTTTATAATAAAATTTCTTTTTTAAAAGGGAGTTAAGTTCCTCACTCAGTAATTCTTTATCCTAAGGAATCAACTCAGAGACACTGATACAGACTACGCACAAGGATATTCCCAGTAACGTTAGAGAGAGCAGCAAAAGCACAGAACGCAGCCGACACACGCGTGACACGGGAGAGCGAGTTAAGGCTCAGTCACGTTACGAACGCCCCCTACAGTTTTCAAAAGTGATGTTATATGTGAATGTTTAGTGGGCTTCCCTAGTAGCTCAGCTGGTAAAGAATCTGCCTGCAATGCAGAGACTCTGGTTCGATTCCTAGGTCAGGAAGTTCCCCTGGAGAAGGGACAGGCTACCCACTCCAGAATTCTTAGGCTTTCCTGGTGACTTAGATGGTAAAAAATCTGCCTGCAATGTGGGAGACCTAGGTTCAAATCCTGGGTCGGGAAGATCCCCTGGAGGAGGGCATGGCAACCCACTCCAGTATTCTTGCCTGGACAATCCCATGGATAGGGGAGCCTGGTGGGCTACAGTCCATGGGGTCACAAAGAGTCGGACACACCTGGGTGACTAAGCACAGCATGAATGTTTAGTAACATTAAAAACGGCTCCCAGACAGTACAGAACAGGAAGGAGTTAGGACCATGCCCTCAACTATGACCGCAGGGTACTAAGATTCAGCCAGATGAGGACTTCTGCCTGCTCTCTGTCCTTCCGCCAGGTCTCCTCTCTTCGGAGCGGCCAAGACCAACTAGGACCTGCCTTGCCTCCTGCAGGAGCGATGCAGCTCCAAGGAGAGGGGCCTCCAGGCGGGCCTGCAGTGCTCTGTGAGGCTGGCTCCTGGCCCCAGCTGGCTCTCCTGGTCTGTGGTTTGCTGGTTTAGCCTGGTCTCACTTCAGCTCACGCACCTTTTGGCATGGTTTCCAATGACTTCTTTTGTTTTTATTGCTCCCCCTCTTCCCCCGGCCATTCCCCCACGAATGATTCAACTCTATAAGTACTGAATATCTTAGGAGGGACTGGTGAGTGGCTTAGATACCCAAGAGTCACAGAAACTCTGAAAGTAGGCAAGGAGAAAGTCACACCGTAAAGTCATGTTACAGAGTAATTAATGAACACACACTAACCTGTCATATCATCTTATGACCAAGTACTTTCAACAGAGAATATAACGGTCTATTTTAATGGATTTTCAAAATTAATTGGAAAATTAATTGAAATTAATTGGAAATTAATTGAAATTAATTGGAAATTCCAAGAAACTTCACAAGTTATCTGTAAGTCTATATAAAAAATATTCATATCGACATTCAATTTTGTCAACTATACTTCAGTAAAACTGGGGAAGAATACAAATAACTAACAATATATAACATCAAAAAGCCAGGGAAAATGAATCTACAATGTTAACACTTAGGGCAGTAGTTACTGAGAGGTGGAAGCAGCCAGCAGGGAAGGAAGGAAGTGTCGGGCGTGAGGGCGATACTTGTCTCTTCTTAATGTTCACTTCAGGACAATTAAGAGAGTCAAACAGTTATGATGTGTGTTCTTTTCTGTGTATCACAATAAATAATTTTTTTAAGTTAAAAAAATTTCATATTTACCTTTAAGTGGTTGAGGGCGATTTTTTTCAGTGTTTCAGTGAGGACCATACATGAGGAGTCTGACAGAAAATGCTGGCTACCCGACTATCATGACCCCCTTTTCCTCTGCACATGGAACTCTGTTTTTACTCAGGCATCCAATGGGAATTTCTCAAGGTTCTTTGATTTTAACTGCTTGATGCTTTGCCTCAGATAAACAAGAGCTCTGAGCAAGAGAGAAAACTACAAGAGTTCAACCCAGTGTATCTTGCACATGATGACCCTGTGAAGTACCAACTTATTAATACATCGGTTCCAAGTTACAAACTGAGAAACTATAATTTGGAGTTTAATGATTCACCTAGAGTAACAGATCCCAGAATTGAGTCTTAATGTCTTCACTCAAATTTCCACTATCAGTTCAGTAACACATGCTACTTCTCCAGAGAGTAAACAATAATTTGTCTTCCTTAAAATCAGATTCAAAGACCTAATCTTACAATTTTGCTCACCTATACTAAATAAGTATGCTACATTCAGAAACATAGGGAAAGTACAGACTAAATTTTAAAAACATATGAAAACATGCGGTTCAAAATCAATATTCTACAGGTTAACACGATCATTTTTGCCGAAGTATAACGTCCAACCATAGCATGGGAAGCTGTGCTTTTTCAAATTCCCAGCTCATACTGGTGGTATTACCATGTTGTTGATTAATAAGCATCCAAGAGAAATTTTCAATTTTGGAAACTGTTATTTAGGGATATTTTTCTTTATTCTCGTGAATATTCACAATCCTGAAAGTGCAATGTATCTGTGGTGCTCAATTCAGCTCAGTGAAGCATGCAAATTACAGTTAATCATGATAGTTGTTTTACCAGTAATAATAATTACGATGATGAGATACCTCAACTGCTTTAAACAAGCTTCCTCTTTCCCTTTTGTGTTTAGAAGGGGGCAGTTCCCCATACTTATAATTGACTACAATCTCCTCCCCACTCTTGCACCTACGTACCTGATGGTTACAAAACGTAGATCAAGGAAGAAGTCACTCCTGCCTTGATTTCTTCATGTGTGAATGGAGGGAGAAGTAATAGCGGTTCTATTGCAAAGTCGCTTGAGTGTAACGGGCCTCGGGCTTTGTCCAGGACACGCAAGAGCTCCGAGCAAGGAAGAGCCGAAGGAACAGCGAGAGACAAAGTAATGAACAGTAACCCCGCCTCTGTGGGAGGCTGTCCAGCGTGAGCAAAGAAGGGTGGCGCTCACCCTCTTCAAAACTCTAAAGAGGCTACGAGAGCGTGTGCGCGCTCAGTCACTTAGTAAAAGCACGCGCCACCGGGGGACGACGCCCTCCCCGCCGTGCCCGTCGACCCTTCTTTCCCAGCTCTCCTCGAAGACGGCGCGGGAAGGCGTCTGACGGCGTCGCGAGCAGCGGCGGCCCCGGCGCCCCCGTGACCCGGGGCGGCGAAAGCTCGTAACGACACCGCAGGGAAGACCGGCCACCTCCCCTGACACCACAGCGCAAACCACGTGGCGGGCCGTCTCCACCTCAGGCAGTTATCGCGCGGGAGCCAAATCTCTGCCCGGTCCCGCCAGACCCAAACTCCCGGCGAGACGAGACGCCGCAGGGACCGCCGACGGCTGGCAGTTGGGCGCTCGACTTCCGGGAGCTCGCGGGCCACGCCCACCCTCCTACTGGCTCACCATCTGACTTCCGGGAACTCGCGGGCCACGCCCACCATCCTACCGGCTCACCGTCTGACTTCCGGGAACTCGCGGGCCACGTCCACCACCCTAAAGGCCCACCGTCTGCCTTCTGAGAACTCGCGGGCCACGCCCACCACCCCACTGGCCCACCGCCAGACCTCAGGAACGCCGCGGGCCACGCCCACCGCCCGAACTCCGGCAGCCGCGTCGCCCGCCCCACCCACCGGAAGCAGAAGCCCCGCCCCCTGCCGGAAGCCTGCCCCAGAGACTGGTCTGGGCCCGGCGGTCCCGCGCTGACGCACCGAGAGATTCGCTTTCGCTTTCGCGGGAGACTTCCTGAGGCCCCAGGCCGGGTGAGGAAGGAGGCGGCGGGGCAGCCTAGAGTTGCTCCGACGCCCGGCAGTACCTGGCCGGCGCAGGCCGGGGTGGCACGCCGGGCCCGATTAGGGGTCTCCGGGGCGGAGCCGTCGGCTGGGAGGCGGGCGGGGACCGCCCCGCCTTGCCCTGCCCTCACCGCGCCCGGCTCCGCGGGCCAGCCGTCCGTCGCGTGCTGTCCAGTGGTCGGCGCGCTCGGGCTCCTCGCGGAGTGGGCCCGCTGGGGCCCCGCGCTCCGGGGTCAGCGCTCCGGGACACCGATGCGGTGTCCGCGCCGCCGGCGCTTCGACTGAGGGAGCCCGGCCGGCGGAGGGCGTGGACTGCTCGCTCCGCCTCCGCTCCTGCCCCTGAGGAGGGTGGGGAGAGCGCCCGCCCCGCGTCTGGAAAGGTCTCCGGGCCCGTTCTGAAACCCCGGGACGCGCTCAGACTGAGGATCGTGCTCTCAGAGCGGTTTGGGAGGCCGAGAGGACAGAGGAAATGCCGAGTCACGGAAACCACTCACAGAAACCTGCCGGGCGCGGCGGGCAGGGCCGGAGACGATGGGCTGCTTCCCCGGGGGATTCTGAGCTCTGCAGGTCAGCAGCGCGGGAACCCTAGGCAGCAAGCTCCCAGGCATTTATCTCCTTCACCTGTGAAGTGGGGATAATCTCTTCTGTGGGGCTGCGGAGGAACCAGCATCATACGAGGATGGTTGGGAAGTCTGAAGCAAAATGGGAAATGGTTGCTATAGTGTTATGATGAAAAGTTGATTATATATATAGCATGATTACATACTATAAAAAGATATCTGGAGGTAATGAGATGCCACAAACTGAGAAAATATTTGCAGAAAGCATAGCTGATAAAATACTGTTACCCAAAGTATACTAGAAATGCCAGAGAAGGAAAAATGCAATTGAGAAAAGGCAAAAGATCTCAACAGACTTCTCACGATACAAATGACAAGTAAGTATATGAAAAGATGCTCAATATTATAGGATATTAGGAAACTGTGAAAAACCAATGAGATGCCACCACATATTGTCTGCCTAAAATAAATGGACTGCCAACTATTTCTCTAGCATAAACAAGTTTATTATGAAAAGAATTGCAATTTGAGGTCTGCCACCCTGGGAACTTGCATGCAAATGGAGAGGACACCTTTATGGGGGAAAAGGAAGTTGGAGAGATGTTTTAAAAGTCCACTGCTTTTCATGGGCTGAATCATTGCCGGGGAAAAAAAAAGATTTCTGCTAGAAAAGATTCTCCAGCCTTTCTATCTCCTGACTCTTTGAGATTTGTTTTTTGTGTGTTTGTTTTTTACATTTCCCCCTTTTGATCAGAATCTCTCAGAAAGCAGTGGTGATCCAAGTGTGAGATTTTTGTGTGTCAGTGACTTCGTATCTCAATGCCAGGGAGGCCCTTTCCTTTGTACAATTTCACATCCGAGGGAAAGTGTGGATTGCAAACCTATTGAGGTTCCATTTGAGTAACAAGGAGTAGCAGAACTGTGAACACTTTTTGCCTAAAGTTCACACATTTCCAGGATAACAGACAGTGGCGATCATCTGAAGTGTCGTCATCGAAAGTGTGGTGACCAACTCCAACAGGCCTGTTCTGAGTATTTTGGGAAAACTGTCTCATTAGAAGTCATCTGCTTCAATTCTGAACAGTCTACTCTCAGGTCACCAGATGACATGCAGGTCCAGTAGGGGTAGCGCTCTCTTTAAGTGTGTCACGTGAGTCCAAGAGTCAATCCCTTAGAGTCTGCTGTCACGCGAGTCGGTTAGGAGCACTTGACAGGGGCCTTTCCAGAAAGGCTGAAGAGAGTTTTTCTGGAGGTATCTCTTCTAGTAGATAAAATCTCCAGGTTGCAAGGTGTGATGCTTTAGGTCTTCATTTTCTGAGAGACACCAAAAAAACACTGAAAAGACTGCTCTACCAAAACACAGTTCAGTTCAGTTCAGTCCAGTTCCTCAGTCGTGTCCGACTCTTTGCGACCCCATGAATTGCAGCATGCCAGGCCTCCCAGTCCATCACCATCTCCTGGAGTTCACTCAAACTCATGTCCATCGAGTTGGTGTTGCCATCCAGCCATCTCATTCTCTGTCATCCCCTTCTCCTCCTGCCCCCAATCCCTCCCAGCATCAGGGTCTTTTCCAATGAATCAACTCTTCGCATGAGGTGGCCAAAGTATTGGAGTTTCAGCTTTAGCATTAGTCCTTCCAATGAACACCCAGGACTGATCTCCTTTAGGATGGACTGGTTGGATCTCCTTGCAGTCCAAGGGACTCTCAAGAGTCTTCTCTAACACCACAGTTCAAAAGCATCGATTCTTCGGCGCTCAGCCTTCTTCATAGTCCAACTCTCACATCCATACATGACCACTGGAAAGACCATAGCCTTGACTAAACGGACCTTTGTTGGCAAAGTAATGACTCTTCTCTGTAATATTCTATCTAGGTTGGTCATAACTTATTTTTAAGTAATTATAATTAGGCCTTTACAATATTGGAACATCTCTCCTTTTATCACTTCTGGATCCAAAGAGACAGGAGCTAAGTGCATTGAGTGTCTTGTGACTGTCTCAAATGAAAATTTATGAATTTAAAAAGGAATAGATTTAAAAAAAAATAGATCAGTAATTCACTGGCAATCCAGTGGTCAGGACTTAATGCTTTCACTTCTGAGGGCCTGGGTTTGATCCCTTGTCAGGGGAACTAAGATCCTGCAGGCCATGGGTGTAGTCAAAAGAAATAATGAAAAGGGATGGATCTAAGATTCAGCAGGACCAATGACAGTGCTCTTAACCAAAGTATGTGGAGGGCCTCTGCAAATTTTCCTAATTGAGTCTTAATAGCACCATCAGTGCATTCAAGTTAACCAAAGGATTGACGGTTAAGTGCAGTGAAAGTGTAAAACTGGCCATACAGTGCACACTTGTTGGAATTACCTCACCAGTAAAATGGGCTCCTTGATCACGTTGACATTTGAGAATTGTTTCCCAGATAGGAATAATGTTTTCCAAAATAACTTTTATCACAAAATGGGGGAGTAGCCTCTGTGCAAGGGAAAGTTTCTGTCCAGTGAGAAAACATGCAGGCCATAACAAAATACATCCATGAGAAGGAAGTTTTTTTGCAAGAACTGAAATAGTCCATTAGGCAGTTAAAAATATCACTGAAGATGGTGTGGACACTAGAAAGGCAGGTTAGAAGGCTCAGTTCATTTGTGTCCAACTCTTTGTGACCCCATGGACTGCAGCATGCCACGTTTCCCTGTCCATCACCAACTCCTGGAGCTTGCTCTAACTCGTGTCCATTGATTCAGTGATGCTATCCAACCATCTCAACCTCTTTCGTCCCTTTCTCATGCTGTCTTCAATCTTTCCCAGCATTCGGTTCTTTTCCAGTGAGTCAGTTCTTCGCATCAGGTGGTCAGAGTATTGGAGTTTCAGCTTCAGCATCAGTCCTTCCAATGAATATTCAGGACTGATTTCCTTTAGGATTGACTAGCTGGATCTCCTTGCAGTCCAAAGGACTCTGAAGAGTCTTCTCCAACACCATAGTTCAAAAACAGTTCTTTGGCGCTCAGCTTTCTTTATAGTCCAACTCTCAGATCCCTGCATGACTATTGGAAAAACCATCACTTTGACTAGATGGACCTTTGTTGGCAAAGTAATGTCTCTGCTTTTTAATATGCTATCTACGTTGATCCATAGCTTTTCTTCCAAGGAGCAAGCATCTTGTAACTTCATGGCTGCAGTCACATCTGCAGTGATTTTGGAGCCCCCAAAATAAAGTCTGTCACTGTTTCCATTGTTTCCCCATCTATTTGCCATGAAGTGATGGGACCCGATGCCATGATCTTAGTTTTCTGAATGTTGTTTTAAACCAACTTTTTCACTCTCCTCTTTCACGTTCTTCAAGACGCTCTTTAGTTCTTTGCTTTCTGCCGTAAGGGTGGTGTCATCTGCATATCTGAGGTTATTGATATTTCTCCCAGCAATCTTAGGTTAGCATGCAGAAGGTACATAAATCATTTGAAGTTGTAATAACCTGTTTTCTAACAACTTGACTGTTTGCAAGAATGGCAGAAACTAGGAAGGTTTTGGTTTTATTTAGGAGCCTTCCGTGGAGAAGGCAATGGCAACCCACTCCAGTGTTCTTGCCTGGAGAATCCCTGGGATGAGGGAGCCTGGTGGGCTGCAGTCTATGGGGTTGCACAGAGTCGGACATGACTGAAGCGACTTAGCAGCAGCAGCAGCAGCAGCAGCAGGAGCCTTCCATTACTGCAGCTGAAGGTAAGAAGTCTGGTAGTCTGCCTTTGTCGTGCCTCATCGAGAGTGTGAGACAGCAGAGTAACTAGATCTGGGGTGGATACAGTTTTCTAGTCTGTTGTGGTCCTTTTTAATAGAAGGGACAGATTCCAGTTCTGCCCATTGATAAACACAGAGTTAAAAGCTACCTCAATGGAATCAACATCTGCAGGAAGATTAGAATTTTCTTTAAAAATAATCTGGAATGGATTCTAATAGTCATGAACTGGTTCATCAGATTTTTGTGCGAAACTGTGAATTTTGTTCTAATCAACAGGCTCTGGAGAAGCACCAGGAACTGGCTGGTTAGGTCGCTTGGTGATGGCCAAAGCTGGATCATATGAGCTGTGGCCAGGCGCTGTGCTGTTCTCACTTGCCTCAGTTGTGTCCACCTCTTTGCAACTCTATGGACAGTAGCCCACCAGGCTCCTTTGTCCATGGGGATTCTCCGGGTGAGAATACTGGACTGGGTTGCCAGGCCCTCCTCCAGGGACTGGCAAAGTGTTGCAGTAGCAATCCTAGGTACCCTTCAGGATTTTGCCAATTAGTGGTAAACCCAGTGCTGGGCCTGGCTTCACTGACAAGCATACGAACTAGTTGGTATAAGCCAGAGAAACCAGGTTAATAGGTTTGAGTGTCTGTACAAAATTCTTCAGCAAATATGTGAGGGTCTTAAGTTACTTTAGGAAAGTCCTTGATTATGGCTTACAGTTCAGCTTTCAGTTCAGTTCAGTCGCTCAGTCGTGTCCAACTCTTTGCGACCCCATGACTCGCAGCACGCCAGGCCTCCCTGTCCATCACCATCTCCCGGAGTTCACTCAGACTCACATCCATTGAGTCCGTGATGCCATCCAGCCATCTCATCCTGGGTCGTCCCCTTCTCCTCCTGCCTCCAATCTCTCCAAGCATCAGAGTCTTTTCCAATGAGTCGACTCTTTGCATGAGGTGTCGAAAGTCCTGGAGCTTCAGCTTTAGCATCATTCCAAAGAAATCCCAGGGTTGATCTCCTTCAGAATGGGCTGGTTGGATCTCCTTGCAGTCCAAGGGACTCTCAAGAGTCTTCTCCAACACCACAGTTCAAACGCATCAATTCTTCGGCGCTCAGCCTTCTTCACAGTCCAACTCTCACATCCAGACATGACCACAGGAAAAACTATAGCCTTAACTAGACAGACCTTAGTCGGCAAAGTAATGTCTCTGCTTTTGAATATACTATCTAGGTTGGTCATATCTTTTCTTCCAAGGAGTAAGCATCTTTTCATTTCATGGCTGCAATCACCATCTGCAGTGATTTTGGAGCCCCCCAAAATAAAGTCTGACACTGTTTATACTGTTTCCCCATCTATTTCCCATGAAGTGATGGGACCAGATGCCATGATCTTCGTTTTCTGAATGTTGAGCTTTAAGCCAACTTTTTCACTCTCCACTTTCACTTTCATCAAGAGGCTTTTAGCTCCTCTTCACTTTCTGCCATAAGGGTGGTGTCATCTGCATATCTGAGGTGATTGATATTTCTCCCAGCAATCTTGATTCCAGCTTGTGTTTCTTCCAGTCCAGCGTTTCTCATGATGTACTCTGCATATAAGTTAAATAAGCAGGGTGACAATATACAGCCTTGACGTACTCCTTTTCCTATTTGGAACCAGTCTGTTCCATGTCCAGTTCTAACTCTTGTTTCCTGACCTGCATAAAGATTTCTCAAGAGGCAGGTCAGGTGGTCTGTATTCCCATCTCTTTCAGAATTTTCCACAGTTTATTGTGATCCACACAGTCAAAGGCTTTGGCATAGTCAAGAAAGCAGAAATAGATGTTTTTCTGGAACTCTCTTGCTTTTTCGATGATCCAGTGGATATTGGCAATTTGATCTCTGGTTCCTCTGCCTTTTCGAAAACCAGCTTGAACATCAGGGAGTTCACGGTTCATGTATTGCTAAAACCTGGCTTAGAGAATTTTGAGCATTACTTTACTAGTGTGTGAGATGAGTGCAATTCTGTGGTAGTTTGAACATTCTTTGGCATTGCCTTTCTTTGGAATTGGAATGAAAACTGAACTTTTCCAGTCCTGTGGCCACTGCTCAGTTTTCCAAATTTGCTGGCATATTGAGTGCAGCACTTTCACAGCATCATCTTTCAGGATTTGAAACAGCTCAACTGGAATTCCATCACCTCCACTAGCTTTGTTGGTAGTGATGCTTTCTAAGACCCACTTGACTTCACATTCCAAGATGTCTGGCTCTAGATTAGTGATCACATCATCATGATTATCTGGGTCGTGAAGATCTTTTTTGTACAGTTCTTCCGTGTATTCTTGCCACCTCTTCTTAATATCTTCTGCTTCTGTTACGTCCATACCATTTCTGTCCTTTATCAAGCCCATCTTTGCATGAAATGTTCCCTTGGTATCTCTAATTTTCTTGAGGAGATCTCTGGTCTTTCCCATTCTGTTGTTTTCCTCTATTTCTTTGCATGGATCGCTGAAGAAGGCTTTCTTATCTCTTCCTGCTATTCTTTGGAACTCTGCATTCAGATGCTTATATCTTTCCTTTTCTCCTTTGCTTTTCGCCTCTCTTCTTTTCACAGCTATTTGTAAGGCCTCTCCAGACAGCCATTTTGCTTTTTTGCATTTCTTTTCCATGGGGATGGTCTTGATCCCTGTCTCCTGTACTATGTCACGAACCTCAGTCCATAGTTCATCAGGCACCCTATCTATCAGATCTAGACCCTTAAATCTATTTCTGACTTCCACTGTATAATCGGATTTGATTTAGGTCATACATGAATGGTCTAGCGGTTTTCCTACTTTCTTCAATTTAAATCTGAATTTGGTAATAAGGAGTTCATGATCTGAGCCACAGTCAGCTCCTGGTCTTGTTTTTGCTGACTGTATAGAGCTTCTCCATCTTTGGCTGCAAAGAATATAATCAATCTGATTTTGGTGTTGACCATCTGGTGATGTCCATGTGTAGAGTCTTCTCTTGTGTTGTTGAAAGAGGGTGTTTGCTATGACCAGTGCATTTTCTTGGCAAAACTCTATTAGTCTTTGCCCTGCTTCATTCCTCATTCCAAGGCCAAATTTGCCCATTACTCCAGGTGTTTCTTGACTTCCTACTTTTGCATTCCAGTCCCCTATAATGAAAAGGACATCTTTTTTGGGTGTTCTAAAAGATCTTGTAGGTCTTCATAAAACCGTTCAACTTCAGTTTCTTCAGCGTTACTGGTTGGGGCATAGACTTGGATAACTGTGATATTGAATGGTTTGCCTTGGAGACGAACAGAGATCATTCTGTCATTTTGAGATTTCATCCAAGTACTGCATTTCGGACTTTTTTGTTGACCATGATGGCTACTCCATTTCTTCTGAGGGATTCCTGCCTGCAGGGGTAGATACACTGGTCATCTGAGTTAAATTCACCCATTCCAGTCCTTTTTAGTTCGCTGATTTCTAGAATGTCAATGTTCACCCTTGCCATCTCTTGTTTGACCACTTCCAATTTGCCTTGATTCAGGGACCTGACGTTCCAGGTTCCCATGCAATATTGCTCTTTACAGCATCGGACCTTGCTTCTATCACCAGTCCCATCCACAACTGGGTGTTGTTTTTGCTTTGGCTCCATCCCTTCTTTCTTTCTGGAGTTATTTCTCCACTGATCTCCAGTAGCATATTGGGCACCTAATGACCTGGGGAATTCCTCTTTTGGTATCCTATCATTTTGCCTTTTCATACTGTTCATGGGGTTCTCAAGGCAAGAATACTGAAGTGGCTTGCCATTCCCTTCTCCAGTGGACCACATTCTGTCAGGCCTCTCCACCATGACCCGCCCATCTTGGGTTGCCCCGCAGGCATGGCTTGGTTTCATTAAGTTAGACAAGGCTGTGGTCCTAGTGTGATTAGATTGACTAGTTTTCTGTGAGTATGGTTTCAGTGTGTCTGCCCTCTGATGCCCTCTTGCAACACTTACCATCTTACTTGGATTTCTCTTACCTTGGGCGTGCGGTATCTCTTCACGGCTGCTCCAGCAAAGCACAGCCACTGTTCCTTACCTTGGACGAGGGCTATCTCCTTACTGCCACCGTTCCTGACCTTCAACGTGGGATAGCTCCTCTAGGCCCTTCTGCGCCTGCACAGCCACTTCGGGTTGCTGCCCCCAGCCGCCGCCCCTGACCTCAGATGTGGGGTGTCTCCTCCCGGCCGCCCCTGACCTCTCGGCCATTCCTGCGCCGTGGCAGCCTGGCACTCTAGGCCGCTGCCCCTGACCTCAGACGTGGGGTAGCTCCTCTCGGCTGCGCCTTGTGAGTCGGCTCGCAGCGTTCCGCGCCTCGTGAGCCGGCTCAATTAAGAGTTTAGTCTCTGGATCCACAGAGGCTTAATTTTAAAGGGACAGGTTGTGATAAGTTCAGAAGAAAAGGGAAAGTTTGGTGAGAGAATTAGTATGGGGAAGCTGAGAGTGTGGAGAAGATGAAGGTGGCATAGAAGGGAAGGAGGAAGACGGTACTGGTGATAGGCCCTGGGCAGTGGGAGCACAAGGAGAGAGACAAGATGGTGCCAGGGGTTGAGTCTGATACAAAGAAGCCAAGGAGGAAGAACTTGAGGTGTTGGGAACTATTTTCTCTTTCTTTTAATTGCCTGCCTCAGTTAAAATCTGATTTTTCAGAGAGGCAATTTTAGGCTCCTGATAATGTTTGGAAGTCTCAAAATACCAATCAAAATAGGCATTCTGTTTCGGAAATTTTTGAACCACTGTTGTGGATTTAAGTAAATTAGGTTTGGGGACTTCAAAAATTCCCCATAATTGCCATTGGTATTCTAAACTGCCTTTGGTTGGGTCATTCCATTTAGTTATAAATGCACATGAGGAAGGATCAAGCAATGTTAACCTAAAGATAGAAGAAAAAGAGAAGTAATAAAAATTAGAGGTAAACCTAATGGCATTGCAATAAAAAACCAGAGAAAATCAATGAAATCAAAAGTTGTCCTTTGAAAAGATTATCAATCAGTAAACCACCAACTAAGGGGGGGAAAAGAGAAGTCACTAAATAATTTCAGAATTCAACAAGAGGTTTTCACAACTGATTTTGCATGTGTGACAAGTGTCGTAGATCAGTTCAGCCGCTCAGTCGCGTCCAGCTCTCTGCGGCCCCGTGGGCTGCAGCACGCCAGGCTTCCCTGGCCATCACCAGCTCCTGAAGCTTGCTCAAACTCAGGTGTAAGGCTCACAGGGCCGCACTCTGAAAAGGACACTCAGGGACAGCCTCTAGTAGACTGACAAATTTTATTATCCAACTTTTTGCAGATATATGGCCTCAGAAAACAGAACATAAAACAGACTGGCACGTAGCCTTTCTTGATAAAACATCAAAACATTCAAACATAAAATACAGTTCCCACCGCCCAAGCCATAGATAGCTTTGGCAAAACTCTAAAAAGAGTCGTATCATAAAACAACAGTCCTTGCTCCCAAAAACAGGTGGTCAGAAGGAAGCCTTCAAACTCCTCAAGGCCGGGCGTATAACCCTTCATTATCCGTTCCCAGCCTTGGGCACTCGGTGAACGCTCATAGCCCTTTGTTATGCTTGTCCCACCTTCCAACCTTCGTCTTGAGTAGAGCAAATACATTCTCAGTATACGCTTAAAGCCTTCCAGCTCCTCCACACTCAGGTCCATTGAAAAGTGCACTAAACAAAGACTAAAAGCCCTGTGCCTGCAAACTTGATCACTCAGATGACATGGACCAATTTCTTGAAAGGCAAACTATTGAAACACAAAAATTTAAATAATCTGAGTAGGCATATATTAATTCTCCATAATCTCCAGAAAACAGAAGCAAAGAGATTACTTCTTATCATTTTATGATGTCAGCATTACCCTAACACCAAAATCAGCTGAAAACATTACAAGAAAAAGAAAACTATATCTTTTAAACATAAATACAAAATAGCTCAAAAAATATTTGCAAATCTCAATCCAACAATGTATACAAAAAATTATACGTCATGATCAATTGGAATTTATTCCAGGCATGCATGGGTTATTCAAATTAGAAAATCAATTAATCTATCATATCCATAAACTAAAGAAGAAAAAACGATATATCAGTTGATGCAGGATAGCATTTGAGAAAATCCAGCACCCAATCATGATAAAGTCTCAGCAAACTATGAATTCAGAAGAAGTTCCTTAACTTGACATGGACAGAGGAGCCTGGTGGGCTGCAGTCCATAGGGTTGCAAAGAGTTGGACACAACTGAAGCAACTAAACACACACACAACATCTTCAGATAACATCATATTTAATTGTAAGAAACGATGCTTTCCCCCTAAGAACAAAAGCAGGGCAAGTTTCCTCTCACCACTCCTAGTCAGCATTGTACTGCAAGTCTGAGCAAGTGCCGTAGGACAAGAAAAAGAATGAACAGCTGAAACTTAATATCATTTACATCAGCATCAAAGAATGAATTAGGCATAAATCTAAGAAAATACGGAAAACGTTTGAATGTGGAAAGTGACAAAATTCTGATGAATGAAATCAAAGATATAAATAAATGGAAAGATATTCCAAATTCACGGATTGGAAGAATAAATATTCTTAAAATGTCAGTTCTTCTAACTTATCTACAGATTTAATGTAGTACCAACAAAAGCCTAGGAAGTTATTCTGTTGATATTGACTAATTCTATATGAAAACTATGTTATGAAAATGCAGAAAACCTCAGAATAGCCAACACAATACTGTAGAAGGAGAATAAAGTTGGAGGACAGACATCACCCGACCTCAAAACTCTACAGAGGTACAAAGGTCAGGACAGTATTGTGCTGATGAAAGGAAACACACATTAGATCACTGGAACAGAATAGAACACCCAGGAAAAGACCCACCCATATACAGTCAACTAATCTTTGACAATGAAGCAAAGGTAATTCCATAGAGAAATGATACTTTTCAACAAATGGGATTGGAATAATTAGAATGATAGTCCCCCCAAAATGTAGACACAGACCTTATTCCTTTCACAAAAACTAACTCAACAATCACAGTCATACATTTGAAATGCAAAACTATAAAACTTCTAGAGAAAACAGGAATCTAGGTGACCCTGGGTTTGGCAATGAATTTTTAGATATAATACCAAAAACATGACCTGTGATAGAGAAATTGATAAATTAGGCTTTCTTAAAATGAAAAACTTCTGCTCTGCAAAGAGACTATTAAGAAAATGAAGAGGTTTCACATATTGTGAGAAAATATTTGCAAAGCATGTATCTGATAGAAGATTTCTATTCAAATATTCTTTAAAAACTCTTAAAACTCAACAGTACAAAATGAAACTACCATATTGAAAATGTGCAAAATATCTGGAAAGCCCACTGAGAAAATATGGACCTGGCAAAAAAAAATATGAAAAGGTGCTTAGTATCATTTGTCATAAAGGAATTAAAACAGCAATGAGCTGTTTATTATAGCCATCACTACACACCTTTTAGAATGGCTAAAATTAAAAGCATAAAATGTAACAATACCAGTTACTGAAGAGGATGTGGAAAATAAGTAACTTTTTCATCACTACTGGAAATGTAAAATGGTACAGCTACTGTGGAAAAAGTTTGGCAGTTTCTTAAAAAGCTAAACACGGTCTCAGTATCAATTATACTCCTACTTGTTTACCCAAATGAACTGAAAAGTCAAGTCTACACAAAAACCTGAACACAGATGTTTATAGCAGCTTTATTCATAATTTCCCAAAACTGGAAGCAACCAAGATGTCCTTTAATAGGTGAAAGATAAACTGTGGTACATCCATGCAGTGGACTATTCAGCAATAGGAAGAAATGAGCTATTAAGCCACAGAGACACATGGATGAAGCTTAAATGACTATTTCTAAGTAAAAGGCCAGTCTGAAAAGACCACATACTGTTTGATTCCATTCTATGACATTTTGGAAAAGGCAAACTATACAGGCAATAAAAAGATCAGTGGTTAAAAAAAAATAAATCAGTGGTTGCCAGGAGTGGGGGCATGGAAGGGGAGGAATGAACAGGTGAAGCACAGGGAATTTCAGTCGAGTGAAACTATATGACATTGTCATGATGAGTACATAAGATCAGACATGTGAAAACCCACAGAACTTGCCTACACCAAGAATGAACTTTATGCTCCTAATAATGCTGGAGATTCCAAAAAAAAAAAAAGTTGACTGTGACAAGAGAGCCTAACTATCACAAAAGTACAAAACGACCACACCAAGGAGAGCTGGGGGTGGGGAAGTGCCGATCTTGGTCTCTGTGGAACGGAGAGGAGGCCCTAAGGCTAAAGCAGAAGGAACCGCACACAGGACGGCGCTTCAGGGGAAAAGTCGGTTCCCACGGTGCACCGGTTCACACAGGACAGCGCTTCAGGGGAAAAGTCGGTTCCCACGGTGCACCGGTTCACACAGGACAGCGCTTCAGGGGAAAAGTCGGTTCCCACGGTGCACCGGTTCACACAGGACAGCGCTTCAGGGGAAAAGTCGGTTCCCACGGTGCACCGGTTCACACAGGACAGCGCTTCAGGGGAAAAGTCGGTTCCCACGGTGCACCGGTTCACACAGGACAGCGCTTTAGGGGATAAAGTCAGTTCCAACGGTGCACCGGTTCACACAGGACAGCGCTTCAGGGGAAAAGTCAGTTCCCACGGTGCACTGGTTCACACAGGACAGCGCTTCAGGGGATAAAGTCAGTTCCCACGGTGCACTGGTTCACACAGGACAGCGCTTCAGGGGATAAAGTCAGTTCCAACGGTGCACTGGTTCACACAGGACAGCGCTTCGGGGAAAGTCGGTTCCCATGGTATACCAGTTCACACAGGACAGTGCTTCAGTGGATGAAGTCAGTTGCAACGGTGCACCGGTTTACGCAGGACAGTGCTTCAGGGGTTAAAGTCAGTTCCCATGGTGCACCAGTTCATACAGGTCAGCATTTCAGCTGATAAAGTCAGTTCCCACAGTGCACCGGTTTCACAGTTCTGACACCATTATACATGTTTGCTGGGCCTGAACAATTGAGCAGGTGGATGGTGGGAGCCAGTTTTCTTGTCAGAGAATTTACAGATAAGAAAGAGGTGGCAGTTAGAATAATCCACTTGGAAGGGACAGAGTAGACGATGGTAAGAACTTAATGTGGATACAGATGGCTGCACAGAGAAATACAGGCATACACATAGGTTGGCTGCACACATACATTTCTTTACTCTGCCAGCTGAGGGAGCCTGAAAGAGCAACCAGCAGGCCCAGTGACCAGAACTTGTTTCCAAAATGGTTCTCAGTGGCCAAAGCTGGAAGACATTGAGCAAGATACCTTAAAAGTTGCACTGGGGCTTCCCTGGTAGCTCAGTTGTAAAGAATCCATCTGTCAATGCAGGGACATGAGTTCCACCCCCGGTTGGGGAAGATTCCACATGCCAAGGAGCAACCCAGCCTGTGCTCCACAACTAGTGAGTCTGTGCTTGGCAGCCTGGGAGCAGCAACTACTGAAGCCCACACTCCCTACGGTCTGTGCTCCACAACAAGAGGAGCCACCACAAGGAGAAGCCCATGCACTGCAGCAGAGAGTACCCCTGCTCTCCGCAGCCAAAGAAAAGCCCGCAAGGCAACGGAAATCCAGCAGCCAAAAATAAGTAAATAAATAAAATTATTTTTTTTAAAGTAGCAGTGGATTATCACCTAAAGTAGAAAATAACATCCGTGAATGCATAATGATACAAATAAATTCAGTTCAGTTGAGTTCAGTTGCTCAGTTGTGTCCGACTCTTTGCGACCCCATGGATTGCAGCACGCCAGGCCTCCCTGTCCATCACCAACTCCCGGAGTTCACTCAGATTCATGTCCATCAAGTCAGTGATGCCATCCAGCCATCTCATCCTCTGTTGTCCCCTTCTCCTCCTGCCCCCCATCCCTCCCAGCATCAGAGTCTTTTCCAATGAGTCAACTCTTTGCATGAGGTGGCCAAAGTACTGAAGTTTCAGCTTTAGCATCATTCCTTCCAAAGAAATCCCAGGGCTGATCTCCTTCAGAATGGACTGGTTGGATCTCCTTGCAGTCCAATGAACTCTCAAGAGTCTTCTCCAACACCACAGTTCAAAAGCCTCAATTCTTCGGCGCTCAGCTTTCTTCACAGTCCAACTCTCACATCCACACATGACCACTGGAAAAACCATAGCCTTGACTAGATGGACCTTTGTTGGCAAAGTAATGTCTCTGCTTTTCATATGCTATCTAGCTTGATCATAACTTTTCTTCCAAGGAATAAGCATCTTTTAATTTCGTGACTAAATAAATAGAGAAGAAATAAAACTTCTATGCAGAAGAATTCCAAATAAATTATAAATGTATTTATAATTATAAATTAAAAATTCCAATGAATTATTTACAAACTTACTGTATTTACATATATTAGCCCCCTAGGCTAGCCAAGGGGGAGCATGACTCCCACTCTTTAAGTGTAGCCTCCACAAGGTGACATCTTTCCAAAGCACACACCATGGAAAGGTGGCATACAGAATACAATGGCTTCAGCCAGCTGATCAGATCAGGTTCAACACCAGTCATCATAAATCCTATTGTGAGTATGTACCCTCAACATGATGAGATGAAAATGGCACTATCCCTCTGATCTTCCCCAAATCATAACTCCAGCCTAGTGACGAGAAAAAAAAAAATCAGGCACATTTGATTAGAAGGACATCCAATATAGCTAACCAACATTCTTCAAAACCCTTAAGGTCACTGAAAGTGAGAATCTCAGCATTCTCACAGATAAAAGAAGCTAAAGAAGACATGACAACTGAGCACAAGTTGGTCCCATGAAGGGAGCCCTCGAACAGAAGAAAAGACACTAGGTAAAAACCAGGATCATCTGAATAAACTATGGACTTCTAAAAATAATAAGGTATCACTACTAGTTCATTGACTGTAACAAACATGCCATATTAATGTAAGATAATAAAGGCAAGAATGCCAGGCTGCAATGGTGCAGTAGCTACCGAGAGGAGCTATCCCATGTCCAAGGTCAGGGGCAGCGGCCAAGAGGAGCTACCCCACGCCCAAGGTCAGGGGCGGCTGCTGAGAGGAGCAACCTCCTGTCCAAGGAGCGGCGGCTGCGTGGGAGCAGGAGGGCCGAGAGGAGCTACTCCACATTCAAGGTCAGGAGGAGGGGTGGTGAGGAGATACCCATCGTCCAAGGTAAGAGAAACCCAAGTAAGACGGTAGGTGTTGTGAGAGGGCATCAGAGGGCAGACACACTGAAACCATAATCACAGAAAACTAGCCAATCTGATCAAACGGACCACGGCCTTGCCTAACTCAATGAAACTAAGCCATGCCATGTGAGGCCACCCAAGACGGACGGGTCATGGTGGAGAGGTCTGACAGGATGTGGTCCACTGGAGAAGGGAATGGCAAACCACTTCAGTATCCTTGTCTTGAGAACCCCATGAACAGTATGAAAAGGCAAAATGATAGGATACCAAAAGAGGAACTCCCCAGGTTGGTAAGTACCCAATATGCTACTGAGGTCAGTGGAGAAATAACTCCAGAAAGAAAGAAGGGATGGAGCCAAAGCAAAAACAATACCCAGTTGTGGATGTGACTGGTGATAGAAGCAAGGTCTGATGCTGTAAATAGTAATATTGCATAGGAACCTAGAATGTTAGGTCCATAAATCAAGGCAAATTGGAAGTAGTCAAACAGGAGATGGCAAGAGTGAACATTGACATTCTAGGAATCAGCTCACTAAAATGGACTGGAATGGGTGAATTTAACTCAGAGGACCATTATATCTACTACTGTGGGCAGGAATCCCTTAGAAGAAATGGAGTAGCCATCATGGTCAACAAAAGAGTCTGAAATGCAGTACTTGGATGCAATCTCAAAAATGACAGAATGATCTCTGCTCGTTTCCAAGGCAAACCATTCAATCTCATGGTAATCCAAGCCTATGCCCCAACCAGTAATGCTGCAGAAGCTGAAGCTGAATGGTTCTATGAAGACCTACAAGACCTTTTAGAACTAACACCCAAAAAAGATGTCCTATTCATTATAGGGGACTGGAATGCAAAAGTAGGAAGTCAAGAAACACCTGGAGTAACGGGCAAATTTGGCCTTGGAATGAGGAATGAAGCAGGGCAAAGGCTAACAGAGTTTTGCCAAGAGAACGCACTGGTCATAGCAAACACCCTCTTCCAACAACACAAGAGAAGACTCTACACATGGACATCACCAGATGGTCAACACCAAAATCAGATTGATTATATTCTTTGCAGCCAAAGATGGAGAAGCTCTATACAGTCAGCAAAAACAAGACCAGGAGCTGACTGTGGCTCAGATCATGAACTCCTTATTGCCAAATTCAGACTTAAATTGAAGAAAGTGGGGAAAACCACTCGGCCATTCAGGTATGATCTAAATCAAATCCCTTACGATTATGCAGTGGAAGTGAGAAATAGATGTAAGGGACTAGATCTGATAGAGTGCCTGATGAACTGTGGACAGAGGTTCATGACATTGTACAGGAGACAGGGATCAAGACCATGCCCATGGGAAAAAAATGCAAAAAAGCAAAATGGCTGTCTGAGGAGGCCTTACAAATAGCTGTGAAAAGAGAAGCGAAAAGCAAAGGAGAAAAAGAAAGCTATTCCCATTTGAATGCAGAGTTCCAAAGAATAGCAAGGAGAGATAAGAAAGCCTTCCTCAGTGATCAATGCAAAGAAATAAAGGAAAACAATAGAATGGGAAAGACTAGAGATCTCCTCAAGAAAATTAGAGATACCAAGGGAACGTTTCATGCTAGGATGGGCTTGATAAAGGACAGAAATGGTATGGACCTAACAGAAGCAGAAGATATTAAGAAGAGGTGGCAAGAATACACAGAAGAACTGTACAAAAAAGAGCTTCATGACCCAGATAATCACGATGGTGTGATCACTCACCTAGAGATAGACATCCTGGAATGTGAAGTCAAGTAGGCCTCAGGAAGCATCACTATGAACAAAGCTAGTGAAGGTGATGGAATTCCAGTTGAGCTATTTCAAATCCTGAATGATGATGCTATGAAAGTGCTGCATTCAATATGCCAGCAAATTTGGAAAACTGAGCACTGGCCACAGGACTGGAAAAAGTCATTTTCATTCCAATCCCCAAAAAAGGCAGTGCCAAAGAATGCTCAAGCTACCGCACAATTGCACTCATCTCACACACTAGTAAAGTAATGCTCAAAATTCTCCAAGCCAGGCTTCAGCAATATGTGAACCGTGAACTTCCAGATGTTCAAGCTGGATTTAGAAAAGGCAATGGAACCAGAGATCAAATTGCCAACATCCGCTGGATCATCCTAAAAGCAGGAGAGTTCCAGAAAAACGTCTATTTCTGCTTTATTGACTATGCCAAAGCCTTTGACCGTGTGGATCACAATAAACTGTGGAAAATTCTGAAAGAGATGGGAATACCAGACCACCTGACCTGCCTCTTGAGAAACCTATATGCAGGTCAGGAAGCAACAGAACTGGATATGGAACAACAGACTGGTTCCAAATAGGAAAAGGAGTACGTTAAGGCTGTATAATGTCACCCTGCTTTAACTTCTCTACAGAGTACATCATGAGAAATGCTGGGCTGGAGGAAGCATAAGCTGGAATCAAGATTGCTGGGAGAAATATCAATAACCTCCGATATGCAGAGGACACCACCCTTATGGCAGAAAGTGAAGAAGAACTAAAGAGCCTCTTGATGAAAGTGAAAGAGGAGAGTCAAAAAGTTGGCTTAAAGCTCAACATTCAGAAAATGAAGATCATGGCATCCGGTCCCATCACTTCATGGCAAATAGATGGGAAACAGTGGAAACAGTGTCAGACTTTATTTTGGGGGGCTCCAAAATCACTGCAGATGGTGACTGCAGCCACGAAATTAAAAGATGCTTACTCCTTGGAAGAAAAGTTATGACCAACTTAGATAGCATATTCAAAAGCAGAGACATTACTTTGCCAACAAAGTCTGTCTAGTCAAGGCTATGTTTTTTCCAGTGGTCCTGTATGGATGTGAGAGTTGGACTGTGAAGAAAGCTGAGCGCCGAAGAATTGAGGCTTTTGAACTGTGGTGTTGGAGAAGACTCTTGAGAGTCCCTTGGATTGCAAGGAGATCAAACCAGTCCATCCTAAAGGAGATCGGTCCTGGGTGTTCATTGGTAGGACTGATGCTGAAGCTGAAACTTCAACACTTTGGCCACCTGATGCAATGAGCTGACTCACTGGAAAAGACCTTGATGCTGGGAGGGATTGGGGGCAGGAGGAGAAGGGGATGACAGAGGACGAGATGGCTGGATGGCATCACCAACTCGATGGAGATGAGTTTGAGTAAACTCTGAGAGTTGGTGATGGACAGGGAGGTCTGGGATGATACAATTCATGGGGTCACATAGAGTCAGACACAATTGAAGGACTGAACTGAACTGAATAAAGGGGAAACTATATCCATGGGCATGCAGAAATTCTGCCCTATCTTTCAATTAGTCTATAAATCTAAACTGCTCTTTTAAATGGTCTATTAATTTTTTTCAGACTTTTTTTTCTTTTTTCTTTTTTTACTTTACAATATGGTGTTGTTTTGCCATACATAAACATAAATCCACCACGGGTGTACATAAGTTCGTACTCCTGAACCCCCCTCCCACCTCCCTCCCCATACGATCCCTCTGGATTATTGTGGTGCTCCAGCCCCAAGCATCCTGTATCCTGCATCGAACCTAGACTGGCAATTCATTTCTTATATGATATTATACATGTTTCAATGCCATTCTCCCAAATCATCCCACCCTCTCCCTCTCCCACAGAGTCAAAAAGTCTGTTCTGTACATCTGTGTCTCTTTTGCTGTCTCGCATACAGGGTTATCATTATCATCTTTCTAAATTCCATATTTATGCGTTAGTATACTGTATTGGTGTTTTTCTTTCTGGCTTAATTCACTCTGTATAATAGGCTCCAGTTTCATCCCCCTCATTAGAACTGATTCAAATGTATTCTTTCTGATGGCTGAGTAATACTCCATTGTGTATATGTACCACAGCTTTCTTATCCATTCATCTGCTGATGGACAGCTAGGTTGCTTCCATGTCCTGGCTATTATAAACAGTGCTGTGATGAACATTGGGGTACATGTGTCTCTTTCAATTCTGGTTTCCTCGGTGTGTATGCCCAGCAGTGGGATTGCTGGATCATAAGGCAGTTCTATTTCCAGTTTTTTAAGGAATCTCCATGCTGTTCTCCATAGTGGCTGTACTAGTTTGCATTCCCACCAACAGTGTAAGAGGGTTCCCTTTTCTCCACATCCTCTCCAGCATTTATTGCTTGTAGACTTTTGGATCGAGGCATTCTGACTGGTGTGAAATGGTACCTCGTTGTGGTCTTGATTTGCATTTCTCTGATAATGAGTGATGTTGAGCATCTTTTCATGTGTTTGTTAGCTATCCGTATGTCTTCTTTGGAGAAATGTCTATTTAGTTCTTTGGCCCATTTTTTGATTGGGTTGTTTGTTTTTCTGGAATTGAGCTGCATAAGTTGCTTGTATATTTTTGAGATTAGTTGTTTGTTAGTTGCTTCATTTGCTATTATTTTCTCCCATTCCAAAGGCTGTCTTTTCACCTTGCTTATAGTTTCCTTTGTTGTGCAGACGCTTTTAAGTTTAATTAGGTCCCATTTGTTTATTTTTGCTTTTATTTCCAATATTCTGGGAGGTGGGTCATAGAGGATCCTGCTGTGATTTATGTTGGAGAGTGTTATGCCTACGTTCTCCTCTAGGAGTTTTATAGTTTCTGGCCTTATGTTTAGATCTTTAATCCATTTTGAGTTTATTTTTGTGTATGGTGTTAGGAAGTGTTCTAGTTTCATTCTTTTAGAAGTGGTTGACCAGTTTTCCCAGCACCACTTGTTAAAGAGACTGTCTTTAATCCATTGTATATTCGTGCCTCCTTTGTCGAAGATAAGGTGTCCATAGGTGTGTGGATTTATCTCTGGGCTTTCTATTTTGTTCCATTGATCTATATTTCTGTCTTTGTGCCAGTACCATACTATCTTGATGACTGTGGCTTTATAGTAGAGCCTGAAGTCAGGCAGGTTGATTCCTCCAGTTCCATTCTTCTTTCTCAAGATTGCTTTGGCTATGCGAGGTTTTTTGTATTTCCATACAAATTGTGAAATTATTTGTTCTAGGTCTGTGAAAAATACCGCTGGTAGCTTGATAAGGATTGCATTGAACCTGTAGATTGCTTTGGGTAGTATACTCATTTTCACTATATTGATTCTTCCAGTCCATGAACATGGTATATTTCTCCAGCTATTAGTGTCCTCTTTGATTTCTGTCACCAGTGTTTTATAGTTTTCTATATATAGGTCTTTAGTTTCTTTAGGTAGATATATTCCTAAGTATTTTATTCTTTTCGTTGCAATGGTGAATGGAATTTTTTCCTTAATTTTTCTGCTTTCTCATTATTAGTGTATAGAAATGCAAGGGATTTCTGTGTGTTGACTTCATATCCTGCAACTTTGCTATAGGCATTGATTAGCTCTAGTAATTTTCTGGTGGAGTCTTTAGGGTTTTCTATGTAGAGGATCATGTCATCTGCAAGCAGTGAGAGTTTTACTTCTTCTTTTCCAATTTGGATTCCTTTTATTTCTTTTTCTGCTCTGATTGCTGTGGCCAAAACTTCCAGAACTATGTTGAATAGTGGTGGTGAGAGTGGGCACCCTTGTCTTGTTCCTGACTTTAGGGGAAATGCTTTCAATTTTTCACCATTGAGGATAATGTTTGCTGTGGGTTTGTCATATATAGCTTTTATTGTGTTGAGGTATGTTCCTTCTATTCCTCCTTTCTGGAGAGTTTTTTTTTTTTATCATAAATGGATGTTGAATTTTGTCAAAGGCCTTCTCTGCATCTATTGAGATAATCATATGGCTTTTATTTTTCAATTTGTTAATGCGGTGAATTGCATTGATTGATTTGCGGATATTGAAGAATCCTTGCATCCCTGGGATAAAGCCCACTTGGTCATGGTGTATGATCTTTTAAATGTGTTGTTGGATTCTGATTGCTAGAATTTTGTTAAGGATTTTTGCATCTATGTTCATCAGTGATATTGGCCTGTAGTTTTCTTTTTTTGTGGCATCTTTGTGAGGGAACCACCTTGGAAGTGACAGGTGCAGTAGATTAAAATCCTGTCATTAGTACCCACTACATAGGAAGGGGCCTATAGATCTTGAGAAATATAAGCCGGACCAAGGAACTATCCAAAAATGAACTGACCCCACACTGCCCACAATACCACCAGAGAAAGTCCTAGATATATCTTTACCATTTTTACGATCACTTTTTTTTTTTGATGTTTGTGTTTTCTTCTTTTCTTTTTCTTCTTTTTTTTTTTTTAACACTTTTTAATTTTTAAGTCCTCTATTTCTCCTTTAGTTTTCATTTTTATAACCTACTATTAATTTTTAAAATGCTAAAGAAGATCAGTTGGCTGTACTTGTGTGGGTCTATCCCTCTCTCTTCTTTAGTTGATCTTGTGTTCATTACTGCAGCTTTAGGGTCAGTCTTCAAGCTGGGCAGTGTGAATCCAAATGTATGCTTTCTCAAAACTGTTATAACTATCCCAGCTTTTTTGCCTTTTTCTATCAGCATACATTTGAGCATCAGCTTCTCTGTATTTACCAAAAATCCTCTAGGATTTTGACTGGAACTGTATTAAATGGATGTATAAGGGAATGTGTAAGGTGGGGGGTGGCTGGGGAGAATTGACTTACTATTGATTCTTCCAATCCACAGTTACGGTGTGTTTCTATATTTAAGGATCTACTCTAATTTTTTGTTATTGGTGTGTAGTTTTCAGCATAGAGACAGTGTATGTGTTTTGTTAGATTATTTCATTTTTCTATCATAAATATTTTAGTTTCAGTTTCCAACTGTACATTGCTAGTATATAGAAATACAGCTTGCTGTTGTATCTTGTGACCTCACTAAACTCTCTAATTTGTTCTAGAAGGTTTTTTTTGTATATTCTTCAAAATTTTTTATGCAAGCAATCATATAATCTGCAAACAGGGACAGTTTTAGATTTTCCTTTGCTGTGTGTGTAACTTCCATGTCCCTTCCTTGTTGCCTGACGAGGTCTTCCAGTGTGATGTGGAATAGGAGTGATGGGTGGACATCCTTGCCCTAGTCTTTATCAGAAAAAGTTTTAACATTAGCTATAGGTTTTTGTGAAAGTGAAAGTCACCCAGTCATGACTCTTTGCAACCCCATAGACTATACATATACAGTCCATGGAATTCTCCAGGCCAGAGTACTGGAGTGGGTAGCCTTTCCCTTCTCCAGGGGATCTTCCCAAACCAGGGATCGAACCCAGGTATCCTGAATGCTCTGTATCAGCTTAGGGACGTTTCTTTCTATCCAAATTTGCTGAGAAAGTTTTGTTTTTGTTTGTCATGAAGGCTTCTATTGTATAATTAACATGATTATTTACTTTGTCTGCATTAATGTATAATGGATTACACTGATTTTTAATTACTAAACTGCCTTGCATGCCTGAGATGTATACCCACATTGTCATGCCATTTATAAATTTGGCCTTGGAGTACAAAATGAAGCAGGTCAAAGGCTAACAGAGCTTTGCAAAGAGAATGCACTGGTCATAGCAAACACCCTCTTCCAACACAAGAGAAGACTCTACACATGGACATCACCAGACAGTCAATACTGAAATCAGATTGATTATATTCTCTGCAGCCAAAGATGGAGAAGCTCTATACAGTTAGCAAAAACAAAACCGGGAGCTGACTGTGGTTCAGATTATGAACTCCTTATTGCCAAATTCAGACTTCACTGAAGAAAGTAGGGAAAACCACTAGACCATTCAGGTATGACCTAAATCAAATCCCTCATGATTATACAATGGAAGTGACAAATAGATTCATGGGATTAGATCTGATAAACAGAGTGCCTGAAGAACTATGGATGGAGGTTCGTGACATTGTACAGGAGGCAGGGATCAAGACCATTCCCAAGAAAAAGAAATGCAAAAAGGTGAAATGGTTGTCTGAGGAGGCCTTACAAATAGCTGAGAAAAGAAGAGATGCAAAAGACAAAGGAGAAAAGGAAAGATATACCCATTTAAATGAAGAGTTCCAAAGAATAGCAAGGAGAGATAAGAAAGCCTTCCTCAGTGATCAGTGCAAAGAAATAGAGGAAAACAATAGAATGGGAAAGACTAGAAATCTCCTCAAGAAAATTAGAGATACCAAGGGAACATTTCATGCAAAGATGAGCACAATAAAGGACAGAAATGGTATGGACCTAACAGAAGCAGAGGATATTAAGAAGTGGCAAGAATACACAGAACTATACAAAAAAGATCTTCATGACCCAGATAACCATGATGGTCACCTAGAGCCAGACATCCTGGAATTCAAAGTCAAGTGAGCCTTAGGAAGCATCACTACCAACAAAGCTAGTGAAGGTGATGGAATTCCAGTGGAGCTGTTTCAGATCTTAAGAGATGATGCTGCGAAAGTGCTGCACTCAATGCCAGCAAATCTGGAAAACTCAGCAGCGGCCACAGGACTGGAAAAGGCCAGTTTTCATTCCAATCCCAAAGAAAGGCAGTGCCAAAAAATGTTCAGACTACTGCACAATTGCACTCATCTCACACTCTAGCAAAGTAATGTTCAAAATTCTCCATGCCAGACTTCAACAGTATTTGAACTGTGAACTTCCAGATGTTCAAGCTGGATTTAGAAAAGGTAAAGGAACTAGAGATCAAATTGCTAACATCCATTGGGTCATCGAAAAAGCAAGAGTTCCAGAAAAACATGAACTTCTGCTTTATTGACTATGTCAAAGCCTTTGACTGTGGATCACAACAACTGTGGAAAATTCTTTAAGAGATGGGAATACCAGACCACCTGACCTGCCCCTTAAGAAATCTGTATGCAGGTCAAGAAGCAACAGTTAGAATTGGACATGAAACAACAGACTGGTTCCAAATAGGAAAAGGAGTACGTCAAGGCTGTATATTGTCACCCTGCTTATTTAACTTACATGCAGAATACATCATGAAAAACACTGGTCTGGATGAAACAAGCTGGAATCAGGATTGCTGGGAGAAACAGCAATAACCTCAGATATGCCAGGAGAAGGATATGGCCACTCCATTATTCTTGCCTGGAGAATGTCATGGGCAGAGGAGCCTGGCAGGCCATGGTCCATAGGGTCACAGAGAGTCAGACACGACTGAAGCGACTAAGCATGCCCGCAGACATGCAGATTATGGCACCCCATGGCAGAAAGCGAAGAACTAAGTCTCCTAATGAAGGCGAAAGAGGAGAGTGAAAAAGTTGGCTTAAAGCTCAATATTCAGAAAACTAAGATCATGGCATCCGGTCCCATCACTTTATGGCAAATGGATGGGGAAACAGTGGAAACAGTGACAGACTATTTTCTTGGGCTCCAAAATCTCTGCAGATGGTGACTGCAGCTACAAAATTAAAAGACACTTGCTCCTTGGAAGGAAAGTTATGACCAACCTAGACAGCATATTAAAAAGCAGAGACATTACTTTGCTAACAAATGTCGGTCTAGTCAAAGCTATGATTTTTCCAGTAGTCATGTATGGATGTGAGAGTTGGACTATAAAAAAGCTGAGCAGTGAAGAATTGATACTTTTGAACTGTGGTGTTGGAGAAGACTCTCGAGAGTCCCTTGGACTGCAAGGAGATCCAACCAGTCCATCCTAAAGGAAATCAGCACTGAGTGTTCTTTGGAAGGACTGATGCTGAAGCTGAAACTCCAGTACTTTGGCTTCCTGATGCGAAGAGCTGACTCATTTGAAAAGATCCTGATGCTGGAAAAGATTGAAGGCAGGAGGAGAAGGGGACGACAGAGGATGAGATGGTTGGATGGCATCACTGACTCGATGGACATGAGTTTGAGTAAGCTCTGGAAGTTGGTGATGGACAGGGAAGCCTGGTGTGCTACAGTCCATGAGGTGGCAAAGAGTTGGACATGACTGAGAGACTGAACTGATAAGTCACTGGGTCTGATTTGCAAACTTTTTGCTGAGAATTTTTGCTTTTATGTTAAAAACACACAGGGGTATAGTGATATGCCACAGGTATCATGAGATAGAATTATTATTTATTTACTTAATTGCTGTTATGGTAACGTTAGCTTTGTAAAAGGAGTTGGGAAATATTCTGTCTTTTATTTTCTGGATCAGATTGTGTAGAATTGATTTTTTCCTCATTTAAATAGTTGGTAGAGTTCACCAGTAAAACTATATGGACTTAGAGACGTCTTTTTTGAAAGGTTGTAAATTCAGTTTCTTCAATAATCATAGGACTATTAATTCTGTCTATTGCAACTTGGGCACATTTTAGTGGTTTGTAGTTTTCAAGGAACTGGCCCATTTCATCTAAAGTTTATGTGTGTAAAGATGTTTGTAGTATTATTGGCATCTTAGGTTTTTTATTGTTTGCAGGTTTGTAGTGATAGCCTGTCTCTAATAATTATATCAATAATCTGTGTCTTTTCCTGTGTTGCTTTCTCAGTCTTTCTAGAGGTTTATCAACCTCACTATTGCTGTAGAGAACCAGCTTTGAGTTTAGTTGATTTTCTCCACTGTGTTTGTTTTTTTATGTCACTTCTATCTCTATTATTTCCTTCTTTTGTTTCTGCTGGGTGTGTGTAGCTCTTTTCACTATTGCTTCTTAAGGAGGACGCTTAGATTGATTCAAGACCTTCTTTTCTAATATAAGCACTGAGTGCTATGAATTTCTCTCTAGGCACTTCTCTAGCCGGATCTCACAGGTCTTCATGTTGTATTTTCATTTTCATTTAGTTCAAAATACTTTCTAATTTCCCTCAAGTCTTCCTCTTTGGCCCATGAATTATGACTGTCTTTATCTATTTTTGGCTGTTCTGGGTCTCTTGCTTTGCACGGCCTTTCTCGAGCTGTGTCGCGCGGGGCCTGCTCTTCTTCGCAGTCTGCAGGCTTCTCACTGTGGCAGCTTCTCTTGCTGCGGAGCACAGGCTCTGGGCTGGGGGGCTTCAGCAGCTGTGGCTTCCGGGCTCCAGCGCAGAGGCTCAGGAGTTGCGGCACATGGGTTTAGCCTGCAGCGTGTGGGATCTTCCCCAAGTGAAGTCTCTGTGTCAGCTCATCCTCACATCTGTGTCCTCTTGGTGTTAGCATCTCTTGATTTTCTTTTCCATGCAATTTGAGATCTTCCTGGTTCTTTGAACGCCAAGCAGTTAGTTTTGAACTGTGTTCTAGCTATGTTTCATATTACGTCAGGAAACCCTGGGTCTTACTGAAATCCCATGGAGAATTCTGTTAGTTTTTTGGGTTTTTTTTAAGCAGGTAACAACCTGCAATGAGGGAGACCTGGGTTTGATCCCTGGATTGGGAAGATCACTTGGAGAAGAGAAAGGCTACCCACTCCGGTACTCTCGCCTGGAGAAGTCGGTGGACTGTGTAGTCCATGGGGTTGCAAAGAGTCAGACACGACTGAGCGACTTTCACTTTCCCTTTAAACCTGGTTAGGTTCAGCCCCGTAGTCCCAGTGGGTTGTGGTTCCAGGCGTGCGGGTCTTAAAATCTCGGCCGGGCTGTTCCGACCCAGCGCGTGGGCGCCACCTAGTGTCCAGTCTGGAACCCGAGCCGTGCTCGACTCTCAGCCCTGGGTCAGCGGTCGGGAGTCAGAGCTACAGGGTGGTAGCTTGCAGGTGAGCCCAGGAGTTCACAGGCAGCCTGAGGGTATGAATTTCCCGTGCTCCTCTCTCTGCCTCTCCATGGTCTCCCCAGGACTCTGTGGTACTCTGGGACCTTATTTCCAGTTGCAGACAGGAAGCTGGGACTTTAATTCTCACAGACTCTGACACGTGCCCCACTAAGTGCGCCCCTGGCTGGAGTCAAGAGATGGGAGGAGACCAATGGAAAGAGTCAGGATCTGATCCCAGCGTCTCGGGGCTGTGGTGTCACTGACTGGAGAGGAAGGCTTTGGGATATCACAGGCGTCATTAATTGCCAAGGCAGGACTGCTTGCAAGCTGGATTGCCAAAGAGAAAGAACAGAATATTTCACACTTTCCCTGAAAAGGAGCAGTTCTCATTCTTGCCATTCAAACCAGAACCAGAGGGCTTTTCCTGGAGATGTTCTGTCTTCAACGTACGCCTACTTCAGGGTCTGGGGCTGCGGTGAGTTCAGGGGGATTCTGAAGGGAAACAATGGTAAACCCATTGCCAGGCTGGTAGGACTTCGAGCGCTGGCCGTCCCCAGTCCGTCTGCAACTTCACTTGCTACACTCCTGCAATAGTTTCTTTAAGCATCTCTCCCTGGTGGCTCAGTGGTTAAAGCGTCTGCCTGCAATGTGGGAGACCTGGGTTCAATTCCTGGGTCAGGAAGATCCCCTGGAGAAGGAAATGGCAACCCACTCCAGTATTCTTGCCTGGAGAATCCCATGGTTGGAGAAGCCTGGTGGGCTACAGTCCACGGAGTCCCAAACAGTTGGACACAACTGAGTGACTTGACTTCACTTCAAGCATCTCTCCAGGCTTTACAGCTGCACTCAGCAGGAGAGACTGGGTGAAAGGCTGTGCCTTCCTCACCTAATTCAGAGGCATACAGTCAGGTCAGAACTTCCCATCCAGATGGCTCTACAGGACAGCTCTACCAGACATTCAAGGAACAAACAATTTCACTCTCAATCAAGTTAATCCAGGATACAGAGAAAGAGGCTGCACTCCCAACTCATTTTTTGAGGTTAAGTTTCATGTTAAAATCTGACAAGGAACGAGGAAAGAAAATTACAGGCTAATCTTAACTCATCAACATAAATGCAAAATCCACTATTAGCAAACATAATTCATGGAGATACAAAAAAGCTAATACACGATGGCCCAAGTAGGTTTCCCAAGAAAGCCTGGTTAGTTTACAATCAGGAAAGCAATCCCTAAAATTTACTGAGTCAACAGATTGAAGTTTAAAACATGCTTACCTTAATACATACATACAAATAATGGAGAAATTCATCAATGATTCCTCATACTAATGGTGAATCCGTAAAAGCATTCACATCAAAATTAGTAATGAGATAAGGATGTCCAGCTGTGGTATAGGAAGTTCCCCTAAAAACACAAGAAGGCAAAAGCGGACAAGAGTTGGAAAAGAAGAAACAAAGCCATCCCGTCCGCGGATGAATGATGCCTCGGGGCGGGGGCGGGGGCAGCTCGGAGCTGGCGCTCACAGGGTGCCCCCGGGAGGTGCCGAGCTGTGCACCACGGGGGACGAGGGGAGACGACGTGTCCTCCCGGTGGCCTGCAGCGAGGACAGCGACGCCCGCGCGCACCTCGGGCAGAGGAGACTGGCAGAGGCGGCGGTGGTAGGAACAGCTCTCTTGCCTGGTTTTCTGAAAACAGACGGGCAGCTCTTGTTGCCCAGTCCTCGTACACGAATACGCTTACACGCACGTGCACACGCATCTGTAGGCAGCAAGCCCAAGGAACAGGACCACGTCAACAAAACTAGCTTTTCGTGCCTTTTTCATTCTGACTCCGTGCTTCACGCCTGCTTTTCACTCTGCTGTTGGGAAGGGCGAGGCCCCAGGCACTGAGCCTGCCGAGCGCTCCCCGCGCTCGAGTCCCTTCTCTTCACCCAGGGGCTTCCCAGGGCCGCGTCTGCAGTGGGCGGCCGCAGGAGGTGCTAGCATCCCTGTCCAGGAAACAGCAGGCTCGCCTTGGCTTCCTCTAAACGCAGTGACTTCTCTTTTTTTTTTTCTTTCCTGTTCAGGAAGCATAAGCTAGGGTTCTGCTCCTGTAGAGCTGCCCTCTGCCGGTGGAGGCACCCGCGGGGGGCCTTGGGGGAGGGGAGGGGGCCCACCACAGAAGAAGGGTTAGCCCTAGCACGGCTCTCTCGCTGTGGGTCACAGGGTACTGTGTCTTGCCCAGAGTCTCACGACTCCTGCCGAAAGAGGATGTGACAGGCTGGCTTGTCAGCCCTAGGAGCTGCCCCTTCTTATGGGGGAAAAAAAAAAAAAGGTGAAAATGTTAGTCACTCAGTTGCGTCTGACTCTCTGTAATCCCATGGACTGTAGCCCGTGAGGCGTCTCTGTCCATGGAATTTTCCAGGCAAGAATACTTGAGTGCGGTGCCGTTCCTTTACTCCAGGGGATCTTCCTGACCCAGGGATTGAACCTGGGTCTCCTGCATTGTAGGCGGGTTCTTTACTGTCTGAGACACCAGGGAAGCCCATTCTTCTTCATCTTTTTTTTTATTGTATTTCTTTTTCACTGAAGGATAATTGCTTTACAATATTGTGTTGGTTCCTACAACAACATGAAGCCCATTCTTAATGATTGCATAATCCTGCTTCACCCGATTCCAACTCACAGTGAGCAGATTTCTAGGCCATGAGTAGCACCATGTATTTTTCCTCTCAGTTTATGCCGTTATATCAGTGTAATACAGTGAAACTTGCTTCATCAAATAATACTTAGAATTTTCTTCATTAAAAAAAGTGTAACTTGGTGATTTTTAAACAATTTTCTTCAGATAAGTCCTCAAGAATGAAGTTAAAATATTAAATGTAAGCAATATTTTCTTCATAAATTCTCATTACTTCCAGAAAGGAGAAACAGCAAGGGTAGAAGAAAACACGGCTCCGTACACGCATCTGTGACGAAAACTCTCCATAGCGGAGAATGAGCCCCACGAAAGCAGCAGACAGCGTCACAGGACGCGCATCCAGGGGCCTCTGGAACAGCTTCTGAAGACGTGGGGAGGTTCGGCTTCACTGGAGATCAGTCACCCTAATTCATGGAAGCCCCTGACCATGTGAAGCCTTTACGTGCACCATGAAATGGAGCTGTCCCGGTGCTACCAGGAGAGCTGGACCATAGAGAAGGCTGAGCGCTGAAGAGTCGAGGCTTCTGAGCTGTGGTGCGGGAGAAGACTTGAGAGCCCCTTGGACTGCAAGGAGATCCAACCAGTCCATCCTAAAGGAGATCAGGCTTGAATATTCGTTGAAAGGACTGATGCTGACGCCGAAACTCCAATACTTTGGCCACCTGATGTGAAGAGCTGACTCATTAGAAAAGATCCTGATGCTGGGAAAGATTGAAGGCAGGAAAAGGAGGTGACAGAGGATGAGATGGTTGGATGGCATCACTGACTCGATGGACATGAGTTTGAGGAAACTCCGGGAGTTGGTGAAGGACAGGGGGTCTGGCGTGCTACAGTCCATAGAGTTGCAAAGAGTTGGACGCGACTGAGCGACTGAACTGAACTGAACTGAGGAGTCAGAAGGCACGTAGCAGGTTAAATAGGAGTTTAACATGAGGAATATATCAGAGGAGCGATGAAAGAGTGCATGGGAGACCTCAGCAACTCTCCAGGCGCCCCCGGGCCGAGGGACACAGCCCGCCAGAGCACAGCTGGCGGGGGGTTCAGGCCTGGTGGAGAAGGCATGCCTCAGGCCGGCGTGGGTCTGGAGCTGCTGGGCAAGCAAGAGGCCACCCTGGGGAGCAGCCCCCAACACCCCAAGTGAGCAGGGCCAAGGCCTCCAAGCACGGGCTACATAGACCCTCCCCCTCCCAGCCGCAGATGGCTGGGTGCTACCGAGGGTCTGGTTCCCCTGCAGAGGGGGCTGTGCTGGTGGCGGGTTCAACCTCCTGCTGGCTAGGATGCAGTGGGGGTCCTGACCCCATGCTGTGGACCCCTGGCCTCCTTGGAGACTGCCCCAGAGCCAGTGGCCCCCTCCGCGGGCTGAGTGCCTGGCTGGTTACTGCCCAGCTTATTGGTTATTGTCCTCAGAGGACTGCCAGCCCCTGGGCCCATAGTGCCTGTCACTTTCCTTTCTCTGAGGCGGCCTTGGGAGCAAAACTCATGTAATGGCAAGGACCTCAGATGCACAAATGTGCAGCCCACAGCACAGACATCACACAGGACTGTCAGCTGGAACCCACCCCCCGCATTCACTCAGAGAAACGAGCATCCCAAAGCCCCTTCAAGACAGACTAAATGCCCCTAAGCTCAAAGCAGACACCCTTATGCGGCCTCACCAAGCAGACCCCGAGCGGGGTCAGGCCCGGTGCACAGGATGTGCCGGAGTGATGCTGCGGTTTTTCTGCCTTCTGCCTGCGGCTGAGGCCAGCTGCGGTCCAGGGCCCACGGAGCGAGAAGGCAGTTTCCCGTGGTGGCCACCACACTTCAGAATTCCGCTCTCAGAGCCTTCAGCCACCCCCTTTCTGAGCAGACACGCTTCCTCCTGGAGACACGCTTCCTCCTCTCTTCGGCCTTTGCTCCACGTAGACATCCTGCATCTTGCAGGAAGCAGCATGAGACAGCTGCGCTTGGTGCCAGATGCCCTGGGGGCACCATGCTGTGCGTGTCATCCCGCCGCAGCCTCAGCCTGGGGGCGCCTGGTGCACCGCACGACAGAGAACGCGGCCAGAAGGGCTGCCCTGGGCTCCGTCCCGAGGATTCAGGGGGTCAGCGCTCAGCGGGCATTGCTGGAAGGCGCTGTCCTTTATTAACACAGCGGTCCCCAGCCTTGCTGGCACCAGGGACTGCTTTCGTGGAAGACAACTTCTCCATGCGTAGCCGGGGGATGGTTTCCGGATGAGTCACATGTATTATACTTATTGTGCAGTTTATTACTACATCAGCTCCACCTCCGATCATCAGGCATTGGACCCCGGAGGTTGGGGACCCCTGCTTTAGCACAAAGCGTCACACAGCGCCAGAGAGGGGGCCACGAGGGCAAAGTAGGTGATCACGTCCCAGCTGGAGTTTCGTCTCTATGTTCAGATTCAGCTCTTCAAGCTGATGACTGTCCAGGCTGACTGATCGCCAGGGCTGACGGAGGAGGGCAGGTCAGGACCGGATGCGGACGCGTGCGCTCGGGGAGGGCTGGCTCACACCCCTGCTGCGGGGAGCAGGGGCGGGGGAGGAGGTGAGCTCAGTGGGACCCGCTTGGGCAGGGGCGTCTGCTGTGCTGCACCCTGGGACTGAAGGAGCGGAGGGAACCGGCTGGGTGAAGAGCTGTGGTGACACCCAGCACAGGGTGTTCATGACAGACTGGGCTGGGAGGAACCCGGGGGGCAGGGGAGAGTCACGGAGCCCCTCCAGGGAGGCCACCTGGTTCCTGCTCCCTCCAGCACCTGCCACCAGAGGGAAGCAAACGCCCAGCCCAGCCCGTCCCCCTCGGTACTGGGGAGCGGGTCAGAGGGCCAGGCTTGGGGCTTCCTTCCCTCTGAGTCACTGGAGACCCAGACGCCCTGGGGCTCGTCTGCTCTTCCACAGGCCCAAGGCCAGGAAGTGCGGTAAGGGGCTTACCGCGGGGGGCTCCACGGCTCGGGGTGGCTGCACCTCAGATGAGAATCGATCTGTGGGCCGGTGTTGACTCTCAGGCCAGTGTCCATGTGTGAAGATCACAAGTAGGGGACAAGCATCAGGGTGCACAGAGACAAGGGGTCTCTCCTCCAACCCTCCAGCCTTGTTGGGCAGGGGTCCTGGGATCCCAGGGACCAGGACAATGGTGGCAAGGCCGGGTCCAAGCTGGCCGCAGCGGGGTGAAAGGAATGAGGTTGACTGAGGAGCCCCAGCTGTGTTTGGCCTGGGGACTCAGAACATCAACTTTGTGGTCCTTGTGGTTCTGACTGCGTCCCCAGGACCACCCTCCCGTGGACTTGGACGTCAGTACCAACTAAGTGTGGAACACGTGTCAAGTACCAGGTGCTGTACGACACGGACTGCCTGTGGCATAGAGACGTTTTTTCTGTAAAATACACAGGCTTGAAGCTTGTCATCTCCATCCTACAGATGCTGACACCAAGCTGCCGGGAAGATGGCCCACTCAACATCCCAGACTCAGCATCTGGCAGGAGCATTTTTTTTTTTTTTTGGACCTGTTATTTGGATAGGAAAGAGAGGGAGAATGACGGAGCATGAGGTCTTGTATTTATGAGAAAACCTTCCCTTGTGAGAGCGTCCAGTCACGTGTGGCTTACAGGCTCATGATACCAGGTAGTGCAGTGTTAATGAACCACGTCGTGTGCGCACAGACTCCATGCAGACGTCTGCGCTAGGTGCTCCATCTTCTGAGGACAGCAAACAGAACCAGTACAAGCTGTCGGGTCAGATGGGCCTGGTCTAGTCCAGCAGTGCCGAAAGCCCGTCTCAGGCCCGTGAGCTTGGTCAGTCGGCAGCTCAAAGCACTCGTCTGTCTGCACTTTGACTGGAGGTGGGTGTTCATGGCTCTGAAATGATGAAGGGGTGCCACCAGCTCCTCCCTAAACCCCACTCCTGGGCCTTGTTTCGCTGTTCAACACGTGGTCACAGCTGGATAATTTCTTATGAAGAAAAAGAAGGGAAACCTTTAGAGAATGGGTGTAAATATCAACCGTAAACTCACCGGAGGCATCTTCCCTGAGGCCCTCAGCTCAACGTTCATCACACAGAGATGGCACGGTACGGCCGCGGCTCTGCCGGCTCAGTTCAGCCACCTCCGGGGCACTTCAGGGATCCACTGAAAGACACAGACAGTGACCACCTTCTTACCTAAATCTGGACAAGAAAAAAATCCTGGGGAGAAAACTCCTCTCGGTGGTAATTCAAGGAAGAAGAAAAGCAGCAGCATCACTGCAGCCCAGCTGAGCAGGAAGGCTTGCTCAGTGTGCACTCTGTACGCACAGAGATCACTCACACTCAGCGGCAACTTGCTCGGTTCACTGCCACTCGACTTCACAACACGTACAGCTGGAAAGTAGGACAGGGCGAACCATGGCCTCGCACGATGAGACAAGCAGACCACTAGAAATCGCGTCTGACTGTGTTATTTCAGGTGACCAGTTTTGTGCTCCTCTGAAGATAAAAGAAGTTCACGTTGTAGACCCAGGCTGATGGGATACTGATTCTGCCCTCAGCCACAGCCACACCCCGACAAGTATCGACCTGATTGTAAGAATGGAATTTTATTTCCTCTCCTCCAGTCCTGGACTCAACCCACAGCGGGAAGGACTGGCCTAAGCTCCTCAGGACTGAGACCCATTACCCTCCGATGGCAGGGTGACCAGAGAGGCACAGGACGTGGGAAGGCCTGCAGGCTCGCCCGACCTGTGCCTCACTGTCCCAGGCCAGGAGCTCTGGCCTCTCGGACACCCCGTGAGGATGTTCGTCCTCCCGGGAGGTGGAATGGGAAATACCCCTCATGCCAGGGGGCAGCGCCAAAGGCCAAACGCTGGGCCAGGGGACAGAGCAATGCAATTACATCATCAATTCTTGTTCTGCATCAGACCTTAAAAAGATAATACATAACACAAATATGTTTTAGGTCATTCTTCCAAGGAGTCTGAGAATCAGGTAAAGTTCTTGTCAAGGCTTTTCATCCTCATCTCCGACAACCCATGCTTCTAAACTTGCC
This sequence comes from Ovis aries, assembly GCF_016772045.2. NCBI lineage: Eukaryota > Metazoa > Chordata > Mammalia > Artiodactyla > Bovidae > Ovis > Ovis aries. The sequence continues at coordinate 49,734,976 of NC_056073.1, forward strand.
ACCTCTTGGAAAGATGGTTTTCTTCTTCCTGAAGAATTTATTCAGGGCTCCCATATGGATGTTGCAAAAGGGGGGCCTCTGTGAGCTCTGGGCTGTCTGCCGGCCCTGAACCCTCCTCTCTGAGGGGCCGTGGGCCGGGAGAGGACAGTCCTCAGAGGAGGGGCGGACAGAAAGGCCCAGGTTGGCAGGGCCCTGCTCCAGCAGCAGCTCGGGCCACCTGCAGCACCAACTTCGGGCACGAATCCTTCGTGTTCCTCCAGTCAATCCCTTGGGTCCTTAAATGCCCTTATTCACTGGGCTCCCCACTTCTACCGAAACTGCACAAAATTCTTGGTGGTTTTCTCAGGGTTTTCACTTATGACCCCTAAGAGGTGAGGGGCTTAGGAAGTCTGAACTGCCTATCAGCATTGTGCCTCTGACCCGGCCATCTGGGGGTTACTGTCAGATTTGGACTTAGTACGGCCTCTGGGCTTAGTCCACTGACACAGTCATGTCTTAGATGGTTCAGAGCCCACCCGACCCCTGGGGCCCCCACGGCAGGCTCTGAAAAAGCAACTCTCTCAGCTCATTCCCTCAGAAGGCTTCATAACAGTAAATACCTAGACTGACGCTATTGTTACTTTCTTAAATGATTTCGAATATATAGCTGTCATAGACTGATTTCCCAAAGGTCAGTAAAGACCTGTGTGCCCCTCCCATCACACTCCTATTCTGAACATTCCATTACCATCCTACCACCTCAGTAGAGTCTCCAGATGAGCTTGCATTTGCGTGTCTGCGCACTGAGTCAAGTGGTCTTCTGCGACAGTCAGCATTATGACTGAAGTGCACACACCCACCCTCTGTATCCGTGTCTAACCTACTGTTTCACCTATTCGCTGAGTGATTTTTTCAGATCCATTTGGTCAGTTCTGAGTGTCTCTTGTCTGCTGCTCAGGTTTGATTCCATTTCCATTTCTTTAAATACTTTATACGCTGTTACTTTGTGTTATCTATCTCATAGCAGCGATATCTGAAACTCCTGGGTGGTAAAATCTACCGCCTGGTGTTTCTGCTGATTCTTATCTCGTGCAGTCTCTGCATGTATTTGGCCATTTGGGGGTTTCTGTGAGGCAGACTTGCTCAGGGAGCATCCTCACAGGCGTAAGATGACGTTTTTTTCTCTGGAGCAAATCTGTTGACTTCTTACTCTACTGAGGACATCGTGAAGTGAAAGTTGCTCAGTTGTGTCTCTGTGAGCCCATTTGATTGTACAATCCATGGGATTCTCCAGACCAGAAGACTGGAGTGCGTAGACTTCCCCTTCTCCAGGGAATCTTCCCCGACCCAAGGATCAAATCCAGGTCTGCCGCATTGCAGGCAGATTCTTTCCCAGCTGAGGCTCAAGGGAAGCCCAAGAATACTGGAGTGGGTAGGCTGTCCCTTCTCCAGGGGATCTTCCCAATCCAGGAATCGAACTGGGGTCTCCTGCATTGCAGGTGGATTCTTTACCAGCTGAGCCACAAGGGAAGCCCAGGATACTGGAATGGGTAGGCTTTCCCTTCTCCAGGGGATCTTCCCTACCCAGGAATCGAATCGGGGTCTCCCTCATTGCAGGCAGATTCTTTACCAACTGAGCTATCATTTGGGGCCACTTAATTTCTTTAGATTTCCCCTTGCTCCGTAGATGCCACCAGAATCAGTCCCACTCCAGGACCCCACAGTGCGGGAGAGAGACTCTTCTACCCAGAGCTGAGACGGAGACAGCTCAGCTTCCTGTCTTCCTGTGAGAAGGGCCTCCTTCTGACAGGAAGCCCTGTCTATGCAAGGTCTCAACTGAGCTGCCCACAGTGCACAAACCCAGGGTCTGGTCTCTTGCTTCTTTTCGTGTTGGAATACTGGTATCATACTGGGGCTTCCCTGGTGGCTCAGAGGGTAAAGCGTCCGCCTGTAATGCAGGAGACCTGGGTTTGATCCCTGGGTCAGGAAGATCCCCTGGAGAAGGAAATGGCAACACACTCCAGTACTCTTGCCTGGAAAATCCCATGGACAGAGAAGCCTGGTAGACTACAGGCCATGGGATCGCAACGAGTCGGACACGACTGGGAGACTTGTCGCTCACTTTCACTGGTGTTAGAGCGCTGGTGACAGAGTGCTCACAACACAGGGTACTGGCATCAGCATGTGGCCGGGAAGGCCCGCATTTCTGTCCATTCTGCTGCCAGCAGCTCGTTAGGTGTTTGTTGTTATGGGACGAGGCTGCTGTGTGCGTTGGTGGGGGGACACTTGGACATTTCCCCATTTCCCACGATGTGTTTTTAGAAGTGTGTTTCTTGTGACTTAAATAGCCTCTGAGGGCAGTGCCCCAGGAGGCCTTTAGAGAAATCTCATCTGCCATCTGCCAGAAGGAACCGGAAGTCTCAGTAGGGTTTCAGTCTCAGCCAGAAACTCTGCAGAAGCACCCGTGTGACCCACAAACGGGACCCTTGCTGGGCCGAGCACTCGGCTCAGATTCCTCTTTCCCCACGATGACCTCGCTGTGGGGTCTCTGCACGTCATGTCTCAAGAAGCGCCTCTGTTCACTGCTGCCCCGACCTCTGCCAGGTTTCTGAACCTGAGTGGCTGTAAGCCTAGGAGATCCCAGCAGAGAAACCCATCTCCTGGGCAGCAGCCAATGACACCCCCGGAAAGAAGGCTGGTTCCCCGACACTGCTGAAGATGTCAGCTCTGCACATCAGGCTACCTGGCTTCTCCGTGATGGCACGTCGGTCAGGTTCCTCTGCAGACACACGATGGTGCTAGCAAAGCCGAGACACCGCTGCAGAGAAAACCCCAAACCCCCAACCTCAGAAGCAGGGGAGCAGGGGAGAAAGGCCTCGGGCTGATGACTGGCTTGTCCCCAGACATCGCAGCGAAGCCTTCCACACCCTTTCTATCCAATGCAGCACGATCACCAAGGAGATGATCTTAGGAGATGGCGCTGCCATTTTCTGAAGCGGGGATCTGTGGATCATGAGTGAGTATCTCTGCATGGAGAAGAAATCAGAAGCGAGGGCCTGGATACTGAAGGGCAGAACGAGGCTCAGGGGAGGTGCAAGCTCCCCAGGAAGTGGTCTCTTGATAAAAGCTGAAGGACTGTCCCGAGTGAGATGTGACTGAGCTGTGACCGAGCCAGCGTCACCAGAGATGCTTTGTGGTGCAGATTTTGAGGACGGTGCACAGGCGCGAAGGGGCAGAGGAAACCTCCGAGGGGTGTGTCCACACTCTGGGCCAGCTAGGAAGCGCCTCCTCGTGGACAGATGTCCAGACACAACCTGTGTCCCAAGGACACAGAGGAGGCTGGTGGCTAGATTCAAACCCTCCACGGGAAGGACGTTTGGTCATTCTCACACCTCTGTCCCAGGATGGGACCAGGCTGAGGGGACCCCAAGAGAACGAGGGTCACTTCAGTGTCCTGAGGCCACAAGGGCAGTCAGTGTTCAACCCCCATCTTTCGAGCACACCAGGGTGAAGGCTGAAGAAGCCGCAGCAAGCACAGCATTTAAAGAGCTGACACGTGAAAGATACAGAACATAGGAGATGGGGGAGGCTTTGAAGAAGGTGTGTCTGAAAAAGTTGCTCAGGAAGAGGGCCCAAAGAGCGCCTGAAGAAGCCAGTTCCAACGGTCGAAGGAGAGCGATCTCGAGAGAACTGAGGCTCAAAAGGGATGATGAAGAGTCTGGAGGGGACCCTGAGCAGGCACCTGGGGGGACGGCCCCGGAGAGGGTCTGGGACGGTGGCGCTGAAAGAGAACGTGGGGACGCTCTGAAAAAGCCTGAAGAAAATGGTGTCGAGAAAGTCAGAAAGAAATGACCCTGAAAAATCAATCTGATTCGAAGATGGCAGCTCTGAGAGAGGGATGAAGATGCGAGGGAAGCTAAGAACACGGAACGCGATCTGGCGGTGGATCAGGTGAAGAGGAAGATAATGAGGGTGGAGGAGGGTCTGAGGACGCCTGGGGGGCCGGGGGGCGGACAGGGAGGAGGCAGGTGAGGGCGTGTGAACGGAGGCGCAGCTGCGAGCGTGATGGGGGTGGGGGGGCTGCTGAGGAGAAGGGCCCGTCCTGGGCAGTGACGACGACCACGAAGAGGAGGGGCGGGCGGCGGGGAGACTCTCCCGCTACACGTGCCCGCAGCCCGGGGCCACGGCCAGGCCCGCTCCCGAGACTGCACGCTGACGGGACGCCTTCTCACTAAGGCCGGCGCCCTCACCGTGACCGGCCCTCAGGGATTGGAAAGATACGCTGGGTCGTGCTCAGTTAAAACCTAACACTCAAGACAGAAAAAGAAAAAGACACAAGAGGTGTGAACAGAGCACTGCAACACGGGCTGTGAACAGATGACGTTTTCCTCGACTTTCCAGAAAGTCCAGTCGCGCTGCAGAGAAACAAATACCTAGCATCCAGTTTTGTGCCAAAGCTACAACCATGACCCGCGAAGGCTGAATAAAGGGGAATGAAAGGCATGAGAAACGAACGCAGGGCTGGGAGAAGGACCTGCCAGAGACCCGGGGACAGCCAGCGGGGGACGGGAGCCGGCCCGCAGGACCCGGAGACACAGTCACACCCTGGCTGTTGTGACGTCCTTTATTACACGCGCCTGCACAGCATTACACGTCTCACACCTCCCGCATGGCCCCTGCAGTGTGGCGTGGCCCCTGCAGTGTGGCGTGGCCCCGTCACTGCCCGAAGTACCACGGGGGCGAGCACGGGATGGGCTCCTCCTCCCAGATGGTCTTCAGCCTCTGCGCCCAGGAGGCCACCATCCTCTTTCTTTCTTCTTCGGACGCCATTTCAGGACCAAAACTGATCTGAGGGGCAAGGACTTTAAATCCGCAGAAGTGCAGTGTGCCGTGCTACAGTGCAAAGAGGGGAGCGCAGTGAGAAGCCACCCGCTGCTCAGTCACCCGGGGAACGCACGCAGCTGGCCTCCAGGGAGCTCAGAGAACCTCCCACCACCAGCGAGCCGAGAATGCGGGCGCTGCCCTGCAGCCTCAGGACCTGGCCGCTCCTGGGGGGCAGAGCGCGCTGGGAGGCTCCGACACAGCTCTCTAATCTCTGCTGCTGAGTCACACACTAAGTTTTATGGTTTTGATTGCTTCGGTAAATTATGGCAATTCATGAAAGTGAAAGTCGCTCAGTCGTGCCAGACTCTGCGACCCCATGGACTATACAGGCCGGAATACTGGAGTGGGTAGCCTATTCCTTCTCCAGGGGATCTTCCCGACCCAGGAATCAAACTAGGGTCTCCTGCACTGCAGGCGGATTCTTTACCAACTGAGCCACCAGGGAGCCCTGAATGAGTTTATTCCAGCTACGTGTGCCACCATGGAAGGCTGCTCAAGACACGCATTAGGTGTAAACAACAAGGAATGTGAAGCGGGATTTGTGGCGCACTGTTCACGTAAAAAAAGAAATAGATACGGCAAGCTGAGTCATAACATGTGCGTGTGTGAGAACACAGGGCCCTCCCTGGTGCAGCCAGTCCAGTGGCCGGCACTGCGTGCCCCCGTGCAGGGCGCCTGGGTTCGAGCCCTGTGCAGGCACCTTGCAGCTAAGGGTGAGCACGCCACAGCTGAGGAGACTGCATGCTCTGGTGGAGACCTGGCTCAGCCAAATAAATACGTGGATAGTTTTTTAAAAAAGAATATACATGGGCTGTAAGGAAATACATTAAATCATTGAAAGTGATTGTTTTCAAGGGCATTAAGAGAACTGAATTTCTATTTTTCATAGTCTCTGTGTTCCCATATGTACCTTTGCAAACTGAAACAAAGGTGAAGAATTTTTAAAAGCAGGAAGAACTGAAGCTCATGACGCACAGAGCCACCTCAGGGCTCCCGTTTACCCAGAGCGGACATCGGCCAACCGGGCTCGGCTTGGCCTCTGGCCAAGCAGCATCAAAAGTTCTCATAATCACAGCGTTTTCTCCATCAGCCAGCCTCTCCAGGGCTGCCAAGTAAAACATCCAAAAGGCTAAGAGCTTATGATATCCTGTTTCCGGGGGAGTCAGCACGGCCTGGCCTTCAGGCCCCCCTCCCACCTGGGAGGAGCTGGGAGAGCTGTGTGTGTGTTGGGGGGCATACCTGGAGGGGCCACAGGAAGTACCGGAAGTCTCCGTTGACCCCAGTCTTGGAGAACATGCTGGCTGTGCCGCCTGTGGTTAAGGACAGGATGGCCAGCTTACCCTGTGGAGGACAGCACGGGATTGGGCGTGGACCCCAGGGAGGGTCGTCAATAGTGACTAGAGGGAAACCGAGGCCAGCTCCCCTGCCCCTCCCCTAACGGACAGACACACACTCCCATCTCTGTCCGGCCCAGTGGCAGGTGACAGCGACATCCGATGGGGCGGGGGAGGGACAGCCAGAGGGAGTGGGCCGGATGGACAGCACTGAGGGGCCTGATGCTCGGGGAGCGGGCTTCGGAGGCGTGGGTGCAGGGGGTTGGCTGGGAGGGTGCACGACGCCCGCGGCCAGCAGGGCCGGGCTCCCGGGGCTGGTCAGCAAAGGGCGGCGTCTCTTCGCGGCCTGAGACGCCTCTCACGTCTCAGCGCTTTGTTTGTGCACACTTGTTTTCTGAGGCTTTTGGAACTTGACCGTCGTCTGCTCGCACGGGAAACCCACAGCTACGACATGCTGCGCAGCGGCTGGGTCCACCATCCGCTCAGGTTATCCTGCTTTCAAGGTGGGTCCAGGCACTCAGAGGCGAACAGGTGCGCGGCCAGGCACGAGTCCACGCTGTGGAGCAGGCGTCCCCGGACCCCTGGCCGAGCACGCCGCCGGATGTGGACACCCTGCACCCTTTGCTGGAGGAAAGAGCCGTGACCCCAGGAACTATGCTTTCTCACCCGTGTAAGCCTTGCACACGGATGGTGCTCTGTGGGAGTTTGGTTAACAAAGGTAAACCAGAGATGACTTGCTGAGATGCCCCTTCCTTCTCTGGTGGACAAGGGTCCCTCATCCTGGGGGGTGGGGGTTGTACCTTGAGGAAGCCGTCATCGTAGGAGCCAGGGAAGTCGAAGGCAAAGCCCTGGCACAGCACCCTGTCCATCCAGCCCTTCAGCACGGCGGGCACGCTGAACCAGTACAGCGGGAACTGCGGGGGAGCAGGAGGGGGCGCTGGGGTGTCCGTCCACCTGGGGATTCGGGGGTGCTGCCTCCTCCCCGGCCTGGGCAGGCGGGTGCCCCCTGGGGCCGCAGGTGTGGGCAGCTTCTCCCCCTGCTCTGAGGTGTACGGAGTGGCGGTGGCAGTGGGCTGGGCGGGCAGGGCTGACAGCATCCTGGTGGCTGTCGAAGGTGGCTTTGGGTCCCTGTGACGTTGTGACTGTGGGCCCCTGACTGAGCCCGCTCTGGGGCAGCAGAACTGTGACCCCAGCCATGGGGCCAGGGGGAGGGTGCGGGAAGGAGCCTGCCCCTCTCCCTGCCTGGGGTGAGACGCGGCGTCTGGGAGTCGGGCCTGGAGGTTCCGAGGAGCTGAGCCCGACTCCACACAGCAGCAGGGAGGTCTCCCTGGAGCCGCTGTGGCCCCCACAGAGGCCCCAAGACCACGTGCAATGCTAGTGTCAGGGAAAAGGGACGGGCACAGGCAGCGATCCGTCCCCAGAGCGGGAAGGGAGCCCGCGCTGGGGGCCGCACACTGCGGCTAGCAGCGTCTCGGGAGAGGGTCTGCGCACAGCCAGCACCGCAACGAGAGGGAAAACCAACCTGGAATATCACCAGGTCGGCCTCCTGAAGCTTCTTCTGCTCCTCAATGATGTCGCTGCTCAGAGACCGCTTCTCGTAAGCCTTGTGGGTCTCCACGCCGTAGTTGAAGAAGCCAGGGTTGGAGAGGGTGCCTGGGGGAGCAGGACAAAGGCTCTCGCTCAGGGGCACGTCCATGGCTCGCCAGCCCTGCAAGGTCACTGAGACCTGACTGGGGCGCGGGCCCTGGGGTCAGACTGCGGACACAGAGGAACAGCTAGGGTCCTCAGCTTCGAGGAGCCAGAGTCCAGGAGGGACAAATAACCACACGGTTAACATGGAGCATGAGAGGGCAGCGAGCTCAGGGCAGCCCCGTGGCACACAAACCCCACAGCCCCGACGCGGCGGCCTCGCCCACGTGGGCAGCAGGCGAGCAAAGCGCCCCGGGGATTTGACGGCGGAGCAGGAGTCCCACCGGCGGTCTAGAGGACTGGAGGGGAGGGGCTCCAGTGGGTGAGGCAGAGGCACCGCCGCGCTGGCCAGAGGAGGGCCTCGGGGAGCTGCCGAGGGCCAGGGCGGGAGGCCGGGGGCCGCACATGGCCCGGCTGCAGGGCTGCAGCTCGGCCAGGGGGGCTCAGCTCTGCGTGCACATGGGTTGCGGTGGGGGCACATGGTTTATGCAGGAAACAGCCGTTTTCTCAATTTGGCTCTGAAAAGGCTGTGGCCTCAGCGATTATGGAGCAGGCCTGGTTGAGGCGGTGGGTTCAGGCAGCAGCAGGGCTGGGCCCTGAGGCAGGACCCCCGCAGTTAAACGGAAAGACGAGGCCTCGGTGCCCAGTGTTAACAGCGGTCACCAGTGGTTGAGGGTCTCCTTGTACCTCGCTGGGCTCTAACCTCATCATAACAGGCTGTTTCTACCTTTCATAACAACACGAGGGGCCAGGTAATTCCCAAGCGACCAGAGAGGAGTGGGGGGCTCAGGGTGGCCCCCCAGCACACAGACCTGCAGGGTGGCCCGAGTAGAGCCGGCCCCACCCTTGAGCGCCACGGCCGAGAGCATCCCGGGGCCTAGACTCCCCGGGGGCTTGCCTTCACTCAGAAGCTCGGCTGGGACCCTTCTGTGCGCGAGGCTGTGTGCTGAGCAGAGAGCCCGAGGAGGAGAGCCTGTGTCTCAGGCAGGCTGCCGCCCCCAGGTGTGGCGCCCACGGCGGACTCTGCTCCCGAGAGTGGTGAACAGATAGTGTGTGTGTGGGGGGGGCACATGTACTCCAGGTAAAATATAAAAGAACAGAGCAAAGCAAAGGTCTGCAAATATCGGGGAAATGGGAATATTTTTATCTGTGTGGGTGTGGACGCACTTTCTTAGTAAGACAGGAAATCCACAGTCATGCAGACACACCGACTCAGAGACTGAGACAGAAGATGGAGACAGCTGAGTCAACACGGGAACTGGTAAGTTATAACATGCGCCACGACGCAACAGTCGCTAACAAGACTCCTGAAAGCTCCAGAGAACAGAGCGCATCCCCATTCGTCCCTGTATCTACAGGGCTCCCAAGCTCTACAGGAACGCGTGCTTTGTTAACATCTGGAGGAGGACCTACCATGAGCCACACCGAAGAGCTCTGCCTGCTTGACCCTGGGGCCGCAGGCCAAGGAGGGTGTGTGAAGGGGCTCTTAAGAGTTCACCCTCTGCCCACTGTTCACCACACTTGAAATGCTGTTTCCGCAGAGCCCGTGTCTCACCTGATTCCCTGAACGCCAGTGGCCCCATCACACAGTACTCTCTGCCTCCCCAGACCCTGCTCTGTTGCTTTTCAGTGAAAAGAGCTGTTTGGTTTATTAAAAGAGAAAGACAAGGAGAGGCAAGGATACAACCATTACCACCAGTACTAAATGCTAAATCTGGGGTCTTGTTAACACAATTGCAAACAGGAGGGACCTAAAGGTATTTAATTTACTGGGAATTACTGGAAAGGCACAGGTGAAATTATTAGTTGCAGATGGTTTGACTGTGTATCAGGAAAGACCCAGAGAATTGGCTTAAAACTACGAACAGTGAGAAAGCCGTAGTGGCCGCACGCACGCGTGCACACAGACATGCACAGACCAGTCCTCTTCACGCAGAGAACAAAACCCAGTAAGAAAGATTTACGCAAGATCTGCATGAAGGAAACTCGTAAATACACCTGGAGGATCGTAGAAGAACGTGAACACATGAGGAACCACGCCTGTTGCTGGAACAGCAGGGAGTGGCACTGAGAAGTTCCGCTGTAAACAATCCGTTACCTTCAGAATCTTGCCAACTAAAGGCTGGAGCTTGCCATCTGCTCTACAGGGATTAAGTCACAAGCTGCTGTAGCCACTGATCTTCAGCACCCCCGGAAAGGAGTTCAGGGTGGAGATCAGGAATGAGACGCTCTATGCTCCAGGAAAAGGTAGAAAAACATGCCTTCAGATAGGTATTTTCAGAAGATTTTATGAGCCCAATTCTTGCAAGTCCTCATGTCTCTAAAGCACTGAAGTCACTAATGGTGACACCTGCTCCTCACGGCTAGCAGCAGCCTTCCGCCAAAATGTGGGCCTGATGACCACATGCCCCCCTCACCTGAATCCCACCCATCCTGACCTTCCCTCCAGCTCTCTGGAGCAGTTCCAGAGATAGCTGAGAGGCTGTCTCCCAGGCCACAGTCCTCACTTTATCCCGAACAAAACTTAATCACAACTGTCTTTCCTGGTGGTTCAGCCAATAAAGAATCTGCCCACAGTGCGGGAGGCCTGGATTTGATCCTTGGGTTGGGAGCACCCCCTGGAGGAGGGCATGGCAACCCACTCCAGTCTTCTTGCCTGGCGAAGGCCATGGACAGAGGAGCCTGGTGGGCTACAGTCCCTGGGGTCACAGAGAGTTGGACACGACTGAGCGACTCAGCACAGCACAGCTGGCGTGCTGTGCTTTTTATTTTTTCAGTCCACAATCTGGGAAGCTAATTCAAAAAATCTTTATGGGAAAGTCCAAGTAGCTGTAAAAACAATAAGGCAAATGAAGGTGCCCTGACTCTCGGAGATGGTACACGATGCGCCGAAATAGCGAGAGCCATGCGGTCCTGAGTCAGGGCCAGGAAGACAACAGCGGAAGACAAAGTGCAGGAGACTCTGAGACGCGTGGGATTCAGGGCTCGACAAAGGCGGCTTTCTAAGGCAGACAGCTAGATAATGTAATAAGTGGGGATGAGAGCTGAGCGCGCACTTGGGAAAACCTGGATCCACACCTCACATCACACACTGAAATAAACTCTGAGTAGAGAACGTGCTTACTTGTAAAAAGGGGAACCTGCCAAACACTATAGCACCTTCCAAAAATAAGCATAGAGTTTGTGTGGCACAAAACGCAAGGTCTAAATTAGCAACTAAGCAAAAGTAAACAGAAGCCAGCACCGCAAAGCCGAAACTACAAATACACTGGGTAAAAATGCGTTTACAATTCATGCTTCAAACTCTACACCAGAGGCCGTTTCCCACCTGTCAATTGGCAGTTATCAAAAACTCCGTAAAACAAGGAAAGGAGCACTTGCGAACACTGTGGGTTGGAGAGTGAACTGGTACAGCACTCACGGAAAGCAGCTCAATATTGTCGATGAAAATTCAAAACACACGTTCCCTCTGCCCAGCAACTCCATTCTAGATACACTCGCACGCGTGGGAAAGCATGCGGCCGCCACTTTTGCTGCGGTCCTGTTATCACAGCAAAAGTGAGAAGCAGCCGGAACTGCACGAGCGGGCACTACTGAAGCCTCGGTACCTCCAGACAACGGCAGAAAGAGGGAAAGCACCACGCAAGGCGGCATACAGGAGCACGTGCTCCCATTTTTAAAAAGCGGAGAGAAAAGCCGTTATTCTGTTAACTGCTTTAGGTGCCCCCAGAGACGGCACAAACTGGCCCCAGAAAGATGCAGAGGCAGTGGGAGACCCCGGTTCCTGTGGGAGCCGGGAAGCTGGCTGGCTGGGGCTGCGGGAAAAGCCGTGCGCTGCGGACCTTTTCGACATGAGAATTGTACACCACCTCCAATGATGAGTTTTGTTTACAAACTTTTTTTTTAACTAAAAAAAAAAAAAAAATTCCAAGAAGACAAAAAATACTCCTAACAATCTGATTTAAAAATGGGCAGAGGATTTGAACAGGTATCTTTCTGAGGAAAACACAGATGGCCAACAGGCGTGTGAAAAGACGCTCAACAGCACTGATTATCAGGGACACAAAGCAAAATCATGGCGAGACACCACCTCTTGCCGGTCAGAATGGCTGTCAGCAAGACAAGACACCCAGTGCTGCCGAGGACGTGCAGGAAAGCGGACCCTCGTGCGGCCAGTGTACGGTGAAGCCACCGTGCGGAACAGTGTGGAGAGTCCCCAAGAAAGTTTAAAAAAAACAACCCAGAGCATTTATGACTCACCAGTGATATCCTTCCCTGTGGCCCTGGGCTCAAAGTTCATGGCATAGAGGTCAGAAACGGTGACGGTGCAGCCCTGCTGGCTCAGCTCAGCCACCGCCACGTCCTTCAGGGACCCGTTCAAAGACCTGGGCTCTTGGTGTGCGTAGACGATGAGCACTTTCTTACCTAAATCCAGACAAGAAACCATTTCTCTTGAAGAATACTTCCTCTGTCAAAGCTCCACAAGGACCCAGCTGATAGGAGGACACACACAACGGCTGAAGCTAAGTGAGAAAGACCGACGCTTTTTGCGGGAGACGGCGGTAAACCAAGGAGCATTTTCAGAACCTGGCTGTATCAGTTCACCACTGCTCGAGTTTACCAACATAGGAGTCAAGTTACAGTTCCCCAGGAATAACACGACTGCATTCTTTTAAAGCCCAATCTCTTCTGGTTATCCACTACGAGATGTTTCAGCCATGTGGCCTAAGCTCAGAATAAGAAACTACTGTGACTCATCTTTCCTGCTAACCCCTTGTTGGCAGGTCAGTCGCTGACACACAGCTCTGCTTCCTTCCTCTCCACTGAAAACTGACACATAGATATATTAAAAAAAAAAAAAAAAAAAATCAGATCCTGAGTCCCATGGGGAGGCAGGGCCTGCATGAAGCCCGGCTTCGGTGGAAAGCCTAACAACAGAGGCTCCACCCACTGCCTGGCGGTTGTCATTCATACCAACAGTCTCTGAAGCTGCACGGAGAAGGCAATGGCACCCCACTCCAGTACTCTTGCCTGGAAAATCCCATGGACAGAAGAGCATAGGAGGCTGCAGCCCACGGGGTCACAAAGAGTCAGACACGACTGAGCGACTTCCTTTCATGCAGTGGGGAAGGAAATGGCAGCCCACTCCAGTGTTCTTGCCTGGACAATCCCAGGGACGGCGGAGCCTGGGGGCTTCCCGTCTATGGGGTCGCACAGGGTCGGACACGACTGAGGCGACTCAGCAGCAGCAGCAGCTGGAGCCGCACTGTCCTCCTTCAGGACATTCTCCAAGGTCGAGTGCCAGTTCCTTCTAGAAGGCAGCTGTAGGGATGTGTTTAAATTTTCTGTGGGAACCTCTTAAGACTAAAATATTTAAACTCTTGATCCATATTATTCTGTTTAGGCCCTTAAGGAGAAAATATAAATGTTAGTTTGAAGCAAAGAGCTTTGGGGCACTCAGCAGAGTGTAAAGGTTGAAATGCACGAGTGAAATTAATGATTAACAGTTTTAATGTCTCAGACTCATTTGTTATAAAGGAACTTGGGGGTTTAATAGGAAACAGGATACAAATGAAATATCCACAGTGATGGTTCTCAACCAGGGAGTGTTACCTCCCAGGGAGTGTTTCACAACATCTGGAGACATGTCTTGCTTGTGGCATCTGGCGGGAGGCGCTGCTGCGGAACACAGCTCGGGTCAGGACCCCCCGGCAGAGCACTCTCTGGCCCCAGATGTCAGCAGTGCCACAGTTCCCTGGTGGCTCAGATGGTAAAGTGTCTGACTACAATTCAGGAGACCTGGGTTCGATCCCTGGGTCGGGAAGTTCCCTGGAGAAGGAAAAGGCAACCCACTCCAATACTCTTGCCTACAAAATCCCTTGGATGGAGGAGCCTGGTGTCCATGGGATTGCAAAGAGTCGGACATGACTGAACGATTTCACTTTCAACGTACAACATATGTGTAAAATAACGTGAATTTTTATGTTATGAAATGCAAGGGTTTTCATGCTATGGTGCTGAACAAAAAGATGTCACAATGGGATGCATGCGTCATGCGGCATTTCTAACCATGGTCACTCCCGGGGCTCAGTCACTCAATATCTATTGATTGAGCAGCTATTATGTCCCAGGGGGTCATCCCAGAGGCTGGAGGCAAAGCAAAGACAAGATAAGCATTCTATTTTGGTGGGGCTGAAATGAACAATAAAACAAGAAAATACAAAACAAGATAATTCCAGGTAGCAGTCCACATTATAAACAACTTTTACACACGAGTGTTGTCTGGAGTTTTAATAACAAATTATTCAATTTCTAATAAATTTTTCATTTAACAAAGTTTAACTCCCCCATAGCTAACAGTCACCTGCCATGTCCCAGGAAGATGGGTATTCTTCTCTCTGAATCCTGCCGAGAGGAGGGTGTGCTGTTTTGTTAGTCCTGGGTGCAGGGGGCCCTGAGCTCTCAGGCACGGTCACTCTCAGTGATGCCAGTGACCTAGAAGAGGAAACAAATGCTGAGGGAGGTGGAGAGACATGGTGGGCAGCTCGATGTGCAGCCGTGGGCAGGCTGAGGCAGGGGAACAGCAAGCGTGAGGCAGCGTTGGGACTGGCCTGGGGAGCTCAGATAGCCTACACGGGACATGCGGTTACAACAGAGCTGGGTGGTGGGAGATTCCGTCCAAGGGCTGGGCGGGTCAGAAGTGCACGAGTGAAGACTTTATCCTGAGCCTGGCAGAAGCCCCAGGAGCATGTCCGGAGAGTGATGGGCTGCAGACTCAGGGAGCACCTTCTCCTGAGGTCCCCGGGGTCAGGGCCCAAAGACAGTCTAGTTTAGGAAGAAAAGCTTTCATTTCAGTGCTGACAGCAGGGGAGGCATCCCCTTATCTCTCTGCCTGGTCCAGTGTACCTAGTTACATCACCTACCAGGCCGCTGGAGGCCTCGGAGTTCTGACTCCTCGTGGGGTCCAATTCTCCTAGTTGTACAGAATGAGAAACTGAGGCCCAAGAAGCAGGCCACTTGTCCAGCACTTCCCTACTGACCTTGCGCCACAGCAGGGAGAGCCGTCTCCTTCCGTGAAGAGGGCGCCCTTATCAGGCAGACAGGAAAACAGAAGCGTGTCGCTGTTAAACTACATACATCACCCCACACCAAACGGACTCACACCCTTTATGCACTCTATTTCGTTCCAGCCTCCTCGACCGCTCCTCTCCCGGGCTCCCTCCATCCCCCCTGGAACCGTAAAGAGCGGCGCAGGAAGCACACACCACATACATGTCCCACTTCTTGGATTTTCTGGCTGAGATTCTCAGGGAACTAAGGTTGGAGAAGCTGAGTTTCGGGTCCTGGCACCCGGGGCAAAGGCCGAGCCGGAACCCCGAGAGCCCAGGCCAGGCCTCCGAGCCGCCTGCTCGCGGACCCCAGGCGGCCCCTTGCCGTCCGCGCGTGGCGTCAGCGCGGGCCGAGTCCAGGGCCGAGGGCAGCGGCTGGGGGCAGCGACGGGCCTGCGCACACCCGCGCCCCAGGCCTCGCAAGTGCAGGGGGAAGCTCGGGCACGCGGGGGTGGAAGCCCGCGGAGACCCTGGCCCCGGGAAGCGGCCCCCGGAGAGCGCGGACACTCACCTCGGCCAAAACGCCCGAGTACGACCGGCAGGACGAGACTTCCCTCTGGGAGAACGTCCAGCGTCCACGCCACGATCCGGCCGCGCGGACTACGCACTCACAGGCGTCGCGAGCGGACAATGCGGGCGCGCTCCGCAGGCCTGGACGCGGGGCCCTGCCGGCGGGGCCCCGCCCATGCCCCGCCCACGAGCGCCGAGGCCACGCCCCCCGCCTCTGTCCGGAGCGCAGCCCCGCCCCCGACCTGTCCGGACCTCTCCTCGCGCCGCCCCGGCATAAGCCCCGCCCACACGCCCTTCGCCCCGCCCCTACCCTGTCCTCGCCCCTGGGAGCCGGACCCGGCTCCGCTCCGAGGCAGCTGAAGGGATGGCAGTTCTGGGAAGGGGGTGCGCCGTGTCCGCCCCTCCCGCCGCCTCTGCCCCTAGGCCCACTCAGGGTCAGAGCACTCAGCCGTAAAAAGGGTGAACGATCGGGGCCTCAGCAGCCGGGGCAAATTTGCAGAGAAATACGCTGCAGGAAAATCGCCAATCCCTGAGGGTCCCCCCTGAACGATCACGTTTATGTATCATTCTCGAGATGAGATTCTAGAAACGGAGAGCAGGTTGGTGGTTGCCGGGTTTCTGGTGGGCAGGTGTGATTCTAAGGGGCCTTGTGCTGATGGGAATGCGCCGTGTGTGACCGTTCAGGCGGTGGCGCTGTTCTGTGGTCTGGCCTGACGTTCTTATTGGGGAGGCTGGGGGTAAAGGGCGCACAGGCAGGTTCAAGGCCAAGGAGATCCCCGGAAGGCAGAGAGACACCGAACTGGAGCCTGCAGACGTGTGCGGGAGGGCTTCTGGTGGGCACTTTGGGCCAATTGTCTCTTTTCTCTCTCTCTAGCACTTTCTGGCCTGCACCACCTCATTTGTAGACCCCCTGCCATTGGGACTCACTAGAGGACCCTCCCAAACTCTGCCTTGATTTCTGGTGTCCCGGGATGGCCCTTGGGGCTCTCCTGGTGGCTCAGACGGTAAAGAGCCTGCTTGCAATGCAGGAGACCCAGGTCTGATCCCTGCGTCGGGAAGATGCTCTGGAGATGTTCATGGCAACTCACTCCAGTACACTTACCTGGAGAATTCCATGGACAGAGGGTCCATGGGGTTGCAAAGAGTTGGACACCACTGAGTGACTAACTCTTTCACTTTCAGGATGGGCTGAGAGAGCGAAGGCTGGTTCCCCTTCGAGCATAACATTCCTGATGCAAACAGCTGCAGCGTCTGCAGCGTCTGGGCGGTCTGTCCGAGGCTGCCGTCTTTCTTGGGTTCATAGTGAGGACGTGGTCTCTCTATGCGTGACATGCCCTCATGCCAGCAGCAGACAGGCCACCTTATCTTGTGAGCCTGGGAGGTGCTGGGGGCCGTTTTCATTTTAGAATGACCTTTGCCTGAGGGAAAAGCTGTGGAGGCATTTCCAAATGTACCAGAATGTCCTCAAAGACGAGATCTGGCTTAGTTTTCTTCCCTCTTTCTCGTCAGACTGAGATGATGTCCCCAAATCCTCTTTGAGTCACATGAGATGATTGCAACTAAGAAAGGCGGATGCAGGGACTCCGGGGTAACCTTCCAAGGGGGGGGTGACTGACCCTGTTGTCCCTTGGGAGGGGGTTGTTCACATCTTTGGTGTCATGAGGTTGTGGTTGTTTATGCAAAGTCATGTTCAACTCTTGCGACCTCATGGACTGTATAACCTGCCAGCCTTCTCTGGGATTTCCCAGGCAAGAATACTGGATTGGTTTGCCATTTCCTCCTCCAGGGGATCTTCCCAACCCAGAGATGGAACCTGCATCTCCCACTTGACAGGCAGATTCTTTACCACTGAGCCACCAGGGTGCTGTGAGGACCAATAGGGAAAACAGCCGGGCCTCCCGGTGACTGTGGAGCCGCAGGCAACCAGGCTGGGAGCCGTCCAGACCCTGGTGTGGAGTGGAAGTGCTGGGCCGGAAGGGAGATCAAGATGCGACCCCGCCTCTGAAAACTCGCAGGTCGGGGGAGCGTCTGGGTCCAGCCGCGCTTTGATCCTAGTCCGCGAAGAGGCAGCACCATCTGGCGGCCGCGCGCGGGAATCGCAGGTGCGGAGGGGACGTCGCCCTCTGGACAAGGTCAGCTGGCCGGCGCTCCCCTGGGTCTTCAGGATGGTGAAAGCGCCAGCGGTGGATTGGATAGGGGCCCGTCTGGCGAAGAGAAATGTGATTCCCTGCTAATCTGGCGTTTACTGCACACAGGACATTGCTACTGTGAGCCTACGGAGGAGGCGGTGCTATTAAAACGAGATATGCAGATACAGCATCGACAGCAAGCATGACCTCTAAGGGTCGTAAGTGGAGTGTTCACTTCACCCCTTGCAGAGCAGAAAGAGGCTTAGGCTTCCGGCGGGTGTCGGGGGGGAGGGGGGAGGCAGTTAAGCCAGCTGCATACTTCTTTGCCTCAGTTCAGTTCAGTTCAGTTCAGTCCAGTTCAGTTCAGTTCAGTCGCTCAGTCGTGTCCGACTCTTTGCGACCCCATGAATCGCAGCACGCCAGGCCTCCCTGTCCATCACCAACTCCCGGAGTTCACTCAGACTCACGTGCATCGAGTCGGTGATGCCATCCAGCCATCTCATCCTGGGTCGTCCCCTTCTCCTCCTGCCCCCAATCCCTCCCAGCATCAGAGTCTTTTCCAGTGAGTCAACTCTTCTCATGAGGTGGCCAAAGTACTGGAGTTTCAGCTTTAGCATCATTCCTTCCAAAGAAATCCCAGGGTTGATCTCCTTCAAAATGGACTGGTTGGATCTCCTTGCAGTCCAAAGGACTCTCAAGAGTCAGCTGCCCCTTATTTTGTGTTTCAGATGAAAATTAATATTGAGGGTTACCTCAAGACTAATCGAAGTAGCTTGAACGTTTTCCTAGAGAAGTAGTTCCTTTTGGTTTTATTTAACGGCTTTTCTTTCCTCTACGAACATCATCCACCTTCTTTTGGGAAACAAACTTCCTGAGAACTCAGGTTGTGTTTGTAAATATATTTATCCACCTCTCTGCCTGGCCGCACTGGGTCTCGGCTGGGCGTATGGGATCTAATTCTCCCACCAGGGATCAAACCCCGGGCCCCTGCATTGGGAATGTGGAATCCTATCTCCTGATCACCAGGGAAGTCCCTCTAGTTAATCTTTTTTTTTTTTTTTTTTTTTATGGTGGTAAAATCTCTGTAACAAAAGATCTGTCGTTTCAACCATTGTAAGTACACAACGGTATTAATTATATTCAGTGGCATTAATTACATTCAGAATGCCATGCAATGTCACTATTTTTACTTCTGAAAATTTGTCATCATCCCAAACAGAAACTCACTAATCCTTAAGCAGAAACTCCAAACTCCCCACTCCACCCAGGCTCTGTACCGATAATCTTTCTGCTTTCCATGAACTTGCCTGTTCTCGATGTTTCATACAATTGGGATCATGCAACAGGCGGCCTTTTGCTCTGGGTTTCTTCACTGAGCACAATGTTTTCAAGGCTCATCCGTATCATGACATGCATCAGAACTTCACTCCTTTTTGCTGCTGAATAATATTCTACTTCATGCACATACCACAGTTTATCCTTCCATGTGTTGTTTTAACCTTGCATAGGTTGATGGACACTTGGGTCATTTGGCTGTTGTGAATAATGCTGAAATAATTATTGGGGCACAAGTGTCTGAGCCCCTTTTAAAAAAATCTGGGTGTATACCAAGGAGTGAAATCGCAGCATCGTGTAGTAACTGTTTTGCTTTTTAAGGAACTGCCAAACTGGTTTCCACAGTGGCTCCACTGTTTTGGAGTAGGATATGGCAATCCCCTCCAGTTTCTTGCCTGGAGAATTCCATGGGCTGGCTACAGTCCATGAAGTTGCAAAGAGTCAGACACGGCTGAGAGACTAACACGCCACGTCCGCTGCTTTACGTTCCGACTGATTTCTCTACATTTCTCATCATCTGCTATGTTGCTTTTCTTTGTATTATTGTTTTAGCTGCGCTGATGTTTTTCCTAATGTCTCACTGTGGTTTTGTTCAGCATTTCCCTGGTGACTAATGATGTTCAGAATCGTTTCTTGTGCTCACTGGCCATTTGTTTACCTTTGATGAAATAGCTATACAAATCCTTTGTCCATTACGTAATTGGGTTGTTTGTCTATTTGTGGTTGAATAATAGGAGTTCTGTATATACTGTGGATGTTATCAGATTTATAATTTGCAAGCATTTTCTCCCGTTCTGTAGGTTGTCTTTCACTTTTGGGGGGAGGGTCCTATTTCTCTAAAAGCAATTAGCCAGAGTTTCCCTTAGTTCCCTCCCATAGTTACTCCTTGCTTGCTGCTGCGTTCCCGAGGAAGAGTTGGAAGATGGTTTGGAGGCATTGTCTTTGCTCAGGGAACAGGCTGGTTGTCTGAGTCTTTTCAGGTTTCTTTGGACATTTCAGGACGAGCAGATGTCTCATGTTTTCAGGGTGTCCCTTGTCTCCCTTTGAAGATCATCCAACCCCGGAAATCTCAAGAAGCAACACAGCGGCTTTTCTCAAATGTAACTAGAAGAGATCGACCTGGCCAGTTTCGTTAGGAAATTAGCTATTATGATGATTCCCATACAAAACCCCTGGTTTCTGAGAACTTTCACTTCCTGTGGTATTTTGGGAAGACCTGCTGCTTGTCAAGAGTGATTGAGCTAGATTCCTCAAATGCTGTGGCTGGAATTCTAATGGCAACATGTCGTGAACTGGCTATTTCATTAATAAATCGGAAATGGATAATGTGCCCACGAAATGGGAATCTGGAGACCAGATTCAAGTAAAAAACTCCATGACTAAATAGGTTTTCGATGTTAAGTGGCCAGTCAGGCCATGAATAATCGACTCATTAAAAACGAGAATGCAGGCATCTCGTATTTTAACTTATTTTAAATCATCGACTCATTGGACATGAGTTTGAGCAAACTCCAGGGAAGTCTGGCATGCTGCAGTCCATGGGGTCGCAAAGAGTGAGATGTGACTGAGCGACTGAACAACAATTCAGCAGTTAGCTGACAATCCAATACTGGCAAATTCAACATGCTTTCTGAAATTACTTTTGCATGTACTTACTTGGACCCAAGCAAACCTATAACTCCCTGTTTCTACCCCAAACCAATAAGAGTGTTTTGGCAACTGTGGGAATACAGATATTAAGCTCTCACGGCACACAGTGACCTATGGTGGGTGAAAGTTTGATTAAAAATTAGAAGTAAAGGGTACTTTCAAGACTGTACTACTGGAATTGCAAATATATTTTGGCAAAATTCTGTTCTATGACTTATCTTCCTACTTCATGATAAGTGTTGGATGAGAGGATGTGAACTGAGTAAGTCTCGCTGCTATTCAAGGACAAGCTAGAATGGCACTTGCTATTTCTGGGTAATTACCAGAAATAAGAATAGTGTGGGTTTGTGCCGTTAGCACTAACCCAGCGCTTACTGAGTGCCCGCAGTGTGCTATGTTCCTTATGTGGATGAGCTGACTTAGTCCCAACGGCAGCACCGTAATGCAGTTTCTATTGTTATTTCCATTTCACAGATGAGAAAACTGAGGTCCAAAGAGTCTAGTAAAGATGCAAAGCACCCTGGCTCCAGAGCCCACCTTAAACTATGATACTGAATTGAGGATAAGTGTCCCCAGTGATAGGGCTGAAAGGGGGTGCAGGGACGTAGGAGGTTGTTCACTTCTCATAAGGTTAAGAAAAAGAACATAAGCCGAAACCACATTCCCTGCAACAGTAGAGTCTGTTTCTGAAGGAGCTGAGAATCGAAGGTGTGCTGAGACGTGCGGTTCTCTGACTGCTCAGCGCTGCACACAGCAGCGGACAGCAGCGAGAACCCCAGGAAGAAGTCCGCCCCCTCGTAGGGGCGGAAGCAGCCTCTGGCGCACGTGTACGCGGCTCAGAGCGGTGAGTACGCAGAGCGGTGAGTACGCAGAGCGGTGAGTATGCAGCACTCCTGAGCCTGTGTGCATTGTGGGTGGCCCTTAATCCAAGCTTGGTTTCCGGTGTTTCTTTCTTGATAATGTCCTTAGACACATACAGTTTTTCAATTGTGATGAAATCCAATTCATCTATTTTTTTTTGTTTTTATCTTGAACTTTTGGTGTCATATCTAAGAGCCCATTGCCAAGTCCAAAGATCCTGGACATTTACTCCTGTGTTTTCTTCTACCAGTTTTATAGTTTAGTTCTTATATTTAGGTTTTTGATCAATTTTGACTTATTTTTGTAAGGGGAGAACTTCATCCGTGAGTATGGAAATCCAGTTGTCCAGAATCACCTACGGGAGAGAACATCTGTCCCCCGTTGAATGAAATCAGTTGACCATCGATGTTTTAAATGAGGTTTCTTTTATTTGTTTTCACAAAATGATCGTGTGTGGTTTTTTTCCTCTTCCTACTATTCATGTGGTGTGCGACAGGGATAGACTCTCTTATGTTGAGTCACCATTGTATATCCTTGAACTAAGGCCCTCTTGGTCATGATGTGTAATCCTTTTGATATCTTGTTGGATGCAATTTGCCAGTATCTTGCTGAGGCTTTTGCATCAATATTCATACGGAATATTGTTCTATAATTGTATTTTCCCGTGGTGTCTGTGTCTTGCTTTGGTGTTGGCCTATGAGTTCACAAGTCCCCCCCTCCAACTCCCCCCCCCCCCACCACCAGTTTCCTGTAAGAATTTGAGAAGGGTTAGTGTGAGAATTTGCCAGGGGGCTACCTGGTCCTGGAATCTGCTGGGAGGTTTTCCTTTTCCTTTTTAAAAAAACTTAACATTAAAGTGAGATATTTGGTTTGTGGGGAGTCAGTGAGGGAACTTGAGGAGTTAAGAATTATGTATAATTTAATTCAGGCCCATACGACCTCATGACGATGTAACAGTTTCTTAATTCATTTCTTGCAATAGACTTTCCCATATTCTGGTCATTCCAAATATTATGGTAATTATGTTTCCTAAATCATTGCTTTTCCTTGTCACACAATACTCAAAAAGTGCGAATGTCTTCCTGTTGCTTGTAGAATTATTCATAATTTTTAAAAATTCACGAATTTTAAACTGATAATTAAATTAATAATTTTAAAAGTGTAAATAATTGTAGAATTATTAATAATTTCAAAAAATTTTAGCATTCTACTCAATCTTCCTTTTGACTCTTTCTCACCTAAGCTCTAAATCAGCTGCTTCTCCTGCGCTTATGGGAATTGTGTTCCAGGGAGACTGGTTCATTCATTCTCATTTCTATAACTGCTTCTTTCTGGCTAAACCTGAAATAACTGTTTAAGAGCAAAGCCCTACCAATGATAAGCCATGATCTTGAGCAGTCATCCCAAAGATACATATGTGTGCATTTTCAATTCATGTTGGGCTTTTAAATAAAGAGGCTTTAAGTGGAGACTCGAATGCTGATGTGGCACGTTCTGCCTCAGTGCAGATGTACATGGCCCGTGTTTTTCCCAGGCCTTAGGGGCAGAAGCTAATGATCAGGCTCTGTGAACGCCTTTTGTTCCAGGGAGAAGTGAAACAAATTTAGTGTAGTGTCTCCGCCGTTCATCTCTGAAAGTCCCGCTGGAGCCTCCTTCCCCTCCCTCCTTCCAGCAACCCCGGGGCCTGACCAGGTTGCCCTCATCAGCTCTTCCTTCCAGGCCCCAGCCCCAGGCACGGCCCTGCCCACCGCCTGCCGCCTTTCCCCTGGAGCACCGCTGCACGGACACCCCGCGCCAGGGAGCAAACCTCCGCCTCCCACCCCTGCGCTGCTGCAGAGCCATCTTCCCGGTGCACCGCTCTGCTGTGTGACCCCGGCGCTCGGAATCCTCCAGGGACTCCCGCAGCCCGTCAGATAACACCCGCACGTGGAGGCCTGACAGACGAGGCCCTTCGTAGGCGTCCGGCCCGAACGGCCTCGTGTTTGTGGCCCAGCAGCAGTAACTTGTGTGTCTCCCCGGCCATGCCAGGTTTTCGTTTTCCCATCGCTGGTTTGGAAGCCCCTCCTCCCGCGGTCCTCTGGGCTCATCCTCCTCTTCTCATCTCCGCCGAGGGCAGTGGGTTCGGGACCCCCTCTCCGAGTCTCCAGCCAGGCTTCTTGCTGTGTCTACTCACGCTGCCCCTCAAACGCAGCGTCACCACAGCACTGTGGTTTAGTTGCTAAGCCATACCACGTCAAATGCCATTTATTTGCATGTCTGTGCGGGAAGAAACCTCAGTTCTGTCTTTCCCCAAATGGGTAAGAACCCAGTTCCTCCCTCCCGGGGTCTCTCTTCCTTATTCCTCACACAAAGCATTTCCCTGCTGACTCTTCTGGTGGTGAAATGTGTGGGAGGCTTTCCCACACCAGTCAGTTCTCACGACACCAGCTAGGTGTCCTACAGTTTAAGTTGATTCCGACGCTTTGTACCTGGAGACAGGGTCAGATCCCAGAGGCTAAGGGCTCAGCCCCGCAAGGCCGCTCGCTTGTCCCCCAAGTACCAGTCTGTCACAAGTGACCCAGAGCTCCTGTCTGGTATGACGACAAATCGGAGGTTCCCAGGACCCCCTCCTCAGATTTGATTAACTTGCTAGAATGGCTCCTAGAACTCAGTGAAAGGCTTACTCATCTTCACCTATTTACTAAAGGATGTGATAAAGGACACTAATATAAAGAGCCGTGCAGGGCGAGGTCTGGGTGGGTCCCAAGAGTCTCTGTCCCCATGGACTTAGGGTGCGTTCCCTCCCCGGGTGGATGTGTTCATCCACCTGGAAGCTCTCCAGGCCCCACACTATTCGGATTTTATGTACAGAGGCTTGATCAATTATTAACTCCATTTCCAGACCTTCTCCCTTCTCAAGAGAATGCAGGGGTGAGGCTGAAGTTTCCAAGCTTCTCATCATGGTTTGGCCTTTCTGGGGGGGAGCCCTCATGCAGGAGCTCCACCCAGAGTCAGCCCATGCGAACCGAAGACACCCCATTTCCTGTCACCCAGGAAATGACACAGGGTCCAGGAGCTCCGTGTCAGCAGCTGGGGTCAGAGGCCAAATTCTAGAACAAAAGACTCCCAGTGTTCTTATCACTTAGAAGATCAGCAGAGTTTCAGGGACTCTGTGCCAGGGGCTGGTGGCAGATACGAGTCGCATTTTTTTCTACTCTCTCACAATATCTATCTGGTATCCCAAGGCCGGGAAAGGCCGGGACTCTGTCTCCTACCATGACGTCCCCAGACCCCAGTGCAGCTTCTGGCCTACAGCCGGTGCTCAATAGCAGGCTGTGGAATGGGGCCTTCCCTGGGGGTCCAGTGGTGAAGAATCTGCCTTCCAAATGCAGAGAATGCGGGTGCAATCCCCGGTTGGGGACCTAAGATCCCACCCACCCCGGGGCAACCCTGCACACAGCAACTAAGACTCCATGTGGCCGAAGACATAATAAATGAAAAAGAATAAAAGATAAGTTCTGTAAGTTACACATAAAAAAAAAAGTTTCTGGAACGAATGAAATAGTCATCTCACCGGCTGGTGTTGTCACCGTGGGCATTTCATGAATTCTGGGTGTTCAGGTAAAAAGCCATTCAGGGCGATCGCAGTCATCACGTCATCTGAGAATGCTCTGTAGACGAGCCCAGGGCTTGCCCGGCCGCGCGGCCCAGATGGCTCACAGGAGGAGCGGCCCCAGGTCCTTGCGCAGGTCTCCCGTTGCCTTTGGAGTCAGGGGCGCCCCGGAAGGGCGGGCAGTGTGTGCGCTGCTGCGACCTGGCGGGGAGGGCAGGGCGGAACGGAGGCCGAAGGCAGAGCGCTTCCCTCCCCCCGCGTGCGCTCTGCCCCCTCCTGATGAGGGGCTCGGGTGGGCGACCTATGGGCGGATGGACACCTAGAATGTGCTGAAACTGCTTGCTTTCTTTAGAAGAAGGAAAATGTTCTGAGCACGCTCCCCAAGCAGGAACAAGGGAAAATGCATATCTCATGTCCCTTTTGGCTTTCGTCCAGACGCCTGTGGGACATTAATGAATGGAAACCCTGGGTAAACAGACAGGGGACCGGCAGGGGGCGCCCTCGCCCTGCAGCCACAGCGGAGCCCCACGGTGGAAGGGAGAGGCCCCTTCCTGCCCGCCAGGACTCGGCCGTGAGAAGCCCAGGCTCTGTGTACCCAGCCGGCCGGGCCCGTGTCCCCTCTATGAAAGCTGCTCCTTCCCTTGCCGGGTGGGGTCTTGCATGTGGCCGCCACGGCAGAGAGCCTTAACTGCAATTCCCTGCTGATCCCGAATTGAATAAACCCAACTTTGGTGATTGATAGGGAGGCCTGGCGTGCTGCGATTCATGGGGTCGCAAAGAATCGGTTGCAGCTGAGCAACTGAACTGAACTGAACTGAACTGAACTTTGAGGCAGAAACACCTGCAGTCTGTTTGCTTCAGGTCAACAGACGCAAGCTTGCATTTTGGAAGGTAACCTCCTACCCTTCGTGAGAAACCCAGCACGTCGTCAAGGCCATCCGGCTCCCGGAACACTAGGCCTGGCCAAGAAGGCACCCTCCTAAACCTCCAAGGCCATGCCCTACAGAGCAGGTCCTATTTCAGGCCCCGTCCCCCAGGCACCACCTGCCAGGGTGGCAGCATCTGGGCGGTCTTGGCACGACCCGGGCAGGACAGACCAGCGGAAATCGGCCTCGTAACAGCTGAGCCCTGCTTGCCACAGTTTTTGTTTGTTTCGTTTTGGCAGCTTCGTTGCCACAGGGCCCAGTGAGGACTGACTGCTCTGATCAAGCCACTAGGACTCTCTCGGCATTTGAGGAGGCAGTTCTTGGGGCTTCCCACGAAGATTCACCCAGCTCCCTTCCAGGACGCTGCACGGTGGCGGGCCCGGACAACAGGCCCTGGCTCATCTTGCTCTTCACTTCTTGTGACATGAGTCACCCAGATGATTCCAGAGAAAGTGAGTATCTCTAGATGAGAAAAAAGTAAGGCTGGGGGAACTTCTATTCAGTTATTTCACTATTTCTTAAAATTTTATGATCAGCAATGTTAAAAAATCTTGAGTAACGATTCCCTTAATTTAACTCAGATTTTAAGTGAGAGCATAACTGCAAAATAAATAACAACTAACTAACTGGGTCCAGTAAAATGACTGAGACCCATATTCTGAAGACCATCTTCCAGGTTTCAGGTGATTCAAGCTTAGACGGAGCCCCTCCATGCCTCACAGACCTCACCTGTAGGCACCTGTCTTCCAGGTGCTGGGTTGACATGTGCAGCTGGAAAGAACAAATTTCATTGGAGCCACTAGACTAAAGACCTAAAATAATAACAAATACTTACCAAGCTAGAAAAAGCAGTGTTACTTTGCTTCACTCTTGTGAACGTGGAAGTTGCTCAGTCGTGTCTGACTCTTTGTGACCCCATGCATTGTAGCCAGCCAGGCTCCTCTGTTCACGGAAATCTGCAGGCCAGAATACTGGAGTGGGTAGCCATTCCCTTCTCCAGGGGATCTTCCCAGCCCAGGAATCATCAGGGTCTGCTGCATTGCAGACAGATTCTTTACCAGCTAAGCTACCAAGGAGCCCTCGCTCTTGTACTCTTGACAAAATAATCGTTTTCCGGTTTAGATTTTCCTAATATTTTACAGCTGTTTCTGATTGCCACCATTCAGAAGGCATGTGACACGCTCATCTCCATTCTGTCCTTAGAACACAAACTGCCTTCCAGTTCCTGCGGCTCGGGCCAGCACCCCGCCCTCCTCCCTGTCCCTCTGATTCCCTCGACTCAGGCTTGTTAGGGCAGTGTTGATCTGCGGGGAGGAGCAGCTCCTCACCCTCCTAATTCTCCACTTCCTCGTCAATCAAAGCAGACAGTACCGGCCCCTTCTGGACACTCCAGTCGGCTTCCACCTGCCCTTCTCCTCCTCAGTCTTCCTGCCTAGGAGCCCTTTTCATTTTGTTAGTGCTGATTAGCTCAGCTGATAAAGAATCCGCCTGCAGTGAGGAAGACCTGGGTTCAATCCCTGGGTTGGGAAGATCCCCTGTAGAAGGGAAAGGCTACCCACTCCAGCATTCTGGCCTGCAGGATTCTATACATGAACCATACAGTCCTTGGGGTCGCAGAGTCGGACACGACGGAGCGACTTCACTCTCCCTCTGGCGGGGCCTCCGCCTCTGGCCCCAGCTATGACTGACACACAGGCGCAGCTGGGCCGGTGAATCCCGCCTGCGGCTCCTGCGCCTACGTCCCCCATCCTGCTCTGTTCCTACTTGTCTCCTGGGCACCTTCACTTCATGCTCCGCAAGCACCCGAGTCCTCTTCGACAGGAGATGCGGGTTTGATCCCCGGGTCAGCAGTTTCCCCTGGAGCAGGAAATGAACATCCTACGAGTGGATTTCCAGTCCATGGTGGGCGACAGTCTGTGGGGCCTCGAGGAGTCCGGCACGACTGACCAGTAAGCGCGGCAATGCTGCATTAGACCCCTGACCCTCCCCTTCCCCGGCAGGCTCTCTTTCAGCTAATCACATCACAATGAGTACAGTTACCCGAGCTAGACTAGGAAATGGCTCCTGCATCTCCACTCCTTTTCTGGCCCCTTGCCCCCAGTCCGCCTGGTTCTCACATCCTGTGATGCCCGCCCTCATCAGCTCTGGGCAGCATCCCATCACTGCTGCACTGCCCAGGCTCAGGCTGGCCTGGCTGTGCCCTGGTCCCCAGAGCCGAGTCCTAGGGGCCCCTGGGGCCTCTCCCCCTGCACCCAGTCCATCCTAAGGGCCGGTGCTGGAGTCAGAAAGGAAACGGGAGGCAAGGAGGGGAGGAAATGGATGAATGAAGGAATCCTGTTACTCGCCCAGTTTCAGTCTTAGAATGGGTCCCCCGTTCTTGTTCAGTCCCTCAGTGCTGTCTGACTCTTGAGACCCCGTGGACTGCAGCAGGCTAGGCTTCCCTGTCCATCACCATCTCCTGGAGCCTGCTCAAACTCATGTCCATTAAGTCGATGATGAATCCAACCATCTCATCCTCTGTCGTCCCCTTCTCCTCCTGCCTGCAATCTTTCCCAGCATCAGGGTCTTTGCCAATGAGTCAGCTCTTCACATCAGGTGACTAAAGTTTAGAGCTTCAGCTTCAGCATCAGTCCTTCCAATGAATATTCAGGCTTTATTTCCTTTGGGATTGTCTGGTTTGAGTGCCTTGCCGTTCAAGGGCAAGAGTCTTTTCCGACACCACAGCGCCATGACTGACAGATAAAACCCCAATTCCTCAGAGCGGCCTCCAGGTTCTTTCCAGTCCAGCCCTGCCCCATCCTTCCAGCCCTGCCTGCCTCACCTTGGCCGCTTCCCGGCCCACACCCCCTGCCCGGTCCTGAGTGTACCTCCCGGGAGCGGGAGCCCTTTCCCACCAGTGACTCCGCCTGGTTGTTCCTCCTCCAGCCACCCCTGGACCTACCCCTCCGTCGAGCCCGGCTCCGCTGTCACCCCGGGAGCCCTGCCCAAGCCCCACCGCATCACTAGCTCCGACCTTCTGGCCCCATCCGGCCCGTTACGTGCCCATCAGAGCCGCCACCCGCTGCACCCAGACACAGCCTCTTTCCCGTCCCTCTGAACCCACAGAAGAGGAAGAGCGTGTTTGATCCGTTTTATCCCTCGCCTCCTTTGTGACCTTAGAGTCCTCCGTGCAATCAGTTTCCAACCCATAGAGCTTGGGGGTTTCAGCTCTGCTACGAAGTGGGGCTTCGGGGTAGGAAGATGCTGTTGCTCCCTGGGCGGGTCTAACTGTTGCCCCGCCCCCCGGCATGCCCGGTCCGCCCCGCCCCTCCCGCTCTGCCCCGCCCTCCGGTCGTCCCGCCCCGCCCCGCCCCGCCCCTCCAGCCCAGGTATTTGGGCCCCAGCACCGGGGTCCCTGCCCAGCCAGCTCCAAAGGGGGGAGGGGGGCGGCTCCGTACATGTGGGGCTGTGGGGCCGAGGCACCGGCCTGCGAGAGGCGGAAGGCGGGCGGGCCAGGCGGGAACTCGCGCCGGGCTGGGTTTCCTTTCGGACCCGGTGGCAGCGGCGGACGTCACGACGCTGTGAGTGTGGATCCTGGTCCCCCGCGCCCGTTCGGGGTCCTGTGAAATGTGTATGCTTCTTACTGGCATGGGCATTGAATGGAGAAGCGCTGTCCCTTAATGTGAAAGGCCCGCTAGATTGTTGATCGTTTTCTTTGATACCTGCAATGTGTTTATGATAAACTGCTTAAATTTGGTCCCATGTTTTTTTCAAGATTAAGACTTCTTTAATCTTTATGATTGACTGGTAAGGATTTTTATGTTATTACAGAGTGATCATGAAAGTCAGCTTATGATTATGTGACAGGTTATTTTCAAAGTCACGGCTCAGGACAAATAAGGAGGATCTTAGTAAGTGGTACTCAGTGTTTGGACATTTATTTCACAGTTGACGGAGGAACCAGGTAATAAGCGAAGAAGTGGTTTTTAAACATGAACCTATCGTTTTGCTCTGCTCATAACAGTAGTTTGCAGACGTGTGACCGTGTGTTTAGCTTCTGTCTTTCGTGTTGTCCATTCGCTCAGTCGCATCCGACTCTTTGTGACCCCATGGACTGCAGCCCGCCAGGCCTCCCTGTCCTTCACACACTCCCGGAGTTCATCCAGACCCAAGTCCATTGAGTCGGTGATGCCACCCAACCATCTCATCCTCCGTCGTCCCCTTCTTCTCCCGCCTTCAATCTTTCCCAGCATGAGGGTCTTTTCAAATGAGTCAGCTCTTTGCATCAGGTGGCCAAAGTTGGAGCTTCAGCTTCACCATCAGTCCTTCCAACGAATATTCAGGTCTGATCTCCTTTAGAATGAAACCTTAGCCGCCTCTTTTATTCCAGAACCAGCGGCACGATGGAAAGTCACCCGGCGTGCCTCCATGACGTGGTCTGAAATGCCCCCATCTCGTGAACAGGGCCTGTCTGCTCATCTCTGACCCCGGGGGCAACTGAACATGCTCAGGGAGTGTGGATGGTCAAGCACTTGAACAGGCCTCTGACCACAGACCCTCTAATGCAGACACAGTGGCTCGGGGATGGACTTCTCCCGGTCTGGGTCCACGGCCCTCCCTTCTTCTCCTGGTTTCTGGAGGGCTCACGTTCGGGGGTCTCTGAGGCCCGCTCCTCCTCCCCGGGGCTGCTGTAGCCTCTGCTTCACTCTGGTCTCAGGAGCAGGGCCACTGAGCAGAGGAGACAGGGAAGCCCGCTCATCCTTCCAGGCCCGGAGCAGAGCGCGCTCCCCGAGGACCTGGACGGGGCAGGCGGAGGGAGCACCCAGAGAGCAGGAGCCAGTGCTCCCCACCGGCAGGACCACTGAGCGCCTGCCTCCGATGGCAGCTGCAGTTCCGAGAAGGCAGGGGACACGAAAACACACACACACAGACACACACACACACAAACACAGACACACAGAGACACACAGACACACACAGAGACACACAGACACACACAGAGAGACACACAGACAACACAGAGACCCACACACACACAGAGACACACAGACACAGACACACACAGTCCCACACACAGAGACACACACACACACACAGACACACACAGACACACACACACACAGAGACACACAGACACAGACACACACAGACACACACAGAGACACACACAGACATACACACACAGAGACACACACACA
Organism: Ovis aries; assembly: GCF_016772045.2. Taxonomy (NCBI): domain Eukaryota; kingdom Metazoa; phylum Chordata; class Mammalia; order Artiodactyla; family Bovidae; genus Ovis; species Ovis aries. Next base: position 49,766,151 of record NC_056073.1, read on the forward strand.
GAGACACACAGGCACACAGACACAGACCAAGACACACACACAGACCCACCCGCACACACAGTCCCACACACACACACAGACCCACAGACCCACACACACACAGTCCCACACACAAACAGAGACACACACACACAGACACACACATATACAGACACACACAGCTGCGCGCACACACACACAGACACACATACACACACACACAGACACACACACACAGTCCCACACACAGACACACACACACAATCCCACACACAAACAGAGACACACACACACAGACACACACACAGGTGGTCTCGTTCAGCCCTTTATTTGTGGACCTTCACCAAGGTCACATGGGGTTTCAGCTCTTCGCAGAGATCAGGGAGAGCAGAGAGGAGCACCAGGGGGCCCCCACACCTCGTCATGGCGAGCAGAAGCGGCCGCAGAACAGGATGGCCCCGGTCTTGCCGTGCTGGATGAAGAAGAGGAAGGGGCGGTCGGCACAGAACCGGGGCAGGATCCTCAGGATTCTCGGGGTGATCCTGGCCACTGTGGCAGCCGCAGCCACTGTGCCCTCCTCGGTGACCTCCACGAAGGACTTGTGCACGATCTTGGACAGGTGCAAGTCTTGCTGGCACGACATCCCGCTGAAGTCGGCCTGGGCCGCCTCAAATGCGTCTGTCATGCCCAGGTCTCGGAGGACGCCTTCCATATCGTAACTCTCCTCCAGCGAGAAACGGGGCAGGAACACCTCCACCTCATCCTCGTCCATCGTATCTGGCTTCGTCCAAGTGACGAATTTCTCATAGGTCAGGGCCTTTTCCACCTGGAGGAGAAGGTAGAAGATCTCAGGGTCTGCAGCTGCCCTGGGGACCTTCTGCTGTGACCCACACACTGCGCCCTGTGGGCCAAGGGTGGCCTGCCGACTGCACACGAGTTCCCACAGTCCTGTGCCCAGCAGGGATCCCAACAAGAACCCAGGCCTCGGGGCCACGGCTGCCTGGTTACCGTGTTCAAGTCAGTGCTTTCACTGGGCAGCAGGATGACCATGTTCAGCTCTTTGCCGACATAGGGAAGCACCAGAATCTGGGTGCTTATTTCTTCAATGTAGGTCATTTTAAAGGTGGACTTCTTGAACATCATCTGCACAGTTTTCTCCACATTCTATAAAGGAAATGGATAAACGTTAACTGAAACAAGACCCGTGGACACGCGGGACGAGTCATCAGAGCCGGCCCCCTGCGCCCACACACTGTCTTGTCTCCAGACCCCCCTCAGCTCCACGTCGTCAGCTCGTCTGCGCGGCTCCAGCTCCCACCCCTGGTTCCCAGCGCTCAGGCCTCAGGCTGCTGTTCTCCTGCTGACCCAGGAGGGCTCCACTCGGACGTTCCCGGCAGGACCTCGCCCCCGGCGCCTACCTGCCTGACATCCTCATCTGGACGCAAAGGAGCCTCCAGCTCGGCTCGCACACTGGCGGCTTGTGTCCCTTCCACCTGCTCCGTCTGTACGTTCCCACCTCTGCTCATGGCGACACCACTCATCCCGCCGTCAGACCCTGCCGTGTCCTGGGCGCATGGCCTTCCCGCCCACAGCTGACCATCAACAACCATGTGGGCTCTGGTTTTAAAGACAACAGGTGGCTCAGGAGTAAATAATCTGCCTTCCAATGCAGGAGACACAGGCTCCAGCCCTGGTCTGGGAAGACCCCACAGCCCAGGGGCTTCTAAGCCCACGGGTCACAGCTACTGAGCCTGGGCTGAGAGCCTGGGAGCCGCAGCTCCTACAGTCACGGGCCCGGAGCCTGAGCTCTGCACCAGGAGAAGCACCAGCAGGAGAAGCCCGAGCCCCGAGCCCAGAGGGCCTCCGCCTCGGCAGCGGCAGGAAAGGCTGAGCGGCAAGGAGCCCCGCACAGCCGAGTAAATAGATACAAGGATCAGGAAACCACACGGCAATCTCACTTGTGCTTCCTACCCCTGCCACTCTCAGCCCAGCCACCGTCCTCAGGAAAACTTCCAAGTAACCTCCCGGGTCCTGCACACGGGCCCGAGGGGCTCTGGGGGGTCAGAGCCACTGTGAGAGGCCATGGGCTCTGTGAGAGTCAGAGGAGGGACACGGGAACCAGGAACCCGGGCCGTGGAGACCGCTAGGGAGGCTCCTGGACGCCCTGCAGAGAAAGGCGTCTGTGTAGGTAGCTCCTGACGGGAGGGGTCAGATGGTAGGATCCAGGCCCATGAGTGTCACAGCCACGGTCTGGAGTTTGAACTGGGTCTCGGGGGCTCTAGCAGGCCCAGAGACCTGCGAGCTGCCCCCTGGGATATGCGATACAAGACGGAACACCAGCCGCACGGACCGCCCCTGATGATACCTCAGAGGAGGACAGGGGGAGAGGAAACCAGGGTTTTCCCGGATCCACATCTGGGCCGCCAACGCCACAAGAGGCTCAAGTTCCTTGAGGTCAGCCTCCTCGCCTGTTCTGAAAATGAAGGGGACCCCAGGGACCAATTCTAAGAACCTTCGCTTTATGAAACATTCTTGTTCACCTCGCTGACTTTGAATGGCCTTTCCCTGGTGTTTTCTTTGTTAAACTGTTTTTCCCAGTTTCCTTTGAAGTAGATGGCATTCACGAGGACCAGACGTGTCATGGGATTAACCGAATTTGCAGAGAGCAAGTCTCTAATTTTATCTGCAAAGAAGATTTAAAGGACCAGTTAGCTAACAAGGTTTCCTGGTGGAGGTGCTGGGCACAGTAATTCCTGGCGCATCTCCTGGAGGAGTCAGTGCCCAGACCAGAGGGTTCACTGTCCCCCAGACAACCACGTGCAGAGAGTTGTCTGTTTACTCGATAAGTTGGGTAGCATTCTTTGTGACCCCATGGACTGTAGCCCACCAGGCTCCTGCATCCATGGGATTCCCCAGGCAAGAGTACGGCAGCAGGTTGCCATATCCTCCTCCAGGGCATCTTTCTGACCCAGGGATCCAACCTGCCTATCCTGCTCTGGCAGGTGATTCTTTGCCATCTGAGCCACCAGGGAAACCCATGCAGGGAGCCTGGCCTGAAAGCAAAATCAGGGACAAAAACCTTAAAGTCTCTGCTCAGAAAAATACCATGAGTTGCATAAAACACATAAAATGAACAAATAATAAAGGCAGAATTATTCACAGGGACAGAAAAAGGAATGTTCGGTCTACAGCGTGAGGGGACCCTCCTGAAGGGGAGAGGTCGAAGCCAGTGTGGAGAGCACGGAAACGAAGAAGCGCAGGTGGCCCAGGACCTGACCGCATGTTCTGCAGTGATGCTCAGCGACCCGCAGAGCACACGCTCTGCTGGACAGGCAGGGAGGTGGCGCCGCATCCAGAGTCTTCCTTCCACCCTTTGTGAAAAGGCAGACTATAGGAACATTAACAGCAACAGCCAAAAGTCAGAGTGTGATTGCTCTGGAAGAGGTGCACCGAAGATTGATGAGGAGGGGGAAAGCTAGAGAAATTGATTGCTGATTAAATTTCAGAAGTGGATTTGAAAGTTCCAGGTCTTTAGAGAAAAAAGCCATTTTTGTTTACATTCGATGGTCTTGAGAAGGAACTGATGGAAAATAAGACCAATTCAAATACTGTGCAAACAGAAGTAGTGACACGTCCTCACCTTCTGTCTTTTCAGCTACCCAGGTGTTTATGTGGTTCCTAGACTCCTCTGAAGCGCTGACAAAGTCCAGCTCTTCCATCTCTGCTTGGTAGAACACGCGGCAGGCATCTTTGAAAGACTAGGAGAGACGGAATGACAGAATCACATGGCTAGAGAAACACACAACGCCAACGGCTGACTTCTTCACCACGCATAACCTCGACACTGATCATTCGACGGTTACTTGTATAACGTACAAACGAATGTTCGCAATTAACCTTCAATCCGGATTCTCAGTTTTCAGCTACACTGAATAAATAACTGAGTAAAGCTCAGGCTTCCCAGGTGGCACAGTGGTAAAGAATCCGCCTGCAAATGTTGGAGATGAGGGTTTGATCTCTGCATTGGGAAGATCCCCTGGAGAAGGAAATGGTAACCCACTCCAGTATCCTTGCCTGGACAATCCCATGGACAGAGGAGCCTGGTGGGCTACAGTCCCTGGGATCGCAAAGAGTCAGACACAACTGAGCGACTAGGCAAGAACAACACAGCCATTCAGGGCAACATGGCAACGCTGCCGCCAGCACGCGTTCCGGGCTTCCCTCCTGTGTGACCCTGGAAAGGTCGCTGCGTCTCTCTGGTTCCTTGCCGCCTGGAAGCAAGGACGCAGCAGTAGCTACGTCTCAGAGGTGCTCTGAGGACCAGGAGAATTGGCTCTGTCCGGTGTCACGTGGCTGAGTTCTCCCCACACCGTGGACCCTGCATCTCGTGGTCCTGGTGCCTCATTTCATAGAACCCTCACGTCGTTCAGGCTCTGCCAACCTACTGTTCCACTCTTAATCGGGGCTTTTGAAAAGATGTCAGCGCCTCACTCTAAGAAAATAGTATGGAAGCAAAGTGGTCTCCTCCAAGTCGATACCCCATCATACCCTGGGTGATTTCAACAGCTTTTAAACACATCTGAAAACAACTGCCTGCTTCTTTAATTACTATTTAGTAACTAATGACCAGTCAAAAAAAAACTAAAGGAATATCTAATTATGCATTGCGATTGGTATTGGATCCTTGGAACACTCAATCACTATGAAGTAACTGACAAATATTTCTCATCTTTTGATTTTATATTCCATATCAAAATAACGTTTTAAATATCAATGCTTTTCTTGGGGCTTCCTAAGATGGCAGAGGGATAGGATGGGGAGACCACTTTGTCCCCCACAAATTCATCAGAAGAACAATGAGTGCTCGCTCAGCAGCACAGAGACTACAGTCAGACCCGAACAGAGAGGGTCGCGCGGCCCCTGCGCACGGAGGACGCGCAAACTCGTGAGGCGCTCCGTACTTTACCCAAAGCAATCTACAGATTCAGTGCAGTCCAATCAAGCTACCAACGGTATTTTTCACAAAGCTATGACAAATAATTTCACAATTTCTATGGAAATACAAAACACCTCGCATAGTCAAAGCAATCTTGAGAAAGAAGAATGGGACTGGAGGAATCAACCTGCCTGACTTCAGGCTCTACTACAAAGCCACAGTCATCAAGAAAGTATGGTACTGGCACAAAGACAGAAATATAGATCAATGGAACAAAATAGAAAGCCCAGGGATAAATCCACACACCTACGGACACCTCATAAAGGAGGCAAGAATATATAGTGGAGAAAGGACAATGTCTTTAACAAGTGGTGCTGGGAAAACTGGTCAACCACTTGTAAAAGAATGAAACTAGAACACTTTCTAACACCATACACAAAAATAAACTCAAAATGGATTAAAGGTCTAAACGTAAGACCAGAAACTATAAATCTCCTAGAGGAAAACATAGGCAACACTCTCCGACATAAATCACAGCAGGATCCTCTACGACCCACCTCCCAGAATTTGGAAATAAAAGAAAAAATAAACAAATGGGACCTGATTAGAATGAAAAGCTTCTGCACAATAAAGGACACTCTAAGCGAAGTGAAAAGACAGCCTTCTGAACGGGAGAAAATAACAGCAAATGAAGCAACTGACAAACAACTAACCTCAAAAATATACAAGCAGCTCCTGCAGCTCAATTCCAGAAAAATAAACGACCCGATCAGAACACGGGCCAAAGAACTAAATAGACATTTCTCCAAAGAAGACATACAGATGGCTAACAAACACATGAACAGATGCTCAACATCACTCATTATCAGAGAAATGCAAACCAAAACCACAATGAGGACCATCTCAGGCCAGTCAGAATGGCTGCTACCCAAAAGTCTACAAGCAATAAATGCTGGAGAGGGTGTGGAGAAAAGGGAACCCTCTTATACTGTTGGTGGGAATGCAAACTAGTACAGCCACTATGCAGAACAGCATGGAGATTCCTTAAAAAACTGGAAATAGAACTGCCTTATGACCCAGCAATCCCACTGCTGGGCATACACACCAAGGAAACCAGAATTGAAAGAGACACGTGTTCCCCAGTGTTCATCGCAGCACTGTTTATAATAGCCAGGACATGGAAGCAACCTAGATGTCCATCAGCAGATGAATGGATAAGAAAGCCGTGGTACATATACACAATAGAGTATTACTCAGCCATTAAAAAGAATACATTTGAATCAGTTCTGATGAGGTGGATGAAACTGGAGCCGATTATACAGAGTGAAGTAAGCCAGAAAGAAAAACACCGATACAGTATACTAATGCATATATATGGAATTTAGAAAGATGGTAATGATAACCCTGTATGTGAGACAGCAAAAGAGACATAGATGTACAGAACAGACTTTTTGACTCTGTGGGAGAGGGAGAGGGTGGGATGATTTGGGAGAATGGCCTTGAAACATGGATAATATCATATATGAAATGAATCACCAGTCCAGGTTCAATGCATGACACGGGATGCTCGGGGCTGGGGCACTGGAATGATGAGAGGGATGGTGTGGGGAGGGAGGAGGGAGGGGCTTCAGGATGGGGAACACATGTACACCTGGGGCAGATTCATAGCCATGTATGGCAAAACCAGTACAATATTGTAAGTAATTAGCCTCTAATTAAAATAAATAAATAAATATCAATCCTTGTCTTCAAATTTCCACCAGAAAAGAAAGAAGTTAAGGAAAATTAGCCAATTCATTGTGTTTATTGGAAATTTTGCTTTTCTGTATATCTAAGTCTTATACAAAGAAGACAATAAATTAGCATGTAGCTAAGACTGATCAAAACAAGCAAACCAAGTTGTAAAAAAATTCACACCAAACTGTACAAACCCACAAATATTTGACCTCATGCTGACTACGGTCACTTTACACCACCTGTTTTAAAACAGTTAATTTAGAGGCTGAAACAAGTATGAAAAACAATGAAAAAAGTCATGTAACAGAATAGGATCGCTATCCTAAACATACAAAGAGCTAATTAAAAAAAAAAAAAACAGACATAAAACCTAAAAGTAAAACCACCCAGAGGACACATAAATAGGCAATTTTCAGAAAAGATACAAATGTTTGATCCACATGCAAAGCTGCTCAGTCTCGTGAACAATCAGAATGTTAAAGGCGCAGGCCTGGAGCGCTGAGCAGAGGGTGGACTGCCCACCCGCTACCCTTCCTGAGGACGATGGGAAGGGCTGTAGCCATCGGGGCGGGAATGAGGCAGAATTCACTGAGATCTGAGAGCCTCCCTCTGTCGCTTCCTTCTAAAGTCCATCTGAGTAGGACGCACACGCAGGACAGAACCACACACATGGTCCCTGCCGGCTCGGCCCGGGCTGGGCCCCACCCCACGCCTCCCCAGGGGCCGGCGGCTGCGTCTCACGATACACGGAAGACTTCGACGTGCGAAAAACAACACCAGAAATGTTGGATTCGATCACTCCCCTGTTTGGGCCAGCTCACCTGCAAATGTGGTCTGGTCTGTGTTAGTTCTCTGACAATCAACTCATCGAAGCTTCAGGAACACGTGAACAGGGCTGTTACAGGGCTCCTCTTACAGGCAACGACCGAACGGTTCCAGGAAGCGTGAGGTCGTGACTGGGGTCCCACACCCTGCCCACCGTGTGGGTCTCAGCCCACAAGGCCTCTCTGCACCACAAGGCCTGCCTCCTGTCTCCACACAACCTCGGTCTCTTTCTGCTTCGGGCAATCGAGAGTGTGACTTACCGAGAGGAAATCGTAAGTCTTCTCTCCAAAAAGCCGGTTGGCCGTTCTGAGCAAGTACTGTGTGTCCGTCCTATTAACTTCGCTGAGAAGGTTCTGGAAATCCTGGTGGACATTTTCACCTCCCCCACTGCTCTTATTTAGAGAAAGCGTCTAAAAAAAAGAAACAGATAAAAACCCACAACTGCAGTACACCCTGACTACAGGAGAGCGAGGCCTCTCTGTCAGCACGGCCTGTGGGATTCGAATCACAGACAGCAGCTCACGGGCCAAAGAAAGAGCGTCGGCTGCCACCCAGAACCGGCTTCCCGAACGTACCTGGCACATCTGGGCTGCGGTGTTGCCCCTGGCCCCCATGAGGACCATGGCCAGGGCAGAGGAGAGGCTTAGGGGTGCGATAAACACATTTTTCGAGTTGTCCTCACCCAGCTTTTTCAGAAGGGTCAAGGCAAAGGTGCCATTTGATGCTGACAGCTCATCCATGGTAGCGAGGCTGAAAGGATGGATTTAAAATCAGTGTCACGCAAATTCAGGCCACAGGTCGACCACGTCTCACTCTGCTCTTAACTGTTGTTAGCACTGATGCTCTGCTTTGATGGGCAAACAGGTACACCCACAAAACTCGGTTTCCTCAGGGCCTCAGACCCCGCTGTGGGCTTCTGACATGTGAACATGGCTGAGAGACAGTGCTGATACAGAGAGGGCTCTGGGACACGGCCTGGGAGGGTCGGGAAGGCGCTGTTGGCTTTTGGTCCGATTTCTAGACTGTTTGCTGTGTTTGGGCCTCTAGGTACGATTTTATAACAAGAATCATCAAAATGATCAATCCAAACACACAGTTACACAAGTTGAATATTATGTAAAGAGAGAGAAAGACCCCGCTTAGCATAAGCTGAAGCCTTGAGATAAAAGAGAAGTAAATCCCATACAAAGAAGCATGAAAGCCTCGAAGACAAGCCCCCTGATGCCAAGGTCTCCTCCTCTGGGAGCTCCCTGTGCCAAAGCTCGAATCCAGGGCCTCTTGCTGAGCTCCTGCGGCCCCAGGCCCAGGCCCTGTCACCCTGCTCAGGTCAAGGGCTTGGGACGCGTCCACGTCCACCTCCAGGGCCCGGCCTCGGAGGTGAACAGCCCCGACAAGGGAGGCGTTTGGTCCAGAACAGGACACTGTGGGGACGGGCGGGGGTGCGCAAAGGTTCAGGGCCTCTCTGCCAGGTGAGCAGGGATGACAGCTGAGAGATCCCCAGTTCTTCAACAGAAAGCAGCATCAGTCCTAGATACCGACCTGGGAGAAACAAGCAAGTGAGCCTGAGGACAGGGCCCGAAGCCGCAGGGCGTAGCAGGCTGGCAGCCCCGCTCCGGGCCCTGCGTCAGCTCCCTGATTTCTGCTCCCTGCATGAGGACGGGGACGCACCAGGTAATCTGCGCTCCTGAAGGGTGCAGGGCAGCTCACCCCAGAACACTCCACTGCAGCACACTGACTGCTCTGAAGTAAAGCGACTTGAGAAACAGCTGGTGCAGAAAGCATATGCTGCCCTTCTTCTGTTCCCCCTGGAGCTGAAAATACATCTCCCCGTGGAAATACTCTCCTGTACCAGGAGGCAGAGAGACATCTTAACGGCCTAACAGGGGAACGAAAGGCTGAAAAGGCTGTTCAAGAGACCAGCAAACCCTGTTACTTCACGACCTTGCTGCCCCAGGCAAACCCCTTGTCTCGTCAAATCTTCACACACACAAAGCTGCCTGCCTGGTCACTTCTTTAGCCTTGTATCTTCAAGGTTCGCACAAAATTCAATGGGCTTGGTTTTCTGCTATTGATTTGTCTGAGGTCCATTTAATTCCTAGACCAGCCCGGAAGAACCTAGAGGAGAGGAAACACCCCCCTACCCCCCCCACCCCCCAACAAACACACACACATTGTCTTCCATCTTTAATATCCAGTTTCTTGCTCAGTAGCTGAGTCACGTCTGACTCTTTCGTGACTCCGTGGACTACAGCCTACCTGGCCCCTCTGTCCATGGATTTTCCAGGCAAGAAACTGGAGTGGGTTGCCATTTCCTCCTCCAGGGGATCTTTCCGACCCAGGGATGAACCCGAGGCTCCTGCCTTAGAGAAGCGTCTTTCCACTGAGCCCGCAGGACAGGCCTTAGTATCCAATAGCTTAACACTAATACAGAGGAAAGCAGAAGGTCACTGGTCTTCAAAGGCCACAGCGAGGCTGGTAATAGTTGTTTTTTGCCACTGACAACAGTTGCTGATGGTCATTAAAGGCGAGAGCATACCCACTCCCTGTAAAATCACTAAACTGAAAAGGAAGGAATGAAGCAGTGAGGCCGAGAGGTTTGCTCAGGATACTCTGACCACAGAAAATACATCAATCGTGAGATAAGTGAACAGCCCATGCTGATACAGGGCCCGAAATCAAACAGGAAGCGCCGCTTCGTGCACTGCCTGGGGCACTGACACAGAACACCAGGGGCAGCACCGAGCCCCCCAGGCAGGGACTTGGGAGGGTCCTGGTCCTCAGCGCTGGTGGGAATTGCTCTGATAGTTCAGGCCCTGCGGACTCAACTCAGGAACAAGGCACAGAAAAGCTATCAGAAAGAACACAAAATGAGCATAATTAGCAAACTCTGTGACGGCTGACCTGCAGAGCAGCCAGAATCAAGGAAGTAGTCCAACATGGGAAAGAATGGAGCAAAGGCAGCTCCCGAAAGAGCTGATTTAAAAAGCAGCTTAGTTCTGCTGGGCTCCAAGGAGCAGAGTGAGAGCTGAGCAGCAGGTCATGGATCTGCAGTCCACCCTTCATCACTATGGCAGTGCCCCTTCCCCAAAAACGAGACAGAGAGAGAGGGGGGAGGACAGACAACTAAAACCTCCTTTTTCAAATAGAAACTTGAACAGTTCGAGAACCATTCATTTCCAATAGGGACAAAGTAAGACAGGAATTTCTTCTCACACTGTGCAAATGATGCTACAATGTGGTGCCCCAGTGTTTCCAGTGTAATTAAGAATAGCTGTTGCTGTTTAGTCACTAAGTCATGTCCGACTCTTTGATGACCCCGTGGACTATAGCCCACCAGGCTCCTCTGTCCACGGGATCCTTCAGGCAGGATCCTCTGTCCAGGGGATTCTTCAGGCAGGAATTTTGGACTGGATTGCCATGCCCTCCTCCAGGGGATCTTCTGGACCCAGAGATCAAACCTGAGTTTCCTGTACTGGCAGGTGGATTCTTTCCCACTGAGCCACCTAGGAAGCCTCAAATACATTTCTCAGCGCACAGAACAGGACAATGGCTGTGAAAAGTATTTCTGCAGCTGTACTCAAGTTAAGCACAAAGGTATTTATGAAAGTGAAGGTGAATGCCGCTCAGACTCTTTCGACTCCATGGACCATCAGTTCAGCTCAGTTCAGTTCAGGCTCTCAGTCGTGTCCGACTCTTTGCGACCCCATGAATTGCAGCACGCCAGGCCTCCCTGTCCATCACCAAATCCCGGAGTTCACTCAGACTCACGTCCATCGAGTCAGTGATGCCATCCAGCCATCTCATCCTCTGTCATCCCCTTCTCCTCCTGACCCCAATCCCTCCCAGCATCAGAGTCTTTTCTAATGAGTCAACTCTTCGCATGAGGTGGCCAAAGTACTGGAGTTTCCGCTTCAGCATCATTCCTTCCAAAGAAATCCCAGGGCTGATCTCCTTCAGAATGGACTGGTTGGATCTCCTTGCAGTCCAAGGGACTCTCAAGAGTCTTCTCCAACACCACAGTTCAAAAGCATCAGTTCTTCGGCATTCAGCTTTCTTCACTCTCCCATCCATACATAACCACAGGAAAAACCATAGCCTCGACTAGACAGACCTTTGCTGGCAATACAGTCCATGGAATTCTCCAGGCCAGAATACTGGCGTGGGTAACCTTTCCCTTCTCCAGGGGATTTTCCCAACCGAAGGATCCAACCCAGGTCTCCCACATTGGAGGCGGATTCTTTACCAGCTGAGCCACAAGGAAGCCTGGAGTGGGTAGTCTATCCATTCTCCAAGCTATCTTACCGACCCAGGAATTGAATCAGGGTCTCTTGCATTGCAGGCAGATTCTTTACTAAGCGAGCTGTCAGGAAAGCTCACTATCACCTTTAGGAAAGGTGTAAGAAGATATAACAAAGAGAAGATAGACCTATGGACTTCCCTAGTTGCTCAGTTGGTAGAGAATCTGCCTGCACTGTAGGAGCCCCCGCTTTGATTCCTGGGTTGGAAAGCTGTGCTGGAGAAGGGAGAGGCTGCCCACTCCAGTATTCTTGGGCTTCCCTATGGTTCAGCTGGTGAAGAATCCGCCTGCTTATTACCAGTCTCACGACTTCTTACAAACGAAGTGTTTCAATGAGCTTCGATAGATACTGAAATTGGACTTCCCTGGTGGCTGAGATGGTAAAGAACCCCCCTGCAGTGCAGGAGACCCAGCTTCGAGCCATGGGAGGGGAAGATCCCCATTAAGGGACAGCTCTTCTCCATTCAGTGCCCACGCCAGTAAGAAGCATATACGTTTCACAGGACCCCAAGAGCACGCGGGCCGCCCGGATCCACACTCACAGCGTCGTCATGTCCGCTGCTGCCACCGGGTCAGAAAGGAAACTCAGCTCGGCGCACTAGCTACACGGCCCGCCACTTTCCGCCTCGCGTAGGCCGGTGCCTCGGCCCCACTGCCCAACGCCTACCAAACAAGGTAGGAGCGGACTGGGCAGGGACCACGGTGCTGGAGCCCAAATACCTGGGCTGGAGGGGCGGGGCGGGGCGGGGCGGGACGACCGGAGGGCGGGGCAGAGCGGGGGGGGGGGGGCGGGGCGGACCGGGCATGCCGGGGGGCGGGGCAACAGTTAGACCCGCCCAGGGGGCAACAGCATCTTCCTACCCCGAAGCCCCACTTCGTAGCAGAGCTGAAACCCCCAAGCTCTATGGGTTGGAAACTGATTGCACGGAGGACTCTAAGGTCACAAAGGAGGCGAGGGATAAAACGGATCAAACACGCTCTTCCTCTTCTGTGGGTTCAGAGGGACGGGAAAGAGGCTGTGTCTGGGTGCAGCGGGTGGCGGCTCTGATGGGCACGTAACGGGCCGGATGGGGCCAGAAGGTCGGAGCTAGTGATGCGGTGGGGCTTGGGCAGGGCTCCCGGGGTGACAGCGGAGCCGGGCTCGACGGAGGGGTAGGTCCAGGGGTGGCTGGAGGAGGAACAACCAGGCGGAGTCACTGGTGGGAAAGGGCTCCCGCTCCCGGGAGGTACACTCAGGACCGGGCAGGGGGTGTGGGCCGGGGAGCGGCCAAGGTGAGGCAGGCAGGGCTGGAAGGATGGGGCAGGGCTGGACTGGTAAGAACCTGGAGGCCGCTCTGAGGAATTGGGGTTTTATCTGTCAGTCATGGCGCTGTGGTGTCGGAAAAGACTCTTGCCCTTGAACGGCAAGGCACTCAAACCAGACAATCCCAAAGGAAATAAAGCCTGAATATTCATTGGAAGGACTGATGCTGAAGCTGAAGCTCTAAAGAGCTGACTCATTGGCAAAGACCCTGATGCTGGGAAAGATTGCAGGCAGGAGGAGAAGGGGACGACAGAGGATGAGATGGTTGGATTCATCATTGACTCAACCGACAAGAGTTTGAGCAGGCTCCAGGAGATGGTGATGGACAGGGAAGCCTAGCCTGCTGCAGTCCACGGGGTCTCAAGAGTCAGACAGCACTGAGGGACTGAACAAGAACGGGGGAACCATTCTAAGACTGAAACTGGGCGAGTAACAGGATTCCTTCATTCATCCATTTCCTCCCCTCCTTGCCTCCCGTTTCCTTTCTGACTCCAGCACCGGCCCTTAGGATGGACTGGGTGCAGGGGGAGAGGCCCCAGGGGCCCCTAGGACTCGGCTCTGGGGACCAGGGCACAGCCAAGCCAGCCTGAGCCTGGGCAGTGCAGCAGTGATGGGATGCTGCCCAGAGCTGATGAGGGCGGGCATCACAGGATGTGAGAACCAGGCGGACTGGGGGCAAGGGGCCAGGAAAGGAGTGGAGATGCAGGAGCCATTTCCTAGTCTAGCTCGGGTAACTGTACTCATTGTGATGTGATTAGCTGAAAGAGAGCCTGCCGGGGAAGGGGAGGGTCAGGGGTCTAATGCAGCATTGCTGTGCTTAGTGGTCAGTCGTGCCGGACTCCTCGAGGCCCCACAGACTGTCGCCCACCATGGACTGAATATCCCCCCAGAGGATGTCCATTTCCTGCTCCAGGGGAAACTGCTGACCCGGGGATCAAACCCGCATCTCCTGTCGAAGAGGACTCGGGTGCTTGCGGAGCATGAAGTGAAGGTGCCCAGGAGACAAGTAGGAACAGAGCAGGATGGGGGACGTAGGCGCAGGAGCTGCAGGCGGGATTCACCGGCCCAGCTGCGCCTGTGTGTCAGTCATAGCTGGGGCCAGAGGCTGAGGCCCCCCCAGAGGGAGAGTGAAAGTTGCTCCGTCGTGTCCGACTCTGCGACCCCAAGGACTGTATGGTTCATGTATAGAATCCTGCAGGCCAGAATGCTGGAGTGGGTAGCCTTTCCCTTCTACCGGGGATTTTCCCAACCCAGGGATTGAACCTGGGTATCCGCCATCGCAGTCCAATTCTTTACCATCTGAGCCACCAGAGGAGCCCGAAAGAGATAAATAGGGGACGTGACATCCTTCTAACCGTCAATCAAACTCAAAGGATCTTGACATGTTACCTTTTCCAACTAAATTTTCCACATTGATTACTTTTAAGAAAGTAGCATTTTGTCTGAAAAATATTTCCCTATCTAGTTGAATCTGAAGGAGCCTGCCAAAAACAAAGAAAAAGAAGGCACTGATCTTCCCGACCCAGGAATGCAATGAGTATCACCATAGTGTCCGTGCAATCACGCTTACCTTATGTTTTCTGGAAGCTATTTCACAAGTTTTCCAACACTGTCCAGAAGGAAGGAGGTGTCCATGGTTTTCAAAGTCTTTACTTCCTAATCTGCCTTTCAGCTCTAGAGAAGAAACCGAGTTGGTCCTGACAAGCAAACCCCAACAGGTCTGGGTCACCCGTCAGAGGACCATCTTCCACCACCACTACGTCAGTCCCCCTTGGCCTCCTAACTCTCAGCCCAGGGAGCCCTGTGCAGGTATTGTTAGCAAAAGACCATGCCTGCAGCTCTGCCTGTGGGCACTCAGATGCCATTTCTCAGCAGCCTACAAAGAGCAATGCTGAGCATGGCCCTGTTCTGCAAAGCTTTCCGGAACTTTGAAGGCCTTTCTCCCTCTAAGCTTGTTTCTTCCCTAACTTTGAAAAACCTTTCTTTAAACTTTATTCTTCCTTAGCTTTGAAGACCTTCTCCCTCTAAACTTGTTTCCCCCATGAGTGCTCCATCCTTGCATAATGAAGATTGTCAACTCAAATAGCAGGGACGTCTCAGCCTCTCCCACGAGCGTGGCACTGGGCTGGGCGCTGGGCACCTGGCTGAGAACATGACCTCTGACCTGAGATGCCTCAGAGGTGATGAGAACACCAGAAGTGCTCAGAGGTACTTCCTAGATGTTATAGAAAACATCTAGATGGTGGCAGCCACACACAAATTCCCCAGGAAAGTCCCTGGCAGACATTTAACTCTGGACAGACTTTATGGAGGAGCTTCCGTGTTCCCCACTAGGTGACCGGCCTAAGGACAGCGTCATTCCCCTTGATTTGATTTTGTGTCCATACCATCAACCGCAGTGTCTGGACAGATTTCTAAAGGAATGGTGAGGCTTCCTGGGGGAAGCTATTATGCACAAATGTTAAAGCTCTTCAGCCAGAGGCAGAGGGAAACAGCATTTTAGATCTGGGTCTTCCCGGTGATGTCAGAGAACAGGTTCTCTGAGAATGACCTGGGAGGTCCCTGGAGGTGGCAGTGAGGGGTGTGGCGTGTGTCCCGGATTGGATTGGGGAGAAGACAGGGGCAGTAAAGAGCCTTGAAATCCAAGCCAGATCAGGAAGGGCCTGCACCCAGCACACAGAACCCAGGGAAGGGCGCCTATTGGTTCCGGGTTCCAAACATGAAGTGCTGGGCAGTTGGCTCCCCTGCTCCCTGCAGCCTGGGCCTCAAGTGTTTTAGCTTCTGTAAAGAAACAAGAGGTGCCCGGGAGGAGGGACCCTGAGCCAGGAAGGTGTCCCACTTTTGGCAACACAGAAAGACAGAGCAGGCTGTGGTTAGAAATGAACGTTGATTAACCAGGCGATTCCTGGATCACGAGGCTGACCCAGCACCACCCCCAGTGAGGTCAAGACCCTGAAATGGCACCAGGAGCTGAGATGAGGTTGTGTGAGTCACAGAGGCGCCCTTGGCTCTGCAGCCCAGTCAGAGAGCCGGGACCCCTCCTCCTGCTCACTAATCTCACCCCACCACCACCCTGCGTGTCACATGGCAGAAAAGCCAGACTTCAAGTATGGCTGTCCGGAGGGTTTTTTCCAGACGAAGGAATTTTATGAAACCTACACAGATCTTCAGTTTCACAAAGAGGATTCTCTCTAAAATCCTGGTTCAGTCCTAATGTGGATTTATGACGCAGAGGAGAGGACCATGTTGGACCTAAAGAGACACTCAAGAAGCCAGTCAAATGATAGGGGTAAAATTCCATGAGACTCAGAACTGAAGCAATCGCAGTGTGCCTCAGAAAGGGGTAAGAGGTCCTGGGTGGGGCAGTGAGGGTGGGGATGACCTGCCCAGGAAGGGAGAGCTGGGAAGGGAGGACCCAGGGTGGTCCCCCTACAGGACAGCGGGAACAGGGAGTCAGGGGGACGCACAGGCTGGGGTACAAGGGGTGGGCATATGGGAGTGACGCCAAGGAGGGGGGCCGCAGAAACAAGAAAGGAGGCAGACATAATTCAGAAGCAATATTCAAATTCAAAATCAGAGTTTCAGACGTGTATCTCTCAGCCCGCGTTTAAGACATGTGCCAGCGTTGCTCGTATTTCCTTTCCATGCATGTCTGAACCTGACTTCCGGACAGCAGTTACACCTATTAGCTCCACAGAGTTGGTGGGCAGTTTCCAGAAGACAGTGCGTGTCACGTTTGTTAACTTCAGTGAGAAGTGATGGGAAGCTTGGTACACATCTGTCTCCACCACTGTTGACGGGAAATACCACCACGGACTTTGCACATCACCCACTAGGCCCCCAAAGGGAAACCTCCGGACACATCGCTGTGCTGGAGATGTGGTGGGTTCCGACGTGAAAGGGGCCCGATTTCGTGTCCAGGCAGCTTTGCTCACAGGCAGCACCGCTGACAAGTGGGGTCAGATGACCATTCCTGACGTGGCTCCTGTGCCCCTCCACTAGAGGCCAGCTGTGCCTCCCTCCATTAGGACAACAGAAACACCTCCGGGCGTGCCACCTGTCTTCAAGGGGGACAGTGCCCACCAGCTGATAATGATGTCACAGACTCATTCAGCCCAGGAGGGCACAAACCACGATAACCGGAGGAAGACAGGAAAAGTCTCTTTGGGCTGAATCTAACCTGGCCTGGGGAATACAGGGAAGGGCATATATAGAAACGAAAGTGAAAATGCTTCACCAGCAATTTCACAGAATTTTCCAGACCCAGCGGAGACTTTGTCACGATGAGAGTTTAGGTGATTCCTGTATCCCCCACCACCCCGACCCCCATCCCGGCCAGAGATTACCTGCTCCATGAGCAGAACCAGGACCCTGGGGAAGCCCAGTTGGGATCCCTGGATGCATCTCAGGCGAACGTGCACATACCCTGGCGCTGAGTGCTGTTGTTGATCACATTACATGTGAATTACATACATGATATGGAGCGTATGTTAATGTCCTGCATACGGCGAGGTTCCAGGACACATTCACCCTGAGTTTGTGGTGATCGGTTATCGGAAACCAAGACACCTGGTTACTCACCTGTTGACTCACAAGCAGTCAGTCCTGGCTGCCCGGGCTCATAACCGGTGACTCTGGGCAACAGGCCCTGGTGGGCGAGAGCCCCTTGCCCTCAGCACCCGCCGCCAACACTTCTCTGAGCTGGAACCACGCACACTCAGCTCTCAGAGCCTCAGAGCCGCACGCCAGGGGCAGGGCAGGTGTGACCCAGCTCTAAGCAGGGGAGATGTGGCTGAGGAATTGTGTAGTCTGAGCCGAGAACCACAGAGAGCCCCCGACTGCTGCTGGGTTGCCTTCAGGTTGCTGTCTGCACCACCATCCAAAACAGAGTTCTGCAGAAAAACATGCAATTCTCGACGAAGAAGAGCCACATTTAAGTCCCCATGTCCTGAACTGGTTTGCCAGAAGTTTTACCTTCATTTTCCATTCAAAGGATTCCTTAACAAAAGAAACCCCTTGTTCAGTTCAGCAGGGACCCTCAGTCATGTCCAAGTCTTTGTGACCCCATGGAGTGCAGCACGCCAGGCCTCCCTGTCCATCACCAATTCTCGGAGCCTGGTCAAACTCATCGAGTCGGTGATGCCATGCAACCATCTCATCCTCTGTCACCCCCTTCTCCTCCAGCCCTCAGTCTTTCCCAGCATCAGGGTCTTGTCCAATGAGTCAGGTGTTTGCATCTGGTGGCCAAAATATTGGAGCTTCAGCTTCAACATCAGTCCTTCCAATATTTAGGACTGATTTCCTTTAGGATCGACTGGTTTGATTTCCTCATAGTCATAGGGACTGTCGAGAGTCTCTCCAGCCCCACAGTTCAGAAGCATCAATCCTTTGACGCTCAGTCTTTTTTATGATCCGACCCTCACATCCATACGTGACTACTGGGAAAACCAAAGCTTTCCCTGGATGAACCTTTGTCAGTAAAGAAATGTCTCTGCTTTTTAATATGCTGTCTAGGTTGGTCATAAGTTGTCATCCAAGGGGCAAGCATCTTTAATTTCACAGCTTCAGTCACCATTTGCCGTGATTTTCGAGCCCAAGAAAATGAAGTCTCTCACTGCTTCCACTGTTTTCCCATCTATGTGCCATGAAGTGATGGGACCAGATGCCATGACCTTCCCTTTTTGAATGTTGAGTTTTCAGCCAACTTTCTCCTTCCTCTCTTTCACTTTCATCAAAGGCTGTTTAGTTCCTCCTCGCTTTCTGCCATAAAGGTGGTGTCATCTGCGTATCTGAGGTTATTGGTGTTTCTGCCGGCAGTCCTGATTCCAGCTTGTTACACACAAATATAGAGGTTTCATTGTCGATAGCTCCCTGAACTTAATTTCAGCATGCAGGTCTCAAAAGAAAAGAAATAGAAACAACAGAGAGAAGTAAGAGCACACACATCACCCAGGTGCGTTCCCAGCTGACACCCAGACTTTTCCATCCCTGGGAAATCCCGAAGAGTCAGTCTGGCCCCCAGCTGGGAAAGGATGCCGGGCTGTGCGTCCACCATAAGGGTGCGACGTCCCACTGCGGTCATGGGGGCTGCGGTTAATAACCCCAGACTGCACGCTGACATCAGCATTGGCGCTGTGAACAAACGCAGCTCCGGTTTCTTCCTTCAACTGTTACAATGCTGTTTGTCTCACCATGTGAGTCAGAAGGTTCCTTAGACTGGGGCCTAATATCAGGAGCTAGAAATTCCAAACCCAATGCTTTGGTACCTAAAGTGCCCCTTACTTGTTGGTAACGATTGTCACGCTTGCAGGCAGGTATGAGGTACAGGTAGGGTCCAGGGTCTGAAGTCGGTCAGAGGTATGCTGCCCTTTCTCTGAAGCGTGACCCAGGCTACCTCCACTTTCATTTCCCAAAAGTGTCAAACTCGGGAGATCAAGGAAGACAGGGAGTACAGATTTTGGCAAGAATGTGGGTTGGATCACACAGGATTTGTCGTTTCGTGAGTGGTGTGTTTCACTTGGCGTCCTATCCTCAAGGGTCATCCACGTCAGAGCCTGTGTCCCGCTTACCTTCCTCTTTTAAAGGCTGGATGTGTCTCCGTTGTGTGTAGAGACTACACTTTGTTACCATTTGTCTCCGCACGGACGTGGGAGGCTTGTACTCTCGGTTGTTGTGAATAATCTTGCTAAACACACGGGGCTGTAAGTGTGTGTCTGAGACGCTGCTCTCAGTTCCTCTGGGCCACAGCCAGAAGTGGAGCTGTGCCTCACGCGGGCCTTCTGTGTCGAGGATTTGAGGAATGGCCATTTTGTTTCAGGCCCATTTTCATAAGCAGATGGATCATCATGGGATCGTTCTTCCAGATTGCCAGTGATGGCAAAGAGCTTGGATCTGAGGTCCTGAGACCACGCCAAGAAGCAGGGGAAGGGCTGTCTGTGCCTCTGGGGGCTCCTCGGGACAAAAGCAGGGCTGGGTGGGTAAGGTGGGGGTGGGGTCGTGACCGTGTCCACCAGCAGCTCTGCTGCTCCAGGATTTATTTCACTTGCTTTGCTCAGTCGCTAATTTGTGTCCAACACTGCGGCCCCATGGACTGTAGCCCACCAGGCTCCTCTGTCCACAGGGTTTCCCAGGCAAGAATCCTGGATGGGTAACCATTTCCTCCTCCAGGGGACCTTCCCGACCCAGGGATCACCCTTCATCTGCTGCACTGGCAGGCGGATTCCTCACCCGGGAAGCCCAAGGAGCACTGAGGGTGAGCCAAAGGCCAGAGGGACACTGACCCGAGGACGCTGGCTCGGAAGAGGAGGATAACTATTCCTCCCCAGGAGGGCGGGACATGCCACCTGCACCTGTGACCTCAGATAGGCAAGGAATGTTGCAAGTACAGGCAGAGCGGGCTGCCAGGACCGTCAGGCCCTCCTTCCGGGAGGCTGAGAGTGAGGAGTGGACTACAGGGCTGGGCAGTGCAGGCGCTAAAGCAGACAGCCACCACTTTCCGGCGGTTTCTGAGGTTTGAACACAGAGAGAGAGGAAGGGAGGGGAGCCTGTGCCTGCTGCAGGAGGTGGGGGAAGGGAAGCGCTCTGTGCAGCTGAGTCCACAGGCCTCTGGAGGAAAGCGCCTCCTCCTTAGGAGACCTCAGTCACTGTCAGCTGACTAGACCAGGCCCCCCCACGTGCTGGCGGCCAGTCTGCCTTACTCAGAGTTGACTCATGTAATCCTCATCTCCTGTAAAAACTACCTTCACGGCAACATCTCGATGGGTGTTTGTTAGACCAATTAACTGGTCCTCTGAGCCAGTCAAGGCGACACACAAAATTAACTGTCACACTGGGCTACCTCGTTTTTCCGGTGCTCATGTATGGATGGGAGAGCTGGACATAAAGAAAGCTGAGCACCGAATAGTAATGCTTTTGAACTGTGGTGGTGGAAAAGACTCTTGAGTGTCCCTTCGACTGCAAGGAGATCCAACCAATCCATCCTAAAGTATATCAGTGCTGAATGTTCATTGGAAGGATTGATGCTGAAGCTGAAATGCCAATACTTTGGCCACCTGATGCGAAGATCTGTCTCACTGGAAAAGACCCTGATGCTGGGAAACACTCAAGGGAAGAGGGGAAGGGACGGCAGAGGATGAGATGCTTGGATGGCATCACCGACTCGCTGGACATGAGTTTAAGTAAGCGCTGAGAGTTGGTGATGGACAGGGAGGCCTGGCGTGCTGCAGTCCATGGGCGTGCAAAGAGTCAGACACGACTGAGCAACTGAACTGTGCTATCTGTTTCTCTCATGGAAACACATGGTGTGTGGATTTCAAAAGCCAACTATAGAAATATCCCGACCAAAATGTGTATATATTTTAATGTGAAAAGACTGGATTGAGAAGATCTTCCATTTCTCAGGATTTGCTTTGCACTTACCTGGTACTCAGCATCTGAAAAAAGACTATTTTTCTCCATAAAAAATTCTGTAGTCCACGGCAGGACTGGCTCCGTAATCTGCAGGGCTGGTGCAAAATGAGAATGCAGGACCCTCTGCTCAAAAGCTAT
This sequence comes from Ovis aries, assembly GCF_016772045.2. Lineage (NCBI taxonomy): Eukaryota > Metazoa > Chordata > Mammalia > Artiodactyla > Bovidae > Ovis > Ovis aries. The sequence goes on from NC_056073.1 coordinate 49,787,775, forward strand.
AAAGACTCTGAAGACAATGAAAACAGAGCACTGAGCCGGGGGTCCTTCTGGGGGGCCCAGGGAGGCCCACCGGCCACCCCTCCTTGAAGCCAGAGCTGGTCACAGACAAGATCAACCGGGAGGACAGTAAGTGACGGCGAGCATGGCTCGGTCACGTCTGACTCTCTGCAACCCCGAGTTTGTGGGATTCTCCAGGCTGGAATCCTGGAGTGGGGAGCCAGTATCTCCCGGGGACCTTCCCAACCCAGGGATCGAAGCCCGGTCTCCCGCACTGCAGGCGATTCTTCCCGGCCTGAGCCACCAGGGAAGGACTATGACGAGGACAGGAATTCCGAGTTTATTGATGACAAACGCACGGGAGATTGTAAGGCAATTCTATTAAAAATTTTAATAAGATCAAATTGAAAAATCCAGTTTTGAGGAAACTGCCAATGACATGTAACACAGCATATCCAGCTAAGAGAGACGGGCAGAGGCCGAGATGTGTGACAGGTTCTGTAACACCTGGGACCACTCACAGGTCCCTGCTGACCTGTGGCCTGATGGGGACGAAGGACAGATGCCTCGGACCCTGGCTGGACAGACAGCTCATTTCAGGCGAGAGTGGGCACAGGCTGGGGGTAGGCGGGCGCTGAAGCCGCTGGCCCCACTGCCGGCTCCCAAGGGCAGCGTCTCTGCAGCCTGTGTCTCCTCACGGCTCAGGTGCTGACTTGGGCACAGCAGAGACAGCGGACTACAGACAGGCTGGGAATGTGGGCCATACCATCAGGTTAGAGGGAGCCCAGCTCCTGATGATGCCGCAGGGAGGCCAGTGGACCCCGCACCGCTCTCCACCCGAACCTCAGCATCGGCTGGGCGCGGGCCCCACGTCTCAGCAGGGAACACGGGCAGCTGCAGAAAGCTTCGTGCAGTTCAGTCGCTCAGTTGTGTCCGACTGTTTGCGAGCCGGTAGACTGCTGCATTCCAGGCCTCCCTGCGCATCACCAACTCCAGTGTGTTCTCAAACTCATGTCCAGTTGAGTCCGTGATGCCATTCAACCATCTCATCCTCTGTCATCCCTTTCTCCTCCTGCTTTCAATCTTTCCCAGCATCAAGGTTTTTTCATATGAGTCAGCTCTTTGCATCAGAAGGCCAAAGTATTGGAGCTTCAGCTTCAGCATCACTCTTTCCAATGAACCTTCAGGACTGATTTCCTTTAGGATGCACTGGTTGAAACCTTAGCCGCCTCTTTCTCTCCAGTACCCGCGGGAGGATGGAATGTCACCCGGCGTGCCTCCATGACGTGGTCTGAAATGCCCCCATCTCGTGAACAGGGCCTGTCTGCTCATCTCTGACCCTGGGGGCAACTGAACATGCTCAGGGAGTGTGGATGGTCAAGCACTTGAACAGGCCTCTGACCACAGACCCTCTAATGCAGACACAGTGGCTCGGGGATGGACTTCTCCCGGTCTGGGTCCACGGCCCTCCCCTCTTCTCCTGGTTTCTGGAGGGCTCACGTTCGGGGGTCTCTGAGGCCCGCTCCCCCTCCCCGGGGCTGCCATAGCCTCTGCTTCACTCTGGTCTCAGGAGCAGGGCCACCGAGCAGAGGAGACAGGGAAGCCCCGCTCATCCGTCCAGGCCCAGAGCAGAGCGCGCTCCCCGAGGACCTGGACGGGGCAGGCGGAGGGAGCACCCAGAGAGCAGGAGCCAGTGCTCCCCACCAGCAGGACCACCGAGTGCCCATCTCCAATTGCAGCTGCAGCTCCGAGAAGGCACGGGACATGAAAACACACACACACAGACACAGACACACACACAAACACAGACACACAGAGACACACACACACAGAGACACAGACACACAGACACACACACAGACACACACACACAGAGACACACACACACAGACACACACACACAGGTGCACACACACACACATACAAACACAGACACACACACACAAACACACACACACGGAGACACACGGTCCCACACAGAGACACACACACACAGAGACACACACACACACAGGTGCACACACACACATACAAACACAGACACACACACACACACACACGGAGACACACACACACAGACACACACACAGAGACACACACACAGACACACACACAGATATAGACACAGACACAGACACACACACAGACACAGAGATACACAGACACACACACAGACACACAGACACACACACAGACACACAGACACAGACCCACACACACACACAGACCCACACACACACAGACACACAAACAGAGACACACACACACAGACATACACACAGACACACATATACAAGGCGGTCCCAATCAGCCTTTTATTTGTGGACCTTCACCAAGGTCACATGGGGTTTCAGGCTCTTTGCAGAGATTGGGAAGAGCTGTGAGGAGCACCGGGGGCCCCCACACCTCGTCACGGCGAGCAGAAGCGACCGCAGAACAGGATGGCCCCGGTCTTGCCGTGCTGGATGAAGAAGAGGAAGGGGCGGTCGGCACAGAACTTGTACACCTTCCTCAGACTTCTCGTCATGATCGTGGCCCCTGTGGCGGCTGCAGCTTCTGTGCCCTCCTCAGTGACCTCCACGAAGGACTTGTGCACGATCTTGGACAGGTACAGGTCTCGGCTGGACGACATCCTGCTGAAGTTGGCCTGGGCCACGTCAAAGGCGTCGGTCATGCCCAGGTCTCGGAGGACGCCTTCCATATCGTAGCTCTCCTCCAGCGTGAAGCGGGGCAGGAACACCTCCAACTCCTCATTGGACAGCGTGTCCGGCTTCGTCCACGCGACGAGTTTCTCGTAGGTCAGGGCCTTTTCCACCTGGAGGAGAAGGTAGAAGATTCAGGGTCTGCAGCTGCCCTGGGGACCATTTGCTGCGACCCACACACCGCACCCTGCGGGCCTGGGGCGGCCTGCCGGCTGCACAGAAGTTCCCAGTGCCAGGCAGGGATCCGGACGAGACCCCGGGCCACAGGGCCACGGCTGCCTGGTTACCGTGTACACGTCAGTGATTTCACTGGGCAGCAGGATGACCATGTTCAGCTCTTGGCCGACGTAGGGAAGCACCAGAATCTCGGTGCTTATTTCTTCAATGTAGGTTATTTTAAAGGTGGACTTATTGTACATCATCTGCACAGGTTTCTCCACGTTCTGTAAAGGAAATGGATAAACGTTAACTGAAACAAGACCCGTGGACACGCGGGACGAGTCATCAGAGCCGGGCCCCTGCGCCCACACACTCTGTCTGTCTCCAGACCCCCCCCAGCTCCGCCTCGTCAGCTCGTCTGCACGGCTCCAGCTCCCACCCCTGGTTCCCGGCGCTCAGGCCTCAGGATGCTGTTCTCCTGCTGACCCAGGAGGGCTCCACTCGGACGTTCCCGGCAGGACCTCGGCCCTGGCGCCTGCCTGCCTGACATCTCATCTGGACGCAAAGGAGCCTCCAGCTCGGCTCGCACACTGGCGGCTCGTGTCCCCTCTGCGTGCTCCGTCTGTACGTTCCCACCCCTGCTCATGGCGACACCACTCATCCCGCCGTGTCCTGGGCGCCTGGCCTTCCCGCCCACAGCTGACCATCAACAACCATGTGGGCTCTGGTTTTAAGACAACAGGGCCGCCTGGTGGCTCAGGGGCAAATAACCCGCCTTCTAATGCAGGAGACACAGGCTCCAGCCCTGGTCTGGGAAGACCCCACAGCCCAGGGGCTTCTAAGCCCATGGGCCACAGCTACTGAGCCTGGGCTGAGAGCCCGGGAGCCACAGCTCCTGCGGTCACGGGCCTGGAGCCCGAGCTCTGCACCAGGAGAAGCACCAGCAGGAGAATCCTGAGCCCCGAGCCCAGAGGGCCTCCGCCTCGGCAGCGGCAGGAAAGGCTGAGCGGCAAGGGGCCCCGCACAGCCGAGTAAATAGATACAAGGATCAGAAAACCACAAGGCAAGCTCACTTGTGCTTCCTACCCCTGCCACTCTCAGCCCAGCCACCGTCCTCAGGAAAACTTCCAAGTAACCTCCCGGGTCCTGCACACGGGCCGAGGGGCTCTGGGGATCAGGGCCACTGTGAGGGGCCACGGGCTCTGTGAGAGTCAGAGGAGGGACACGGGAACCAGGAACCCGGGCCGTGGAGACCGCTAGGGAGGCTCCTGGACGCCCCGCAGAGAAAGGCGTCTGTGTAGGTAGCGCCTGACGGGAGGGCTCAGCCGGTAGGATCCAGGCCCATGAGCATCACAGCCACAGTCTGGAGTTTAAACTGGGTCTCGGGGGCTCTAGCAGGCCCAGAGACCTGCAAGCTGCCCCATGGATGTGGGATAGAAGATGGAACACCCGCCACACGGACCGCCCCTGATGACACAGCAGAGGAGGAGCAGGGGGAGAGGAAGCCAGGGTTTGCCCGGATCCACATCTGGGCCGCCAACGCCACAAGAGGCTCAAGTTCCTTGAGGTCAGCCTCCTTGCCCACTCCATAAACCAAGGCGACCCCAGGGACCGTTTCCAAGAACCTCCTTTGCTTAATGAAACATTCTTGTTCACCTCGCTGACTCTGAATGGCCTTTCCCTGGTGTTTTCTTTGTTAAACTGTTTTTCCCAGTTTCCTTTGAAGTAGATCGCATTCACGAGAACCAGACGTGTCAAGGCATTAACTGAATTTGCAGAGAGCAAGTCTTTAATTTTACCTGCAAAGAAGAATTAAAGAACCATTTAGCTAACAGGGTTTCCTGGCGAGGTGCTGGGCACAGTAATTACTGGTCTGTCTCCTGGAGGAGTCAGTGCCCAGTCCAGAGGGTTCACTGTCCCCCAGACAACCATGTGCAGCCAGTTGTCCATCTACTCGCTAAGTAGGGTCCCACATTTGTGATCCCATGGACTGTAGCCCATCAGGATACTGCGTCCATGGAGTTCCCCAGGCAAGAATATGGGAGCAGGTTGCCATTTCCTCCTCCAGGGGATCTTTCTGACCCAGGGATCCAACCCGCCTATCCTGCTCTGGCAGGTGATTCTTTGCCATCTGAGCCACCAGGGAAACCCATGCAGGGAGCCTGGCCTGAAAGCAAAATCAGGGACAAAAACCTTCAAGTCTCTGCTCAGAAAGATACCATGAGTTGCATAAAACACATAAATGAACAAATAATAAGGGCAGAATTATTCACAGGGACAGAAAAAGGAATGTTCGGTCTACAGCGTGAGGGGACCCTCCTGAAGGGGAGAGGTCGAAGGCAGTGTGGAGGGCACGGAAACGGATAAGCGCAGGTGGCCCAGGGCCTGACCGCGTGTCCTGCAGTGATGCTCAGCGACCCGCAGAGCACGCGCTCTGCTGGACGGGCAGGGAGGTGGCGCCGCATCCAGAGTCTGCCTTCCGCCCTTTGTGAAAAGGCAGACTATAGGAACATTAACAGCAACAGCCAAAAGTCAGAGTGTGATTGCTCTGGAAGAGGTGCACCGAAGATTGATGAGGAGGGGGAAAGCTGGAGAAATTGGTTGCTGATTAAATTTCAGAAGTGGATTTGAAAGTTTCCAGTTCTTTAGAGAAAAAGCCATTTCTGTTTACAATCGATGGTCTTGAGAAGGAACTGATGGAAAATAAGACCAATTCAAATACTGTGCAAACAGAAGTAGTGACACGTCCTCACCTTCTGTCTGTTCAGCTACCCAGGTGTTTATGCGCTTCCTGGACTCCTCCGAAGCGCTGACAAAGTCCAGCTCTTCCATCCGTCCGTAGTGTGCGCGGCAGGCATCTTTGAAATACTAGGAAGGACGGAATGACAGAGTCACGTGGCTACCGAAACAGACAAGCCAACAGTCTGCTTCTTCACTGCACCAAATCTCAACACTGATCATTTGACAGTTACTTGTATAATGTACAAACGAATGTTAGCAATTAACCTTCAATCCGGATTCTCAGTTTTCAGCTACACTGAATAAATAACTGAGTAAAGCACAGGCTTCCCAGGTGGCACAGTGGTAAAGAATCCGCCTGCAAATGTTGGAGATGAGGGTTTGATCTCTTTGTGGGAAGATCCCTTGGAGAAGGAAATGGTAACCCACTCCAGTATCCTTGCCTGGACAATCCCATGGACAGAGGAGCCTGGTGGGCTACAGTCCCTGGGGTCGCAAAGAGTCAGACACAACTGAGCAACTAGGAAACAACAACACAGCCATTCAGGGCAACGTGGCAACACTGCCGCCAGCACGCGCCCCGGGCTTCCCTCCTGTGTGACCCTGGAAAGGTCGCTGCGTCTCTCTGGTTCCTTGCCGCCTGGAAGCAAGGACGCAGTGGTAGCTACGTCTCAGAGGTGCTCTGAGGACCAGGAAAATTGGCTCTGTCCGATGTCACATGGCTGAGTTCTCCCCACACCGTGGACCCTGCATCTCGTGGTCCGGGAGCCTCATTTCATAGAACCCTCACGTCGTTCAGGCTCTGCCAACCTACTGTTCCACTCTTTATCGGGGCTTTTGAAAACGACGTCAGTGTCTCAGTCTAAGAAAATAGTCTGGAAGCAAAGTGGTCTCCTCCAAGTTGATACCTCATCTTACCCTCGGTGATTTCAACAGCTTTTAAACACATCTGAAAACAAGGGCCTGCTTCTTAAATTACTGTTTAGTAATAATGACCAGTCAAAGAGCAAACTAAAGGAACATCTAATTATACACTGTGATTGGTATTGGATCCTTGGAACACTCGATCACTGTGAAATAACTGACAAATATTTCTCATCGTTTGATTTTATAGTCCATATCAAAATAACGTTTTAAATATTAATGCTGCTCTAAAATATCCACCAGAAAAGAAAGAAATAAAGAAAATTATGTAATTCATTGTTTTTATTGGAAATTTTGCTTTTCTGTATGTCTAAGGCTCCTACAAAGATGGCAATAAACTAGCATGTAGCTGAGATGGATAAAAACAAGTGAATCAGGTTGTGAAAACATTCACACCAAGCCGTACAAACCTACAAAAATATTTGACCTCATGCTGAGCACATTCACTTTACACCACCTGTTTTAAAAGAGTGAATTTAGAGTCTGAAACAAGTGTAAAAAATAATGAAAAAAGTCATATAACAGAATAAGATCGCTATCCTAAATATACAAAGAGCTAATTAAAAAAAAAAACAAAAAACCTAAAGCCCAAAAGTGAAACCACACAAAGGACACATAAATAGGCAATTTTCAGAAAAGATACAAATGTTTGATCCTCATGAAAAGCTGCTCAGTCTCATGAACAATCAGAATGTTAAAGGCTCAGGCCTGTAGCATTGACCAGAGGGTGGTTACCCACCTGCTACTGTTCCTGAGAACGATGGGAAGGGCTGAAGCCAACGGGGCGGGAATGAGGCAGAATTCACTGAGATCTGAGAGTCTCCTCTGTCCCTTCCTTCTAAAGTCCATCTGAGTAGCACACACAGGACAGAACCATACACACACAGTCCCTGCCGGCTCGGCCCGGGCTGGGCCCCACCCCATGCCCACCGGGGGGCTGGCGGCTGCGTCTCAGTACAGCCACCCCTGAGCACGCTGCCCACCACTGTGAAAAATGGTGAGGCGGACACACACTGCTGCTGAGACTGAAGCTCAATCACTGTGGCCACCAGATATGAAGAGCCGACCCATCGGAAAAGACCCTGATCCTGGGAAAGAGCGAAGGCAAAGGAGAAGGGACCGACAGAGGATGAGGGGTTGGATGCATCACCAACTCAATGGACATGACTCTGGGCAAACTCGGGGACATAGAGAGGACAGAGGAGCCTGGCCTGCTGCAGCCCACGGACTCAGAAAGAGTCGGACACGGCTTAGCAACTGAACAGCAGCAGGCACACATGCACTGAGATGCAAAGACTTTCCCTGTGTACAGGGCACAAGCCGTGATACAGGGCGTGGGGGCAGGGCGGGGGCGAGAGTGGGAGGACTCTGGCCTTGTCTGCATTTTATACAATAAGAACATACTCACAGATGACTTGAGGTGCGTATGAAAAAATTTTAAAACCATGAAAGCATTGTAGTTAGATAGAACCAGAGTAAAAAAGACAAAATCTTAAAAAAATATTCTGTATAGGAAAAGAGCATCAAAATATTTACATGTATAAAACAATTGAACAAGTCTCACAATGCACAAAAAACTTCCAACGTGCGAAAAACAACACCAGAAATATTCTATTCGATCACTTCCCTGTTTGGGCCAACTCATCTGCAAGTGTGGTATGGTCTGTGTTAGTTCTCTGACAATCAACTCATCGAAGCTTCAGGAACACGTGAATAGGGCTGTTACAGGGCTCCTCTTACAGGCAATGACCGAACAGTTCCAGGAAGCGTGAGGTCATGACTGGGGTCCAACACCCCGCCCACCATGTGGGTCTCAGCCCACAAGGCCTCTCTGCACCACAAGGTCCGCCTCCCGTCTACACAGGACTTCTGTCTCTATCTGCTTCGGGCAATCGGGAGTATGACTTACCAAGAAGAAATCGGAAGTCTTCTCTCCAAAAAGCCTGTTGGCCGTTCTGAGCAAGTACTGTGTGTCCGTCCTATTAACTTCACTGAGAAGCTTCTGGAAACCTAGGTGGATGTTAAAAGTTCCACAACTGCTGTTGCTTAGAGAAAGGGTCTGAAATCAAAAACATAAAAACCCACAACTGCAGTAAGCTCTGACTACAGGAGAGTGAGGCCTGTCTGTTGTGCAAGGCCTTAAGGATTCGGATCTCAGACAACAGCTCACAGGCCAAAGAACTGGATCCACCGTCACCCAGAACTGGCTTCCCGAACGTACCTGGCACATCTGGGCTGCGGTGTTGCCCTTGGCCCCCATGAGGACCATGGCCAGGGTAGACGAGAGGCTTAGGGGCGCGATAAACACATTTTTCGAGTTGTCCTCACCCAGCTTTTTCAGAAGGGTCAAGGCAAAGGTGCCATTTGATGCTAACAGCGCAAACATGCTGGCGAGGCTGAAAGGATGGATTTAAAATCAGTGTCACGCAAATTCAGGCCACAGGTCGACCGCGTCTCACGCTGCTCTTAACTGTTGTTAGCACTGGCCCTCCGCTTCAATGGGCAAACAGGTACACCCACAAAACTTGGTTTCCTCAGGGCCTCAGACCCCGCTGTGGGCTTCTGACATGTGAACACGGCTGAGAGACAGCGCTGATACAGAGAGGGCGCTGGGACACGGCCTGGGAGGGTCGGGAAGGAGCTACCGGTTTTTGCTCCCATTTCTAGACTGTTCGCTGTGTTTGGGCCTCTAGGTACGATTTTATAACAAGAATCATCAAAATGATCAATCCAAACACACAGTCACACAAGTTGTAAAGAGAGAGAAAGACCCCGCTTAGCATAAGCTGAAGCCTTGAGATAAAAGAGAAGTAAATCCCATACAAAGAAGCATGAAAGCCTCGAAGACAAGCCCCCTGACGCCAAGGTCTCCTCCTCTGAGAACTCCACCTGTGCCAAAGCCCGAATCCAGGGCCTCTTGCTGAGCTCCTGCGGCCCCAGGCCCAGGCCCTGTCACCCTGCTCAGGTCAAGGGCTTGGGACGCGTCCACGTCCACCTCCAGGGCCCGGCCTCGGAGGTGAACAGCCCTGACAAGGGAGGCATTTGGTCCAGAACAGGACACTGTAGGGATGGGTGGGGGTGCGCGAGGGTTCAGGGCCTCTCTGCATACTCTTATTCTGTTCCCCATGAAAGCTGAAAATACATCTCCCCGTGGAAATACCCTCCCTGTACCAGGAGGCAGAGAGACATCTCTACGGCCAAAGAGGGGAACGAAAGGCTGAAAAGGCTGTTCAAGAGACCAGCAAACCCTGTTACTTCACGACCTTGCTGCCCCAGGCAGACCCCTTGTTTCGTCAAATCACACACACAAGGCTGCCTGCCTTGTCACTTCTTGAGCCTTATATATTCGATTTTCGCACAAAATTCAGCAGGGTTGGATTTCTGCTATTGATTTGTATTAGGTCAATTCAATTTCCAGTCCAGCAGGGAAGAACCTAGAGGAGAGGAAACACCCCCCACCACCGCACACACACATTCTCTTCCATCTTTAATACCCAGTTTCTTGCTCAGTAGCTGGGTCACGTCTGACTCTTTTGTGACTCCCTGGACTACAGCCTACCTGGCCCCTCTGTCAATGGATTTTCCAGGCAAGAAACTGGAGTGGGTTGCCATTTCCTCCTCCAGGGGATCTTTCCGACCCAGGGATGAACCCGAGGCTCCTGCCTGGCAAAAGGATTCTTTCCACTGAGCCCGCAGGACAGGCCTTAGTATCCAGTAGCTTAACACTAATACAGAGGAAAGCAGAAGGTCACTGGTCTTCAAAGGCCACAGCGAGGCTGGTAATAGTTCTTTTTCTGCACTGACAACAGTTGCTGATGGTCATTAAAGGCGAGAGCATACCCACTCCCTGTAAAATCGCTAAACTGAAAAGGAAGGAATGAAGAGGTGAGGCCCAGAGGTTTCTTCAGGATACTCTGATGGCAGAAAATGCACGAATCGCGAGATAAGTGAACAGCCCACGCTGATGCAGGCCCCGAAATCAATCAATCAATCAATCAGTGCCCGGGGCACTGACACAGAACACCAGAGGCAGCACCGAGCTCCCCAGGCAGGGACATGGTGTCCGGTTCTTGGAATTCTCCAGGCCAGAATCCTGGAGTGGGGAGCCTTTCCCTTCTCCAGGGGATCTTCCCAACCGAAGGATCCAACCCAGGTCTCCCACATTGGAGGCGGATTCTTTACCAGCTCAGCCACAAGGGAGCCCAAGAATCCTGGAGTGGGTAGTCTATCCATTCTCCAGGCTATCTTACCGACCCAGGAATTGAATCAGGGTCTCTTGCATTGCAGGCAGATTCTTTACTAAGCGAGCTGTCAGGAAAGCTCACTATCACCTTTAGGAAAGGTGTAAGAAGATATAACAAAGAGAAGATAGACCCATGGACTTCCCTAGTTGCTCAGTTGGTAGAGAATCTGCCTGCACTGTAGGAGCCCCCGCTTTGATTCCTGGGTTGGAAAGCTGTGCTGGAGAAGGGAGAGGCTGCCCACTCCAGTATTCTTGGGCTTCCCTATGGTTCAGCTGGTGAAGAATCCGCCTGCTTATTACCAGTCTCACGACTTCTTACAAACGAAGTGTTTCAATGAGCTTCGATAGATACTGAAATTGGACTTCCCTGGTGGCTGAGATGGTAAAGAACCCCCCTGCAGTGCAGGAGACCCAGCTTCGAGCCATGGGAGGGGAAGATCCCCATTAAGGGACAGCTCTTCTCCATTCAGTGCCCACGCCAGTAAGAAGCATATACGTTTCACAGGACCCCAAGAGCGCGCAGGGGGCCGGGACCCACACTCACAGTGTCGTGACGTCCGCCGCTGCCACCTGGTCCGAAAGGAAACCCAGCCCGGTGCTAGCCACCGCCTGGCCCACCCGGCTTCTGCATTGCGTTGGCCGGTGCCTCGGCCCCACTGCCCCACACGTACCAAGCCCGGTAGGAGCGGACTGGGCAGGGACCACGGTGCTGGAGCCCAAATACCTGGGCTGGAGGGGCGGGGCAGGGCGGGGCGGGGCAGGACCACCGGAGGGCGGGGCAGAGCGGGAGGGGCGGGGCGGGACGACTGGAGGGAGGGGCGAAAGCATCTTGCTACCCCTGAAGCCCCACTTCGTAGCAGAGCTGAAACCCCCAAGCTCTATGGGTTGGAAACTGATTGCACGGAGGACTCTAAGGTCACAAAGGAGGCGAGGGATAAAACGGATCAAACACGCTCTTCCTCTTCTGTGGGTTCAGAGGGACGGGAAAGAGGCTGTGTCTGGGTGCAGCGGGTGGCGGCTCTGATGGGCACGTAACGGGCCGGATGGGGCCAGAAGGTCGGAGCTAGTGATGCGGTGGGGCTTGGGCAGGGCTCCCGGGGTGACAGAGGAGCCGGGCTCGACGGAGGGGTGAGGTCCAGGGGCGGCTGGAGGAGGAACAACCAGGCGGAGTCACTGGTGGGAAAGGGCTCCCGCTCCCGGGAGGTACACTCAGGACCGGGCAGGGGGTGTGGGCCGGGGAGCGGCCAAGGTGAGGCAGGCAGGGCTGGAAGGATGGGGCAGGGCTGGACTGGAAAGAACCTGGAGGCCGCTCTGAGGAATTGGGGTTTTATCGGTCAGTCAGAGAAGGCAAAGGCACCCAACTCCAGTACTCTTGCCTGGAAAATCTCAGGGACGGGGGAGCCTGGTGGGCTTCCATCTATGGGGCTGCACAGAGTCGGACACGACTGAAGCAACTTAGCAGCAGCAGTAGCAGCATGGAGCTATGGTGTTGGAAAAGACTCTTGAGAGTCCCTTGAACTGCAAGGCAATCAATCCTAACAGACAATCCTAACAGACAATCCTAAAGGAAATAAATCCTGAATATTCATTGGAAGGACTGATGCTGAAGCTGAAGCTCTAATACTTTACTTACCTGATGTGAAGAGCTAACTCATTGGAAAAGACCCGGATGCTGGGAATGATTGCAGGCAGGAGGAGAAGTGGACCGCAGAGGATGAGATGGTTGGATTCATCATTGACTCAACCGACAAGAGTTTGAGCAGGCTCCAGGAGATGGTGATGGACAGGGAAGCCTAGCCTGCTGCAGTCCACGGGGTCTCAAGAGTCAGACAGGACTGAGGGACTGAACAAGAACGGGGAACCATTCTAAGACTGAAACTGGGCGAGTAACAGGATTCCTTCATTCATCCATTTCCTCCCCTCCTTGCCTCCCGTTTCCTTTCTGACTCCAGCACCGGCCCTTAGGATGGACTGGGTGCAGGGGGAGAGGCCCCAGGGGCCCCTAGGACTCGGCTCTGGGGACCAGGGCACAGCCAGGCCAGCCTGAGCCTGGGCAGTGCAGCAGTGATGGGATGCTGCCCAGAGCTGATGAGGGCGGGCATCACAGGATGTGAGAACCAGGCGGACTGGGGGCAAGGGGCCAGGAAAGGAGTGGAGATGCAGGAGCCATTTCCTAGTCTAGCTCGGGTAACTGTACTCATTGTGATGTGATTAGCTGAAAGAGAGCCTGCCGGGGAAGGGGAGGGTCAGGGGTCTAATGCAGCATTGCTGTGCTTAGTGGTCAGTCGTGCCGGACTCCTCGAGGCCCCACAGACTGTCGCCCGCCATGGACTGGAAATCCACTCGTAGGATGTCCATTTCCTGCTCCAGGGGAAACTGCTGACCCGGGGATCAAACCCGCATCTCCTGTCGAAGAGGACTCGGGTGCTTGCGGAGCATGAAGTGAAGGTGCCCAGGAGACAAGTAGGAACAGAGCAGGATGGGGGACGTAGGCGCAGGAGCCGCAGGCGGGATTCACCGGCCCAGCTGCGCCTGTGTGTCAGTCATAGCTGGGGCCAGAGGCTGAGGCCCCCCCAGAGGGAGAGTGAAAGTTGCTCCGTCGTGTCCGACTCTGCGACCCCAAGGACTGTATGGTTCATGTATAGAATCCTGCAGGCCAGAATGCTGGAGTGGGTAGCCTTTCCCTTCTACAGGGGATCTTCCCAACCCAGGGATTGAACCTGGGTATCCGCCATCGCAGTCCAATTCTTTACCATCTGAGCCACCAGAGGAGCCCGAAAGAGATAAATAGGGGATGTGACATCCTTCTAACTGTCAATCAAACTCAAAGGATCTTGACATGTTACCTTTTCCAACTAAATTTTCCACATTGATTACTTTTAAGAAAGTAGCATTTTGTCTGAAAAATATTTCCCTATCTGGTTGAATCTGAAGGATCCTGCCAAAAACAAAGAAAAAGAAGGCACTGATCTTCCCGAACCAGGAATGCAATGAGTATCACCATAGTGTCCATGCAATCACGCTTACCTTATGTTTTCTGGAAGCTATTTCACAAGTGTTCCAACACTGTCCAGAAGGGAGGAGGTGTCCGTGGTTTTCAAAGTCTTTATTTCCTGATCTGACTTTCAGCTCTAGAGAAGACACCGAGTTGGTCCTGGCAATCGCACCCCAACAGGTCTGGGTCACTCATCAGAGCACCATCTCCCACCACCACCACGTCAGTCCCCCTTGGCCTCCTAACTCTCAGCCCAGGGAGCCCTGTGCAGGTATTGTTAGCAAAAGACCATGCCTGCAGCTCTGCCTGCGGGCACTCAGATGCCATTTCTCAGCAGCCTACAAAGAGCAATGCTGAGCATGGCCCTGTTCTGCAAAGCTTTCCGGAACTTTGAAGGCCTTTCTCCCTCTAAACTTGTTTCTTCCCTAACTTTGAAAAACCTTTCTTTAAACTTTTTTCTTCCTGACCTTTGAGGACCTTCTCCCTCTAAACTTGTTTCCCCCATGAGTGCTCCATCCCTCCATAATGAAGATTGTCAACTCAAATAGCAGGGACATCTCGGCCTCTCCCACGAGTGTGGCACTGGGCTGGGCGCTGGGCACCTGGCTGAGAACATGACCTCTGACCTGAGATGCCTCAGAGGTGATGAGAACACCAGAAGTGCTCAGAGGTACTTCCTAGATGTTATAGAAAACATCTAGATGGTGGCAGCCACACACAAATTCCCCAAGAAAGTCCCCGGCAGACACTTCACTCTGGACAGACTTTATGGAGGAGCTTCCGTGTTCCCCACTAGGTGACCGGCCTTAGGACAGCCTCATTCTCCTTGACTTGATTTTGTGTCCCTACCGTCAACTGCAGTGTCTGGACAGATTTCTAAAGGGACGGTGAGGCTTCCTGGGGGATGCGATTATGTACAAATGTTAAAGCTCTTCAGCCAGATGCAGAGGGAAACAGCATTTTAGATCCAGGTCTGTCTGGTGATGTCAGAGAACAGGTCCTCTGAGAATGGCCTGGGAGGTCCCTGGAGGTGGCCGTGGGGGGAAGGTACATGTGTCCCGGAGGGGATTGAGGAGAAGACAGTGGCAGGAAGGAGCCTTGAAATCCAGGCCAGATCGGGAAGGGCCTGAACCCAGCACACGGAGCCCAGAGAAGGGCGCCCGGTGGGTCTGGGTTCCGCACATGAAGTGCTGGGCAGTCAGCTCCCTTGCTCCCTGCAGCCCGGTCCTCAAGCATTTTAGCTTCTGTAAAGAAACAGGAGGTGGCCAGGAGGAGGAGCCCCAAGTCCCAGTGTTTGGCAACACGGAAAGACAGATCAGGTTGATGGTTAAAAATGAATGTTGATTAACCAGGCCATTCCTGGATCACGAGGCTGACCCAGCACCGCCCCAGTGATGTCAAGCCCCCGAAATGGCACCAGGAGCTGAGATGAAGGACGTGTGAGTCACAGAGGCGCCCTTGGGGTCTGCAGCCCAGTCAGAGAGCCGGGACCCCTCCTCCCGCTCACTAATCTCACCCCACTGCTACCCTGCGTGTCACATGGCAGAAAAGCCGGACTTCAAGTATGGCTGTACAGAGGGTTTTTTCCAGACCAAGGAATTTTATGAAAAGTACAGAGATCGAAAGCTTCAGTTTCACGAAGAAGTTTTTCTCTAAAATCCCTGTTCCGTCCTAATGTGGATTTATGACGCAGAGGAAAGGACCAGGTTAGACCTAAAGAGACACTCAAGAAGCCAGTCAAATGATAGGGGTAAAATTTCCTGAGACTCAGAAATGATGCAATCGCAGTGTGCCTCAGAAAGGGGTAAGAGGTCCTGGGTGGGGCGGTGAGGGTGGCGGTGACCTGCCCAGGAACGGAGAGCTGGGAAGGGAGGACCCAGGGTGGTCCCCCTACAGGACAGCGGGAACAGGGAGTCAGGGGGACGCACAGGCAGGGGTACAAGGGGTGGGCGTATGGGAGTGACGCCAAGGAGGGGGGCCGCAGAAACAAGAAGGGAGGCAGACATAATTCAGAAGCAATATTCAAATTCAAAATCAGAGTTTCAGACGTGTATCTCTCAGCCCGCGTTTAAGACATGTGCCAGTGTTGCTCGTATTTCCTTTCCATGCATGTCTGAACCTGACTTCCTGACAGCAGTTACACCTATTTGCTCCACAGAGTTGGTGGGCAGTTTCCAGAAGACAGTGCGTGTCACGTTTGTTAACCTCAGCGAGAAGTGATGGGAAGTGCCAGGGTCCAGCCTCGGTGGATCCCGGGTAATTCGAAGCAGAGATGGAGTCGGCGTCCTAGGAAAAAGCTATTTAATTAGAAGTATAAAGAGAGATTAGAAAAGAATAGTGTAGTAGGAAAATTAGTGGAGAAAAAGATCCTGAATAACTTTGTTTACGTGGGAGTCCAATAAAACCTCAAGACAAGAGGCTTGCACCACCTACATAGGCCAGCGGCGCCTGCTTGAATAGCGGAGGGTGCCCCGCCTTGGGCCCCCTCTCGCGTGGGCCTTAGAAACCAGGGCAAAATTAGCAGGCTTGGCAAGCACTCACGCTCCAGATGGGAATTCAGCCAGAAAAACGGAGAACAAGAAAGAACGACTTGGGGGAATCAGTCTTTCCAGAGACTGATCCGTTTCCTTTATTTTCAGGTTTGCTTATATACCTTTTGTTACACATAGAGACAAATGGAAATTTTAAAGTCACGCGGGGGTCAGCAGTCCTGACCTCTATCAAAATCAGGTGCTTCACATAAATGTATACAAAAAGGTCGTAGGGGTTTTTACATCATCTTCTGGCCAAGGGGCCTGCTAACATTTTATGATCCTTTCTTTCTGATAACGATCAGTCAACCAGAAAACTTATTTTCCAGGGGTGATTTTTCTTATACCAGGCACCACCCTCTGAAGGTACCAGATAAAATTGCATTCCTATAGGGTGAGGGTGTAGTGGGTTACAGTTAAGAGAAGAATTTACTTACCTTAAGGTTAATATGATTAATCTTAAAGGTTAATATTTATTTCTCCTATATGCTAGTTATATTCATTATAAGGGCAGGGAATATGGAGACTTAGCAGCAAATATTGGCCCAACTAATGAAAACCCTTCACCAGTATAATTTCTAACCAACCCACTATACTAATAATTTCTAACTTCCTAAAAATATCTGCCTTTAGTAAGTTTAAAATATCTCATGCCTCTCACAGTTGGGAGGCTGTAAACAATCACATGTGGCCAGACGAACCTGTTCAGGCAGGCTAGATAATCTTCAGAGGAGTTTGTAAGTTGAAACACTCTTGTCACGCCCAGGAATTTTTATTGACTGGAGCTGCAAGCTAACTCCTTCTCCGAAAGAGGTGCTGGGGGACAGCCCCCCGTAAAGTCAGAAGTGTAGATGAGAGAATGAAACAGTAAAGTAGGCAGATTCTGGTTTTGGGGGTAGATGCTCGGGAACAGGGGGTTTCCAGAGGCTCAATCCCACCTTTGCGTATGCTGAAGCCTCCTTCCTCATGACCTTTGCCACGGACGGAGGTCCTCACACCGGCTCCAGGCAGGGAAGCTTGGTAAATATCTGTCTCCACCTCTGTTGATGCGAAATACTAAAAGGGACTTTGCATGTCACCCACTAGGCCCCCCAAAAGAAACCTCCAGACACATCGCTGTGCTGGAGATGGGGTGGGTTCCGACGTGAAATGGGCCCGATTTCGTGTCCAGGCAGCTTTGCTCACAGGCAGCACCGCTGACAAGTGGGGTCAGATGACCATTCCTGACGTGGCTCCTGTGCCCCTCCACTAGAGGCCAGCTGTGCCTCCCTCCATTAGGACAACAGAAACACCTCCGGGCGTGCCACCTGTCTTCAAGGGGGACAGTGCCCACCAGCTGATAATGATGTCACAGACTCATTCAGCCCAGAAGGGCACAAACCACGATAACCGGAGGAAGACAGGAAAAGTCTCTTTGGGCTGAATCTAACCTGGCCTGGGGAATACAGGGAAGGGCGTATACAGAAACGAACGTGAAAATGCTTCACCAGCAATTTCACAGAATTTTCCAGACCCAGCAGAGACTTTGTCACGATGAGAGTTTATGTGATTCCTGTATCCCCCACCAGCCCGACCCCCACCCCGGCCAGAGATTACCTGCTCCATGAGCAGAACCAGGACCCTGGGGAAGCCCAGTTGGGATCCCTGGATGCATCTCAGGTGAACGTGCACACACCCTGGCGCTAAGTGCTGTTGTTGATCACATTACATGTGAATTACATACATGATATGGAGCGTATGTTAATGTCCTGCGTACGGCGAGGTTCCAGGACACATTCTCCCTGAGTTTGTGGTGATCGGTTATCGGAAAACAAGACACCTGTTTACTCACAAGCAGTCAGTCCTGGGTGCCCGGGCTCATAACTGGTGACTCTGGGCAACAGGCCCCGGTGGCGAGAGCCCTTTTCCCTTGACACCCACCGCCAACACTTCTCTGAGCTGGAACCACGCACACTCAGCTCTCAGAGCCTCAGAGCTGCATGCCAGGGGCAGGGCAGGCGTGACCCAGCTCTAAGCAGGGGGAGACGTGGCTGAGGAATCAGGTGAGTCTGAGACAAGAACCGTGGAAAGCCCCCGACTGCTGCTGGCTCTCCTTCAGGTTGCTGTTTGCACCACCATCCAGAACAGATTTCTGCAGATAAAGAGTGCAGTTCTCAGTGAAGAAAAGCCAATTTAAGTCCCCATGTCCTGAATTGGTTTGCCAGAAGTTTTACCTTCATTTTCTGTTCAAAGGATTCCTTAACAAAAGAAACCTCTTGTTCAGTTCAGCAGGAACCCTCAGTCATGTCCAAGTCTTTGTGACCCCATGGAGTGCAACACGCCAGGCCTCCCTGTCCATCACCGATTCCCAGAGTCTGCTCAAACTCATCGAGTCGGTGATGCCATGCAACCATCTCATCCTCTGTCACCCCCTTCTCCTCCAGCCCTCAGTCTTTCCCAGCATCAAGGTCTTGTCCAATGAGTCAGGTGTTTGCATCTGGTGGCCAAAATATTGGAGCTTCAGCTTCAACATCAGTCCTTCCAATATTCAGGACTGATTTCCTTTAGGATCGACTGGTTTGATTTCCTTGCAGTCAAAGGGACTTTCCAGAACCTTCTCCAACCCCGCAGTTCAGAAGCATCAATCCTCTGACGCTCAGTCTTCATTATGGTCCAACCCTCCTATCCATATATGACTCCTGGGAAACCAGAGCTTAACCTTTGTCAGAGATTACCTGCTCCCTGGATTAACCTTTGTCAGTAAAGAAAACTACCTTCATGGCAACATCTTGTTTGAGGTCAGACCAATTAACTGGTCCTCTGACCCAGTCAAGTTGATGCACAAAATTAACTGTCACACTGGGCTACCTCGTTTTTCTGGTGGTCATGTATGGATGGGAGATCTGGACCATAAAGAAAGCTGAGCACTGACGAATTGGTGCTTTTGACCTGTGCTGTTGGAAAAGACTCTTGAGAGTCCCTTGCACTGCAAGGGGATCCAACCAATCCATCCTAAAGGAAATCAGTGCTGAATATTCACTGGAAGGACTGATGCTGAAGCTGAAACTCTGATAGTTTGGCCACCTGATACAAAGATCTGACTCACTGGAAAAGACCCTGATGCTGTGAGAGATTGAAGGCAGGAGGGGCAGGGACGGCACAGGTGAGATGGATGGATGGCATCACCGACTCGATGGACATGAGGTTGAGTAAGCTCCGGGAGCTAGTGATGGACGGGGAGGCCTGGCGTGCTGCAGTCCATGGGCTTGCAAAGAGTCAGACACGACTGAGCAACTGAACTGGGTTACCTGTTTCTCTCATGGAAACACAGGCTGTGTGGAGTTGAAAAGCCAATTATGGAAATATCCCAACCAAAATGTGTATATATTTTAATGTGAAAAGACTGGATTGAGAAGATCTTCCATTTCTCAGGATTTGCTTTGCGCTTGCCTGGTACTCAGCATCTGAAAAAAGACTATTTTTCTCCATAAAAAATTCTGTAGTCCACGGCAGGACTGGCTCCGTAATCTGCAGCGCTGGTGCAAAATGAGAATGCAGGACCCTCTGCTCAAAAGCTGTAAAGACTCTGAAGACAATGAAAGCAGAGCACTGAGCCGGGGGTCCTTCTCGGGGGCCCAGAAAGGCCCACCGGCCACCCCTCCTTGAAGCCAGAGCTGGTCACAGACAAGATCAACCGGGAGGACGGTAAGTCACGGCGAGGGTGGCTCGGTCACGTCTGACTCTCTGCGACCCCGAGTTTGTGGGATTCTCCAGGCCGGAATCCTGGAGTGGGGAGCCAGTATCTCCCGGGGACCTTCCCAAACCAGGCATCGAAGCCTGGTCTTCTGTGCTGTGCGGCTCCAGCTCCCACCCCTGGTTCCCGGCGCTCAGGCCTCAGGATGCTGTTCTCCTGCTGACCCAGGAGGGCTCCACTCGGTCGTTCCCGGCAGGACCTCGCCCCCGGCTCCTGCCTGCCTGCCTGACATCCTCATCTGGACGCAAAGGAGCCTCCAGCTCGGCTCGCACACTGGCGGCTCGTGTCCCCTCCGCCTGCTCCGTCTGTACGTTCCCACCTCTGCTCATGGCGACACCACTCCTCCCGCCGTCAAACCCTGCCTTGTCCTGGGTGCCTGGCCTTCCCGCCCACAGCTGACCATCAACAACCATGTGGGCTCTGGTTTTAAAGACAACAGGGCCGCCTGGTGGCTCAGGGGCAAATAACCCGCCTTCCAATGCAGGAGACACAGGCTCCAGCCCTGGTCTGGGAAGACCCTACAGCCCAGGGGCTTCTAAGCCCACGGGCCACAGCTACTGAGCCTGGGCTGAGAGCCCGGGAGCCACAGCTCCTACAGTCACGGGCCCGGAGCCCGAGCTCTGCACCAGGAGAAGCACCAGCAGGAGAAGCCCGAGCCCTGAGCCCAGAGGGCCTCCGCCAGGGCAGCAGCAGGAAAGGCTGAGTGGCAAGGAGCCCCGCACAGCCGAGTAAATAGATACAAGGATCAGAAAACCACAAGGCAATCTCACTTGTGCTTCCTATCCCTGCCACTCTCAGCCCAGCCACAGTCCTCAGGAAAACTTCCAAGTAACCTCCCGGGTCCTGCACACGGGCCCGAGGGGCTCTGGGGCATCAGAGCCACTGTGAGAGGCCATGGGCTCTGTGAGAGTCAGAGGAGGGACACGGGAACCAGGAACCCAGGCCGTGGAGACCGCTAGGGAGGCTCCTGGACGCCCTGCAGAGAAAGGCGTCTGTGTAGGTAGCTCCTGACGGGAGGGGTCAGCCGGTAGGATCCAGGCCCATGAGCATCACAGCCACGGTCTGGAGTTTGAACTGGGTCTCGGGAGTTCTATGAGGCCCAGAGACCTACAAGCTGTCCCATAGGATGTGTGATACAAGACGGAAGGAAGACCCTCCACACGGACTGCCCCTGATGATACAGCAGAGGGGAGCATGGGGAGAGGAAGCCAGGGTTTGCCCAGATCCACATCGGCCACCAAGGCCACAAGAGGCTCACGTTCCTTAAGGTCAGCCATACATGACCACTGGAAAAACCACAGCCTTAAGTAGATGGACCTTTGTTGGCAAAGTAATGTCTCTGCTTTTCAATATGCTATCTAGGTTGGTCATAACTTTCCTTCCAAGGAGTAAGCGTCTTTCAATTTCATGGCTGCAATCACCACATGCAGTGATTTTGGAGCCCCCAAAATAAAGTCTGACACCGTTTCCACTGTTTCCCCATCTATTTGCCATGAAGTGATGGGACCAGACGCCATGATCTTCGTTTTCTGAATGTTGAGTTTTAAGCCATCCTTTTCACTCCCCTCTTTCACTTTCATCAAGAGGCTTTTGAGTTCCTCTTCACTTTCTGCCATAGGGTGGTGTCATCTGCATATCTGAGGTTATTGCTATTTCTCCCAGCAATCTTGATTCCAGCTTGTGCTTCTTCCAGCCCAGCATTTCTCATGATGTACTCTGCAAATAAGTTAAATAAGCAGAGTGACAATATACAGCCTTGACACACTCCTTTTCCTATTTGAAACCAGTCTGTAGAAAGGCAATGCCAAAGAATGCTCAACTACCACACAATTGCACTCATCTCACACGCTAGTAAAGTAATGCTCAAAATTCTCCAAGCCAGGCTTCAGCAACACGTAATCGTGAACTTCCAGATGTTCAAGCTGGTTTTAGAAAAGGCAGAGGAACCAGAGATCAAATTGCCAACATCCGCTGGATCATGGAAAAAGCAAGAGTATTCCAGAAAAACATCTATTTCTGTTTTATTGACTATGCCAAAGCCTTTGACTGTGTGGATCACAATAAACTGTGGAAAATTCTGAAAGAGATGGGAATGCCAGAGCACCTGACCTGCCTCTTGAGAAACCTATATGCAGGTCAGGAAGCAAGAGTTAGAACTGGACATGGAACAACAGACTGGTTCCAAATAGGAAAAGGAGACACATAGGGGACATGAAATCCTTCTAAAGTCAATTAAAACTCAAAAGATTTTGAAATGTTACCTTTTCCAACTAGTTTTCCATATTGATTACTTTTAAGAAAGTAGCATTTCATCTGAAAAATATTTCCCTATCTAGTTGAATCTGAAGGATCCTGCCAAAAACAAAGAAAAAGAAGGCAATGATCGTCCCGACCCAGGAATGCAATGAGTATCAGCATAGTGTCAGTGCAATCACGCTTACCTTATAAGAGGTTTTCTGGAAGCTATTTCAGAAGTTTTCCAACACTGTCCAGAAGGGAGGAGGTGTCCATGGTTTTCAAAGTCTTTACTTCCTAATCTGCCTTTCAGCTCTAGAGAAGAAACCGAGTTGGTCCTGGCAAGCAAACCCCAACAGGTCTGGGTCACCCGTCAGAGCACCATCTCCACCACCACCACGTCAGTCCCCCTTGGCCTCCTAACTCTCAGCCCAGGGAGCCCTGTGCGGGTATTGTTAGCAAAAGACCATGCCTGCAGCTCTGCCTGCGGGCACTCAGATGCCATTTCTCAGCAGCCTACAAAGAGCAATGCTGAGCATGGCCCTGTTCTGCAAAGCTTTCTGGAACTTTGAAGGCCTTTCTGCCTCTAAACTTGTTTCCCCCATGAGTGCTCCACCCTTGCATAAGGAAGATTGTCAACTCAAATAGCAGGAATCTCTCGGCCTCTCCCACGAGCGTGGCACTGGGCTGGGTGCTGGGCACCTGGCTGAGGACACGATCTCTGATCTGAGGTGCCTCACAGGTGATGAGAACACCAGAAGTGCTCAGAAGTAATTCCTAGGTGTTATGAGAAAACATCTAGATGGTGGCAGCCACACACAAATTCCCCAAGAAAGTCCCAGGCAGACACTTTACTCCGGACAGACTTTATGTAGGAGCTTCCATGTTCCCCACTAGGTGACCGGCCTTAGGACAACCTCATTCTCGTTGACTTGGTTTTGTGTCCATACCTCAACTGCAGCGTCAGGACAGATTTCCAAAGGGATGGTGAGGCTTCCTGGGGGATGCGATTATGCACAAATGTTAAAGCTCTTCAGCCAGACGCAGAGGGAAACAGCATTTTAGATCCGGGTCTGCCTGGTGATGTCAGAGAACAGGTCCTCTGAGAATGGCCTGGGAGGTCCCGGGAGGTGGCGGTGGGGGGAAGGTATATGTGTCCCGGAGGGGATTGAGGAGAAGACAGTGGCAAGAAGGAGCCTTGAAATCGGAGCCAGGCCAGATCGGAAAAGGCCTGAACCCAGCACACGGAACCCAGAGAAGGGCGCCCGGTGGTTCCGGGTTCCGCACAGGAAGTGCTGGGCAGTCGGCTCCCTGCTCCCTCACCTCCTGAATGTGACTTCAGGTTCCGGATTTGTCCCAGCTCACAACCTCTCACATGTGAGTGGCTTTTCCACCTGGAAAACCGGTCAGATCCTAAATCCAGAAGACCTCGTCTGTCCCGCACACCTGTCTTAGCACCCCTCGCCCCAGCTCTCACCCCAGCTCAGAGCACGTGCGTGGTGGGCTCTGCTTCAAGACGATCCACAGACTGTTTTCTCTGCAGAAACACTGCAGGACCCATCCCAGAGTCTCGGGTGTTCCTGCCCTACGAACACAAGGGTGAGACAGAAACCCCCAGGGCAAGCAGAGATTTTAAAAGAGCGATTTGCCCTAAACTCGTTTAATATGGTTTTTCAAGTATCAGTTCAGTTCAGTCACTCAGTCGTGTCCAACTCTTTGCAACCCCATGAATTGCAGCACGTCAGGCCTCTCTGTCCATCACCAACTCCTGGAGTTCACTCAGACTCACGTCCATCAAGTCGGTGATGCCATCCAGCCATCTCATCCTGGGTCGTCCCCTTCCCCTCCTGCCCCCAATCCCTCCCAGCAACAGAGTCTTTTCCAATGAGTCAACTCTTCCCATGAGGTGGCCAAAGTACTGGAGTTTCAGCTTTAGCATCATTCCTTCCAAAGAACACCCAGGGCTGATCTCCTTCAGAATGGACTGGTTGGATCTCCTTGCAGTCCAAGGGACTCTCAAGAGTCTTCTCCAACACCACAGTTCAAACGCATCGATTCTTTGGCACTCAGCCTTCTTCACAGTCCAACTCTCACAGCCATAAATGACCACTGGAAAAACCATAGCCTCGACTAGATGGACCTTTGTTGGCAAAGTAATGTCTCTGCTTTTCAATATGCTGTCCAGGTTGGTCATAACTTTTCTTCCAAGGAGTAAGCGTCTTTTAATTTCATGGCTGCAGTCACCATCTGCAGTGATTTCAACTGGCTCCTAGCCAGTGGCTGGATTTACTGTGCTTACTTGTTTGTGTCATGCACAGCCCTCCGAGCCAGAAGGTGTTGTGTGAGAGCAGAGCCAGACGTCTCGGCTCAGCACGCTGAAGTGGAAGAGAAGGGTGTCGGGGTCCCCCAGTCCCCTGAATGGGGTGCTTCTTCCCAGAGAGGCTCGCAGCTTTGGGCATCCCTGGGCCCCCGCTCCAGCTGTCCGCCTGCCCAGGAGTTAGCGTCCAGCCATCTGGAGCCAGGCCTTGTTCGATGTGTCCAAAGGAAGGACAGGAGGTGGGGGGCCTCGTCCTGCTGCCGGCCTCTCTTTCCATGGGAGTCCAGGTGAGCCCTGATCCAGGAGCGGCTGCCTGGACGCAGTGCCGGCCCCAGGCTCCTGTGATGTTCGCAGCCATCAGGGCAGACGCCCGGGAACGCCTCTGTCCCCAGGAGGAGAGGCAGGAGGCCCACAGGCCCACCGGGAGGCGTGCTGCCCTCTGCCTGCTCTCAGAGATGCTGCTTCAGGGCCCAGGCGTTGCAGGCCTGGCTGAGGGCGTTTCACTGGGAGCCAGCAGGACGCTCACCCCCACTGTGCACGGAGCCAGGGCCTCTGCCCACTCGTCGTCAGCTCTGGGCCTTCACGCTCCTGACAAGAGGGCTCTCTCCTCTACCGTGGATGCAGGCCGCCCCTGTGTGCCAAGGCCTGAGGGACTTCCCTCTGTCCAGCTTGTATCCCCGTGGTAGGAGATGGCTTTAACCAAGGATGAAAAAACTGAGCTCGAAATGAGAAAAAAGCTTTTCATTTTTTCCTCCCTCTTCTCCCAACAATAGCTACATGGACTTAATCCCACCAGGCTCCTCTGTCCATGGGATTCTCCAGGCAGGAATACTGGAGTGGGTGATTGTTTTCTTCTCCAGGGGATCCTCTCCACCCAGGGATCAAACCGGTGTCTCCTGTACTGGCAGGTGGGTTCTTTACCATCTGAGCCACCAGAGAACTCCCAAAACGATACATAGGGGACATGAAATCTTTTTAAGAATCAATTAAAAATCAAGAGATTTTGAAATGCTATCTTTTCCATCTGAATTTTCCCTATCTGATTACTTTCAAGAAACTAGCATTGTATCTGAAAAATATTTTCCTATCTGGTTGAATCTGAAGGATCCTGCCAAAAAAAAAGAAAAATAAGGGCCCTAGAAGGAAGCATTTTCAGAAGTTTTCCAACACTGTCCAGAAGGGAGGAGGTTTCCATGTTTTTCAAACTCTTTATTTCACGATCTGACTTTCAGCTCTAGAGAAGAAACAGAGTTGGTTCTGGCAAGCACACTCCAGCAGGTCTGGGTCACCCGGCAGAGCACCATCTCCCACCACCACCAAGGTCAGTCCCTCTTGACCTCCTAACTCAGCCCAGTGAGCCCTATGTGGGTATTGTTAGCAAAAGACCGTGCCTGCAGCTCTGCCTGCGGGCACTCAGATGCCATTTCTTAGCAGCCTACAAAGAGCAATGCTGAGCATGGCCCTGTTCTGCAAAGCTTTCCGGAACTTTGAAGGCCTTTCTCCTAAACTTGTTTCTTCCAAAACTTTGAAGACCTCCTAAACTTGTTTCTTCCATAACTTTGAAGGCCTTTCTCCTAAACTTGTTTCTTCCATAACTTTGAAGGCCTCCTTAACTTGTTTCTTCCATAACTTTGAAGGCCTCCTAAACTTGTTTCTTCCATAACTTTGAAGGCCTCCTAAACTTGTTTCTTCCATGACTTTGAAGGCCTTTCTCCTAAACTTGTTTCTTCCATAAGTTTGAAGGCGTTTCTCCTAAACTTGTTTCTTTCATAAGTTTGAAAGCCTCCTAAACTTGTTTCTTCCATAACTTTGAAGGCCTTTCTCCTAAACTTGTTTCTTCCATAACTTTGAAGGCCTCCTAAACTTGTTTCTTCCGTAACTTTGAAGGCCTTTCTCCTAAACTTGTTTCTTCCATAACTTTGAAGGCCTCCTAAACTTGTTTCTTCCGTAACTTTGAAGGCCTTTCTCCTAAACTTGTTTCTTCCGTAACTTTGAAGGCCTTTCTCCTAAACTTGTTTCTTCCGTAACTTTGAAGGCCTTTCTCCTAAACTTGTTTCTTCCATAACTTTGAAGGCCTCCTAAACTTGTTTCTTCCATAACTTTGAAGGCCTTTCTCCTAAACTTGTTTCTTCCATAACTTTGAAGGCCTCCTAAACTTGTTTCTTCCATAACTTTGAAGGCCTTTCCCCTAAACTTGTTTCTTCTGTAACTTTGAAGGCCTTTCCCCTAAACTTGTTTCTTCCATGACTTTGAAGGCCTTTCTCCTAAACTTGTTTCTTCCATAACTTTGAAGGCCTTTCCCCTAAACTTGTTTCTTCCATGACTTTGAAGGCCTCCTAAACTTGTTTCTTCTATAACTTTGAAGGCCTTTCTCCTAAACTTGTTTCTTCCATGACTTTGAAGGCCTCCTAAACTTGTTTCTTCTATAACTTTGAAGGCCTTTCCCCTAAACTTGTTTCTTCCGTAACTTTGAAGGCCTTTCCCCTAAACTTGTTTCTTCCATGACTTTGAAGGCCTTTTCCCTAAACTTGTTTCTTCCATGACTTTGAAGCCCTTTCCCCTAAACTTGTTTCTTCCGTAACTTCGAAGGCCTTCTCCCTCTGAACTTCTCCCCCCATGAGTGCTGCATTCTTCCATAATGAAGATCGTCTACTCAAAATGCAGGACCAGGTTGGACATAAAGAGACACTTAAGAAGCAATTCAAATTATAGGCATAAAGATTTCCTAATTCAGAGTTTAGGCCATCTCAGTGTGACTCAGAAGGGGGTAAGAGATCCTGGGGGCAGGGGGACGGTGGGGGTGATGGTGACCTGCCCAGGAACCGAGGGAAGGGAAGGGAGGACCCAGGGTGGTAGGTTCCAACGTTAAAGGGGGCTGATTACATGTCCAGCCAGCATTTCTCAAAGGCAGCACTGCTGACATTTGGGGTCAAATGACCATTCCTGCTTCTGTTGGGTCCCTACCATCTCTGTCCTTTATTGAGCCCATCTTTGCATGGAATGTTCCCTTGGTATCTCTAATCTTCTTGAAGAGATCTCTAGTTTTTCCAGTTCTATTGTTTTCCTCTATTTCATTGCATTGATCACTGAGGAAGGCTTTCTTATCTCTCTTTGGTATTCTTTGGAACTCTGCATTCAAATGGGTATATCTTTCCTTTTCTCCTTAGCTTTTCACTTCTCTTCTTTTCACAGCTGTTTGTAAGACCTCCTCAGACAATCATTTTTCTTTTTTGCATTTCTTTTCCATGGGGATGTTCTTTTTTTTTTTTTTTACTTCTCTTTTTTTTTTTAATTGGCAATTCAATCTCTACATATATACAGTATTGCATAAATTATAAGTGGGTTGACAATTATAGTAACAATATAAATTCATAAGCATTTACGTAAAGCTGCTGCTCTAGGTTTTGGCGCATTTTGTGCCCGGTACCTTAGTAAACATGACAAACATAAAGGAACTCAGCTTCTCCACTTCATAAGGACAGGCTTTCAAAAGCGGCAAATATGTCATCTCATAGAACACTTAATAAGTCAAATCCAGGAAAATCGATAACGAAAGGACAAAAGGAACACTGTTTAAGAAAGGGTGGTGATAAAAATGTTAGGTTAAAATATTAGGCTTAAATTTTTAGCAACTGGACTTAGGGTCCAGAAAGTGTACACATGCTGGTAATTACAAGAAAAGATCCCCGTGTTCTGCTTCAAAATCACTACCACATTCCAAAAGAACAATTCTGGGTTGCTACGGTGTCCTCTTCCCTGCTAGTGTGAACTACTGTTCCAAGTCCTAGTGAAATAAGATGGTAATTCACACAAATGGGTTTTAAAATAAGACTCTTCTCACCCCAAATAAAATAAAGCTAAATATGCTCTCCAAATTACAAGGAAATCTAATCAAAATGCTGACCAGATAAAGAAGCTGGATCACCCATTTACCTCCACTGACTGCCTCAGAGCACAGAACTGGTGTGGCACCTCCAAGAGAGGAGATGCGGGTGGTCCCCGCTCTGCCCCAGTCCGGCCTGCAGTGTCAGGGGACAAAGCCCATCAGCATCCCTGGGGTTTTATTCCCCAGGTAAAGAATCGAGTGAGTGGGTTAGATGGCTTTTCAGAGAACTTCCTGCTTTTTTTTTTTTTTTTTTTTTTTGGCCTCGCCATGCAGCATTTTGGGATCTTGTTTCCCTGATCAGGGATGGAACCCGTGACCCTTGCAGTGAAGTGGGGAGTCTTAACCCCTGGACCACCAGGGAAGTCCCTTAAAGAGACTTCAAGAGAAAGGACCTGAGTCAGCTTGAGGCCTCACCTCTGGGCAGACACTGAAGAGTGGCAAGAGAAACGGACTTAAAAACAGGTGGGTGAAGTATTTACCTTCTGGTCTCATCACTGGGAACTGTTCAGCACTACAGTTCAAGGAAAGCTTTGTCCAGTATTTTAATCTAATGGCTGGGGATGCTACAGGGCGATAAGCAAAGGAGGCATCTGACACTGAAATTCTGGATAAAAACGTAGGGACACGATACCAAGTCTGGGTAGGAAAACAGTGCCCCATCACAGGGCGCCAGCAGTCTAGACTTCTTGCCTCTGAATTTCCAGTCATCAGTCTTGGTGGTAAGTGAAAGAGCTACCAAAGCACAGCTGTTAAGAATCCGTTTTCTGAAATCCCCCCAGGAAGGCCACCTCCATGGGACCAGTTCTAACAGAAAGGATGCAGGAAGGAGAAATTAACTTTTTCTTTACAGATCAGAAAGATGACCCAAAGAGAGCAATGGATTCTCATTTTCTGTCCCGTATAAAGAACAAAAGTATCGAATCTCCTGGAATCTGACACACTGGCTTCACTTTCAAATGCGTCACTTTATTTTCCTTGGAAGGCAGCCATGCGTCACACACCTTACGCACGGGACAGTCACATGGTTCTTCAATGAGCCCAGCGCCTCCACAGCTCTCCTGGGGCCCGAGCAGCCCTGAGGAGTCACATGTTAAAGCTTTCTCCACAGCCACATGTTCCTTTGATGTTTGGGTTATTGAACACAAACTCACTGGATAATTTGTCTTCAACAAAGTCCATTTCTGTTCCTAACAGTGTTAGCTGTGCTTTCTTCTCGATGAACACTCTGACTCCATCTTGAATAACTTCTTCATCAGAGTCTCCTTCTGTCTCTGTATTTTCTAAAGTGTAGGAAAGTCCATTACAACCCCTGGTTCGGACACCGACTTTCACACCAACATGTTCAGGCTTATCTTTAAGAAGTTGTTTTATCTTGTTTACTGCTGAAGGTGTCAGGGTGAGGGCGGCCCGGGTGGGCTGCAGCTTCCTCTTGCTCACAGCCCGGACAGTGGCCCGGACTAACGAAGCCGACATCCTCGCCGTTCTGCCGCCCCGGTGTTTAGGGCGGGAGGTCGGCCATCTCAACCTCTCTCCATGGACACCGCGGGCCCATGGGGATGTTGTTGATCCCTGTCTCCTGTACAATGTCATGAACCTCCATCCATAGTTTATCAGGCACTCTGTCTATCAGAGCTAGTCCCTTAAATCTATTTCTCACTTCCACTGTATAGTCATAAGGGATTTGATTTAGGTCATACCTGAATGGTCTAGTGGTTTTCCCCACTTTCTTCAACTTAAGTCTGAATTTGGCAATAAGGAGTTCATGATCTGAGCCACAGTCAGCTCCCAGTCTTGTTTTTGTTGACTGTATAGAGCTTCTCCATCTTTGGCTGCAAAGAATATAATCAATCTGATTTCGGTGTTGACCATCTGGTGATGTCCATGTGTGGAGTCTTCTCTTGTGTTGTTGGAAGAGGGTGTTTGCTATGACCAGTGCATTTTATTGGCAAATCCCTATTAGTCTTTGCCCTGCTTCATTCCGTATTCCAAGGTCAAATTTGCCTGTTACTCCAGGTGTTTCTTGGCTTCCTGCTTTTGCATTCCAGTCCCCTATCATGAAAAGGATATCTTTTTCGGGTGTTAGTTCTAGATGGTCTTGTAGGTCTTCATAGACCCATTCAGCTTCAGCTTCTTCAGTGTTACTGGTTGGGGCATAGGCTTGGATTACCATGAGATTGAATGGTTTTCCTTGGAAATGAGCAGAGATCATTCTGTCGTTTTTGAGATTGCATCCAAGTACTGCATCTCAGACTCTTTTGTTGACCATGATGGCTACTCCATTTCTTCTAAGGGATTCCTGCCCGCAGTAGTAGATATAATGGTCATCTGAGTTAAATTCACCCATTCCAGTCCATCTTAGTTCGCTGATTCCTAGAATGTCGATGTTCACTCTTGCCATCTCCTGTTTGACCACTTCCAATTTGCTTTGATTCACGGACCTAACATTCCAGGTTCCTATGCAATACTGCTCTTTACAGCATCAGACCTTGCTTCTATCACCAGCCCCATCCACAACTGGGTGTTGTTTTTGCTTTGGCTCCATCCCTTCATTCTTTCTGGAATTATTTTCCACTGATCTCCAGTAGGATATTGGGCACCTACCTACCTGGGAAGTTCATCTTTCAGTGTCCTATCTTTTTGCCTTTTCATACTGTTCATGCGGTTCTCATGAAATGGTAGGGACCTAACAGAAGCAGAAGATATTAAGAAGAGGTGGCAAGAATACACAGAAGAACTGTACAAAAAGATTTTCACAACCCAGATAATCACGATGGTGTGATCACTCACCTAGAGCCAGACTTCCTGGAATGTGAAGTCAAGTGGACCTTAAGGAAGCATCACTATGAACAAAGCTAGTGGAGGTGATGGCATTCCAGTTGAGCTATTTCAAATCCCAAAAGGTGATGCTGTGAAAGTGCTGCACTCAATATGCCAGCAAATTTGGAAAACTCAGCAGTGGCCACAGGAACGGAAAAGGTCAGCTTTCATTCCAATCCCAAAGAAAGGCAATGCCAAAGAATGCTCAGACTACCACACAATTGCACTCATCTCACACGCTAGCAAAGTAATCATCAAAATTCTTCAAGTCAGGCTTCAATAGCATTGAAGAAGTTGGAGAAGACTCTTGGGAGTCCCTTGGACTCTGCTTAAAACTCCTTGTCACAGTGACTCAATTTTATTTCTCATTTTACAATACGTTGCTTATTTCTGCACCAAGATAAGCTGGAAGGATAGAGCCAAGTGAATAAACCTGGGGTGAAAAGGGCTGGAGAAATTAAGGGTAGAAGTGAGATATTTGAGCCTCCCTCAATGTTTCAGTTCAGTTCAGTTGCTCAGTCGTGTCCGACTCTTTGCGACCCCGTGAATCGCAGCACGCCAGGCCTCCCTGTCCATCACCATCTCCCGGAGTTCACTCAGACTCACGTCCATCGAGTCAGTGATGCCATCCAGCCTTCTCATCCTCTGTTGTCCCCTTCTCCTCCTGCCCACAATCCCTCCCAGCATCAGAGTCTTTTCCAATGAGTCAACTCTTCCCATGAGGTGGCCAAAGTACTAGAGTTTCAGCTTCAGCATCATTCCTTCCAAAGAAATCCCAGGACTGATCTCCTTCAGAATGGACTGGTTGGATCTCCTTGCAGTCCAAGGGACTCTCAAGAATCTTCTCCAACACCACAGTTCAAAAACATCAATTCTTCGGCGCTCAGCTTTCTTCACAGTCCAACTCTCACATCCATACAGGACCACTGGAAAAACCATAGCCTTGACTAGACCGACCTTAGTCGGCAAAGTAATATCTCTGCTTTTGAATATGCTGTCTAGGTTGGTCATAACTTTCCTTCCAAGGAGTAAGCGTCTTTTAATTTCATGGCTGCAGTCATCATCTGCAGTGATTTTGGAGCCCCCCCCCCCCAAATAAAGTCTGACACTGTTTCCACTGTTTCCCCATCTATTTGCCATGAAGTGATGGGACCAGATGCCATGATCTTCATTTTCTGAATGTTGAGCTTTAAGCCCACTTTTTCACTCTCCTCTTTCACTTTCATCAAGAGGCTTTTGAGTTCTTCTTCACTTTCTGCCATAAGGATGGTGTCATCTGCATATCTGAGGTTATTGATATTTCTCCCGGCAATCTTAATTCCAGCTTGTGCTTCTTCCAGCCCAGCGTTTCTCATGATGTACTCTGCATATAAGTTAAATAAGCAGGGTGACAATATACAGCCTTGACGTACTCCTTTTCCTATTTGGAACCCATCTGTTGTTCCATGTCCAGTTCTAACTGCTGCTTCCTGACCTGCATACAGATTTCTCAAGAGGCAGGTTAGGTGGTCTGGTATTCCCATCTCTTTCAGAATTTTCCACAGTTTATTGTGATCCACACAGTCAAAGGCTTTGGCATAGTCAATAAAGCGGAAGTAAGGAGATACCCCTTGTCCAATGTAAGGAGCAGGGGCTGTACTTTCCTGGAACAGCCGTGAATAGATACCCCACGCCCAAGGTAAGAGAAACCCAAGATGGTAGGTGTTGCAAGAGGGCATCATAGGGCAGACACACTGAAACCATACTCACAGAAAACTAGTCAATCTAATCACACTAGGACCACAGCCTTGTCTAACTCAGTGAAACCAAGCCATGCCCGCGGGGCAACCCTCAATGTTTACTACTCCAAAAATAAAACTAAGGCACTCACACCAGGGCTTTGCTGCTGGCATCTAGTGGGTAGAGGGGCAAGGACAGCCCTCCCACAGCAATGGATTATCCGGCCAGAGGTGAGTACAGGGTCACTGCTGACAGCCCCTGGCTTAGGCTTTAGGGCAGAGAAGGCACTAAGCTATCTGAAGGTGAGGGTCGCTCAGTCCTGTCCAACTCTCTGTGACCCCATGGACTGCAGCCCACCAGGCTCCTCTGTCCATGGGATTCTCCAGGCAAGGATACTCCAGTGGGCTGCCTTTTCCTTCTCCAGCAGGTCTTCCCCACCCAGGAATCGAACCTGGGTCTTCTATGCTGCGGGCCGATTCTTTACTCTCTGAGCCACCAGGGACACCCCCAGCTCTCCCAGGTTTCCAAACTGAACCTGTCATGTTTCAGACGAGGTCGCTAATTTCCCCACTGCGGTCACCGGCGCCCTGTCCGCCCTCCAAGGCTGCGCTGGGCGGGCAGGCCAGAGTCCCACCGTGCTTGGTTCACAGGGGCCTCTGTGCACCGGGAGGAGCGCGCCTGGCTTCGCGCAGAGACTCAAGCCCACGTGCCCGGGCGGCGCCTCTCAGGACCAAGTATCAGCCCGTGCGCCCCGCGAAGACCCGGGCTCGCCCGCTGAAGGCCTCCTAGGGCCGGGCCTTCGCTCCTCCTGCGGCCCCGGGTAGCGGTCCCCGCACTGGGGCTGGACCGGACCCGCGGCTCACCTGGCGCCTGGCTCGCCCCTGCTGTTCGGCTCCGCCCCAACCATGCGGCACCGCCCTCCGGTCCGGTTCGGTCCGGTCCGGTCGGGCCCGGCCCTCCCCCTCTGCCCAGCCCCTCCCGCTCGACCCCGGCCCTCCAGCTGGACGCGGGCCGTTTGGTCCGGCCCGGCCCCGCCCTCCGGCCCGGCCGCGCCCCTTCGTTCGTTCCCGCCCTCCGGCCCGAATCGCCCCGCCCCTCCTGTCCGAGCCCCGCTATCCTGTCCTGCCCGCCCCGCCCCTTCCCGTCTGCCCCGCCCCTGCCGCTTGGCCCGCTACCTCCCGCTCGGCCCCACCCCTCCCTTCGGTCCGGCTCTCCGTTCCGGCCCTCCCCGCCCCTCCCCTCGGCCACGCCCCTCCCGCTAGGCCACGCCTCTCCCGCTCCGCCTTGCCCTCCGGCCCGGCCCGCCCCGCCCCTCCCCTCGGCCACGCCCCTCCCGGCTGGTCCCTCTCTCCGGTCCAGCCGGGTGCGGCCCGGCCCGCCCCTCTCGGCGGGGTATTTACGCCCGGCGCCTCCGTCCATGCCCAGCCCGCTCCGGCCGCGCTCAGGTACGTTTCGGGATGCTGGGGCAGCGGAACCGGCCTGAGGGCGAGGCGGGCGGCGGGCGGCTGCGGGGGCGCTTGCCGGGCTGGGTTTTCTTTAGGATCAGGCGGCCGCGGCGGCCGTGGCTACCCGGTGAGTGTGCCCCGGGACCGGAGGACCCGCATGGGGGCGGCGCCCAGCCTTCCCGGGCCCCGCGTGCCCAGGTACCCTCGGCGAGCTCCGGGTTCTGCTGGGACTGGTCAGACTGTATGCTTCCCCGCTGGTGTGCTTTAGGGCCGAGGTGGAGAGGGCGTGTGAAAAGTAACCCTTGGATTGAGGTCCCCATGAACAGGAGGGGCTGTCGTTATAAGTGTTCTGGGGCATGGTGTGTCCAGGATTCCCCTGCACCCTCAGCGTTATACCACCCCAGAGAAAGGCCATGGTTTCAGTCATACTGGCCATGTAAACTAAGTATTTGGAACCACATGAGGCCAGTTCCAGTCCTAAGTGTTGTATTGCAGCGCAGCTTCTGGCCTGATCACTCCAGCCAGTACAGTAGAGAGAAACGAGGGTAAATGGAGCCACTGCTGTTTTCTGCTTGCACTAAGAGCGCGCTAAATACACAAAGGGCTTGCTGTCAGACCCCGGGAAGCCCACACACCTCGCCCACCACGCTTTCTGGACACGAGAAGGAAAAGCGTGTGCAGTTCTATTCACCATTTATTGAACACCGACTGTGGGCCAGGCGTCAGTTGCCGTAACCCCCTCAGTAAACCTATAGAGTAGAAAGAACCGTCCGGATTACACATTAGATAACACACACACACACACACACACACAGAGACCAGGCGGGGACAGCGCAGGAGCCAAGTCTCCAGTAAACCAGACTCTATGGGGATTAAGGCTCCCTCGATCCACCCCGGGGCTTCCCTAGTGGCGTTAGTGGTGAAGAACCCGCCCGCCAGTGCAGGAGACATAAAAGACATGGGTTTGAACCCTGGGCCAGGAAGGACCCCTGGAGGAGGTCGTGGCAACCCACTGCAGTATTCTTTCCTGGAGAGTCCCATGGACAGAGGAGCCTGGCAGGCTGTAGCCCACGGGGTCATGAAAGAATCGGACAGGACTTAGTGGCTAAACAGCAATTCTTAATTACACTGGAAACACTGGGGCACCACTCTGTAGCATCATTTGCACAGTGTGAAAAGAAATGGCGGTCTTACTTTGTCCCTATTGGAAATGAATGGTTCTCGAACAGTTCAAGTTTCTATTTGAAAAAGGAGGTTTTAGTTTGCTGTCCTCCCCTCTCTCTCTCTGTCTCGTATTTGGGGCGGGGGCGCTGCCACAGGGATGAGGGGTGGACTGCAGAGTCATGACCTGCTGCTCAGCCCTCATTCTGCTCCTTGGAGCCCAGCAGAACTAAGCTGCTTTTTAAATCAGCTCTTTCGGGAGCTGCTTTTGCTCCATTCTTTCCCATGTTGGACTACTTCCTTGATTCTGGCTGCTCTGCAGGTCAGCCGTCACAGAGTTTGCTAATTATGCTCATTTTGTGTTGTTTCTGTGCCTTGTTCCTGAGTTGAGTCTGCAGGGCCTGAACTATCAGAGCAATTCCCACCAGCGCTGAGGACCAGGACACTCCCGAGTCCCTGCCCGGGGGGCTCGGTGCCGCCTCTGGTGTTCTGTGTCAGTGCCCTGGGCAGTGCACGAAGCGGCGCTTCCTGTTTGATTTTGGGGCCTACATCAGCGTGGGCTGTTCACCTATCTCACAATTCATGTACTTTCTGCCATCAGAGTATCCTGAACAAACCTCTGGGCCTCACCTCTTCATTCCTTCCTTTTCAGTTTAGCGATTTTACAGGGAGTGGGTATGCTCTCGCCTTTAATGACCATCAGCAACTGTTGTCAGTGCAGAAAAAGAACTATTACCAGCCTCGCTGCGGCCTTTGAAGACCAGTGACCTTCTGCTTTTCTCTGTATTAGTGTTGAGCTATTGGATACTAAGGCCTGTCCTGCGGGCTCAGTGGAAAGAATCCTTCTGCCAGGCAGGAGCCTCGGGTTCATCCCTGGGTCGGAAAGATCCCCTGGAGGAGGAAATGGCAACCCACTCCAGTTTCTTGCCTGGAAAATCCATGGACAGAGGGGCCAGGTAGGCTGTAGTCCACGGAGTCACAAAAGAGTCAGACGTGACTCAGCTACTGAGCAAGAAACTGGATATTAAAGATGGAAGAGAATCTGTAGGGATAGTGTTTCCTCTCCTCTAGGTTCTTCCTGGCTGGTCGAATAATTAAATGGACCTCAGACAAATCAATAGCAGAAAACCAAGCCCACTGAATCTTGTGCAAACCTCGAAGAAACAAGGCTCAGGAAGTGACCAGGCAGGCAGCTTTGTGTGTGTGAAGATTTGACAGACGAGGGGGTTTGCCTGGGGCAGCAAGGTCGTGAAGTAACAGGGTTTGCTGGTCTCTTGAACAGCCTTTTCAGCCTTTCGTTCCCCTCTTTGGCCGTTAAGATGTCTCTCTACCTTCTGGTACAGGGAGGGTATTTCTACATGGAGATTTATTTTCAGCTCCAGGGGAAACAGAAGAAGAGTATGCTTTTTGCACCAGCTGTTTCTCAAGTCTCTTTCGGTTCATGTCAGTCGCTCAGTCGTGTCCGACTCTTTGCGACCCCATGAATCGCAACACGCCAGGCCTCTGTCCATCTCCAGCTCCCGGAGTTCACTCAGACTCACGTCCATCGAGTCAGTGATGCCATCCAGCCATCTCATCCTTGGTCGTCCCCTTCTCCTGCCCACAATCCCTCCCAGCATCAGAGTCTTTTCCAA
The DNA here is from genome assembly GCF_016772045.2 of Ovis aries. Lineage (NCBI taxonomy): Eukaryota > Metazoa > Chordata > Mammalia > Artiodactyla > Bovidae > Ovis > Ovis aries. The sequence continues at coordinate 49,825,012 of NC_056073.1, forward strand.
TGAGTCAACTCTTCACATGAGGTGGCCAAAGTACTAGAGTTTCAGCTTTAGCATCATTCCTTCCAAAGAAATCCCAGGGCTGATCTCCTTCAGAATGGACTGGTTGGATCTCCTTGCAGTCCAAGGGACTCTGAAGAGTCTTCTCCAAAACCACAGTTCAAAGCATCAATTCTTCGGCACTCAGCTTTCTTCACAGTCCAACTCTCACATCCATACAGGACCACTGGAAAAACCATAGCCTTGACTAGACGGACCTTAGTTGGCAAAGTAATGTCTCTGCTTTTGAATATGCTGTCTAGGTTGGTCATAACTTTCCTTCCAAGGAGTAAGCGTCTTTTAATTTCATGGCTGCAGTCATCATCTGCAGTGATTTTGGAGCCCCCCCAAATAAAGTCTGACACTGTTTCCATTGTTTCCCCATCTATTTGCCATGAAGTGATGGGACCAGATGCCATGATCTTCGTTTTCTGAATGTTGAGCTTTAAGCCAACTTTTTCGCTCTCCTCTTTACTTTCATCAAGAGGCTTTTGAGTTCCTCTCACTTTCTGCCATAAGGGTGGTGTCGTCTGCATATCTGAGGTTATTGATATTTCTCCCAGCAATCTTGATTCCAGCCTGTGCTTCTTCCAGCCCAGCGTTTCTCACGATGTACTCTGCAAAGAAGTTAAATAAGCAGGGTGACAATATACAGCCTTGACGTACTCCTTTTCCTATTTGGAGCCAGTGTGTTGTTCCATGTCCAGTTCTAATTGTTGCTTCCTGACCTGCATACAGGTTTCTCAAGAGGCAGGTCAGTGATCTGGTATTCCCATCTCTTTCAGATTTTCCCACAGTTTATTGTGATCCACATACTCAAAGGCTTTGGCATAGTCTCTTTACTTCAGAGCAATCAGTGTGCTGCAGTGCAGTCTTTTGCGTGAGCTGCCCTGCACGCCATCAAGAGCAGACATTACCCTGTGCGCCCCCGTCCTCATGCAGGGAGCAGAAATCAGGGAGCTGATGCAGGGCCTGGAGCGGGGTTGCCAGCCTGCAGCCCTGCGGCTTCATGAGCTTTCCTTGGGCTCACCTGCTCTGTCTCTCCCAGGTCGGTGTCAGGCTCAGCTGTCATCCCTTCCCACCATGCACAGAAACCCTGAACCCTCGTGTACTCCAGCCCATTCCCACAGTGTCCTGTTCTAGACCAAACACCCTCCGTGGCAGGGCTGTCGACCTCCGAGGCAGGGCCCTGGAGGTGGACGTGGGCGCGTCCCAAGGCCCTTGTCCGAAGCAGGATCAGCAGGGGAAACCCAGAGGAAACCGCGTTTTGTGCGACTACCTGCTTGCTGTCGAGGTAGAGCGTCAGTGCTAACAACAGTTAAGAGCAGCATGAGACGTGGTCGACCTGTGGCCTGAATTTGCATGACACTGATTTTAAATCCGTCCTTTCAGCCTGGCCACCATGGATGCACTGTCAGAAGGAAACGGCACCTTTGCCTTGACCCTTCTGAAAAAGCTGGGTGCGGACAACTCGAAAAATGTGTTTATCTCGCCCCTAAGCATCTCCTCTGCCCTGGCCATGGTCCTTATGGGGGCAAAGGGCAACACCGCAGCCCAGATGTGCCAGGTACGTTCGGGAAGCTGGTTGTGGGCGGCGGCTGATGCTCTTTCTTTGGTTGGTGAGCCCGGGTCCACGATCCGAATCTTACGGCCTTGCTCGACAGGCCTACTCCCCTGTCTGCCCCGTCCCTGCGCCCTCTCCAGTGTCTGTCTGGCGTGTGGCCTGGGGCTCCTGACAGCGCAGCACCTGATTCCAGCAGGACAGGCTTGAACGAGCAAGCGTTCATCGAGCCTCTGCTCAGACCTGCTGCCCAAGGCCGTGCTGGCCGAGGCCCTTCCTGCCGAGATGCCCAGAGCCAGCCCAGGTGGGCTACACAGGGTGTGGACGTCAGCTCCTGGGCCACAGTGGCGGCAGAGCACTGACCTCTGGCCCCTGGGGGTCACAGCCTTCCCACATGTGGGGTGCCCTTACCCTTCCCAAGGTCCTGGGGTCCAGAGGGCCTCCAGGTGTAACAGAGTCCTGATCCCGCCCTTGAGCCGGGGCCGTGAGTTTGACCTCTGCCCTAAGGCCATCACTTTCAGGGTCCTGTGCCAGCTGGAGAGGCTGGGAGTGAGAAGCACTTGCCCCCTCCACCCAGCAAGTGTCAGGACGCAAATACGTGGGTGCTCCTGCTCAGTCATCTCTGACTGTTTGCTTCCCCGTGGACGGCAGCCCTCCAGGCTCCTCTGTCCATGGGGTTCTCCAGAAAGAACACTGGCGTGGGTTGCCATGTCCTCCTCCAGGGCATCTTCCCGACCCAGGGATGGAACCCACGAGTCTTGTCTCCTGCCCCGGCAGGTGGATCCTTTCCCACTGTGCCACCTGGGAGACACACGTATTCCCTTTAAGTCCTGCTGAAAAGGGAGCAGTCCCCTCTTGAGCTCGGCACTGTCTCCCCTCCCGCTCTCCCAGGCTCTGAAGGGGTCGCCCTCTCTCTGGGCACCTCCTGTGTAGATTCCGATTCCAGGGGGAGGGCCGGCCTTCCCGCCCTGCACAGCCCTCTCTCCAGGGCTCCCGCCCGACTTCCTCTCCTCCAGCAGTAGCGCCCCCGGCCCTCGGCCTCGGCCGGCCGCTGGGTGCAAAGCCCGTGCCCAGGCTTTAGCTATGTGTTACTGTGGATCGGTGCCAGACAGCTGTCTGGACCTTCTCTCTGTGGCTCCTGAACAGACCACCCACGACCGGGAGTGACCGGGACCATGCCTGGGACTCTGCGGCCTGGCCGCACGGTGCCCGCTGGGCTCCTCCTGGTCCAGGAGCGGCCCCGATCCGCTAGGCACTCTCCTCCATGTGTCCGCTCTGCCGCGTTGTCATGAGGCCGCAGCAGGATGGCTGGGCGTTTCTGCACCCTGGCAGCAGGGGGCAAGACTGGGAACGTGGAGGTGCCAGGCCTCTACGAAGGCCTGGGCCCAGAAGAGCCACTTCTCCTGTCTCCCGCTGGTTGGAGCCCATCCCGAGGGCACTCCAGACCCGAAGACGTGGCCTGTTTGTGCAGAGACGGGAGGCCTGTCCGCGGTCCTGTCTGCAGGCAGACTGCTAGCACAGGGCCCTGGACTCGCCCAGGGACATTTCTTCGCCCGCCGTCGCAGCCTGAGCCCGAGCGGGAGGCGGGCTGGGGGGCTTCCCAGAGCCACTGTGTCTTTATTTGCGTGAGTCTTGTTTCAAGCTGCGGTGAGGATCAGTGCGGTGCTTAGGCTGACTTTAGTGTTGTGTCCGTTTCCTGTAGTCAGGGCGTACTGCAGTGGTGGGTTTTATCTGTTTTTGATTTCAGACGCTTTCTCTAAGCAAGTGCAGAGGTGAAGAACATGATGTCCACCAGGCTTTCGAGAGGCTTCTCAGTGAAGTTAATATGACTGGCACACAGTACTTGCTCAGAACCGCCAACAGGCTTTTTGGACAGAAGCCTTGCGATTTCCTCTTGGTAAGTCATACTCCCGATTGCCCGAAGCAGATAGAGACCAAAGTCCTGTGTAGTCGGGAGGCGGACCTTGTGGTGCAGAGAGGCCTTGTGGGCTGAGACCCACACGGTGGGCGGGATGTGGGACCCCAGTCACGACCTCACGCTTCCTGGAACCGTTCGGTCATTGCCTGTAAGAGGAGCCCTGTAACAGCCCTGTTCATGTGTTCCTGAAGCTTCGATGAGTTGATCATCAGAGAACTAACACAGACCATACCACACTTGCAGGTGAGCTGGCCCAAACAGGGGAGTGATCGAATAGAATATTTCTGATGTTGTTTTTCACACGTTGGAAGTTTTGGTGCATTGTGAGACTTGTTCAATTGTTTTATACATGTCAATAGTTTTGTCTTTTTTACTCTGGTTCTATTTAATTAGAGTGCTTCCATGGTTTTCAATTTTTTTCATACCCACCTCAAGTCATCTGTTAGTGTGTTCTTATTATGTAAAAACACAGACAAGGCCAGAGTCCTCCCAATCTCGTCCCCACCCTGCCCCCACACCCCGTATCAGGGCTTGGGCCCTGTACACAGAGAAAGTCTTTGCATCTTACTGCCTTTGTGCCTATTGTGGTTCAGTCGCTGAGTCCTGTCCAACTCTTTCTGAGCCTGTGGGCTGCAGCAGGCCAGGCTCCTCTGTCCTCTCTACATCCCAGAGTTTGCCCAGAGTCATGTCCATTGAGTTGCTGATGCATCCAACCCCTCATCCTCTGTCGGCCCCTTCTCCTTGGCCTTCGATCTTTCCAGCATCAGGGTCTTTTCCAACGTGTTGGCTCTTCCTATCTGGTGGGCACAGGGATGGAGCTTCAGCCTCAGCAGCAGTGTGTGTCCGCCTCACCCTTTCTCAAGGTGGTGGGCAGCGTGCTCAGGAGTGGCTGTACTGAGACGCAGCCACCAGCCCCCGGGTGGGCGTGGGGTGGGGCCCAGCCCGGGCCGAGCCGGCAGGGACCGTGTGTGTGTGGTTCTGTCCTGTGTGTGCGTGCTACTCAGATGGACTTTAGAAGGAAGGGACAGAGGGAGGCTCTCAGATCCCAGTGAATTCTGCCTCATTCCTGCCCCGTTGGCTTCAGCCCTTCCCGTCGTCCTCAGGAAGGGTAGTGGGTGGGCACGTCCACCCTCTGCTCAGCGCTACACATGCTGAGCCTTTAACATTCTGATTGTTCATGAGACTGAGCAGCTTCGCTTATGGATGAAACATTTGGATCTTTTCTGAAAATTGCCTATTTATGTGTCCTTTGTGTAGTTTTACTTTTGGGATTTATGTGTTTTTTTTTTTAACTGAGTTCTTTGTATGTTTAAGATAGCGATCTTATTCTGTTATATAACCTTTTTCATTATTTTTCACATTGTTTCAGACTCTAAATTAACTATTTTAAAACAGGTGGTGTAAAGTGAATGTAGTCAGCATGAGGTCAGATATTTGTACGGTTTGTACGGCTTGGTATGAATTGTTTTTACAACCTGGTTTACTTGTTTTGATCAGTCTTAGCTACATGCTAGTTTAATGTCATCTTTTTTTTTCAGTTCTCCCAGTTTATTGCTACCAACCCATCTCCCTCCACCCTCATGCCTGCGTGCTCAGGCATATAAGCCTGTGGACTGCAGCCTGCCAGGCTCCTCTGCCCATGAACTGTCCCAGGCAAGAACCCTGGAGTGGGCTGCCATTTCCTTCTCCTGGTACTGTCATCTTTGTGTAATCCTTAGATATTCAAAAAAGAAAAATTCCCAATAAACACAAAGAATTGGCTAATTTTCCTTAAGTTCCTTTCTTTTCTAGAGGATATTTGAAGAAAATCATTGATGTTTAAAGTGTTATTTTTATATGGGCTATAAAATAAAACATTCAAAATATTTGTCAGTTATTTCACAGTGATCGAGTGTTCCAAGGATCTAATACCAATCACAGTGTATGATTAGATATTCCTTTAGTTTGCTCTTTGACTGGTCATTATTACTAAACAGTAATTTAAGAAGCAGGCCCTTGTTTTCAGGTGTGTTTAAAAGCTGTTGAAATCACCAGAGTATGAGGAGGTATCGACTTGGAGGAGACCGCTTTGCTTCCAGACTATTTTCTTAGACTGAGACACTGACGTCTTTTTCAAAAGCCCCGATTAAGAATGGAGCAGTAGGTTGGCAGAGCCTGAATGACGTGAGGGTTCTATGAAATGAGGCACCCGGACCACGAGATGCAGGGTCCACGGTGTGGGGAGAACTCAGCCACGTGACATCGGACAGAGCCAATTTTCCTGGTCCTCAGAGCACCTCTGAGACGTAGCTACCACTGCGTCCTTGCTTCCAGGGGGCAAGGAACCAGAGAGACGCAGCGGCCTTTCCAGGGTCACACAGGAGGGAAGCCCGGGGCGCGTGCTGGCGGCAGTGTTGCCACGTTGCCCTGAATGGCTGTGTTGTTCTTGCCTAGTCGCTCAGTTGTGTCTGACCCTTTGCGGCCCCAGGGACTGTAGCCCACCAGGCTCCTCTGTCCATGGGATTGTCCAGGCAAGGATACTGGAGTGGGTTACCATTTCCTTCTCCAGGGGATCTTCCCACAAAGAGATCAAACCCTCATCTCCAACATTTGCAGGCGGATTCTTTCCACTGTGCCACCTGGGAAGCCTGAGCTTTACTCAGTTATTTATTCAGTGTAGCTGAAAACTGAGAAAGTGGATTGAAGGTTAATTGCTAACATTCCTTTGTGCATTACACAAGTAACCGTCGAATGATCAGTGTTGAGGTTATGCGTGGTGAAGAAGTCAGCCGTTGGCGTTGTCTGTTTCTGTAGCCATGTGATTCTGTCATTCCGTCTCTCCTAGTCTTTCAAATATGCCTGCCGCGTGTTCTACCAAGCAGAGGTGGAAGAGCTGGACTTTGTCAGCGCTTCGGAGGAGTCCAGGAAGCACATGAACACCTGGGTAGCTGAAAAGACAGAAGGTGAGGATGTGTCACTACTTCTGTTTGCACAGTATTTGAATCGGTCTTATTTTCCATCAGTTCCTTCTCAAGACCGTCGAATGTAAACAAAAATGGCTTTTTTCTCTAAAGACCTGGAACTTTCAAACCCACTTCTGAAATTTAATCAGCAACCAATTTCTCTAGCTTTCCCCCTCCTCATCAATATTCGGTGCACCTCTTCCAGAGCAATCACACTCTGACTTTTGGCTGTTGCTGTTAATGTTCCTATAGTCTGCCTTTTCACAAAGGGCAGAAGGCAGACTCTGGATGTGGCGCCACCTCCCTGCCCGTCCAGCAGAGCACGTGCTCTGCGGGTCGCTGAGCATCACTGCAGGACACGCGGGCAGGCCCTGGGCCACCTGCGCTTATCCGTTTCCGTGCTCTCCACACTGGCTTCGACCTCTCCCCTTCAGGAGGGTCCCCTCACGCTGTAGACCGAACATTCCTTTTTCTGCAACTGTGAATGATTCTGCCCTTATTATTTGTTCATTTATGTGTTTTATGCAACTCATGGTATCTTTCTGAGCAGAGACTTGAAGGTTTTTGTCCCTGATTTTGCTTTCAGGCCAGGCTCCCTGCATGGGTTTCCCTGGTGGCTCAGATGGCAAAGAATCACCTGCCAGAGCAGGATAGGCGGGTTGGATCCCTGGGTCAGAAAGATGCCCTGGAGGAGGAAATGGCAACCTGCTGCCGTATTCTTGCCTGGGGAACCCCAGGACGCAGGAGCCTGGTGGGCTACAGTCCACGGGGTCGCAAAGAGTGGGACCCAACTTATCGAGTAAACAGACAACTCTCTGCACGTGGTTGTCTGGGGGACAGTGAACCCTCTGGTCTGGGCACTGACTCCTCCAGGGGACGGGCCAGTAACTACCCTGCCCAGCACCTCACCAGGAAACCCTGTTAGCTAACTGGTCCTTTAAATCTTCCGTGCAGGTAAAATTAGAGACTTACTCCCTGAAAATTCACTTAACCCCATGACACGTCTGGTTCTCGTGAATGCCATCTACTTCAAAGGAAACTGGGATGAACAGTTTAACAAAGAGTTCACGCAGGAAAAGCCATTCAGAGTCAGCAAGGTGAACAAGAATGTTTCATAAAGTGAAGGAGGTTTTGGAAACAGTCCCTGGGGTCCCCTTGCTTTATGGATCGTGCCAGAAGGCTGACCTTCAGGAACTTGAGCCTCTTGTGGCCTTGGCGGCCCAGATGTGGATCCGGGCAAACCCTGGCTTCCTCTCCCCATGCTCCTCCTCTGCTGTGTCATCAGGGGTGGTCTGTGCGGAGGGTGTACCGTCTTGTATTACACATCCCACGGGGCAGCTCGCAGGTCTCTGGGCCTGCTAGAGCCCCCGAGACCCAGTTTAAACTCCAGACTGTAGCTGTGACGCTCATGGTCCTGGATCCTACCGTCTGACCCCTCCCGTCAGGCGCTACCTACACAGACGCCTTTCTCTGCGGGGCGTCCAGGAGCCTTCCTAGCGGTCTCCACGGCCCGGGTTCCTGGTTCCCGTGTCCCTCCTCTGACTCTCACAGAGCCCATGGCCTCTCACAGTGGCTCTGACCCCCCAGAGCCCCTTGGGCCCACGTGCAGGACCCGGGAGGTTACTTGGAAGTTTTCCTGAGGACGTGGCTGGGCTGACAGTGGCGGGGGTAGGAAGCACAAGTGAGCTTGCCTTGTGGTTTTCTGATCCTTGTATCTATTTACTCGGCTGTGCGGGGCTCCTTGCCGCTCAGCGTTTCCTGCCGCTGCCGAGGCGGAGGCCCTCTGGGCTCGGGGCTCAGGATTCTCCTGCTGGTGCTTCTCCTGGTGCGGAGCTCGGGCTCCTGGCCCGTGACCGCAGGAGCTGTGGCTCCCGGGCTCTCAGCCCAGGCTCAGTAGCTGTGGCCCGTGGGCTTAGAAGCCCCTGGGCTGTGGGGTCTTCCCAGACCAGGGCTGGAGCCTGTGTCTCCTGCATTGGAAGGCGGGTTATTTGCCCCTGAGCCACCAGGCGGCCCTGTTGTCTTTAAAACCAGAGCCCACATGGTTGTTGATGGTCAGCTGTGGGCGGGAAGGCCAGGCGCCCAGGACACGGCGGGATGAGTGGTGTCGCCATGAGCAGAGGTGGGAACATACAGATGGAGCAGGCGGAGGGGACACGAGCCGCCAGTGTGCGAGCCGAGCTGGAGGCTCCTTTGCGTCCAGATGAGGATGTCAGGCAGGTAGGCGCCGGGGGCGAGGTCCTGCCGGGAACGTCCGAGTGGAGCCCTCCTGGGTCAGCAGGAGAACAGCATCCTGAGGCCTGAGTGCCGGGAACCAGGGGTGGGAGCTGGAGCCGTGCAGACGACCTGACGAGGCGGAGCTGAGGGGCGTCTGGAGACAAGACAGAGTGTGTGGGCGCAGGGGCCCGGCTCTGATGACTCGTCCCGCGTGTCCACAGGTCTTGTTTCAGTTAACGTTTATCCATTTCCTTTATAGAATGTGGAGAAACCTGTGCAAATGATGTTCAAGAAGTCCACCTGTAAAATAACCTACATTAGAGTAATAAGCACCCAGATTCTGGTGCTTCCCTACGTCAGCCAAGAGCTGAACATGGTCATCCTGCTGCCCAGTGAAAGAACTGACTTGAAAAGGGTAACCAGGCAGCCGTGGCCTGGGGCTCGGGTCTCGTCCGCATCCCTGCTGAGCACTGGGCTCCGGGAACTCGTGTGAAGCCGGCAGGCTACCCCTGGGTCGCAGTGCACGTTGTGTGGGTCACAGCGGACTATTCTGGGGCAGGGCTGCTGCAGACCCTGAGATCTTCTACCTTCTCCTCCAGGTGGAAAAAGCCCTGACCTACGAGAAATTCATTGCGTGGACGAAGCCAGCTCTCATGGAAGAGAAGGAGGTGGACGTGTTTCTTCCCCGGTTCACTCTGGAGGAGAGTTACGACATGGAAGAGTTACTCCAAGAACTGGGCATGACCGACGCCTTTGCGGAGGCCCAGGCTGACTTCAGCGGGATGTCGTCCCGGCGAGGCCTGCACCTGTCCAAGGTCGTGCACAAATCCTTCATGGAGGTCACCGAGGAGGGCACGGAGGCCGCGGCTGCCACAGGGGCGGCGGTCATGACGCGCTCCCTCAGCGCTGGGCCCCAGTTCTGTGCTGACCGCCCCTTCCTCTTCTTCATCCAGCACGGCAACACCGGGGCCATCCTGTTCTGCGGCCGCTTCTGCTCGCCGTGACGAGGTGTGGGGGCCCCCGGTGCTCCTCTCTGCTCTCCCTGATCTCTGCGAAGAGCCTGGAACCCAAAGTGACCTTAGCGAAGGTCCACAAATAAAGGGCTGCTTTGGACCGCCTGTGTGTGTGTGTCTGCGTGTGTGTGTGTGTATCTGTGTGTGTGTATCTTTGTGTCTGTGTATGTGTGTGTCTGTGTGTATCTCTGTGTCTGTGTGTGTCTGTATCTTTGTGTGTGTGTGTCTGTGTGTGTGTCTCTGTGTGTCTGTGTGCCTGTGTCTTTGTGTGTCTGTGTGTATCTGTGTGTCTCTGTCTGTGTGTCTCTGTGTGTCTCTGTCTGTGTGCCTGTGTGTGTGTGTCTGTGTCTTTGTGTGTCTGTGTGTATCTGTGTGTCTCTGTGTGTGTGTGTGTCTGTGTGTGTATGTCTGTGTGTGTCTCTGTGTGTCTCTATGTGTCTGTGTCTGTGTGTGTGTGTTTTCATGTCCCGTGCCTTCTCAGAGCTGCAGCTGCAATTGGAGATGGGCACTCGGTGGTCCTGCCGGTGGGGAGCACTGGCTCCTGCTCTCTGGGTCCTCCCTCCACCCGCCCCGTCCAGGTCCTCGAGGAGCGTGCTCTGCTCCAGGCCTGGAAGGATGAGCGGGCTTCCCTGTCTCCTCTGCTCAGTGGCCCTGCTCCTGAGACCAGAGTGAAGCAGAGGCTACGGCAGCCCCGGGGAGGGGGAGCGGGCCTCAGAGACCCCCGAATGTGAGCTCTCCATAAACCAGGAGAAGAGGGGAGGGCCGTGGACCCAGACCGGGAGAAGTCCATCCCCGAGCCACTGTGTCTGCATTGGAGGGTCTGTGGTCAGAGGCCTGTTCAAGTGCTTGACCGTCCACACTCTGAGCATGTTCAGTTGCCCCCGGGGTCAGAGATGAGCAGACAGGCCCTGTTCACGAGATGGGGGCATTTCAGACCACGTCATGGAAGCACGCCGGGTGACTTTCCATCCTGCCGCTGGTTCTGGAGAGAAAGAGGTGGCTACGGTTTCAACCAGTCCATCCTAAAGGAAATCAGTCCTGAAGGTTCATTGGAAAGAGTGATGCTGAAGCTGAAGCTCCAATACTTTGGCCTTCTGATGCAAAGAGCTGACTCATATGAAAAAACCTTGATGCTGGGAAAGATTGAAAGCAGGAGGAGAAAGGGATGACAGAGGATGAGATGGTTGAATGGCATCACGGACTCAATGGACATGAGTTTGAGTAACTCCGGGAGTTGGTGATGGACAGGGAGGCCAGGCGTGCTGCAGTCCATTGGCTCCCAAAGAGTCGGACACGACTGAGCGACTACACTGCACGAAGCTTTCTGCAGCCGCCCGTGTTCCCTGCTGAGACGTGGGGCACACACCCAGCCGATGCTGAGGTTTGGGTGGAGAGCGATGCGGGGTCCACTGGCCTCCCTGTGGCGTCATCAGGAGCTGGGCTCCCTCTAACCTAATGGTGTGACCCACATTCTCAGCCTGTCTCTAGTCCGCTGTCTCTGTGTGCCCAAGTCAGCACCTGAGCCATGGGGAGAGACAGGCTACAGAGACGCTGCCCTTGGGAGTGGGCAGCGGGGCCAGTGGCGTCAGCGCCCGCCTTCCCCCAGCCTGTGCCCACTGTCGCCTGAAGTGAGCTGTCTGTCCAGCCAGGGTCAGAGGCGTCTGTCCTTCGTCCCCATCAGGCCATCAGCAGGGACCTGTGAGGATGGACGCCGTGGTCCCGGGTGTTACAGAGCCTGTCACGCAGCTCGGCCTCTGCCCGTCTCTCTCTTAGCCTGACCTACTGCACTACATGTTGGGCAGTTTCCTCAAACTAGATTTTTCAATATGATCCTATTAAAATTTTCAATAGAATTGCCTTATAATATCCCATGCGTTTGTCATCAATAAACTCGGAATTCCTGTCCTCGTCATAGTCCTTCCCTGGTGGCTCAGGCCGGGAAGAGTCGCCTGCAGTGCGGGAGACCGGGCTTCGGTCCCTGGGTTGGGAAGGTCCCCGGGAGATACTGGCTCCCCACTCCAGGATTCCAGCCTGGAGAATCCCACAAACTCGGGGTCGCAGAGAGTCAGACGTGACCAAGCCACCCTCGCCATCACTTACCGTCCTCCCGGTTGATCTTGTCTGTGACCAGCTCTGGCTTCAAGGAGGGGTGGCCGGTGGGCCTCCCTGGGCCCCCGAGAAGGACCCCTGGCTCCGTGCTCTGCTATCATTGTCTTCAGAGTCTTCACAGCTTTTGAGCAGAGGGTCCTGCATTCTCATTTTGCACCAGCCCTGCAGATTACGGAGCCAGTCCTGCCATGGACTACAGAATTTTTTATGGAGAAAAATAGTCTTTTTTCAGATGCTGAATACCATTAAAGCGCAAAGCAAATCCTGCGAAATGGAAGATCTTCTGAATCCAAACTGTTCACATTAAAATATATAGACATTTTGGTTGGGATATTTCTATAGTTGGCTTTTCAACTCCACACAGCCTGAGTTTCCATGAGAGAAAGAGATAGCACAGTTCAGTCACTCAGTCGTGTCTGACTCTTCGCACGCCCATGGACTGCAGCATGCCAGGCCTCCCTGTCCATCACCAACTCTCGGTACTTACTTAAACTCATGTCCACCGAGTCAGTGATGCCATCCAAGCATCTCATCCTCTGCCGTCCCTTCCCCTCTTCCCTTCAGTCTTTCCCAGCATCAGGGTCTTTTCCAGTGAGTCAGATCTTCGCATTATGTGGCCAAAGTATTAGAGTTTCAGCTTCAGCATCAGTCCTTCCAATGAACATTCATGACTGATTTCCTTTAGGATGGAATGGTTGGATCTCCTTGCAATCCAAGGGACTCTCAAGAGTCTTCTCCAACACCAGCGTTCAAAAGCATCACTATTCGGTGCTCAGCTTTCTTTATGTCCAGCTCTCCCATCCATACATGACCACCAGAAAAACGAGGTAGCCCCGTGTGACAGTCAATTTTGTGTGGCGCCTTGACTGGCTCAGAGGACCAGTTAATTGGTCTAACACCCCTCAAGGTGCTGCCCTGAAGGTAGTTTTTACGGGAAATGAGGAATAAATGAATCGACTCTCTGTAAGGCAGACTGGCCGCCAGCACGTGGGGGGTCCTGGTCTAGTCAGCTGACAGTGACTGAGGTCCCCTAAGGAGGAGGCGCTTTCCTCCAGAGGCCTGTGGACTCAGCGGCACAGAGCGCTTCCCTTCCCCCACCTCCTGCAGCAGGCACAGGCTCCCCTCCCTTCCTTTCTCTCTGTTCAAACCTCAGAAAGCGCCGGAAAGTGGTGGCTGTCTGCTTTAGCGCCTGCACTGCCCAGCCCTGTAGTCCCACTCCTCACTCTCAGCCTCCCGGAAGGAGGGCCTGACGGTCCTGGCAGCCCGCTCTGCCTGTACTTGCAACATTCCTTGCCTATCTGAGGTCACAGGTGCAGGTGGCATGTCCCGCCCTCCTGGGGAGGAATAGTTATCCTCCTCTTCCGAGCCAGCGTCCTCGGGTCAGTGTCCCTCTGGCCTTTGGCTCACCCTCAGTGCTCCTTGGGCTTCCCGGGTGAGGAATCCGCCTGCCAATACAGCAGATGAAGGGTGATCCCTGGGTCGGGAAGGTCCCCTGGAGGAGGAAATGGCCACCCCTCCAGGATTCTTGCTGGGAAACCCCGTGGAGAGAGGAGCCTGGTGGGCTACAGTCCATGGGGCCGCAGTGTTGGACACAAATTAGCGACTGAGCAAAGCAAGTGAAATAAATCCTGGAGCAGCAAAGCTGCTGGTGGACACGGTCACGACCCCACCCCCACCTTACCCACCCAGCCCTGCTTTTGTCCCGAGGAGCCCCCAGAGGCACAGACAGCCCTTCCCCCGCTTCATGGCGTGGTCTCACAACCTAAGATCCAAGCTCTTTGCCATCACTGGCAATCTGGAAGAAAGATCCCATGATGATCCATCTGCTTATGAAAATGGGCCTGAAACAAAATGGCCATTCCTCAAATCCTCGACACAGAAGGCCCGCGTGAGGCACAGCTCCACTTCTGGCTGTGGCCCAGAGGAACTGAGAGCAGCGTCTCAGACACACACTTGCAGCCCCGTGTGTTTAGCAAGATTATTCACAACAACCGAGAGTGCAAGCCTCCCACATGTCCGTGCGGAGACAAATGGTAACAAAGTGTAGTCTCTACACACAATGGAGACACATCCAGCCTTTAAAAGAGGAAGGTAAGCGGGACACAGGCTCTGACGTGGATGACCCTTGAGGATAGGACGCCAAGTGAAACACACCACTCACAAAACGACAAATCCTGTGTGATCCAACCCACATTCTTGCCAAAATCTGTACTCCCTGTCTTCCTTGATCTCCCGAGTTTGACACTTTTGGGAAATGAAAGTGGAGGTAGCCTGGGTCACGCTTCAAAGAAAGGGCAGCATACTTCTGACCGACTTCAGACCCTGGACCCTGCCTGTACCTCATACCTGCCTGCAAGCATGACAATCGTTACCAACAAGTAAGGGGCACTTTAGGTACCAAAGCATTGGGTTTGGAATTTCTAGCTCCTGATATTAGGCCCCAGTCTAAGGAACCTTCTGACTCACATGGTGAGACAAACAGCATTGTAACAGTTGAAGGAAGAAACCGGAGCTGCGTTTGTTCACAGCGACGATGCTGATGTCAGCGTGCAGTCTGGGGTTATTAACCGCAGCCCCCATGACCGCAGTGGGACGTCGCACCCTTGTGGTGGACGCACAGCCCGGCATCCTTTCCCAGCTGGGGGCCAGACTGACTCTTCGGGATTTCCCAGGGATGGAAACGTCTGGGTGTCGGCTGGGAACGCACCTGGGTGATGTGTGTGCTCTTACTTCTCTCTGTTGTTTCTATTTCTTTTCTTTTGAGACCTGCATGCTGAAATTAAGTTCAGGGAGCTATCGACAATGAAACCTCTATATTTGTGTGTAACAAGCTGGAATCAGGACTGCCGGCAGAAACACCAATAACCTCAGATACGCAGATGACACCACCTTTATGGCAGAAAGCGAGGAGGAACTAAACAGCCTTTGATGAAAGTGAAAGAGAGGAAGGAGAAAGTTGGCTGAAAACTCAACATTCAAAAAGGGAAGGTCATGGCATCTGGTCCCATCACTTCATGGCACATAGATGGGAAAACAGTGGAAACAGTGAGAGACTTCATTTTCTTGGGCTCGAAAATCACAGCAAATGGTGACTGAAGCTGTGAAATTAAAAGACGCTTGCCCCTTGGATGACAACTTATGACCAACCTAGACAGCATATTAAAAAGCAGAGACATTTCTTTACTGACAAAGGTTCATCCAGGGAAAGCTTTGGTTTTCCCAGAAGTCACGTATGGATGTGAGGGTCGGATCATAAAAAAGACTGAGCGTCAAAGGATTGATGCTTCTGAACTGTGGGGCTGGAGAGACTCTCGACAGTCCCTATGACTACGAGGAAATCAAACCAGGCGATCCTAAAGGAAATCAGTCCTGAATATCGGAAGGACTGATGTTGAAGCTGAAGCTCCAATATTTTGGCCACTAGATGCAAACACCTGACTCATTGGACAAGACCCTGATGCTGGGAAAGACTGAGGGCTGGAGGAGAAGGGGGTGACAGAGGATGAGATGGTTGCATGGCATCACCGACTCGATGAGTTTGAACAGGCTCCGAGAATTGGTGATGGACAGGGAGACCTGGCGTGCTGCACTCCATGAGGTCTCAAAGACTTGGACATGACTGAGCGGCTGAAATGAACTGAACAAGGGGTTTCTTTTGTTAAGGAATCCTTTGAACGGAAAATGAAGGTAAAACTTCTGGCAAACCAATTCAGGACATGGGGACTTAAATGTGGCTCTTCTTCGTCGAGAATTGCATGTTTTTCTGCGGAACTCTGTTTTGGATGGTGGTGCAGACAGCAACCTGAAGGCAACCCAGCAGCAGTCGGGGGCTCTCTGCGGTTCTCGGCTCAGACTACACAATTCCTCAGCCACATCTCCCCTGCTTAGAGCTGGGTCACACCTGCCCTGCCCCTGGCGTGCGGCTCTGAGGCTCTGAGAGCTGAGTGTGCGTGGTTCCAGCTCAGAGAAGTGTTGGCGGCGGGTGCTGAGGGCAAGGGGCTCTCGCCCACCAGGGCCTGTTGCCCAGAGTCACCGGTTATGAGCCCGGGCAGCCAGGACTGACTGCTTGTGAGTCAACAGGTGAGTAACCAGGTGTCTTGGTTTCCGATAACCGATCACCACAAACTCAGGGTGAATGTGTCCTGGAACCTCGCCGTATGCAGGACATTAACATACGCTCCATATCATGTATGTAATTCACATGTAATGTGATCAACAACAGCACTCAGCGCCAGGGTATGTGCACGTTCGCCTGAGATGTGTCCAGGGATCCCAACTGGGCTTCCCCAGGGTCCTGGTTCTGCTCATGGAGCAGGTAATCTCTGGCCGGGGTGGGGGTCGGGGTGGTGGGGGATACAGGAATCACCTAAACTCTCATCGTGACAAAGTCTCCGCTGGGTCTGGAAAATTCTGTGAAACTGCTGGTGAAGCATTTTCACGTTCGTTTCTGTATATGCCCTTCCCTGTATTCCCCAGGCCAGGTTAGATTCAGCCCAAAGAGACGTTTCCTGTCTTTCTCCGGTTATCGTGGTTTCTGCCTTCCTGAGCTGAATGAGTCTGTGACATCATTATCAGCTGGTGGGCACTGTCCCCCTTGAAGACAGGTAGCACGCCCGGAGGTGTTTCTGTTCCTAATGGAGGGAGGTGCAGCTGGCCTCTAGTGGAGGGGCACAGGAACCACGTCAGGAATGGTCATCTGACCCCACTTGTCAGCGGTGCTGCCTGTGAGCAATGCTGGCTGGACACGTAATTGGGCCCCTTTCACGTCGGAACCCACCACATCTCCAGCACAGCGATGTGTCTGGAGGTTTCCCTTTGGGGGCCTAGTGGGTGACGTGCAAAGTCAGTGGTGGTATTTCCCGTCAACAGTGGTGGAGACAGATGTGTACCAAGCTTCGCATCACTTCTCACTGAAGTTAACAAACGTGACACGCACTGTCTTCTGGAAACTGCCCACCAACTCTGTGGAGCAAATAGGTATAACTGCTGTCAGGAAGTCAGGTTCAGACATGCATGGAAAGGAAATACGAGCAACGCTGGCACATGTCTTAAACGCGGGCTGAGAGATACACCTCTGAAACTCTGATTTTGAATTTGAATATTGCCTCTGAATTATGTCTGCCTCCTTTCTTGTTTCTGTGGCCCCCCTCCTTGGCGTCACTTTCATAAGCCCACTCCTTGTATCTCAGCCTGTGCGTCCCCCTGACTCCCTGTTCCCACTGTCCTGTAGGGGGACCACCTGGGTCCTCCCTTCCCAGCTCTCCGTTCCTGGGCAGGTCATCGCCACCCTCGCCGCCCCACCCAGGACCTCTTACCCCTTTCTGAGGCACACTGCGATTGCTTCAGTTCTGAGTCTCAGGGAATTTTACCCCTATCATTTGACTTCTTCTTGAGTGTCTCTTTAGGTCCAACCTGGTCCTCTCCTCTGCGTCATAAATCCACATTAGGACGGAACAGGGCTTTTAGAGAGAAACCTCTTTGTGAAACTGAAGCTTTCAATCTGTGTAGCTTTCATAAAATTCCTTGGTCTGGAAAAAACCCTCCGTACAGCCAAACTTGAAGTCCCGCTTTCTGCCATGTGACATGCAGGGTGGCGGTGGGGTGAGATTAGTGAGCGGGAGGAGGGGTCCCGGCTCTCTGACTGGGCTGCAGAGCAAGGGCGCCTCTGTGACTCACACATCCTTCATCTCAGCTCCTGGGGCCATTTCGGGGGCTTGACCTCACTGGGGGTGGTGCTGGGTCAGCCTCGTGATCCAGGAATCTCCTGGTTAATCAACTTTCATTTTTAACCATCAGCCTGCTCTGTCTTTCCGTGTTGCCGAACACTGGGACACCTTCCTGGGCTCGGGGCTCCTCCTCCCGGCCACCTCCTGTTTCTTTATAGAAGCTAAAACACTTGAGGCCCGGGCTGCAGGGAGCAGGGGAGCCGACTGCCCAGCACTTCCTGTGCGGAACCCGGAACCACCGGGCGCCCTTCTCTGGGTTCCATGTGCTGGGTGCAGGCCCTTCTGGATCTGGCCTGGATTTCAAGGCCCCTTCCTGCCACTGTCTTCTCCTCAATCCCCTCCGGGACACATCCCCCCGCCTCCCACCACCACCTCCCAGGATCACCCAGGTCATTTTCAGAGGACCTGTTCTCTGACATCACCAGTAAGACCTGGATCTAAAATGCTGTTTCCCTCTGCATCTGTCTGAAGAGCTTTAACATTTGTTACAAAAGAGGCAACAATATACAAAGCAGAAAAGAGAATCTCTTTAACAAGTGGTGCTGGGAAACCGGGCCAACCACTTGTAAAAGAAAGAAACAAGAACACTCTCTATCACCATACACTCAATAAGCTCAAAATGGATTAAAGATCTAAATGTAAGACCAGAAACTGTAAAACTCCTAGAGGAAAACATAGGCAACTCTCTGACATAAATCACGGCAGGATCCTCTATGACCCACCTCCCAGAGTAACGGAAATACAAGCAAAAATAAACAAACGGGACCTAATTAAACTTAAAAGCTTTTGCACAACGAAGGAAACTATAAGCAAGGTGAAAAGACAGAAGGGGAGAAAATAATGGCAAGCGAAGCAACTGACAAAGAATTCATCTCAAAAATATACAAGCAGCTCCTGCAGCTCAATACCAGAAAAATAAACAACCCAATCAAAAAATGGGCCAAAGAACTAAACAGACATTTCTCCAAAGAGGACATACAGATGGCTGCTCGAGCTTCTAGAGAAGATGGGGAAACATGCACGCCAGGCTGCTCCATGTCAGTGCATGGCAAACCACCACAGTATGGTACAGTAATTAGCCTCCAATTTAAATAAATACGTAAATTTAAAAAATATTTGTGCATAATCAACCCCCAGGAAGCCTCACCATCCCATTAGAAATCTGTCCAGACACTGTGGTTGATGGTAGGGACACAAAACTAAGTCAAGGAGAATGAGGCTGTCCTAAGGCCGCTCACCTAGTGGGGAACATGGAAGCTCCTCCATAAAGTCCGTCCAGAGTGAAGTGTCTGCCGGGGACTTTCTTGGAAAATTTGTGTGTGGCTGCCACCATCTAGATGTTTTCTCATAATATCTAGAAAGTACCTCTGAGCACTTCTGGTGTTCTCATCACCTGTGAGGCACCTCAGGTCGGAGGTCATGTCCTCAGCCAGGTGCCCAGCGCCCAGCCCAGTGCCATGCTTGTGGGAGAGGCTGAGACGTCCCTATTTGAGTGGACAATCTTCATTATGGAGGGATGGAGCACTCATGGGGGAAACAAGTTTAGAGGGAGAAGGTCTTCAAAGTTAAGGAAGAAGAAGTTGAGAGGGATAAAGGCCTTCAAAGTTTTGGAAACCTTTGCAGAACAGGGCCATGCTCAGCATTGCTCTTTGTAGGCTGCTGAGAAATGGCATCTGAGTGCCCACAGGCAGAGCTGCAGGCACCGTCTTTTGCTAACAGTACCCAGACAGGGCTCACTGGGCTGAGAGTTAAGAGGCCAAGGGTGGCTGACCGTGATGGTGGTGGGAGATGGTGCTCTGACGGGTGACCCAGACCTGCTGGGGTTTGCTTGCCAGGACCAACTCTGTTTCTTCTCTAGAGCTGAAAGTCAGATCACGAATTAAAGACTTTGAAAAAACCTCCACGTCCCGGAGGTCTGGGTCCGCCCACCCTGACCCCCACTGCCCCCGACCCCCACAATCCCCACCCTGACCGCCACCCCGACCCTCAGCATCCCGGAGGCCTGGGTCTGCCCAGATTCCGAGCTCCAAGGGCAGTGGGCTGAACCTCAAGTTGTGGGCGGGGCGGGGTTGGAGGCGGCCCTGCGGTTCAGGTTCTGTTCGCAGGGCCTCCTGGGCCAGAGGCCACTCCCTGCTGGGAGCTGTCAGCGTCTGGAGCTGAGGAGGCAGGTGAGCCCCTCCCGCGCGAGAGAGAGCTGAAGGGGAGCGCCAGCGGGGGACGGGCTCAGGGCGCCTCTAGAAGGTGGGGACCCAGAACCCACAGCGCTGCCACCTGGAGGCAGAAGGGTGACTGCCTGGTTGAAGGATGGGGAGCTGGGTAAGCGGAGCTTTCAGAGGTCCCAGCGCCTCGGCGGGGCTGAAGGGGCTCTCAGGTCTGGCAGGAGGATGAGCCGTGTCGGCCAGGTGTGTTTGAGCCCCAGGGCTGGGCCAGGCAAGAGCCCGGGAGCAGGGTCAGGACCGCCTCCGCCTGCCGCAGTGGAGGGAGGTGGGGAGTGGGGACACTCTGTTCTCAGGCTCCGAGCGGCAGCAGGGAGAATGCGGGCCAGAACAGACGTGGGGTCAGGGCCAGCCTGGCTGGAGAGCTTTAAGGGGACAGGAGGCAAGGCTTGGTGGTGGCCGTGGGGGGCTGGATTGGGCCGGGAGGACACAGGGTCCCCCAGGGCCTGAGGCCAGCCGTGGTGTGAGTGAGGGTCTCATTACCAAGGAAAGACGGCCACAGGTGGGCTGGGGGCTGATGGCCGTGCCATGTCCGGTTTCAGGAGGGCCAGGGCCACCCCGCCGGCCTGCCTGACCCCCTCTGACCTCCCCTGCCTCTCCCACGGCCTCAGTGCTCGCCCTGGCTGCACCCCGTCACCCTGACGGTCCTCTCCTGAACACCTGTCTTTAGTCCTTTCCTCTCCTGTGTCCCTCGGGACCTGGTTTCCAATGTCAGGCTCGGTGTCCGCTGATGGCTGTTGAGGGAAGGAAGGAGGGAGCCTTCAAATCCTGTTTCTGTTAAAAATTGAACTGAAAAATTTAAAGAAAAGCACAGGGCTTGGGCCCCACATCCCGTGTCCGAGGGTCCCTGGGGGTTGGGGAGCGGAGGGCAGGCGCCCTGAGCTGGGCCGGGGTTCAGGGGCACTTGCTGACCGTCAGGACCCGAGGCCCGGCTGGCATGGAGCAGCCGCTGTAGGTGGAAATTCCTCGCCTCACAGCCCATTTCCTCCCGGATTCCAGCCTGTCTGGCTCCAGTTCAGCTTCTCAAACATTTCTCAGCTATCAGCTGGGGAATGGGGAGACCTGGTCTGCTTCATAACTGAACATCTCCCAGGGGTTCCTCAGGAGTATGTGCAAGGATACACGGGGCTTTGTGGGGAGCCGGCAGAGGGCCGACAAGGCTCTCACGTGGGGTCTCTCCCCTCCTCCCCTCTGGCCCTGTTCTCCCCCTTCTCAGATGGGAAAGGACTGGACTTCACTGCTCCCAGGAGCCCAGCAGTGTGTGTGTGTGTGGGGGGTGGGCGCCCCCGTCAGCCATTGCTGTCCATTCCCCGAGGCTCTCAGCCTCTTGATCTGCTGCCAGTACCGCACGCAGTTAGTGACCTTAACCTTGGACTTTCTATTAGGACGGAAAGCACCCATACATGGATCTTGCTCCGTAGACTATTTTACGCTCCACCCTGAAAGGACAGTGTCCTGCGTCAGGTGGACGGCACTCAGAGTTACTGAGGGCCTCTCTCTCCGCTCTCAGACTCCAGACCTGGCCTCATGGATGCGCTCTGTGAAGCAAATGGCACCTTCGCCCTCTGCCTTTTAAAGGCCCTGTGTGAAGACGGCCCTTCAGGCAACGTGCTTCTCTCTCCCGTGAGCCTCTCCTCGGTCCTGGCCATGGTCCTCCTGGGAGCCAAAGGGTTTCACTGCTGCCCGGGTGGCTGAGGTTAGCCGGGAGAGGGGCTCCTTCCCACGTCCCGCCCTCAGGAAGTGTCTAGAGCAGACAGAGGAACGTGGGCAGGAGTCGCCCAGAAGGCGGGGAGGGCCTGGGTGCACACGGGGCCCCCTCACTGCCGGGCGCCTTTCTGTTTCACTCTGTCTCTCCGTTCCCCTGAGAACCGTGGACGGTAGCAATTACTCCTCGTAATAATTTCCTAGCTCATGTGTGAGTCGGTGAAGGTTGTGGTGTCGAGAGTGGTTCTTTATTCCTAATGAACTTTAGGATGTCTAGGCCGGCCCATGAGCCCTAGAGGAGCTTCGTGGGGGAGCCCCCAGCTTGTCTGGTGTGACGTGGAGTGGGCCTGGCCTTCCTGTGCCGAGGTCACAGGCCCTCAGCGTGGGAACTCCGCCTGGCTGCCTGGCACAGCTCAGGAAGGGCTCCCGGCCTGCGGGCTGTGGGGTAGATTACTACCTCCTGGGAGGAGGGCAGTGCCTGGCTGCTCCTCTCTGTCTTCCCCTTGGAGTCAGGTATCTTAACTGTGACCGTGGAGGCAGTAGATTCACGCTGGAGTTTCCTAGGAATTCTGGCAGGGGCTCCGGAAGGTCAACATCAGGCGGGCACTGAGGACCCTGGGTCACCCCGCTGGCAGGCCGTGGTCGCCATAGGGAAGGAGAGCCGGTGGGGTGAGGAGTCCTGTCTTGCACATGCTCCCTGTGCATCTGGAAGGAGAGCCGGGTGATCCCCCCAGACAAACATGTTCCGGTGTCGGTGCCTGAACCTCTGCTAGCTGGAAAGACGGCAGGATGTTTGCCCAGGTCCCCAAAAGCGCTCAAGGAAGCTGAGGTCTTTGCGGTAAATCTAGGAGCAGGGAGCGTGGTGGGAGAGGGCTGTCCTGCTCGGGTGGAGCTCAGGGTCCTTCGCAAACTGTCCCGAAAGAGAAGACATGGAGGAGCCTGGGGTCTGAATCCATGTGGCGCTTCTGAGCTGTGGTGCTGGAGAAGACTCTTGAGAGTCCCTTGGACTGCAAGGAGAGCCAACCAGTCAATCCTAAAGGAAATCAACCCTGAATATTCATGGGAGGGACTGATGCTGAAGCTGAAGCTTGTCGGGGTCCAGCCCCGGTGGATCCAGGGTGATTCAAAGGTAGGGACGGCTTCGGCGTCCTTGGAAAACTACATATTTAATTACAGATATAGAGAGAGATTAGAAACGGATAGTGTAGTAGGAAATATTAGTGGAGAAAAAGAGGCTGAATAACTTGGTTTATGTGGAATACCAATCACCACCTACGTAGGCCGCAGGCGTCTTTCCATTCTCCCGAAGGAGAGGAGGCACTGAGGCCTCCCCGGTCCGATCCCAGAAGCCCAGGCATAATTAGCAGGCTTGGTGAGTACCCACATTAATTCAGCCAGAAAAACGGAAGCAAGAAAGAATCGCCATTGGGGAATCAGTCTTTCCAGAAACTGATCCGATTTCTTTATTTTTTAGATTTGCTTATATACCTTTTGTTACACATAGGGATGAATACAGAGTCACGCAGGGGTCAGCAGTCCTGACCTTTATCAAAATCAGGTACTTTACATAAAAAAAGGTCTTAGTGGTTTTACATCATCTTCTGGCTATGAGGCCTGCTGACATTTACGACCCATTCTTTCTGATAACCAAAAACTTATTTTTTCCAAGGATGTTTTTTCTTAAACCAGGCACCACCCTCCAAATAAAGTTGCATTCATATAGGGTGAGGGTGTTAGTGAGTTACAATCAAGAAAGGAATTTATTTAACCCAAGGTTAACATGATTAATCTTAAAGGTTAATACTTATTTCTCCTATATGCTAGTTATATTCATTATAAGGGCAGGGAATATGGAGATTTAGCAGCAAAACATCAGCCCAACAAATAAAAACCCTTCACCAATGTTCCCCTTAAGATCTATTTAGTCTTAGGATAGTGATAAAGTCACATTTTTACATAGCAAGGACACAGTGATTTATAACAAAGTACAGTGATCTATAACAAAAGAGAAAATTCATTAACTCAAAAAGTCTAGTATTGCTAACATCAAAAACTACTATATTTCCTTTTCTATATTCCAAAAACATTGATTAATATATTCCCAGGTGCTTAAGGATATGGAGGCCTGGTGGCAATCATTGACTCAACAATGAGAAAAGCCCTATGCTAATTAAGACTCTCAAAATACTCCAAAACTCTCTGTGCTGTTTATGGTTGAGAGGTAGTAAACAATCATGAAACAATCATGGAGTATGGATAATCCTGTCACACAGGCTAGTTTGTCAGCAGAGAGGTTTGACCTGAGACACCCTTGTCACACCCAGGGCAGGGAATTAGCAGTAATTATTGGCACAAATGAAAAACCCTTCACCAATATAATTCCTAACCAACCCACTATACGAATAATTTCTAGGTAGACTCTGGCTTTGGGGGTAGATGCTCGGGAACAGGAGGTTTCCTGAAGCTTGATCACGCCTTTGCGTATGCCAAGCCCCCTTCCTCATGACCTTTGCCACGGGCGGAGTTCCTCACGCTGGCTCCCGGCAGAAGCTCCAATACTTAGGCCACCTGATGCGAAGAGCTGACTCACTGGAAAGACCCTGATGCTGGGAAAGATTGCAGGCGGGAGGAGAAGGGGACGAGGGAGGATGAGGTGGCTGGATGCCATCATTGACTCAATGATTATGAGCTTCAGCAAACTCCAGGAGATGGTGAAGGGCAGGGAAGTCTGGTGTGCTGCAGGCCATGGGGTCGCAGAGTCACATACGACTCAGCAACTGAACAACAAGTGCCCCAAGGAGGGCGCAGTCTCATCAATTCTCTCTCTTTGGGCAGAGTCTGATTTTAACCCGCTTCTTTAATGACCTGTTACTGCCCAGGTGCACACTGGGAAAACACCCACCTGCTCTCTAGGAAAAGCAGGAGATGTGGGTTCGATCCCTGAGTCAGGAAGACCCCCCGAGAAGGAAGTGGCAGCCCACTGCAATATTCTCGCCTGGCAAATCCCACGGGTAGAGGAGCCTGGTGGGCTACAGTGCATGGCCACGGGCTTGCGAATGGTTGGCTATGACTAAGTGAGCACACACACACTGGCAAAAGGCAAGGTTTCAGGCATTCTGTCCATATGAGGGATCCCACTCTGTGTCCACGGCCTCATAGTGTGCTGTCTGCTGCCCACCTGGTCTGTCTTTCAGAAGGACCAGGCCTTGAGCACGTTTCACGCCTGAATCTCTGGGCGGGGCTGCTGCAGTTTCTCTGCAAGCACTGCTGGGCCATCAGATCTGAAAAGCTTGTAAATACTGTGGATTGCTAACCAGATATGCTCTGTGTCATCTGGATTACTTCTGTTGTTTGTGGGAAACATCCCAGGGGTCGCTGTCTCTAAGGAAGCCAGACAGATATAGATAGCAGCCTGGAGCTTATATCCTGGAACTTATTTCATGTTCTCCATTGGAGGCCAGAAGTTCCACCCCTGGACTAGTCTAGAGCTTTGCATTACAGATGTTTAGTAAATATCCACTTAATTAGCGTGAATCAGTAAGCAATTGACCTAATCATCGCTGGTCTCACCCATTAGGGTGTCTTTTTTCATTATGCATCTAAGCCCCCAGGGCACTATTTTCAGACAGCCTTATCAATCTGCTTGCATCTCCACCCAGGGACATCAGGCAGACATTCTCTGGCGTTTCATGAGTCAGTCAGTTCAGGCAATGCTGGAAAATTCACTTAGAAACAATCGTATTAGTGGTGCAAACGTCCCGGTAGAACCTGCGGTGAGGAGGTGAGCACCCTCTCCTTCTGTGTTGGAGCTGAAGCCTCAGCAGGACAGAATGCTGACTGACCCAGGGGGACGTTTAAGTGGCTGCTCTGCGGTCTGGTCTTGGGTGAATTGCTGTGTGTGTCAAAACTGACTTGTGTTAAGTGACCCGGATATGGGTTGCGACGTGCTTTTTAAATGTATCTTCGCCAATGTATTATTTCCAACATTTGAAAGAAAGGTTATTTTCAAAAAGAAAGCACAGCGAATGAAAACACTGACGTGTAACAATCCCCAATTCACAAATGACAAAGCTGTGTTTAGACCCTCGGTCAGCCTCCTTTGTTCTGGCTTCCAGGGCACTGGCTGGAAATTCAGACTGCCTGACGCATGCCTAACAGGCTCTGTTTACTTGTACTTTTCAGGGAGTGCTGAGTCCTTTGAAATGGAAAGAGAAGAAACCAGCCCCCTACCTGGGGACAAGTGGGGAAAGAACATGTCCTTTTCTTTCTGAAGATCAGGGGTTCTGTCAGGGCTCCAACCAGGGACAAATTGGCCGGGGTCACAAAGACAAACTTTGTGGACATCATTTGTACATTTGAAGCGAATTCTCTAAACACGAGACACCGTTTCCCTGCAAGTTTTACTTTCGTTTTAGGTTCAAAGGATTCATTAACAAAAGAAACACTTGTCATACACAATAAACAATTTCAACATTTAATAGAGGGTCATCTGGTTTGATTTCAATGTGCGGTCATCAAAAGAAGAGAAATAGAAACAATAGGGAGAATTAACAGTGTATCCATCACCAAACTGGGCTGACAGCCTACACTCAGACTTGAACAGTCCTGTGTGTGCGTATTACGTCCGAGTCTTTGCAATGGTGCCAGGCTCCTCTGTCCATGGGATTCTCCAGGCAAGGATACTCCAGTGGGTTGCCTTTTCCTTTTCCAGCAGGTCTTCCCCACCCAGGGATCCACCTGGGTCTTCTATGCTGCGGGCCGATTCTTTACTCTCTGAGCCACCAGGGACGCCCCCAGCTCTCCCAGGTTTCCAAACTGAACCTGTCATGTTTCAGACGAGGTCGCTAATTTCCCCACTGCGGTCACCGGCGCCCTGTCCGCCCTCCAAGGCTGCGCTGGGCGGGCAGGCCAGGGTCCCACCGTGCTTGGTTCACAGGGGCCTCTGTGCACCGGGAGGAGCGCGCCTGGCTTCGCGCAGAGACTCAAGCCCACGTGCCCGGGCGGCGCCTCTCAGGACCAAGTATCAGCCCGTGCGCCCCGCGAAGACCCGGGCTCGCCCGCTGAAGGCCTCCTAGGGCCGGGCCTTCGCTCCTCCTGCGGCCCCGGGTAGCGGTCCCCGCACTGGGGCCGGACCGGACCCGCGGCTCACCTGGCGCCTGGCTCGCCCGGCGCCTGGCTCGCCCCTGCTGTTCGGCTCCGCCCCAACCATGCGGCACCGCCCTCCGGTCCAGTTCGGTCCGGTCCCGCCGGGCCCGGCCCTCCCCCTCTGCCCAGCCCCTGCCCTCGACCCCGGCCCTCCAGCTCGAGCCCAGCCCTTCGGTCCTGCCCGCCCCGCCTCCGGCCCGGCCCCGCCCTCCGGCCCGAATCGCCCCGCCCCTGCTGTTCGAGCCCCGCTATCCTGTCCTGCCCGCCCCGCCCTCCGGCCTGGCCCCGCCCTCCGGCCCGAATCGCCCCGCCCCTCCTGCTTCCGTCTGCCCCGCCCCCCCCCCGCTCGGCCCCGCCCCTCCGGCCCGGCCCGCCCCGCCCCTCCCGCTCGGCTCCGTCCCTCCGGGCTGGTCCCTCTCTCCGGTCCAGCCGGGTGCGGCCCGGCCCGCCCCTCTCGGCGGGGTATTTACGCCCGGCGCCTCGGTCCATGCCCAGCCCGCTCCGGCCGCGCTCAGGTACGTTTGGGGATGTTGGGGCCGCGGAACCGGCCTGCGGGCGAGGCGGGCGGCGGGCGGCTGCGGGGGCGCGTGCCGGGCTGGGTGTTCTTTAGGATCAGGCGGCCGCGGCGGCCGTGGCGACCCGGTGAGTGTGCCCCGGGACCGGAGGACCCGCATGGGGGCGGCGCCCAGGTACTCTCGGCGAGCGTCTGGGCGTTGCGGACGCGGGGGACCGAGGTGGAGGCCGGAGGGCGGATAAGAGCCGGCCTGAGTGCCCAGGTGACCCTCGGAGAGCGCCGGGCGTAGGGGACCCGAGGAGCCGGGGGCGGGGGACTCGGAGGGCGGATAGGAGCCGGCCGGAGTGCCCAGGCGGACCCGAGCCCAGCGGTCTCCCGCCCACCGCGCGGCCTGCGCTCAGGGCCCCTCAGGCCTGCGAGGGTAATCCTGAGGACCGTTTCAGAGCTTGTTACGGCTGGTTTTGTTTTCGCTAGACACGCTGCAGGCGCAGTATTCCGAGAGTGGGCATCTTCAGGGCTAAGAGGGCCTGGGAGAAACTTTAGTCGCACCTGGGTGCTCGATAAGCTGGCACCTGAGTTACTTTCTTCCCTTCTCTCCCCCCCTCTCCACCCCCCATAAAGCTCTAGTTTGAGGGAAAAAAAGCATGGGAGATGAACCCTCACATGCTGCCAGGATTACTGAGCTGCTGGGGAGGCCGGGTTCTGCTGGGACTTTGGCTTCCAGCCCAGTGGTTTACCTGGCCCTACTGTGTGCCTCCCCGCTGGTGTGCTTTAAGGCCGAGGCAGAGAGGGCGTGTGATAAGTAACCCTTGGACTGAGGTCCCCATGAACAGGAAGGGCTGTGGTTATCAGTGTTCTGGGGCGTGGCGTGTCCAGGATTCCCCTGCACCCTCAGCGTTATACCACCCCAGAGAAAGGCCATGGTTTCAGTCATACTGGCCATGTAAACTAAGTATTTAGAACCACAAGAGGCCAGTTCCAGTCCTAAGTGTTGTATTGCAGCTCAGCTTCTGGCCTGATCACTCCAGCCAGTAACACTAGAGCGAAACGAGCGTAAATGGAGCCACTGTTCTTTTCTGCTTGCACTAAGAGCGTGCTACACACACAAAGGGCTTGGGCCTCACTGCTTCATTCCCTCCTTTTCAGTTTAGCGATTTTACAGGGAGTGGGTATGCTCTCACCTTTAACGACCATCAGCAACTGTTGCCAGTGGAGAAAAACAACTATTACCAGCCTCGCTGCGGCCTTTGAAGACCAGTGACCTTCTGCTTTCCTCTGTATTAGTGCTGAGCTATTGGATATTAACGCCTGCCCTGATGGCTCAGTGGAAAGACGCTTCTGCAAGGCAGGAGCCTCGGGTTCATCCCTGGGTCGGAAAGATCCCCTGGAGGAGGAAATGGCAACCCACTCCAGTATTCTTGCCTGGAAAATCCATGGACAGAGGGGCCAGGTAGTAGTCCACGGATCACAAAAGAGTTGGACTCGACTTAGATAGAAAGCAACCAGTTGGATATTAAAGCTGGAAGAGAGTGTGTGTAGCGGCAGTGATTCTCCTCCTCTGCGTTCTTCCGGGCTGGTCGAGGAATTAAATGGACCTCAGACAAATCAATAGCAGAAAAGCGACCCCACTGAATTTTGTGCGAACGTCAAAGATACAAGGCTCAAGAAGTGACCAGGCAGGCAGCTTTGTGTGTGTGAAGATTTGACAGACAAGGGCGTTTGCCTGGGGCAGCAAGGTCATGAAGTATCAGGTTTGCTGGTTTCTTGTACAGCCTTTGGACCTTGGGTTCCCCTCTTAGGCCGTTAAGATGTCTCTCTGCCTCCTGGTACAGGGACGGTATTTCCACGTGGAGATTTATTTTCAGCTCCAGGGGGAACAGAAGAAGGAGAGCGTAAGCTTTTTGTACCAGCTGTTTCTCAACACTCTTTCAGTTCAGTTCAGTCACTCAGTTGTGTCCGACTCTTTGCGACCCCATGAATCGCAGCACGCCAGGCCCCGCTGTCCATCACCAACTCCTGGAGTTCACTCAGACTCAGGTCCATCGAGTCTGTGATGCCATCTAGCCATCTCATCCTCTGTCGTCCCCTTCTCCTGCCCCCAATCCCCCCCAGCATCAGAGTCTTTTCCAATGAGTCAACTCTTCGCATGAGGTGGCCAAAGTACTAGAGTTTCAGCTTCAGCATCATTCCCTCCAAAGAAATCCCAGGGCTGATCTCCTTCAGAATGGACTGGTTGGATCTCCTTGCAGTCCAAGGGACTCTCAAGAGTCTTCTCCAACACCACAGTTCAAAAGCATCAATTCTTCGGCACTCAGCTTTCTTCACAGTCCAACTCTCACATCCATACAGGACCACTGGAAAACCATAGCCTTGACTAAACGGACTTTTGTTGGCAAAGTAATGTCTCTGCTTTTGAATATGCTATCTAGGTTGGTCATAACTTTCCTTCCAAGGAGTAAGAGTCTTTTAATTTCATGGCTGCAATCACCATCTGCAGTGATATTGGAGCAAAAGAAAATAAAGTCTGTCACTGTTTCCACTGTTTCCCCATCTATTTGCCATGAAGTGATGGGACCAGATGCCATGATCTTCATTTTCTGAATGTTGAGCTTTAAGCCAACTTTTTCGCTCTCCTCTTTACTTTCATCAAGAGGCTTTTGAGTTCCTCTCACTTTCTGCCATAAGGGTGGTGTCATCTGCATATCTGAGGTTATTGATATTTCTCCCGGCAATCTTGATTCCAGCCTGTGCTTCTTCCAGCCCAGCGTTTCTCATGATGTACTCTGCATAGAAGTTAAATAAGCAGGGTGACAATATACAGCCTTGACGTACTCCTTTTCCTATTTGGAGCCAGTCTGTTGTTCCATGTCCAATTCTAATTGTTGCTTCCTGACCTGCGTACAGGTTTCTCAAGAGGCAGGTCAGTGATCTGGTATTCCCATCTCTCTCAGAATTTCCCACAGTTTATTGTGATCCACACACTCAAAGGCTTTGGCACAGTCTCTTTACTTCAGAGCAGTCAGTGTGCTGCAGTGCAGTCTTTTGCGAGAGCTGCCCTGCACGCCATCAAGAGCAGACATTACCCTGTGCGCCCCCGTCCTCATGCAGGGAGCAGAAATCAGGGAGCTGACGCAGGGCCGGGAGCGGGGTTGCCAGCCTGCAGCCCTGCGGCTTCAGGCGCTTTCCTCGGGCTCACCTGCTCTGTCTCTCCCAGGTCGGTGTCAGGCTCAGCTGTCATCCCTTCCCACCATGCACAGAAACCCTGAACCCTCGTGTACCCCAGCCCATTCCCACAGTGTCCTGTTCTAGACCAAACACCCTCCGTGGCAGGGCTGTCGACCTCCGAGGCAGGGCCCTGGAGGTGGACGTGGGCGCGTCCCAAGGCCCTTGTCCGAAGCAGGATCAGCAGGGCCTGGACCTGGGGCAGCAGGGGAAACCCAGAGGAAACCGCGTTTTGTGCGACTACCTGCTTGCTGTCGAGGTAGAGCGTCAGTGCTAACAACAGTTAAGAGCAGCGTGAGACGCGGTCGACCTGTGGCCTGAATTTGCGTGACACTAATTTTCAATCCGTCCTTTCAGCCTCGCCAGCATGGATGCGCTGTCAGCATCAAACGGCACCTTTGCCTTGACTCTTCTGAAAAAGCTGGGTGCGGACAACTCAAAAAATGTGTTTATCTCGCCCCTAAGCCTCTCCTCTGCCCTGGCCATGGTCCTCATGGGGGCAAAGGGCAACACCGCAGCCCAGATGTGCCAGGTACGTTCGGGAAGCCGGTTGTGGGCGGCGGCTGATGCTCTCTCTTTGGTCGGTGAGCCGGTGTCCGCGATCCGAATCCAAAGGTCTTGCTCCACAGCCTGGCCTACTCCCCTGTGTCCCCCTCCCTGGGCGCCCCCTCCAGTGTCTGTCTGGCGTGTGACCTGGGGCTCCTGACAGCGCAGCACCCGATTCCAGCAGGACAGGCTTGAACGAGCAAGCGTTCATCGAGCCTCTGCTCGGACCCGCTGCTCAAGGCCCTGCTGGCCGAGGCCCGTCCTGCCGAGACGCCCAGAGCCAGCCCCGGGCGGGCTACACAGGGTGTGGACGTCAGCTCCTGGGCCACAGTGGTGGCGTGACGCTGACCTCTGGCCCCTGGGGGTCACAGCCTTCCCGCATGTGGGGTGCCCTTACCCTTCCCAAGGTCCTGGGGTCCAGAGGGCCTCCAGGTGTAACAGAGTCCTGATCCCGCCCTTGAGCCGGGGCCGTGAGTTTGACCTCTGCCCTAAGGCCATCACTTTCAGGGTCCTGTGCCAGCTGGAGAGGCTGGGAGTGAGGAACACTTGCCCCCTCCACCCAGCAAGTGTCAGGACGCAAATACGTGGGTGCTCCTGCTCAGTCATCTCTGACTGTTTGCTTCCCCGTGGACGGCAGCCCTCCAGAATCCTCTGTCCATGGGGTTCTCCAGAAAGAACACTGGAGTGGGTTGCCATGTCCTCCTCCAGGGCATCTTCCCGACCCAGGGATGGAACCCGCAAGTCTTTCTCCTGCCCCGGCAGGTGGATCCTTTCCCAGTGCGCCACCTGGGAGACACACGTATTCCCTTTAAGTCCTGCTGAAAAGGGAGCAGTCCCCTCTTGAGCTCGGCACTGTCTCCCCTCCTGCTCTCCCACGCTCTGAAGGGGTCGCCCTCTCTCTGGGCACCTCCTGTGCAGAATCTGATTCCAGGGGGAGGGCCGGCCTTCCTGCGCTGCACGGGCCTCTCTCCAGGGCTCCCACCCGGCCTCCTCTCCTCCAGCAGTGGTGCCCCTGGCCCTCCAGCCTCAGCCGGCTGCTGGGTACAAAGCCCGTGCCCAGGCTTTAGCTATGTGTTACTTTGGAACTGTGCCGGACAGCTGTCTGGACTTTCTCTCTGTGGCTCCCGAACAAACCGACCACGACCGGGAATGATCAGGACCATGCCTAGGACTCTGCGGCCTGGCCGCACAGTGCCTGCTGGGCTCCTCCTGGTGTAGGAGAGGCCCCAATCCGCTCGGCACTCTCCTCCGTGTGTCCGCTCTGCCGCGTTGTCATGAGGCCGCAGCAGGATGGCTGGGCGTTTCTGCACCCTGGCAGCAGGGGGCAAGACTGGGAACGTGGAGGTGCCAGGCCTCTACGAAGGCCTGGTCCTGGAAGAGCCTATTCTCCTGTCTCCCGCTGGTTGGAGCCCATCCCGAGGGCACTCCAGACCCGAAGACGTGGCCTGTTTGTGCAGAGACGGGCGGCCCCTCCGCAGCCCCGTCTGCAGGCAGACCGCGAGCACAGGGCCCTGGACTTGCCCAGGGGCATTTTTTCGCCCGCTGTCGCTGCCTGAGCCCGAGCAGGAGGCGGGCTGGGGGGCTTCCCAGAGCCACTGTGTCTTTATTTGCGTGAGTCTTGCTTTAAGCTGCCTTGAGGATCAGTGCGGTGCTTAGGCTGACTTCAGTGTTGTGTCCATTTCCTGTAGTCAGGGCGTACTGCAGTGGAGGGTATTATCTGTTTTTGATTTCAGACGCTTTCTCTAAGCAAGAGCAGTGGCGGAGGTGAAGATATCCACCAGGGTTTCCAGAAGCTTCTCAGTGAAGTTAATAGGACCGGCACACAGTACTTGCTCAGAACCGCCAACAGGCTTTTTGGAGAGAAGGCTTACGATTTCCTCTCGGTAAGTCATATTCCCGATTGCCGGAGGCAGATAGAGACCGAGGTCCTGTGCTGACGGGAGGCGGGCCTTGTGGTGCAGAGAGGCCTGTGGGCTGAGACCCACACGATGGGCGGGATGTGGGACCCCAGTCACGACCTCACGCTTCCTGGAACCGCTCCTTAAGTTCCTTTCTTTTCTAGAGGATATTTGAAGACAATCATTGATGTTTAAAATGTTATTTTGATATGGACTATAAAATCAAAACATTCAAAATATTTGTCAGTTATTTCACAGTGATCGAGTGTTCCAAGGATCCAATACCAACCACAGTGTATGATTAGATATTCCTTTAGTGTGCTCTTTGACTGGTCATTATTACTAAACAGTAATTTAAGAAGCAGGCCCTTGTTTTCAGATGTGTTTAAAAGCTGTTGAAATCACCGAGGGTATGAGGAGATATCAACTTGGAGGAGACCACTTTGCTTCCAGACTATTTTCTTAGACTGAGACACTGACGTCTTTTTCAAAAGCCCCGATTAAGAATGGAGCAGTAGGTTGGCAGAGCCTCAATGATGTGAGGGTTCTATGAAATGAGGCACCAGGACCACGAGATGCAGGGTCCACGGTGTGGGGAGAACTCAGCCACGTGACATCGGACAGAGGCAATTCTCCTGGTCCTCAGAGCACCTCTGAGACGTAGCTACCACTGCGTCCTTGCTTCCAGGCGGCAAGGAACCAGAGAGACGCAGCGGCCTTTCCAGGGTCACACAGGAGGGAAGCCCGGGGCGTGTGCTGGCGGCAGCGTTGCCACGTTGCCCTGAATGGCTGTGTTGTTGTTGCCTAGTCGCTCAGTTGTGTCTGACTCTTTGCGGCCCCAGGGACTGTAGCCCACCAGGCTCCTCTGTCCATGGGATTGTCCAGGCAAGGATACTGGAGTGGGTTACCATTTTCTTCTCCACGGGATCTTCCCACAAAGAGATCAAACCTTCATCTCCAACATTTGCAGGCGGATTCTTTCCACTGTGCCACCTGGGAAGCCTGAGCTTTACTCAGTTATTTATTCAGTGTAGCTGAAAACTGAGAAAGTGGATTGAAGGTTAATTGCACACATTCGTTTGTGCATTACACAAGTAACCGTCGAATGATCAGTGTCGAGGTTATGCGTGGTGAAGTCAGCCGTTGGCGTTGTCTGTTTCTGTAGCCATGTGATTCTGTCATTCCGTCTCTCCTAGTCTTTCAAAGATGCCTGCCGCGTGTTCTACCAAGCAGGGATGGAAGAGCTGGACTTTGTCACCGCTACGGAGGAGTCCAGGAAGCACATAAACACCTGGGTAGCTGAAAAGACAGAAGGTGAGGATGTGTCACTACTTCTGTTTGCACAGTATTTGAATTGGTCTTATTTTCCATCAGTTCCTTCTCAAGACCATCGATTGTAAACAGAAATGGCTTTTTCTCTAAAGAAGTGGAACTTTCAAATCCACTTCTGAAATTTAATCGGCAATCAATTTCTCTAGCTTTCCCCCTCCTCATCAATCTTCGGTGCACCTCTTCCAGAGCAATCACACTCTGACTTTTGGCTGTTGCAGTTAATGTTCCTATAGTCTGCCTTTTCACAAAGGGCGGAAGGCAGACTCTGGATGCCGCGCCACCTCCTTGCCTGTCCAGCAGAGCGCGTGCTCTGCGGGTCGCTGAGCATCACTGCAGGACACGCGGGCAGGCCCTGGGCCACCTGCGCTTCTTCATTTCCGTGCTCTCCACACTGGCTTCGACCTCTCCCCTTCAGGAGGGTCCCCTCACGCTGTAGTCCGAACATTCCTTTTTCTGCAACTGTGAATGATTCTGCCCTTATTTGTTCATTTTATGTGTTTTATGCAACTCATGGTATCTTTCTGAGCAGAGACTTGAAGGTTTTTGTCCCTGATTTTGCTTTCAGGCCAGGCTCCCTGCATGGGTTTCCCTGGTGGCTCAGATGACAAAGAATCACCTGCCAGAGCAGGATAGGCGGGTTGGATCCCTGGGTCAGAAAGATCCCCTGGAGGAGGAAATGGCAACCTGCTGCCGTATTCTTGCCTGGGGAACCCCAGGACGCAGGAGCCTGGTGGGCTACAGTCCACGGGGTCACAAAGAGTGGGACCCAACTTATCGAGTAAACAGACAACTCGCTGCACGTGGTTGTCTGGGGGACAGTGAACCCTCTGGTCTGGGCACTGACTGCTCCAGGGGACAGGCCAGTAACTACCCTGCCCAGCACCTCACCAGGAAACCCTGTTAGCTAACTGGTCCTTTAAATCTTCTGTGCAGGTAAAATTAGAGATTTGCTGTCTGCAAATTCAGTTAACCCTGCGACACGTCTAGTTCTCGTGAATGCCATCTACTTCAAAGGAAACTGGGATGAACAGTTTAACAAAGAGCATACTGAGGAAAGGCCATTCAAAGTCAGCAAGGTAAACAAGAATGTTTCATAAAGGGAAGGAGGTTTTGGAAATGGTCCCTGGGGTCCTCTTAGTTTATGGATCGTGCCAGGAGGCTGACCTTCAGGAACGTGAGCCTCTTGTGGCCTTGGCGGCCCAGATGTGGTTCCAGGCAAACCCTGGCTTCCTCTCCCCCTGCTCCTCCTCTGAGGTATCATCAGGGGCGGTCCGTGCGGCGGTGTTCTGTCTCTTATAGCACATCCGACGGGGCAGCTCGCAGGTCTCTGGGCCTGCTAGAGCCCCCGAGACCCAGTTCAAACTCCAGACCGTGGCTGTGATGCTCCATGGTCCTGGATCCTACCGTCTGACCCCTCCCGTCAGGAGCTACCTACACAGACACCTTTCTCTGCAGGGCATGCAGGAGTCTCCCTAGCGGTCTCCACGGCCCGGGTTCCTGGTTCCCGTGTCCCTCCTCTGACTCTCACAGAGCCCGTGGCCCCTCACAGTGGCTCTGATGCCCCAGAGCCCCTTGGGCCCGTGTGCAGGACCCGGGAGGTTACTTGGAAGTTTTCTTGAGGACGGTGGCTGGGCTGACAGTGGCGGGGATAGGAAGCACAAGTGAGCTTGCCTTGTGGTTTTCTGATCCTTGTATCTATTTACTCGGCTGTGCGGGGCTCCTTGCCGCTCAGCCTTTCCTGCCGCTGCCGAGGCGGAGGCCCTCTGGGCTCGGGGCTCGGGCTTCTCCTGCTGGCGCTTCTCCTGGTGCAGAGCTTGGGCCCCAGGCCCGTGACTGTAGGAGCTGTGGCTCCCGGGCTCTCAGCCCAGGCTCAGTAGCTGTGGCCCGTGGGCTTAGAAGCCCCTGGGCTGTGGGGTCTTCCCAGACCAGGGCTGGAGCCTGTGTCTCCTGCATTGGAAGGCGGGTTATTTGCCCCTGAGACACCAGGCAGCGCTGTTGTCTTTAAAACCAGAGCCCACACATGGTTGTTGATGGTCAGCTGTGGGCGGGAAGGCCAGGCGCCCAGGACACGGCAGGGTCTGACGGCGGGATGAGTGGTGTCGCCATGAGCAGAGGTGGGAACGTACAGACGGAGCAGGCGGAGGGGACACGGGCCGCCAGTGTGCGAGCCGAGCGGAGGCTCCTTTGCGTCCAGATGAGATGTCAGGCAGGCAGGCGCCAGGGCCGAGGTCCTGCCGGGAACATCCGAGTGGAGCCCTCCTGGGTCAGCAGGAGAACAGCATCCTGAGGCCTGAGCGCCGGGAACCAGGGGTGGGAGCTGGAGCCGGGTGCAGACAAGCTGACGAGGCGGAGCTGGGGGGGGGTCTGGAGACAAGACAGAGTGTGTGGGCGCAGGGGCCCGGCTCTGATGACTCGTCCCGCGTGTCCACGGGTCTTGTTTCAGTTAACGTTTATCCATTTCCTTTATAGAATGTGGAGAAAACTGTGCAGATGATGTTCAAGAAGTCCACCTGTAAAATAACCTACATTGGAGAAATAAGCACCCAGATTCTGGTGCTTCCCTACGTCGGCCAAGAGCTGAACATGGTCATCCTGCTGCCCAGTGAAAGCACTGACGTGTACACGGTAACCAAGCACCTGTGGCCTGGGGCTCGGCTCTCGTCCTGATCCCTGCTGGGCACTGGGCTCCGGGAACTCATGTGTGGCCCGCAGGGCACGGTGTGTGGGTCGTAGCAGATGGTCCCCGGGGCAACGCTGCTGCAGACCCTGAGATCTTCTACCTTCTCCTTCAGGTGGAGAAGGCCCTGACCTACGAGAAATTTGTCGCGTGGATGAAGCCGGATGCGATGGACGAGGAGGAGGTTGAGGTGTTTCTTCCCCGGTTTACGCTGGAGGAGACTTACGACATGGAGTGTGTCCTCCAAGAACTGGGCATGACCGACGCCTTCGAGGAGGCCCAGGCTGACTTCAGAGGGATGTCGTCCCAGAGATGCCTGTACCTGTCCAAGGTCGTGCACAAGTCCTTCGTGGAGGTCACCGAGGAGGGCACGGAGGCCGCGGCTGCCACAGGGGCGGTGGTCATGATGCGCTCCCTCAGTGTCGTGCCCCGGTTCTGTGCCGACCGCCCCTTCCTTTTCTTCATCCAGCACGGCAAGACCGGGGCCATCCTGTTCTGCGGCCGCTTCTGCTCGCCGTGACGAGGTGGTGGGGGCCCCCCGGTGCTCCTCATGGCTCTCCCCAATCTCTGCAAAGAGCCTGGAACCCCAAGTGACCTTGGCAAAAGTCCACAAATAAAAGGCTGATTGTGACTGCCTATGTGTGTGTGTCTCTGTGTGTGTGTGTGTCTGTGTGTATCTTTGTGTCTGTGTGTATATCAGTGCTGTGTGTGTGTGTCTGTGCTGTGTGTGTCTGTGTGTGTCTCTGTGTGTGTGTGTGTGTCTCTGTGTGTGTCTGTCTCTGTGCGTGTCTGTGTGAGTGTCTGTGTGTATCTTTGTGTCTGTGTGTATGTGTCTGTGTGTCTGTGTGTGTGTCTTTGTGTGTGTACATGTGTCTGTGTGTGTTTCTGTTTGTGTGTGTATGTGCGTGTGTCTTTGTGTATCTTTGTGTCTGTGTGTATCTCTGTGTCTGTGTGTGTGCCTGTGTGTAATTTAAGTGTGTGTGTACCTGTGTGTGTGTCTTTTTGTGTCCCGTGCCTTCTCGGAGGTGAAGCTCCCACCGGAGACGGGCACTCAGTGGTCCTGCCGGTGGGGAGCACTGGCTCCTGCTCTCTGGGTGCTCCCTCCTCCCGCCCCGTCCAGGTCCTTGGGGAGCGCGCTCTGCTCCAGGCCTGGAAGGATGAGCGGGCTTCCCTGTCTCCTCTGCTCGGTGGCCCTGCTCCTGAGACCAGAGTGAAGCAGAGGCTATGGCAGCCCCGGGGAGGGGGAGCGGGCCTCAGAGACCCCCGAACGTGAGCCCTCCAGAAACCAGCAGAACAGGGGAGGGCCGTGGACCCAGACCGGGAGAAGTCCATCCCTGACCACTGTGTCTGCATTGGAGGGTCTGTGGTCAGAGGCCTGTTCAAGTGCTTGACCGTCCACACTCTCTGAGCATGTTCAGTTGTGCCCGGGGTCAGAGATGAGCAGACAGGCCCTGTTCACGAGATGGCGGCGCTTCAGAGTACGTCATAGATGCACGCCTGGTGACATTCCATCCTCCCGCGGGTGTTGGAGAGAAGGAGGCGGCTAAGGTTTCAACCAGTGCATCCTAAAGGAAATCAGTCCTGAATGTTCAGTGGAAGGACTGATGCTAAACGTGAAACTGCAGTACTTTGGCCCCTGATGCGAGGAGCTGACTCACTTGAAAAGATTGAAGGCAGGAGGAGGAGGGGATGACAGAGGATAAGATGGTTGGATGCCATCACCAACTCAATGGACATGAGTTTGAGTAACTCCGGGAGTTGGTGATGGACTGGGAGGCCTGGCGTGCTATAGGCCATGGAATCGCAAAGAGTCGGACACGAATGAGTGACTACACTGCACGAAGCTTTCTGCAGCCGCCCGTGTTCCCTGCTGAGGCGTGGGGCCCGCACCCAGCCGATGCTGAGGTTCAGGTGGAGAGCGGTGCGGGGTCCACTGGCCTCCCTGTGGCGTCATCAGGAGCTGGGCTCCCTCTAACCTGATGGTGTGACCCACATTCTCAGCCTGTCTCTAGTCCACTGTCTGCTGTGCCCAAGTCAGCACTGAGTTGTGAGGAGAGACAGGCTACAGAGACGCTGCCCTTGGCAGTGGGCAGCGGGGCCAGTGGCATCCGCGCCCGCCTCCCCCTAGCCTGTGCCCACTGTCGCCTGAAGTGAGCTGTCTGTCCAGCCAGGGTCAGAGGCGTTTGTCATTTGTCCCCATCAGGCCGTCAGCAGCGACCTGTGAGGATGGACGCCGTTGTCCCGGGTGTTACAGACCCTGTCACACAGCTCGGCCTCTGCCCGTCTCTTTCTTAGCTGGATCTACTGCGTTAAATGTCATTGGCAGTTTCTTCAAAACTGTGTTTTTCAATATGATCCTATTAAAATTTTAGTAGAATTGCCTTATAATATCCCGTGCGTTTGTCATCAATAAACTCGGAATTCCTTTCCTCATCATAGTCCTTCCCTGGTGGCTCAGGCCGGGAAGAGTCGCCTGCAGTGCAGGAGACCGGGCTTCGGTCCCTGGGTTGGGAAGGTCCCTGGAGGATACTGGCTCCCCACTCCAGGTTTCCGGCCTGGAGAATCCCACAAACTCGGGGTCGCAGACAGTCAGACGTGACCAAGCCACCCTCGCCATCACTTACTGTCCTCCCAGTTGATCTTGTGTGTGACCAGCTCTGGCTTCAAGGAGGGGTGGCCGGTGGGCCTCCCTGGGCCCTCAGAAGGACCCCTGGCTCCGTGCTCTGCTATCATTGTCTTCAGAGTCTTTACAGCTTTTGAGCAGAGGGTCCTGCATTCTCATTTTGCACCAGCCCTGCAGATTACGGAGCCAGTCCTGCCGTGGACTACAGAATTTTTTATGGAGAAAAATAGTCTTTTTTCAGATGCTGAGTACCAGGTAAGTGCAAAGCAAATCCTGCGAAATGGAAGATCTTCTGAATCCAATCTTTTCACATTAAAATATATAGACATTTTGGTTGGGATATTTCTATAGTTGGCTTTTCAACTCCACACAGCATGTGTTTCCATGAGAGAAACAGATAGCACAGTTCAGTTGCTCAGTCGTGTCTGACTCTTTGCACGCCCATGGACTGCAGCACGCCAGGCCTCCCTGTCCATCACCAACTCTCAGCGCTTACTTAAACTCATGTCCATCGAGTCGGTGATGCCATCCAAGCATCTCATCCTCTGCCATCCCTTCCCCTCTTCCCTTCAGACTTTCCCAGCATCAGGGTCTTTTCCAGTGAGTCAGATCTTTGCATCAGGTGGCTAGAGTATTGGAGTTTCAGCTTCAGCATCAGTCCTTCCAATGAACATTCAGGACTGATTTCCTTTAGGATGGAATGGTTGGATCTCCTTCATGTCCAAGGGACTCTCAAGAGTCTTTTCCACCACCACAGTTCAAAAGCATCACTATTCGGTGCTCAGCTTTCTTTATGTCCAGCTCTCCCATCCATACATGACCACCGGAAAAACGAGGTAGCCCCGTGTGACAGTCAATTTTGTGTGGCGCCTTGACTGGCTCAGAGGACCAGTTAATTGGTCTAACACCCTTCGAGATGTTGCCGTGAAGGTAGTTTTTACAGGAGATGAGGATTAAATGAGTCGACCCTCCGTAAGGCAGACTGGCCGCCAGCAAGTGGGGGGGCCTGGTCTAGTCAGCTGACAGTGACTGAGGTCCCCTAAGGAGGAGGCGCTTTCCTCCAGAGGCCTGTGGACTCAGCTGCACAGAGCGCTTCCCTTCCCCCACCTCCTGCAGCAGGCACAGGCTCCCCTCCCTTCCTCTCTCTCTGTTCAAACCTCAGAAAGCGCCGGAAAGTGGTGGCTGTCTGCTTTAGCGCCTGCACTGCCCAGCCCTGTAGTCCCACTCCTCACTCTCAGCCTCCCGGAAGGAGGGCCTGACGGTCCTGGCAGCCCGCTCTGCCTGTACTTGCAACATTCCTTGGCTATCTGAGGTCACAGGTGCAGGTGGCATGTCCCGCCCTCCTGGGAAGGAATAGTTATCCTCCTCTTCCGAGCCAGCGACCTCGGGTCAGTGTCCCTCTGGCCTTTGGCTCACCCTCAGTGCTCCTTGGGCTTCCCGGGTGAGGAATCCGCCTGCCAGTGCAGCAGATGAAGGGTGATCCCTGGGTCGGGAAGGTCCCCTGGAGGAGGAAATGGCCACCCCTCCAGGATTCTTGCTGGGAAACCCCGTGGAGAGAGGAGCCTGGTGGGCTACAGTCCCCAGGGCCTCAGAGTTGGACACAAATAAGCGACTGAGCAAAGCAAGTGAAATAAATCCTGGAGCAGCAGAGCTGCTGGTGGACAC
This sequence comes from Ovis aries, assembly GCF_016772045.2. Lineage (NCBI taxonomy): Eukaryota > Metazoa > Chordata > Mammalia > Artiodactyla > Bovidae > Ovis > Ovis aries. The sequence goes on from NC_056073.1 coordinate 49,866,073, forward strand.
GGTCACGACCCCATCCTTGTCTTATGCACCCAGCCCTGCTTTTGTCCAGAGGTGCCCTCAGAGGCACAGACAGCCCTTCCATGGCTTGATGGAGCAGTCTCAAAACTGCAGAATCATATATGGATGTGAGAGTTGGATCATAAAAAGGACTGAGTGTCAAAGAATTGATGCTTTTGAACTTGGTGTTGGAGAAGACTCTCGACAGTCCCTTCGACTGCAAAGAGATCAAACCAGTCAACCCTAAAGGACATCAGTCTGAATATTGGAAAGACTGATGTTGAAGCTGAAGCTCCAATATTTTGGCACCAGATGCAAACACCTGACTCATTGGACAAGACGCTGATGCTGGGAAAGACTGAGGGCTGGAGGAGAAGGGGGTGACAGAGGATGAGATGGTTGCATGGCATCACCGACTCGATGAGTTTGACCAGGCTCCGAGAATTGGTGATGGACAGGGAGGCCTGGCGTGCTGCACTCCATGGGGTCACAAAGACTTGGACGTGACTGAGCGGCTGAAATGAACTGAACAAGGGGTTTCTTTTGTTAAGGAATCCTTTGAATGGAAAATGAAGGTAAAACTTCTGGCAAACCAATTCAGGACATGGTGAATTAAATGTGGCTCTTCTTCGCCGAGAACCGCACTGTTTTTCTGCGGAACTCTGTTCTGGATGGTGGTGCAGACAGCAACCTGAAGGCGGGCCAGCAGCAGTCAGGGGCTCTCTGCGGTTCTCGGCTCAGACTCACCTGATTCCTCAGCCGCATCTCCCCTGCTTAGAGCTGGGTCACACCTGCCCTGCCCCCGGCGTGCCGCTCTGGGCTCTGAGAGCTGAGTGTGCGTGGTTCCAGCTCAGAGAAGTGTTGGCGGCGGGTGCTGAGGGAAACGGGCTCGGGCCCCCTGGGGCCTGTTGCCCAGAGTCACCGGTTATGAGCCCGGGCAGCCAGGACTGACTGCTTGTGAGTAACCAGGTGTCTTGGTTTCCGATAACCGATCACCACAAACTCAGGGTGAATGTGTCCTGGAACCTCGCCGTATGCAGGGCATTAACATACGCTCCATATCATGTATGTAATTCACATGTAATGTGATCAACAACAGCACTCAGCGCCAGGGTATGTGCACGTTCGCCTGAGATGCATCCAGGGATCCCAACTGGGCTTCCCCAGGGTCCTGGTTCTGCTCATGGAGCAGGTAATCTCTGGCCGGGGTGGGGGTCGGGGTGGTGGGGGATATAGGAATCACCTAAACTCTCATCGTGACAAAGTCTCCGCTGGGTCTGGAAAATTCTGTGAAATTGCTGGTGAAGCATTTTCACGTTCGTTTCTGTATATGCCCTTCCCTGTATTCCCCAGGCCAGGTTAGATTCAGCCCAAAGAGACTTTTCCTGTCTTCCTCCGGTTATCATGGTTTGTGCCCTCCTGGGCTGAATGAGTCTGTGACATCATTATCAGCTGGTGGGCACTGTGCCCCTTGAAGACAGGTGGCACGCCCGGAGGCATTTCTGTTGTCCTAATGGAGGGAGGCGCAGCTGGCCTCTAGTGGAGGGGCACAGGAGCTACGTCAGGAATGGTCATCTGACCCCACTTGTCAGCGGTGCTGCCTGTGAGCAATGCTGGCTGGACACGTAATCGGGCCCCTTTCACGTCGGAACCCACCCCATCTCCAGCACAGCGATGTGTCTGGAGGTTTCCCTTTGGGGGCCTAGTGGGTGACGTGCAAAGTCCGTGGTGGTATTTCCCGTCAACAGTGGTGGAGACAGATGTGTACCAAGCTTCGCATCACTTCTCACTGAAGTTAACAAATGTGACACGCAGTGTCTTCTGCCCACCAACTCTGTGGAGCTAATAGGTGTAACTGCTGTCAGGAAGTCAGGTTCAGACATGCATGGAAAGGAAATACGAGCAACGCTCGCACATGTCTTAAACGCGGGCTGAGAGATACACGTCTGAAACTCTGATTTTGAATTTGAATATTGCTTCTGAATTATGTCTGCCTCCCTTCTTGTTTCTGCGGCCCCCCTCCTTGGCGTCACTTTCATAAGCCCACTCCTTGTGCCCCAGCCTGTGCGTCCCCCTGACTCCCTGTTCCCGCTGTCCTGTAGGGGGACCACCCTGGGTCCTCCCTTCCCAGCTCTCCGTTCCTGGGCAGGTCACCGCCACCCTCGCCGCCCCACCCAGGACCTCTTACCCCTTTCTGAGGCACACTGCGATTGCTTCAGTTCTGAGTCTCAGGGAATTTTACCCCTATCATTTGACTGGCTTCTTGAGTGTCGCTTTAGGTCCAACCTGGTCCTCTCCTCTGCGTCATAAATCCACATTAGGACGGAACAGGGCTTTTAGAGAGAAACCTCTTTGTGAAACTGAAGCTTTCAATCTGTGTAGCTTTCATAAAATTCCTTGGTCTGGAAAAAACCCTCCGTACAGCCAAACTTGAAGTCCGGCTTTTCTGCCATGTGACATGCAGGGTGGCGGTGGGGTGAGATTAGTGAGCGGGAGGAGGGGTCCCGGCTCTCTGACTGGGCTGCAGACCCCAAGGGTGCCTCTGTGACTCACACATCCTTCATCTCAGCTCCTGGGGCCATTTCAGGGTCTTGACCTCCCTGGGGGTGGTGCTGGGTCAGCCTCATGATCCAGGAATCTCCTGGTTAATCAACATTCATTTTTAACCATCAGCCTGCTCTTTCAGTGTTGCCAAATAGTAGGACACCTTCCTGGCTCAGGGTCCCTCCTCCCGGCCACCTCCTGTTTCTTTACAGAAGCTAAAACACTTGAGGACCGGGCTGTAGGGAGCAGGGGAGCCAACTGCCCAGCACTTGATATCTGGAACCCAGAACCACCGACCGCCCTTCTCTGGGTTCCTTGTGCCCCCCACCCCCAACCACCTCCTAGGACCTCCCAGGTCATTCTCAGAGGACCTGATCTCTGACATCCCCGGGAAGACCTAGATCTAAAATGCTGTTTCCCTCTGGGTCTGGCTGAAGAGCTTTATCATTTGTGCATAATCGCACCCCCCTTGAAGCCTCACCTTCCCTTTAGAAATCTGTCTAGACACTGCGGTTGATGGTATGGACACAAAATCAAGTCAAGGAGAATGAGGCTGTCCTAAGGCCGCTCACCTAGTGGAGAAGGAAATGGCAACCCACTCCAGTAGTCTTACCTCAAGAATCCCAGGGAAAGCGGAGCCTGGTGGGCTGCCGAATATGAGGTCGCAGAGTTGGACATGACTGAAGCGACTTAGCAGCAGCAGCAAGGCCGGTCACCTAGCGGGAACCATACAGAACACGGAAGCTCCTCCATAAAGTCCGTCCAGAGTGAAGTGTCTGCCAGGGACTTTCTTGGGGAATTTGTGTGTGGCTGCCACCATCTAGATGTTTTCTCATAACATCTAGGAGGTACCTCTGAGCACTTCTGGTGTTCTCATCACCTGTGAGGCACCTCAGGTCCCATCTCCCAGCCCAGTGCCACGCTCATGGGAGAGGCTCAGATGTCCCTGCTATTTGAGTTGACAATCTTCATTATGCAAGGACGGAGCACTCATGGGGGAAACAAGTTTACAGGGAGAAAGGCCTTCAAAGTAAAGGAAGAAAATACTTTAAAGAAAGGTTTTTTAAAGTTACAGAAGAAACAAGTTTAGAGGGAGAAAGGCCTTCCAAGGTCAGGGAATCTTTGCAGAACAGGGCCATGCTCAGCACTGCTCTTTGTAGGCTGCTGAGAAATGGCATCTGAGTGCCCGCAGGCAGAGAGGCAGGCATGGTCCTTGGCTAACAGTACCCAGACAGGGCTCACTGGGCTGAGAGTTAGGAGGCCAAGGGGGACTGACCGTGCTGGTGGTGGGAGATGGTGCTCTGACGGGTGACCCAGACCTGCTGCGGTGCGCTTGCCAGGACCAACTCGGTTTCTTCTCTAGAGCTGAAAGTCAGATCACCATATAAAGACTCTGAAAAAACTCTGCTTCCCGGAGGCCTGGGTCGGCCCACACTGACCCCCACTCCCGCCCCTCACTCACCCCGCGACCGATACCAGCCCCCACCCTCACCCTCCACACCCCACCCCCCTGACCCGCACCTCCACCCTCTGCATCCGTGGAGGCCAGAACCAGAACCAGAGCTCCCAGGGCGTGGGCAGAACCTCAAGTTGTGGGCGGGGCAGGGTTGGAGGAGGCCCCGCCCTTCGGGCTCTGTTCGCAGGGCCTCCTGGACCAGAGGCCACTCCTTGCTGGGAGCTGTTAGAGTCTGGAGCTGAGGAGGCAGGTGAGCCCCTCCCGCGAGAGAGAGCTGAAGTGGAGCGGACAGGCTCAGGGCCCCTCTAGAAGGTGGGGACCCAGAACCCGCTGCCCTGCCACCTGGAGGCAGAAGGGTGACTGCCTTGTTGAAGGATGGGGAACTGGGTAAGTGGATCTTTCAGAGGTCCCAGAGCCTCGGAGGGGCTGAAGGGGCTCTCAGGTCTGGCAGGAGGATGAGCCGTGTTGGCCAAGTGTGTTTGAGCCCGGGGCGGGGCCAGGCAAGAGCAGGGCGCCTCCGCCTTCCGCAGTGGAGAGAGGTGGGGAGTGGGGACACTCTGTTCTCAGGCTCCGAGGGGCAGCAGGGAGAATGCGGGCCAGAATAGACGTGGGGTCAGGGCCAGCCTGGCTGGAGAGCTTTAAGGGGACAGGAGGCAAGGCTTGGTGGTGGCTGTGGGGGGCTGGATTGGGCCGGGAGGACACAAGGCCCCCTCAGGGCCTGAGGCCAGCCGTGGTGTGAGTGAGGGTCTCATTACCAAGGAAAGACAGCCAAGGTGGGCTGGGGGCTGATGGCCGTGCCATGTCCGGTCCATGTCCGGTTTCAGGAGGGCCTGGGCCACCCCGCCCGCCTGCCTGACCCCCTCTGACCTCCCCTGCCTCTCCCACGGCCTCAGTGCTCGCCCTGGCTGCACCCCGTCACCCTGACGGTCCTCTCCTGAACACCTGTCTTTAGTCCTTTCCTCTCCTGTGTCCCTCGGGACCTGGTTTCCAATGTCAGGCTCGGTGTCCGCTGATGGCTGTTGAGGGAAGGAAGGAGGGAGCCTTCAAATCCCGTTTCTGTTAAAAATTGAACTGAAAAATTTAAAGAAAAGCACAGGGCTTGGGCCCCACGTCCCGTGTCCGAGGGTCCCTGAGGGCTGGGGAGCGGAGGGCAGGCGCCCTGAGCTGGGCCAGGGTTCAGGGGCACTTGCTGACCATCAGGACCCGAGGCCCGGCTGGCACGGAGCAGCCGCTCTAGGTGGAAATTCCTCGCCTCACAGCCCATTTCCTCCCGGATTCCAGCCTGTCTGGCTCCAGTTCAGCTTCTCAAACATTTCTCAGCTATCAGCTGGGAAATGGGGAGCCCTAGTCTGCTTCATAACTGAACATCTCCCAGGGGTTCCTCAGGAGTATGTGCAAGGATACACGGGGACTTGTGGGGACCCGGCAGAGGGAAGACCCCCTGAGAAGGAAGTGGCAGCCCACTGCAATATTCTCGCCTGGCAAATCCCACGGGTAGAGGAGCCTGGCGGGCTACAGTGCATGGCCACGGGCTTGCAAATGGTTGGCTATGACTAAGTGAGCACACACACACTGGCAAAAGGCAAGGTTTCAGGCATTCTGTCCATATGAGGGATCCCGCTCTGTGTCCACGGCCTCATAGTGTGCTGTCTGCTGCCCACATGTTCTCTCTTTCAGAAGGACCAGGCCTTGAGCACGTTTCACGCCTGAATCTCTGGGCGGGGCTGCTGCAGTTTCTCTGCAAGTACTGCTGGGCCATCAGATCTGAAAAGCTTGTAAATACTGTGGATTGCTAACCAGATATGCTCTGTGTCATCTGGATTACTTCTGTTGTTTGTGGGAAACATCCCAGGGGTCGCTGTCTCTAAGGAAGCCAGACAGATATAGATAGCTGCCTGGAGCTTATATGCTGGAACTTATTTCATGTTCTCCATTGGAGGCCAGAAGTTCCACCCCTGGACTCGTCTAGAGCTTTGCATTACAGATGTTTAGTAAATATCCACTTAATTAGCGTGAATCAGTAAGCAATTGACCTAATCATCGCTGGTCTCACCCATTAGGGTGTCTTTTTTTGTTATACATCTAAGCCCCCAGTGCACTATTTTCAGACAGCGTTACCAATCTGCTTGCATCTCCACCAGGGACTCAGGCAAACATTCTCTGGCATTTCATGAGTCAGGCAATGCTGGAAAATTCACTTAGAAACAATCCTATTAGTGGTGCAAACGTCCCGGTAGAACCTGCGGTGAGGAGGTGAGCACCCTCTCCTTCTGTGTTGGAGCTGAAGCCTCAGCAGGACAGAATGCTGACTGACCCAGGGGGACGTTTAAGTGGCTGCTCTGCGGTCTGGTCTTGGGTGAGTTGCTGTGTGTGTCAAAACTAACTTGTGTTAAGTGACCTGGATATGGGTTGCGACGTGCTTTTTAAATGTATCTTCGCCAATGTATTATTTCCAACATTTGAAAGAAAGGTTATTTTCAAAAAGAAAGCACAGTGAATGAAAACACTGACTTGTAACAATCCCCAATTCACAAATGACAAAGCTGTGTTTAGACCCTCAGTCAGCCTCCTTTGTTCGTGGTTCCAGATCACTGGCTGGAAATTCAGACTGCCTGACGCATGCCTAACAGGCTCTGTTTACTTGTACTTTCCAGGGAGTGCTGAGTCCTTTGAAATGGAAAGAGAAGAAAGCAGCCCCCTACCTGGGGACAAGTGGGGAAAGAACATGTCCTTTTCTTTCTGAGGATCAGGGGTTCTGTCAGGGTTAGCACCAGGGATGAATTGGGCAGGGTCACAAAGACAAACTTTGTGGGCATCATCTGCACATTTGAAGAGAATTCTCTAAACACGAGACACCAACTGTTTGGCTGCAAGTTTTCCTTTCGTTTTAGATTGGAAGGATTCATCAACAAAAGAAACACTTGTCATACACAATACACAATTCCAATATTTAATAGAGGGTCATCTGGTTTGATTTCAATGTGCGGTCATTAAAAGAAGAGACATAGAAACAATAGGGAGAATTAACAGTGTATCCATCACCAAACTGGGCTGACAGCCTACACTCAGACTTGAACAGTCCTGTGTGTGCGTATTAAGTCCGAGTCTTTGCAATGGTGCCAGGCTCCTCTGTCCATGGGATTCTCCAGGCAAGGATACTCCAGTGGGCTGCCTTTTCCTTCTCCAGCAGGTCTTCCCCACCCAGGAATCGAACCTGGGTCTTCTATGCTGCGGGCATAGATTCTTTACTCTCTGAGCCACCAGGGACGCCCCCAGCTCTCCCAGGTTTCCAAACTGAACCTGTCATGTTTCAGACGAGGTCGCTAATTTCCCCACTGCGGTCACCGGCGCCCTGTCCGCCCTCCAAGGCTGCGCTGGGCGGGCAGGCCAGGGTCCCACCGTGCTTGGTTCACAGGGGCCTCTGTGCACCGGGAGGAGTGCGCCTGGCTTCGCGCAGAGACTCAAGCCCACGTGCCCGGGCGGCGCCTCTCAGGACCAAGTATCAGCCCGTGCGCCCCGCGAAGACCCGGGCTCGCCCGCTGAAGGCCTCCTAGGGCCGGGCCTTCGCTCGTCCTGCGGCCCCGGGTAGCGGTCCCCGCACTGGGGCCGGCCCGGACCCGCGGCTCACCTGGCGCCTGGCTCGCCCCTGCTGTTCGGCCCCGCCCAGCCGTGCGGCAGGGCTCTCCGGTCCAGTTTGGTCCCTTCCGGCCAGGCCCGCCCTTCCGGCTCGGCCCGGCGCCTCCCGCTGGATCCGGCCCTCGGGTCCTGACCGCCCCGCCCTCCCTCTCGGCCCCGCCCATTCCACGCGTTCACGCCTTCCTGTCCTGCCCGCCCCGCGCCCCGCTCTGCCCCGCCCCTCCCTCTAGGCCCCGCCCCCGGGCCCGCCCCTCCCTCTAGGCCCCGCCCCTCCTCGCCCCTCCCGCTCGGGTTCGCCCTTGACGCTCGGCCCTCGCCCTCCGGTCCGGCCCGGCCCGGCCCGGCCCTCCCGGCGCGGTGTTTTGGCCCGGCGACTCTGCCGCGCCCCGCCCGCTCCGGCCGCGCTCGAGGACCTGTGGGGAGGTAGGGGCCGCGGAACGGGCCTGCGCGCGAGGCGGGCGGCGGGCGGCGGGCGGCGGCGGGGGTGCGTGCAGGGCTAGGTTTCCTTTCGAGTCCCGCGGCCGCGGCGGACGTGGCGACCCGGTCAGTGTGGCGGCGCCGCCGGCCGGGACCGGGGAGCGGAGGACCCGCAAGGGGCGGCACCCAGCCTTCCCGGGCCCCGCGCGCCCAGGTACCCTGTGCGAGCGCCGGGCGTTGCGGACCCGGGGGACGGGGCGGAGGCCGGAGGGCGGATAGGAGCCGGCCGGAGTGCCCAGGCGGACCCGGGGCCCAGCTGTCTCCTGCCCACCGCGCGGCCTGCGCTCAGGGTCCCTCAGGCCTGCGAGGATGATCGTGAGGACCGTTTCAGAGCTTGTTAGGGCTGATTTTGTTTTCGCTAGACACGCTGCAGGCGCAGTATTCCGATAGTGGGCATCTTCAGGGCCAAGAGGGCCTGGGAGAAACTTTAGTCGCACCTGGGTGCTCTATAAGTTGGCACCTTGTTATGCCCAGTGTCTGAGTCCCCAAAACTGAGAGAATAAGACTTCCACAGCAATGCAAAAGCATAAAGGGGTTTATTGCTAGCTCGAGTTAGGGCCCAAGTCTCATCCAGCACAGTGGAATCTTGACGACGGCCCGAGCTCTAAATCACAGCTGCTTATATGCAGGCGGTCTTTTGTCTCAGCAATAGTGTAGTTGGCGTGTGGTGACTGACTCAACCTTGGGTCATCGTGGTGACTGACTTAACCTTCGCGTCATCGGGGGGGACCTTGGTGTCACTGGGGACCTTGGTGTCACTGGGGACCTTGGTGTCATCGGGGACCTTCGCGTCATCGGGGGCCTTGTGGGGCTTCCCAGAATTGTGACTCATGCTCACAAGAACCTGAAGCTTAGGTCTAGTGTGGCCTGTCGAGCCTGTAATGGCTCAGGTCAGGTCCCAACAACCTGAGTTACTTTCTTCCCTTCTCTCTCCGCCCACCCCCCATAAAGTTCTAGTTTGAGGGGAAAAAAAAGTATGGGAGATGAACGTTCACATGCTGCCAGGAATACTGAGCTGCTGGGGGAGGCTGGGTTCTGCTGGGACTGGCCAGACTGTGTACCTCCCCGCTGGTGTGCTTTAAGGCTGAGACAGAGAGGGCGTGTGAAAAGTATCCCTTGGATTGAGGTCCCCATAAACAGGAAGGGCTGTGGTTATCAGTGTTCTGGGGGTGGCGTGTCCAGGATTCCCCACAATTGGTGACTAACTGCACCCTCAGCGTTATACCACCCCAGAGAAAGGCCATGGTTTCAGTCATACTGGCCATGTAAACTAAGTATTTAGAACCACATGAGGCCAATTCCAGTCCTAAGTGTTGTATTGCAGCGCAGCTTCTGGCCTGATCACTCCAGCCAGTACAGTAGAGAGAAACGAGGGTAAATGGAGCCACTGTTGTTTTCTGCTTGCACTAAGAGCGCGCTAAATACACAAAGGGCTTGCTGTCAGACCCCGGGAAGCCCACACACCTCGCCCACCACGCTTTCTGGACACGAGAAGGAAAAGCGTGTGCAGTTCTATTCACCATTTATTGAACACCGACTGTGGGCCAGGCGTCAGTTGCCGTAACCCCCTCAGTAAACCTATAGAGTAGAAAGAACCGTCCGGATTACACATTAGATAACACACACACACACACACACACAGAGACCAGGCGGGGACAGCGCAGGAGCCAAGTCTCCAGTAAACCAGACTCTATGGGGATTAAGACTCCCTCGATCCACCCCGGGGCTTCCCTAGTGGCGTTAGTGGTGAAGAACCCGCCCGCCAGTGCAGGAGACATAAAAGACATGGGTTTGAACCCTGGGCCAGGAAGGACCCCTGGAGGAGGTCGTGGCAACCCACTGCAGTATTCTTTCCTGGAGAGTCCCATGGACAGAGGAGCCTGGCAGGCTGTAGCCCACGGGGTCATGAAAGAATCGGACAGGACTTAGTGGCTAAACAGCAATTCCTAATTACACTGGAAACACTGGGGCACCACTCTGTAGCATCATTTGCACAGTGTGAAAAGAAATGGCGGTCTTACTTTGTCCCTATTGGAAATGAATGGTTCTCGAACAGTTCAAGTTTCTATTTGAAAAAGGAGGTTTTAGTTTGCTGTCCTCCCCTCTCTCTCTCTGTCTCGTATTTGGGGCGGGGGCGCTGCCACAGGGATGAGGGGTGGACTGCAGAGCCATGACCTGCTGCTCAGCCCTCACTCTGCTCCTTGGAGCCCAGCAGAACTAAGCTGCTTTTTAAATCAGCTCTTTCGGGAGCTGCTTTTGCTCCATTCTTTCCCATGTTGGACTACTTCCTTGATTCTGGCTGCTCTGCAGGTCAGCCGTCACAGAGTTTGCTAATTATGCTCATTTTGTGTTGTTTCTGATAGCCTTGTTCCTGAGTTGAGTCTGCAGGGCCTGAACTATCAGAGCAATTCCGACCAGCACTGAGGACCAAGACTCTCTCGAGTCCCTGCCTGGGGGGCTCGGTGCTGCCTCTGGTGTTCTGTGTCAGTGCCCCGGGCAGTGCACGAAGCGGCGCTTCCTGTTTGATTTTGGGGCCTACATCAGCGTGGGCTGTTCACTTACCTCGCGATTCATGCATTTTCTGCCATCAGAGTATCCTGAACAAACCTCTGGGCCTCACCTCTTCATTCCTTCCTTTTCAGTTTAGCGATTTTACAGGGAGTGGGTATGCTCTCCCCTTTAATGACCATCAGCAACTGTTGTCAGTGCAGAAAAAGAACTATTACCAGCCTCGCTGTGGCCTTTGAAGACCAGTGACCTTCTGCTTTCCTCTGTATTAGTGTTAAGCTATTGGATACTAAGGCCTGTCCTGCGGGCTCAGTGGAAAGAATCCTTCTGCCAGGCAGGAGCCTCGGGTTCATCCCTGGGCCGGAAAGATCCCCTGGAGGAGGAAATGGCAACCCACTCCAGTTTCTTGCCTGGAAAATCCATGGACAGAGGGGCCAGGTAGGCTGTAGTCCACGGAGTCACGAAAGAGTCAGACGTGACTCAGCTACTGAGCAAGAAACTGGATACTAAAGATGGAAGAGAATCTGTAGGGATAGTGTTTCCTCTCCTCTAGGTTCTTCCTGGCTGGTCGAATAATTAAATGGACCTCAGACAAATCGATAGCAGAAAACCAAGCCCACTGAATCTTGTGCAAACCTCGAAGAAACAAGGCTCAGGAAGTGACCAGGCAGGCAGCTTTGTGTGTGTGAAGATTTGACGAGACAAGGGGTTTGCCTGGGGCAGCAAGATCGTGAAGTAACAGGGTTTGCTGGTCTCTTGAACAGCCTTTTCAGCCTTTCGTTCCCCTCTTTGGGCGTAAAGATGTCTCTCTGCCTCCTGGTACAGGAGGGTATTTCCACGGGGAGATGTATTTTCAGCTCCAGGGGGAACAGAAGAAGGGCAGCATATGCTTTCTGCACCAGCTGTTTCTCAAGTCGCTTTACTTCAGAGCAGTCAGTGTGCTGCAGTGGAGTGTTCTGGGGTGAGCTGCCCTGCACCCTTCAGGAGCGCAGATTACCTGGTGCGTCCCCGTCCTCATGCAGGGAGCAGAAATCAGGGAGCTGATGCAGGGCCCGGAGCGGGGCTGCCAGCCCGCACGTCCTGCGGCTTCGGGCCCTGTCCTCGGGCTCACCTGCTTGTTTCTACCAGGTCGGTATCTAGGACTGATGCTGCTTTCTGTTGAAGAACTGGGGATCTCTCAGCTGTCATCCCTTCTCACCTGGCAGAGAGGCCCTGAACCCTCACATACCTCCGCCCAGCCCCACAGTGTCCTGTTCTGCACCAAACACCCTCCGTGTCGGGGCTGCCGACCTCCGAGGCCGGGCCCTGGAGGTGGACGTGGGTGCGTCCCAAGGCCCTTGTCCCCAGTGGAGTCAGCAGGGCCTGGGCCTGGGGCAGCAGGGGAAACCCCGAGGAAACCGAGTTTTGTGCGTGTACCTGTTTTCTCTTCGAAGCAAAGCATCAATGCTAAAAACAGTTAAGAGCAGAGTGAGACACAGTCGACCTGTAGCCTGAATTTGCGTGACACTGATTTTAAATCCGTCCTTTCAGCCTCGCCACCATGGATGCGCTGTCAGAAGCAAACGGCACCTTTGCCTTGACCCTTCTGAAAAAGCTGGGTGAGGACAACTCGAAAAATGTGTTTATCTCGCCCCTAAGCCTCTCCTCTGCCCTGGCCATGGTCCTCATGGGGGCCAGGGGCAACACCGCAGCCCAGATGTGCCAGGTACGTTCGGGAAGCAGGTTGTGGGCGGCGGCTGATGCTCTTTCTTCGGTCGGTGAGCCGGTGTCCGCGATCCGAATCCAAAGGTCTTGCTCCACAGCCTGGCCTACTCCCCTGTGTCCCCCTCCCTGGGCGCACCCTCCAGTGTCTGTCTGGCGTGTGGCCTGGGGCTCCTGACAGCGCAGCACCCGATTCCAGCAGGACAGGCTTGAACGAGCAAGCGTTCATCGAGCCTCTGCTCGGACCCGCTGCTCAAGGCCCTGCTGGCCGAGGCCCGTCCTGCCGAGATGCCCAGAGCCAGCCCTGGGCGGGCTACACAGGGTGTGGACATCAGCTCCTGGGCCACAGTGATGGTGGGGCATTGACCTCTGGCCCCTGGGGGTCACAGCCTTCCCACATGTGGGGTGCCCTTACCCTTCCCAAGGTCCTGGGGTCCAGAGGGCCTCCAGGTGTAACAGAGTCCTGATCCCGCCCTTGAGCCTGGGCTCTGAGTTTGACCTCTGCCCTAAGGCCATCACTTTCAGGGTCCTGTGCCAGCTGGAGAGGCTGGGAGTGAGAAACACTTGCCCCCTCCACCCAGCAAGTGTCAGGACGCAAATACGCGGGTGCTCCTGCTCAGTCATCTCTGACTGTTTGCTTCCCCGTGGACGGCAGCCCTCCAGAATCCTCTGTCCATGGGGTTCTCCAGAAAGAACACTGGCGTGGGTTGCCGTGTCCTCCTCCAGGGCATCTTCCCGACCCAGGGATGGAACCCACGAGTCTTGTCTCCTGCCCCGGCAGGTGGATCCTTTCCCAGTGCGCCACCTGGGAGACGCACGTATTCCCTTTAAGTCCTGCTGAAAAGGGAGCAGTCCCCTCTTGAGCTCGGCACTGTCTCCCCTCCCGCTCTCCCAGGCTCTGAAGGGGCCGCCCTCTCTCTGGGCACCTCCTGTGCAGATTCCGACTCCAGGGGGAGGGCCGGCCTTCCCGCCCTTCACAGGCCTCTCTCCAGGGCTCCCGCCCGACCTCCTCTCCTCCAGCAGTGGTGCCCCCAGCCCTCCAGCCTCAGCCAGCTGCTGGGTACAAAGCCCGTGCCCAGGCTTTAGCTATGTGTTACTGTGGATCGGTGCCAGACAGCTGTCTGGACCTTCTCTCTGTGGCTCCCGAACAGACCACCCACGACCGGGAGTGACCGGGACCATGCCTGGGACTCTGCGGCCTGGGCGCACGGTGCCTGCTGGGCTCCTCCTGGTGTAGGAGCGGCCCCGATCCGCTCGGCACTCTCCTCCATGTGTCCGCTCTGCCGCGTTGTCATGAGGCCGCAGCAGGATGGCTGGGCGTTTCTGCACCCTGGCAACAGGGGCAAGACAGCGAACGTGGAGTTGCCAGGCCTTTACAAAGGCCTCGGCCCAGAAGAGCCACTTCTTGTCCCAGTGGTCAGAGTCTGTTCCAAGGCCAGTCCAGACCCAAAGACGTGGCCTGTTTGTGCAGAGACGGGAGGCCTGTCCGAGTCCTGTCTGCAGGCAGACTGCGAGCACAGGGCCCTGGACTCGCCCAGGGGCATTTCTTCGCCCGCCGTCGCAGCCTGAGCCCGAGCGGGAGGCGGGCTGGGGGGCTTCCCAGAGCCACTGTGCCTTTATTTGCGTGAGTCTTGTTTCAAGCTGCGGTGAGGATCAGTGCGGTGCTTAGGCTGACTTCAGTGTTGTGTCCATTTCCTGTAGTCAGGGCGTACTGCAGTGGTGGGTTTTATCTGTTTTTGATTTCAGACGCTTTCTCTAAGCAAGAGCAGTGGCGGAGGTGAAGATGTCCACCCAGGTTTCCAGAAGCTTCTCAGTGAAGTTAATAGGACCAGCACACAGTACTTGCTCAGAACCGCCAACAGGCTTTTTGGACAGAAGCCTTACGATTTCCTCTTGGTAAGTCATACTCCCGATTGCCTGAAGCAGATAGAGACCGAAGTCCTGTGTAGACGGGAGGCGGGCCTTGTGGTGCAGAGAGGCCTTGTGGGCTGAGACCCACACGGTGGGCGGGATGTGGGACCCCAGTCACGACCTCACGCTTCCTGGAACCGTTCGGTCATTGCCTGTAAGAGGAGCCCTGTAACAGCCCTGTTCACGTGTTCCTGAAGCTTCGATGAGTTGATTGTCAGAGAACTAACACAGACCATACCACACTTGCAGGTGAGCTGGCCCAAACAGGGAAGTGATCGAATAGAATATTTCTGATGTTGTTTTTCACACGTTGGAAGTTTTTGGTGCATTGTGAGACGTTCAATTATTTAATACCTGTAAATATTTTGATTATCTTTTCCTATGCAGAATTTTTTTTTAAGTTTTTGTCTTTTTTTCTCTGGTTTTATTTAATTACAGTGCTTTCATGGTTTTAAAATTTTTTTCATACCCACCTCAAGTCATCTCTGAGTGGGTTCTTATGATATAAAAAGGCAGACAAGGCCAGAGTCCTCCCACTCTCGCCCCCGCCCTGCCCCCACGCCCAGTTTAAGGGCTTGTGCCCTGTACACAGAGAAAGTCTTTGCATCTCAGTACATGTGTGCCCGCTGTTGTTCAGTCACTGAGTCATGTCCGACTCTTTCTGAGCCCGTGGGCTGCAGCAGGCCAGGCTCCTCTGTCCTCTCTACATCCCAGAGTTTGCCCAGAGTCATGTCCATTGAGTTGGTGGTGCATCCGACCCCTCATCCTCTGTTGGCCCCTTCTCCTTGGCCTTCGATCTTTCCAGCATCAGGGTCTTTTCCAACGTGTTGGCTCTTCCTATCTGGTGGGCACAGGGATGGAGCTTCAGCCTCAGCAGCAGTGTGTGTCCGCCTCACCCTTTCTCAAGGTGGTGGGCGGCATGCTCAGGGGTGGCTGTACTGAGACACAGCCGCCAGCCCCTGGGTGGGTGTGGGGTGGGGCCCAGCCCGGGCCGAGTCGGCAGGGACCGTGTCTGTGTAGTTCTGTCCTGTGTGTGCTACTCAGATGGACTTTAGAAGGAAGGGACAGAGGAGGCTCTCAGATATCAGTGAATTCTGCCTCATTCCCACCCTGACGGCTGCAGCCCTTCCTCTCGTCCTCAGGAAGGGTAGTGGGTGGGCACGTCCACCCTCTGCTCAGCGCTACAGGCCTGCGCCTTTAACATTCTGATTGTTCATGAGACTGAGCAGCTTTGCATGTGGATCAAACATTTGTATCTTTTCTGAAAATTGCCTATTTATGTGTCCTTTGTGTAGTTTCAAATATGGGTTTTATGTCTTTTTTTTTTTAACTGAGTTCTTTGTATGTTTAGGATAACGATCTTATTCTGTTATATAACTTTTTTCATTATTTTCACACTTGTTTCATACTCTAAATTAACTGTTTTAAAACAGGTGGTACAAAGTGAATATAGTCAGCATGAGGTCAAATATTTGTAGGTTTGTACGGGCTGGTACGAATTTCTTTTACAACCTGATTTACTTGTTTTTATCCGTCTTAGCTCCATGCTTTATTGCCTACAAGTCTATTCTCACCTTTTTTTTTTTTTAGTTCTACCAGTTTATTGCTAGCAACCCATCTCCCTCCACCTTCATGCATGCATGCTCAGCCTCGAGACCCTATGAACTGCAGCCTTCCAGGCTCCTCCAACATTTGCAGGCTGATTCTTACCACTGTGCCACCTGGGAAACCTGTGATTTTACTGAGTTATTCATTCAGTGTAGCTGAAAACTGAGAATATGGATTGAAGGTTAATTGCACACATTCCTTTGTGCATTACACAAGTAACCGTCGAATGATCAGTGTTGAGGTTATTCGTGGTGAAGCAGTCAGCCGTTGGCGTTGTCTGTTTCTGTAGCCATGTGATTCTGTCATTCCGTCTCTCCTAGTCTTTCAAAGATGCCTGCCGCGTGTTCTACCAAGCAGGGATGGAAGAGCTGGACTTTGTCAGCGCTTCGGAGGAGTCCAGGAAGCACATAAACACCTGGGTAGCTGAAAAGACAGAAGGTGAGGACGTGTCACTACTTCTGTTTGCACAGTATTTGAATCGGTCTTATTTTCCATCAGTTCCTTCTCAAGACCATCGAATGTAAAAAGAAATGGCTTTTTTCTCTAAAGACCTGGAACTTTCAAATCCACTTCTGAAACTTAATCGGCAACCAATTTCTCTAGCTTTCCCCCTCCTCATCAATCTTCGGTGCACCTCTTCCAGAGCAATCACACTTTCACTTTTGGCTGTTGCTGTTAATGTTCCTATAGTCTGCCTTTTCACAAAGGGCAGAAGGCAGACTCTGGATGTGGCGCCACCTCCCTGCCTGTCCAGCAGAGCGCGTGCTCTGCGGGTCGCTGAGCATCACTGCAGGACACGCGGGCAGGCCCTGGGCCACCTGCGCTTCTTCGTTTCCGTGCTCTCCACACTGCCTTTGACCTCTCCCCTTCAGGAGGGTCCCCTCACGCTGTAGACAGAACATTCCTTTTTCTGTCCCTGTGAATAATTCTGCCCTTATTATTTGTTCATTTTATGTGTTTTATGCAACTCATTGTATCTTTCTGAGCAGAGACTTGAAGGTTTTTGTCCCTGATTTTGCTTTCAGGCCAGGCTCCCTGCATGGGTTTCCCTGGTGGCTCAGATGGCAAAGAATCACCTGCCAGAGCAGGATAGGCGGGTTGGATCCCTGGGTCAGAAAGATCCCCTGGAGGAGGAAATGGCAACCTGCTGCCGTACTCTTGCCTGGGGAACCCCAGGACGCAGGAGCCTGGTGGGCTACAGTCCACGGGGTCGCAAAGAGTGGGACCCAACTTATCGAGTAAACAGACAACTCGCTGCACGTGGTTGTCTGGGGGACAGTGAACCCTCTGGTCTGGGCACTGACTCCTCCAGGGGACGGGCCAGTAACTACCCTGCCCAGCACCTCCACCAGGAAACCCAGTTAGCTAACTGGTCCTTTAAAATCTTCCATGCAGGTAAAATTAGAGACTTGCTCCCTGCAAATTCGGTTAACCCCACGACACGTCTGGTTCTCGTGAATGCCATCTACTTCAAAGGAAACTGGGAAAAACAGTTTCCCAAAGAAAACACCAGGGAAAGGCCATTCAGAGTCAGCAAGGTGAGCAAGAATGTTTCATAAAGTGAAGGAGGTTTTGGAAACAGTCCCTGGGGTCCTCTTAGTTTATGGATCGTGCCAGGAGGCTGACCTTCAGGAACTTGAGCCTCTTGTGGCCTTGGCGGCCCAGATGTGGATCCGGGCAAACCCTGGCTTCCTCTCCCCCTGCTCCTCCTCTGAGGTATCATCAGGGGTGGTCCGTGCGGCGGGTGTTCCGTCTTGTATCGCACATCCCAGGGGGCAGCTCGCAGGTCTCTGGGCCTGCTAGATCCCCCAAGATCCAGTTCAAACTCCAGACTGTGGCTGTGACGCTCATGGTCCTGGATCCTACCGGCTGAGCCCTCCCGTCAGGCGCTACCTACACAGACGCCTTTCTCTGCAGGGCGTCCAGGAGCCTCCCTAGCGGTCTCCACGGCCCAGGTTCCTGGTTCCCGTGTCCCTCCTCTGACTCTCACAGAGCCCGTGGCCCCTCACAGTGGCTCTGATCCCCCAGAGCCCCTCGGGCCCGTGTGCAGGACCCGGGAGGTTGCTTGGAAGTTTTCCTGAGGACGGTGGCTGGGCTGAGAGTGGCAGGGGTAGGAAGCACAAGTGAGATTGCCGTGTGGTTTCCTGATCCTTGTATCTATTTACTCGGCTGTGCGGGGCTCCTTGCCACTTAGCCTTTCCTGCAGCTGCCCTGGCAGAGGCCCTCTGGGCTCGGGGCTCGGGCTTCTCCTGCTGGTGCTTCTCCTGGTACGGAGCTTGGGCTCTGTGCCCGTGACTGCAGGAGCTGCGGCTCCCGGGCTCTCAGCCCAGGCTCAGTAGCTGTGGCCCGTGGGCTTAGAAGCCCCTGGGCTGTGGGGTCTTCCCAGACCAGGGCTGGAGCCTGTGTCTCCTGCATTAGAAGGCGGGTTATTTGCCCCTGAGCCCCCAGGGCAGCGCTGTTGTCTTAAAACCAGAGCCCACATGGTTGTTCATGGGTCAGCTGTGGGCAGGAAGGCCAGGCGCCCAGGACACGGCAGGGTCTGACGGCGGGATGAGTGGTGTCACCATGAGCAGAGGTGGGAACGTACAGATGGAGCAGGCGGAGGGGACACGAGCCGCCAGTGTGCGAGCCGAGCTGGAGGCTCCTTTGCGTCCAGATGAGGATGTCAGTACAGCAGGAGCCGGGGGCGAGGTCCTGCCGGGAACGTCCGAGTGGAGCCCTCCTGGGTCAGCAGGAGAACAGCAGCCTGAGGCCTGAGCGCCGGGAACCAGGGGTGGGAGCTGGAGCCGCGCAGACGAGCTGACGACGTGGAGCTGAGGGGGGTCTGGAGACAAGACAGAGTGTGTGGGCGCAGGGGCCCGGCTCTGATGACTCGTCCCGCGTGTCCACGGGTCTTGTTTCAGTTAACGTTTATCCATTTCCTTTATAGAACGTGGAGAAACCTGTGCAGATGATGTTTAAGAAGTCCACCTTTAAAATGACCTACATTGAAGAAATAAGCACCCAGATTCTGGTGCTTCCCTACGTCGGCCAAGAGCTGAACATGGTCATCCTGCTGCCCAGTGAAAGCACTGATGTGTACACGGTAACCAGGCAGCCGTGGCCCCAGAGCCCGAGGTCTCGTCTGGATCCCTGCCGGGCACCTGGCTCCGGAAACTCGTGTGGGGCCCACAGGGCGCGGTGTGTGGGTCACAGCGGAGGGTCCCTGGGGAAGGGCTGCTGCAGACCCTGAGATCTTCTACCTTCTCCTCCAGGTGGAGAAGGCCCTGACCTACGAGAAATTCGTTGCGTGGACAAAGCCCGATGCGATGGACGAGGAGGAGGTGGAGGTGTTTCTTCCCCGGTTCACGCTGGAGGAGAGTTATGACATGGAGTGTGTCCTCCGAGATCTGGGCATGACCGACGCCTTCGAGGAGGCCCGAGCCGACTTCAGTGGGATGTCGTCCCAGCGAGACCTGTACCTGTCCAAGGTCATGCACAAGTCCTTCGTGGAGGTCACCGAGGAGGGCACGGAGGCCGCGGCTGCCACGATGGCCAGCTTCATGCTGAAATGCCTGAGGATCCTGCCCCGGTTCTGTGCCAACCGCCCCTTCCTCTTCTTCATCCAGCACGGCAAGACCGGGGCCATCCTGTTCTGTGGCCGCTTCTGCTCACCGTGACAAGGTGGTGGGGACCCCCAGTGCCCCTCACCGTTCTCCCCGATCTCTGCGAAGAGCTGAAACCCCATGTGACCTTGGTGAAGGGCCACAAGAAAGGGCTGATCGAGACCGCCTGTGAGAGCTGACTCATTGGAAAAGACCCTGATGCTGGGAAAGACTGAAGGCAGGAGGGGGAGCGGACGGCAGAGGATGAGATGGTTGGATGCCATCACCAACTCAATGGACATGAGTTTGAGTAACTCCGGGAGTTGGTGATGGACAGGGAGGCCTGGTGTGCTATAGGCCATGGAATCGCAAAGAGTCGGACACGAATGAGTGACTACACTGCACGAAGCTTTCTGCAGCCGCCCGTGTTCCCTGCTGAGGCGTGGGGCCCGCACCCAGCCGATGCTGAGGTTCAGGTGGAGAGCGGTGCGGGGTCCACTGGCCTCCCTGTGGCGTCATCAGGAGCTGGGCTCCCTCTAACCTGGTGGTGTGACCCACATTCGCAGCCTGTCTCTAGTCCGCTGTCTCTGTGTGCCCAAGTCAGCACCTGAGCCATGAGGAGAGACAGGCTACAGAGACGCTGCCGTTGGGAGCCGGCAGTGGGTCCAGTGGCGTCAGCGCCCGCCTCCCCCCAGCCTGTGCCCACTGTCGCCTGAAGGGAACTGTATGTCCAGCCAGGGTCCGAGGCATCTGTCCTTCGTCCCCATCAGGCCATCAGCAGGAACCTGTGAGGATGGACGCCGTGGTCCCGGGTGTTACAGAGCCTGTCACGCAGCTCGGCCTCTGCCGTCTCTCTCTTAGCCGGACCTACTGCACTACATGTTGGGCAGTTTCCTCAAACTGGATTTTTCAATTTGATCCTATTAAAATTTTAGTAGAATTGCCTTATAATATCCCGTGTGTTTGTCATCAATAAACTCGGAATTCCTGTCCTCGTCACAGTCCTTCCCTGGTGGCTCAGGCCGGGAAGAGTCGCCTGCAGTGCGGGAGACCGGGCTTCGGTCCCTGGGTTGGGAAGGTCCCTGGGAGATACTGGCTCCCCACTCCAGGTTTCCGGCCTGGAGAATCCCACGGACTCGGGGTCTCAGAGACTCAGACGTGACCGAGCCACGCTCGCTGTCACTTACCGTCCTCCCGGTTGATCTTGTCTGTGACCAGCTCTGGCTTCAAGGAGGGGTGGCCGGTGGGCCTCCCTGGGCCCCCGAGAAGGACCCCCGGCTCCGTGCTCTGCTATCATTGTCTTCAGAGTCTTTACAGCTTTTGAGCAGAGGGTCCTGCATTCTCATCTTGCACCAGCCCTGCAGATTACGGAGCCAGTCCTGCCATGGACTACAGAATTTTTTATGGAGAAAAATAGTCTTTTTTCAGATGCTGAGTACCAGGCAAAGCAAATCCTGAGAAATGGAAGATCTTCTCAATCCAGTCTTTTCACATTAAAATATATAGACATTTTGGTTGGGATATTTCTATAGTTGGCTTTTCAACTCCACACAGCATGTGTTTCCATGAGAGAAAGAAGTAGCCCAGTTCAGTTCATTTCAGTCGCTCAGTCGTGTCTGACTCTTTGCAAGGCCATGGACTGCAGCACGCCAGGCCTCCCTGTCCATCACCAACTCCCAGAGCTTACTTAAACTCACGTCCATCGAGTCAGTGATGCCATCTAAGCATCTCATCTTCTTCTGTCCTTTCCCCTCCTGCCTTCAATCTTTCCCAGAATCAGTCTTTTCCAGTGAGTCAGCTCTTTGCATCAGGTGGCCAAAGTATTGGAGTTTCAGCTTCAGCATCAGTCCTTCCAGTGAACATTCAGGACTGATTTCCTTTAGGATGGACTGGTTACATCTCCTTACAGTCCAAGGGACTCTCAAGAGTCTTTTCCACCACCACAGTTCAAAAGCATCACTATTCGGTGCTCAGCTTTCTTTATGTCCAGCTCTCCCATCCATATGTGACCACCGGAAAAACGAGGTAGCCCCGTGTGACAGTCAATTTTGTGTGGCGCCTTGACTGGCTCAGAGGACCAGTCAATTGGTCTAACACCCATCGAGATGTTGCCGTGAAGGTAGTTTTTACAGGAGATGAGGATTAAATGAGTCGACCCTCCGTAAGGCAGACTGGCCGCCAGCACGTGGGGGGGCCTGGTCTAGTCAGCTGACAGTGACTGAGGTCCCCTAAGGAGGAGGCGCTTTCCTCCAGAGGCCTGTGGACTCAGCTGCACAGAGCGCTTCCCTTCCCCTACCTCCTGCAGCAGGCACAGGCTCCCCTCCCTTCCTCTCTCTGTGTTCAAACCTCAGAAACCGCCGGAAAGTGGTGGCTGTCTGCTTTAGGGCCTGCCTGCACTGCCCAGCCCTGTAGTCCCACTCCTCACTCTCAGCCTCCCGGAAGGAGGGCCTGACGGTCCTGGCAGCCCGCTCTGCCTGTACTTGCAACATTCCTTGGCTATCTGAGGTCACAGGTGCAGGTGGCATGTCCCGCCCTCCTGGGAAGGAATAGTTATCCTCCTCTTCCGAGCCAGCGTCCTCGGGTCAGTGTCCCTCTGGCCTTTGGCTCACCCTCAGTGCTCCTTGGGCTTCCCGGGTGAGGAATCTGCCTGCCAATACAGCAGATGAAGGGTGATCCCTGGGTCGGGAAGGTCCCCTGGAGGAGGAAATGGCCACCCCTCCAGGATTCTTGCTGGGAAACCCCGTGGAGAGAGGAGCCTGGTGGGCTACAGTCCCCAGGGCCTCAGAGTTGGACACAAATTAGCGACTGAGCAAAGCAAGTGAAATAAACCCTCGAGCAGCAGAGCTGGTGGTGGACACGGTCACGACCCCATCCTTGTCTTATGCACCGAGCCCTGCTTTTGTCCAGAGGTGTCCCCAGAGGCACAGACGGCCTTTCCCAGCTTGATGGAGCAGTCTCAAAACTGCAGAATCACGTATGGATGTGAGAGTTGGATCATAAAAAAGACAGCGTCAGAGAATTGATGCTTCTGAACTGTGGGGTTGGAGAAGACTCAACAGTCCCTTCGACTGCAAAGAGATCAAACCAGTCAGTCCTAAAGGAAATCAGCCCTGAATATTGGAAGGACTGATGTTGAAGCTGAAGCTCCAATACTTTGGCAACCTGATGCAAAAACCTGACTCATTGGACAAGACGCTGATGCTGGGAAACATTGAGGGTAGGAGGAGAATGGGGTGACAGAGGATGAGATGGTTGCATGGCATCACCGACTCGATGAGTTTGACCAGGCTCCGGGAGTTCATGATGGACAGGGAGGCCTGGCGTGCTGTACTCCATGGGGTCACAAAGACTTGGACGTGACTGAGCGGCTGAACTGAACTGAACTGAACAAGGGATTTCTTTTGTTAAGGAAACCTTCAAACAAAAAATGAAGGTAAAACTTCTGGCAAACCAATTCAGGACATGGGGACTTAAATGTGGCTCTTCTTCGCCGAGAACCACACTGTTTTTCTGCGGAACTGTTTTGGATGGTGGTGCAGACAGCAACCTGAAGGTGGGCCAGCAGCAGTCGGGAGTTCTCGGCTGTTCTCGGCTCAGACTCACCCAATTCCTCAGCCACATCTCCCCTGGCTTAGAGCTGGGTCACGCCTGCCCTGCCCCCGGTGTGCGGCTCTGAGGCTCTGAGAGCTGAGTGTGCGTGGTTCCGGCTCAGAGACGCGTTGGCGGCTGGTGCCCAGGGAACAGGGCTCTCGCCCACCAGGGCCTGTTGCCCAGAGTCACCGGTTATGAGCCCGGGCAGCCAGGACTGGCTGAGTAAACAGGTGAGTAAACAGGTGTCTTGTTTTCCGATAACCAATCACCACAAACTCAGGGTGAATGTGTCCTGGAACCTCGCCATACGCAGGACATTAACATACGCTCTATATCATGTATGTAATTCACATGTAATGTGATCAACAACAGCACTCAGCGCCAGGGTATGTGCACGTTCGCCTGAGATGCATCCAGGGATCCCAACTGGGCTTCCCCGGGGTCCTGGTTCTGCTCATGGAGCAGGTAATCTCTGGCCGGGGTGGGGGTTGGGGTGGTGGGGGATACAGGAATCACCTAAACTCTCATCGTGACAAAGTCTCCGCTGGGTCTGGAAAATTCTGTGAAATTGCTGGTGAAGCATTTTCACGTTCGTTTCTATATATGCCCTTCCCTGTATTCCCCAGGCCAGATTAGATTCAGCCCAAAGAGACTTTTCCTGTCTTCCTCCAGTTATCATGGTTTCTGCCCTCCTGGGCTGAATGAGTCTGTGACATCATTATCAGCTGGTGGGCACTGTCCCCCTTGAAGACAGGTGGCACGCCCGGAGGCATTTCTATTGTCCTAATGGAGGGAGGCGCAGCTGGCCTCTAGTGGAGGGGCACAGGAGCTACGTCAGGAATGGTCATCTGACCCCACTTGTCAGCGGTGCTGCCTGTGAGCAATGCTGGCTGGACACGTAATCGGGCCCATTTCACGTCAGAACCCACCCCATCTCCAGCACAGCAATGTGTCTGGAGGTTTCCCTTTGGGGGCCTAGTGGGTGATGTGCAAAGTCAGTTGTGGTATTTCCCGTCAACAGTGGTGGAGACAGATGTGTACCAAGCTTCCCATCACTTCTCACTGAAGTTAACAAATGTGACACGCAGTGTCTTCTGCCCACCAACTCTGTGGAGCTAATAGGTGTAACTGCTGTCAGGAAGTCAGGTTCAGACATGCATGGAAAGGAAATACGAGCAATGCTCGCACATGTCTTAAACGCGGGCTGAGAGATACACGTCTGAAACTCTGATTTTGAATTTTAATATTGCTTCTGAATTATGTCTGCCTCCCTTCTTGTTTGTGAGGCCCCCCTCCTTTGAGTCACTTCCATACACCCACCCCTTGTACCCCAGCCTGTGCGTTCTGCCGACTCCCTGTTCCCGCTGTCCTGTAGGGGGACCACCCTGGGTCCTCCCTTCCCAGCTCTCCGTTCCTGGGCAGGTCACCGCCATCCTCGCCGCCCCACCCAGGACCTCTTACCCCTTTCTGAGGCACACTGCGATTGCTTCAGTTCTGAGTCTCAGGGAATTTTACCCCTATCATTTGACTTCTTCTTGAGTGTCTCTTTAGGTCCAACCTGGTCCTCCCCTCTGTGTCATAAATCCACATTAGGACGGAACAGGGCTTTTAGAGAGAAACCTCTTTGTGAAACTGAAGCTTTCAATCTGTGTAGTTTTCATAAAATTCCTTCGTCTGGAAAAAACCCTCCGTACAGCCAAACTTGAAGTCCCGCTTTCTGCCATGTGACACGCAGGGTGGCGGTGGGGTGAGATTAGTGAGCGGGAGGAGGGGTCCCGGCTCTCTGACTGGGCTGCAGAGCAAGGGCACCTCTGTGACTCACACATCCTTCATCTCAGCTCCTGGGGCCATTTCGGGGGCTTGACCTCACTGGGGGTGGTGCTGGGTCAGCCTCGTGATCCAGGAATCTCCTGGTTAATCAACGTTCATTTTTAACCATCAGCCTGCTCTGTCTTTCCGTGTTGCCGAACACTGGGACACCTTCCTGGGCTCGGGGCTCCTCCTCCCGGCCACCTCCTGTTTCTTTATAGAAGCTAAAACACTTGAGGCCCGGGCTGCAGGGAGCAGGGGAGCCGACTGCCCAGCACTTCCTGTGCGGAACCCGGAACCACCGGGCGCCCTTCTCTGGGTTCCGTGTGCTGGGTGCAGGCCCTTCCCGATCTGGCCTGGATTTCAAGGCCCCTTCCTGCCACTGTCTTCTCCTCAATCCGCTCCGGGACACATCCCCCCGCCTCCCACCACCACCTCCTGGGATCACCCAGGTCATTTTCAGAGGACCTGTTCTCTGATATCACCAGTAAGACCTGGATCTAAAATGCTGTTTCCCTCTGCGTCTGTCTGAAGAGCTTTAACATTTGTTACAAAGGAGACAACAATATACAAAGCAGAAAAGAGAATCTCTTTAACAAGTTGTGCTGCGAAACCGGGCAAACCACTTGTAAAAGAAAGAAACAAGAACACTCTCTATCACCATACACTCAATAAGCTCAAAATGGATTAAAGATCTAAATGTAAGACCAGAAACTGTAAAACTCCTAGAGGAAAACATAGGCAAACTCTCTGACATAAATCACAGCAGGATCCTCTATGACCCACCTCCCAGAGTAACGGAAATAAAAGCAAAAATAAACAAACGGGACCTAATTAAACTTAAAAGCTTTTGCACAACGAAGGAAACTATAAGCAAGGTGAAAAGACAGAAGGGGAGAAAATAATGGCAAGCGAAGCAACTGACAAAGAATTCATCTCAAAAATATACAAGCAGCTCCTGCAGCTCAATACCAGAAAAATAAACAACCCAATCAAAACATGGGCCAAAGAACTAAACAGACATTTCTCCAAAGAGGACGTACAGATGGCTGCTCGAGCTTCTAGAGAAGATGGGGAAACATGCACGCCAGGCTGCTCCATGTCAGTGCATGGCAAACCCACCACAGTATGGTTCAGTAATTAGCCTCCAATCTAAATAAATACGCAAATTTAAAAAATATTTGTGTGTAATCACATCCCCCAGGAAGCCTCACCATCCCATTAGATATGTGTCCAGACACTACGGTTGATGGTAGAGACACAAAACCAACTCAAGGAGAATGAGGCTGTCCTAAGGCCGCTCACCTAGTGGGGAACATGGAAGCTCCTGCATAAAGTACGTGTGGAGTACAGCGTCTGCCGGGGACTTTCTTGGGGAATTTGTGTGTGGCTGCCACCATCTAGATGTTTTCTCAAAACATCTAGGAAATACCTCTGAGCACTTCTGGTGTTCTCATCACATGTGAAACACATCAGCACATATGTTCTCAGCCAGGTGCCCAGCACCCAGCCCAGTGCCAAGCTCATAGGAGAGGCTGAAACGTCCCTGCTATTTGAGTTGACAATCTTCATTATGGAGGGATGGAGCACTCATGGGGGAAACCAGTTTAGAGGGAGAAAGGCCTTCAAAGTTAAGGAAGAAACAAGTTTAGAGGGAGAAAGGCCTTCAAAGTTCCAGAAACCTTTGCAGAACAGGGCCATGCTCAGCATTGCTCTTTGTAGGCTGCTGAGAAATGGCGTCTGAGTGCCTGCAGGCAGAGCTGCAGGCACGGTCTTTTGCTAACAATACCCGCACAGGGCTCACTGGGCTGAGAGTTAGGAGGCCAAAAGGGACTGACGTGGTGGTGGTGGGAGATGGTGCTCTGCCGGGTGACCCAGACCTGCTGGAGTGCGCTTGCCAGGACCAACTCTTTCTTCTCTAGAGCTGAAAGACAGATCATGAAATAAAGACTTTTAAAAACACAGAAACCTCGTCCCGACTGGACAATGTTGGAACACTTCCGAAAATGCTTCCTTCTAGCGGCCTGGTTTTCCTTTTTTTTGGCAGGATCCTTCAGATTCAACCAGATAGGAAAATATTTTTCAGATACAATGCTACTTTCTTAAAAATAATCACATATGGAAAATTAAGACGGATAAGATAGCTTTTCAAAATCTCTTGATTTTTAAATGACTGTTAAAAGGATTTGACATCCCCTATATATTGTTTTGGGAGTTCTCTGGTAGCTCAGATGGTAAAGAATCTGCCTGTAATGCTGGAGACCCAGTTTCGATCCCTGGGTCGGGAAGATCCCCTGGAGAAGGGAACGATCACCACTCCAGTATTCCTGCCTGGAGGATCCCATGGACAGAGGAGCCTGGTGGGATTAAGTCCATGTAGCTATTGTTGGGAGAAGAGGGAGGAAAAAATGAAAAGCTTTTTTCTCATTTCGAGCTCAGTTTTTTCATCCTTGGTTAAAGCCATCTCCTACCACGGGGATACAAGCCAGACGGAGGGAGGTCCCTCCGTCCCTTGGCACACAGGGGTGGCCCGCGTCCACGGTAGAGGAGAGAGCCCTCTTGTCAGGAGCGTGAAGGCCCAGAGCTGAGGATGAGCGGGCAGAGGCCCTGGCTCCGTGCACAGCGGGGGTGAGTGTCCTGCTGGCTCCCAGTGAAACGCCCTCAGCCAGGCCTGCAACGCCTGGGCCTGAAGCGGCGTCTCTGAGAGCAGGCAGAGGGCAGCACGCCTCCCGGTGGGCCTGTGGGCCTCCTGCCTCTCCTCCTGGGGACAGAGGCGTTCCCGGGCGTCTGCCCTGACGGCTGCGAACATCACAGGAGCCTGGGGCCGGCACTGCGTCCAGGCAGCCGCTCCTGGATCAGGGCTCACCTGGACTCCCCATGGAAAGAGAGGCCAGCAGCAGGACGAGGCCCCCCGCCTCCTGTCCTTCCTTTGGACACATCGAACAAGGCCTGGCTCCAGATGGCTGGACGCTAACTCCTGGGCAGGCGGACAGCTGGAGCTGCGAGCCTCTCTGGGAAGAAGCACCCCATTCAGGGGACTGGGGGACCCCGACACCCTTCTCTTCCACTTCAGCGTGCTGAGCCGAGACGTCTGGCTCTGCTCTCACACAACACCTTCTGGCTCGGAGGGTTGTGTACGACACAAACAAGTAAGCACAGTAAATCCAGCCACTGGCTAGGAGCCAATTGAAATGAAAAACCATATTAAACGAGTTTAGGGCAAATCGCTCTTTTAAAATCTCTGCTTGCCCTGGGGGTTTCTGTCTCACCCTTGTGTTCGTAGGGCAGGAACACCCGAGACTCTGGGATGGGTCCTGCAGTGTTTCTGCAGAGAAAACAGTCTGTGGATCGTCTTGAAGCAGAGCCCACCACGCACGTGCTCTGAGCTGGGGTGAGAGCTGGGGCGAGGGGTGCTAAGACAGGTGTGCGGGACAGACGAGGTCTTCTGGATTTAGGATCTGACCGGTTTTCCAGGTGGAAAAGCCACTCACATGTGAGAGGTTGTGAGCTGGGACAAATCCGGAACCTGAAGTCACGTTCAGGAGGTGAGGGAGCAGGGAGCCGACTGCCCAGCACTTCCTGTGCGGAACCCGGAACCACCGGGCGCCCTTCTCTGGGTTCCGTGTGCTGGGTACAGGCCCTTCCCGATCTGGCCTGGCTCCGATTTCAAGGCTCCTTCCTGCCACTGTCTTCTCCTCAATCCCCTCCAGGACACAGTCCCCGCCCCCCACCGCCACTCCCAGGATTCCCAGGTTATTCTCAGAGGACCTATTCTCTGACATACCCAAGAAGACCGGGATCTAAAATGCTGTTTCCCTCTGCGTCTGGCTGAAGAGCTATAACATTTGTGCATAATCGCATCCCCCATGAAGTCTCACCTTCCCTTTAGAGATCTTTCCAGACACTGTGGTTGATGGTACGGACACAAAATCAAGTCAAGGAGAATGAGGCTGTCCTAAGGCCAGTCACCTAGTGGGGAAGAAAATGGCAACCCACTCCAGTATTCTTGCCTGGAGAATCCCAGGGACAGCGGAGCCTGGTAAGCTGCCGTCTACGAGGTCGCAGAGTCGGACACGACTGAAGCGACTTAGCAGCGGCAGCACGGCTGGTCACCTAGCGGGAACCATACAGAACACAGAAGCTCCTCCATAAAGTCCGTCCAGAGGGAAGTGTCTGCCGGGGACTTTCTTGTGGAATTTGTGCGTGGCTACCACCATCTAGACGTTTTCTCATAACATCTAGGAGGTACCTCTGAGCACTTCTGGTGTTCTCATCACCTGTGAGGCACCTCAGGTCGGAGGTCGTGTCCTCAGCCAGGTGCCCAGCGCCCAGCCCAGTGCCACACTCGTGGGAGAGGCTGAGACGTCCCTGCTATTTGAGTTGACAATCTTCATTATGCAAGGATGGAGCACTCCTGGAGGAAACCAGTTTAGAGGGAGAAGGTCTTCAAAGTTAAGGAAGGAAATAGTTTACAGAAAGGTTTTCCAAAGTTATGGAAGAAACAAGTTTAGAGGGAGAAAGGCCTTCAAAGTTCCGGAAAGCTTTGCAGAACAGGGCCATGCTCAGCATTGCTCTTTGTAGGCTGCTGAGAAATGGCATCTGAGTGCCTGCAGGCAGAGCTGCAGGCACGGTCTTTTGCTAACAATACCCGGACAGGGCTCACTGGGCTGAGAGTTAGGAGGCCAAAAGGGACTAACCTTGGTGGTGGTGGGAGATGGTGCTCTGCCGGGTGACCCAGACCTGCTGGGTGCGCTTGCCAGGACCAACTCGGTTTCTTCTCTAGAGCTGAAAGGCAGATCACAAATTAAAGACTTTGAAAAACCTCCACATCCTGGAGGCCTGGGTCCTCCCACCCTGACCCCCACTTCCCCCCCACCGACCCTTACCCACCCCGCGACCCCCACTCCGACTCCCACACCCCACCCCCCTGACCCCCAACCCCACCCCCACCTTCCGCATCCTGAGGCCAGAATGGAGTTCCCAGGGCGTGGGCGGAACCTCAAGTTGTGGGCGGGGCGGGGTTGGAGGCGGCCCTGCGGTTCAGGTTCTGTTCGCAGGGCCTCCTGGGCCAGAGGCCACTCCCTGCTGGGAGCTGTCAGCATCTGGAGCTGAGGAGGCAGGTGAGCCCCTCCCGCGCGAGAGAGAGCTGAAGGGGAGCGCCAGCGGGGGACGGGCTCAGGGCGCCTCTAGAAGGTGGGGATCCAGAACCCGCTGCGCTGCCACCTGGAGGCAGAAGGGTGACTGCCTGGTTGAAGGATGGGGAGCTGGGTAAGCGGAGCTTTCAGAGGTCCGAGCGCCTCGGAGGGGCTGAAGGGGCTCTCAGGTCTGGCAGGAGGATGAGCCGTGTCGGCCAGGTGCGTTTGAGCCCCAGGGCTGGGCCAGGCAAGAGCCCGGGAGCAGGGTCAGGACCGCCTCCGCCTGCCGCAGTGGAGGGAGGTGGGGAGTGGGGACACTCTGTTCTCAGGCTCCGAGGGGCAGCAGGGAGAATGCGGGCCAGAATAGACGTGGGGTCAGGGCCAGCCTGACTGGAGAGCTTTAAGGGGACAGGAGGCAAGGCTTGGTGGTGGCTGTGGGGGGCTGGATTGGGCCGGGAGGACACAGGGCCCCCTCAGGGCCTGAGGCCAGCCGTGGTGTGAGTGAGGGTCTCATTACCAAGGAAAGACGGCCACAGGTGGGTTGGGGGCTGATGGCCGTGCCATGTCCGGTCCATGTCTGGTTTCAGGAGGGCCGGGGCCACCCCACCGGCCTGTCTGACCCCCTCTGACCTCCCCTGCCTCTCCCACGGCCTCAGTGCTCGCCCTGGCTGCACCCCGTCACCCTGACGGTCCTCTCCTGAACACCTGTCTTTAGTCCTTTCCTCTCCTGTGTCCCTCGGGACCTGGTTTCCAACGTCAGGCTCGGTGTCCGCTGATGGCTGTTGAGGGAAGGAAGGAGGGAGCCTTCAAATCCTGTTTCTGTTAAAAATTGAACTGAAAATTTTAAAGAAAAGCACAGGGCTTGGGCCCCACGTCCCGTGTCCGAGGGTCCCTGAGGGCTGGGGAGCGGAGGGCAGGCGCCCTGAGCTGGGCCGGGGTTCAGGGGCACTTGCTGACCATCAGGACCCGAGGCCCGGCTGGCACGGAGCAGCCGCTCTAGGTGGAAATTCCTCGCCTCACGGCCCATTTCCTCCCGGATTCCAGCCTGTCTGGCTCCAGTTCAGCTTCTCAAACATTTCTCAGCTATCAGCTGGGAAATGGGGAGACCTGGTCTGCTTCATAACTGAACATCTCCCAGGGGTTCCTCAGGAGTATGTGCAAGGATACACGGGGCCTTGTGGGGAGCCGGCAGAGGGCCGACAAGGCTCTCACGTGGGGTCTCTCCCCTCCTCCCCTCTGGCCCTGTCCTCCCCCTTCTCAGATGGGAAAGGACTGGACTTCACCGCTCCCAGGAGCCCAGCAGTGTGTGTGTGTGGGGGGGGGGTAGGCGCCCCCGTCAGCCATTGCTGTCCATTCCCCGAGGCTCTCAGCCTCTTGATCTGCTGCCAGGACCGCACGCAGTTAGTGACCTTAACCTTGGACTTTCTATTAGGACGGAAAGCACCCATACACGGATCTTGCTCCGTAGACTATTTTACGCTCCACCCTGAAAGGACAGTGTCCTGCGTCAGGTGGACGGCACTCAGAGTTACTGAGGGCCTCTCTCTCCGCTCTCAGACTCCAGACCTGGCCTCATGGATGCACTCTGTGAAGCAAATGGCACCTTCGCCCTCCGCCTTTTTAAGGCCCTGTGTGAAGATCACCCTTCAAGAAACGTGATTTTTTCTCCCGTGAGCCTCTCCTCGGTCCTGGCCATGGTCCTCCTGGGAGCCAAAGGGGATACCGCTGCCCAGGTGGCCCAGGTGAGCTGGGAACGCGGACTCTTTCCCGTGTCCTGTCCGCTCGCCCGGCTGCAGACTGCCTTCTCCAGGCCTGCCCGTGGGAGGGTAGAGTGGACGGGAGTGCAGACGCTGCTGCCTCCGGAGGGGCTGGGGATGCCCAGACGCAGAGGACGGAGCTGAGGTCTCCTTCACCAATGTTTTCCTTGGGTAATCCTTCTCCAGTTAATAGCCTGGATGTGACTATCAAAATTTTGTCTTAATACTTCATGATAACGATTGCTTGAGATCTCAGCAGCTGAGCTCTGTCTCAGTTTGAGAGTACTGATTTTGTACTAAAACATACAGCTGTTCATTGGTGAGAAGGGTAGGTTAATAGGTACTTCAAGTCAATGATATACCACCGTGCTTTCCAGCTGAGTCAGGGGATAAGCGGAAATGTGCAAAGAAGGTGCAAAGGCGTGGGCTTTTTACCTGTAGAAATGCTTAGGGGGGAGTTAGCCTAGATGAATAGCTACTCAGGAGCATCCACTCCCCCGCCCCCGTCATCTCGCCTCTCTCTAGTGTGTACTAAGTGCACACGTAAGAGTAGTGTCCTTTTAGGAATATTTTGTGAAGTATTTGAGAAAAAATGTTGGTCACAAAACTTTCAGAAATTGAAGGGCAATATCGATCATTTTAAATTACTTATCTCGATAGGTGCTTTCCTTAAACACAGAGACGGACTTTCACCAGGATTTCCAGCAGCTACTTGCTGAGCTGAACAAGCCTGACACTCAGTACTTGCTCAGGATGGCCAACAGGGTCTTTGGGGAGAAGACGTGTGAATTTCTCTCTGTAAGTTCAATCAACAGAACAGTACAGGTTGTGCTCAAAATGTAGAGTGTGAGAGAGAGACCCCAGAGAACTGATACTTATGAACATGATTTTTAAAACTTGTAATTCTCTAACTGTACTTTGAATTAGTTGAAATTTGACTATTTCTAAATGCATTGATCCATTATGATTATTCATAGCTGAGTTCTTACCTGTTTATAAACGCTGATCTTTTCATATCTAGCAGACTAGGATGATCACCTTTAAGGGATTAATGGTTACTTTAATGTAATATATATACCGTTCAGAATTTTGGAAACTCACTGACCACTCCCCTCTCCAAAGGCCTTTAAGGAGTCGTGTCTCCGCTTCTACTGTGCTGAGCTGGAGCAGCTCTCCTTTGCCGAAGCTGCAGAGCCATCCAGGAAGCAGATCAACGCTTGGATCTCAAAGAAGACTGAAGGTCAGTGCTCCTCGGCGGCGCCCGCGCTTCCACTCCCCCTGCTCCTCCCGTCCCTGGTCTTTCTGATGATCAGCGCTGTGTTGCCTGGGCCCTGTGGACTATCTGAATGTTAGTGGATTTGCAGAGGTTCTGATCAGATGCTGGGGTTTTCAGCAGCAGAGACTTCACTGTGTCCATTCTCCCTGGAGCAGAGTGACCAGCAGGAGCAGACGCTCCCAGGCCGGGTTTGCAGGTTAACACCTCACAGAGAAGCATCGTCTCCCTCGGGCGTGTGTTCGCACGTTGCTGCATGCCCCACCTCTGTGGGAAGGAGCCTGGGGCCGCCTCTGAACAGCCTCTGGGGCCGCCTCTGAACAGCCTCTGGGGCCCTCCATCACACCAGACCGACCCCCTCCTGCTCCTTCCTTGTCTCCTGCCTCCACTCCTGTCCCCAGATGTGATGAACCTAGTCCTGCAACAGGCCTGCTGCAGACCCTGTCTCGGGCTGATGGTCCTGCAGACTGAAGTCACCGCACGGGGGCGGGTTGAGCCTCAGTCGCTTCTGTTGCGCACGCTCTCCTGCTGCGGCCGTGGCCCCGATTGCCACGTGACGTTGGGCCCACGCAGGCCCCTCTGTACCAATTAAAACACGTGGTTCCACTGAGAGCAACGCTGTTCCCGCTGGTATGTGAACCAGCAGAGAGCAGGGGGTTGTCTTTCCTTCAAGACTTAGTCATCCTTGCCCTGTTTCTCCCCTGCCCTCTGGAGGCGTGAATTAGCAGGGGTGCTCTTAGTTCACTGAAAAGGCTTGACTTGATCTCCAGGGGAGAAAGGAGTACCTTTCACGTGCTCCCTGACCTTCTCTGAGAATGTCTGGAGGATCAAATCGTGAAACCTTTGCTAGAGGCTTCCAGAAGTTTGTCCTTGTGCTGATGGTGTGCCCTCTGAGCCATTCATTGTGGCCTCCTGTGACAAGCCTCCGTGCAGTCCTGGAAGGCCGGCTCTGCATGTGGCTTCTCCAGCCATAGCCTCTCCAGCCCACCCCTTGTTTCCTGTCTGTCTCCACCCACCTGGAGCAGGCTTATCCTTGCGTGATGAAGTGGTCCACGCCACCCACTTTGCAGAGGTCCTGAAGCACCGTGATCATAAACACCATCCATGTGAGTGGGTCCCGTGTAGAACACCCAGACTGGGCAAACCTGAAACGAGGACTTTGGTTCTAGACTACTAATCGGGATTCTCCAATGAGCCTCATCAAGTGTTCGGTTTTTGTTTGTTTGTTTGTTTTTTAATCATGCTTTGTATTCTCTACTTCTCCCTAAGGTAAGATTCCAGAGTTGTTGCCTCCGAACTCTATTAATGCAGAGACCAAGCTGGTTCTGGTCAACGCTGTCTACTTCAGAGGGAGGTGGAGTGAGGAATTCGACAAGGCGTACACCAAGGAGATGCCTTTTCGAATAAACCAGGTAGGGGAAGCTTCTGAACATCCTGAGAATTTGGTGAAAAAATTGAAAAATTTAACTTTTTAAGAGCATAAGTCATTGGTTAATAATAAGTTAAACGTCACACATTTCTGAATGAAGTTTTAAACTCGGTGGGGAAGAATTGAAGGGGTGAAAAACACTTGTTGCCTTGAGCCTTTTACTTTTTTCACTGTTCCTAGTGCCGTGACAATCTCTCATTAAGTCGTTGCTGGATGAGTGTGGCCATCCTACATTCAGCCTGAAAGCTTAAGTTTTCCTTTTAAGTCCAAATTACTCAGATAGAAAGCAAAAAATGAAGACGAAATCCAAATTTTAAACCCCCACAGGTGTTAGGAAAGTGTGATCATTACTGTGATGGGGGTGGGGGGTGGTGGGGGGTTCTGCAGAGAGAAAGAATAAGAAAATGTATTTGTTTAATCAATTATTTTAAAAGTGAGAATAAATACAGATTTGATTTGCTATTAATTAATCATCAGAAATTCAGTAATCATAGTTTTCTAAAAATAAAACTTACACAGACCTTAGTCTTGATATTTAGGTATAATTTCAATTGAGACAGGCATGAATATAGTTTGTTAACCACTCCCCCACAGCCAGCTCATAAAAATACCATTTTAATGCAATTCAGAAGTTTATAAGAGTAAAACCCTTTTCTTTGAATACAGTAAATAATCAGCTTTCTAGTTGCAGCGTGGGAGGGGAGCCCAGCTAGCCATCCACAGCTGGCATGGAGTTTAGAAATTTGTTTTAATCTTTTTAATAGATGACCTGTGTCAACTTGTAAAACTGAATTTAGTAAGGGTAGCATTTCAGTCCACTTCTGTGTACATATAGCACTTCTGTATTTTAAAAAGTTATTTCCTCCAATTAAAGTTTCAGAATTGGTACAGTTGGGTTTAAATGCATGAAGACCCATATAGTTCTTTTGTTTTTGTTTTTTTTTTTTTTACCGTGCAGCACAGCATGTGGGATCTTAGCTTCCTGAGCAGGAATTAAACCTGCCACCCCTGCAGTCTAACCTCTGGGCCCCGGAGAACCTCCCTTGCGGCTCCTTGCACTTCTTGTCACGCTGTTTTTCGAGCCTGTCTACCTTTCTGGACTGCACTGCTATGAAACTCTAAGGTTTCATAAAATATTTTTCTAATTTAATAGCAGTGATTTTCATCAGATTCTATTGTTTCGTTAGATATGTTTACCGGGCACCTTTTAGCTCTGGAAATCTGACTTCCTCTCGGAGCGCAGCAGAGCACCATGTTTATTTTGCTGAATGAGCCGTCTTTCCCAGGCCAGCACCGGTGTGCTGACCCAGGTGCCTTGTGACGGGAACAGGGAGAAGCTGCTGGACAGTTTGTAGCACTAACCAGGGCACGGATGCCGTTTCCATCGGGGGTTCTGCACACCCCTCCATCCACCGCCTCTCCCGGAGATGCTGCCGCCTCCTCCGATGATCTGTGTCTGATTCCGGGTCATCCGTTTACTCCCGCAGAAGGAGCAGAGGCCGGTGCCGATGATGTTTCAGGACAGGGAGTTCAGACTCGCCCGCATAAAGGAGGTGCAGGCCCAGGTGCTGGAGCTGCCATACGCGGGCGAGGAGCTGAGCATGCTGGTGCTGCTCCCGGACGACCACGTGCCTCTGAGCTCGGTGAGTGTCCTGCGCGCCCTTCCTGCCGGGCTGGCCCTCGAGCCCCTCCTCCCGCTCTGGGGCGCACTAGCTCGGGTACCAGAGCACGAGATGGCACACTTGTCTGCCAGGTGACTCAGGCGGGAGTGGGGGTGGGCGGGGGCGGCGGTGATGCTGTCCCTCCGGGAAAGGAGGCTCAGGGCTGTCTGATGCTGCTGAGTCCCGAAGTAAAATTCTGGCCTTTCAGGTGGAGAAACATCTCACTTGGGAGAAGTTCCTCGCCTGGACCCAGCCTGACTCCATGAAGAAGACCCAGGTGGCTGTCTTCCTCCCGAAATTTAAGCTGGAGGAGACCTACAACATGCTGTTGGCGCTCCCAGGCCTGGGGGTGGTTGAGGCCTTCCAGCCGGACCGGGCTGACTTCTCAGGCATGTCGCCTGGCAGAGGCCTGTGTCTGTCCGCCTTCGCCCACAAGAGCGTGGTGGAGGTGAACGAGGAGGGCACGGAGGCCGCGGCCGCCTCGGCTGTGATCGAGGTTGACTGCGGCATGGACCAGCCCCGGTTCTGTGCCGACCACCCCTTCCTGTTCTTCATCAGACACAACGGCTCCCGCAGCACGCTCTTCTGCGGCAGGTTCTCCTCCCCATAGGGGTGCGCGCGCCGCGCCTGCCCGCCCTGCCCTCCCTGTGTCCCCAGGGCCTGGGCAGCTCCCAGCCTGCACACCCGTGCTTCTCCCCCAGGCTGACCCCCGAGCAGAGACTGAGGGCCAGGAGACCTCAGGGAGACGCGGCCTGAATCCCGCAGGATGGCAGGCAAAGTGCTCCGCGGGCCGCAGGCTCACGTCCCACTCGCTCCCGCGCGCGTTTCTTTCCGGTTGCACTGTGTTCTCTTCCGGGTCACCTGCTTGCCTGAGGCTGTCTCGGTATCCGTCCAGGCCACTAGCCGTCCCTACCGTTTGATACACTTCTTGGTGCTTGAGCTTTTAGGAATGTTCCATAATGCATATTTATTTTTTTGGCTGTGTAGCACATGGGATGTCAGTTTCCCGACGATGGATGGAGCCCATGGCCCCTGCGGCGGAAGCTTGGCTTCCCTTCCGTTGACCTGCCTGGGAATTCCCTCTTTAATGCACATCTTATCTTTCTTTGACTTTCACTGGTCAGCATGAATATTGCCAACCCTGCATCAGGCCCTGGGGAAGGAAGCCGGGGGTGTGGACCTCTGACTGCGGCCCCAGTGGTAGAGGCAGGCAGCTCTGAGGACCACGAGGCTGGACTGGGTCCTGCCTCTAGGTGACCATGTGGCCACTGGAGGGGTCACACGGTTCCTCGTGTTACTCTGTTTCTCCACTTCCAGCTCTAACGGGGAAAATCACATTCAACCCTTAAAGCTCATTTCCAGTGTCGTCTTCTCTGAGAGTTGTTTCCTTTCCTGCATAACCAGAGGTACGCCTTTGTACCCACTCTGCCCCCCGGGAGGTGGTGCGTCTCTGACAGTAGCTCTTTGTATATTGCCTGTCTGTGTTTTCCGGCCTTAAGGCCCTTGGGGATGGGGCTGTGTCTTACGCATCAGGGTGTCACTTACAGTGCGTGGATAAGCAATTAGATGATGAGCTCTGTGACTTTAGAAAAAAAAAAGATTAGAAACCAGTTTTTCTAATTGATAAATAATAAAAACAATTATTAAAAAAACAATTTATTGAGGTGAAATTTATAAAACCTAAAATTGCCATTTAAAGTGAATGACACACTGGTGTTTAGTCTGTTAACACTGTTGTTCAACCACCACATTGATCTAGCTCCAAATATTTTTCATCACCCTGTATCCACTAAGCAGTTACTACCCATTCCCTGCTTCTCCCAACCAGTGGCAGCCACCAGCCTGCTTTCCATCTCCGTGGACTTTCCTGTGCTGGCAATTCCCAGTAAGCTTAGTCACGCGTGACCTCTTTTGTGTCTGGCCCCTTTCATCCCACATAATGCGTATTGAAAAGCAGGGGCATCACTTTGCCAACAAAGGTCCTTATAGTCAAATCTATGGTTTTTCCGGTAGTCATGGACAGATGTGAGAGTTTGGACCATAAAGACTGGGTGCCAAAGAATTGATGCTTTTGAACTATGATGTTGGAGAAGACTCTTGAGAGTCCCTTGGACTTCAAGGAGATCAAAACAGTCCATCCTAAAGAAAACCAATCCTGAATATTCATTAGAGGGACTGATGTTGAAGCTGAAGCTCTAATACTTTGGCTACCTAATGTAAAGAGCTGACTCATTGGTAAAGACCCTGATGCTGGGTAAGATTGAGGGCAGGAGGAGAAGGGGATGACAGAGGATGAGACGGCTGGATGGCATCACCGACTTGATGGACGTGAGTTTGAGCAAGCTCCAGGAGATGGTGAAGGACAGGGAAGCCCGGCATGCTGCAGTCCATGGGGTCGCAGAGTCAGACATGACTGAGGGATTGAACAACAACACAATGTGTTCAAGATTCATCCATGTTATAGCAGATGTCAGCAGTTCATCCTTTTTTGTGATTGAATAATATTCCGTCGTATGCAAAGAGCACATGTTGTCTGTCCAACCATCCACTGATGGACATTGGGTAAGTTTCCGCTCTTGGCTCACTGTGAGCAATCCTGCTGTGAACATGCATATACATGTATTTATTTGAGTATTTGCCTTTCATCCTTTTGGGTACATTACTAGGAGAAGTTGCTGGATCGAATGGTGATTTCACGTTTAACTCTTTGAGGAGCTACCAGCATGCTTTCCACAGTGGCTGCTCTCCACTCACCTTGCATGAGGGTTCCAGGTTCTTCATAGTCTTACCAATGTCTGTTATTTCCTTTCTTTTAAAAGTATTAAAAGAAAGTAGGTAAGAAGTGATACCTCACTGTAGTTTTCATTTCCATTTCCCTAACATCTAATACGGAGAAGGCTATGGCACCCCACTCCAGTACTCTTGCCTGGAAAATCCCATGGGCTGAGGAGCCTGGTAGGCTGCGGTCCATGGGGTTGCTAAGAGTCGGACACAACTGAGCAACTTCACTTTCACTTTTCACTTTCATGCATTGGAGGAGGAAATGGCAACTCACTCCAGTGTTCTTGCCTGGAGAATCCCAGGGACGGGGGAGCCTGGTGGGCTGCCATCTATGGGATCGCACAGAGTCGGACACGACTGAAGCGACTTGGCAGCAGCAGCAGCAGCAGCAGTAGCAGCGTCTAATAATGTTGCGTGTCTTTTCACGTGCTTACTGGCCATGTGTGTGTGTCTTCTTTGGAGAAAAGTGTGTTCGAGTCC
The DNA here is from genome assembly GCF_016772045.2 of Ovis aries. NCBI lineage: Eukaryota > Metazoa > Chordata > Mammalia > Artiodactyla > Bovidae > Ovis > Ovis aries. The sequence goes on from NC_056073.1 coordinate 49,905,411, forward strand.
TTTGTTCATTTTTTCATTGGGCTGTTGGTCTTTTTGTTGTCGAGTGGTAAGAGTTCTTTCTGCATTCTGGATGTTAGGCCTTTATCAGCTCTGTGATTTTTCTCTCGCATTCTTTAGGTTATATCTTCCCTTTCTTGATAATGTCCCTCGATCCACAGAAGTTTTAATTCAATGAAGTTGAGTTCGTCTATTTTTTCCCTTTTGTTGCTTATATTTTTGGTGTCACAGCTAAGAATCTATTGCCCTATCCAAAGTCACCAAGATTTACAGCTGTGTTTTTTTCTAAAACTTTTATGGTTTTAAGTTTTTTATTTAGATTGTTAATCTATTTGATACCTGTGATATGAGGTAGGGGCCCAACTTAATATTTTTGCATATTTCTTTGTGGTGTTTTATTGAGGAGTAATATTTTCCCTGTAATAAAATTTAGCCTTTCCCTTAGTGATTTCTACCCTGCTTTCTGCTTTCAGTATTGGAATTACCCTCCCACTGAGAAACCAGCTAGTCACCTATTTTTCTTCTATATTTATACTTTTTAAACCAATTAACTGTTTAATCTGTCACTATTTCTTGTGTTGTTGACATTCAGGAGCAAATATGACTTGGGTTATTTATAAATAGCCAAGTTCTCAACATTATTTGTGAAACAATCTGCTTTCCCCCAGCCATCTATTGTTTTCATCTTTATGCTTCCGTGTTGTTGCCTGAAAAAACAGCAACCTAAAAAACTGAGCTATGTTTTATCTGGTGGAAATTCTTAGGACTTGGGCCCCTGAGGCAGCACCTCGAGTGACCCTGAGGAGGCGGAGGTCAGAGCCAGGCTGTATAGAAGCTTTGCAACAAAGGGCCGGCAGTCTTCAATGTCAAAAGTTTTCTTGTAAATTAAAGGAAACCAGATAATCCAGGTTAAGGGATTTCAACTTAGTGCTTTTCCATGTATAGAAAGATGCAAGAGCCTGGCTCGCTGACACCGCTCCTGCGCCGCGTGCCTCAGCTCTCTGGGACCAGGATCCTGTGTTTCCACATCCTGAGTCGTTCAGGGCTCACCGTGGGGAGTGGCTGCGGTCTGCTGGCTGCTAATGGCAGGTATTCTTTCCTTCCTGAGCTCCCGTGGGGCTCACCAGGTGACGCTGGAGGCCCGCAGTCACTGATGACAGGCATCCTTGTTTACTGACGCGGCAGCAAACATTTTGTTTCTTGGTTGAAACACCAACATAACAGTCACTGAAGACTCAAATCATATAAATATTCACCTATATTTTTCTTTAGCATTTTTGTCATTTTATTCTTTGTTATTAATTCGCTTTGGAATTTATTTCAAAGTAACGTGAGAAACCGATTTGTAAAAAACTTTATTCTTGATTGAAGGATAATTGCTTTACAAAATTGTTTATGAAGAAACCAAATTTTTAAGGTAATAAATTTTTTGTGTTTATTAAAAACAGTGAGGATATTAGTTAATTCAGTTTTCTCGAATAAAGACATGATAAAGTGAAAGTGAAAGTCGTTCAGTTGTGTCCGACTCTTTGCGACCCCATGGACTGTCCAATCCATGGGATTCTCCAGGCCAGAAGACTGGAGTGGGTGGCCTTTCCCTTCTCCAGGGGATCTTCCCAACCCGGGGATGGAACCCAGGTCTCCTGAATTGCAGGCGGATTCTTTACCAGCTGAGCCACCAGGGGAGGCCAGGATGTGATGGGATTTCCCCCAAAGGCCCTGCGTGACCAGCAGGGAGCCCAGGAGGCGCTTGAATTGTCCTTTTACTAATTCACCCTGACAGCTCACACAGGCATGTGGCCACAATGCTTTCCTGACGGCTTGTCCTCACGGCACTCCTGCGGGCTCGCGGTCAGGAGTTGCTGATGAGGAATAAAGGTGTTAGGTTCTTGTCAAAACCAGTCGTAGGCTGTTGTCGGTAACGCAGCAATTCAGTCTGGCAGATCGGTGGCCCTGCGGCCTTCCTTCTGACGTGTAACTACGAGGGGAAGGGGCTGCTGCAAGCGCAAGCAAAGGATCAGTTCAGTTCCGCCCCTCAGTCGTGTCCGACTCTTCGTGCCCCCATGGACCGCAGCACACCAGGCCTCCCTGTCCATCACCAACTCCCGGAGTCCACCCAAACCCATGTCCATTGAGTCAGTGATGCCATCCAGCCATCTCATCCTCTGTCGTCCCCTTCTCCTCCTGCACTCAATCTTTCCCAGCATCAGGGTCTTTTCCAATGAGTCAGCTCTTTGCATGAGGTGGCCAAAGTATTGGAGTTTCAGCTTCAACATCTGTCCTTCCAAAGAACACCCAGGACTGATCTTTAGGATGGACTGGTTGGATCTCCTTGCAGTCCAAGGGACTCTCAAGAGTCTTCTCCAACACCACAGTTCAAAAGCATCAATTCTTCCACGCTCAGCTTTCTTTATAGTCCACCTCTCACATCCATACGCGACCACCGGGAAAAGTAAAGGCTAATAGGTGCTGAATGCAGCTGTTGCAGGGGCGGGGGTGTGCAGAGAAGCAAACTTAGTTAAGACTCGCAGTTAGGAGCAGATAAAGCAAAAAAAAACCCCACAAAACCTAGGAATGTTCAGGCCTGCTCCTTCTTCTCTTCATCTTTCCTGTTCTTCCTTTTCTCTGAGACAGTAGGTAGGTGTACAGACACTTGAGAGATTCTTTCTCATACCAACCAGTCACCAGCGGGGTGTCCAGAATTCCGTTCAACATGTACTCACTGCTCCCAGTTAGTGCTTCCTTACAAGTGAAGGGCTCAGGAGGGGCCTCCAGTGCCAGCCGGGAGGCCAGGGCACTGCATTCTTACCAGCTTACTGCAGCTTCAGCCTTCCCACAGCCCACCCCTTCCTGCTTTGATAAGTGGCAAGGATGACTCAGGAAGGCACTTTCCATACCAGCATGGTTGCCCTGAGGAACAGAGCTGCCGAGGCCGGTGTGGGGCGGGCCGCCCGGTTTCCAGGCCGTCCCTCGGCACCACCCTCCGTGCGTTCACCCACCTGGGAGTTCCCCCGGCCCCTCATTTAGGGGGTTCCTGTGAGCCTGACGGCGTCATCATCAGCCACGTGTTTGGCTCAGGCTCCAGCCCCTCTCCCTTCCAAGAAGGTCGGGGGTGGAGCTGAAGATTCCAACTCTCGGATCACCTGGGTTTAGGAGCTCCGTGCCAGGAACTGGGGACAAGGACCAAGTGTGCGCTTTATTATATCCCAACCTCAGTGAAAACCACCTCTTCAGGAGCCTGGAAAAGGACGGGGTGACTAGTGACGGGTCAGGTGCCAATCGAGCACCATGCAGGATGTCCCACTGTGAAGGACCGTGAGCCCCGCCTCCCAGCAGAAGGGGCCAAAGGGCCCCAGCGGCGCCCCAGTACCAGGCACAGGGCGGCCTCCACCCTCTTCACAGCGTGGTCCTGCCTGGACCACAATCTGCTGAGAGGCTGACTGGCTCGTCAGCGTGACTTTTAGGTTATTCACATCTCAGAAAAAGTTGTCGACTCTCTAGGGACTGAAAGTGAAAGTGGCTCAGTCCTGTCCAACTCCTTTGAATTCTCCAGGCCAGAATACTGGAGTGGATAGACCTTCCCTTCTCCACAGGATCTTCCCAACCCCGGGAAGAACCAGGTCTCTTGCATTGCAGGCAGATTCTTTACCAGCTGAGCTATCAGGGAGGCCCATCCTCTAGGGATTAGAAAGTGAAAGTGAAGTTGCTCAGTTGCGTCCGACTCTTTGTGACCCGGTGGACTGTAGCCTACCAGGCTCCTCCGTCCATGAGATTCTCCAGGCAAGAATACTGGAGTGGGTTGCCATTTCCTTCTCCAGGGGATCTTCCCCACCCAGGGATCAAACCCAGGTCTCCCGCATTGCAGGCAGACACTTTAACTTCTCAGCCACCAGGGAAGCCCAAGGGATTAGAAGGATTGTTTTAATACTGTTCTTTCCCTTAGGCCTTTAGAGTCTTGCCTTTAGCTGTTTTATCAGAAACAGAGGCATCCAAGCAACACATACATGCCTGGGAGGCAGAAAGGGCTAAGCGGAGAGATTTAATTTTTCTGTTGTTATTAGGCGTTCCATGAATATTTCTGCCACACATAAAGCGGTGAGATTACTACCTAAGGGAAAGTGTTCTATTTTTAATTATTCCGGAAGACATAAATAGGAGTTTTACAGCAATAACTCAGCAAATGAGTTTCCGTTCAGTAATGAGCAAAGCAGCGACATGCCTCATTGTTCAGTGATGTGCTCACAAGTCCCAAAATCTGCCCAGTAGTTGAAGTATTTCCTCCTTTTTTTAATTGGAGTGTTGATTCCCAATACTGTGTTAGTTGCTTGTGTATAGCAAAGCGATTCAGTTACACACATATATACTCTTTTTCATCACAGGTTATTACAAGACGTTGAATATGGTTCCTTGTGCTACACAGTAGCACACTGTTATTTATCTAGTTGATAGATAGTGGTGTATATATATATATGTAGTGTGTTTATTAAGACATCCCTGGTGGCTCAGGCGGTAAACATCTGCCTACAATGCAGTTCAATCCCTGGGTCGGGAAGATCTCCTGGAGAAGGAAATGGAAACCCACTCCAGTATTCTTGCCTGGGAAATTCCAAGGACAGAGGAGCCTGGTGGGCTACAGTCCGTGGGGTCACAGAGTCGGACACGACTGAGCGACTTCACTCAGTGTATTTGTTATCCCTTTTTTTTTAAGCTTAGTTTAACAAATACACTGAATGTTGACTTCTGACCCAGATGCTGAGATATAAAAATGAGAAGAAAAAAAAGAGAGAGAGTATGATCGTTGACTCCTGCAGTGCAGGAGACTCAGGAGTCACTGGTTTGACCCTTGGGTCAGGAAGATCCGCTGGAAAAGGAAATGGTGACCCACGCCATTACTCTTACCTGGAAAATGCCCATGGACAGAGGAGCCTGGTGGGTGGTCCGTGGGGTTGCAAAGAGTCAGGCATGACTGAGGCAGCTGAGCACGAACACGTGTGCACACCCACACACGACTGTTGGCGGATGTCACGGGCGGGAGGGACTCCTGCGTCCACACTGGAGCCCGCCTTCCACTGGGAGCTGCCTCCTCACCGGGCATCCTCGGGGTCCAGTGGGACCCTCCTCCCAGGGGTCGGGCGGGGAGGACTGACTACTCCAGTGTCTCCCCAGCCCTGGGGGCGGTGCCTGGGACACGGCAGCTCCTGGGGAGTCACGGGTCCAAGCACAGACACCCGCCTTCTGTGGGATCCTCGCCGACACTCCCATACCTTGCGGCACCTTCTCCCCCGACATGATCCCGCCACCCCTGGGGAGGCAGGGTTCTTTCATCCTGCTGGCCCCTCGGCCCCCAAAAGCTCTGCCCATGAAGCCAGAGACAGCTACAGCCTCGCCACTCCCTGAACTACTTAATACTGCTTCTACTCATTCCCGACTTCTTTTGGAAAAGATTGCAGTTTGCATTCTTGCAGAGACAACAGCTGGAACTCTCCAAACTCCTACTCGTTAATACTTCCAAACACTGTGAAAACGCAGGGATCACTTGCCGGAGTCCAGCTCCAGCAGCCAGGGATTCAACCTGAAGAGACGGACGGGCACTGATGACGTAGCCTCTGACTCAGTACAGAGCTACCTGTTTATTTCAAGCTTCAGGTTCTCTTTTATACTTTGACAAAAGCATTAGGTCAGAGGTTTGACGTTTTTAGTTTCCCCCACCCAGATTTACTGCACTTGATTTGTGATTACATTGTAACTCATGCTACATTCCTCAGTTTATTTCTTATCTTTCTAAATCCTGTTTGCCCCTAGCATCTTAAGATCATTATCTCCTAAAAAGGCTTCTAGCTATTCCTAATTAATCCTAAACCCTAAACTCAGCAAACTTCTTTTGCCATAAACATTCCCCTCACAAACAGGTCTCAGATAATAATCCTCCCCGTGGCCTCAAGCTGCGGCCTAGGTGCTCATCCTGGGACATTCTTTGTAAAGATCCTTGAACAAATGTCAATGGTTATTTTATAGATTATTTTCTGGGCACATCTGTAGAGGGCTTTGTGCTTTCTCATGCTTCTCTCAAGCACCTTAACATTCTTTGCAGCCAACTCAACCCAAGAAAGGAAAGAACGAGTAAGAATCACAAGGACTAACTGCTTCATCCCCGGGCCGTGCCTGCGAGATGAGGAGAGGGGCTTGGGGCCGTGCCTCCATTTTGTCAGTAACGCCTAATGCGGCTCCTGACAATCACGGTTTGATGGCAACAGCAAATATATGTGAACTTGGCTTCTAGGCATGAGGACCGCAGGAGTTTAAGGAGGTGGCGCGTTCTGTGTGTGCTATCCCGTGTCTGTGGTTTAATATTACTGAGACCCATTCCCTTTCTTTCCTTGTTCTTTTCTTTTTAAAGACAAAACTGTAGAGGTATTACCTCTCAATTCAGTTGATTTATTGACAAAACTGGTCCTCCTTAATGCTATATACTCCAAAGGAAGCCGTCCAAAGAGTTTGATAAATAAAAAGCATAATGGAGAAAAGCTTTGTCAATTAGCAAGACAAGGCTGAGTCAGCTTGTGCAGAAATTGCCTAGAAACACTGGGGTCCTGTTACGGGCCAAACTGTGTCCCCCCCAACCCCCAGGACCTCAGAACGTGAGAGTGGAGTTTGGAGATGCCTTTAAAGAAGTAGTTAGGTAGAATGAGGTCACATGGCTGGGCCCTGAGCTGCTATGACTGCTGTCCTTTTAAGAAGAGGAAACAGCACAGATGCCTAGAGGGAAGATGACGAAGGTGCCCTCACGAGCCGAGGAGAACAGCAGGCAGAAGGGTCCAGACTTCCTGGCGCCTGGCTCTTGGATGCCCAGCCTCATATTAGTGTTCCCGGTCAAGTTTATATTTTTAAGATTTTTTTTTTCCTCTTTCAATCAGCTGGTGGCAATCACCTGGCTTCAGTTTTGCCTGCTCTCTTTAGAATGTGAACACAGGCAGATGTGCCGCGCCCTGGGCAGGGGAGATGCAGGCGGGAGTCCCAGGGGCACCCCCTGGGGTTGAGGAGCTGAGTGAGGTCATTCCTCACTTGACGACCATGTGGACCCAGACGTCTGAGTCATCCCTCGGTGGTGTGTTCTGTACACCCACACCTAAAATACACCCTCTGAGCACCGGGTCTTGGGCTTAGAGATGGCTGAAAATTAAATGCAACTTCAGCTGTGACAGAGAAAGGCCAATCCATTTTCTGAGGCGCTGGGATCCCGTCCCGGGGGGAGGATGGGCGGCGTCCAGCTCTGGGGGTGCCAGTCACACTGAGCTGAATGCATGCGATCTCCTGGATCTGGGAACTGCAGCCTTCACATCCGGCTCAGACCTGACACCTGAGTTGTGAGAGCCTCAGTCTCGTTCTTCAAGGCGCTCGCAACTTACAAAAGGGAAACAAACCCACCTTTAACATGAGAGAGAATCTGGTGAGAAAACGTACTTGTGGAGCACTTTGCAACTTAGGAAGCACTGTTAATCAACATTTATTAAGTATTTATATTTACATTTGATTTTCATAATAACTCCTGGACACAGGTGAAGTAGGAACCCTTATCTTCACTGTACAAAGATGGAATTGAGGACAAAGAGCTTAGTAACTTGTCTAAGATGGCACAGGTAGTTAAGTGGCAAAAATGGGACACAAACAGAGGTGTTCAATTACAGAGAGAGAAGACAGGAGGGCGGAGGTCAAAGAGAAACGTGAAAAAGCAGGCTGATGGGCTGAGCCTCGGGTGGCAGAGGCAGGGCGGGGGACAAGCCAGACAGGGGTCTGGGAAGAGAGAAGGACAGAAAGGGGGCTGGACAGACGGAGGAGCTGGGAGGCTGGAGCTGCATTCCTACGTCCCCGATTCCAGGTCTTCATCATTCATGCTTAGTGGCATAAGGTGGCCGCCAAGGCTAGAACACTGTTACAATCATCTTCCCAGAACCTGACCTGATTCCTGGCACTTTGATAAAAATGTGCTGCTAAGGATGTTGTAAACACAGCTGACCCCGTGGCTGGAGGGTGGCTGGGCATGGGGAGGGGGCAGGAAGGGCCTGAGTCAGAGGTATGGGGGGACAGGGCGAGTCCCGTCTCCCCTGGAGGGAACTTGATCCGCTGTTCACTCAAGGAGACATCGCGTGTTCTGCTGTCACTGAAGATGCTGCTGCTGCTGAGTTGCTTCAGTCATCCTGAAGCTCTTTAGCCCACCAGGCTCCTCTGTCCATGGGATTCCCCAGGCAAGAATACCAGAGTGGGTGGCCTTCCCCTTCTCCAGGGGATCTTCCTGACCCAGGGTTTGAACGCAAGTCTCCCCCATTGCTGACAGGTTCTTTACCCTCTGAACCACCAGGGAAGCCCCAATTGAAGATAAAATGAGGCCCAACTGTTTTTGCAGAACTTGAGTCAGAATCTCTCTCATAAGGAAAGGAAAAGAATGGGGTGGGGTGGGGGGACCTCACAGCTGTCACCCTCGGCCTTGCCCTGCGGACCGTGAGTCCAGCTGAGCCCAGCTGAGCCCGTGGAAGGGGATTTCATGTCCCCAGAACATCCCTTCTCCTCCCACGCTGGGGCCTGGATTCCGGGCTATTTTCGCTCCACCCCTTATGGAAACAGGAAACAGCTTCAGAACAGCTTGTTTCTGTGAGCTGTTACAGGCTCAGCTTAAACACCGTTTCCTCCAGAAGGCCCAGCTGACCTCCTGGCTGGACACCCCCTGACCTGGTCCCCGCTCCGCCCTCCAGCTCCACTTCCTCTCTGCAAAGCTTCCTTTAGACCCCTGCCCCTTCCCTGCCTGCCCTGTGAGGCAGGGGTGGTCCGCCTTGTCTGAAGACAGCAGGAAGGGCTTGACGCAGGGGCTTGACGCCAGGGCTTTCATCGGTGGCTGGGAATTCACGCTTCCCCTTGATGCTGGCCTCTTCATTTTCCATCTTCGACTTCTTTTTATAAAAGGAAAGAGGGCTTTCTTATCTGAGCCACCAGGGTCGTCGTAGATGGCTAGGAACCAGACCACAACATTTCCTGCCGCAAAGCGTGGTGGAGGGTCCGTGCTCAGCGGCCACAGTCGCTCTGGCTGTAACCCACAGGGGCGGCCTTGCAGATGACCTGGGAGGCGGGGGGTGCCTGCGGCCCAGGCCGCCGGCCTCCCACCCCAGACAGCACTCGCAGGGTAGGCAGGATGGGCAGACCACAGACAGCGTGCTGAGTGAGGGCATGTCCTGGGAACACTCTGATGAAAACAGAATCTGGTTTGAAAGGTAACTTCTTAAAAAAGTTTTTATGATGATAAAATACATATAACATCCAGGTTACCACCTGAACCATTCTGAAGCGCAGACTTCGGGGTCATTAAGTACAGACGCCTCCATCCATCCCCTGTCTGAAACTGCCGCGTGAAACAACAATGACTCCCGGCTCCCCGGCTCCTGGCACCCGCTTTCTACACCGTGTCTCTAAGAATCTGACTCCGCTGGAGCCCTCCTGGCTGTGGAGTCGGGTCGCATCCGTCTTTCTGGTCTGGCCACTCTCACTGAGTTGAAGTCCTCTGGGTCCATCGGCGCTATGGCCTGTGTCAGGGTTCCCTTCCCCTGAAGCGTGAGTGAGACCCCACTGTCCGCCGGGGCCATGCTCCGGTTTCCTGCCGTCTGTGGACAGAGCAGCAGCTGCTGCTGCCGCCAGCCGGGTGCACAGACGCCTCTTCCAGGCTCTCGGCTCGGTGGTTCGGGGAGCGCCCCCGCGAGTGTGTTAGGGGAAGCACACTGATCGAAACCGCCCACCCTGGCCAGGCACCATAGTAACCATTTGCATGAGTTGTTTTATGGGAGGAGATCCTGAAAAGGAATACGGAACTAATAGGCCACCACCAACTGGAAGAGTTCGGGAAAAGTCTAAAGGAGACACTGAGTGTCCGTCCACTTCCCAAAATCCCTCTTGCTAACATCCATCTTGGCTGAGCGACGCGTGCGCCACCAGGAAAGACTCTGAATTAGATTGATTGGCCAAAGACCACCCGGAAACTAATCCCACCATCATAAAACCCGAGATTGCAAGCCAGGCGGCAGAGCAGTTCTCCTGGGTTCCCTTACCCCACTGCTCTCCACCCGGGTGCCCTTTCCCAATAAAATCTCGTGCTTTGTCAGCACATGTGTCTCCTCGGACAATTGATTTCTGAGTGTTAGACAAGAGCCCAGTTTCGGGCCCTGGAAGGGGTCCGCCTTCCTGCAACAAGTGGACTTGCTGGAGTGCGTGCTCCTTCTCCTCCTGTGTGTGTGAGGCGCCTCCACGCCACTTCCTCGGGGGCTGCACACTCTCACTCCTCCCACAGCACAGTGGCTCCTGTCCCCACATCCTCGCTTGGGGACTTTTAAGAAAGGTATTTGCGCTTCTGCTGAAGGAGGAAACATAACAAGCTCTATCTTGAAAGCAGGACTCCATCTTGGGCCGGACTGTGGACTTTGAGCTCTATGCCCAGTATCTATGGAAATCACAAACCTTCTGGAAAACCAGGCCCCCAGGAGGAAGAGCCCCAGGGCTCTCCATCGCCTGAAGTTCAGTTCAGTTCAGTCGCTCAGTCGAGTCCGACTCTTTGCGACCCCATGAATCGCAGCACGCCAGGCCTCCCTGTCCATCACCATCTCCCGGAGTTCACTCAGACTCACATCCATCGAGTCAGTAATGCCATCCAGCCATCTCATCCTCGGTTGTCCCCTTCTCCTCCTGCCCCTCATCCCTCCCAGCATCAGAGTCTTTTCCAATGAGTCAACTCTTTGCATGAGGTGGCCAAAGTACTGGAGTTTCAGCTTTAGCATCATTCCTTCCAGAGAAATCCCAGGGCTGATCTCCTTCAGAATGGACTGGTTGGGTCTCCTTGCAGTCCAAGGGACTCTCAAGAGTCTTCTCCAACACCACAGTTCAAAAGCATCAATTCTTTGGCGCTCAGCCTTCTTCACAGTCCAACTCTCACATCCATACATGACCACTGGAAAAACCATAGCCTTGACTAGACGGATCTTAGTCAGCAAAGTAATGTCTCTGCTTTTGAATATACTATCTAGGTTGGTCATAACTTTTCTTCCAAGGAGTAAGTGTCTTTTAATTTCATGGCTGCAGTCGCCATCTGCAGTGATTTTGGAGCCCCCCAAAATAAAGTCTGACACTGTTTCCATTGTTTCCCCATCTATTTCCCATGAAGTGATGGGACCAGATGCCATGATCTTCGTTTTCTGAATGTTGAGCTTTAAGCCAACTTTTTCACTCTCCACTTTCACTTTCATCAAGAGGCTTTTTAGTTCTTCTTCACTTTCTGCCATAAGGGTGGTGTCATCTGCATATCTGAGGTTATTGCTATTTCTCCCGGCAATCTTGATTCCAGCTTGTGCTTCTTCCAGCCCAGCATTTCTCATGATGTACTCTGCATAGAAGTTAAATAAGCAGGGTGACAATATACAGCCTTGACGCACTCCTTTCCCTATTTGGAACCAGTGTGTTGTTCCATGTCCAGTTCTAACTGTTGCTTCCTGACCTGCATGTAGGTTTCTCAAGAGGCAGGTCAGGGGGTCTGGTGTTCCCATCTCTCTCAGAATTTTCCAGTTTATTGTGATCCGCACTCATATTATTTTCCCTTATTGTGTTATTTAGTTACTGAATCGTCTCTGACTCTGCAGCCCCATGGACTGTAGCCCGCCAGACTTCTCTATCTATGGGATTTCCCAAGCAAGAATACTCGAGTGGGTTGCCATTTCCTTCTCCAGGGGATCTTCCTGACCCAGGGATTGAACCTGGGTCTCCCGCATTGACAGGCATTGGCAGACAGATTCTTTACCGTCTGAGCCACGAGGGAAGCCCTGCATTTTCCCTTAAAGGTTATTACAAAATATTGACTATAGTTCTCTGTGCCACACAGTAGGTCCTTACTGTTTATCCATTTTTACAGGGTAGTGTGTATATATTAATCCCCAATTCCTAATTTATCCATCCCCTTCCTTCCCCTTTGGGGCTTCTCTAGTAGCTCAGATGGTAAAGCATCTGCCTGCAATGCGGGAGACCTGGGTTCGATCTCTGAGTTGGGAAGGTCCCCTGGAGAAGGAAATGGCAATCCACTCCAGTACTTCTTTTCCATTGGAGAATTCCATGGAGAATCCCAGAGGAGCCTGGGGTCGCACAGAGTTGGACACGACTAGCAGCAGTAGGTCACGAAGTCGTGTCTGAGACTCAGCTCATTTTGTATCACAGTTTTCCACATTCATGTATGATACTTGTCTTTGCCTGACTTTTACTTAGTATGATCATCTTCATCCATGTTGCAACTCCACTTCCATTGTCATTCTATGATAAGCCTGGTCTCATTTACCACTGAGAGTCGGATACGACTGAGCGACTTAGCAGCAACCCCACTCCAGCTTGCCTCACTTCCCCTTTGGTCACCAGAAGTCCATTTTCCTGTGTCTGTGAGTTTGTTCCTACTCAGCAAACACGGTCATTTGTATCACAGTTTTGGATTCCACATGTAAGTGACATTGTATGATACTTGTCTTTGCCTGACTTAGGTTACTTAGTATGATCATCTCCAGGCTCATCCATGTTGCTGCAAAGGCTCCACTTCCATTTAAACGAACGTCATTCTATCCTTCCCATCTGATAAGCCTTTGGTCTCATTTACCACTGACTGAGAAACTTTACTCTTCCCTGGTGGCTCAGAGGTTAAAGCGTCTGCCTGCAATGCACGAGACCTGGGTTCGATCCCTGGGTCGGGAAGATCCCCTGGAGAAGGAAATGGCAACCCACTCTAGTATTCTTGCCTGGAGAATCCCATGGACGGAGGAGTCTGGAGAGCTGCAGTCCATGGGGTTGCAAAGAGTCGGACACAACAGCGACTTCACTTCACAGAGGTTATTTTATCTGTTTCTGTGGCCTTAGTCACTTAAGTTTCTCAAGAAACTTGAGCATGAGAATGTAACTGATTAAGAATTTCCTGGGAGGGGCCAGTCACCCGCAACCATATCTCAGTCTCCAAAATTACTCATTGTTGCGAAATTACTGTGTCTCACCTAAAATTCTTGGACTATTTACAAGAAAACATTAGTATTTATAAAGTGATTTTGACTTACTTTCTTGTTGTTTTAACAAGTTAAAAATAAATTATTACACACACATGTCAAGCAATTATTTAAATATGTATCAAGTTAGTTTCACATTTCTCTTTTAACTATAGTAAACAGTTTTGTACTTGGTTTAACAATTTTTTAAGTTTAAAATGTTTGCACGCTCATGGACTATTGTAAATGTTGTTTATATTTAGAGAATAATTATCTAAAATAAAATAGCTTATTGTCTAGAGAGCACTCTAACATGGAGATACTGTGCTCATAGTGATCCCAGTCTCCATACTCACAAAACACCACTGTGAGATCTCTGACACCCCCAGGCTTCAGGCTGATCAAGGGTCTAATGTTTCTTAGTTTCTTGAACTGAATCAGGAAACAGCTGAACGCAAAATTACTTTTGAAGAGGAGAAAAAAATCAAGATTTTGGGGGGGTTTCTGGGTGGCCGACTTATTTGAAGGTGGAGACAAGTCTAAGAGGAACCCACTTCCCCTTTCAGGCTGTGTGAGCAGGCAGAATAACTCGGTCATAAGGAAACCCCTTAGAGGACGGACAGCCCCCTTATTCTTATAGGATGAGCCAGCTAGGACCACTCGGACCGAAGCAGTTTCGATGGCGCCCACACGTGCCCCTGAGGGGAGAGGGCGACGAGAAGGTGCTTCAAGGACCTCAGGTTGGAAGAAACGGGCGCACCCCGTGCACTCACCGGCTGACGCTCTCCTTTCAGCGCAAGACTGGGCGCTGAGGACGGACAGCGTGGGCGTGCTCGCTCTCCCGTGGGTCCGGTCTGGAATCTGATTCAACGACCGTGTCCTTCTAACGCCTTCTGTCATCATTTTCCCTTGTTTGGCGCATCTGATTTGTGCTTTTCCCAGTTCTTTTCCCAGAGAGTCTGTGTCGCTCTGCAGCTCAGAGCTGGATGTGCTCAGCTTTTGCTGCGGCCACTTGGTACTTCAGATGACTGTGCCTCAAGGCCGGCGTTTTTAAAGACGAGTCTAGATATTTTCACGCTTAACACGAAATCCGTTCGTTTGTGCCTCAATGGATGCAGCAACTGCACGGCAAGCTTGCCGCCGCCCCCCGTCCCACCCTGTTTTGTCCAACTAGACACTTCTGATCAAAATCACGAGAACTGAAGACTTTCCGCTGCCCCTGCACAGCACCCCCTGGTGGCCGCTCGGAGCACAGGCTCTGCTCTCCCGCCTTCAGGCCGCCCTGCGCGGCCCCCGGCCTCAGAGCCGCCCTCGCGCCCTCCTCCCGCTCCTTGCTGACGTCTTCTCCCCGCCCTCCGTGGTCTCGGCTGCATCGGCCGCGGAGCACTCCTGCTGTGCCCCCAGCATCACGGAGGTCACCGGAGGGCCTGGAGAGGGCGTGACCGCCGGCTGGCCACTGAGCTGGACCCGGGCAGCGGGAGGATTTTCACTCCCCTCCTCCGTCCTTGGAATGTATGTCTGTCCATTGTTCTTGCATGAGAAGGCTCTTCAAGGGTTTTTCAAATCAACTGTGAAACTATAATTAAATCAGCTTGTCAAGTATTTTGAGTTGTGTTCATCTGTTGGATCCCTTGACATTGCTTCATCTGCTTTTTTTCCCCGTGACATATAACCCACAGATTATGAGGATAATTGTACAGTTATACAGCATGCAGCCAAGTGACACAGGTTGAACTGGCCGTGCTCAGGAAGCGGCCTCTACAGCACGTGATGCCCCAGGCCCAGCCCTGCCTCTCCTGTCCCCGCAGGTAACAGCTCTTGTGATTTGGGGAGAGCGTCTTTGCTGGTCTCTGTTGTCTTACCCCTTCCAGCTTATTCCAGCTTTCTTTAGGCTGATTCTGAGATTTATGTAAATGAAATACTGTGGAATGTAGTCTTTTGAATTTGGCTTCTTTTGCTCAACTTACGTTGTGGAGTTTCATGTGTGTCGTGATTGCAGCAACAATCTACCCATCTTTGTTGCTGTGTAGTCGGAGAAGGCGATGGCAACCCACTCCAGCACTCTTGCCTGGAAATCCCATGGACGGAGGAGACTGGCAGGCTGCCATCTATGGGGTCACACAGAGTCGGACATGACTGAAGTGACTTAGCAACAGCAGCAGTATTCCGCTGAATGGCTTCCCATTCTGCAGTTGTTGATCTTTGGAGTTCACAAGTAAAGCCACATCCAACATTCTTGTAAATGTCTCCATGTGAATGTCAATGCATTTCTTTAGGAGAATTGCTGGTTCAACACTCCTAAAAATTGAACTTGAATAATAATTGAATTATTTTCCAAAGTAGTTTTCCCAGTTTATAATCCACCCCACACAGAAGTGAGAGAATTCCAGTGGCTCACTTGAAATTGTCAGAAATTTTAATTTTTGGCAATGTGAATGTAAGATATCTCATTTTGTTTAAAGTTTGTATTTAACGCGTTTTTATGCATTGATAAGCCATTTGGATTTCCTCTTTTAAAGTGTGTGCTCATTTTTAAAAAGTAGTTTTTATGTGATGTGTACAAGTTAAACGCACGCACATGTGCACACGTACATTTCTTGAAATAGTTATTGGGATCGGGATTGATTTAAAAAATCAGAGAAAAATGACTATCTTTTCAATACTGAGTTCTACTCAGTGAATGTGATATATTTCTTCAGTTCAGTTCAGTTCAGTCGCTCAGTCATGTCCAATTCTTTGCGACCCCATGAATTGCAGCACGCCAGGCCTCCCTGTCCATCACCAACTCCTGGAGTTTACTCAACTCATGTCCATCGAGTCAGTGATGCCATCCAGCCATCTCATCCTCTGCTGTCCCCTTCTCCTCCTGCCCCCAATCCCTCCCAGCATCAGGGTCTTTTCCAATGAGTCAACTCTTCTCATGAGGTGGCCAAAGTATTGGAGTTTCAGCTTTAACATCAGTCCTTCCAATGAACACCCAGGACCGGTCTCCTTTAGGATGGACTGGTTGGATCTCCTTGCAGTCCAAGGGACTCTCAAGAGTCTTCTCCAACACCACAGTTCAAAAGCATCAATTATTCGGCACTCAGCTTTCTTCACAGTCTTACTCTCACATCCATACATGACCACTGGAAAAACCATAGCCTTAAGTAGATGGACCTTTGTTGGCAAAGTAATGTCTCTGCTTTTCAATATGCTATCTAGGCTGGTCATAACTTTTCTTCCAAGGAGTAAGCATCTTTTAATTTCATGGCTGCAGTCACCATCTGCAGTGATTTTGGAGCCCCCTCAAAATAAAGTCTGACACTGTTTCCACTGTTTCCCCATCTATTTCCCACGAAGTGATGGGACCAGATGCCATGATTTTCATTTTCTGAATGTTGAGCTTTAAGCCAACTTTTTCACTTTCCTCTTTCACTTTCATCAAGAGGCTTTTTAGTTCCTCTTCACTTTCTGCCATAAGGGTGGTGTCATCTGCATATCTGAGGTGTTTGATATTTCTCCCGGCAATCTTGATTCTAGCTTGTGTTTCTTCCAGCCCAGCGTTTCTCATGATGTATTCTGCATATATGTTAAATAAGCAGGGTGACAATATACTGCCTTGACATACTCCTTTTCCTATTTGGAACCAGTGTGTTGTTCCATGTCCAATTCTAACTGTTGGTTCCTGACCTGCGTATAGGTTTCTCAAGAGGCAGGTCAGGTGATCTGGTATTCCCATCTCTTTCAGAATTTTCCACAGTTTATTGTGATCCACACAGTCAAAGGTTTTGGCCTAGTCAATAAAGCAGAATTAGATGTTTTTCTGGAACTCTCTTGCTTTTTCAATGATCCAGTGGATGTCGGCAATCATTTAGTTGGATTTTTAGAAACTTTTCTTAATAATACTGAAAATTTTTTGTATAGCGGTTTTGCATATGTTTTATTAGAAATATGTCCAGGGACTTGACTTTTTGATGCTTTTTAAAATGGTATTTTTCTTTTAATTTCATTTTATTTGTTGCTACTTGATAGAAATACTGATATTTAGTCATTCTCTTGCTAAACACATTTAGTAAATCCAAGTACAGAGTTGGATAACATGATTAGTTCACTTGTCCTGATGGTTATACTATAGCGAATACTGCCCCTAACAAACTTAGGGTGGATCTGAAGACGGGTATTTACAAAAATGGACCACATACTGGGTTAGTTAAGCAGGTCCAAAAACATTCCTCAATACCGAAATAATATAGGAATCATGTTCCGCAACCAGAATACAATTAACCTGGAGGTCAGTAACATAAGGGCAGTTAGTTCTCAGACTAACGCCACCGACTGGGGCCAGTCTGGGATGTTCCCCTTACCATGTGTGTTATGAACGTAGCTGTGAGTATTTGAACCATTGATCCTGCGCCTTTTCATTTGGACCTTGAACGTAAGATTGACGTGTCCCCACATCAGAGAGCGGATGGGAAACTTCCGCCCTGGATTTGGGGTCTGTGTGTGGCTGGGCGTGGGAGAACAGGAAGGCCCTGGGGTCACCAGCTCCTCCCCGACCCTTGGGCACACCCAGTGCGGTTAAGGGGGTGGATGTGCTGGGGGGCAAAGGGGCTCCGACCAGCTTCAAGCTGATTAATGCTGGCTGAGCGTAGAGGGGAGCAAAGGCAGAAATATTTACCAACATTTAATATGGTTCGCTGCTACTTTATAGAAATTTCTGTTGAAGTACAACACACACACAGAGAAGTGCCCGATGTATGCACACAACTCAACACATTACCACAAAATCAACACACCTGTGTAACCACGGGAGTGAGGCGATGGTGGGCTGCCAGCGCCCCAGAAGGCCCTTCCCCACCCGCGCGACTCCCGCCCACCCGCCTTGTGCTGAGAGGGAACGGGGGTTGCTCTCACTGGCAGCCCGAGAAGCGGACAGGACAGAAGCGCCCCGCGGGAGGTGTGTAGGCACAGGGCCCCCAGCGCAGGAGGCAAGGGACGCTGCGTCCCGGGGGCCTGGGGAGCACCCAGGCGGGCGGGGGCAGAGGAGGAGCGGGCACAGGTGGCGGCTCCCAGCCCTGAGCCGGGCTCTCAGGAAGGGATGGGTCGGACACGCTGGGTGCACTAAGTGAGCTTGGGTTGGAGAGTTTCCATCGGTGGGCTCGGGCCCTGCAGAAATCTGAAGAGGGGTCCTTACAACTCTCTCTAGCTGCCTGGAGCTGGGGCGTGTTAGGGCCAGTGCGGGTTTGATAAAGGAGAGAGTTGACAGTGTGATCACCGAGCTCCCGGGTCCATGTGCCAAAGGTGCCCTTACGGGAGGGTTGTTCCCTGCTCCTGGGAACCCGCCCGCCCTGGGCTCGCAGGCTCTTCAGGATCCAGGCCCCAAACGCCTGGACGTCAAGGAGACGGAAAGTAGGAGAACATAGTCAGAGCATCCACCTTCCTCCGCGAGGGTCTCCGCCCCTCCCGACCTCTGACACCGAAGACCGCTTCCGCCTGTTTCCGAGCGCAGCCTGCAGCGCCGCGCGCCACGACCCTGCGCGTGGCCAGGTGTGTTGTCTCCGCTCTTACGTGGTTCTGTTGTAGGGTTTCTCCATCCTTCTGCTTGGGCCTGACTCAGATCCTGCTGCTCACGAACACCCCGGTGCACGTCTCAAGGCACTCACTCTCACACGCACTTCACTGGATCTGTCCTGGGGACGAAATCGCTGCTCCAGCCAGGGTACCGCACCTCGGAGCTGAGCAGACTCGCCAAACACTGCACCAAACCGGCCATCATGCATGTCCCAGGATCTCTGGGGTAACTTGGAACCGGGCCATTGACACCCAACCCCTCAGGTGCCTCTGGTTATGTGCAGCACACGGACGGACAGACAGATGACTGGGGTGTAAAGCCCCTTCCGTCTGCGCCTGGTCCAGAGTATGTACTGATGCCATATTAGGGCCTCCCTGGTAGCTCAGTTGGTAAAGAATTCGCCTGCAATGCGGAAGACCCTGGTTCAAGTCCTGGGTCAGGAAGATCCCCTGAAGGGAAAGGCTACCCGCCCCAGTATTCTGGCCTGGAGAGTTCCATGGGGTCTCAAAGAGTCGGACATGACTGAAGGACTTTCGCTTCACTTCACTTCATGTCGTATTTGACTCAGACTACTAACTTCAGGCGAGCACAAATACCAAATGTCAGAGGGAAAAACCCAGAAAGCTCAGAACCTGTTCTCCCTTCGTTTATGTGTCGGGATTTTAATTTAACAGCTTTTCAGCACCACCTCTTAGTCTTGACCTCCTTCCCCACAAAGACCTCTTGCTAGAAGCTGATGAGGGGTCCTCCGTTCTGTGAGAGATAGTGGAGAGGTTACTGATTTTAATGAACCACTGGTTTTTAACTATGACTGACTTTCAATATATGCCAGTTTCTTTATTGCAATGGGCTATGAAACATTCTTCAATCTTAATTATTAAAGTCTTATTGTTCTGGTTAAATAATGAAAAGTATTTTTTATCTCTTAATACTGGGGTTTCTTTTGCCTCTTATAAACAAATTCACAGAGTAAAAACAACAAAACAAACTCATTACTGTTGCATTATTTATACTACTTTAAAAATAAGATTTTTCCTTTGTTCCCTTTTCATGTTGAGATTTGTAAAACAGCAAGGGGGAAGTTTCAAGATGCAGAATTATTACATACTCTCAAGTATCAGTTCAGTTCAGTTGCTCAGTCATGTCCGACTCTTTGCGAGCCCATGAACTGCAGCATGCCAGGCCTCTCTGTCCATCCCAAGTATCAGTTTTGGTGAAATTGCACAGCCAGGCATTCAAAGTGGGAAAAACCGAAAAGAACTTACAGAAAGAGCTCCTGCTTTTATTCTTCACTCATAGTCACTCTAACAGTACGTATTGGAGAAGGCGATGGCACCCCACTGCATACTCTTGCCTAGAAAATCCCATGGACAGAGGAGCCTGGTAGGCTGCGGTCCATGGGGTCGCGAAGAGTCGGACACGACTGAGCGACTTCCCTTTCACTTTTCACTTTCATGCATTGGAGAAGGAAATGGCAACCCACTCCAGTGTTCTTGCCTGGAGAATCCCAGGGACGGGGGATCCTGGTGGGCTGCCGTCTCTGGGGTCGCACAGAGTCGGGCACGACTGAAGCGACTCAGCAGCAGCAGCAGCAGCAGCAGTACGAATAGGGGGAAACTGGCCAGCGTACACTTCAGTGTTGCATAATGCGTAAGAAACCCTTTATTCACACAAATGGGCATTCTCATGCTGTGCGAGCAGTTACGAGACTTGACCCAGCCTGGTGGGGCTGTCACTTGCCAGGGGAGTCTTGGGGCTGAATTCACTGGACACCTGAGCCGGGGACCTGGGCGATGTTGCTTGGAACTGATTCTATTTCCGCTCACCCCGAGGGCCCCTCCTCACCACCAGCACCGCCACTCCCACGCCCCATAACCTGAGAGGCTGGAGTGTACAGATGAGACTCAAAGAGGCTGGTTTGGCCTCTGAGAGGTGATGCATCGGCATCTCAGTCATTCACACCTTAGTAAGAAACAGGTCATCTTGACAGAGAGGACAGGCCCTTGACAGAGACCTGAGTTTGCTGGGAACTCCGGGGCGCTGATCCCCAGGAGGGCGCTGCGGGCACGCGGCTCCCGCCGGAGGCACCGCCCCGCTCCGGCTCCCGGAGGTGAGTCAGGGGGCAGGGCGTCCCGCCCGCGCCGCCCGCGCCGCCCCCTCCCGCCGCTATAAGGGCCGCGCCCGCCTGTCCCAGACCCCGCCCCGCCCAGGCAGCCGAGCAGCGGGTAAGGCCCGGCAGGGAGCTGGGGGCAGGGAGCTGGGCGGGCGGGACGGGCTCGGGTCGCCCGCGCCGCGCGGGGCCGTGCGCCCCTCGGAATCCCCGTGTCCGGCGGCCACCCCGGCCCCTGCCCCGCACCCCGCGGGCCCCCATGTCGGGCGGTCACCCCGGCCCGCCGTGCGCCCCGCGGAAACTCCTTGTCCGGTGGCCACCCAGCCCCTTGGCCCGCGCCCCGCGGAGTCTCCCGGGCGGTCACCCCGGCCCGCCGTGCGCCCGCCCCGGGTCCCTCCGTCGCTAGGCCGGCCTGAGGCGGAACCCAGCCCTTCTCCCCCTCCTCCGGAGCTGCCTGCGCGGTCTGGCCCAGGCCCAGCCGCTCCTCCTTCCTCTTTTCTGCGGCTGGAGGCTCGGGAGGCGATTTCTCAGCGACAGTAATAATTCAGCTGTGACTCGCATGATCGATCCCCTTCCTCCCCCGAGTGTGGGGCTGAGCGGGAGGCCGCGCGGGGCCGGCGGCCGGCTGATGGGCCAGGGCCAGCTGCTGCACCTGCAGACCCCGCTGCCCACGGGAGGGACAGGGTTTCCGGTCACCGTCTCCCTGTCCAGCCGCTCGACCTGCCTCGGGGCCTATGTTGGGTTTCCGAGCTCTCATATCCTGCGAGAATGGGGACAAGACCTCTCCAGACATCGGACAGTGGCCCCCAAAACGAGGGTCATCCTGCCTCCTTGCTGGAAGCTGCTTCATTGCTTGGCAGGTCGCTCCGAGTTTCTATGGGAGACTTGGACCCCTTGTCAGTGCTGGGTCCCTGGCCAACCTCCCTGGGCCACACATCTATGCGCGCGGGTTCTGGCCCTCCTAGAAAGAGCGGGAGAAAGTAGAAGTTCCAGCGAACGTCAGGGGGGTGGCCCAAGCTGAGAGGAGGCCGGGGTGGCCTTGCTGATTTGCTCGTGCGGCCGAGGGCGGCTCAGGCTCTGCTCTGCGTTGCAGCCTCACCATGGAGCAGCTGAGCGCAGCGAACACCCGCTTCGCCGTGGACCTGTTCCGCACCCTGGCCGAGCACAATCCTGCCGGAAACATCTTCCTCTCCCCTTTCAGCATCTCGTCAGCGCTGGCCATGGTCTTTCTGGGGGCCAGAGGCGACACCGCGGCACAGCTTTCCAAGGTCAGCAGAAACTAGCCAGAATTGTCTGCTTTCCCGGCTGAACCCTGCCCAGCCTGGACCAAAGGCTGTGCCTTTGAGCTCTTGCAGTGCATCTGTGGGCTTCCCCAGATGGCTCAGCGGTCAAGAGTCCGCCTGGAACGCAGGAGACTCAGGCAGACTCGGTTTCAGTCCCTGGGCCTGGACGGTCCCCCTGGAGGAGGGCATGGGAACCCACTCCAGTATCCTTGCCTGGAGAATCCCATGGACAGAGGAGCCTGGGGGGGCTTCAGGCCAGGGGGTCGCAAAGAGTCGGACACGACTGAAGCGACTTAGCAGGCACGCGCGCACAGTGCGTTTGTAGAACTGCGTCTCAGTGCTCAGTGCTGTGTGTCATGTTATACGTTACACTTCAGGAGGCCAGACTTTCAGAAAAAGCCCCAGGGAAAATCCGCTTGGATGCAGGCTGTCAATTCATGAGCCAGTCTCCACTGAGCAGCTGCGACGGGGTGGCTCTACTGGTAAGGAACCCGCCTGCAGGAGGTGTGAGAGCCTCAGATTCAGCCCTTGCGTCAGGAAGATCCCCTGGAGGAGGAAACGGCAGCTCACTCCAGTATTCTTGCCTGCAGCCCATAGAGTCGCAGAGAGTCAGACAGGACTGAAGCAACCTCGCATGCATGCATGCATGAGACAGTGCTTTTTGTTGGGCTGAGCAAGTGTGAAGTGTGGCGTGTCAGTCACTCAGTCGTGTCTGACTCTTTCTGACCCCATGGGCTGTAGCCCACCAGGCTCCTCTGTCCATGGGGATTCTCCAGGCAAGAATACTGGAGTGGGTTGCCATTTCCTCCTCCAGGAGATCTTCCCGACCCAGGGATCGAATCCAGGTCTCCTGCATTGCAGGCAGATTCTTTACCAGCTGAGCTACTGGGGAAGCCCAGTGGAGTCTCCCACATTTGGGGAAATCACAGGGGTCAGCACGTCCGGAGTGCAATGGATCAGCCTTGCCCTGGGAAACCCGCCTTTGTGACCAGTGTCTCTCCCGGGCTGAGGACAGAGCGGTGAGAAGACTGGCCGCCCCTGCCGCCTGCTGCTTCTGCCCCAGCATCGCCCCGCTGGCTCTCACAGGCACCTCCTCCCCCAGGACTGGCTGCTTTCCCTGTGATGCCGGCTCCTCCCTCCTGCAGCGCCCGCGGGGTTTCTTTCCTTGTGAGCATGATGGCGCCTAGTGGAGAGGTCCAGGGGCCACCACAGCGCCCTGTGCTCCTGGGCCTGGCCCAGGCGTGTCCTGTGTGAGCAGCAGGGCCCTTCAGGGAGACGGGGAGGCGATGCGGAGACTCCGCCTGTCCTTGGGGGGTGTGGAGGGCACCCGTGTGCTGGGCCCGCTTTATTCTCAGTGGGGAACTCTGGCTTTCCTTGAAAGGAAGGGCGTCCGCGAGGGTCTTTCTAGGGTCCGACTCACAGGTCACGCTGCACCTGGAGCCAGGGAAGGTCCAGCCTGGATTCCAGTTCAGCAGCCTGTTGCAGCTGCACACCTTCTGTTTGCACTTGATGGAAAACCGACGTTTTTCATCACTGTAGATACAGAAGCATTTGAAAGTTTTCAAAAATCTACTTAAAAAAAAAAAAAAGAAAGAAAAATCCCCTGGTAGTAGTAACTGTTAGTTGCCCCTGCAAGGTAATCTGAGCTTCTGTTTTGAGGTATTCCAGGAACTTTATAACCTCAGTGAAGAGCAGTCCTAAGTTCTTCCCCCCTTTTCCACTGAAGAGATGGGTCACAGCGCCCACACACACACTCCACATGTCAGGCAGAGACTGGCCTTTGTACACGGTAGAGCTTTGTTCTTTGTGCCCTAAAAGAAGGAACCAGCCCAGGCCTCATAAAACCATAAAGTGACTCTTGGTGTAACTGATATGTGGAGAATTAAACTTTAGCCCAATGTTAAGTTTAATGAAATTGTTTTTAAGCAAGTGGGTGACTGACGCTGGCAAGGCAGTTGAAAAACCTCTCAGTCTCGACTACCTTTGTGTTCTCACATAGCTGATGATTCTTTTACCCACTGTTTATTTCTGAGAACTTTCAGGAAAATTCTATTTGTACAAATAGACTTATGAACATACCATTTGTGATCGGGGGAAGCAGACTTGAAGAAAGGTTTAGTTTACTAACCACTCATGTTTGTGCAGCTGTAATTATATCAAAAATGATGCAAAAGGGCAGCTTTCAATATACTTACTATGTTTCACGAAGCTAATACATTTTGGATTTGCTGATCAATAATTAGTACTAAAACATATTAATTTGATGGAAGCAAATTCCAAGGAACCGGCTTATAATTTCAAAATCCATGGTTATAGAAATAATATTTCCTTTATTTTAGGTTCTCCATTTCGAAGGAGTTGAGATTCATTCAGGATTTCAGAGTCTGAATGCTGATATCAACAAGCATGGTGCTCCCTACACTCTGAAACTCGCCAACAGGTTATTCGGAGAGAAAAGCTACAATTTCCTCCCTGTGAGTGCTTTGCTCTTCGTGTTCTCAAACTCGAAAGACAATGCAGATTTTTCGCCCAGCACAATCGAGTCACACAAACCAGTTTTAATTTTTATGAACATTCAGAAAAATAATCCAGAATGAAAACATAACCAACAGTGTTCGCCTTGGCGGATGTGGTTTCGTTTCCTCATCTCCACAGTGAAAAGATCAACCCCGGCTGCTCTACTGAAGATCAAGGGTGAATCCTGTCATTCACTTCCAAGCACAATCAGCATTTGCTTGTTTATGAGAATGTTAGTCAGAGAATAGAAGAGAATTGGTAATTTCTGTGCAACACCAAAACCTCTGCCCTACACGCTTAAGAGAGGCTGAGACGGCCAGTTCAATGTTCTGTGCTTTTCACCAGAGTAAAACACAGTTGGAGAGCTAGAATTTGTGTTGTTACCATGAAATATGCCTTTGGGGACCATTTCTGTTGCTTTTAAGGATTTTAGAGAAGGAGCTCCTCACGACACCTCCTTTTTCTTTTCTTAAACAGGAGTTCTTAGCTTCGATGCAGAAAACGTACAGTGCTGAGCTGGCCAGCGTGGACTTTCTGCGGGCCTCCGAGGAGGCGAGGAGGAGCATAAACGAGTGGGTCAAAGGGCAGACAGGAGGTGAGCGAACCTGCCCTCCGCCCCCCTCTCCCCCTGCAGGGGGCCCTCCCCTTCCCTCGCCTCTCGGCCTGACCCTGGGGTCCACCTTCACTGCCCAGGGCCGGACAGCTTTCAAACACAGGAATCTCTCCAAGTGGAAATGTAAACATGTTTTAACTGAAGATGCTAAAAGCTTCTTCCCTGTAAGTTCCCCAAACTGCGCTTAAAAGCTGGAACTCACACTGACTGGAGAAGAAACGGACGGAGCCTCGAGATCCAGTGTCTGCAGGCCGCTGTGACCAGCAGTGCTTTTTGCCAGCACCTCGTCTAAGGGTCCGGCTGTGTCTCTGGTTCCTGTCTCTGTTGTGGTCACGGAACGGTCAAGGCACCCACAGCACACCTGTGCCTTCCACACCCACCCACAGCGGCCGTCACAGCCACACGCACCACGGGTGGGGCCGTGTGTCCGCGGAGGAGCTGTCCTACCTCTTAGACGTCTGTTACAGGCTTCCCTGTGGGAGTTAGGCGACCACTTGGATGATCTGAAGAAGCGATTTCTTTCTTAGTGACTAGAAACACTTTGGTTAAGAAATTTTTCCTTTCCTGATAAAGAATGGCCTGTCTCCACATGAGGCCCACTGATTATCATACATCCCAGAAAAGGAGATTTTTCCTGTTTTTAGCCCTTTAACCCAACAACTTGTTTCGAAGCATCGCCCCTCGGGGTAGTTTGTGTTTCCCCCGATCCGCCCTCGGGTTGAGGGCGTGAGGGCGTCTTAATTGTGGCGTGCGCACCCCGGGTGTGGTGTGTGGGCTTAGCTGGCCCGAGACTTGTGGGATCTTAGTTCCCCACCCAGGGATGGAATCTGCATCACCTGCATTGGGAAGCAGATTCCTAACCACCCAACCACCAGGGGAGTCCCTCGGAGCCGATTTACTCACAGTGGGGGCACCCCGGGGGCCTTAGCTAACTTAGTGCCATGTGACAGGACTTTGGGTAGAAGGGAGCATTTGAATTGCATTTCAGTGCTAATCAAGTGTGTTAGTCATTCAGTCGTGCCCAACTCTTCGCGACCCCATGGACTGCTGCCCACCAGGCTCCCCTGTCCATGGGATTTTCCAGGCAAGCGTACGGGAGCGGGTTGCCATTTCCTTCTCTGTGGGTCGGGAACGAGGACCCCAGTCTCCTGCATTGCAGGCAGATTCTTTACCAGCTGAGCTGTGAGGGAAGCCCAGTGCTCATCAAAGTCCGTTCAAATTTGGAATTCTGGTAGGTGGGTTTTTCAAAAGCTAAGTTTGTCTTTCTAGGGAAAATTCCGGAGCTGTTGGCCTCAGGTATGGTTGACAGCTTGACGAGGCTGGTGCTGGTGAACGCCATCTATTTCAAAGGGAGCTGGCAGGAGAAGTTCATGGTGGAGGCCACCAAGGATGCGCCTTTCAGACTGAATAAGGTGAGGGCGGATGACTGTCTAGATGACTCTGTGCTCCGAAGCCACGCGGCTAATGATGGGTACTCTGTGGTCTGATTGTTCAGAAAGAAACAAAAACGGTGAAGATGATGTATCAGAAGAATAAGTTTCCCTTCGGCTACATCAAGGACCTTAAGTGCCGGGTGCTGGAGCTGCCCTACGAGGGCAAGGACCTCAGCATGGTCATCCTGCTGCCGGACGACATCCAGGACGAGGCCACGGGGCTGAAGAAGGTGCGGCCCCGCTCCCTGCGTGGTGCACGGACGGTGTGTGTGTGCGCGCGCGCATGTGTGTGAGCATCTGTGTGTGTGTGCACATGTGTGAGCATCTGTGTGTGTGCGCGCGTGAGCACGTGTGTGAGCATCTCTCTGTGTGTGCACACGTGCACATGTGTGAGCATCTGTGTGTGTGCGCGCGTGAGCACGTGTGTGAGCATCTCTGTGTGTGTGCACGCGCGCACATGTGTGAGCATCTGTGTGTGTGTGCGTGTGCACGTGTGTGAGCATCTGTGTGTGTGTGTGTGTGTGTGTGTGTGTGTGTGTGTGTGTGTGTGGAAGAGGCAGGAGTGTGAAGAGGGTGGTTTTTCTTCCGTGTGTCTGTCCTGTTGTGGGCCTTGCCCTTCCCCTCCTAACTAAACTCCCTATTGAGCGGCTCTGATACTAGCCACCTGCAGCTACAGCATGCGTTAGAACCTGGGTGTTCCTGCTTTCAGCTGTATTTCCATGGTTGCCCATTCCTGACTGTAACATAGAAAGTCCGGGATGAGCAGCATCAGCAGGGCAGCGCGGCGAGGCTCTGTCCCGGGGAGCAGCAGTAGCAGGGCGGCCGCAGGAGCTAGGCTCACACAGCTCGCGCTGTGCGCCGGCGTCTCGGCAGGGCTCCCAGCACGTGCTACGGTTCCCCACTTCAGACGAGGAACTAGGTCTGTTTCTGGTTTGACCAGCGTTCTTCTTCTTGTTCAGTCAGTAAGTCGTGTCCGACTCTTTGCAACCCCGTGGACCGCAGCACACCACGCTTCCCTGGCCTTCACTATCTCCCGGAGTTTGCTCAAACTCATGTCTGTCGAGTTGGTGATGCCATCCAACCATCTCGTCCTCTGTCGTCCCCTTCTCCTTCCGCCCTCAATCTTCCCAGCATCAGGGTCTCTTCCAATAAGTTGGCTCTTTGCATCAGATGGCCTAAGTATTGGAGCTTCAGCTTCATGAGCTATGTCTATCAGGACAACTTCAGCTGTGTGAGGTTTACAGATAACCACAGTGACCACTGGGACTCAGATAAACAGAAGACATAGAAGAAAGCTTTAAAAATTACCCCGTGTCACTCAGCCAGTCGGGGAAGTAACACCCGTGATGGCGGGTGGTCCAGCTGGCAGAGGCTCAGTCAGTCCTGGGTGGGGGCCGGTGGTTCCTGGGCCCCGTCTCCATACGGGGACCTTGGTGCCTGGGAACACGGTTCTGTTTATTATCACCAGCAGCCAGAAAGGCGTGAAATCCCCAAGTGGAACCTGTTTTGGTGCAAACATGAAGGAAACCAGCAAGCAGTGGATAGGATGGTCTGTTCATCTGAACAACGCCTTACTGACTGACTTCCATAAAATGGTTCAGCTCTTCTTTTCACCCCTTCTATTCCAGATTGAGCAACAGCTGACTCTGGAGAAGCTGCGGGAGTGGACCCAACCCGAGAACCTGGACCTCCTTGAGGTCAGGGTCCAGCTGCCCAGGTTCAAGCTGGAGGAGAGTTATGACCTCAGCGAGCCCCTGGCCCGCCTGGGTGCACGGGATCTCTTCAGCAGCAAGGCGGACCTGTCCGGCATGTCAGGGGCCAGCGACCTCTTCATATCCAAGGTGGTCCACAAGTCTGTCGTGGACGTGAACGAGGAGGGCACGGAGGCGGCGGCTGCCACGGGGGCCATCGCCCAGTTCGCTATGCTGATGCCGGAGGAGGAGTTCGTTGCCGACCACCCCTTCATCTTCTTCATCCGGCACAAGCCCTCCTCGCACATCCTGTTTCTAGGCAGGCTTTCCTCCCCATAGAAGCTAGAGATGTTAACGCGAGGTCAAGCCTACAGCTCTTTGCCTGCCCTTTAGATGGTAACCATTCTCATCTATCTTTACCCATAAAGTACTATTTGATAATGAATCTTTAATCTCCTTTGTAAGCTCAGCTCTCTTGGCTGTTCACACCCATTAACCTGGCATGGGTATCTCTTCTTTTTTTATACTGAAAAAAATCCCGTGATTTCTCTTGAATGCATTGAGTTAGAAAAAGAAAGAAGAATCAGATGTGTAGATCCTCGACAAGGTAGCAGTCTAGGAAGTTGCTATACTTTCCTGAGAGCCGTGGGGGACAGTGGGTCACGCCGCCATCTGTTTTTAGAGATAGACTTTTGGAAGCCGCAATAGAGAGATGTCCTGATAGCTGAGGGGAGGCTTCAGCAGATACTCAGTTGAAATACAGGCGAGCGCCCCCATTGAGGGTCAGGGTTATGAGACAGGCTTGCCTTGGCGCGGTCTCTGACCCTGTGTCCAGCCCTCCGACCTGGCGGTAACCCGCACCCTCCTTGTCTGTTCTCCCTTGCTCCTCTGGATGCGCATTATGAGGGGCACAGGGAACCAAGCAGTGGGCGTCTCATCAGGAAAGAAGCCAAGAAATGACAGGACCTCGCCGCTAACTGCCTTCTCCCACGCTTTCCGGTGGAGGCTCTTGAGGTCGGTCATCTGGCACCCGTTTCTATGGTAACAGGACAGCTTCGTGCCAGGCTGTGGGGGACGACGGGTGGCAGGGTGCTATTTGATGAATGTCAACCTTTGTCAGTGTTCTTGGAATGTGCCTTGAAAGGCTGCATCTTCTCGCTCTCGTGAAGCTGGTCGGTTGATTAATAAAGTTTCCTAAGATCATGCAAACCAGACTGACCTCAGTCCTCTTCTTGTTTCTCCCTGATCTCGGGCAAGCCAAGACTGCAGAAGGGGGCTCTTGGCCTGACTTGTGCTGACATCTGGCTGACACAGAGTGACTGCACAGCACGCCCACAGAACCCCAGCAAACCTCGTGTTGGCGGGCGTTTCTCCTCCCTTCTTGAGATCCTTCCTAGCACCTGCCATACAAGTCCTCTTGGCTACAGGGACCAGGAGGAAAGCTGCAGTTGTCTGTTCCTGTTTGCCCCTCAGTCCCGCATCTACTCAGCGATTTCGAGTAGGTCGTGTGGATCGAGTGACGTGGGCCCAAGCAGCTCTGCTCAAATCCTCCCTTATTGTGTCTGGGGAACAGGCCCCTGGACTACCACCAGCTGCTGAAGTCAGAACAACTAGGAAATCCGAGAGCAGGGACTAGACTTGGCTCTGGTTTTGGCTTGCTGCCCATAGCGTAGCGAGCAGGGATGGAGCCGGCGCCCTTGTGGCGCTGGCAGTGAGAGTGTGGAGTCCCCACCCCTGGGCCTCCAGGGAAGCCCCCAGCTCCTATCTGATGTGGAGAACGTCCACCTCTCCTAATGAGGAGTGAGATAACCTGGAGACCAACTGGAAAACTGGAAAAATACATGGCAGCCCCTCGGGGGAAGGCTGACTTGATCAAGGAGAAACACTGGGCCCAAGACTCAGCAGGAACTGGGGCATCTCCCAACCCAGAAGAGATCTATGAGGCGTGACGGGGGGGGGGGGGGTTTGGGCACTGTGCTACGCTAGGGGGCCTGAGTTTGGACTCATCAAGAGTGAGGGCCCCATTCAACCTCCTGACACCCTAAGGCATGAGTGAACCATCGCAGAATGCAGCCTGCTGAAGTCGTCAGACAGCCTGGAAAATTCCAGGCCCTAGAACTGGGTTACATTCATCCTGGTTTGCTACAACCCAGAGGCAGAAAGATTACCCATAAACTTCCAATGATATTTTATAAGCAGCTTTTCTTAGACAACATCCAGCATGCAATCGAAGGTAACTGGATGGGTGACACCTAGTCTGTCCTGAAGACACCCTCCTGAGCCATGACAACCTCAACTAAAGCCAGGAGACAGAGACACAGATGATAGAAGCACAGGTCCCAAGGCTCCTGCTGTTAGAACCATCGCGCACAGTTCACAGAACAACCCTGTCGCCTCCGATCAACGTGAGAAAAGACAAGGGTAAACGTCTCGGCGGACGCCTGGCAGCTCAAATCAGTCTCAAAAATGAGATAGACATTCTAGAGCTCAAAAACACAGTTAAGAATGACGTACTAAACAGGTGAGATTTATTAGCCATCACAGATGGCAAGAGAGAGAAACTATGACTTGTCAGATCAGGAAAAATTATCCACAGCTTCTTTCAGAAAGGAAAATGTAATCCAGAAAGACAAAAGGATGGGAAAATGCAAAAGGGGAAGATAACAAACCCAGAGAAGTCAGTAAGAAGACACTTCAGAGGAAAAGAAGGGGGAAAAGGAGTCTGGGCCGTGGTGGTTGGTGGTTTAGTCGCCAAGTGGTGACCGACTCTTGCAACCCCATGGACCGTAGGCCCGCCAGGTTCTTCTGTCCATGGGATTTCTCAGGCAAGAATACTGGAGTGGGTTGCCATTTCCTCCTCCAAGGGATCTTCCCAACCCAGGGATCGAGCCCATGTCTCCTGTATTGCAGGCAGATTCTTTCCTGCTGAGCCACCTGGGAAGCCCTGTCTAGCCCTGTCATGTTTAAAGAGCTGACATTCAACATGACTTCAAACAGATACATCAGTTCCCAGATTCTCCAAATCCCACATGAGGCCAAGCATGGTGCTCCACATGCGATGTTTGTACTTTAAGGTGCCTGGCGTGGTCTTCAGGCTGCAGATGGGAGGAAGGAAGCTGCCTGGGTCCTTGGAGTAAACCTCCTCCTGATGCATCCCCAAGAACCGCCCAGGGGGATTTGAGCACACTCAAAAGCTTTTGGAAGAGATGCTTGCCCTTCACTATTAATCCTGTGTTTTCTCGCTCAGCTGTGAACCTCGGCCAGTTTAAAGGAAATCTTCAATAACTTACAATCTCAAATACGCTCACGTTTGAGAAGGCATCATATAACCTGGGATTGCCTGGGAAGAGTGGGTGGACAGCCCTGCGGCAGGACCTGCCGAGTTATCACGTTTCCAAGGCACGTCTCCAGTGCCCAGCCCCTCCAAGGTCACTGCCAAGAGCCGAGACCTCTGCACACACGGATGCCAGAGGATGCGTCAGCCAGTCTAAGAGCCTCCCGGGACTCCTGAAGGATCTCTTCTACTTTGACCTCGGAAGGTGGATGGCTCCGAGACACGTACAGGTTATAAAGTGGAAACGCATTTCTTCATCTAACTTCTTGGGGTTCGAATTACATGCACAGAATTGCAACACCGGATACTTTCCGACCTGAAAAAACAGTTGGTGGCTTGTGTGACCGCAGCCCCGCCTACAGGGTATGGCAGAACCCTGCGGAATGAAGAAACCAGCCTCTGCCAACAGGTGAGGTCTCACAGGAGTCGAGGAGCAAAGGTGATTCTCCAGCTCACGGGAGAGACTGTGAACAGCCCAGCCTGCACAGCAAGAGAAAGTTCCTCAAAGAGGTTTTCCTGAAGTTCTTACACGAGCCCTTCCTGTGTTTTGCAAATGTCTGTTACAACAAATCCTGAGAGTAAGATCTTTGCCTCAGCAGATACATAAAAGTCTCTTGTAAATTAGAAGTGTCGATGTTTTATTATTGCACAATATTTTAAAAAATCAGTTTTCAAAGAATAAACGCATTGCAAATTCAGTGTTCTGTGCAAAGTTTGATACATTAGGAAACTGGGTAAAAATTGGTAAAAAATATTCAGGAATTTGCATAAAAACTTTCCCATTTTAAAGTAAACCTAGCTGTTTATCAAGGCAGAACAGCAGATGCTTAAAATTTTCAATTGCTCTCCTATGACCTCACTATATTAAAAGGTAAGGACTTTGCTGGAATCTCTTGGCAGCCCTCCAGGCTCATGGGACCTACCAGGGATGAAGCCGTGCCCCTGCAGCGGGGGTGTGGGGCCCTAACCACTGGGTGCCACGGAATTCCCATCCGTGGCTTTTAAACTCATCGATTTCTCACCGCATTTTCTGTCCTGCACTACTTGCTGCTGTTGCTCGCTGAACTAATTTTCGAAAATGGATGATTTCATCATTGTGGGCATTTTTAATTAAAATATGTTTACTCCACAAGTGACTTAACTCAAGTGGACAGTAATCTCCGCTGAGGAGACAGTCACCGGCAAGGAGTCGGCAGGGCAGAGCATGAGCGCTGAGGGGAGGGCGCGGCGACGGTGGCGTCCCTGGGGCGGGGTCCAGGGATTCCGGGACGGCTGGCTGTCCACACGGTACGCTCTGTTCTCTCTGCTGCTTTCGGATGACGCGTGCCTCATTCCATCATTGCAGCCATCAATTTTCCTAACTAGGGATCACCTTTATTTAACTTCACAAAGCTCGTAAACACGTAAAAAAATGTCTGTATTTTGATAAACGCCATTTTTGAGGCATTAACCAGTGTTTATACGGTACCTTCTACACCTGTAAAGAGGATAGCTCAAACATGCTCCACGAAGGGAGCTCACCCATGTACTCAACGCTCGAAGCAAGAAAGAGTGATTTCTCAGCCTCCTGAATACCACAGCCCTGCCAGGGTTCCTCTCCTCTACTTCCTACAGACCTAGAGGAGTCCTCCCCGTGTACTCTGAGTTTACTTAATCGTACATTTTGTGGGTATGTATAGGTCCTGTGTGTACTGTTAGTCGCTCAGCCGTGTCCAGCCCTTTGTGACCCCGTGGACTGTAGCCCGCCGGGCTCCTCTGTCCATGGGATTCTCTGGGCAAGAACACCGGAGTGTGCTGCCATTTCCTTCTCCAGGGATCCGCCTGATCCAGGGATCAAACCCGGCTTTCCCGCATTGCTGGAAATTCCCTCTTTACCGTTGAGCCACCAAGGAAACGCAGTGAGCGGCTAACATACGCACAGCACGTCGTGTGTGGAGCCCGTGCTAAGCCTGCTGAAGGACATCTCGCCTCGTGGAGGAAGCACCAGCCTTGAGGACGGAAGGCCTGTGCTGGCTGTGTGCTCCTGCGGGGACAGAGTGCTCCCCGAACGAGGACACGGCCCTACTGGGGGGCAGGGGGACCTTCACTCAGCACCCCGTGATAAACCGGAATGGGAAGGGGTGTGAACAGCTGTGCGCATGCGTGTGTGATACGTGTGTGCATGTGTGTGTGCATGCGTGTGTGCATGCGTGTGATACGTGTGTGCAT
This sequence comes from Ovis aries, assembly GCF_016772045.2. Lineage (NCBI taxonomy): Eukaryota > Metazoa > Chordata > Mammalia > Artiodactyla > Bovidae > Ovis > Ovis aries. The sequence goes on from NC_056073.1 coordinate 49,939,188, forward strand.
ATGTGTGTGTGATACGTGTGTGTGCCCAGGCCACACTGCTGCACAGCAGAAATTAGCACATCGTAAACCAGCTGCACGGCAGTCAAATAAAGAATAAATATATCCCTCAAATAGAGCATTTGGCTTCTGTCTCTCTGGCCGGCTCTTCTCTCCTGGGTGTTGAGAAAGACTCTGGGTGTGAGCAGCTCTGTGACCAGTTACACAGGAAACTTCTCTTTCTGAGCAGATCAACCAGCTTTGTTACAACAATGAATAAAGCTCCTGGTCAGCCTTCTTTGCTTACAGCAAGATCCGTATTTACGGATCGGAGCGGGGAGCTCCATGCTTTGGTTCTTTGGAGAACTGTTTGCCATTACCCCTCCTGACACAGGCATTTTCCAGCTCAGGGATTTACGGGCTGTTACTGAAGATGACTCGTGGGTTGTTACTGACACGGCTCTGTCTCTTTGACAACCAGGCATGTTGCCTGGCAACAATTTCCTTGTTGCTTTCATATCTCCCTTTACCTCTGCTTCTACATGTTCGACAAATCTGTTCCTCTTCTGCTCCCTCCCACACAGAATAAAGTGCCCCCATCCTCCTGAGTTACCAGGCGGAACAGCGGCAGACGCATGGGGCTTACTCCCCAGAGGCTGGGTGCTTCGCGGCTGCAAGTGCGTCTTGGCTTGGAAGCTTTGTGGGGAATCTTTAAAGTGCCGCTGGTGAGGCCAGCAGCGGAGTGCATGGTTGGCCCAGGATGGGGGAGGAGAGGGGAGGTTCAAGTTCGGGTTCAGGGTCACGAGCTGAGCGGAGCTGGTGCAGGCCTGGATTTTCCGGGGTGGGCAGGGGGCCCAGGAAGAGCGTGGTGCTTGGAGTTTCTGACACAGAGCGACAAGGCACGTTTCCCTTCTCTACTGGCAAAGGGAAAAACCTTAGCCGATTCTTAAACCGCTGTCCTTCAGACCCGGAGTGCACCTGAAGCAGGCTGGGCTGAGCCAAGGAGGAATCTGCTTGCCTGAAGCTTGTCCTGGGGGTCCCGGCTCCTCTGCTGGCAGACCCTCTGAGAGTCACGCTGAGAGTCTCCGGCTAAGCTACATCTGCTACGTGAAAAAAAAAAAAAACCAGGTGCACTTTAAAATAAAATGCTTTCTCCAGGAGGAACAGCGCTCAGGTGCCGCTGACTGTTAGCAGAGGTCAGCCATCACACCTTGGTGGCACTGGGGCTCTGCAGGCAAGCCTAGTGGGAGACAGGCCATGAGAGGCCTGGGCTCTGGAGGGATGACCAGACGGTGGGCCCTCGCGGGTCTGCGCCTCCAGGGACGAGGACACTCGGGGGGACATTGCCCTCCTCTGTCGTGCTTTGAGGCCTCGGACACAAGCAGCCAAGGGTGCCAGCTGCTCCTCGCCTTTGTCTGTCCTCAGTCACGCACACGTGCCCCCTCATACCCGTGTGTCTGTGTGTTTGCCTGTATTCTCCGTCAGGCCTGTGCCCCCAGCCGCAGGGGACGTGTGACGACATCTGAGGTTCAGCGCTGCCACGACTTGGGCCAGGGGGAGGCACCAGGGCCTCAAGCGGGTGGAGGCGGGAACGTCCTGCAGCGCACAGGGTGGCCCCACGCGCAGCACGCCTGTCCTCGGGTGTCAGAGGCGCCCGGGTGAGAAACCCTCCTCCGCGGAGGCAGGGCCGTTCATGCCCTGACCTCACTTACCCACGAGCCCTATCCACACGCCTCCCCCCTCACCGCCACCCCCCTGCCCCCCGGAGTCTTCTCTGCACACAGGACGTTCTCACCTCTGCCCTTGACCTCCGTGCTTCCGCAAACACTGAGAGGATCCTTCTCTGAACCATCACCGGGGACCCCGTCTTTAAGCCGCTAGTAGAGGGCTGGATGGCATCACTGACTCGACGGACCTGAGTCTGAGTAAACTCTGGGAGTTGGTGATGGACAGGGAGGCCTGGCGTGCTGCAATTCATGGGGTCGCAAAGAGTCGGACACGACTGAGCGACTGAACTGAACTGACTGACTGAGAGGGTCAGCTCCTGGAAGGCCAAGACCCACTTGCTTCTAGTTTTGGTCCCTTCTTCAGGTCCTCGTAATCCAGCTAAACTGCAGAACAGACCACGAGAAGGGCTGTGGTACCGAAGGTGCTGAACCAGCCCGGCCAAGTGTACGGGGGGAGGATCAATCCTGAGTGAGAGACGGCCCCTAGGAGGTGGCGTCGGGCCGAGCCTGCCCGTCACTATCACATTTGCCATTTGACATAAAGTACCAGCTCTTTCACATCACGTGTATGAGTATTTCAGTTGCATTTTTAGAGTGCATTTGTCCTGCCAAAAGCTTAGCTTGGAAGCTCTCCCACTGCTTTCCATAGTCCAGCACTCACACGTTGAATCTGTTAGAGAGTAAATGGATGCGTACAATCAGGTCACCGGGGTCCGGTGACCCCGAGGAGTTTAGACGGAGACGCGAGGCTGTGAGGTGGACACTGGAGGGAGGTGGCCTCCGCTTCTTCCTTCTCCACTCGGCCTGAAGGCAGCCTCTCTGGGCCTTTCTCCCGCGAACCTGGGTCACCCGTAGAGACGCCGGGGGAACTGAATGATGTTGTGGGGACTTGAGTGTACAGTCAGGAGAGGAGGGAACCTGTTAATCACACACGTACTGGAAGGAGGCAGCTCTCAGGCCGAACTCTCCATAGCCACCACCTACTGCTACTGTTTCAAATACATTCCCCCTAACCACATTTTTACTCCAGTACTCTTGCCTGGAAAATCCCATGGGTGGAGGAGCCTGGTAGGCTGCAGTCTATGGGGTCACTGAGTTGGACATGACTGAGCAACTTCACTTTCACTTTTCACTTTCATGCATTGGAGAAGGAAATGGCACCCCACTCCAGTACTCTTGCCTGGAAAACCCCTTGGACGGAGGAGCCTGGTGGGCTGCAGTCCATGGGGTCACCAGGAGTCGGACACGACTGAGCGACTTCCCTTTCACTTTTCACTTTCATGCATTGGAGAAGGAAATGGCAACACACCCCAGTGTTCTTGCCTGGAGAATCCCAGGGACGGGGGAGCCTGGTGGGCTGCCGTCTATGGGGTCACACAGAGTCGGACACGACTGAAGTGACTCAGCAGCAGCAGCAGCAGCAACAACACTTTTGCGTGTCTGTTTATGGCCGCGTCGGGCCTTCGTAGCTGTGTGGGCTCCTCTCTAGCTGCAGTGCTCAGGATCCCCATTGTGGCTGCCTCCCTTGCTGCTGATTGCGGGGTCAGGGGCAGGCTCAGGGCTTGTGGGGCCTGCGCCGACTTCCCCCCAGCACGTGGGGTCTTCCCAGACCAGGAATCAAACCTGCATCCCCTGTGTTGGCAGGCGGATTCTTAACCCCTGGGCCACCAGGGAAGTCCCCTGGTGTGAAGATCAGTAATTGCTAGTTTTTTGTTTGTTTTAGGCAGAATTGCTGTCAGGACAGGCACGTTAGGAAATGGCCTCTGTTAGGTGGGTTAATGCAGAAAGCTCTGACGGGACAAAAATCTATCAAAAATGACTGACTTGGTCTTTTCTTCTCCCACCACAGGCCAGTGTCTGCCCATGGGTGGTGAGTAGCCCAGGATTACTGCTGGAACCGGACTGAATGACTCAGAAGTTCCTTCCCCATCCAACGATGCCTGTGGGATGGCCCAGACTCTCTGCAAGCGATCTGACCTTAGGGCCGAAACAGAGTGTCATCAGCTCCGTGTATTTATTATGTTTTAATAACACAAGGAAAAGGATTCCCGGCAGTGAGCTGAGTCACAGAAGGAGTGTCTGGTACACCTGGCTTCCAGAAAAAAACACACCTCGACTGGTCCCAGCACAAACGGCACTGCCGCTTCTGAAAATACCAGGATCAGAAAGAAAACCCTTGTCTTTCAGTAGAAAGCGGCTTTATGTAAGGGGCTCGGTGGTAAGGAACCCACCTGCCAACACAGGAGACGAGGGTTTGATCCTTGGGTCAGAAAGATCGCCTGGGGGGAGGGCATGGCAACCCACTCCAGTATTTGTGCTCAGGGAATCCCGTGGACAGAGGAGCCTGGCAGGCTGCAGGACATGGGGTCGAAAAGAGTTGGGCATGACTGAGGGACTGAACAGCCTTGCACAGGGGCCTTTCAAGGTCTGTAACAAACCCCGTCTGTGAGCCAGGCCCTGGAGTCTTCATGGGACGTCTCTCCAGCCCTAATTTAGCTCAGGTTTACTGGTGAAGAGACTGCGGGGCAGAGTGTGGATTTAGGGTGCCTGACTCCCCACCCTGGGCCCCCCTCATGTCCTCCTGCCCCTCTGGGTGTCAGAGATCGGGGCAGGGGTGGGTGGACAGGCCCCGGGTGGCAGAGGGCCCACGGCAAGAGGGGAGCAGCAGCCAGCCCCGAGATCTCAAAGACAGACAGAGAGAGACGCTCCCAGCAGGCGTTAGTGTTCCTGGACACACAGACGCTCTTCTTGGCTCCCATTTCGAAACAAACTTGGAGCTTTTTCAACAGGAAACTGGAAATCCCCAGTCACCAGTGATGGAGGGGTGGGAGGTCTCGAGAGCCTCCGTGCCTTCTGCCCTCTGCCCCCTGAACCCTGACGGCCTGACTTAGGCTCCAGCCCCCATCCTGGCCTTGCCCCGCCCACCTGGCCCCACAGCCCCCACCGGCATCACCGGGACTCTTGTGCAAGGTTGATGAAACCCAGTGTCACCTGGCTAAAACGGAAGGAGGGTGGCAGTTTACTGGCAGCTGGCAGAGACGGCAGGGGTGAGGCTGGCTCCGGAAACCCCTCCACTGCTGCCTGAACATGCCCAGCCGCCTCCTCTCCTGGCCCTCCACAGTCACACCGGGCGTCCCGCCTGGAGGAGCCGGGCCTGGAGGGGGCGCCCAGAAGGCCACTGCATGGAGTCCGCACCTAGGCGGGGCGCGGTGTGGCCTGGAAGAAGCCCCCAGAAACCCCTCGGTCACACGCTGAGCACGGGGGCCAGGATGTTCCCACGGAAGGGGGTGGTCGGGTTGAGCAACCAAATTCTAGGCGTCCAGCTAGTGTCATGACACCAAAGTGTCCCAGAGCCACTCAGGACACCGTTTCTTAGCACAGATCAGGCACAGGCATCCCGGGAGCGGCCCTGAGACGTGCTGGTCGCCGGGCTGGGCTCTCCCGCCTGGCTTCTCACGGGCTCCGAGGATGCCCGGCCTTAGAGACAGAGCTGGGTCTGCGGCTTCCCGTGAGATCTGATGTCCACCCTGGAGAGGAACTGGCCTCTGATCTTCCACGATTTCAACATGCTCACAGTTTCCTACCCCAGGAGCAGGGAGGCAGGGGCAAACAGGCCCAGAGGGGCCCCGCTTCAGCGCCAAGAGGGCTTTACCGCTGCTGTCCAGCCGCTCAGTGGTGTCCGACTCCTGTGTGACCCCATGGACTGCAGCCCGCCAGGCTCCTCTGTCCATGGGAGTCTCCAGGCAAGAAGACTGGCGTGGGCTACCATCTCCTTCTCCAGGGATCTTCCCGACCCAGGGATCAAACCCACATCTGCAGTGCAGGCAGATTCTTTACCACTGAGCCACCGGGGATGCCCACCAAGCGGGCAGATGACAACAATCAGCAGAAATCCATCCACTCTGTGTTCTCAGGGCAGTTCTCCCACGTGGAAGAAAGAGGGTAAGAACACGGGACTTCCCCGGTGGTCCAGGGGTTAAGAATCCACCTTGCAATGCATGGGACGTGGGTTTGATTCCTGGTCAGGGAACTAAGATCCCACATGTCGCGGGGGCAACTAAGGCCGAGCACTGCAAGTAGAGAAAAGCCTGAATCCACCGTGAAGGCCCTTGGTGCTGCAATTAAGCCAGATGAAGCCAAATAAATGGATAAAGTAAAACTGCTAATTAAAAAAAAAATAAGTAGAAGACAACAGTTTGCCAACTGGGTTCCACCCACGCCTGTGTGAACGACCAGCAAGCTAATGAAAAAGTATTTCTTCCGCCTTGTCCCGCCTCTGAAACCTGCCCATTATCCCTCACATTAACCCAAGCAGAGCCCCTCACTTTTAGAAGGTTGATAAAGTACTTCCCCCTAAGTTATCTCACCCAACTTTCATAAGAAACTTCCAAAGTAAAAGTGGGCCCAGGAGCCTCTCTCAGCCTCACTTCAAAGCTGAGAAAACCTCAGCTCAAGGGAGCGCAGTGATTTGCCAGAGACTGGACCATGGCTTTGCCTCAAAACCCAGTCGTCCCTCCCGGGAGGAGCTGGAGCTGAAAGGCTCAGCAGCGAAACCTGGAGCCTCCTTGACGTGGTTTCGTGGTGTGAATTCAAACCCTGCACCTCAAACTGTACGTACTTTCAGAGGCTATTATAATCCACTCTCCATCAGGGGGTGAGGACACTGAGGCTGGAAGACACGAATTAATACTCTGGGACCCCAGAAGCTGCCCGACTGAGTTCTCACCATTATGACCTTGAGCTTGCTCACTGTACACTTTTGATTTCGTTTCGTGGACAGGTGACTTGCCATCAGTTTATTGCTTAAATAAAGAGGCTACAAAGGGACTGAGTCCTGCTTTTAGAGCAGGAGCACCACATCCTAACTACACCTACCTACTACACCCTAACTACATCCCCAGCTGTCCCCAGCTCAGCCAGGGAACCGCGCCCCGAGCCAGGGAAGGCGCGCACCTGCCCGTTGAGGACCAGTCTCCTCCTCATCTTCTCCAGCAAGAAAACCAACTAAACAAGTGCTCGCTGAAGACCTCCCAGGAGCCAGGCGTTGTGGGGTTACCACGCCATCACCAGGGCTGCCCTCAGAAGGCTTTTCATCTGAAACCAAGAGGCCAGAACCTGGGCAGGACCAGCTGCTGGGCGTGATGTCAGCGGAGGGAGGCGCGGTTTGTTGTTCTAACTGGCGACGGCTCAGGGACACCTTCACATTTTCGCTTGATCTTGGGGCAAAGTTTCAAACAATAGATTGTGGAAAAAACACAGGATTCTGCCCCAGCTGCTTTCTGCTTCAGGGAACAGCTGAGCGTTACAAGGCCTCATGTTATGTAACTCCCACCCAGTAATGAAACATCAGCTGGGGCCCTGCCGTTGCTCAAGCAGAGGCCGCCCGGACCCCAGCGCAACTCCTGCAGAGAAACCTGGCACCTTCCTCCAGGGCACTTGGACGCGGGCTTCCAATGCCCACGGCCAAGTGTGAGGCTTTCCATGCCCTTGGCCTCAGAGGAGGCTTCCTGTTTTCACAATACTCGTTTCCCTGGAGTGGAAGAGCGGGGAAAGGGCAGGCGTGCGGGGGGGAACTTGCAGGCTGCAGGCTGGAGGACATGCTTCTTGCTCCCTGGTCAGGAGCTATGTCAATAAAACTCCTGGTTCTCAGTGGAAGTCAAAAGTTCATCAAAATGGCCAGGAGCACAGAAGTTTAGTTTCTCGAAAAATCTCTGTCTTCCTTGGGCCTAGCTGGCCCCATGGAACGTCATGAGAACCAGTAAGACACCCTTGCCAACTCCGACCGGCAGCCAACCCTCCGCGGTGCAGGTCTGGCCAGCACAATGTACACGAGTCCATGTCCAGGCGGATCATTTCAATGAGCCCCACGGGGGAAGCCAGCCGCTGCGGTGGGAAGGGGCGACAGAGGCAGGCAGGCCAGCCCAGGCGCCTTGGGGACTGGGGGCAGGCTGGTCGGCCTCCCTAGTCACCGAACGTGGTCAGAGCCAGGAGGAAAAGACAAAGGAGAGCGCAGGAGGGAGGCAGCAGGGTGCAGGGAAGACACCCTGTGTCTGGAAGAGCCTGTTGGCCACCAAAAACTGCTTTCTGGATTCTCAAGTGTGGTCTGCAGGGGCCAGCAGAGGAAGCATCACCTGGGGACCTACTAGAGGTGGACCCCGCCACAGCTGGGCTGGACTGGAATTCTGGGCTCCAACGGGCTCACCAGTCTGAGAACCATTGGCCAGGCGGCTGAGCACTCAGGCTACCTGGGTTCCAAGCCGTCTCTGTGGCCCCGGGACAGTCACTCAGCCTCCCTGAGTCCCAAGTTCTGCCCTGGATAAAAAACAGACGCGGCTCAGATGGTCACCTGAGAAGCATATGATAAAACACTTTCAACAACGCCAGACACACAGAAGGCAGCACGCCTGTGTACAATGATTGCTGTTTTTCAGCTGCTCAGTCGTGTCCGACTATTTTCAACCCCATGGACGGCAGCATACCAAGCTGCCCTGTCCTCCACCATTTCCCAGAGTTTGTTCAAACTCATGTCCATTGAGTCAGTGATGCCATCCAACCATCTCATCCTCTGTTTTCCCCTTCTCCTCCCGCCTTCAATGGAGAAGGAAATGGCAACCCACTCCAGGATTCTTGCCTGGAAAATCCCATGGACGGAGGAGCTTGGTGGGCTACAGTCCACGGGTTGTAAAGAGTCGGACACGACTGAGCGACTTCACTTCCACTTTCCCGCCTTCAAACTTTCCCATCATCAGGGTCTTTTCCAATGAGTCGGTTCTTCCCATCAGGTGGCCAAAGTATTGGAGCTTCAGCTTCAGCATCAGTCCTTCCAATGAATATTCAGGACTGATTTCCTTTAGGATGGACTGGTTGGATCTCCTTGCAGTCCAAGGGACTCTCAAGAGTCTTCTCCAACACCACAGTTCAAAAGCATCAATTCTTCGGTGCTCAGCCGTTGTTATGGTCCAGCTCTCACATCTGTACAAAACCCCTGGGAAAACCATGGCTCTGACTAGGCTGACCTTCACAATGATTCACAGGAGCCAAAACCCTGACGCGTGTCCCAGTGTCCCTGGGAGACTGTGACCACCCCTGTCCCGACTGGCCTCCCCGAGGAAGGGATGTCACGCACGGTTCTCAGCAGGTCTTCCCCGCTGCCATCAGGTGCTTCTTTGACCCCATCCTACAGAGGAAGAGAGTGAAAACAAAGACGATGACCTCGGGCAAGGTCACACAGGGGAGAAGCGGTGTAGACAGATCTGGGCCCTGGCTCTTCACCACTGGGCGCGGGGGCTGCGGGCAGGGAGGGTGGGAGAGAGTGGGACTGACGCCAGGTGAGGGGGTGGGATGCTGCCCCGAGGACTAAAGGGTGGACTGGCTTTTTACCCCGAGAGCAGGGGGAGGACGCGTGGGTGGGGCGATCAGACCCCTCCCTGGGCAGGGGAGGGCCCAGGGCAGCGCAGCCCGGGCTGGTGAAGGAGCTGCAGGAGGGGGCCTGGGGTGCAGACCGCATCTCTGGTTCCCAGAAGCCGCGTGTCACACGCAGCGCGCGGTCCCAGGACCGTGTGCGCAGCCGCCGAAAGCCGCACAGACAGTTCCAGGACCTGACCAACCTTGAGGCGAGGGAAGGCAGGCTCGGGAACAGCTGAGGCTGCCTCCGATTTTCTCACACACACTGGGAGAAACACCCAGGAGGCAGAGACTGGCGGAGCTTACCCTCCGCTGAGAACTAATGCTAAACTGGGCTCGTATTGTTTTTTTGCCACGTGGTTTGTTTTGGTTTTGGCTGTATCCCCTCCGGTACCTTTTTGGCAAAAGTCACAATTACTTTTGTAATCAGACAAATAAATAGTAACTGGCCTGTGAGGTTAACCACAAACACTGCTAACGGCCCTGGCTGAGCGTGGTCGTGGGCACCAGGCGGCCGCTAGGCTGAGACTGGTGGAGGCTGCCTCCTGGTGGACACATGGGGAGGACCGACCTGGGCTGAGAGTGGCTTATGCAGCTCAGGGACAGCTCATAGTCACTGTCACTCAACAAACACACGCTGCATGATGGGAATATAAAACCCAGCTTAAACACTGTTTAAACTACGGCCGTCTATAACAAGACCACGTTTCGCAGCACGGCTTAGCTCTGCTTCTGTCGGAGTTGTTTCTTGTCTCCGCCTTGGTCCTGCTCCTCGAGTAAGTTCGCTCCTGGGCTGTCACGGAGGTTTTCTGGGTACATTTCCTGATTGCAGTCACAGTCCAGTCTACTGCTTTGCGCATGTTGTTTGTGTCAGGCCGTCTCGCTGGACTGTCTCTCAGGGCACACCGTCAGCTGGGACTCTGCTTCTTCTGAGACACGCTCACGGTACGTCTGGTCTCAGAGATGTGTCCGTCCCACCGCACCCCCACCCCTCCAGACCCCAGCTCCCACGTCTTTAGCCGGGAGCGCCTGGCAGGTGCTGCAATGGGGGCGCCGGCGGGTCGGGGGGCAGGAGCAGCCAGGCGCCCTCTCCTTCCCCCACCCCCGACTCCGCCAACTCAGGAGTTGGGTCCTCCCCCCACACCCCCAACTCGGCCTCTGGCCTGGTCAGAGGTGCTGGTTGGCTTTTGCCGCCCTGGGCCCCTCCAGCTCCCTCCATTCCCCGCTAGGCCGTGGGACCCCATGGCTGGGAGTGGCGAGCTTTCCTTATCTAGAACGCTAGTCAGGAGAATGGGTCGAGCCCATCTTGTTTCATTTCCTCCCAAGGCCCTGCCCATCCCTCAGGAAAGGCGTCTTCAGCTGGAGAATGAGGGCCAGCACAATGCGGGAGGCTGGGGAGAGGCTGGGCCCGCGGCCACAACTGGGCGGGTCCCAGGAGAGCAGCCAAGGACTCACCCTGTCTACACGGCGGGCACCCCCAGGGCTCCGACGGCAGTGCTTGCCCTCTGCTGCCCCAGGAGGCTCTGTGAACCAGACCCAGCAGAGCTGGCGGCCTGGTCCCCTTCTCATACGGAGACTCAGGACACAAACGCATGCTGCTGGGGACGCCTGACCACCTGGCACTCAGAACGCGGGGGGCAGACATTCCCCCACCAGGGGGAGGACAGCCTGAGAGGATAAGCCCTGAAAACTCTGGACGCCAGGTTCCCACAAACGGCTCCTGGAGAATCTGATCACACCCCGCCCGGCCCGCATCCGCCCCAGTTCTGGATGAGGTCCGCTTGGCCACCAACATCTCAACCACACTTCCATCCTGTCCACGTCCACCCCGGATGTAAGGTAAGGACTTAACTCCGGTTTCAATAGCACAGGATTTTGTCTTTTGTTTCTTAATGTTCCCAACAAGGGCTCAGTGTGAGGCAGGCACTGCTTATTTATTGAATGAAAAAAACCGTCCCAGAACTCAGACTCAAGTGTCCAGACTGAACAGGTCCCCAACACACTCAGTGAAACAAATCACGGCCAACTCGGCGACCCTGGAAGGCCCGCTCAGCCTGCGGAGGGTGGGACGGGAAGGCGCCTGGCCAGGACGGCCTACTTGGGGCTTTTCAATTTACTTGAGAAAACTTTCAGGGTTTCCCGGGTGACGCCAGTGGTAAAGAGCCTGCTTGCTGACACAAGAGACGTGAAAGCAAGGCCAGGTCTGACCCCTGGGTCCCAAGATGCCCCAGAAAAGGAAGTGGCAACCCACCCCAGTATTCTCGCCTGGGAAGCCCCGTGGACAGGGGAGCCGGGAGCTACGGTCCACGGGGTCGCATGCACACGTTTCAGTCCTTACCGGGCTGCGCTGGGTCCCCGTGGCAGCATGTGGGACGTAGTTCCCTGACCTGGGGTCGAACCAGGGCCCCCTGCCTCGGCAGCCAGGAGTCTTAACCACTGGACACCATGGAAGTTCTCCAACCTTGAGTTTATTCCCGAACCATCAGGCGGGTCTGCAGGCGGAGTAAGCACATCCCCAGACTCTCGGGTGGCTTTGCTGCCCAGGACTCTGTGCTCCTTGAAGCGACCGCAGGATCTGCCTCATGTGAGCAGGTCGAGCACAGGATCCCGAGGTCAGACATGATGCACGCATGAAGCAACGGCGCCCAGGATAGGAGGGGTCCCCCCTCGGGGCAGACCACCAACAGACGAGCAGGTGGGGTGCTCCCGGAAGAGAGGGCTGCCCAACAGCAGGAGGGAGCTTGAGAAGTCAGTGAGGCAGAGCAGGACCCTGTGGTCCTTTGCCAGGTGCCGCCACCTGCTTTGTGTGCGGAAAAGCTTTAGCTAAAGGGCAAGTCTCATCAGAGAGGTGAGAGAAAGCAGAAGCAAAGGCAAACAGTCGAGGGGGACCACACAGCGGCAGGTGAGTCAGGAAGCAGAGCAGGGGCCTTGAGTTCCTTCTCCAAGGCTACAGGCAGTCTCCAGGGCTACAGGTAGTCTCCAGGGCTACAGGTAGCTGGAACCATATCCTGAGCTGGAACCTTCGCCAGGTGGCGCCAGCTGCACGTTGATCAGATTGCAGCCATGACCTACGTCACCACAATTCTGAGAACTGGCCTCAAAGAACTGGGAACCAACCAACTCTGGAACTGAAGATTAACCGTACTTAAATCAATCACGATGATGTTTCAAAATCCTTCAAAATTTTTAAAGTTGATTTTCACAGACACACAGACTTCTGACCTCTGTTACCTAGGGTCATTTTTCCTCCCGTGTTTACCCATCAGAATGTAACACTGACAGATGTTGTTGGAACCTCGGATCCCAGGTGGAAAACAGGCAAGAACTGAAGAGTACTTTGAAATAGTTTTATTGGCTCATAAGACCTTTGCATATAAAAAAAATACCCAAAACACTATGCAGTATTAAACCACAATTACATTTTTTTTAATCAATTGAAACTACCCAGAATAAACATTTTTTAAAGGAAAAGAAACCTACAGAACTCAATTTTGAAGTGACATTATGACTTAAATACTATGACAAAATAGATACCTCCTTATACCGTGAATCCATTGCACGAAGCTGCCAGAACGTTTCATGAGCATCACGTCGCACAGGGTGCAAACGAACACAACGCCACGTCACACATGCAGCCGCAGTGGCTGCGCCCCCACCGCAGAACGCTCCGCCGCTGGCGCAGAAGGCGGGCGGGACAGCCTCCGCCAGCCCCCGGCCGGTCGGCCGCCTCCGTCAGCACCGCCGCTGCTTGAAGAAGTCCACGCCCCGCAGCTCCTGCGGCAGGTACTCCTGCTCCACCGGCTCGCTGTAGGCGGGGTTGTACTTGTAGCCCTGGCCGTAGCCCAGGTCCTTCATCAGCCTGGTGGGCGCGTTGCGCAGGTGCAGGGGCACGGGGGGCAGTGGGCCCTGGTGGCTCCGCAGGCAGGCCTTGACGTTGTTGTAGGCGCTGTACACCTCGATCGACTTCGGGGCTCGCGCCAGGTAGACGACACACTGGGCCAGGAGCACCTGCGCGGGGTTGGGGGGCGCCGCCCCGGGTTAACTCTGGGAACCACCCCCCCCCCCCCCCCGCCGCGCTGACGTCCCATGGGGCCCACAGTCTGGACAAACCACGACAAGGAGGCGGCGTCCCTCCCCGAGGCAAAGCTAAACCAGACCAGTGGTTTTCTTTTAAAACTGAAAGGACTTTTTATTACATGAAATTCTTCTTGAAACCCCACCATGTAAAGCTAAGCAGGAGCTGCTCTGTCTGTGGGTGAACTTGCTTGTTTGTTCAGCTCCTCTGAGGCTCCTGCCCCCAGGAAACCCTGAGCACTTCTGAGGAGCCCACACCAGACCGTGCTGACACCAAGGTCCCTTCCCCCCAGCGTCTAAGCTTCTAGATGGGGGTCAGAGAGCCAGGCGGCCTCCTCCGCGGTCCAGGCTCCCAGAGGTCCAGGCCCGGGGAGGCGCCACCCAAGGCGACGGCACCGGGCAGGGGCCTTACCTCGCACTCGGGCATGCCTATGAAGTGACAGCCTTGGTAGGTGGCGACAGCTTGTGTCAGCGCGGACGGGTCAGCCAGGCCTGCCACACACACGGACGGGGCGAGTTAGGTCCCACCGCACACCCCCGCGCCAACCCACCACGCCTGCAGACCCTGACCGAGGAGTCATTCAGCAAGAGCTGATCTTAGCTGACTCCAGAGGTGTGCACGGGGCGGTCACTGTGCACGCTTAAGAACTATTGTTTCCTTGGAGATTAAAGCTCTGCATCCAGTAGGAAAAACAGGGGACCACGTACAGCACCCGTAAAGAGCAGAGGCCATGGAGACAGGCAGGGGATGGACACGCCGAGAACAGGGCACTGCTGACGCCACAGACAGCTAAGGCTCTGGGACCTCCTTAAAGGGGCCTGGAGTCCTCCCTTTCCATTAACATCTCGGGAGCTCTGATGAAAACCAGAACACCTGACTCCAAAGCAAAATTAAAACGCTGCTTTTATTTCAACACAGGCACTTCGGCGAGACTGTGGCCTTGGTTCTGGACTACTGCAATAACACGAAAACCAAGATAAAGTGAAAACCGCGACAAAGCAAGCTGAACGGATGCTCTGGTTCCCCGGCCTGCCCAGAGCTTATGTTAACAGTACAGTCGTGTCTAAAACACTTCACTGCTCAACCTGCTAACTGTCACCCGAGCCTTGAGGGAGCCAGCCTCTCTGCAGTGGTGACATCAGAGAGGACTTGCCACAGACCTCCAAACAAAAGCAGGACAGAGATGGGAGTGTGAATGCTGCAAGAATCGTCCAAGTACGACACGGGGACACCACGTGGGCAACTGCTGCCGACAGGGCCTCCACACGGGGTCCCACGGACCCCACGGCGACACAGGCACGAGCTGTGAAGGCGGCCCGCGTGGGCAGAGCAGGTGGTCTGCACCCCTGTGGGGTTACTACCGAGGGACGCAGTGACCCATGACTGTGACGGCCAGACGCCCAGAAACACACGTCGGCCTCCACCGAGTCCATTCACCGCCCGCCCAGGACACTCCCACGGCCCCGCCCAGGACACTCCCACGGCCCCGCCCAGGACACTCCCACGGCCCCGCCCAGGACACTCCCACTGCCCCGCCCAGGACACTCACCCACGTCCTCGCTGGCGAACCTCACGAGCCGCCGGGCCACGTAGAGCGGGTCCTCGCCGCCCTCCAGCATGCGGCCCAGCCAGTAGAGCGCGGCGCTGGAGTCGGAGCCCCGCATGGACTTGTGCAGCGCCGAGATGCAGTTGTAGTGCTCCTCCCCTGCGCGCAGAGCCCCGCTCAGCCCCGCGCCGCAGGCCTCTCCCCGGCTGACCTCAGGGAAGTCCGAGCCAGCAGCCCGAGCCAGCCAGGGACCCGGGAAGGCCTGAGCACTGCGAGCTCTGACACCTCCCTCACCCGGCCCCACGGAGGGGCTTGTGCCGCCGCCCGTGGGACGCGGGGCCGGGAAGGCGGTGCTGAGCCCCGCCCGCTGCAAAGGGCCTCGGTCTCACGCTTCACCGGGTCCATGAAGGCATTATGCTGGAGACCCCACTTCCTTCTAAAGGGGTGGAAATCCGACTCCAGCACGACGGCCCAGAGTCACACACACCCTCGTCTACAGGGGACTCTTCATCGCCTATGTCTTTTACAAAGACACAGAGTGCTGTGCTCATGATGTTGACTATTCCAGCTCAGGGATTTAACAGGAGCTGGTGCCAGGTTTGGTATCTGTAAGTATGGTTTTATGAAAACGGATAAACGCACATGGAAAAATTCATTAAAAAAAAAAAACTAGCACAGAATAAAAGCACCAATTTCTACGTAAACTTAATTTTTAATTGTGCCTTTAGGAATTAAAGTGAAAGTCGCTCAGTAGTGTCCAACTCTCCGCGACCCCTTGGACTATACAGTCCATGGGATTCTCCAGGCCAGAATACTGGAGTGGGTAGCCTTTCCCTTCTCCAGGGGATCTTCCCAAACCAGGGATCAAACCCAGGTCTCCCCCATTGCCGGCAGATTCTTTACCAGCTGAGCCACAAGGGAATTAAGGATTTTAACTCTCATTAAAGAACTCCAATTGAACCAAGTTACTTAAACTAAACGCACACCTGAGTTCCCACGATCCCACACCAGCTGTCAGCCCCCTGGTCAGGAAGCAGAGCTGTGCCGGGAGGCTCTGGGCGGAGCTGCGTGGGGGCCGGGTGCTCACTCACCTGCCCGGTCATACAGGATGTGTGAGCGCTGCAGGCCCTCCTTCACGTCGCTCTCTGTGACCAGCACGCGGCTCGGGGGGTAGCTCTGCCCGCCCTTCTTCCCAAAGGTCTTCCGGGTGCTCAGCCGAGCCAGCACGGCCAGCTGCAGCCCGTTCAGCCCGGCCCGCGCGTCCCCGTCGCTCAGGTGGGCCAGCGTGTCCAGAGCCTTGTCCTCGATGAGCACCGAGGACCTGCAACACCAGCGCCGTGTCACACTCTGGACACCCCCTCCTGCAGTACGCTGTGCCTCTCATCCCTCAAGCCACTCCCGAGCCCTGAGGCTCAGCTTCCACCCAGGACCCTGAACCCTGGTGCTGGGGCGGGCCTGTACCATTAGCAGCCAGAGACAGCGCGGCTGAGCACAGCCCCGCCTTCGAGTCCCGAGCTTATTTCACCGGACGTTTGGTCCTTTTCCACCCAACATTCAGTCCTTTGCGGTCTCCAGGTTCCACGTGCACGAATTCAACCGGCCTCGGATGTAAAGTATTATGGGGAAAAATTCCAGATAGTTCTAAAAAGCACAGCTTGAGTCGGCTGCACACTGACAACCACGTACAAAGCATTCAGAGCTTATTTGCAACAACCTACACCTGGTTTATTCACATTGTTTTAGGTGTGATCAGTCGCCTAGAAACAATGTTTCGTATATGGGAGGATGTGCTCTGGTCCTAGGCAAACATCAGGCTGTTACAGAGGGGCCTGTGCATCCTCTAGTCTCCCGTTCTGGTGTCCACGGGGGTGGGGGCTCTGGATCCAATGCCTTGCAGATCCTGAGGGACAACTCTATAAGCACACCCTTCATTTTACAACCAACCTGTCCCCAGTCCCTCTGGGCACAGCAGCACCCAGGAGCTGGGCACTGGGCTCTGGTCTGGGGCACGCTGCCACGGGGGTACTGGCCGCTCGTGGACCTTCGTAAAGAAGGTCTGACTGTGACTCCGAGTCTAACTGAGCAACTTTTCCTGTTCTGTCTAGTTAGAAAAGGCGTCCAGCTCTTTCAGCTACGTAGCGGGATCTTATTCTTCCTGGCTAGTTGCATACGTACAAAGTAAAATATAACTGTTCAAAGTTACAGCCCAGCCGTGTCTTCAGCTGGAAATGTCACAGCAATTAATACATCGACGCAGATCATCTGAAGCAGCTACCTGGAGAACAACCCCGAAGGCCCCACTGGGCTGGACAGGGAGTGCTCAGAGGGCGCCCCGCCTCCCTGGGGGGACAGTGTCAAGGACCCCCGGCTGCACTCGCCCCTGAAGGCCCACCTCTGGCGGCTCCCGGATGCCATGTCTCCAAAGCCAAGCCTGCCAGCTGCCTCTCCACCCTCAGGAGTTGGCTCACACCAGATGGCTCTCCCGTCGGCCCGGCCTCCCCTCCTGACCAGACACTCACAATACACACGGAGACCACAGCGCTGGCTCTCTGTAGAGCCGACAGCCACTTCCAAAGTGCGCTCTTGATGATCTGGAGAAACACCAGACCCGCATGAAAGCCAACCCACACTAGATAGCCCACACCAGAGAGCCCACACGGGGGCCAGCAGCAGAGGAGGTTTAGAGGCTCGGGGGAGCCGCAGGGAGGACACACCTGCGCGTCTGTGCGTACGTGTGTATATGCGTGTCTGCGTGTCAGTGCGTGTCTGTGTGTGTGCGTAAGTGTGTATATGTGTGTGTCTATGTGTGTAAGTGCATGTGTCTCTATGTGGGTATATAAGTCTGTATAAGTGCATGTTTCTCTGTGTGTACATGTGTGTATAAGTACGTGTGTCTGTGTATGCGTGTGTGATATATGTATATGCATGTCTGTATAAGTGTGTATATATGTGTTTAAGTGCGTGTTTGTGTGTGTATATGTAAGTATGCATGTATATGTCTGTATGTGTCTGTGTGATGTGTGTAACTGTGTCTGTACAAGTGTTATATCTGTGTCTGTCTGTGTGTGTGGGGAGGGCAGACCTACACGGCCTCAACATCTCGCCCCAGAACTAGAACCTCGACGGCCTTTCTCCTCAGAGCCGCAGGCAGCAGAGCGCGCATGGGACCACGTGCCAGGGGAGCGCGGGGCTGGAGGCCCGAGCCAGTGTCGCAGGGCCGCCCTTCGGAGGCGCCTGGCTGCAGGACAGGGGTCCTTTACCCGCAGGGCCTGGTGTGCACGACAGGCCCCACTTCTGCACACCGAGTGGGCCGACTTCAGCTTCCCCGCAGCCTCAGGATGGAACGTGTATTTTTAAAAGCTGAGACAGATGGGAAGTACAGAAGAAAACACCACCACGAATCCTGACCTGCAGCACCCAGAGTGGACGGCAGCTGCCAGGGCGCTGGCTGAGCCCCCTCTGTGAGCCGCCCACCCTCTAGCCTCTCACCTCACTGAGCCGGGGGTGGGCCTGGGGGCAGGCAGAACCTTCGGAACGCCCTGTACCTATCTATCCTGTGACCATCCAGTCAAGCTTTGAAAACAAAACTGGGTCATATCATACAGTCTGCAGCCTTCATAACAAAACGCTATTTTGAAAAGCAAGCC
Source organism: Ovis aries (assembly GCF_016772045.2). Lineage (NCBI taxonomy): Eukaryota > Metazoa > Chordata > Mammalia > Artiodactyla > Bovidae > Ovis > Ovis aries. The sequence continues at coordinate 49,957,563 of NC_056073.1, forward strand.
AGGTACTCAGAACTCTCAGTATCTTTTTACCAACAGGCACCATGGAAAATGTCAACACCAGAGACAAAGGGGTGGGTCACCGTTGCTGCATGACCGTCGGGTCAGCGCCCGGGAGCACAGACCGCCCTTGTGGGTAACTGCGCCAGGCACACCCGGGGCGGGAAGTGGGCAGAGGACAGGCACACAGGCCGTTTCAGAGCCCAGTCCTCAAGGACAGGCCATGAGCAGGCCTCGTTTGTTACGACAGAGGCCAACGAGCAGGCTGTGAGAAAGCCTTGAGACGGAGTTTTCCAGGTTGGAAAATGCAATCCTCCCGAGCGTTGGAGGTCTGCTCTGCTCCACCGTCATCCCTTCCATCAGGTCTGGAGTCATGGGCACCAGGGTGAGCCCACCTGGTCTCCCACGGCTCCTCACCCCCTCTCTCACACGAGCCACATTCCAGGATCGCCCCTGTCCAAACTCAGTCTTTCTAAACACAGGCGTTGCAGTAATAAAAGGCTGTTCGGGACGGTCACGAGGCAAGTCTCCGGATGGGAGCTGACTGCCAAGAACAACACCGCACAGAGGTTCCAGCCGCTAGCCAGTTCCTCCCAACCCCGCTGACACCACGCGGGTCCTCAAGAGGAGTAAATACGCTGAAACCCTTCGAGACCTCAGGGGAGGGCGAGGAGGGGCGCTCAGGCCCAGAACAGACAGGGAGGTGTGCAGGGACCTCAGCAACCAGCACCCAGAGAAGAGTGCGCCCTGAGTCTGGAGACGATGACGTGCTTTCACGACTGAAGCTGCAATGATCAACGCCCGCAGGCCCCTCTCGGCCCCTCAGTTCCGGCGTGGGTGGCGTTCCCACCCCAGCTCGACCCTCAAGCCATGCAACCTGGCCCAAGGGCGTCCCTGTCCATGTCCAGGCTTTCCTGTGCCCCAGGTAATTCCTCCCACATCTCGCATCTCGGACAGGAGCAAACGGCAGAGGTGTGCTTCTAACACAAATAAGGGAGGAGCCCTGCCGCACGTAAGGCAATCGATGGCCCACGATTCACACACCTCTCACGATACAGAGACATCACCCGGAGCAAACAGACTGCCTTTAAGGCATCACTTTCAGTCAGTTTCCATTTACACTAATTCTTACTCAATGTTTTAGAGGGAAAAAAAAAACAAACTGCAGGAAAAAGAAAATTGGAACCTGAGTATAAACTTAAAAAGATTCATGATGTAAGTTTCCCCTATGAAGAAAATAATCAAAAAGCCTCTCCAGGTTTTCTGAGCCTTAATAAAAAGGTGTGCAAGGAAAAGCCTGGAATCTGTCAGCGCCGAGGCAAACACCCGAGAACTAAAGCCAGGGGCCAGGCGGTTACAGTCAGAGCTGGAAGAGCTTCCGGGGCGCCCGGGGTGGGTGGTCTCTCCATCTGCAGAGACAGGGCAGCCCCTCTGCAGCCCAGCATCACATGCCCCGTCCATCCTGGAAGGACACCCTCCTCCGTCCTGCCCTCCAGCCCAGCCAGGGGATCCCCGCGGAGCCGGAGCTGCTTACTCGGAGCTGCTGTTGCCGCCGTGGCTCAGAGGGTCGGCAGGGCGGCTGGAGTCCAGCACCTGGATCCCCAGGGAGCTGACGGCCCGCATTAGGATAGTCACCACAGCCTCCACAGGGAGCTTCTCCAGCACGATGACTCGGCAGCGGCTCAGCAGAGCAGCATTGACCTGGAAGGAGGGGTTCTCCGTGGTCGCCCCGATCAGGGTGATGGTCCCACACTCCACGTGAGGAAGGAACGTGTCCTGATCAGGAAGGAAAGCAGAAGATGCTGACCCCAGTCGACAGCCTGCAGGATCCAGGGGGAGCCGGCTGTTTCTTCTTTTCCTAATCCTGAGTTTAGGATCCTATCAGCAACTTAAGCTGTCCACTGAGTCCTGATGTTTCAATTACAAATGCCTGAAAATTGGAAACTTGACCCAAAGTAGTTTTTCTCCTATCAACAGCCCCAGGATACACCTACAATTTCATTTATCAGACAGAGGAAGCATTTTCTGGGCACCAAAAACATGCTAAGAAAAAGTGAGCATGACAGGCGTGAAGGAGAAGGGCGGAGGGCCTGGGCTCCTGGAGAATTACAGTCAACCCCACCCTGAGCCCTTGTATAGTGAACGCACAGGCTTCACACTCAAGTCCACATTGGCAAGGACCAGAAGGAAGAGCACGTACCTGCTGAGACTTATTGAACCGATGAATCTCATCAATAAAAAGGATGGTTTTCCTCTTGAAAAATCTCTTCTCGTTCTGAGCTTGTTTGATGACGTCCCGCACGTCAGCTGTCTTGGCGCTGGTTGCTGACAGCGTCACGAACCTGATGCTGTGCTTCTTGCTGTTGTTGGCTATGATGTGGGCCAGCGTGGTCTGCGAGAGAGGGCGGGAACTGAGACAGGGAGGACGGGCACCAGAACAGTGGCCTGGGCACCGCGGCGCTCGGCACGAGAGCGCCAGCTCAAACGGCGCGGTGCGCGTTTACACACTAAAGACAATGCTACACGGAAAGCAAGAAGAGCAGCTCAAAGTTCAGCGAGTCCTGACCTCCTCTCCTTTAGGTCTAACTCCGCTGATGCCTTCCGGGGGACACTAAGATCTCCGGAATCTCTGGAAAGACCTGCTGAATGGACGCAGCAGAGCCTGGTGGTAGGTGCGACCTCGCCCAGCCAAGAGAGCAGCAACACCGACTGGCGAGGCGCAGACCCCCGGGCCAGGGGGACCAGAGCCCAAAGCTCGCAAGCAGCGCAGAAGAGAACCAGCACTTGAACTGGGAGACCAGCGGTGACCCTGAACCACCACGTGTGACCGTCCGCTGTGAACGGAGCAAAGCAGCAGCAACGCCTCCGGCAACGCTTCCCGGGAAGCGAAGGAATCCAAGGAAAAGCGGCACCTGGCGCTTACTGGGGGCTGCACACACACGCACACGCTCCCATTAAGTCTGTTATTTCTGTTGGCATCGCAGTGCAGCAGCAAGGATGGGGTGAAGGGGGCAAACGCGCTCCGGAATGAGTGGCAAGGGGGCATATCTTCTGAAGGTCACACGGCCCCATCAGACACTGCGGCTGCTCCTCAGCAAGTCCCAGCCCAGAGGCCACACCTGCCTGGCTTGTGACCGGTCACCCACCTCCGCACTGACCAGCCCAGCCCACTGCCTTTCCAGCCACGCGTCCTCTGTGAGTGCGTCCTGCTCACCGCCCCAGGGGTGTTCGTGCTCTCTGCCTCTTCCATCTGATTAACCGTTCTGCCCATCTTAAGAGATCTCGGCAATCAGTAAGGATGCTACTGCAGAGTACCAAGCTACGTGGGTTAAATTTGACCAAAGCAAAGTGCAAGACACGTAAACAGAGGATGAAGCTAGAAAGAAAAACCAAGGAAAACACCATCAAGGCGTCTGAACCTCACAGCTCTGAGCGCCTCTGCACCTAATCCTGGGTTTGGCCTTCCACTCTGTGGTGCTTTCTCCCTTTTCCAGCAGATAAAGTGTATATATTTAAGCACCACTTGGCTCTCTTTTTTCAGTCTTAACACCTGCCTCCTTAAGGCTCCTTCAGATTGCTGCTCAAGTGTTCCTCCAATGCTCTGTTCTCTAGATTCCAGTATCCTAAGTGCCCATCTCTGGGCTTGTGCTAATTCCCAAGAAAGACTGGACACCACGACGCACCCAGTTTCTTCTCTAAAGGGGACGGCATCATAAGAAGCTATGGAAAACAGTGGATGAAACCGACTTGCAAAGGGAAGGAGTTCTCAGGTCGGCCCTGTTAAGCAAGTACAGTTTCAAGGTTTGATAAAGAACTGTCTGCACGAATGAAACGATGAACAAGAGACCCAACAGCTAAACACATGGAAGCACAACAGAAACGTAACATTTTTTGCATTTTTTTTTTTCCAAAACTGAATGGACACACTCCCGAATGGGAAACTGCTCCGGCCACCTGTCCTTTCCCCGAGAATCGCGCTACTAACAGCCAGGGGGTGAGGGCGGGGCGGGACGCCTCGCGGGCCCTGATCGGACCCCCCATCTCCCCCCGCAGAGGGCCGGGACGGCGCGCTGACCTTGCCGCAGCCCGGTGGCCCCCACAGGATGAGCGAGGGCACCTCGCTGGCCTCGAGCAGCGAGCGCAGCAGCGTTTCGGGCCCCACGGCGCGGCCCTGTCCCACGAAGTCCTGCAGCGCGTCGGGGCGCATGGTGTCGGCCAGCGGCTTCCCCTCCAGCAGCTGCCGCACCTCCTCGGCCGCCGGCGCGCGCGGGCGGCCCCCGGGGGCCCCGAATGCGGCGGCGCCCGCGTCCGCGTCCCAGCGGCCCGCGTCGTCCTCGCCGTCCGCGTCGCCCGCCGCCTCCTCCTCCTCCGGCGCCTCGGCCTCGCCCCAGCTCCGCGGGGACGCGCCGCCCGCCGCCGCCGCCGCCGCCGGCCGCGGCCCCGCGCCCTTGCCGCCCGGGCTGCCGGGCCGCGCGCCCGGGAAGTCGGGCAGCAGGCGCGCGCCGCTGGGCGTGGGCGGCGCGTCGTCGCTCTCGCGGTCCTCGCTCTCGCCGCCGTCGTCCGGCTCCTCCGCCTCACCCTCGCTGCTCTCGGCCGCCGTCGGCGTGGCCGGCTGCTTGAGCGCCGAGCTCTCGGACGGCCGGCGCCGCTTGGCGCGGGGCTGCGCCGGCTCCGCCAGGCCCGCCGGGTGCAGCAGCAGGCAGCGGTCCAGGTGCGCGTTGATGTGCGCGGCGGGCATGGCCTGCTGGCACACGGGGCACTGCACCCGGTGCAGCTGCGCCAGCAGCGGGTCGTCCTCCGGCCCGCTCACCTCCATGGCGGCCGCCGCGCTAGGCCCCGCGCCGCGCGCCCCCGGCTCCGGGAGGCGGCAGGACGCGCGCGGCCCGGCGCAGAGCGCCGCTCAGGCCTCACGTCCGGGCCGCCCGCGTCGGCCCGCCCTCTGCCCGCCGCCCCGCCGCCTCGCGCGGCGCGCCGGGAAGCGGAGTCCGCGGTAGCCCGCGCGGCCGCCGCCGGCGCCGGCTCGCACGGCCCGACGGGAAACGTAGTCCGCGACCGCTCGGCGGGCTGAGGAGCGAACCTTCCCGCCCGGCGCGGGCAGCGGCTCGCACGGCCTGCCGGGAAACGTAGTCCGCGCCCGCTCGGCGGGTTGCGCATGCGGAAACCCGCCCGCGGGAGGGACGCCGGAGCGGTGGGGCGCGAGCCGCGGCTGCGCAGGGGGCGTGGCTTTGCGCGCGGTAGGGGGCGGGGCGGAGGCGGAGGGCGGGGAAGCGGGGGCGACGGTGGACGCGGGCGGGACGCTGGGCGGGGGCGGGTCCCAGGGAGTCCGAAGGGGCATCCGCAGCGGCGGCCGGAGACACGCGTCTACCACCGCTCTCCGCAGACTGTTGGCCTCGTACCCCAAACGCGTGGTGTCTCACGGCCGCTTCGTAGTTAAACGTTAGGAGCGCGCGGGCATCTCCTGGCGCCGGCGGACGAGCGAGACCCGCTAGTCTCTGGCCTGTGGGCGAGGGGGTGGCCTCTGAGCCGCGTTCCTGCTCTTCTGAAACTAATTAAAGTCGTGTTCCAAACCTGACTTTTTGGTATTTAGAGAAAGGAAACAGGTGGCATGGAAACAAATGAACCATTTTTAGGGGAGAATTGACTTTCTAAAAGCCGACAAGACTGGAATTCCTAATTCATCTGCGTAAGAACTTCAAACGTAACTGAAAGATAACCACCTACGGAATGTATGCGCCTCCTCTTGTGCGATGATTTTACAAAAAGGAATGGGTCACAGAGAACTTGTTCTCCTGCCCAGTCGTGTGCAGTGAGTCAGTTCTTTGCATCAGATGGGCGAAGCATTGGAGCTTCAGCATCAGTCCTTCCAATGAATATTCAGGACAGATTTCGTTTTAGATTGATTAGTTGGATCTCCTTGCAGTCCAAGGGACTCTCAGGAGTCTTCTCCAGCACCACAGAGAACTAGCAGTATATAAAAGATGCTATAAAAAAGAACAGCAAAGGAAATATTTTTTCGGTGGATACTGGATTGAAAGTATGTGTTGCAACCTCCCTGCAATTGTAAAGAGGACCGAAATCCGATAGTCTGATTAGAAGAGGTAAGCAAAAATGAGTTGAGAAAGAATCTTTACCCTTTGGCCATCATACAGTTTGAAATGTAGGATCATGAACTTTTATATAACCTTTTAATTATTGCCCAGAGCAAACAGCCCCTGCACTTCACAAAAGCAAGTAGTTTGAGAAGAGGTTTTCAGAGCCTAGAGAGAAATTTTCTCCTTCCGCCTTAGGTTTTATTAGCTGGGCCCTTCGAATTTAACCAACAGAAGGCAGATTAAAAAGAGAGAAACAGGACTGTGGACATGTGCGGGTCTCATACACATGGAGTGGCTAGTGGTGAGCTGGGGCTTAGACGGCAGCTTAGTGGAAAACAGCACGTTCAAAGGAGTGAGAGGACAAAGGAAAAGGACCTTTCGCTTTTAGGGAGCAAACAGTTAAGGCAAATATACGGGAAACTAACGGGAGACAAACAGTGTATTTAAAAGCAGAGACGTCACTTTGCCAACACAGGTCCGTCTAGTCAAAGCTATGATTTTTCCAGTAGTCATATATGATTGTGAAAATTGGTCTGTAAAGAAGGCTGAGCACTGGAGAATCCATCCTTTCAGCTGTGGTGTTGGAGAAGACTCTTGAGAGTCCCTTGGACTGCAAGGAGATCAGACCAGCCGATCCTAAAGTTAATCAACCCTGAATATTAATTGGAAGGACTGATGCTGAAACTGAAGCTCCAGTACTGTGGCCATCTGATATCAGTGGCCAGCCAACTCATTGGAAAAGACTCTGATGCTGGGAAGGATTGAGAGCAGGAAGAGAAGAGGGCAATAGCAGATGAGATGGTTGAGTGGCATCACTGGCTTAATGGACATGAGTCGGAGCAAGCCCCGGGGGATAGTGAAGGACAGGGAAGCCTGGTGTGCTGCAGTCCATGGGGTCACAGAGAGTCAGACAGGACTGAGCAACTGAACAACCACAACAAACGGGAGACAAGAACTAGTTAATATTATGTCATGCAGCTTTCTCTGATGCCGCCTCTGGGCCAACGAGGGTCTAGGGTTCCCTCCAGCGATTAACTTCTGCTCGTCCTGGTAGATGGGTGGGGGACACCTTTTCAAATTTATGTCCTGCTCTTAGGAAGTAAGGGGAGAGCAGAGAGCTTTTCTTGTATCGGCTTAATTGCCTTCAGCTCAGTATAATCTGTGGACTTCTAGGTGGCCTAGTGGTAAAGAATATGCCTGACGATACAAAAGACTCGGGTTCAGTCACTGGGTCAGGAAGATCCCCTGGAGAAGGAAACGGCAACCCACTCCAGTGTTCTTGCCTAGGAAATCCCATGGGCAGAGGAGCCTGGTGGGCTGCAGTCCGTGGGGTCCCAAAAAGAGTCAGAGAGGACCGAACGACTAAACAGTAACCGTGCAGTCCTTGGGCCAAAGCGACGCAGTTTGGTGCGGCGTGTCCTGCTGCTGGTCAGGTTCTAGGGCTGTCCTCAAAATGGCTTTCGAAGCAAAGTATCTCTACATATGGAAACACTAGGATAGTTTTAAACATTTGTAGAAACAGATGGACGTATGGTCACCTTTAACACAAAATATTTTGAAATAGTAACAACAAACCAGGCAACATCTGTGAAGCTTCTTGAATCTTTTAATAAATGTAAAGCTTAAAACTTAATTTTTAAAAAACTAATACACACCGATTGTGAAAAATCTACTCATTCCCACTGTTAATATTGTAACACCCTCTTCCAGTCTTTTAAAATGCATTCAAGACTCTGCTGTGTATAGACAGAAAAATGGAATTCTGTTTCTGCCTTTATTGTTGCCTAATATATATTTTCAAAAGCTTTTACTGTAACGGGAAAGCATTTATTGTGTAATACTGAGTAAAAGTTAGAAGATACAAAGCTTTATAATATAGTCCTGTCTTATTTTTATACAAGTGCTTTGTTCATATATATATGTATATATTTAAAAGAAAAAAATCAGAAAAAGGAGAAAAAGAGAAGACAAAACTCTCTGTATCTCCACGTGTACGTGTACCTTACTCCTGTGGTCTCATCTGTGGATAAAATTGAGCCACTTGGATGCAATTCGAGGTGAAAATGCACCGACTTGCCCTCCAATCTGGGCTTGAGCGGGCCGTGGTGTGACCTTGGGCAAGCTGCTGCCCTTCGCAGGCTCAGCTTCCAAACCTGAGGGCGTTCTGGCAGTGCCTCCCAGCCTGTTGTGAGCGGTCAGCCATCCTAGGAATGTAAAGTTGTTTAGTACCTTGCCGGTCACCCGCTAAAGCCCTCTGTGAGTCTGTTTTCCTGAACCCCAGCTCATTCTGTCTGAAGTTCAAACTTTTCTCCACTAGATGGTGGTACTAGAAAAATAAAATTAATAAACCATACCAGTTTCCCTATCCAGATTTAAACTTTCTTTTTTAATCAACATAAAACCAAGTAAGTTTAAACCCTGTTGTAAGACTGTAGTGAATGAGACCAACATAAAGCAATAAACCTTGGGCTGAAGCTTCCTCCTTCAGTCCCTCCCCGCTGTCTTGTTTTCAGCCGGCCTTGGCGTTCTCTCTCTCTGTCCTCCGGCCCCGGAATCACGGTGGGGGTGACGGTCGTGTGTGTGGCTCAGCTCTCAGACCAGCCGTCTGTTCAGTGGCCACAAGGAAAGTCTCAGTGTGGCTGCGGGTCCCGAGTGCTGCCGGGTAATGAGCCGCCAGTATTGTCGAGCCTCGGGCGTCGTCTTGCCCCTCACATTCACACCCAAGGTATGTTGGACATTCTGAGCTCAGTTAACCCCACTGTGACGCGCATCCCCGCCGTCTAAAGTCAGCCCCAGGGTCGCCCGTTCTCCTTCCTGCTGCAGGGGCCCTCTCCCCTAACCTGGCCTCATCCGCCTTTCTTGTCCTGACTTTCCCGTGTCCCCTGCACTCCACACCGCATTTCTCGTTAAGTTTATTCCAATAAGTCGTACACTTCTTGCTGCTGCACCGAGGCCTTCGAATTGCTCTATTTTATTACTGGTCTTACTGGTATAAAAGAAGGGCCTTGACTTTTATTAATTTATTTCATATTTGGCTTTTACTAGTTTTAAGTGATTTTTTAGTTGATACTTGTGATACAAAAAGAATATATCTGAACTTTGAAATCAGTTTCTGGGACTGAGCTTCAAAAATCCTTGGAATTTCCTGAGTGACAGGAGAGCCAATGAGGTGTCTCCTGGCGGGTCCCGGGGGAGTCTCACGATCAGGGCTGGTCACCAGAAAGGCCAGCCACACAGTTCGAGGTTGGAACTGTGGGCCAGCCATCTCTGGGGAGGGCAGGGCCCTGCGTCTGCAGCCAGTCCGTAGGAGTGCTGGCCCCCGAGCCTGGAGTCTGAAATGGGTCATTCCTGTGGGGCGCTCTGCCCTGCCCCGTGGGTTCTGATAAAGGCTCTGGTGTCAAGAGAATTGAATCGCAGGATGATGCCTGCTTGGTGTCAGAACAATACCGTCCCTCTTCATTTCCAGAGCATTTATTCTTTTTCTTTCTGGATTGCACTGGTCAGTACTAGTTATTATTACATTGTCGGAAAAAGCAGATCACTTTACCCTATAAAGTGAAAGGTGAATTGACAAAGGCAAAAATCCTACTTCAATCCCTGGCTTTTTAAAACTTCCAGTCAAACGGAGAACAGCTGTGTCTTGGTTCCTACTTACCCTCCGGTTTATTAATCGTCCTCGGCCCTCCAGGCTGGTCTGGCGCCTCGCCGCCCCTTCTAGCAGACACCCCGTGGCGCTGTGACTGCCCCTGCGTGTCTATGTCCACTCCTGCCCTCAACTTCCGTGACACAGGCCCGTGCAGGCCCCAAGCCTGGCCTGTGGGGCCCTGGGTGTGTCTGAGCAGGACTGTGAGTGAAAGCCATCAGGAAGGCGTCAAGGGCAGGCTTGACCCTCTGCCCCGAGGTTCACATCAGAAGCACTGTTTCTTCCAGAAAGACCACCCAAGTGGGGCTTTTAGTCATGGAAAGATTAAAGGCAGACTTTCAGAGAACCCTTCCATGAAGAAAAAGGGCAGTGTTTGGAGGTGGGAATAGGACGGTCTCCTGGGAGCAGTGGAGGACTGCAGCTGGGAAGAAGGACTGGCTGGCTCTGGGGAGAGCTTGGTTTTTAACTGAAGGGAGAATAGAATGTGGAGGGTGAGCCATGATGTCTGTTTCCTTCCCGTCTTTGGAACTGAATTTGGAACCTTACAGGAAGAAGATCAGGATGGTTCAGGAGATGCTGGGCGTCCTGGCCACGAATCTGGGTTGGAGGACCAGCTGTACTGCGGTGGAAGGAGGCCACCCCCACCCCGCTCTGCCCTGGCCCGGGGAGCGGGGAGCTCCCCACTCGGACCCTGGTGCTCCTACTGTGGCCCCAGCAGCAGGGCCAGGGCCCAGGGTTCTTCCAGGAGGGTCTTGAGAGTGGCCTTCACCCAGCGGGGCAGGAGGGCTGCAGTCCACAGGGCAGCTGGCTGCACATTTCAGCGACCCTTTGAGGAATTTCCAGAAATATTAATAAGCAGGGGGTTCACAGGGAGCTGCTAAGTGACTGGTTGGTAAAATGAGGCATGTGTAAAGGAGGATCTCAGAGACGTTGTTAGGAAGGCATTAAAATTAATGCAAAGTTCAACAAATGATCCCGTCAAAAGTGAGTAAATAACAGAGAAAAAAATGAACCTCGGCTTCTACTTACACCGCAGGCAAAAATTAATTCAAGATGGACCACAGGCCCATGTGTGAAAGCTAAAAGTATGAAACTTCTACAGCGAAACACAGAAGAATATCCTCATGGCTTTGGGGTACGTGAAAGTTTGTTAGTGATGGCATAAACAGCACTGCTCATTAAAATATATATATATGAGTATATATATATATATCTATATGTATCGAACTTGATTAAATTTTAAAGCATCTGCTTTTCAAAAGACATCTGTGGGAAAATGAAAACATAAGCCGTAGCCTGGGAGAAAATATTTGTAATACATATATCTGCACTGGGCTTATTTCCAGAGCATATAAAGAAAATTATTGTAACTCAACAATAAGACAAAATACCCCTGTTTTTAAATGCACAAAAGGCATAAAAGAATGCTTCACAAAAGAAGGTGCATGGCTAGGAAAGCACGGGAAACACGCCCAGAGGAAGGCGCGTTAAAGCTGCAGTGAGGCGCCGCCACAGGCCGTCTGCTGTGCTAAGCCGCTTCGGTCGTTCTGACTCTGTGTGACCCCGTGGACTGTGGCTCACCAGGCTCCTCTGTCCATGGGACTCTCCAGGCAAGAACACTGGAGTGGGTTGCCATGCCCTCTCCAGGGGAACTTCCTGACCCAGGGATCGAACCACACTCCCTCTAGAATGACCGAAAACTAATAAGATTGACCACATTACATACTGTTGAAAACAAAACACAGTTGGAGCTCGAGCGTTGCTTGTGAGAACATACAAGGTTAAAATCACTTTGGAAAATCACTTGGCAGGTCTCTTAAAAGGGCAAACACACCGTTGCCACATAATCCAGTAATTCTGCTCCCAGAGGGTTTACCCAGGAGAGATGGAAACATGCTCCCGATGTGTCCAGAAAACTGGCTGGACACAGACGGTCAGCACAGCCTCATTCGTAATCACCTCGGACTGGAGACGCCGCAGAGGCCCGGCAACACTGGAATGGAAGAAGCAAAGTTTGGTTTCTTCACACAGTGGAATCCTACTTAGTGAAAAAGATAAACGCGCCTGCATATACAGCAAGACGGACAAGTCTTAGAAACGCTGTGCTGAATAAAATAAGCCAGACGTGAAACAGTGTGTGTGTGTGCGTGTGTGTGTGTAATGACTCCGATCATGCGAGACTGTAGACCCGGCAGGGCGCCTCTGTAGTCTGGAAACTGCAGCAGTGTGTGAAAGCATGGGGATGGCCGGCGGCCCGGCCCAGGACACCTCTCGGCTGCCACGCTTCTTCACTAGCTGAAAGCTGCCGCAGGCCCTGGCCTTTTGGGTAGTGATAGAAATGTGCTGGGCTTCCCTGGTGGCACAGCTGGTAAAGAATCCACCTGCCATGCAGGAGACCCCAGTTTGACTCCTGGGTCAGGAAGGTCCCCCGGAGAAGGGATGGAGGACCCACTCCAGTGTTCACGAGCTTCCCTGGTGGCTCCAATGGTAAAGAATCTGTCTCCCATGCAGGAGTCCTGGGTCCGATCCCTGGGTTGGGAGGATCTCCTGGAGGAGGGAAAGGCTACCCACTCCAGTATTCTTGCCTGGCAGGCTACAGTCCGTGGGGCTGCAAAGTGTCAGACGCAACTGAGCGGCTAAGTGCAGCAGCCCAGAAATGGGGTATATATTGACTGAGGATACGGTTATACCATCGGATGCAGTTGCCAAAACTCACCAGGGCTTCCCTGGTGGCTCAGTGGTAAAGCATCCGCCTGCCAGTGCGCGAGACACGGATTTGATGCCCGGTCCGGGAAGATGGCGCTTGCCGCGGAGCAACTAAGCCCGGGCCCCACAGCTACCGGGCCTGCGCTCTAGAGCCCGGGAGCTGCAACCGCTGAGCCCACGTGCTGCACCCCCGGGAGCGCGCACGCCTAGAGCCCGAGCTCGGCAGCAAAGGAAGTCACTGCCTGTGCCTCCATCACAACTAGAGAGTAGCGCCTGCTCGCTGTAACTAGAGAGAGCCCTTGTGCAGCAAGAAAGACCCAGCGCAACCAAAAAAAAAAAAAATCCTCATCAACCTGTACCTTTAAAATGGGTGCAGACTGTGTATGTAATTTATATAAGGTTGATTAAAAGCCCACAAGATCCTGCTTCCTGCCTGTGAGAATGAGTGCTGTTCTCGGAGCCGTCAGGACCACGCGCTGGCAGGGATGCGGACTGGCCACAGACCCACGTGCCCCTGGTGGGTCGCAGTGGGAAGCTTCAAACGGGCTCTTAGAAAAGCTTGCCGATTTCTTATAAAACTAAACGCGCGTCTCAGCAGTTGTACTCTGAGGTATGTACTCCAAGGAAATGAAGACATATGTATCAAAGGTTGTGGGGCCCTAAATGGGAAATGTTAAAAAGATGGGTTAGCTTTGCGGTGGGAAACTAAGATGACGCCTGGCGGGAGAGATAGGGGCGTGGTCTATGTTAGTTTTGGATTGGCTCTCTTGATTTCTGTGCAGGTGGACAGCGCCAGAGCACCGTAGACTCCGTTATAATGAAGGCATATTACGATTTGACCTTTAACATGATTGGTGCAACTATGGAAAGTCCCTCGCAAAACCCCCTTGCTTGCCTATATAGACCAAAGTTTGTGGCAATAAAGCGGAACTGCTTAGATGGAACGCCTGTCGCGTCTGATTGTTTCTCCCTCGCCGAGGGCCTGGGTTGGCGGACAGCAGGCCCACCTCTCCTCGGGACCCCTCAGCTTTGCTGAGGGAAGTTCCACTGCCTCTTTCTTTATGCGGAGCGCCCCCCGCAAAAGGTCTTATAGAAGAGTGTTTATAGAAGCTTTATTTGCAGTAGCAAAACACAGACCAGGATACACTGTAAGTCTGCAGGATGGATGGATTGTGGTCCTTCGTACTATGGAATGCTACAGTGAACTAGAAAAGAAGGGACTGCAAAACCGCATGGGATTCCCATAAATGCCATGCTGAGGGAGTGAAACCAGCGCAGGGAGCACAGGCGGTGAGTCCCTTGCAAGTTTGAGAGCAGGCAAGTCTAGGGGAGCTGAGTGTTAGAAATCAGTGTCATTGAGACAGGAATTGACTGAAAGGGGGCATAGCAGGAATGTTACGTGTACGGGCTGGGATGCGGTCTAACTAGGAACCAAGCACTGTTAACAAATTTCTCCTCAATTAAAAAAAAAAAATTCAAGGGGTTTCCATTTCCAATAATGGCAGCTGGGAAGTTCAGACAGATCAATACAGGTAACTGCTGGAAGCGAGTAATAATGCTGAATAAGGTGGTTTAGAAATCTTCTTTAAAGTATCAGAGACCTGATAAAACAGGAGCTTGTTGTTTCAGTCGCTACGTCATGTCGGCCTCTGCAACACCGTGGACTGTAGCCCGCCAGGCTCCTCTGTCCGTGGGATTCTCCAGGCAAGAATGCTGGAGTGGGCTGCCCTTTCCTCCCCCAGGAGATCTTCCCCACCCAGGGACTGAGCCCTCATCTCCTGCATCGGCAGGTGGATTCTTTACCACTGAGCCACCAGGGAAGCATGAAAATAGGAGCTATCTGGGAACAGTCCGAGGGAAATGCAAATCCAAAGAGGGCAGAAGGACCTCAGCACGAGAGGTCCTGCCCCGAGCGCTTTCGCCAGTTCTGCCAACTCTGCGAGCGTCCGTCACGAGCCCGGGGCCTACCCGAGCTGAGGGCTCACCCTCAAGCAGAGAGGCCTGATAGACCTCCCTCCCCCTTCATGAGGCTGGCACCCAGAGGGCAGTACCCCCTGGCGATGGTGAGCAGGAGGCAAATCCACCCCCACAACCTCTGCCCTAGCTATCACGCTCACTTTTTCTGGCACTGTTAGATACTCTTCTGCGTGTGACTTCATAGAAACATGATGTTCTTTCTTATGGAAGGACCACAGCTATTCAACCAGCTCGTACCTATGTTCTATCTCAGTGTTTTAAATATAATAAATAACGTCATCATCGATAGCTTCAAAGATATTATTTTTGCAACTCTATTTTCTTTGGGGCAAAAGTCTTAGAAATGCAATCGTGGGGTCACAGAGCGTGGCAGAATTGCCTTCCCCAAAGATGAGAGCAATTTCCACTCCGACCAGAAGTGCCAGAGTGTGCTGCTCTGAGCCCTGCCAGCTTCACGTACGTTCAAAATGTTTCCTGTGTAACAGCTGGGACTTGTGATGCCCATTTACCATTTTACCAGCTGCTACGGTCCTTTTGCACCAAGAAATGTCAATACTTTTGAATATAGGGGATAAAACCTAGAAACCTATTATGAAGCATTACATAGTAGCCAGATTTATTTTCTACCTAAAGATGCAACTGTTACCCTTGATAAGAAATAACACACCCCTGAGAGCGTGGGGCGTCGTCACCCAGCTCCCCGCCAGCCACCGTCACCCTCTGCTGCACTGTTCTCCCATGGAAAGTTTCTCTCCTCAGCCTCACCCTCTCGGGAAGAGCAGGCCAACATTTGGTCAGAAGAACATGGCTTGGGCTTTGCACTTCTGTAATTTCATGCCTCGTTCCTGTCATGAGCTCCTTCTAGCTCTTAAAATTCACTTCTAATTTAGAAGGTAGAAAAGCGTCCTCAAGAATGGAAACATTAATATACCCTTCTTCAAATTCCAGCTGGAAAAAATGATGATTCATGCTGTGCAACGGAATCGCTAACATTTGGGCCTGAATACCCTCACTTTTCCCAGTTATTTAGAACAGACTCAACAGAAGCGTAAATGTTACTTCACAGCAAGCGTTTTATCTTGTTCTTTCATTCTTAGGCCTAAAGAATGAACTGGAGGGAGATGCTTCTGTGAAATGGGGGACGAGGCAGAGAGAATCCTGTGGCATTGGGTTGGGATTAGAGAACTATAAGGATGAACTTACAGCTTAAGAAAGTTATACTTCCAGCTCGGTCCACTGAAAAGGATCTGACAGTCCAGTCACTAAGGGCGCCCTCTTGTCTTGGTCTTGGCTTCTAAATGCCATTCTTCCCTGAAAGGAACCAGGGCTGCTCTGAGAAATGGCAGTTTCTAGAAGAGCAGGAGAAGTACATGGGGAGCTTCGGCATCTCTTTATGCCAGAAAGTCAGGGAGTGCCCCCCAAAACAGTAGGGACATGTCAGAAGTATTTTGACCAAATCCGGGACAATTTGAGCATCAGAATGAATAGCACAGGGCATGTGTTTTATGTTCAGAAATGAACCTGAAAGGGAAGGTATCAGGATGGGGGTGGAAAACTTCTCAATAGAAGAATATCAGTTAGCAAGCGTAGAAAATGATGGAACTGGGAAATCACTTCACAGTCACTGTGGCGATAGCTGATTCATGCAAGAAAGGATACCTAAGTCATAGAGTGATAGATTGTTGTGGAATGGGATACCCGCAAAATCTCACACGTTACCTATTAATTGCAAAAGGAAAAGGATAATTGTATTATGAAGAGATCTAGCAGAGGCCTCCTGAATCAGATCACCAAATTATATGATTAATCACGGTGCAAGCTTCATCACATACCTCCTGTCGAGACATTCGGAGAAAGACGTGCCGTCAGTGATATGGCTTTCCTGCCCCGTGGCTTATCTTGTTCAAACTATGAGGAAAGATCCGGCATTTTAAACTGGGAGACATTTTACGAAGAAACTGGTCTAGAGTCAAAAATATAAAAAATATCAATGTCATGAAAAGTTTTAAAGAAAAAACTTGGTTTTTGTTCTCTGAGTAGATAAAAAGGAGACTGAACAGACACGTCAATAAAACGTGCTGTGTGGTTTTGGGTTGGATCCTGTCTCTGATCTCAGGAGACATATGATAATGTATTTCGGGATAAAGCTTCATGCGGTCTGTAATTCAGAAAAGAGAGAGACAGCAAACGTTGAAAATATAAACACTGGGCGAATCTCCGTGCAGGGTGTATGGATATTCATCGAACTATTCATGCACATCCTCTGTAGGTTGTAAGTTCTAAGAATGTAAGTCGGAAGGAATGAAACATATCTAACGAAAATTTTGCCAAAGAGCTATGAGCTTCAGAAATGCGTTTCTGAATTTATGAATGGCATTGCGCCGTGTACTTGGCTCCTGTTGAATATCATATATGCCTTCTAAGCAGTAGATTAGCTCCATGGCTTGTGTTTACGTTTTACAAGAAAGTAAAAAAGGTTTAATTATGGGAACGAGCTGTGCAACCTTTGTAGAAGTGATGAAATGAAACATTGTTTGTCACCTCTGAGGAGACTGGTTTTTAAAGGGCCCTGGATGTATTTTTACCTAGTTGTTTTTCAATCCTCCTATTTTCATTTTTTATTACATGAAATTTAGCTACTTACTCACTGTCACCTGGACATTTTAAGGGTCTAATATCAGCAGGGTTGTAAACAAGTCTGAATGTTCCATAACATCACTGTCTTCCTGGCTCAGTGTCCTCTCCCCAAGTAGAAAGTAAGAGATACAAGTTGGCTTTAAATTTCCGTTACTTTTCTACTAATTATGAAACCCTACAGCATGCGGCATTCCCTCCAGGAGAGAAGAGTGAGGTCTTAGCTCTTTGCCATCACCGTTTGCGCTTCCTTTCTCTGGCCCCAGGTGACCTGGCAAGTGCAGGGTGTGATTTATGACTCCTCGGGTCCAGCCTAGGTCACCTGGAACAGCCAGCCACCAACTGTTGAGTGGCGCTTTTTTCCTTCTTAACAAGTTTCCCTTTCATTATTTATATCATTGGGTTTTCTACTTTCTAAATTTCTTTTTTGAAGTATAATTTGCGCACCCTAAATTTAACCCATCATCAGTGGACAATTGAACTACGTGTTAGGAAACACACTGAATTGTTCAAAATGTTTTTTGAACATTTCCATCACCGGAGCAGATTTTACTTACAGTTCATCCTTGCTCCTACTCTCAGCCTGAGGCAACTGGAACCTACTTCCTGTGTGTACAGATTTGCCTTTTCTGGACACTTTGTACACACGGAAGTGACGGTGTGAGCTCTTTCTTTCTGCCTCTCCTCACTCAGCACAGTGGTTTGTTTATGCAGGTTGCAGCCAGGATCGTGCTTCAGTCACTTCTGCTGTTGAGCGGTGCTCCGTTTGAATGGCTATATCGAGCACTTTTCTCCACTCACTGAATCCGCCGCTGGACAGCGGATTGTTTCTAGTTTTTGGCTGCTGTGAATAACACTGCTGACATTTGAGTGCAAGGTTTTGTGTGTTCATGTATTTTCATTTCTCTTGGGTAGATGCCTGGGAGAAGAATTGTTAGGTCAGATGGAGAATGACTTTAACAAACTGCCAACCTGTTTCCTAAGACCTGCATCGTCTCACGTTTCCTCCAACATGTGTGCTGAGGGCTCCAGTCATTCCGCATCCTCACCAACATTTTCCCGCATCTGCCTTTGGGTTGTAGCTCCGCTAGTGGGTATGGAATGTTATTTCCTGCGATTTTAATTTGCGTCCCTCTAATGACAGACTTCTGAGCATTTTTGTGTGTGTATTAACTATTATATATTTTCTTTTATAAGATGCCCTTCAAATCACTAGTCCATTTTTAGAACTGGGTTGTCTTCATATTGTTGATTTGTAAGAGTCTGTGTCAGGATATGAGTCTTTTTTTCAAAAATATGGTTTCACAGTATTTTCTTGAAGTTTGGAGCTTGTTTTTCCATTTTCCAGTGGTGTCTTTTGAGGAGCAAATTTTGAGTTTTGGTGAGTACAGTGTATCAATTTTTGCTCTCCTGGATCATAGTCGATGATGCTTTTTGAAAGGAAAGTTTAATAGCTGTGTAGATAGCAGGGGGCCTTCCTTTGCATTTTGGTGTTTGTGAAGCTGGCTGCACTCCTGTGTGTAGACATGAAGAGCCTTGCTGTTCTGAGACCCTCAGGATGCCAAGTGCACGCAGGAGCTGTCAGCATTGCCCAGGCTGTCTTTGCACCAGCTAGCACACAGAGTCCCTGGCGATGCCTGCCTTGCCCGCTCCTAGGCCGGCACACTCTCTTGCTGGTCAATGTCCATTGAAAGCAATCACAATTTCTATGGCTCTGTGAAATGATGTTTTCTAAGGTTGAAGAAAGTGAAAGTGTTAGTTGCTCAGCCGTGTCCGACTCTTTTGTGACCCCATGGACTCTAGCCTGCCAGGCTCCTCTGTCCATGGAATTCTCCAGGCAAGAACACTGGAGCGGGTTTCCATTTCCTTCTCCAGGGGATCTTCCTTCTCCAGGAATTGAACCTGGATGTCTTGCATTGCAGGAGGATTCTTTACCTTAGATTAGTATTTCTATAAAAGATTTGTGGCTCCAAAATAAGAGGCAAATCCAGGGGAAATGTTTGGAGCTGTTTCTACCCCTCCTGTGAGGTTTTCCGCTAGTAACAGCATCTTTAGAGACGCTCGGCTACCTTACAGTGTGGGCTCTGCTGGGGGGAGGTGGGGAGGCCCCATACCTGTACTGCCTGTGTTTCTTGGTGGTCAGGATTGTGCGGGGGAGCCTGGTGGGCTGCCGTCTCTGGGGTCGCACAGAGTCGGACACGACTGAAGCGACTTAGCAGCAGCAGCAGCAGGACTGTGCCAGACTGCTTGTGCTCAGCGCCGCCAGAAGCTGGAGGTAGCGGGACAGAGCGGAACTGCGCCGCTATTGTCTAATTTTAGAAGACAAGCAGCAGGATAGCAGTCCTTTCAATTGACTTTTCCTTTAGGACAGTTGCTGCTGCCAAGTCGCTTCAGTCGTGCCCGACTCTGTGCGACCCCATAGACGGCAGCCCACCAGGCTCCCCCGTCCCTGGGATTCTCCAGGCAAGAACACTGGAGCGGGTTGCCATTTCCTTCTCCAACGCATGAAAGTGAAAAGGGAAAGTGAAGTCGCTCAGTCGTGTCCGATTCGTAGCGACCCCATGGACTGCAGCCTACCAGGCTCCTCTGCTCATGGGGTTTTCCAGGCAAGAGTACTGGAGTGGGGTGCCATCGCCTTCTGCAGTTAAACACAGTTAAAAACCTTCTCTCTAGTGAACTCTGGTATTTTGGCCACCTGATGCGAAGAGGTGATTCATTTGAAAAGATCCCAATGCTGGGAAAGATTGAGGGCAGGAGGAGAAGGGGACGACAGAGGATGAGATGGTTGGATGGCATCACTGACTCAATGGACATGAGTTAGAGTAGACTCCAGGAGTTGGTGTTGGACAGGGAGGCCTGGTGTGCTGCGGTTCATGGGTCGCAAAGGGCTGAACACGACTGAGCAACTGAACTGAACTGAACTGAACTAGTGATCAATCAACAGATGTGTATCGAATACATATTGTGCATGAAACTGTCTGCCTGTGATAACTTCGTGTCTGTGACCAGGACCTCTCCCCTGAAGCCTGGGTTTCTGTCTCACGACCTATGCAATTTAGATATCTAACAGGCCTGTCAAACACGGAGGGCCTGACTCCCCCCAAAGTCATGTCTCCATCACTGCCAACCCCAGCTCCGTCCTCCACACGCTCAGGAAAAAACGTGGAGAGTCATCCTTGCCTTCCGGCTTCCTTTCACGCCTCACATCCAATCCATCATAAATCCCGGTGGATCTAAATGAGTGTAAAGTCCTGGGTGAGATTCCAACGTGGAAAAGGGCATCAGGGAGGAACTCATAAAGCCTGAATACAGCATTTGGGTTTGTTGTTGTTTAGTCACTAAGTCACCTGCAGCCCTTCAGGCTCTGCTGTCCATGGGATTTCCGGGGCGAGAATATTGGAGTGGGTTGCCATGCCCTCCTCCAGGGGATCTTCCTGACCCAGGGATCAAACCGAGGTCTCCTGCACTGCAGACAGACCTTTACCATCTGAGCCACCAGCGAGAGAATGCCATCAAATTAGCCGAGGGCCACTCACCTGGCTTTCTCTGGGGGTGGGGACTTGTCACCTTATCCGTACCTCACAGTTTAATTCCTCCGAGGAAACTGATAACCTCAAGTCAGTTCAGTCTTTTCAATTCTGTCACGTAATCTATCTTTCACAAACACATAATATTGTGAAGTTACTCTGCCTGAAGAGCAAAGTTCTCTGGTCCTAGAAAAATATCCAAAGTTTGGCTTTTTAAAAGATTTTACATAACTCTTTATATTCTATTCAAAATGAAAATGTATTTTTATTTAATATGGAACACACTGATCTGAATTAAAGATAAGAACTTTAATCTTTGAAAAGCAAGAAGTCACTAGAGACAGGTTGGGGTAGAGAGAGGGAGGTCAGCAAAAGCTCTGAAAGATGAAAATGAAAGAATTGTAGGATCACCTGTATCAGTTCTATTTTGGGGGAATCGAAGTTTTACGCAACTTGAGTAAGTCTAGGAATCCCTTGCTGCTGGGATCAGGCAGGTGGTTTGCTGGCACTGGATTCTCTTTTCTTGGCTGAAGACGGGGAGAGGCAGAGTGTTGTTTGCAGGGAGAGTTTGTGAAACCTCACTCCTGTTCTTTGCAACTCCCCCGCACGCCTGTGCCTTTGAACTTTCCCTGGAGCTGTAAATAGCTGGAGTTGTTGCAAACAATTGTAAGCACTGAGAACCTTAAAACTGTCCAGTGCTTTTGCTGGCAGAAGCTCTCCCCTATTGTAGTGGGATGTGTTCAAAGTGTAAGGTGGGCAAAAAAGGTGGGCTTCCCACGCTTGAACCCTCCATCTGGGAATGTGCTCGAGATGCCAAGACCGAAAAGGGCAGCAGAGTGGGGCGTGTGATGGCAAAGACAAACACAGCTTTGTCGTCCCGAGGCTGCTGCCACCATGACGCGACAAGACGGTGAAGGTGATATTTCATCCACTGTTGCGGTGCGTCCTCTCCTTACCTGACCTCTGAAATGGAGCCATCGGCTTTGAAAAGCCCGGTGTCTAAAATTAATATTCTTCCCCATCTGACTAAGAAGGCAACAGCTGAGCAACATGAGCTCAAGGACCATCTGAGTTTAAACAGGGGCTCAAAGTGGCATTCGAGAGAGAGGCTACTTCCTCCCGGAGTGGACACTTGTCTCTTCAGAAGACTTACTCTGACCGCAAGGCAAGACCTTTGCCGGGGGCTGAGCAGTCGTTCTGAACTCTGCGAACTCTCCTTTATCTACTGGAACTTGTGCTCGACGCTTGGAGTGGTCTGGACCCCAGCATGTCCTCTTATAAATGGTAATAACTCTATTTTCTTTCTTTCTTTCTATGTTGTCCTACATAGCAAGTTTTATCAAACTCCAGGCACAGCTTAACGTTTAATAGTTCTCTGCAAAATTTTTATATCTTGGACCCAAGCTTTTGCTTCAGTGTGTTAATGTTTATGTGGCTTCCTGAGCCAACTTGAGCACCTTCTACAATGATGTATTAGATTTTCGTTATAGTTTGTCTTAGATGTAGCTGTGAAATCCTTATTATAATAACAGATTTTTTTCAGGGCAGCTTGTAAGAACACTAATGATGGTCTGTAGTATATCTCGCAGAGCTCTGGTTGATCCTGTTCACATTTTAGTGTGAATAAGTTTATGGTCTTTCTACGGTTCAGTAGAATTATGTAGAGCATTGGCTTTTAAATAATTTAGAATTTCAAGGTATCATTTTATTATACTAGGGGAGTTGAGAAAATGAAAGATGAAGTTTTGTGGGGATAATTACAGATGATTTCAAATTGAGAAAAAGCAGGAAGAAGCAGTTTACAGAAAACCTCCAACAGGGGCCTCCGGAGGGAACCAGTCACAAGCTCGCATCAGCCTCCCCGAAATGGTCAGGCGATGCGTGGATACAGACATCCACGCATGCGTGGGGCTTTAGTATCAGAGCAGTAATGAGCCTATTACTTCGTTTGTAGGGAAAGTGTATCTAGGGTGTGAAATCTTCTGTGCTCAGCTGCTAATGACGCAGAGAAAGGTGTCTGGGAATCTCATCTATGTGATAGGACTGTTAGGAAGCCAAATTCTTTTTAAAATAAACATTTTAAGACGTAGGCAGTGAAAGGCTCTGAAAATGGCACGTTTGGTGAGAACAATACCCCGAGGGGGCAGAATTCCCCGGGGGAGCCCAGGGGGCCCCTTCCTCACACAGCATGCCCTTCCCATGTCCTTGCCCGGGGCCGGAGGGGCAAGGCCAGCAAGCCGGTTAAACCCGAAGAGTCTGTCTCCTTAAACTGGCCGCTTAGCCTAGGTCTTCTTTGAGGCAATGAGGGGACAATCAGTCCCCCCATGACGCTCAGGGTTGCTTCTCACTATTTGCTTTTGTAGGAAAAAGAAGGGAGAGAAAGCTTTTTCCTTTCAAAGTTCCAACATGTGAGACTCAAGGTTAATATTTGCATTTCTCATCCTCATTTGGGGCCCTTTCTCTAGTTAAAATAGAAGCAACCTCAAACTTCCCACTGTACATTTTCCCAAAGAGTCAAACGTGTGTCTCGGTGATGGGAGCTGTTTCTCCCTCTTGCAGTGGAGAGAAGAGTCACGCTGACTGTGTCCTCATTTACAAATCAGAGACCGAGGGGGACAGAGACCACACTCCAGACACGGACTTCCTCGGATTCCCCACCAAGATGCTAACAGTGAAGAGGCTGGGAGGAAGCAACGCGTGTTACCGCAGTGACCAGCTGGAGAAGATGGCCTTTTTCCAGTGCATGGAGGAGGTGGAGAAGTGCTTTCTGGAAGAAAGTTCCGGTGAACAAGATTCGAGATCTGGAAAGAACCAGGTGAGCAACGCCTGTGCCCATCTGTCAGGCGGTGTTCAGATTCTGTGTTGTCATCGCCGGTGTAGAGTTAAGGACGCTCTAGGAGCCGGCAAACCCGCGCTTCGCTACCGGGAGGTTTCCTCCAGGTGGGCGCGGTCGCCACTGGGCAGCCTTTGAATGAGCAGCTCTCCCAGTGGGCGCCACCACGGTCTGGCGTGCGGCTTAGAGGTCATGGGGGTCGGGTGGAAGCGCGGTTTCTTAGGAGCAGTGGTTTGGGCATGCAATCTGGGGAAGCGCGGGGGCCACAGCTGCTCTGCACACGTTTCCCTCAGGACCCCGAGGTCCCCACGGAGTAGGGGTCAGGGCTGTCGACAGTGGCCGCTGGGGTCGGGGACAGGCTCTTGGCGGCGGCAGGCCCCATCCTGGCAGCCGGCTCTTCGGGAGGTCCCTCGCCAAGCGTGGGGGCTGCCGCTCTGAGCAGTGGACGCGCCTGCATGCCAAGCACCCAGCACCGGCTCCGTCATGGTGAGGGGTGTCCACGGGTGTGGACTGGCGGGCTCTGTCCCCTGCTCGGCCCCCTGGGTCCCCTCCCCCTCCCTCCCGCCCAGAGAGGCCTCACCTGTGATTGATGGAACTTGTTTGTCGCCCTGCCCCGGACGCCCTCCTCAAGGTCAGGACCTCGTGCCACCCACCTCGCCTGCTCTCCTGCTCAGGGTACCGAACAGGCACCGAGAATGTTTGCAGAGCAAACAGGTCTGTTTAAGTGCGCCCCGCGTTCCCCTGGAGGGCCAGGGATCATTATTTCTAATAACCAGAGCGAGCTTGGGAAACATTCCTCTTTGTCCTTCCCCGGGGGGCTCAGACAGTAAAGCGTCTGCCTGCAATGTGGGAGACCCGGGTTCCATCCCTGGGTCAGGAAGATCCCCTGGGGGAGGGCTTGGCGACCCACTCCAGGGTTCTCGCCTGGAGAATCCCATGGACAGAGGAGCCTGGGAGGCTGCAGGCACGGAGCGGCTTTACTTTCACTCTCCTCTTTGTCCAGCTTCTGTTCCGAAAATCCCTGTCCCGGTAGGAAGGGCATTTCTAACGGTGCAACAGACAGTGGAACACAGCTATTAGGTATGAAGCGGGGAGGAGTCTCTTCACTGTGAGTACAGAGAGATAGACCTTGCTGGATAGGGGTAATGAGTCAGGCTGAAGCGTGGTGTTTGGAGACCGACCTCCCCTGTGAGCTAACATCTTGTCCTGCACACACCAAGAAGACACTTCCTCAGCAAAACTGAAGTCAGAGCCGAGGACTTCCTCGTTGGGGCTGCTGCAGTGCAAACGAATAATCAGAAGAGTTTCCTTTTCTGTTCATTAATTTCTGTGGAACAGGGGAGATGAAGTATTCTTATAGGCTAACTTTGAAATAACCAATGATTTGTAATAGTTTCTATGAGTTTGATTAGGTTTCCAGGACGAT
The DNA here is from genome assembly GCF_016772045.2 of Ovis aries. NCBI lineage: Eukaryota > Metazoa > Chordata > Mammalia > Artiodactyla > Bovidae > Ovis > Ovis aries. The sequence continues at coordinate 49,982,398 of NC_056073.1, forward strand.
TTTTCGCCAAGTTCTGTGATACAAGTTTTGCAAGTAGGCAAGATGGTGCTAGGTGGAAACACGAAGATTTTCAGGAAGAACTGTTTCGGTGATGATCTGCTCCAGAAAAATTAAGTGACTGTGAAGTGAAACACTTTAGGATACCTCCGAGGGAACGCCTGAGGATGCTGGCCCTGTGGTCCTAAGAGAAGGTCCTGTGCGATGGGTCTGATGTCCGGTGGCGCCTGCGCCCGGTGCTCACGGCCGCGCGGAAGGTGGGGAGGAATGGCCGCGTGTCCCATTCAGTTTCTTGCCGAGTGGCTCAGGGCCCAGAGGTGTCGGCAGTAAATTTCCCCATCTCTCTCTCTCGCCCGGCGGGGGACGGACGGGCTGGGCCGGGAGGCACAGAGCCCTTCTCCTGTCCATGTCTGCCAAGGCCACAGTCCCCGAGCCCTTGCTGGCCCGGTGAGCGGGCGCCCAGGCGGCCAGCAGGCCTTGGCAGGGGTGGGCGGAGAGGGCCTTCCAGCGGCTCGGATGTCGTCAGGAATGCAGACTTGCTAGGCTGACAGGTCTCCACCTCCTGCTGGGGCCACAGGAAATCTTCACAATCCCGGGCCTTTCTCTCCAGGGACCATGAAAACATGCCTGCCATGACTCTCTCCACCTCTCCTCCGTCTCTTCATCCCTTCTCTCTTTAAGAAGATTAGCACAGCTAAGCATAGAAGGAACCCTCACTGCGCTGCCCTGAGGGGAACTTACTCTGCATTGCAGGCGATCTGGTGGCAGGCAAACTGCGCGGAAGGCCTGAAGCACACGTTCTTTCTAGAAGACTCTTTTCTCTCCTAACAAGAGCAAATTGTCTGTGCATTCCACAACTTCCATCTATCGAGGCAGTTCAGTGTGGCTCAGATTCTTCCTTTCCTGCTCTTACCCAGGTTTCTCTTCTGCTTCTGACCGTACTTTTTGCCTCTCTTCCTTCGCTTCCTCTGATTTATTTTTTGAATTGATACAACACCACGGATTCCACTTTCCTACTGTGTCTTGTTCCTTGTGTTTTCCAGCTTCCCTTTTGATTCTGGTTTTGAAAGGCTTTTCTTGTGTTCTCTTATCGTCTACGTACTGTTGGAAACCACCTAAGAAGTGTAGACTTTTAGAAGCTTGTGGCAGATACCCTGGGCTTCCCAGGTGGCACGTGTGGCAGAGAACCTGCCTGCTAATGCAGAAGACGTTAGGAGACGTGGGTTCAGGCTCTGGGGCGGGAAGATTCCCTGCAGGAGGGCGCAGCTCTCCTGCAGGCGGGCACAGCTCTGGACTGGGTCCCTGAACGCACTCCAGTATTCTTGCCTGGAGAATTCCATGGACAGAGGAGCCTGGAGGGCTATGATCCATGGGGTCGCAGGGTTAGACATGACTGAAGCGACTTAGCACAGAGCAGATAGACTACAATAAACCAGATGGAAAGCCACACAATATGGTGTTGAAACAGAGTGGAACTTAAATAATGAACGTGGCATATGTGAGCGATGGTTTCATAGCTACTGTGTGTGTCATTAACTCAGAGTGATAACGACTCTCATAACTGTAATTAGCGTTCCTTTTACACAATCAAATCCAGGTTTTCCTCTTGTCAGTTCTCTGTGACCCGTATAAATAACCGCCATGCTGTATTCCCCTCAGATCTGACTTGCTGTTTGACGCACGTGCGCGCACACACACACACACACTGTTGGCCTAATGGGAGACCAAGGAGCTCCTGCTCTCAGCAGCCTGAGGCTGCTCTCCCCTGCGGTTTTCTGCCCCCTCTGCGGCCCCACTGGCTCTGCGCGCCCTGCTCTTTCTGCCCAGGCTTGTCTGTGCTCACCTCCTGTCCTCTGGTCCTCAGCCCCTGCCCCCCCAACAGGCAGGGTCCCGGGGGAGGAAGGGACCATGCGGAGGTGGGGGTCACAGCTCCCGGAATGCTGAACCACCGGGCACAAATGTGCAAAGACCAAACAGAACGAACTGTTCGTGATCAGTCTGTGAGCAGGCGAGGCTGAGCCGGGACCAAGCTCGGGTCTCCCTGTCGCGATGGCAGTCGGTGCGTTTACGTGCAGGCCCTTCCTGCCTCGCGCGGTGAAATTGTACCATCAGCGGTGGTCACCGTGATTATAACTTAGATCTCAAAATAACGTAGCTGCGGGCGCAGGGTTTGTGATGTTTAAAGCCGTGCGTGCCCCTCCCGCCCACCCCGAGTCCCTTGCCCGCGTGGGCAGGAGAAGGCTCCCTGGCGGCGGCCCCGTTTCCCGGGTGCGAATCGTCCTTGAGCGGAGACGAGCGCGCTCTCCATAGCGCCACCTGCCGCCAGCCGGCCTCCCTCCCTGCACCTGTTGCCGTCTGCCGCCCGGCCGTCATATTTTCCCTTTTAAAGAGGCAGATTAGCCGTTGATGGTGCAACTGGAACCGTCACCGCGGGGTCCTGCAGACCCCACCACTCAGCACCGCCTCCTGCCTGGAGCAGAGTTCTGCCTGGAAACGTACTCGCGCAGGGTCAGGGCGGGAAGGCCAGGATGGACGTGTCACTCAGAAGAAAAGGCATCTGGATCGCAGGTAGCCTGTGCCTTCTCTCGTCTCCCGTCCTCTGGCGTGTGCTCCGGTCCGTGATGGCCCGCGGAGGTCACCGACAGGCGCCTGCTCTTGAGGACACCCAGGTAGTAATGTGGCTGCTGTCCTAGCTGACTGTTTCTGGCCGGGGAGCGGGCTCGCCCCAGCAGACGGAATGTGTGTCCTGCCTCGTCCTCCCCTGGGATGGCCACCCTGCGGGGGCTGGGATCAGGAGAGGTAGGCAGCCCTTGTCAACATCTCCAACTCTCCACCAACTTTCGGGGAACCTGGAGGCAGTCATTCCTGACATGTATGAAAGCTGGCGTTCTATTTTTGTCTGTGAGAGCTAAAAATAATGTCAGCATCTCCTCTTCTCCTTCTTATGTAACCGAGGGAGGTAAAATGGCACCAAGGCACAGCGTCCTTTCCCCTCCTTAAGAAGTGTCTGCAGAAGAGTGGCCACCTCTTCTGAGCAAGCTCGCGAGCACAGATGGCCTCCGTGCCTTTCCTTGGAACCTCTGCCCCTCCCTGCCTTTCCTGGGATGCCACAGCTGCTCTCAGAATGGGCTTCAGTCAGGAAAACAGGAGAATTTTGAAGGAAGAGAAAGAATTCAGATTCTAAAGACTTTAGCGCTTCCCGAGAGAGTATTGTATCTGGGAAATCAGTTCTTTCCACTTATTTCTTTCATCAATTAGCATAGAATGAGTTACCTTTAGGCCGATGGAGGCAGTTTAGCAAATACTCCAGGAGGTGTTCTGCGTTGCTTTTCCTACAGGAAGTGGTTGTCAGCAGAGCTGCTTATCACCATGTCCCCCGCTGCAGGGACGTCTGGCTTTTTTCTGCATAGTCAAGCCCCTTCCTTGAATTCTACTGTCCCAGATGCACTCTGTACTTGTGGGTATTGCAGGTGGTTCTGTGCTTTGTGCATGAAAACAGTAAGATTTTCTTCACCTCTCCCAGAGAATTAATTTTTGCCTCTTTGGATTTGGCCCCCATTGAAAATGTATGAATTTGTGGTTAAAAATCTCTCCCGGGCAGTTGGCTGACATGTGTCTATGCCTGCATGTAGATTTCTGTCTTTTTCAACAAGAAGCCGCCAGCTCCGCATCCGTGGTGCTCGGAGAACCCAGAACCCGAGGCGCCAGATCCCCACGGTGGCCCCGCGCCTCTCCGAGGAGCCGACACGGGGAGCGCCCCTCTCACTGCTGCCCAAGCCCGAATCTTTTTGGCTGTTGCACACACGCCTCCGGGGGAGTTGGCTGATATGCGCCTATGCCTGCAATAGATTTCTGTCTATGGGGGACCCGTGGTAAAGAATAGGCCCCTCCCCTGGCTCTGAGAGGTGGCCCCCAGGTGTGTCCCGAAGGAGGGGCCGGCAGGGAGCTGAGCTCATCAGGAGTGCTCTGGGGTGTATCTTTTATAAAACATTGCTATAACTTTCTAAAGAAAGTAAAGAAAATGTTTCTTAAGTCAGATTTTACAATATACCCTCTTCTCTTTTCCATTGTGAATGGTTATTTGGAAATGTGGGCGACCTCTTGTCTGAAAAGTGTCTGCAAGAGCAGTCTTAGGAACTCCCTTCTCAGGGTGTCAGAGAATACTATCTGGGCGTCGGTCTTCACTGAAGACAGAAAGCAATGGAAAGGTCTCCCAGCACTCGGGGAGCAGAGCTCTGCTCGCGTGGGGTTCTGAGAGCCCCAGTTTATGTCTGCGTCATTTTAGCTTCTCAGAATAATTAAAGCTGCGATAGTTTTATGTCATTTGGTGTGATAGGAAAAAAAATGTCCTGTTTTCTCTCTCTAAAAGTTAAATCAGAGTAGTAAAATACACAAACACTGCAAATCAAGCCTGTGTTCCTAAGTTAGAAAATGATCAGCATATTGATAATGAATTCCTAGATACAATTGACCAAACTGTGTCCTGATCCACTTACCTAAGACATGACGACTGTAAAGAGCACCTTTGTCTGTCAGGGTTTCCCAGACCAATTTTTCTCACACCCCCTTCCTGATTTTTGCTGCACCTACACATTGCTTTTACTTCTATTAGTTAATATATCTTCACATATCAAGTCATTAAAAGTGTTTAGCAAAGTAAGAATAGAGTGGAATCATGGTTTCGACGTGTTTATTCTAGATGTTAAAATACACAATGACACACATAAATACATTTTAAAAATGGTTTCTTGGTTTACAACCCCCAAATCACCCCAAGCTTCTAGTAAAGAGGTGACTTCATGTCACCATTGGACATTGGCCTCAGGGGGCTGTGTCCTAGTCTTCCGCCTGGGCCATTGGGTGCTTCGGGCTTTATTTTGAAATTTCTGCTCAAAACACAGCAATGATAACAAAGACAGGGGGTGATAAGCAGACAGTGGTGGAGAGCAAAGAGGCCCAAAGTCTCCCCCTGAACGCAGATGCACAGGAAACTTTGACAGGTCAGGCTCACCTGGCGCCCCTCACTGGTTCTCCCCGCTGTCACTGAGGTCCCAGCAGAGAGTGGGGCCGAGGTGGGCACGTGTGTGCAGGTGCTGGGGTTGCCCTAGACGTGCACTCAGGGAGGGGGAGCGGGGACCCCGACGGCTGCATCGCCGGGCAGGAGGCCTCAGAGGGTGAGGCGGGGGGCGTGATCCTCTGCCCCCTGCCACCCCAGGGCCTGCTGCAGGGTGGTAGACCCCCGGCATCTTCAGCTGTGTGTAACTGCACGCTCAGTCACAGCTTTGGTCAGGGAGAAGCACGGGCTGGTTAGTCCCCTGATGGTGCAGAAGCGACAGACCCAGCCCAGGCCTGCCCTGCGAGCGTGGCTCTGGATTCGTCCACCCGGGGTCCCAGGGAGCGCAGGTTACTGTGGCATTTCCGTGATGGTTGGGGGCTCAGGGGGCTGGGAAGCACAGACCTTGGAGGTCAGCTGCTCCAGGTCTTTCTCTGAGGGCAGCCTTCTTCACAAGTGGCTGGGCAGCCCTTGGCAAGGTCGCTACCAAGTTCCAGCTGGCCGTTCCCATACGGACGCGGCCAGCAGCCGTGAGGCAGGCCCTGGGTCAGCGGGAGAGGTCTCGCAGGCCCCTCGCAGGGTGGCTGACCTGTCCCGGACCCTGGCCTCTGGCTTTGGTGCCACCTCGTCCTGACTCCCCTGTTCTTTAGGCTCCTGCACTGGGAACGACGCCCCAGGCCTTGAGCTGGGAGCTGGGAGCCTGAGCAACAAGGCTGGGGTCGTGATGAGCAGGCCGACGCTCCATTCTGTGACCAGGTGTGAGGAAGTTTTAGAAAGAGGCAGAGAGCAGACTGGCCGTGAGGGGTGTGTGAGCCCAGCCTCTGGTTTGTCTAGTAGACCTTCAGCTGGTAGGCTTTGCCTTCCAAACGTGAGCAGTGAGCGCGGACGCCACCCTCCCTGTTTCTGTGCTTTGTGTACCATCTAGGGCTTAGCCAATGAGATGGTCGGTGCACGGTGAGTGCAGAGGAAGAAGCGAGCCGGGCACTCAGGCAAGAAAAGGAAATGTGTTAGAGGGAAACGAGAGGGTGCCTGGCCCTTAAGGAGAACCCGTGTCCTCCCTTTCTGGCAGGGTCTTCCTTATACCCACCAGTGAAAAGTTCCCAGAAGGGGTGGTCATGTAGTCGGAGGTCTGGAATCTGGTGGTCTCGCAGCTTTAGACGGTAGGCGCCAGTGAGAAAACAGAACGTCATTTGGGCAGTTTGTTCAGTCTCAAGGATCGCTGTGGTTTTTATTCTTTGTTTGCGAGGTCAGCATCATGAGCCATCTCATCAGTGAGCCCCCACGTGGGCTGTATTAGTTGGATGGCATCACCGACTCAATGGACATGAACTTGGGCACACTCCAGGAGGCACTGAGGGGCCAGGGAGCCTGGTGTGCTGCGGTCCATCTGGTCACAAAGAGTCAGACATGACAGAGCTCCCGGACAGAGCAGAACAGAGGGCTTAAAGTTAAGGTGGGGCCAAGGATGGAGATTAGCTGTGAAGACAAGGTTTTAGTTCCTGAATGCATTTTTTTCCTGCATCCCAGAGAAATGGCTCTCCCTTTGGAACAGCGCATATGCTGTATGATGGTGCGGCCCTTCCAGCCGCGCGATTCCAAGCCCAGCTCTGACCTGTTTGGCGTTGGCAGTGCGCAGATGGGCCAGGCAGTTGACTGCGGACACCTGACCAGCAGACAATGGGCCCTGGCAGGGGCCGCTCCGCCCGGGGCCTGGCCCGGGGCGCCTGTCAGTTCCGGGCCACGCCCAGCTTGGGTGTCTTTGAGGCCAGCACTTATACAGTTTGCAGGATGGTTCCCTGATCTGAGAGGGGTTGGAGCTCCCTCAAGCACCAGGGGGGAGCAGCAGGAGGCGTAAGCTCTCAGAGCCTGTGCAGGCCCAGACTCCCAAGTCTCTCAGGCGCCTTGGGTTCTCAGGAGAGGGCTCAGAAGATGCTCAACATGATGACCATCTGGCCCCAACCCTAAGGAGGGGGTGTTCCCAAAGGGCCCAGAGAAAGCAAGGCTGGAGCCGGCCAAGGGCACCCGTGATGAGTCTGTGCCGACCAGCTCCGTCTGTCCTGGGACCAAGCAGTTCTCACAGTGATGTCCCTGGGCCCCCCGGGGGACCCTAAGACTCTTTTGGAAGTCTGCATGGTCAGAACAGTTTTCTCTTCTGCTGTAAATTTTTGCCTCTTCCGTTGCTTCGACACTTGCGCCAATGCCATCAAGGCAGTGATGAGTAAGACTGCTGGCACCTCCGCACGAAATCAGGCCACGGCACCAGCGTGTCCTAGCAACCGTGGCATGTTTCCCCGCCAGACACCCAGACACAACAGAAAGCTTTAGTTTCTGTTTTCCAAAGAGCCAGGCTCCTTAAGAATGTACTTGGTGAAGCGGGAATCAAAATGCATCTGATTACCTGGGCAGAGCTGAAGTATTCACTTAAATAATCACTCTGTGCCTGAACTCTATGCTAATCTGCTCAGTGAAGAATCTCTGAGCACCCGCTGAGTGAAGCGGAGGCAGAGTTTGGTGAAACGGGGTCGTTTATTTAAAGGGCTCACAGAGCCTGCAGCTCCGCACGCTTACACAGAAGGGCTCATGATGGGGTCTTCCTGTAGAACCTTCGAGGGCTTCTAGTTGTTTCAAAATTTAAGAATGGATGATGGCACGAGTAAGGTCTTGTCTCTTCCCCACCTTCTAGGATGAGCATGATGAGTTGACAGGATAATAGAAGCAAGTTTCTACGTTCGTAAGGCTAGGTTTGTATTTTACCCTTGGCTGCCTGATGTGCAAAGCCTACTCACTGGAAAAGACCCTGATGCTGGGAGAGACTGAGGGCAGGATGAGAGGGGGGCAACCCAGGATGAGATGGTTGGATGGCATCACTGCCTCAGGGGACCTTGTGGGCACCACTGCGATCAGCTTGAAGGGCGACAGTTGTCATCAGCAGCATTTGTGCCGTGTGTCCTGTGTTCCAGGCACCATGCTCAGCTCTTCGTCCCAGTTAATCTGTACAGTGGTCCTGTGAAGCTGTGTGATTGCTCTGTTTTGTAGATGAGTAACCCGAGGGTTAGTGAGGCCAGTCACCCAAAGCTATGCAGCTGTGTGCCACGATACTCCATCTGGATGGGTTAGATAGCCCCGCACGTGAGACAGGCAGCGGCCCCACACGTGAGACGTGACACAGGCGGCCCCACCCGAGAGACAGGCGGCGGCCCTGTGCGAGAAACAGGCAGCAGCCCCGCACGCGGGACAGGCGGCGGCCCCGCACGTGAGACGTGACACAGGCGGCCCCGCATGCGAGAACAGGCGGCGGCCCTGCGTGCGAAACAGGCAGCGGCCCCGCACGTGAGACGTGAGACAGGCGGCGGCCCCGCACGCGAGAACAGGCGGCGGCCCTGCGTGCGAAACAGGCGGCGGCCCCGCACGTGAGACGTGAGACAGGCGGCGGCCCCGCGCGCGAGACGTGAGACAGGCGGCGGCCCCGCACGTGAGACGTGGGACAGGCGGCGGCCCCGCACGCGAGACGTGAGACAGGCGGCGGCCCTGCGTGCGAAACAGGCGGCGGCCCCGCACGTGAGACGTGGGACAGGCGGCGGCCCCGCGCGCGAGACGTGGGACAGGCGGCGGCCCCGCACGCGAGACGTGAGACAGGCGGCGGCCCCGCACGTGAGACGTGGGACAGGCGGCGGCCCCGCGCGCGGGACAGGCGGCGGGGCTTATTTGGAGGCCATTTGTTGTTGCTGTTGAGTCGCTAAGTCGTGTCCAGCCATTTCACTGGAATTTAACTTGCAGACCATTTAACTGGAGTTTAGTTTCCAGAAATCAAACATTAAGTATTCGAAAACCACCTCTGATGAATTTTCTAAGGACAGCTTCTATTTTCTCCACGTTATCTGATGAGCGTCTCGCCTTTGCTGTGCTGGTCAGTTGCTCTACTCCCTGATGCAAATACAGCCAGAAGGGCAGACGGATTAAAAGAAAGGGCCCGTGTCTCTTTCTCAGCAAATTGAGGCTCTTTTCTGGGACTGATGTAACAGTGACCTCCTGTGGGAAGAAGCTGCAAAAGTTACTGCAGTCCTGCCGTGAGGTCAGAGCACTTTTGGCTTCTCCTTCCAACGGGGTTTTAAAACTTGTTTACATAATTCATTAGTTGAAGTGTCGCTGATTCGCAGCACCACATCGGCTTCAGGTGCGCAACATAGGGATCCAGCATCTTCGTGTTTCCGTTTAAAGTCGTCACAGGGTCGTGGCTCTGTCCCCCTCTGCCGTACGATACGCCCTACTGCTGGTCGGTTTTATACCCCGTGGTTTGCCTCTGTTAACCCCGCCGCCCGCCCTTCTCGCTCCCCTTTCACAGCCACTAGTTTGCTCTCTACGTCTAGGAGTCTTTCCGTTTTGCTTGCACATTCGTCCATATGATTTTTTAGGTCCTACGTGTAAGTGATATCCCACAGCACGTCGCTAAGCATGGTGCTGTCTAGGTTTGTTCTTTTAATGATATTTACATGTCGTTTTACATGACATTATTTCATTCTTTTTTTTAAGGCTGAGTAATAGTCCACTGTATAAACACACACACACGACATCTTTACCCGCTTGTCTGTTGATGGGCTCTTCCCTTACCTCCATATCCTGGCTGTTAGAGGCTGTGCTGCAGTGAAGGCTGGACTGCGTGTCTTTCTGGGTTTGTGTTTCCGTTTTCTTTGGATATATATCCAGGAGTGGGAGTGCAAGGTTGTCCGGTGCTATATTTTTAGTTTTCTGAGAAACCTCCACGCTCTTTCCCACAGAGGCTGCACCTTCCAGTTGCTGAAACCAGCGTCTTGAGGCTGCCGTCCGCCGGTTCTCAGCCGCTGATTCCTGGGCAGAGGAGAAGCCAGGAGACAAAACATTGGAACTAATGATTTTCTCAAACGTGTAATAAGGCTGTAAAATTATAAGCTAAATGCCGTGTGTCAGCGTACCTAAGATACTTAACTTCTTTGTTGTATAATACATAGCAGTTTTTATAGTCTGTAGTTTATTAACTGTAGTCATAAGTCCGGACTCTTGAATGGATTTGACTTCCCACTGTCTTTAGATGGTGGGCGATAGACAGGGAAGGTGGATAATCCAGGGACCAGCTTGTTCAGCTTTTATCGTGGTGTTCGGTATTTCTGCAGGTGTTTTTACACACATTGTACTTAGTGAGAAAATACGAGGTGAGCCGTGGTTGCTGTGCGCACAGATTAGTGTGAGACCGCAAGCGTGGATTTCACGTCCCCTGCGCTGCCTCTGTGACACTGAGTGTATTACCCAGCCTCTCACCGGCTTCCTCATCTGGGGTCAAGAGTCCCGACCCCACAGGCTTGCTGTTGTCTAAAGCAGGCTACGCAGAGCTTGCTGTGGAGAGAGGCTCAAAGACCACAGGTGGGTGTGCGTGGCGCTGGCCTCCCCGCCGTGGTCTGACTGCTCTCCTGCCGAGACCCCCACCGGCCACCTTCCCGAGGGACTCTCCTCTCCTCTCTTGCCGCCCGGAATCTCCTTCCCAGTTTCCTGGGGACTGGGTTGGAGGCCTTTCACTGCATGTTGCCTCACCCTCTCTCTTCTCCTGGGCCCTTGGGGGTCCATCTGTGCTCAGGGCCAGATTCACACCCCACCGCGGTTGGTTCTAATCCACCCTCCCGCATCGCCCTTCCGGGGCGCCGTGCGTGCCCTGTGCCGCGTGTGCGGGCAGCTCTGATGCCCTTTCTGGTAACTACCTTGGGTGTGGCCTCTGCCCCTGAGACGCTGGGGCTTCCCCGTGGGGAGCCTGCTCTATCTCGTCGTATCTTTCACGGCACTTGTGTCGCGCGGGTCCAGTCTGTTTGTGTTCTAGTTATTCCTAACACGGTTTAGGGACTGTTTCATGCTTTAAACCTTAGAAGTTAGGATAATTATTAGCACACTTATTTCAACTATTCAGACAAAGTCATGGGCAGGGCCAACCTCCAAAGGGCAGGATGTCGGGAATAATATTGGTGGGAAAATTTCCCCGAGTCCCACGAGGGTGCTCGAGTGTGTTTTACTCATCTTGATGTGGGCAGGGTTGGCCTTGGGAGTCAGCGTGATCTGACGCACACAAGCGTGCTTCACTGACACACAGATCAGAGCGTCGCCCTGCTTACCTGCTGCCTCCTTCTCTCAAGTCGACGTTTGTCTACCAGCCTGCATTCTGGAACGGCTCTCACAAAATCCAGGGAGCATTGCTTACCGTCATGGCCAGGAGGCATTGTATAGACTCCAAATCCTCTTTTGAGATTAATTTTTCCAAGAAAGAATAAGTTTATTTGAACATGGTTTTTATTTATTTCTCTAAGGTATTCTGATCTTTGACAGTCATTGTTTTCTGTGTGATGAAGACGGTCATTCACCACAAACCAGAATCTTGTTACTGAAAGGGCGGTCCATGGCTTGCCAGCGTCGCCTGCAGCTGATTAGAGGTGCAGACGGTCAGGTCAAGAATCTGCTGTTTAACAAGGTCCATTGGTGACTCCTGTGCGCATCGAAGGGTAAAAAGCAGTAGAATATTCGGTACCTCCTGCAGTTGAAGGATGAAGGGTTCATTCATGTTTACTGTGAAAAAGCTCCTGACAGGAAAACAGTTGTTACCACGGTTGTGAATACGCGCTTGCATATTACAGGCGTGTGAAACCATTAGTCGCTCAGTCATGTCCGTCTCTCTGCGACCCCATGGACTGCAGCCCGCCAGGCTCTGCTGTCCGTGGAATTCTCTGGGCAAGAATACTGGAATGGGTTGCCATTCCCTTCTCCAGGGGATCTTCCTGACCCAGGGATCGAACCTGGGTCTTCCTCACTACAGGCAGATTCTTTACCATCTGAGCCGCTAGGGATGGCCTTCATTATATACATACGCACACACACATCCAGAATGCTTGTGTGCAGTGTGTACATGTATGTATGCATGTGGGTGTGTGTGTTTCGTGTGTACATCTTTGCAGGGGTTTGTCAGGCAATTTCTTGGGAACCAGACAATATCCTTTCTTGAACATTTTAAGAACATATTTTCCTTGATAAAATAAATAGGTCTAAAATAAATAGTCCTTTCCATGAGATTTCTCAGGCTGACAAAATACAAAACTTGTACTAGGGCCAGTTAGATGAGCTGGGGGGAGGGACATGTGAGGTGCTGGGTGTGGCCTGCCTCCCCCGTGAGGTCCCTGGTCCTCTCCAGATGGACCCTAAGTTCCTGGCCCCTTTGAAAGGCGGGGCCCCTGAAGAGCCGCTGTGTCATGGAAATTCCTTGGTCAGCCCTTGTCCACAAGGCAGCAGGCAGTCTAACTGAGTAAAGGGGTCATCTGTGAGGCCCTTCTAGTGTGTAGGCACAGCATCTTGTTGGGGGCGGCTGGATCCAGGGCATCTACTCAGGGTGGCCCTGCTCCCGAAGCTCCTAGGGTTGGGGGGAAGGTCCCTGTGTCTCGAGCTCCTGAGTCCACCTGGGTCCTGCCCATCACATTGGACAAGTGACCTTGACTCTGAGCACGTGCGTGGCTCTCTGATATTTGCTCATCCAGGGCATGCGTGCTAAGGTGCTTAAGTCATGTTCGACTCTTTGTGACCCCATGGACTATAGCCCGCCAGACTGCTCTGTCCAAGCGATTCTCCAGGCAAGAAGCTTGGAGCACGTTGCTGCTTCCTCCTCCAGGGGATCTTCCTGACTCAGGGATTGAACCTGCTTCTCCTGCGTCTCGTGCACTGGCAGGTGGGTTCTTTATCACCAGCACCACCTGGGACGTCCCAGGGCGGCATTTCCCAAACTCCTGCAGGTGAGAATCGCCTAGTACTTGGTGGATATTCCAACCTCAGGCCCCTGAAACAGCAGCACCAGACTCCCCATGAGGGAACTTGTGCCTCTAACGCTCTCTGGGGCTTCTCAGGGACCCCACGTGCCCTATGGACCCCACCTGATTCCTGTGCAGCTGACTCTCCTTCCCTCTCGGGGCTTGCTGGCACCAGAAGACACCCACTGCCAACTGAAAAGATGATACTGTGTCTCTGCTGGGGGTTGGTTAGGCCGTAAAACATATTTGGTCCTTGAAATATTTGCTGTTTGTGTGATGTGTACTCAGCATGCATCTCTTCTAATCAAGTTAGTCTTGTGACCCCTGACGTCTCCTTATCTGTGGATTAAGGCTGAGCACACAGCACGCATGTCAGGAGCCTCTTGGTTCTGAGACATAGGTGAATGCTGGCTGATGTCATCGAGTTTCTTGCCCTCTGAGCGCTCGTTTGGTCTCTGGGGTAGCGGCTTCGTGGGGAGTAGGGAACGCTAGTTTTGGGGATGTATTTCCACTGCTGCCATAACTCACTTATCTTTGTGTAAGTTAGTTGCTGCAGTAAACATTTTGTGCTGTTAGTTGGGTAGCAAAAGAGGGTTCATGCTGATAAAATCAACAGATTAAGAATCTTAGCAGAAGGAAGATGTCACACAAGGTTTAAGGAAGAACCGGCGGTCAGGTCGCCCTGTGTCCGAGCAGGCGGGCGGGCCTGTCTCTGCGGAGAATAACAGTGAAGCAGGTCTTCCGTGAGTCGACTTGAGAGACTGAATGAAACCCAGCCTGAGTGCTCTGTGCCCTACACATGTCCACAAATAGCTGGAGAGGGCACCCGTGGACAGCGGGTCAGGGGAGGTGGCAGCGGAGGAATGTTTGGGAGGAACATCCAAGCCCAGGTGGAGAGAAGGCCTGGCTTCTGCAGCGTGAGGCCTCTGGGAGCCGACGAAGGCCGGGGCAGTCCCTGTGGCCATTCCTGCAAACCCTCCCCATTTCCAGTGTTGGGGCCTGAGTGACAGCCTCTGCTTCCCTCCCAGAGTGCCTGTCCCGCACCAACCTGGACATCAGTGGCCTCTGGGCTTCCCTCAGCATGGCCTCGACTGAAGCGACTTACCAGCAGCAGCAGCAGCAGCACGGCCTGCACAGAGCAGCAGAACCTGGGGGCGGGGCGGGGGTGCCCTCTGGAGCTGGCAGTGAACTCCGTCAAGGCCAGGACCCAGCTCAGACAGACGCTCTGGACGGGCTGGCCCCGCAGTCTGTGACCGGAGGCGCAGAGACTCACAGGCTCTGCTCAGGCCGAGTGGAAGCCTTTGCTAAATGGAAGCCCATTCCCACTGGGCTCCAGCGAGGAGGACAGAGAAGTGCAGTTTGCAGAGCCCAGCGTGCTAGCTGTCGGCCACCCCGGCGCCCGCTCTGAGGGTGACCTGGGCGTTAGTGATGCTGCCCACCTGGGGGCTGGCGCACAGGTGCGCCCAGTCTGCGCAGAAAGCGCTCAGCACCGCAGACGCGCGACACTGCGGCTCCATCTAAAAGCTCATCGTTTAGCCGAGGTTGAAATGTCAGGCTATCTGGATCAGGAGGAAAACCGGATGGGCAGTCCCAGCTTGGTTCCTGGGGCTGGAGGTTCTCCGAGCTCGGGCTGAGTGTCTGGGCCAGGCCTGCAGGCGGGCCCCTTCAGGGCTTTCTCGGGTCTCACTTAGGTGAGCAGAGTGGGGTCGGCCCGGGTGCAGGCGGGTGTCCGCTGACCCCTCGCTGCAGGGCGAGGGGCAGGCTCCGGCCAGCCATTGCGACGGCCACTCTGTCTTTGCTGCCGCCGCTTCCTCTTCTTGGCCAGTCCCCGTAATGCTCACTTCAGAGCCGAGTCTCCAGGTCCGTTTGGAATAGAAGAGACTCCGGGTCTGTGAAGCTGGACTCACAGAATCCGGCTTTTGCCCAGCTCCTCTCTGAGCACGCAGCGGGGGTGTGGGGTGGGCGGGGGGGCGACACATACGCCTGGCTCCCCTCTGCCCTTGGTCTTAGGGAGCAGGCAGGTGAGTAAGGGGCATGGAGGGCTGAGAGCAGAGTGGGTGTAGGGGGTTGCCTGGTCTGGGGGCGCTGGGGAGGTCCCCTGGAGCAATTGGCGTCTCAGCTCTCACCTGACACACTGACATTCAGGAGGCGCTCAATAATTAAGGCTTGGAGTGAAGGGCGAGGGAGGCGGCAGGAGAGGAGAAGACGCCCTTGCTGACTGGCCCGGCCAGGCCGAGAGAGGGGGAGCCTTGGGGCTGCCCGAGCCCGATACCAAGGTGGGGGCACGCTCCCCCAGCTCCGACTTCCTGCTCACAGCCCTGCCTGTATTTAATCACCCCTGAAAGTTATTCTGGTGGTTCCAGGCCTCATTCCTGGGACTTCTTAGAAATGAAATTACACCTGGTGCCACTTCCCTTCCTTCTGAAATTACTGTTGCTATATTTTTAGTATGTTTTAGGGGAGTAAAAAGCATTACTTACCTCTAGTTTTCCACATAACCACTTCTGATGACTACCCCTTTTAAATACTTTTTTTTTTTCAGGCCATCCAGCCTGAATTAACTTTTCTGTGAGAAAAGGTCTTTCGTGGTTTATAAATTTTAATGCAGGATGCTAACTGCCAGGATATTTTTGGATCACAACCAGAGGTTTAACCAGCCTCCCTTAACGATGAAACGAGGCGGGCCTGAGCCGCACCTGGACACAGTGGCCCTTTCATCGTCCACGTTCAAAGTCATGACACCTCCTGGCTTAACCTCAGGACGTCAAGAATTCTCTTTTAAAACCTGTTTCCTGGAAATGGGTCTTTGCTGTGCTAATGGATACTTTTTCACTTCACATTTTTTTTTAAGGTGCATAAATTCTATTTTTTCCCCTGGCAAATAGAGAAACCCCAGGGTATGCGGGTGTGTGGTAAGAGCCTCCTCTGTATTAAACGGGACAGAGCGTCCCTGTCCTGGGTTTTTAAATATTTCATTAGCAACCGGGGGTTCTTACACTGACTCCTTCTTCCCTGTCCTCCCCAGACACTGGGCTGATTATTTTGATTAAAAGTGCTGAGTAAGAGAATGTGGCCTGAGAATTAGCCTCATAAGTAAATGCCCAAGGCTTTAACCACAGAGGACCTGCTCTGGGGCTGTTTGGAGTTCTCTATTCGACGTGCCCTTAAGGGAAGCTGGGTTTTTGAGGCCTGACTTCCTCCTTCGTTTTCTCATCCTTTCTCCTCCTGCGCTGAGTGGTCCTCCTGGGCTCAAGGGTCACTCCAAGCTGGCAAAGTTCCTTGGTGCAAAATTTTCAGAGCTGCTCCCTCTGGGTGGTAGATTTGCAGGGACATCCTTCCATGTGCCTGGTGGCCTGATGTCCTGGCCAGCTGGTGACGCCTGTGGGAGAAGTCCTTTCCTCCGGGGGCTCAGCCCCGGGGGCTCAACCACCGCTGACCCTCAGTCCACCCGTCTCCTCCCCAGGCGGCTTCGCTCAGCCTGTGAACCACACACAGCGGATGTCTTGCTGGAACGGCGAGTTTGCTGTCAGCCAACTATCCGTTCATTCCTGGGGAACCGCTGACAGTTTACTCTAAGACTCCAAATAAAACAATGCGCTTGTGAAGGAGCATGGTGGGTTTCCCGGGAGGACGGTGCCTGAGGAGGCGGATGGTTGCTGGCTGCGTCTCCACCTGGACGGGGCAGGGCTGCTTGGCCCAGGGGTCCTGCTGGGATGACTGGCTCCAGTGACCCTTCTAGGTTATGCCAACGAAAAATCACAGAGACTGTGGCTCCCAGTGTGGGTTTTAGGAGGCTCCTTTGTAGTTTGTCAAAAACTGCTTTCCCAGGGGTTTTGGTGTGTAAACGCTGAGACAAACCTCTGAGCGGGAGCCTCCTAGGAGGAAACAAAATAAGGCCTTCAGCATCTCCTCAGGAGGCTCAGTTACTACAGCACATCTGATGAGCTGACCCCGCCATCTGGAAAGTGTCCCCCGAGGCCCAGGAGGGCGTCTGGCCCAGTGCTGCAGGCAGGGCTCGGGCAGGGCTGCCAGGGAAAGTTCAGGAGCCCCTGCAATCTGAACTCCAGAGAGGAGTGCGTGGACTCTAGCACGCGTATGTCCGTGTAGTATTTGGGGCATATTTATACCCCAGTTCCTCATTGCTTCTCTGACGCTCAAATTCCACAGGACCCCCTGTTTCCTCAGTTACGCGGTAACAGGGCGCAGCCTGTGAACACGGAATGCTTTGTGATCGTGGCCGCGGGCTGACGCTGGAACCCAGAGGCCAGGTGTGGGCCCAGCTGGCGGGCTGGAACCAGGAGGGCGTGGGGACTCCCGTGGCCCACTGCAGGGGCGCTGATGTCCTTACAGTGTCGGGGGTGGTCACAGCCCAGCGGGGGAGAGGGACACGGCCAGGCTGCAGACAGGGAGGCCTGGGGGCGCTGCGGGGGATGGAGAGAGGCTGACGGGGAGGCAGGGCTGGGTGGACGGGTGTGACGGTCAGGAAGCAGCAGGTGTGGCTGTCCTGGGTCTCCACGTCGGTGACGGCCGGATACAGAGGACTTGTGCTCACCATGGTAACCAGGCGGAAGAGAAATGGCCCCACGGCCCTGCTGGGTTCTGAAGCCCCACCTGACCTGGCGGTCAAGTCACAGGAGAAGCAGGGCCCCCGTGGGTGCTGGGTGAGAGGGAGGTGGCGGGAGCCCAGGATGCAGGGGCAGGCTGGTTGAGGCCCCAGGCGCTGATGAGGGCGTGAATCTCCTGCAGCTGCGGTCACCAGGCACTCTTCCTGTTGACCCTCTTCTTCAAATGGTGCCTGACGGGCTGGGCTGTGTTGCAGACAAGTGAGCGGCCGCTCCTGAGTGGCGGGGGCACCGCGCACCCCTGCAGAGAGCAGGGAGGAGTCGCTGACCCCCAAGCTCTACGTCTGAGAACGGCCCTCCCCCCAAAAAGGACAGACAGGCTGCCCGCCCAGGACTGCCGCCCAGGGCCGCCTGTCCCCTGTGGGGACCTTGGTCAAGCTGCGGTGCCCGCTGACCTTTAGAAACAGAGGCCGGCGCTGCTCCCTCCTGCCCAGGGCCTTGGAGTCCTGCGGCACTTTCTGGGCCCCGGTTTGCCTTTGTGGAGGGGAGGCCACGTGACTGCCTGGTGGGTTAAGCAGGGGCCACCGGGCTGTCTTGCGTCCTCAGATGGCCGTCGCTGCCAATGGTGACATAGTGGTGAGACGTGGGCCAGCCCCTCCAGACCAAAGCATCAGATCTCTGCGAGTCCTGCTCAGGCGATTCTTAGGATTCTAGAAGTTTGAAACACGTTTCTTGTGACAGAGTGTCTATCCTCA
This sequence comes from Ovis aries, assembly GCF_016772045.2. Classification (NCBI taxonomy): domain Eukaryota; kingdom Metazoa; phylum Chordata; class Mammalia; order Artiodactyla; family Bovidae; genus Ovis; species Ovis aries. Next base: position 50,000,570 of record NC_056073.1, read on the forward strand.
GGGGTTTCCCAGCCCCTTTCCTGGTGCTTCCCCACCTCCCTTCTCAGCACCCGTTTTTACCCCCAGAACCTTGTGGGGCTCCCCAGGGTCCCACCCTTCCTTGTGACCAGAATCGTGGAGCAAGAGAATCCAAGGGCCTGTGTTTGAGTTCCTGGTGGATCGCTTTCATTTTCAAGGGTCTCTGATTCCGTTAAAGGAGCCAGTTCTTCAAGAGTCGTGAAGATTGACCAGAAAGAGCAAATTCCTGAAGCTCTTGGGGTGCCACCTGTCTGCCCACATCCGTGTTCCCTGGAGCCCCACGGGGACTCGACGGGGACTCGACGGGGACCTCACTTCAGAAAGCAGCGGCCTGTGACGTGGTCACAGCTCAGAGCGTCAGGGGATTTGTCTCTCCTGCTAGGAGGGAAGAAGCCGGCAGTAAGACGTGTACACAGAGGTCTGTTTTAGCCTGAAGGACCGTTCAGTTGCTTACAGTTAATCACGTCGTCAGGTCTGAGACTCCTCAATCCCCCGTGTCTCCCGCCTCGGCTGTTGTCTTCTCTGAGTCCGGCCGCAGGGGACCACGCCAAGGGTGGGGTTTCCTTAGGCGGGCACCTGACACTGGGGTCTGGTTTCAGAAACCACTCACCTATGGTCTCAAGATACTTGAGCCGTTTCCTGGTGAAAGGCAGCGTTGCTGTGTGCCCGACCCCCTTCTTCCCCGCCACCCACTACATCTCTGCTGCTGTAGCGTCTGTCTGTAACCTGAGACTCCTCACGCTTTCTGCGGTCCTGCAGCTACAGGGTCTCTGTGCCATTTTTGGACGTCCACAGCTGTGTATGTCGGAGAGTCTGCGTCCTCGCCTCTTCAGAAACCGGCGCCCTTACCTCTGGGCTGACATGTGCAGCTGGCAATGAGGGAAGCTCTGCTTGCTCCCCGGTGAGACAAGAGGCGAGGAGGCTAACCCTGGTGGACCAGGAGGACCTTCCGAATCCTGGGGTCTGCCTCTCCCGGGGCGGCCTGGCTGGGCCGTGGGCTCGAACCTGGACCCGCGTGTCAGGATACCATAACAGGAGCTAGGGCGAGGTGCACTCGGGGCCACTGCCAGCTGTAAGGCCTTTCGCTTTGTGTTAATATGGAGTCCTGGTGTTTGTTCCCTTGGTACATATGAGGTTAGCAACCAACCATAAACATTTGAAGTATGAATTTCTGTGATATGAATATTTTATTAATGCTTGGCAAAAAAGCGCCCTTTTTCCTTCCCCACAATTTTCGAGAAAGCTATCACTGACTCTTCACATTTTTGTTCCTCAGCTAGGGTAACAAATGGTGTCTTCCTGCTTGAGTTAGGGCTTGAGCCAGCTGCGTCAGAGTCAGAACACCTTTTTCAGAGCCTCACTGGATCCAGACCCTCTGGGGTTCCTGTTGTTCTCCCCTAGAAGACCCCTGTCCAGAGCAAGCCCCCTCTGGACCCTCGGGAGCAGGAGCACCGGGACGCAGGTTTGGTGGTGATGTCTAGGAGGCGACCGAAAAGCGCCTGTGCGTCCAGCCCGCCCGCGCAGGTGCCAGGGAAGGAGCAGAAACACCGTTCCTGGCTGCAGGGCATTGAAGGGGGACGGCCATCTTCAGAATGGCCCACCGGAGAGCCGGGGAGATGGGGATGGAAGCAGACAGAATCGCTTTGTGGAGAAGAGCCCAGAAACAGTGAGGCTCCCGCAAGTGCTAATAGCCTCAGGAAGGGCGTCTGTCTAGCCGGGGCTGCCTGGGGCCAGAAGCACCCACAGCCCGACCACTTCCACCTGAGCTCTGACTGAAGATGCCAAAAGCCGAAACCGTAACTTTACGAGGTGCTCCGGCTGGGCTGGGGTGAAGAGGGAGCATGGAAAATCAGTGAGCACTCGCCGTCTCGGGGTGCCAGCGCGGCCGGGCGGGTCCCGGGAGAGCCTGGGCTGGGGGTGGCCCCCCAGCGCTCCTGAGCAACCTCTGCGTCTCCTGTTCTGCTGAGCGTTCTTGCATCCTTCCGTCTGGGAAGCCGTCTTGGGCACTTCCATGCTCTCTCGTTTCCGTTCTGGAACTCCTAGTATTTGAGTGTCGGATCCCCTGGTCTTGGAATCCCTTACCCTTTCACGTCTGTTTTCCTTCTCTGCTCAGCTTTCGGGGAGTTTTCTTTATTGTGGGGGTTCCTTTAAGTTCTCTCGTCAACTATCGGAATCGATTCCAACAACTCTCTCCTATTCTCTGAGCGCTTCTTTTAAGTAAACCCTGTTCTAGTAACAGAGATTCAGCACGTTTCATGAGCGCGTTGCTGAGTTTTCTTTTACAGTTTTTTTTTCTTGCATCACCTCTGCTGCCCCTAGCTTGCTTTGCTCCATTAGTTTTAGCCTCTGGTTTTCGTGCTAGGGCCGAAATGCCAACACTTGTCTGCATGTTAGAATCACCAGGAAATCCTTAAAAACTCAAGTGTCCAGACCACAGGCCAGACCAATTAAATTGTAATCTCTGGGACTGAGATGAAATACTTGGTATGTTTCAAAGCGTCCCAGTGTCCTGTGGAATAAGCCTGCTTGCTTCTCCACGTCCCTCTGCTGTCCCGAGATTCCGCTCTCCTGTCCGGATCATTTATCCATCTGCCTCCAGCCTCTGAAACTCTATTGCCGCTGTGTCTTCTCATGTTATCTGTTTCCTCTGTGTGGGTATGACCCGCTTATTCTTATTGCGGTTAAATCCTGAAAGATGATGCTGTGAAAGTGCTGCACTCGATATGCCAGCAAGTTTGGAAAACTCAGCAGCGGCCACAGGACTAGAAAAGGTCAGTTTTCATTCCAATTCCAAAGAAAGGCAATGCCAAAGAATGCTCAAACTGCCGCACAATTGCACTCATCTCACATGCTAGTAAAGTAATGCTCAAATTCTCTAAGCCAGGCTTCAGCAGTACTTGAACCGTGAACTCCCTGATGTTCAAGCTGGGTTTAGAAAAGGCAGAGGAACCAGAGATCAAATTGCCAACATCCACTGGATCATGGAAAAGCAAGAGAGTTCCAGAAACACGTCTATTTCTGCTTTATTGACTATGCCAAAGCCTTTGACTGTGTGGATCACAATAAACTGTGGAAAATTCTGAAAGAGATGGGAATACCAGACCACCTGACCTGCCTCTTGAGGAATCTGTATGCAGGTGAGGAAGCAAGAGTTAGAACTGGACATGGAACAACAGACTGGTTCCAAATAGGAAAAGGAGTATGTCAAGGCTGTATATTGTCACCCTGCTTATTTAACTTCTATGCAGAGTACATCATGAGAAACGCTGGACTGGAAGAAGCACAATCTGGAATCAAGATTGCCGGGAGAAATTTCAATCACCTCAGATATGCAGATGACACCACCCTTATGGCAGAGAGTGAAGAGGAGCTAAAAAGCCTCTTGATGAAAGTGAAAGAGGAGAGTGAAAAAGTTGGCTTAAAGCTCAACATTCAGAAAACGAAGATCATGGCATCTGGTCCCATCACTTCATGGGAAATAGATGGGGAAACAGTGGAAACAGTGTCAGACTTTATTTTTTGGGCTCCAAAATCACTGCAGATGGTGATTGCAGCCATGAAATTAAAAGACGCTTACTCCTTGGAAGAAAGGTTATGACCAACCTAGATAGTATATTCAAAAGCAGAGACATTACTTTGCCGACTAAGGTCTGTCTAGTCAAGGCTATGGTTTTCCTGTGGTCCTGTATGGGTGTGAGAGCTGGACTGTGAAGAAAGCTGAGCGCCGAAGAATGGATGCTTTTGAACTGTGGTGTTGGAGAAGACTCTTGAGGGTCCCTTGGACTGCAAGGAGACCCAACCAGTCCATTCTGAAGGAGATCAGCCCTGGGATTTCTTTTGGAAGGAATGATGCTAAAGCTGAAACTCCAGTACTTTGGCCACCTCATGCGAAGAGTTGACCTATTGAAAAAGACTCTGATGCTGGGAGGTATTGGGGGCAGGAGGAGAAGGGGATGACAGAGGATGAGATGGCTGGATGGCATCACGGACTTGATGGACGTGAGTCTGAGTGAACTCCGGGAGATGGTGATGGACAGGGAGGCCTGGCGTGCTGCGATTCATGGGGTCGCAGAGTTGGACACGACTGAGCGACTGAACTGAACTGAACTGAAGAAGCAGCAGAGCACGGAGTAAGACAGAGAGGAAAGGAAGGGCTCTTAGAGGAGGTCAGTTTCAAACCAGAAGGAAGGGTCCTTCTAGTTCAGTTCTAGTGGATACTGACATAGGTACAGACGTATCAGCAGCGATTTTACTTCGCTTCATTTATTCAGAAAGGGGCTACTCCCTTAAATCCACCCAGATTTTCTTTACCTGTGAGAGCACTGGCACCACCCTCAGCTGTACAGTTAGAACTTCACACGGCCCCCAGTCCCTCCCAGCATCAGGGCCTTTTCCAGGTCACACGGTCAGCGTTTACCCATCCATGGTTTAGTCACTAAGTCCTCTCTGTGACCCCACGTACTGCAGCCCGCCAGGCTCCTCTATCCATGGGATTTCCCAGGCAAGAGTGCTGGAGTGGGTTGCCATTTCCTTCTCCAGGGGAACTTTCCGACCCAGGGATCAAACCCAGGCCTCCCGCATCAGAAGCAGATTCTTTACCAACCGAGCTACGAGGGAATCCCCACTAATTTATAACTAGTGATAACAGACTTGGTTAAAGCTTGCTTTTCTCTAATTATTCTGGTTAAAAAATTAGTGTAAATAAGATTGGAAACTGGTAAACTGATTAAGAGAAAAATATTCAAGGGTCTTACTAGAACTTAAATGCAGGAAGATGAACCAGTTGCTGTGATTACAGATGCTGCTGATCTGATCTGCTCTGCCCTGAACCACACTTCAGTAGCTATTAATCTGTGTCACTGAATTAACAGGACTGGAATAAAACTCTTCCTTCTTTTTAGACAAATTTCATAATTTTATTTTTTACATACGTTTGGTCTGCCTGAACTTGGGATTGTGGTCTGTTTGATGAAAATAACGGGAAGGCAAACTGTGAATTGGAACATGTCATTTCTAATTAAAAAATCACTAAACACAGGCAAGGAATCCAGGCTGTAAAGCACTACGCCTTTTCACAGGCAATTAATATAGAATTATTTGGCACATTCAATTCTGTAGCTAGGTGGGAAGTTACTGTATTTAATTGCGCTCACGCTCACACGTTTACCTATGAAGCAGGGCTCTCTTTCCTGTTCTCAGGGCCTGTAACGCAACCGGGGCAGCGGTGCCTCGGCCGCCCCGCCCCAGAAGTGCGGTTGGTTTCTCTCCCCCACTGTGACCCCCTGCCCTCTCCCCCCTCTGTCTTTCCTTCCTCGCTGATGAACTCCCAGCGCTCTGGTCCCTGTTCCGGGGCTGACTGGCATGCTTTCTCCCGTGTGTGGGTGGATGTGACTCAAGGATGTGAGCCCAGACCTAGCTACACATCCTGCCTTTTGAAGGGTGTGAGTGAGTGTGTGTGTGTGTGAGTGTGAGTGGGTGTGTGTGTACGTGGAGTGTGGCTTTCTCTCAGAAGCCTGGGAGTTTCGCTTACTCCTAGCTGGTCTGTCTGCCACAGCAGTCCTGAGTGAGGCCAGTGGAATGAAAGAGAAGGCAGGGAGCTGGCCTCGGAAAGTCACGCGAAGGCTCCAGTGAGACTAGTGACGTTCAGCCTCATGGGTGTGAAATTTACAGACTCCCAGACTCCCCAGCAAACACAGCTGCACCTCTTCTGTTTCCTGTTGAGAAAATAGATGACTAAAAGCTATTTTTATTCATCAATTCTGACAAGTAGGCTTGATTTTCACCAGCCACACGGGTGTGAGCGGACACGTGAACGATGGTCAGAGTCAGTGCGTGCCCATGCGCTATCAGCGTGCCGCTTAGAAACAGAGGGCTTCCCTGCGGCTCAGCTGGTAAAGAGCCCGCCCGCCATGGACGAGTCCCGGGTTCGATCCCTGGAGAAGGGAGTGGCAGCCCACTCCAGTACTCTTGCCTGGAAAATCCCATGGACAGAGGAGCCTGGTGGGCAACAGTCCATGGGGTTGCAAAGAGTCGGACATGACTGAGCGACTTCACTTTCTAGAACTCACACTCTAGCGAGTTCAGTACACGAAGGTTTAGACCCTGAGAGTCTAGAGGTCCAGAGGTTCGATTCTCAGCCAGGCTCTCTGGAACGCTCCGGCCTCCCCCTCACAGCCCCGAGGAGGTTAGTGGGGGTCCTGCCGCAGACCTGCTTTCCCTGTAGCTTGAGGACTGGAGGGGCCAGAAGTTTTCCTTGAAAGCTTTTTACTCTCTGATGGTTATGTCTCAGTGGCCAACCCTTCTGCAAAGGAGGCTGAAGAACATAGTTTTTTAGCTGAACACATAATCCAGGTGTCTCTTAGAAGGGAAGCTGGGGAAAGGACATTAGACAGATGTCGCAACCTATGGCATGGTCTGTCCAGAGACCAGGCCGAGTGAGCGCCTGGGTGTGAAGCGTTTCCCAGAGGAGGCAGCTCACAGCAGAACGCTGAGTGCGGAGCGAGAGGAGGTGGGCGCACATCCTGAGTGATGGTCAAGCTGGACAAGCTGCTTGACTTCCTGGAGGCTCAGCTCTCCCCTGCCAGGAGGAAATGCTCACTTTACTCCCCGGAAGGCCGACGAGCCGGAGTCTGTGGACGCCTGTTGGCTGGGAGCCTCGCACACGGTACTGCTGACTCAGTGTGCCTGTAACCTGAGGAGCTGGGGTCACAGGCCCACCCCGGCCTACCGGACCACCGGGCAGACGTGAGGTGCTGGACCTTCACCTGGAGTCCCACATGGTGGGTGCTGGGGTCGACGGCCACAGGGTCACTCCCAATGCCAAGTGGCGCCTTGTGAACAGCTCGGCCCGGGGCGCAGGTGCGAGTCGGATTTCGCGCGGTGCGGGGTGCTCCCTGCCGCAGTCCACCCGCCCGGGGCTGCTTACGTGTCTGCTCTCCGTTTCAGGGGTTTCACTTTTATACTGGCTCGTTTACAGATGTTTGATCAGGTGTGAACTTCTACCAAGAAGACTATAAAAAGGCAATTTAACCAGGGAGTCTGAAATGCCATACGAGGGGTCGGCCTCTACACAAATTACGTACTGGACTTTAAAAATGAACAAAGTTGCTCTTTCTTTTTTATTTCCTTGCGAAGCTCCTAGAAGGAAAGTTCAGGAGTTCACTTGGCCTGTTCGGGCGACTGTCCCAGCAGCCACACCGTCCTGTCTGACCTCAGTTCTTCTCTTTTCCTGACACAGCCTCTCCCTCCTGCTCACCAGGCAAACACTTGGGTATGTTTTCAGGCCGGGCTCAAGGGGCAACACTGCCTCAAAGCCTCCATAGCCAGGAGCCCCTGGAGGAAGCCCTCCTTCCCCTGGGCTGGGGTAACCCTGTCTGCATCTTTATCGTAAGAGCGTCAGGCGCTAATTGAGAGCTTACCATGTGCCAGCCACCGGTCTAAGTGCTTCGTATATGTTCGCTTCATGCTCATGAAACCTCTGCAAGCTCAGAACCCTTATTATCCTTAGCTTACAGATGAAAATTGAGGCACAGAAAGGTTAAGCAGCTTGCGCAAGATCACACAGCTAGAAAAAAAGAGCCGAGGCAGGACAGGCATCCGGTCTGTTAAGCAGTTATAACCCGTACAGGATAACTATTTTAATAATGCAGTTCTCAGGTTTTCTGGCTTGATTGTAAGGCTTTTCCGTCAGGGCTCTGTCTTATTCCTCTGCGCATATTCAGCGTTCTGTCTCGGATGAATGAACGCATAAACGAATGAATGGGCACATGCCAGCATGGGAAACAAATTCAGACCGGACAGGAAACTTGAAAATGATGAGAAATTACACTGTGGCCCCAGCTCCAGCTTCTCGCCACAGTGAATGCTGTCGACAATTTCCTGTGATTTCTTTTAGGAATGCCAGCCTGTATGCATGTGCTTTAAAGAATTCATCCAAGCAGGATCACGCTTGAACACACTCTGCTCATTCCTAGCACATACAGGGCTGCTTTTAGCTTAGCAAGACTGAAAAGGGTTTCCCATCCATCCACCCACCAGCAGACGCGTGAGTGTCTTCCACATTTTGGCTGCTGTGGATAATGCTGCTGTGGACGGGGCTGTGCAGACACGTTTCGGCATTCTTGGTTTTAGATCTTTCGGGTGCACCTCGGAAGCACGACTGCCGATACGGTAGCTGTCTGTTAAATCTTTGGAGAGTCCGCCTCACCCTTTTCCCCGGCGGCTGCGCCATTTTGCGTCCCCACCATCAGTGCACAGGGTTCCGATTTCTTCACACCCTCACCAGCACTTACTGTTTTTATGCTGGGCTCCCAGGCGTGATGGGTGTGGTGTGGTATCTCGTTGTGGTTTTGGGCTTATGTTATTTCATTTTATTTTTGTCCATGTGGCATGTGGGGTCTTAATTCCCTGACCAGGGATTGAACCCATGGCCCCTGTAGTGGAAGCTCGGGGTCTTAACCGCTGGACCACCAGGGAAGTTCCCTGGCTTATATCACTCGTCGTCCAGGAAAAATCATCCTTCGTTCTGGGTTTGGGTGGGAGTGTTTTAAGGAGAAATAACAAAAGCAAAGTTCTCCGTGGGATGTGGCTCAGGGTATGTTTGTCAGCCAGTGTCTGGGCCCAAATGAGGAATCCGACCTTTAAACTGGCTGGGACCGACCTTTAAACTGGCTGGGAAACCCTGCACCGCCCCGCCAGGCTGACCCCCAGCGACCTCCCCGGGGATTCCTGAGTGTTAAATCGTGCCCTGACTCTGGGTGGGAACGGCCTGCTCTAACAAAGTCCTGGCGACTGCTCTGTGCTGGCGTTCATGGCAACAGGAGAGCGTTCTTCCAAGTGCCGGGGCCAGGCCTGGGCACGCCTCCCCGGTGGGGGTGGACTTGCCCCGGGCAGCAGAGTCAGTGCAGACAGCCGACCCGCCTGTCCTGGGGGCCCTGCACCACGCTGGTGTTTGTGATGCTTTTCTTTTTCCCAAAACACTTCCACATTCGTCCCTGTATGTTAGCCCGTCAACGGTCTTTGAAACTAGGGGCGATAAACCCGCGTCTCTAACATGGAGTGCTCTCCACAGGGAATGCAGCTGGTTAGCAGAAACGCCCCTAGGACCCAGCCTCCTGACTGTGGGCCAGTGATCCATCTGACAGAGATGGTCCCCTCCCAGAGTTAAGATTTCATGCCTTTTAAGAGCCTGCTTTCTTCAGGACTTTTTCTGGCTTCAAGCAAAGTACCCTGTCGAGCAGCGGCAGACAGTAGCTTGTGTCTGGCCCTTTCTCCGTGGACCCTGGTGGTAAAGACCAGCTCGGTGAGGATGGGCACAACCCTGGGGCCTCCCTAACCTTGGCAGGTTCCACCTAGTACCCCTCACAAGCCTTTGAGACCAGGGCTGGTTAACTCTGCTCAGCTTAAGGTTAGAGACCTCTGCTGATGACTCTCATGATGGTTAAAACCAGTGTCTCCAAACACGAATGCCGTAGGCTGAGGAATGCCCTGGGTCTTCTCTTGTTGCTCTGCGTAGCTTGAGTCAGAGATCACGGGAAGTTCTATGTCATCGGAGAAGGTCTCTGGGTGACCAGTGGCTCCCTGCTGGACTTCGGGTGGCCTGAAGTAGACAGAGGTCTGGGTGGCCCTCCCCAGGCTACTTGCACGGACATGAGCCCACGCGTGGCCAGTCTGTCTGCTGGAACTTGCTCGCTGCTAGCTGAGTGGCCGAGGGCACCGGGGCTCATGGACGCAGCAGGTGGGCGCCACTGATGGACGAAGGTGGCCAGCTGCGTTTGATGGCGTCGCTCCACGGAGGTCATCCCCCCGGCTCAGGTGGCCCCTGCTGAGTGTGAGCCCCGGGGCATGATGAAGCTGTTGTTCCAGGGGCAGTGGAGTCAGCGCCCGGGAGTTTCAGGTTTCGTGACTGTCAGTGGGAACACAGTGAAGGTTTCCTCAAATAGATGTGTTCACAGAGTGTCCTTTTCTGCTTTAAAACAAAAGAGGAGAAAAACCCACCTCATAGGCCACCTCTGATATGTTATATACTTACTTGCAAGATGTACACCTTTGATTGATTATTTATATCTTTACAGAGGCACCTTCTTTGTCAAGGATACTACAACTGGAGGAAAGAGCTTTTGTTTCCGAGGAAAAATAATTGTCACTCTTAGGTTGCTCTTCAGAACGACTCCCCAGAGCCTACTTAAAAATTATAGACCCGAAATGTTGCCTTATTTCTTTTAAGCCAGAGATACCCAACGTTAGCATGACTTAAAAATAGTTTTTAATTAGTGGATACTGTTACGTATGAGATGCCCTTCCAAAGCATCTTAGCACTTTACAGCTTCTCAGATGATACCACCCTGTGAAAGTGTGTTCGTGAGCCCTGGGCTGACACCCCATGCAGAAGCTCCTGAAGGGTAACCAGAAGGTTTCCTCCTGTGTCGTGCTCAAACACAGTTCAAAAATAAAGTCTTGCCCTCATTTCATTCCATCTTTACTGAGCCACAGGTAAGAGAATTTCATGAGAAAGTTTGGAAGTAACTGGAGACTTGAGGATATTTAGAATATGGACCATCTGAGGGTGAAGACAAGGACTGCTAAAAAATACCTCCACGAATCTGTGAGTTGCAATCACCAAGGAAATGTTGTGCTGAACTCATTCTTTCCTCTCCTGAGTTATTAAACTAACGTGAGTTAGTAAGAGTGCCACGACTCAGGTTAATTTCCGCAACTCCGTTTCTTGCCGTATCTTGCGGGGAATGCAGAGCCTGTGGACTGGCCAACAGCAGAGCGGGTGACGCTGTGGTTGGCTGGAGAGCCATCCATCCTCAGGACAGAGCCCGGAGCCGTGGTCCTCAGCGTCCTTCCCGCTGTGGCTCGGTCAGAGGACGGTTCCCGCCCTGGACTCGTATGCACCGCTGTGTGCAGACCAGCTCCCTGCCACTCAAGAAAACACACCTCCAGAGCAGTTAGGGCGAGAGATACTATTATGAGGATAAACCCACCACTCCGGTCCGGAAAATGGACGGCCAGCGGATTTCAGTGCCTGGGGCACTATTAGCACCAGAGTGTCGGAGCATCTGTGAGGGACCCTAAGTGAAACAGGCTGTGCGCTGGCCTTGCCCTCCGCCTCCTCCTGGGCAACATTCTAAACTCCAGCTAAAGACACCGCGCGGTGCGCTTCCAACCTCCTGGGGAAACCCAGCTCCACAGCCGAGGGCAGCCTGCGCAAGAGCAGCGGCTTCAGAGCTCCAGGGGAGGCTTCAGGACCAGGAAACCTATAGCTGAGGGAAGCTTTAAGCCAGTACGTAAAAGTGGTTAATTGTCAAAAATGAAGCTTTGATGTCCCATCCAAAAGTTTTCAAAACAAGGTTTGATTTCTGTAAGTTTTGCTCCAAAGGGACTTCTCTGATAAACAGACCTGTCAACATGATCAATTACTATTTGGGTAAATATTTTAAAGAATTGTAAGAAATTACAAGAAATAATTTATTATTCTATTCTGCCTCTGGACGGCTAGTCCTTGGACGACAGTGACACCATCTTGCTGGTTGTCTCTTGACCCTGGCTGTCTCGGGCACGTGCCATAGCAGTGTGGTGCGTTACACGCTAGTTCACAAACCTCGCAGAGGCGTCTTGGCTGTGACAGAACTCTCCACTTAAGACAAAGTTTGCAAATTAGACGGCTAGGACCTTGCCGAGCCAACCCCAGGGCAGCTGTTCCCCACCCTTGACTGTGCGTTACTCACATGAGCTGCCCAAGAAAATATACAGGGCGCCACTTAGAATGGAATTTCAGAGAATGAATGATTTTTTTTTTTGGTAAGGGACACACATTAAAAAGTTATTTGTCGTTCATCTGAATTTAAATTTAACTGGGCGTCTTGTGTTTTCCTTTGCTGAACCTCGCAAGTCTAAGGCTTTAGAAAAGGTTGAAATAAAGTTCTCACTTTGGAAGTGTGGCCTGGGATGGGGCGCCAGGGCTGGGGTTTCAGAGGCTCTCCCGGTGACTGTTCTGCAGCTGGGGTCGCGGGCCGCTGTCCTGTAGGACGCATTTCGACCTTGAACCTGTTCTCATGACCTCCAGTTGGAAGCGTCTGTGCCTCCTTTCCGAGGTATCCCGGGCCTTGGGACCCCAGGGGCCAGTGGTGGGGGTCTGTGACACGCAGGCGTGGGGAGAAGTGGGAGCTGTGAGGCGACCTTGACATCTCTGCCCTTCCTGAGACAGCGGAGCTTTACCCTGGGAACTTCTCCCTGTTAGAATTCTCCCGAAAAGAAGTGTCTGTGCCCAGGCGCTGGGCTCCTTGGCTCACCTTGCCATCGCAGATGCTGCTCCCGGTTCTGCACGGTCCTCAGAGGTGATGCTCAGCCCCTGGGCACCCTGAGTTCTCAAGGGGCCTCCTACACCCGAGTCCCCACACTAGGGCACCCCACAACCCAGGGAGGCCTCAGATTAGGAGGAGGGCCAGGCTTTGCTGGTCCTTCCAAGTTTGATCGTGTGTGAGAGCCTAGTCTAGGCCTTAAACCCCTCAGACTCCCCACCGGAGACTGCTGCTGCCTCCTGGGGCCCAAGCCCAGCATCGGGGCCTGTCAGCCAGGAGCAGCCTTGCAGGGTTTGTTGTTCCAGGTGGAATCCACAGTGGTGCTTCTCTGGATTTCTGTTTGCTTTTCTCTGCTCACTTGGTGGTGCCAGTCACATGCCTGACCTGTGGAGCTTGCCACAGCCTCGGGTCTAAGGTGGGCGAGGCTCCTATGAGAACAGTGCCCAGTGGGAGGATGGACACTCAAGTGCGAGGTTAGGCCTGGCCCTGGGTTGCTTTGAGCCAGACACCACGCCTCCCTGGAAGATCCACAAATAAGACACAGCACTGTGGATGGAGGCTGGAACCCCTGAGGGCAAGCCAACGCAAGTGTAAGATGGTGGGTTTCATTTAGATTTGTACAGTTTGAAATCCTGATATTATGATCAAATGGTAAGATCTAGTAATCATTGGAATCATGGCATTAAACACAGAGTTCTGAGCTCATTTGTCTAGAGTTTAGTTGAAGGTGTCCGTGAGTCCTCCAAGGAGAAAAAACGGGCTCGGTGCTCACAGATGTCAACCACACAGAGGGGAAGCCGGGAGCGGCGTGATGATGCCCAAGGCAGGAAGACTCGCCAAACAGCCGTCAGCCCCTGATCGCGTATGGACCCTGAGGACCTCTGCTGCGATGAGGTCTAGGATGAAGGCACAGCATCGTCTGTGAGGACGGGACCGTCTGCCATCTGATAGGCGCGTGGCTGATGGAGGGAGGCTAAACCGTTAGATATTTTTATGAGTGACCTATCAGAGGTGCTCATTTAGAAAGAAACCAGATAGTGTTTTCAAGGATGTGAGCTCTGCAGGAAAATTACCGAGGTGTCCTAGCCAGAAGACAAACCCGGTCTTAATAAAGACTTCTGCAACGAGGCAGCCGTGGAGGGAGGAGGCCAGAGCTTTTAATTTGAGTTGGAGTACGAAGTAAGACTCCAAAAGATTAAGTGGAAGGAACATATAGTCCTGGATATGAACAAAACAGCCCTGCGAGAAGCCCAGCGCTGGCAGAATCCCTGAGCCTATTAGCAGCTAATTAACTCCTGTGCTAGCTCGGGCTGACGAGACCGACGGTCCGGGTCACAGCAAATCCAAGAGGGGACAGTCCCTTCTGTCTTGTCACTGGGGGAATGGAAACGGGAGACGTGGCTTTTTTCTTTTTCCACGGCCAAAATTCATGACAACAAAGGCTACGCTGTATGGCAGATCTGTGAGGTTAAACTTTAAGATCAACTCTTTGGTATCCTCTGAAAAAATGATTTCAAAAACGACTTGAAGAGAAAGTAACAAAATATAATGCTCAAAGGCAAATTAAAAAAAACGATTTTCGTCAGAGAACGTGACTCATAAGCACAGTTGTGTTATTTCTAAGCGTAAGTACGTTTATAGATTCAGCCAGCTTTCCCAGCTTCGGCTTCGGAGCTGGTGTTCTTTGACTAGTCCTTGAATTTAGTAAGGAAACTTATTTAGCATTATGAACTATTAAAGCATTGTTTAGAGGCAGTATATTTAGATATACAGATGAGACTAATTCTATCAAAATCCCTATTTTTTAATTTTGATAATGATATTAGATTACCTGGGGGAAAGGTTATGTATACTTTCAGACATGAATTTGGTTAAATCAGTATAGATGGGAGCAAGGTTTAATAAAAATATGCATGATTATGAAATGCATATAAATAGTATGCTGTTTCATTAAATATATATATATATATATCCATGCTATAAAATAAACTAGTCTTAGTTATTTAATCACTTGAAAAGAATTCCTAGGTTTTAGAATTTTTGAGTTAAGGATTTTTTTGCAGCTGGAGTCCCTATTTTATAGAACATGGTTTTCATAGGAGTTGGAATCCTCATCTGGTTAATTTTCTTTAAAATTTAAAAAAAAAAAGCCCCACAGTTGACTTCGACATTAATTGTCATAACTTTTAGTAGAGAAAAAACTTTGAGGTGCTACTAAGAGTAGAATTCATAAAAAGTACTTAATATTTTTTATAACATTTACCCTAGAAACTGAACTTATTGATTTTTAAATAACACTGCTTCTCTGTTACGTAGGAAAAATTGGTGCCAATATGAGTAATTTTGTGGGAGTGAGCAGAAAATGAACAACAGCAACGGGCTAGCAGGTGAAGAAATGTCCAGGTTCAGATGTGACCGATGTGGCTGCAGCAAGCTATGTACTTGTGTAAATGTGCTCCAGCAATAATGAGGTCAGTTTGAAAAATATATTGCTTATAACTGAATTAAATCAAAATGAAAAATTTTACAGTGATTGTTAAATGCCAAATTGAACTGATCTCATTAAATGTGAAATTCAAGTATATTTAGACTTTTGCCTAAATTTTAATACGTGAAAATAATGAGACATGAACAGAAGACTTGGAAAAAGTTACTTCTAACTTTTTTTTCTTTTAGCAGTTTCTCATTTCACAGTTTAGATGTATTTTCTGGACTTGGATGAAGCAGCCTAGCGTGTGAGGCTCCAGCGTGCCGTGTGTCTCAGTGAACCAAGGATGAGTTGCCGGTGTCGGCCCCGGTGGTTTGATGTGAGCGTTTCGCTCATGACTTCTCACCTTGTGCAGTTATCTTTGTGTGCGAGTCAGGTTCACAGAGAAGAAAGAGTTCATTAAACTCGAGGAGGGGGCTGCAGTGGCGTGGAGTGAGTGTAGACGAGGTTTATACGAGGTTGCTAACTGAAAACAGACTCCAGTTCTGGGCTTGCAATACCCACAGCTGCAGTTTGCATCCAGGAGGGTGCAGCGCTGCGTGGGCTGCGGCCAGCTGTCGCCTCCTCGTGGGCACTGATTTATTTCCTGCTCTTCCGGGCGTAGTCTGGCCAACAGTCTCCAGGAAGACGGATGAGCAACTGTGTGCTGTTTTTGCTTCCTGTGGAAACCCACGGAGAATTCCAGGTGGAGAATTCCCACAAGCCGAGGGAAGTCGGCCAGCCCCTCCTCGTTTTCAGACCCCCTCCGGCCCAAATCTACTCTATTTAGATACAAGTGCAGGCCCCAATGGAGTTTCCTTAATCCCCACTATTAGGGCTTATTTGAGAAGCTTTCCCTCCAAACAAAAGTAGTCACTTTAAAGTCCTTCTCACTCTGGCGACCCGATACCAGAAGACAGAGTAATGCTTCTGTTTATACCGGTTCATAACACAAAACAGTTCTGCGGCTGCCGGTTCTAAGTGTCTAGAGACCTGCTGTGTGGTGACGCAGGGGGCAAGGAGAGCTGTGTGCACATTTGGGAAAGGTGCTGCGGTGGGCGGGTGTTCAGTGAGAGGAGAGGAGAGCAGAGTCCGTAAGCATGGGTCCAGCGGGCACTGCAGGTAGGAAGGCGCTGTGGGGAAAGTCAGCAGTACACACAAGAACCGTGCCTTTCAGCACAAACGCTTCAGCTAACCGGGCGCTCTTTGGTAAAGAACCCTCCTGCCAGTGCGGGAGGCGGAGATGAAAGAGACTCGGGTTCAATCCCTGGGTCGGGAAGATCTCCTGGAGGAGGGCGTGGCAACCCACTCCAGTACTCTTGCCTAGAGAATCCCATTACAGAGGAGCCTGGTGGGCGACAGTCCATGGGGTCAGAAAGAGTCAGACACGACTGAAGCGACTTAGCAGGCAAGATTAAAATCTCCTGCAGTTGAGTGGAGCTGGGAAGACTCCCATTTCTCTTCTCTCTAGCTGAGCTGACTTGGCCTACATGCTGTTCAAGGTCTCTTCAAGTTCCAGATAATTTTATGATTTAGTAACTTTTCTATTTCTTTGTTTTATTTTGAACGTTTAAAACACTGTGTTCCTTCACTGTGAATTGTGTGGCTGGGAATACAAAACAGGGAGGTATCCAACCCAGCGGATTGGGAAGCAAACTACTTTCATTATCTTAATTCCTTTAAAACATCTGCTTTAAACCTGTGATATTTCATCTAAGCTGATTTTGTGGGTTTCTCCTTGTTCTGTCTTCCGTCGTTGTGGAAAATAAAAAGCATTTTTTCCGTAATGAAAAGTGCTACCTTTCCACACGTATTAGTTTTTTTTCATGGACGAAGCAATCTTTTCGTGAACAAGAGATTGTTATTCTTATCGGAATCGGTGGATAGCGCTTTCTTTTTTAAAAAATAAATGTATTTTTGATTGGAGGATAATTGCTTCCCGATATTGCGCTGGTTTCTGCCGGACATCAGGGTGAATCAGCCGTAGGCATCCATGTGTCCCCTCCCTCTTGAGCCTCGCCCCACCTCCCAGCCCATGCCACCCCTCTAGGTTGTCACGGAGCACAGCGTGGGCTCTCCCTCTTGCACGTCGTGTGTATATTTCTCCACGCTGCTCTCTCGATTCGTCCCGGCCTCTTCTTCCCCCAGGGTCCGCGGGTCTGTTCTCTCCCGCTGAAGCAAGAAGGACAGGCTCAGTGCCAGCGCTGCCCGAGACCAGGAATTCACAAAGGAGCTGAAGTGCGCGTCTCAGGGGCCAGTCCCCAGGCCACTGCCCCTGAGCAATGCTAGGAAAGAGGCCTCATCATACGCCATTTCCTTAGATGGAGGGGAGATGCGAGTCTCCTGATAAAGGGTCGAGAGATCGCCCTCCTCCGTGTGGACAGGGCCCGAGGCAGAGGGGAGGAGTCAACTCTGTGGAAGCAACTCCCTCACCAGCTGAGAAATGGAAAGAGGGTCACGTGCAAATGAGGAAGCCCACACATTTCTGTGACCTGCCCTCGAGACACCTCCACACGGGCATCTGGTTACTGAATCATCATCACAGCAGAGCGATTCCAAGGGCGCAGGTGTCTGGAAAGGCCCCCCAGCAGCGATCTCTCGCCAGCAGACAGGGATTTGGAGAGTGCGTTTAGCTCCGCTGGGCCTCGGTCAGAGTCCGCGGCCTCGCAGACGCGTTAGAGCATGCGCGGTGTGTAGGCCGGCTCCTTGGTCCCAGGACGGAAGCAGGGAAGGACTTCAGTGTCCGAAGCAAAGGCACCGACCAGGCACCTGGTTTAGTGTCGAGCTCGGCAATGCACAAAGAGGTAACTGCCGCTTGCTGCTGCCTCCTGGAAAATTAGGTTTCCTGACCCTCGTGAAGTAAAATGAAGTTCAGCACGCGCCTGCAACCTCGTCTCCTCGCCGTCATCACAGGTGCTCACCACGTCTCTGAAGCACGTAAGGCAAGTTGCAGTCTAAACACAGAGTCTGTGTTGCTGACAAGGTCTCAGGGGGAGCTGGACACAGCCCTACTCCCAGTAGAAGGGACCAGCCAACTAAACCTTTGGGCAGAGTCATCACAGACGAGTGTCTGTCTCCAGCATTCGCATCACATTCCACATTCAGAGATTTCTCAGAGACGCCTTTTAAAGCCACTTTGCTTGGTAATATGCTTGCAAAACTTGCTGCCCTGGGGAAGCTGATCTCTGAGCTTCCCCTAAACCCAGGGGCCACACAGCCCTCCCCCTGGGGAACGCTGGGCTCCCCGGAGAGTGCAACCACCCCCGTGAGCCAGCTTCCCAGGGGGCTGGGCTGGACCGCCCGCCGCTTCCTCGGAGCAGGACACAGGAGATGAAGCGATAGAAGCGAACGTGAAATAAAAATTAAAGCGCATACGGAGAACACCACGTGGAACGGATCCTTATAAAACTGTCTGCGGTGGGGAGAAATCAAAGGGTTTTATTAGGTGATGAGAAAACGCTGTAAACTTCATGTGAAAACATTCCAAGGTCGGGTCTTGTGTTGCATAAGAGAGGAATTATGCTAAGTAAGACTCATTTTAATCAAATGCACATCAAGGAGCTCAAATCCCATTTGTACCTGGTTTGAAATTGGTTATTAACACACACACACACACACACACACTCACACACTCACATACACACCCGTTCCACTCCTCAGCAACTTTGCAGGTGCTGTTCTGGGGACAGAGGCGGCCGCGTTTGGGGGTTTCAGATTCACTTTTGTGTGAGGCGTGCACACAACTCCGTGCCCTGGGAGGCAGTGCTCCCCACTGCAGCCAGTCTCCCCTCTGCTCACCGGCATTTGCACGGAGGAATTCAGTCCCTTGCGATGGCCACATTTTGACCAGGAAAAGAGGCGAGGATTTCACGGGAGAACCAGGGCTGTGGGTGGGAATGTGGGCTTTTCCTTGGCTCCTCCCTCTCCAGATTCCCTGCAAGATCCTCTTGGAGAGGGGTCTGCGGTCTGCTGGGCGAGCACCCCCAGACGAGTTCCTCCTGCGTCCCTGGTGGCCGGTGAGGAGGAGGCAGCGGTTTGCTAGATAATCCGTCCTGGGGAGGATGGAAGACCCTTGATGGGGGGAGGGAGGCGGCGAGGCTGAGGAGCACGGCCTCCCCAGTGTTGCACTGTCTTTCACGCTGCGGTGGGGCTGCCTGGGTGGTGAGGAACCGAAAAGTGCTCCAGAAGCCAGAGGGGTGGGGCCGGGGTGGGCAGAGCCCCGCCTCCCAAACCTGGCAGCTCTTACAGTGCGTGGGGTGTGGCTGGGGCTCAAAATGCCAGTCTCCAACCCACCCCTGGGAGTTTATGAGGCGCTTGGGGGGACCCAGGCACTGAAGGCTTTCAGCCCCCCGCCAAGGTGGTCGAGAAGCAGCAGGTCAGAGCAAAGGAGGATGTGAGCAGGTGAGAAGGCGGAGGGCAGCTAGGCAGAGTCTCGTTGGCGGCTCCCGGGAAAGGACAGCACTAGGGGCAGAGGGCCCGGCGTTTTCTGCTTGGGAAAGACCGGAGAGGTGTGGAGGGGCGGAGACAAGAGAACGTGAACCTCTTTAAGGCGTCTGAGGTGAGCGCGTTCGTCGGCAACAAGAGGGAAAGTCAAGTCTGTGTGATCCACATGCCCCGTGTGCCTGGATCTTAGGGTGCTGTTGCTTAGTCGCTCGGCCCTGTCTGACTCTTTGTGACCCCATGGACTGCAGCCCGCCAGGCTTCTCTGTCCATGGGATTCTCCAGGCAAGAATACTACAGTGGGTTGCCATTTCCTCTCCAGGAGATCTTCCAGACCAGGGATCGAACCCACATCTTCTGCATTGCGAGCGGATTCCTTACCACTCAGCCAGCCCAGATCTTTAGGAGAAGAGTCGTAATTTATTCCCGATCAGTTCTAACCAGTTCTTTTAAATCGACAAAGGCAGGCTGGAGAGGAGAGTGGGAGACAGGGTTATTTTCAGCAGTCTGAGTCTCTAGTCCACAACCTGGCCCCCAAGGAGGAAGGGCAGACCAAGGGTTGGCCTCTCCCAAAACCCTGGGTCTTCACACGCCTGTTCAGGCCCACTGGCGGCCCACTGGGTCACTCAGCCGTAGCAGGGGCTTTGGGGATGAGAAAGCGTGTGCATGCCCAGTTGGCTCTTTGAGATCCCAGGGACTGTCGCCCACCCAGCTCATGGGACTTCCCAGGCAAGAACACTGGAGTGGGTTGCCATTTCCTCCTCCCGGGGGTCTTTCCAGCCGAGAGACAGAACCCGAATCTCCTGCGGCTCCTGCACTGGCGGGTGGACCCTTTACTACGTGAGCCGCCTGGAAGCCCAGACAAAACCTGCACGTGTGTAAAGTAAGTCACGTCTGTAGTCCGTGACGAGTGGTAGGGAGGGCCGCGCGTCTGAGCAGGGCTGGCCCCACCCACCTTCTCTCACGTGGGGGCAGTGACCTAGGCACTGTGCCGCCTGTTTAACAACACTGCTGATTCATCTTGTAATCAAATGAGGGTAAAATCACCCAGGTCTCTGCCCTTGACACAGGCTCCCATTAGGCTTTCCTGAACCAACACCGTTGATTCTGGCCTCTCTCTTGACACACACCTGGGAGCAGTCCTCTTTCCTTGGTGGACACAGCAAGAGACTTTGGTCTTCCTGGCAGGGTCATGTTCTCGTGTGACCGTCTGACTGTCCCTGACGTTTTCTGCAGTCCAGGGGGTGTCCGCCCACTAGCTCTGAGGTCCAGGTTGGCACTTCCCTCCCAGGTTCGGTCCTGCCCTGTCCTGCCAGGCCCGGCACATCACTCAGCGGGTCGTATCTGCCGGGGGCTGTAGGGAGTTTTCTTCCTTAAGGTCCAGGGAGTTTGCGTGTGTGCCAAAGATGAAGAGAACATTTCTCCTACAAATGGTCTCTACAGTCATCTTCCAGGAGCAGGCGAGGAGACCGAGTTTCAGTATTTCTTGTGAAAATTCTTCCTTTTAGCTTCTTTTAGGCTCTGTTTTCCTCTCTCCCCTGTGAGGAGCCTAACCAAAGTTTAACCATTTAACATTGCAGCTTTCATAATTTTGCTTTTGTATTTCTAAGGCATTAGGTTAAAGTTACCCAGAGTGTTCACCTTGGCACCTCAATAGCAATAATGTACCCTCAGCTCAGCATATAGGCAGTTAGTTTGGTCGTGTCCCATTGTGATGTTAAGAAAACAGTTTTCTGAGGCAGCTGTAATCCCCACACGCAGAGCCACGGCGATCCCATAACACCAGCTCAGGGATGCAGACCGTCAGGGGCACCCGGGGAGCCCGTCTTCAGTGGCGCAGCCTGATGGGGCTTTCCCGCCCTGCCACCAGCAGTCTGGAAACACGTCTTCCTTCTTGCGCGTGGGTTCAGCAGGCCCGCCGTGCGGTGCCGCGGAACGGAGTGCAGGGAAAGGTCTGTGCCCCGGGCGAGGATGGTGCACGGAATCAGAACTTCACCCTGAAGTTTCTGTTCAAACAGCAAGGAGACCTACAGCTGCTGCGCGTTTGCAGCTCGTCGGGTCCAAGCTCCTCTAGGTGTCAGTATGACACAGGGAAACGGGCTATGACAGCCCGCGGCAACGAGGGGAGACCTTACACTACTCAGAGGGCAAAGCTTACCTGATACACCGCAGAAGGCGACACACAGCCTCGCCCGGAAACTGGTTCTCACCTTCCTCAGCGTCAAGCCACACCGTGGCACCCAGCGCGCGTCCTGGGGGCACCCACCACCGACATGGGGGCGTCCCTGGAGGCAGCGCCCGGGGTCAGCACGCCACCTTATCCATGTTGCATATTCTGATAGACTGGCGTCCACTGGCACACTCCAGTCTTCTTTCCTACGTCCACCTGTGTGTTTCCCAGCACATTCATGCCGTCCAGTATGAATCCAGGGATTTCCACTGCAGAAGAGAAGCGTTGAAAGACAAAGCTACCGCACATCTCAGTTCGTTAAACTACCTTATCTGACTCAAAGGCTGCATGAAATTCTCTCTCTCTCCTTCCTTCCGTGTTGATTCTGATCTTCTGACTGATGAATGTTTATTTCTTTGCTTACTTGTCTCTATTTGATGCCGTCTTCTTGTAACTTTTTGTCTTGTCTCCTGTGGTGCTGGCTGTGTGGTAGACACTCCATCAATATTAAGGATATACCTGGCCTATAATCTTCTGTTTGTTTTTTCAGAGTGACAGTGCAGCTGTAGTTAAGAGTTAGAATCCTGGTTATGCCATTTCTGAATTTTATGTAACCCTGTGAAATTATCCAACTGTATTAGAAAATGGAGTTCGCAGTATATGTCTCAAAGTGTTGCTATGAGGAACCAGAAATTAATGATGTAATGTACTTAGAAACATGTGTGGTATGTAGTCAGTACTTAGTATACACCAGCCATCTCCGTCATATCACCACCATCACCTCCACCATCATCATATCCCTGAGTAAGTGCCAGGGATTCAAGGATGACTCTGTCTTTTTGCCCTCTTGAGCCCTACAATCTGGTGGGAAGTGGATGATAAAAACATTGAGGAAGTGCTGCACGCTGCTTGGGGGGTGTGCTGACCGCGGCGCTTGTACACAAGGGGAAGCTGAAGGACACAGTCCTGGCTCTCACTAAAGAAGAAAGTTCCAAACTACCAGGCTCCAATCTCTTTTGGTTTCCCGCAGATTTACTAAACATGCCTCTGTGTTTGAAGGTCCTTATCTGAAAAATGGAAATGCTCTGAACCTATTGGACTGCCCCTTGGATTGCTTGAAAGCACACTTACAATTTGTCTTGACATCTATGACCTGCACTCACATAGTGTTTCATGCTTGCAAGTCACCCACAGGCAGAGTTTGCTCTTTCCAAATTAAAAAAAAAAAAGACTGATTCTTTGAACATCCATAGAATCTCATTAATTTATAATGCATAACTTCAGAACTTGGGATACTTTGGGTGGACTGGGCTAATGTTTACCTTTTATGTGGTATTGAAAAAGGGTTTGGCAAACTAATTCAGAGAAAGCAGGACTGGGAGAAGAACGCTCATCTTAGAAAGGGGCCATCTGCTCTAAGCGGTGTAGAAGCCTCTTTTGTGAAAGCTTACTGTAGTCTTCTACTTTCTGATTTGCAAAACCCAGTATACATATAGCCTCTGATTTTCATTTGATTTACATGTGAACGATATCAAGACAGAAATAACAGAGGTCAAGGGTAGCATACACATCGTCAGTGTCCTCTAATCTATCCAAGAAGATGGGCCTTCTTCCACAAACGATGCCAGAGTTTTAGGAAACTTCTTTTAAAAAGTTCATTCGCTTTCAAGTGCTCCAGTTGCCACAGAGCTTCATCAGTTCAGACTGTTCTGCCCTCTAAATTACTATTTATTTTCGGTATTTTTGTCTGTTTGAATTGTGTAATGTAGTGGTTCTCAATCTGGGGTGAATTTGTCTACCAGACATTTAGCAATTTCTGGAGGCATCGTTTTTGGGTATTTCACCTGGGGGTTCTGTGGACATCTGGTGGGCAGATGCCAGAGATGCTGCCAAGCGTCCTGTAATTCTAGAGACATTCCCCACAATAGAAGCTTCTCCAGCCCCAAGCGTTAGGAGTCCTGTGGTCAGCAGAGCCTGCTGGGATGTGTGACTCACGTTGCTGATTACTGCGTCGTGTCCCCACAGGCAAAGGAGCAAGCGTGGTCACTCCCTGGCCTGCAGGAGACAGCACCCGCCGCCGGTGAAAGGACAGCGGCCCCCGCAGGTAACCTTTCCGTGAGATTAGATGGCGATGAGTGAAGGGAGCGCTGGCACGCAAGGCCTGTCGTTGTTCTCATCCAGAGGAAGTTACTCTTTCGTGAAGGCCTGTGTTGGGTCAAGTGCTGCTTGAACACCTTTATCTGATTGGCTTTGGGTCCTCCTCGCCGCAGGCCAGAGAATCTTTCGGGGCTCAACCCTCAGTCCATTGGCCACGTGCTCTCCTGCTTTGCTTTCCAAAGCTTGTATCGGCCGATAAAGAGAAAGCTGAATAGAGGTGCCATTCTGTGAAGCCAGAACGACACCGGTCACGTGCGCCTGTCATTAAAATACTTTGTGTCCTGTGGTGGCTTTTAGAGAGATCTTCCCAGAAGAACCTGCCCTCCTCTGAGGAAGAAACGTTTAACAAGCTCGACGAGAAGCGGGCTAAGAAGACCCCTGCGTCTCTAGCTCAGAGAAGTTCCGCCACATTTCAGACAGAAAGACCCCGCGATGAACCAGGAGACTCTGCCCTCAGAAATTCCGCAGAGCCGAGAGAGAGTGAGGACGGAAGAGACATTTCATGCCCAGGGAGGCTGAGCAGACAGCGCGCTCACAGCTCTGGGGCTGAGCGAGGCTCTGCGGATAAAAGTGAACGCCTGGTGTTCAAAGGGGAGGAAAAGGGGCTTCGCTCTAAGGGAGAGCCTGGTGACGGAGGAGCTGAAGAAGACGGAGGGTCCGAGATGCCACACAGAACAGGGCCGGCCCGCAGTTCACGTAAAGAGCAGTGTGTTGATAAGACAAAGGGTGGTCAACCCCACGAAAGGTAGGGTTTACAGCGCTCGCATCCCCAGCCTCCGTTTTCTGTAGATCTAGGTGCCGTTGCAATTTAAGGCCACACTGAAGGATAACTGGAGGGACTCTTCAAAATGACGGTTTAGAAGCTGCGTCCCCAGTGGTGTGGATTTTTCTTGCCATTATTTTTTCTTCTTGCTGTGACATTTTCAGGCAGTTTATCACTTTCTATGTCTCCTTCCAACTGACAGACAGATACGGTGATTACTAGCGATCACATTTTATATTTTCTAAACATCAGGTAAAAGTTTCTTATTTCCGACAATATAGAGCACATCCTTCCGGAGATCAATAACTGAACAATGATCGGATTGATCAGATGGTACCTTGGCTGCTTCCCAAGCACTGTGAGGACTGAGTTCGAAGCACGTTATTTAATGCTTCGTCCTCATCTGCGAAGTTTCACATAGAAATTCAGGCAATTATGCAGCCAATTAAAATGAATGAATCTATGCTGTGATCAACCAAGAATCTACTTGAAACAAAGAGCACCCAGATCCAAACATCTATGGTGTTTTTTAGGGATTGAAGATATAATTCTTATTTCCTTTTTGAATGATGCATTTTGGAAGCTGTTTGTAGAGAAGTCTAATTTTTCAAGAGTTAAATGTAAACACTGATGTTCACAAAGGACGTCCATCCCTGAAGAGATGGGTCTAGTAGAGTCTGGAGGTGTTGGAAAGTGGACATTAGGTCAGTTCTCTCACCAGCAGAGGCTCCTCTCGCTGCTGGTACTATTCAGAGACCATTGCTTTTTTTTTTTTTTTAATTGCACTTTAATGCGATGGTTTCCCTCTTCTTTAAGGAAGAAAGTGAAAAATGAAGATCAAATTAGTCAGGGAGTCATAAAATGACTGCTTGTAAAGGGCCTGGGGACTAACTCGGGGTTGCCGTGAGGTCGTTAGGGAGCGTCTCTAGGATGTGGGCCATCTCCAGCTACTTGGGACGATGGGGTGCACGCAGCTCCGTCTCACCCCAAACTCTGACATCGCCAGCTCCCTGTCTTGAAGCTTGTCCCATCACTAAAGCATCGTCGCGAGGAAGCTTTCCTGCCCAGAAGTGTGACCATCTGAGCGTTTTCCCTTGGGAACGTTGAGAGCTGTGGCTGGATTCTATTTTCCAGGAGAGTCAGCTCCTTAAAAGCCACGCCCCCGTCACGAGCCGTGGGAAAGGCAGCGACAAGACCCGTCTTGCAGAAAGCTGATCCAACAGAGGCCTCGGGAGGCGGGAAGAGGAGAGGCAGCGAGGAGAGCTCGGTCCAGGAGGAGAACAAGAAGAGCAAGATAGACGTGGCGAGTAGAGGAGCTGGGGGCCCGCAGAGCACACCGCAAGCCAGCCGCGTTGTGGACTCCCTGCAAGGCAGAGCCCCCACGCCCTCTGGAGCAGAGGCCCCCAGGCAGCAAGCTCTGGAGACCCCCCTGGGTAGGAAATAACTTTGGTTCCAGCCCTTTAAAGCATCTTAACCTTTTCCAGCAAGCATTTCTGACTAAATGTCACTTAGACTAATGTCCCGCAGGAGACCTTACAATGTATCGATACGGTTTGTAACCCCGCCACCGTTTTGGGGGGCGGTGAAGAGACAAGTGCCACCATGAGGAATCTTTCCTAGCTTCTTCATTTTTCAGCGTATTTATGGTGTGAGAGGAGAATGTCCTCATCAGATCAGATGCCCAGAGATCAATGTCGTTATCTGAATCTTGAAAAAATATGAACTCTTGGCAGAGTGCCTAGCACAAGATAAGTGTTTCAGGATTATATTCTGAATAAATGCGAATTTCTAAAAGCAAACTTATTATCGGCTCGCTTCCCCCTGTACCCTTTGGACACATGTAAGAAGCTGCATGCAGTAGGTGATTAAATAATGAATAAATGGAGAAATGAATAGGTTCATGGCAAGAAAAGTTTTACAGTAACTCTGGAAAAGTGGAACGTGAACTGGAAGAATATGAGTAAGTAACTATGTATTTCAGGGCCTTCCAAGCTGGTGCAGTGGTTAAGAACCTTCCAGCCAATGCAGGAGACACGTTTGACCCCTGGGTCAGGGAGGTCCCTGGGGGAGGAAATAGCAACCTACTGCAGTTGTTGCCTAGGAAATCCTACGGACAGAGGGGCCTGGCAGTCTGCAACCCATGGGGTCACAGAGTTGGACACGACTTACCGACTAAACAACAGAGTGTGCAAGAAGAGATCCTGCTGTAGACTGGAGGTGAAACGCTCAGGCTGGGAGGCCGAAAGTGGGGGAAATTTGTGAGCTGGAGAATATGCACTTGGCCAATGTTACTGGGTGCTTTGTTTCTAGTCAGGAAAGATTCATCTTTGAGCTTTGTGCTTAGTCGCTCAGTTGTGTCCGACTCTCTGTGACCCCAGGACGGTAGCCCACCAGGCTCCTCTGTCCACGGGGATTCTCCAGCCAAGAATGCTGGAGTGGGCAGCCTTTCCGTTCTCCGGGTGATCTTCCCAACCCAGGGATCAAACCCAGGTCTCCTGCATTGCAGGTGGACTCTTTACCAGCTGAGACACCAGGGCAGTCCCTTTAAGCTTTAAATGTGTCATAAATAAAGGCCAAAATATTTTGGAAAGTCACGTTTAGTAATATCAAACGTTTCAATGATGGAAGAAATTTTTCATTTTTTCCCCTCTCTACGTTAATTAAAATTGTGGACTTTACCAGTTGTGCTTTTAAAAAAAATGGGTCAAACAGTGTCAGGGGTCTGAGTGTAAGTGACTCAGACTTGGAAGGATTACCTGTTTGGGCATTGTATGGAGATCTTTGATTGTTTTGTTGTTTCTGAAAGCTCTCCCGGAGAAGGTGGGGACTGAGGTCCTGACAACCTTACTCAAAAGTGTCAGGTGCCACCTTCATGATCCACAAATCACGATATGAAATGAAGATCTATGTTCCCTGGGTCTTTAGAAACCCAGGGGGCTGCTTGCGTTTTGCTTCTAAACGAGCACATTGGCACGCGGGCCGCTTCTCACCAGCCCTTCTCCTCTCGCCTCCCAGCCGACGCCCTGGCACCGCCTGCGCCCTTTGACCACCGCATCGTGACGGCCAGGCAGGCCGCCGTCAACAGCTTCTACACCGTGAGCAGGACCGAGATCTTGGGAGGGTGAGTGCCGCTCCTCTTCAGCACCCTCTTGACAAGGAAGAAAGCGTGCTTGCAAAGATGCAGGCCTTTTAAATTCCCACATGGTTCATCTTTCTACTTTTACTTTCCTTGGTTTTTGCACTGATTTTTCATATTTTTAAATTTATATTGGAGTATAGTTAATTTATAATGTTGTGTTAGTTTTGGGTGTACAGAAAATTGGTTCAATTACATCTATATATATCTATTTTTTTCCGATTCTTCTCCATTACAGGTTATTATAGAATACTGAGTAGAGTTCCATGTGCGATACAGTAGATCCTTGTTGGTTATCTATTTTATATATAATAATGTTTATAGGTTAATCCCGAACTCCCAATTCAGAGCCACGCCACCCGCCTTCCCCTTTGGTGACTGTGAGTTCCCTTCCCAGGTGTGTGAGTTGCTTCTGGTCTGTAAACAAGTTAGTTTGCACCGTATGTTTGGCCCTCATACGTGAGGGACGTCATGCGGCCTTTGTCTGTCTCTGTCTGACTTAGTTCACTTGGCACGATCGTCTCTGGGTCTCTCTATGTTGCTGCAAATGGCATCATTTCCTTCTCTTTATGACTGAGTAATATATATAAGCTGGAATCAAGATTGCTGGGAGAAATATCAATAACCTCAGACATGCAGATGATACCACCCTTATGGCAGAAAGTGAAGAACTAAAGAGCCTCTTGATGAAAGTGAAAGAAGAGAGTGAAAAAGTTGGCTTAAAGCTCAACATTCAGAAAACAAAGATCATGGCATCCAGTCCCATCACTTCATGGCAAATAGATGGGGAAAGAGTGGAAACAGTGGCAGACTTTATTTTTGGGGGGCTCCAAAGTCAGTGCAGATGGTGACTGCAGCCATGAAATTAAAAGACATTTGCTCCTTGGAAGACAAGTTATGACCAACCTAGACAGCATATTAAAAAGCAGAGACGTTACTTTGCCAACAAAGGTCCATCTGCTTAAGGCTATGGTTTTTCCAGGAGTCATGTATGGTTGTGAGAGTTGGATTATAAAGAAAGCTGAACGCCTAAGAATTAATGCTTTTGAACTGTGGTGTTGGAGAAGACTCTTAAGAATCCATTGGACTGCAAGGAGATCCAACCAGTCCATCCTAAAGGAAATCAGTCCTGACTGTTCATTGAAAGGACTGACGTTGAAGCTGAAACTCCAATACTTTGGCTACCTGATGGAAAGAGCTGACTCATTGGAAAAGACCCTGATGCTGGGAAAGATTGAAGGCAGGAGGAGAAGGGGACAACAGAGGATGAGATGGTTGGATGGCATCACCGACTCAATGGACATGAGTTTGAGTGAACTCCAGGAGTTAGTGATGGACAGGGAGGCCTGGCGTGCTGCAGTCCGTGGGGTCACAAAGAGTCAGACAGAACTGAGCAACTGAACTGAACTGAATCCATATTCCACACATTTCTCATCCCCCATCTATTGGCAGACACTTAGGTGACTCCCATGCCTTGGCTATTGTGAATAGTGCCGCTATAAACAGAGGTGGACCTTAAGAGTTTCATAAATGTTTGTCAGTCTCACCTGGAGAACCAGAAACATCATATACAGTTATTTTAAGTGATTTTAACCATTTCTGAAAACTGTTGCTGATGCCAGAAAGGCTGATGAGGTGGCTATCTGCCGCGTTTCATCTGCTTCACTTCCTGTGTTGTCCTGTCTGGAGTGAGAGGAAAGCAGTGTGAGTCTCCAGGAGGTTTAGAAGCTTGAAGGCTGAGGAGCAAAGTGTAGAAATGTGTGAACGCTGTTTATCTCATGGCACATATTAATTTTTTTTTTTATCATCGCTGGTTTTCCATTTGCACTGATGCCATGTGAGTTACCATCATTCGTTTCAGTCGGTGACGTGCCCTCCTGAAGGACTTGCTGGCAGGACACCCATGCATATTCCCTCCCTGAAGAAGGAGGAGGCGAGTCCACCAGGGAGGAGGGGCCTTCCTCTCCTACTTCAGCCACGACCCCCGGTGAGGTCTTGTGACTTCCAGTGTTGACTCCCACCAGCAATCTATGTAAAGTAAGAGGCAGAAAGCAGGAAAACTGTACATGTATTCAACACATAGAAATTTACTTACGACCCAGGGAAGGCATGTGTGGCTCTTAGCGTGTGCGTTTCTGCCTGTGGTCAGGGGTGCGGCTGACTCTGCGAAGCCCCTCCTGGCTTTTCTAGTCTCATGGCTCCTCTGCCCTCCGTCACAGGATGCACCCGAACTTTCTCCTCCTCAGCCGGCTGATGGTGGAGAGGACCCCTGCCTGTGAGGACGGTCGAGGGGGACGGGGCTTTTGGAGCAGGCAGCGGTGCCTGGGGCCCCCTAGTTTCACAGCAAGCATTAGCTTATCAGGGTCTCGAGGCACGGGGGTGGCAAGCCAAGCCAGCCACCGTTTCGCTAAAGGAGGAAAGTTATTTGCAGAAGCCGCTTTGGAGCAACCCCAGGGTTTGTGTGTGTTTCTGGTTGAGGTCCCTCGGTGACTCTCAGAGCCTCCGGGGCAGCATGGGGTCTTCTCTGGTGGCTGCAGGTGGGGCCACCCGCCCATCGCCCTGTCCTGGGCTCAGTAAGGAGCTTAGGGGGGCAGTCAGCTGGGTGTGCTGGCCTCATCAGCAGGGACCTCCTCTCGGTCGGGGGTGAGTCGAGGTGCAGCCCCTTGTCCTGCAGAGTCGGCAGGGCCAACCCCACGGGGCCGGGATCCCGGGGCCCCCACACCGCGGCAGGCCCCCCCCATTTTCCCGGGGCTTCCTTCCCACCTGTGGCCTGTGGGGTGATTAGAGTTGCAGCTCACCATGGTTAGTTATTCCTAGTGTGAGGTTATCAGCCTGGCGGGCCAGCAGGGACCCTTGAGGCCACCTCCCACCCCAGGCCTTGCAGGGTGAAGCCTTTCAGAGGGACGGAAGGAGGTGCTGAAGCTGAGCAGTGATGTGGCACCACAGCTGGGCCAGGCCGATCTGGGGGCCATTGCTAATTAAGGGAAAAAGCCCTTTCTTAATGAGCAGCCACATCTGAAGTGCCTGGGGCTGTGTTCCTGGGCTCTGAGAGAGAGAGCACGTCTGGATCAGTGTGTGGGACTGAGGTCACACTTGGCTGTGCTTACAGTAATGTCACCCCACCCCCAGCCCAGGACGCATGTGCTTCTGTGCAGGGAGTGTGACTGAGGGGGGTGGTCTGGGGTGACCTCCCCCCAGCTCCCCAGCCATTTCACTAAGTTAGGAATCACAGCAAGCAAGTCAAACGAGAAGACTGCTCGTGAGTGTGTATTTGGGGAGGTGGTGACGTTTGTAAGAAGCTGCCTTACGAGGTGCATTTATTTAAATTGATATCCAAGCTGAAGTGTGTAGTGTATGCTTTGATTAAATGTGTCTATATGCAATTTTGTGATCACTTATTTATTTATATGCAGTTTCCAAAAATAATCTGACTTGCCCGACCAACAGCCTGTATCATTCTTATGCTTAGAGAGCCTAGCTTGTTATATTCACATGCATTCAGAAAGATTCTATTTTCTCTACGATAGAAACCCTCAAATTTTGGGGTGCATGAGAACCACCCGAGGGGTGTTGTGAAAATGCAACTTCTGGGGTCTTCCCCAGCCTTCCTGCTTCAGTAGGGCCGGGACATCACCCCCAGGAGACTCTGAGGCCAGTGGCTCCTATCAGAACTTGACCTGTTCTAGGAGATTTGGCAACAGCAGGGGCACGTCAGGCCTGCTCACTCAAGTCAGGAAGAGGGGCCCCGGAAAGCTTCAGTGCCCACCGGGCAGCAGCCAGAGCGGGGCCCCGGGGGGACAGAGCCTCATCCAGGCCACACCCTCTTCTCCTGCAGCGGACGCTTCGGCCAAGTTCACAAGTGCGAGGAGAAGGCCACGGGCTTAAAGCTGGCGGCCAAGATCATCAAGACCAGGGGCGTGAAGGACAAGGTAAGGGCCACGCGGTGCGGACGCGGCGGGCTGCGGTCCACCCAGTGCTAAACCAGCCCTCCCTCCCCCAGGACGACGTGAAGAACGAGATCAGTGTCATGAACCAGCTGGACCACGTGAACCTCATCCAGCTCTACGACGCCTTTGAGTCTAAGAACGACATCGTCCTGGTCATGGAGTAGTACGTCCCCCCCACACCCCATCCTGTGCGCACATCCCCAGCACGCTGCCCTGTCCTGCCTCCAGCTGGGCCCTGCTGGCCCCCGGGATGCTGACCTGCATGTGTCAGAACTGCATCTGCCGCGGGAAGGAAATTACTCAGGAAAGAGTCTCCACGTGAGATTCTGTTGCTAAGCAGCAGGACGACCACACAGGTTCAGCTCAGCTGAACTGTACTGTCGAGGCCCCGGCTTAACTCTTGCTCTGGGTAC
Organism: Ovis aries; assembly: GCF_016772045.2. Lineage (NCBI taxonomy): Eukaryota > Metazoa > Chordata > Mammalia > Artiodactyla > Bovidae > Ovis > Ovis aries. Next base: position 50,032,386 of record NC_056073.1, read on the forward strand.
CCTGGAGGGGTGAGCCTTGAACTGTGTCCTGCTTTTGACCTGACGGCGAAAACAAAACTCATGTCAGACTCTTAGAAGTAGAGCTAAGAGGCTTCTGTTTAACATCACCTTCCTAGGGCCTTCCCTCGTGGTCCAGTGGTTAAGACTTCACCTCACCACGTAAGGGCTGTGGTGTTCGATCCCTGGTCTGGCAGCTACAAGTCCCACATGCTTCGTGGCTAAAAAAAACCCCAAATATAAAACATAATTCATTAAAGACTTTAAAAATGGTCCACATCAAAAAAATCTTTAAAAATATTATAACAAATAAAATAAAATCGCCGTTATAGAAGCTTGAGTGTTTAGTTAGAAAGTGAGTCATTCCGGCCAACACTGAGTCTGTGTCTGTGGTTCACTGCAGCTCCCCGCCCCCAGCCCCACCCCGGGTCTCACTTGTCGCTGTGGAATAAGAGCTTTGGGGAGTGGAACAGCCAGCATGAGCTCCACACAGCACGTTATCGCCTAAGTCAGCCTGGCCTTCCCGAGGAGCCTGGAATTCCCTGCACCCCTGCCTTCCCAGCGTCCTCCTTAGGAGATGCCAGAAGAGGGCCCACCCCAGAGCGCAGCCCCTGCAAGGGAGGGGCTTTGAGACGTTTCCCCTGAGCAAGTGGTGGGGCTCCAGCGACGGCCACGCCGTCAGAGGCATCTTATCGGGAAGGTAGAGAGGCACAGCTGCAGACGCGTCTGGTGGGCGCGTCAGCGGCGCGCGGACGCGAGGAGCAGGTGCGTGTCCGGGGCGCTGACGCGGGACTCGCCCCTCTCCCCGCAGCGTGGGCGGCGGTGAGCTCTTCGACCGCATCATCGACGACAACTGCAGCCTGACCGAGCTCGACACCATCCTGTTCATCAGGCAGATATGCGAGGGGATAAGACACATGCACCAGATGTACATCCTCCACCTGGACCTGAAGGTGGGTGCGCGCTCCGCGGGGGTGCGAGCCCTTCCCCCAGGCGGCCCGTGGGCCCCGCCGCGCGCCGGACGCCCGACTGGGAGACGGAGCCTGTCGCTGGGCATGTGTTCGGGAATTTGAACACTCTGGACTCTTCGCCTCGTCTCCCTATTCTCAGTTTCTGCCACTCCCTGGTATCTGCCTGCCTCCATCCTTAGGGACAGCCGTTCAGCGTCTTACTGTAAGTTGCTTGTGTTAAAGGAGCTCACAGGGAGGCGGCTTCTGCCATCACACCGGCCTCATCACCACCCTGGCTGCATCCTCTCGTCATCAGTCTGAGCAGGCGGGAGGCATTTTAGCTGACTCAGAGCTCCCTGGTTGTGGTCAAACTTCCCAGCTCTCCAGAATCCCCAGCAGTCCTCTAAAACCCTCCAGGAGACTCTGGACTTTAGGGGTTATTTTTCCACGAGCAGGCTAGAGCCGGGAGGAGGACGCTGTGGCAGAATGGGACCCCGGGCAGCTGGGGGGAGGCGCTGAGAGGCCGAGGGGCAGAAGCGTGGTGGGTGGGGCTGGGCGCCTCCCCGGGAGCGTGCGAACCTGTCTTAAACAGTGGGGAGCCCACCCTCTTTCTCTTAGTTTACGGCCTTTCCCTCTCGCGCTCTCTCCCGTTAGGAAATCCCTGTAATCAGACTGTGTGTAGTTCCGACCAGTGAAATACGGGCCCAGCACCTCCGAGCAGCTCTCAGGTCCTCAAGGCACCTTCTTGTGTGGCTCAGCCGTTTCCTCACTTCCCTGTTTGCACAGTGGGACACTGAGATAAAATATACATTCTGTGGAACACACCATCTATGGCAGGTCATCAGGGGTCGCAGAGCGAAGTCAGTTCAGCTTCCGACTAGGTTTCCACGGGCCTCGGTTCCTGTAACTGGCTCCTCTGGCCGTCCTGATTTACATGCTTGCCTCTCCCGTCCACAGAGCAGGGGGTCGTGGTCGATAGGATGACGCAGGCAGAGGTTAAAAGTCACTAGCAGAGCCCATGGCTACGAACCGGTTTGATAATGCACTTTCACGGAGCATTTTCATTGAGTGTAGATACTCTCCAAATATCCCTGAAGGGATTTGATTGGCAGCTGAAGCGAGGACCTGACCCGCCGTAAGTCAAACAGCTCCGTATGTGGCTTCATAATGTTGATTGAGGACTTGCAACGGGCAGTTTTCGTTGTAGCTCATATGTAAAGATGCAATAAAGGCGACAGCTGGATGGGTCATTAAGGACCAGGCGCCCTTTCAGAAAGCTCCTTGGAAGGAGAGGGGCCAAAAATCCCAAAGGCTTGTCTCTCTGTAGGGGAGATTATAGGTGAGATAAAATGGTCTCCTTGCATTCTTTGTGTTTTGTAAATCTTATTCAATGAATATGCTTTAATTTTATAATTAGAAAAATATTAATTTCTGAAGTGTCCGCAGAGCTGTTTTATTTTTTTCATTCTGCAAACAGTTCTTTTGTGTCGTGGTGCTTTTGGCAACTGGACAGCTTGATACGCCATCAGTCAGTCATGTAAGCACGGGGCCAAGTATTCCTGTGTGGCACCCGCTTCTCTATAAACTGCCTTTGCCTAGAGACATCTGTTTTAGAGATATTTTAGAAAAAAAGCTTCCAGTGACATTCAGTTCAGTTCAGTCGCTCAGTCGTGTCCGACTCTTTGCGACCCCATGAATCGCAGCACGCCAGGCCTCCCTGTTCATCACCATCTCCTGGAGTTCACTCAGACTCACGTCCGTGATGCCATCCAGCCATCTCATCCTGGGTCGTCCCCTTCTCCTCCTGCCCCCAATCCCTCCCAGCATCAGAGTCTTTTCCAATGAGTCAACTCTTCTCATGAGGCGGCCAAAGTACTGGAGCTTCAGCTTTAGCATCATTCCTTCCAAAGAAATCCCAGGGTTGATCTTCAGAATGGACTGGTTGGATCTCCTTGTGGTCCAAGGGACTCTCAAGAGTCTTCTCCAGCACCACACTTATGCCCAACCAAATGGACAATTGAATGTTGACAAGCAGATGCTATTGGAGCAGGAAATGGCAGCCCACTCCAGTTCTGCTGCCTGGGACAGAGGAGACCGGCCGCCTGGGGAAGCAGAGTTGGACATGACTGAGTGGCTAGACTGCCACCACCAAGCTGGTGCTAGCTCATCCCATAAAGTGTTGCTGTGTTTCTGACCTCACTCTACCCTCTCCTCCACCTGGACAGGCAGGGTAGGGGGCAGCCAGGACCCACGTGAAAGGTGGGACGTGGAATCCTGGGGACTTGGCACCTCGGCTAATGGTCCCTCCTAGCGCTTAGGGAAGATTTGGGATGAGTTAGAGCTTGAGAGTTCAGGCGGTTCTTTGAAACCTTTATTTCTCTTTTAAGGATGACCTTGACCTTAAGTCGGATTCCCCCGTGTTTGCCGTCCCTCAGGTCTCCTGTCCTGATGTGGGTGGCTGCACTTGTCAGATGCTCTAAATACCGAGGTGCAGTGCTATCTACCTCTCTCCTCTGCACCCCAAGACCGTCCCATTGGCAGGGCCAAGCCTTTCCAGAGGCAAGCTCCACGGGAACGCTTAGTCAAGGCTTTCAGGCACGGAGACCAAACTCAGCAACTCTCTGGCATCGCCGAGAATGAAGAATGAACAGGGGTGGAGGAGTCCTCCCCTTGCAGATGGCTTTCCCATAGATGGAGCGCAGGGGAAGGGAGAGCCTGGGGGTCAGGGCTGCTCATATGCGGGTGCGTGCCCGGCGTGGCTGGTGGGATGAAGCAGGCCATTTCTCCTGGAACTCATAAATCCTCGGGAAAAACAGTCCTCCAAGAAGGGGAAATTCATACTTAATAATTTTAGGGGGGCGGATGTCAAGTCTGAGACGGCCTCCACCAGGCCATTTGGAAAGTCTTGAGGCAGGAGGCCTTGGCCTGAACTCAGGCATGGTCGTCAACGGCAGAGCTGGTGGGGGAGGGGAGGCAGGGCCACGCAAGCTTGGCAGGGGCCCACAGCCTCATCCACCACATAATTAAAGGAGAAAATACCCACACAGACAAGCCCGCCCCAAAGTGAAGGGCCTGATATGTTTTTCCTGAGCATCGTTGTATTTTTAGTTGTGGTTCAAGGACAATTTGAGTGAAGGATGGTTGTTTTCATTGCTAATGTGTCTCTTTCTCCTGGCAGCCTGAGAACATCCTGTGTGTGAATCGAGACACTAAACAAATAAAAATTATTGACTTTGGATTGGCCAGAAGGTATGTCAATTTGGACATAGGTGTATGAATTGGGTTAGAGAACATGATGGGTGATCTTTCTTTGCAAAGATAAATCTGATATACCCCTTGGTTTCGTATCCCTGTTTAGAATTAACCAAAATTATGTTTCAGCTTTACTTTGCTGGCTTCAGAATTTGAACGTTTAGGAGTTTCTACAGTGCATGCAAGAAAAATATGGACTATTAAAACCCAGCACAGCACAGTTATTAAATTTTAAGACATTAATCCACAATTTGTAAGAGTTTGTCTCAGTCTTTTGTACTTGGTCCATCTGCGAAGAGGAGATTTACTTTAAAAAAGTAATTGTGTGAGCAGGATTGCCAAGGGTTCAGGCAGAGGTGAGCTCCTTGAGGGAACAGAGTTTACACGGACCTCAGTGCGTGAGTGAGAGTATTAGACGGTCGTGAACGGCTGTGTCTTCTCTATTCATTAAACTAGGCTTGTTTGAGCTGTTGACAGGGCACAGTCTGTTATCACGGCCCCTTCAGTCGTATTTCATCATTCAGGTGTTCTAATTATTCCGAGTGGCTTTTCTCACAACCATTTCAGATCATTAAGGCTCTCTAGTGAGAAGCTTCCTTACCGTTTCAGACCCTTCAGGCTCTCTGGTGGGAAGCTTTGATACCAGTTTTGGACACGGTCTCTTTAATATACGATTTCCTTTAACGTCTGTTTGCATTAAATGTTTGTGCGGCGGCAGGTATTTTGCTTATAGACGGCATCTGCGTCCTCCTGTTTCCTCGAGTTTTGATTTTCGGCTGACCCTCTTCCTTCTTCCGTGTTGTCTCCTAAATTTCAGGTACAAACCCAGAGAGAGGCTGAAGGTGAACTTCGGAACGCCTGAGTTCCTTGCCCCCGAAGTTGTGAACTACGATTTTGTCTCCTTTCCCACTGACATGTGGAGTGTGGGCGTCATCACCTACATGCTGTAAGCAGACCCCAGCCCCTCAGACGCTTGTCCTCAGTCGCCGTGTACATTCCGTCGGCTATTGTGAATAAAGCCCTAAGTTAGATCTTTCAAAGAGAAACAGCTCTGCCCCATACTCAGGTACTTCCCGTGTTCTGTTGAATCTGGTGGGCAAAGGAGTGAATTCTTTCCTTTTATCATCAGAAAAAGTAATAGTCTCTCTTCTTCGCTAATCACCCAGATTCCTAGACCACCATCCTATGCTCTAAAAGTAACTTAAAAAACATCCCCAACTGTGTCCTGATCCCCTGAGTGATAAAGCAGCCTCACTTTCCGGGGTGGGGGCATTCCTAGCATCTGTGGCACTCTGTGGTAAAACACGTTAAAAAGACGTTTGTGTCGTTCTGTGAGATTCGTGTTTGAGGGCAGCTGTGCCTTCATCACGACCACTGCTTATAAACAAAAAATTAAACTCGTGAGTTGCTCATTCGTGTCCAACTCTTTGTAATCCCATGGACTGTAGCCCACCAGGCTCCTCTGTCCATGGGTTTCTCCAGGCAAGAATACTGGAGTGGGTTGCCGTGCCCTCCTCCAGGGGATCTTCCAATCCCAGGGACTGAATTCACATCCCGTGTAACTCCTGAATTGCAGGCAGATTCTTTATCCCTGAGCCTTCTTTCTGTTTTAAATGACAGAACCAAGAAGGCACCTGTCTCTACAGAGTCTGAGGGTGTTTAAAGACTTCTCACCCTGGACGCCGTGTCTTACAGACTCAGCGGCTTGTCCCCCTTCCTGGGCGACGACGATGCCGAAACCCTGAACAACATCCTGGCCTGCAGGTGGGACCTGGAGGACCAAGAGTTCCAGGACATCTCGGAGGAGGCCCGGGAGTTCATCTCCAAGCTTCTCATTAAGGAGAAGAGGTGACCACGTCCCCTCTGGGCTCAGGAGGAGGCAGGGCGAACAGAGAGGCGGGGCCCCGGGGCTGAGGGGACGGCAGTGAGGGAAGCAGCCACCAGCCCCCGCGGCGGGCTCTCTGATGCACCTGCAGAGCTGTAGACAGGGTGACTCTGATGCTCTCCACCCGGTCTCCTGAGATCTGGAACTGCTATGATCGCAGGGTTTGAGTGGGGCTAGGGGGCTCCACGCTGCTGAACGGTTGTTTCGTGGGAGAGCCTGCTGTGGGCCAGGCCCCCCCAACTCTGCAGACGTGTTCTCTTTACCGGCTTCCCAGCTCCGTGGGAGGAGGGCGTTATCGGTCATGCTCTTCGATGACACTCCGAGATCACATGGCCGGTTAAGTGACAACCATGAACCAGCACAAGGCCGTGCACGTGGCTGTTACGCATGAACGGCCTGCTTTCTGTCTTGCTAATAATTCAGAATTCAGTGATACTGAAATACAGGGGCTCACGTTTTAGGATCATGGAGCGGGTGGAGGACTGTGATGAGCCAGTCAAACATACTTTTCAGATGATTCTGCCTAAAATATATAATGACGAAAGATAAAACTAAATAACAAAAATTTTTAAAAAGACAACTCCCAAAAACATGAAAGAAAAATACAAAGAAAAAAGAAAACAAATTAAAAATAAATAAATAAAAATAATTTTTAAAAAGGTTTTAAATAGACAAAAAATGGAAAACAAGAAACCTCCAAAATGGAAAAATGAGAGAAAATAGAAAAATAATAAAACATATAATGACAGATGGCATTAAGATGTTCATGGCCAACAATACCTGCTTTATTGTTTTATAGCTTTTAAGTTATATAACCACCACCGTGAACCAATAGACAGGTAGTTCGGCAGGGTGGGGTCCGGGGCTGACCCCAGATGCTCTTTCCCCTGCACTTCACTGTCCCTGATCCGCCAGGAATTGTATCTGGGGCTTTGAGGGCAAATGTATAAAGCCCAGTTCCTGGCTTTAGGTAACTTGTGATCTAATAGAAGAGACGAGCAGTTTTTAGTTCAATTCAGTTCAGTTGCTCAGTCATGTCTGGTTCTTTGTGACCCCATGGACTGTAGCACGCCAGGCCTCCCTTCTATCACCAACTCCCAGAGCTTACTCAAGCTGACGTCCATCGAGTCGGTGATGCCATCCAACCATCTGATCCTCTGTCGTCCCCTTCTCCTTCCGCCTTCAGTCTTTGCAGGCATCAGGGTGTTTTCCAGTGAGTCAGTTCTTTGCATCAGGTGCATCAGTCCTTCCCATGAATATTCAGGACTGATCTCCTTTAGGATGGGTTGGTTGGATCTCCTGCAGTCCAAGGGACTCTCAAGAGTCTCCTCCAACACCACAGTTCAAAAGAGCAGTTTTTAAAGAGGCTTAAATACAATGTGGTGAACATTTATTGAAGATCAGGCTTCCCTGGTGACTCAGTGGTAAAGAACCTACCTGCTAAGCAGGAGACACAGGTTCAGCCCCTGGGTCGGGAAGATAGAAGTTCAATTTATGAAGCTCAGACATCTCATCAAGAATGGTTATTTCTATCTGAAGGAAGATGTTCGGGTAGCAACAAGATTTCAGAATTGTTTGTCTTGCTTGTCTTACCAATAGTGTTACCCTGATGGGGTTGGATGGTAACCTATCCCTGATACTAATTCCATGGAAGACAGAATTGCCTGGCAACTTGACATAAGGCCATCTGGTCTCCACTGGGTCCCTAATAACCCCTGCCTTTCCCTTTAGCTGGAGAATCAGTGCTAGTGAGGCCCTCAAGCACCCTTGGCTGGCGGACCACAAGCTCCACTCCAGGCTCAGCACGCAGGTAACCACGGCTGCTGTTTTCCCTCTTCTTTCTAGTTGGCTTCAGTCTTCTGACGATCAGATGCTGGCAGCACCTTGGCCTCAAGTGAAGCTCCAGTTAGTCTCTCACAGCCTTCTAATCTTGTGCTAGCGCTAAATTGCTTAAAATGCTTTTATTGAGCAATTTGTGCTTTTTAATGATGCTAACTACACTAGAGAATTATTTTCAGCAGAAATACATATTAGCTTTATTGTTTAATTACTGTATCCATTACAAAGTGAATCGTATCGTCACCCTAACTGCACCCACACTTACACGTTTGGCCTCGGGCACAGGTGTACATAAAGTTTCGGAGGATACATGTTAATGTACACTCAAGGTATATCTCCTACTTAGAACTCAGAATTCTAACTTCCCTGCTTGCCTGGTTTAGTGTGCTCCAAGCACCAAAAAAAAAAAAAAAAAAAAGGTAATATTCAGCTTGGACAAGAGATTAATGTAAGTGCGTGTGAAGGAAACTGAATGGTAGGGTGTACCTTGAGAGCCACCAGGCCGCCCCGTGTGGTCACTTCTTAGGCAAAGTCCCGACCGCCTCTCACCGCCCTAGCCAGCGCTTACATCTCACCTCCCTCGTCGGTACCTCCAGCACAGGTGTCTTTCCCAAGCCTTGGGTCCGAATACTCCCTGTGAGCTGGCCATCTCCACTTGGATTGTCTCCATGACCTCTCCCCGACCACCCTCACCACCCTCCCAGACCCCGACGCCTCTCTGTGCCCCCTCCCCCAGTCCCCTCAGCTCATCTGTAATTTTCCTCCAACGTCTGCACTGATTATTTCTGGAATCTGTACAGTCCCCACAGTCACGGTGGTCGTCTAGGCTGAGGCCACCTGTCACCTGAGTGACTACCATCGGCTCCTGCCAACGTCCACATCCAGATCGCCGTGGATTATATAAACAGCACAGAGGCAGACAGGTCACATCTAAGCAGCCTTCCTGAATATTTAGCGTGGTCAGCGGGGCGCGAGCCCAGGGAGGCGGTGGGCAGGCCCTGCCGTCACTCGCCGTGGAGGCGGCTGGTCAGCCTCGCACACCCCCTCCCCTCCGTCTCTGCTCCTCTGGGGTTTGGAGCGGAGCTTTTCCACTGACCAAACCCTGGGATGGCTGTGCCCCCGGTACTCACTTTTTCCACATCCAGTTTTTATTGAAATTGCTTCTAAATTCGGCATCAGTTGTAAGTTTTATTTGTGTCTGAATATACCTTTCCTTGATAATTGGTACTGATGTCAAGTAAAAATAGGCTGATTCCCTGGTAGGTACCTCACCCAGACGGCATAAACTGCTTATTAGGGTTACCAACCTATTCTGGGCCAATTTTCCACCCATGTATTTTTATCCAAGCTTATTGGTGTCCAAATACACTTTGACGTGGTGGACAATATGGAAACCACAACAGATAATTAATGGCGTTATACAGTGTAGAAGTGTTTAAAAATATTTTTTAGACCATATAACAACAACAAAAATCACCTTTTTGTTATTTTATCCAACTGCTGGTACCTAAGGTGAATAGATATTTCAGGTGAGGATTAAACAAAAAAATTCCATTGTAGAAACCCAGTTAGTTACCTTGAAAGTTAGAATTGAACAGCACTGTGCCAAGCACTGTTCTGACAGCTTCAGGAAGATGAACTCGTTTGGTCCTCGGGTCGATGCTCTGATTCAGACCTGCCACCATTCATTCCCTTTACGTGAATGGGCCGCCGAGGACAGGGCTATAGACCCACCCAGGATCCTACCCTGGAGTCGCGCGAGGCCCCCACTCAGCCGTCCCACGGGAGGCGGGCTGCTGGGCCAAGGGGGCCTGAGGCATTTCCAGGACCACCCTGGTATGACATCTCTCGTCTTACTGAAGGACAACACTCAAGCTTAATATATTTTATTTTTTGGCGAAGTATTGAGAATAATTTTTTCTAGGTGATTCACTTCTGGGAGAATCTTGTTTCTATGTCCTGTAGAACCAGCATTCAACTTCACGTTGAAAATTCAGCTCTTACCCAAACTATTTAAATCTAAATTCTGATATTTCAAAGTTTTCGTAATAAACTTTTGTTTGTCTCTTTTCATTGTTTTGTGCTTAAAAGCACTTCCTATTTCCCAACCACCGAGCATGCCCGTGATCCATGAACTTAGGATTCTCCTTCTTAGACACCGAGGCCCGTGGTCTCCACCTCCTGAGCTGGGCTCACAGGGCCCACTGCGTCAGACACAGCCTGGGCTGCAGCAGGGCCTCTCGGAGGGCGAACCCCTGAGCCCCTGGCCAGCACCTGTGCAGACACAGTCGCCACTTTGGGGCTGGGGGCGGGGAAGCCGAGCAGGTGGGACCGATACTCTCCTCCCGCGGCTCACGACCATCCAGCTCTCCTCCCCGTCTCCTGGGCGCCGGCCTCATCCTCTGCTTCCCGGGTACTGAGCTAATGACGGTGGACATGCTCGGAGTCTGCGTGCGCCCGCTCTTCCCTCTTACCAAATCATCCCTTCCTTAATTATAGCTCTGACCATATTATCCCCTGATGAGAGAACCTCCCAGTCTTTCCCTCCTTGCACCCTGAACCCCAATGCCCAGCAGTTCAGGCCCATGAGTGCCAGTGTTGGGGCCCCAGCCCTGTGCCCAGGTCGGCCCAAGTCCTGGGCAGTGTCTGAGGCCCACTCTCAGTGCCCCTTCTCCAGGACGGTCTCCTCAGTGCCAACCAGAGGGCCTTCCTCTGTCCTCGAGCTTCTCCCGGGGCCCTTAGCGCTTGTCTGCTGGCTTGAGAGTGTCTGCAGGCAGCCATGTCTGTGTCTGGCTCATCCTTCTGGTCAGTCTGTCTTGACTCTTGTGCTTCGTCCACCTGAGTCTTGACTAAACACACCTGTGTCACAACTAAGGGTCGTGGGGTGCGAGTCTCTCTGTCTGTGACTCTGAGGGGAAGAGCGGTGATGACAGGGATGTTGGCGGCGGGGAGTGGGGATGCCCTTGAGCCAGATTCTGCAGCCATGAGCCACTCAGGGTCCAGGGACTTCTCTGCAGGAACCCCTGCCTCTTCGGGTATCGTTAGACTGCGTCAGTTCTGACCCTCCTCGAAATGTCTTCTTGGTTTTCCTAGAAAAGGAAGAATTGCTGCTCTGATGCCCAGGACCTGGCGACCAAATAGTGCCTGGAAAGCGCCCTCTGGAAAGGTTGGTCTGAAGGGGCCTCTGAGCCTAGAGAGAGGGCGGAGAGAGCGTGGCTGGCTGACTGCGCGTGCAGCGGGGCACGTTTCCTCCGGGGGGGCCCGAGGCCAGGCGGCTGTGTTTGGGTCTGCTCTGCTGTTCCCTAGCAGAAGACCCTCTGTCTTGTGATTTGTGGGCTGGGGACAGCCTCATTTCCCATGTTTGTTGAGTGGCTCCACTGAGACCATCCAAGCAAAGCCGGAGACCAGGGCTTGGCACACAGTAGGTACTCAGGAAGCCTCCTGGGAGTCCTTGCAACAGTCGTATGTAGTAGAAGTAGCAGGGGAGTAGCAGAGCGCTGTCTGCAGAGTCGGGGAGTCTGGGGACCCGCCCCCGGGGGCGCCCCCGCGGCACGGTGGGGCCTGACCCTCCGGGCAGTCTGCTCACTCTTCTCCCCCTCCCGAGCTGTTGCCAGGCCCAGACCCTCTCTTGGACCCCAAGGACCTGCCTCTTCATACAAAGCCTTTGCCTTGCTTAGGATTTTGTCAGAATTATTCAGAGGAGCGTCACACATGAGCATGTGCCGTTACAGCAACGAACGGTCCAGTTTATGGCCTAAAGGCGGCTCCCCGGGTGGCGCCAGTGGTGAAGAACCTGCTGCCAGTGCAAGAGGCATCAGAGACGCGGGTTCGACCCCTGGCTCAGGAAGAGCCCCCGGGGGAGGGCAGGGCCGCCCACTCCAGGGCTCTTGCCTGGAGACTCCCATTGACAGAGGAGCCCGGTGGGCTACAGCCCATAGGATCAGAGAAGCAGTCATGACTGAGACTGAGCTCACACACGCACACATGCGCACACACACACATGCACACACACACGTGCACACACGTGCACACACGCGCGTACACACACACGCACAGGCACACGCACGCACCCGCACACGCACGAGCACACACACACACACGTGCACACACCCGCGCGTACACACACACACGCACAGGCACACGCACACATGCACACACACACATGCACACACACACACACACGCGTGTACACACCCGTGCGTACACACACGCACAGGCACACGCACCCGCACCCGCACGCACACACACGCACGCACACACACGCACGCACACACACACACGGCCCAAAGGAGAGGCCGAGGGCAGTGCACTACCCCAGAGGGCTCACAGCACCCCTCCCGGTGCGGGGGACTCTCGGCCCCGGCCAGCCACCCTGTCGTCTGGGCTGTGAGTCCACGGCCGGCCGGGCAGCTTGGCTTCAGCGGCCCTGCTGGACTCGAGCCTCGTGAGGCAGCCTTCTGCTGCCTGCCCGTCCGAACTCTCACCCTGACCTGCATCTACTCTGGCCCCGAGGTTTTCTTGGTCTGTTGCCCGTGTGCGCTCTTGCACGCTGCCTCGAATCTGTTGAGGAGTGAGACGGGGTAGAAATAAATCAGCAAATCGTCATGCAAGTCACGGGCCAGCGTCGCCGAGCACCCTGGCTTCGGCACGAGGTTCCTTTACTGGGGACCCTATCGCTTGTTTAGAGATTGATGTGACGTCAACGGGAAAGCTTTTGCTTTCTACATACAAAGACCACTCTTGTTTGTCCAGACTGGCGGGGAGTTGGTGTTGGGAACAGCAGGGGGTAGCCTCACGTCTGGTGCCATACACACACGTGGCCCAAAGGAGAGGCCGAGGGCAGTGCACTGCCCCAGAGGTGGAGAAGGAGGGCCATCTGCGCCCCGTGGAGTGGGCGTCCCGGCTTCGCTGGGAGCCGTGAGCCCGAGGTTTGCGGGCAGCATGCCTCAGCGGTCCTTCTCTCCCCCAGCCCTGCCCAGAGGGAGCTCCATGCCCAGCGACCACAAACCCTGAGGGTTTGCCGCAAACCCTCTTCCCACCAGAAGCCCTGGGCGGGCTCTGGGAGCTGGTGGGAGCGAGGTCACTGGGTGCCAGGAGGTGCCCAGGCAGGAGGCCTGGCGCCAGGGGCTGGTGGGAAGGATGAGGCGAAAAGGCAGTGGGCGACGGTTCCAGGAGGTTTGCTCTTGAACCCAAGGCAACGGAAGGTGGCGGCAGCCGGAAGGACAAGGACAAAGGGTTGTGGGTTTTCCACCCCCCGAAATTCAAACTTCTTATTTCGTCTTGGAGCACAGCTGGTTAAAGATGTTGCGGTGGGTTCAGGCGAGCAGTCCAGGGACAGCCAGGCGTGCAGGTGTACATGCAGCCAGACTCCCCTCCCACCCAGGCTGGCGCCTAACGCCGAGCAGAGTCCCCTGTGCTGTGCCGCAGGTCCCTGTTGGTTATCTGCTTTATAGGTAGCAGTGTGTACATGACCTTCCCAAACGACGAAGCGCTTTGAGCCAGTCGCCCTGGCAACGCAGCATCTTTGTTGCAGGTGCTCAGTGAGACCACTCCAAACCCGGCCTGGTCCACTCTGTGACGGCCACTCAGGCTGGCCTCCTTCCCTTCCTGGGTCCCCCCGCCCCTCCAGGAGCCACAGAACCCCCCCCTCAGTCCCACCGCATGTCCATGCAATGCCGGTGCTTCCTGGTTTGCTTTCTCATTTTTTTTTTTCTTTCTCAAACTAAAATGTAAGCTTAAGAAATTAACGCTGGGGCAGCCTTCCTCGAGAAGGATGCTGTGCTAAGAGCAGCATGTCCTGCTTCACAATCTCTCCTGCCAGGAGGAGCTGGGAGCTTTGGCAAGACACAACATGAGTAAAACCAATTTTGAGATAATATTGATTTTTAAAATCTGGTGGTTGGAGATGATTCCTGTGGAAAAAGAGCCTTATGAATAAGGCATAACCCGCAACGCAAATTGAGGACAGAAATCTCCTGCAATTTGTCAGAGGTTTTTTGATGGGTTGAGGAAGCGCTCTAAAAACAAACCAGGTGGCGTTTCCTTTCTCCTTCCTGCTGCTCCTTGGCCAGCCCGGGAGACGCGCACCGGGGCCAAGCCCTCGGGTCTACAGGGAGGATGCGTGGCTGAGACAGATGGAGAGAGTCCCACGCACGTCCCCGGCCACGCTTTGATGCCGACGGAGCTGGTGGGGTGCACGGTCGTAGCGGCTCGGAGCTGGCTGCGCTTCAGGTGAAACAAAGGGGCCTTGTCCTTCAATCCTGCACACAGTACCAAAATATCTTGCATAAACCGAAAACATACACACACACACAACCCACCCAGCTCTGGTAAGCAGTGGGATCCTTCAAGGGGTTCCTTTTTTTCTCACAGACACACATACATTATAAAAAGTCATCTGTGGTTTTCCTAAGGGGCGCAACCAACTAATTACAATTTTAAAAGCCTTGCTGAATTAACAAGAGTCATATTTTGTTTGCTTTGCAGGAAAACTGCTGCGGTTGCTGCTGCCTTGAGAAGATTTTTGGAAAAATCAGCAATTCTGATGCCTTGACCCCTACGGAGACTGGTGGCTCTGGGCAGTGGGTGGACGGGGGAGGGTGCCACTCTGAACTCTGAGCACCTCTGCCAGGCTTGGGGGCGGGGGACGCTGAGAGTTGAAGCCCTGGAGGCAGGCAAGCCTGCACCCCACCCCCCAACACCCTGTGGCTGGGGACACCCAAGAAGACGGTTCCCAGCCATCCTGAACTTAAAGCTTTCTGTCTTCGTTGCTGGGGCCCAGCGGGCCTCATCTCTGCTACATCTCAGATCACTAGAGTGGTCATACTGGAGACTGAGCTGAGGGCTTAAAATGTGTTGGAAGCAGCAGCAAGCTATTATCTACAGGACGGATAAACGGCAAGGTGCTCCTGCACAGCCCAGGGAACTGCATTCAGCGTCCCAGGGCAGACCATTGTGTGCTCATGCTCGGTCGCTCAGTCCTGTCTGACTCTGTGACCCCACGGACTGTAGCCCACAAGGCTCCCCTGTCCATGAGATTCTCCAGGTAAGAATACTGGAGTGGGTTGCCATTTCAGACTATAATGGAAAAGAATATGAAAAAGAATGTATTGTTCAGTTGCTCAGTCGTGTCTGACTCTCTGCGACCCCACAGACTGCAGCACGCCAGGCCTCCCTGTCCTTCAGTATCTGCCAGAGTTTGCTCAGACTCACTTCCATCGAGTCGACGATGCCATCCAACCATCTCATCCTCTGTCGCTTTGCTCCCTTCTCTTGCCGTCAGTCTTTCCCAGAAACCGGGTCTTTTCCAATGAGTCAGCTCATTATAATGGAAAAGAATATGAGAAAGAATGTGGATATATGTTAAAAAAAAAAAGTTGGATACATTTAGAGAATTGCCTTTCAAAGGGGTGAGTATGTTGCCAGAAAAAGTTCTAAGTCCGGTGAACCCTTGACCGCTTAGTTTCTCGGACTTTATTATTTTGATTTGGACTGAAATCTGGTGAATCCAACTGATGAGTAATTTGCTTTCTGGAATATACGCTTTCTTTGAATTCTGAGCAACAGGCATCAGAAAGCCTGTCTTCATCTGCTTTGCGATCTCCTCCAAGAGCAGCAGTCTTCCAAGCAGCTGGGCTACTTTCCGCTGAGGGACCTGGGTTGTCACCGTGCACCTTGCTCTCTTCCGGGGGAACTGTCATCCACGTGAAACATGGGCTTCGAGAGGCAGTGCACGGTTAGTCTGTCCGTTCATGGCCTTGAGAGTAACGTTAACTGTCCCAAGAGCTTCCCTCAACGTGGCTGGAACGAGGAGGACTCTGGTGAGTCCTTTGGGGGACAGTGCTGGGCTTCCTGTCGAGTGACCTGGGTAAATAGGACCAGTGGCCGTGCCACATGGCGGCCCTTTGGCTCAGCCCTGCGCAGGGCACCCCGGCTCAGACGTGACCCTGATTTCCAGCTGGAAGCTCTCCCGTTCCGGAGCTCGAGTGCCGTTTCTTCACATGTAATCCGGGACCCGAGCCCTGCTGCAGAAACGGGGGTTGTTTCTCCCGGAAGCTGAGACGATGGATACCACGCCCATCACTTACTTCTTAAGCCTCTCTCACATTTTCCACTTCCAAATACCTGTTGTGTTGAGATCAGCTATAATAATGTCTGTATTTTTAGCTTAAGCCGCTGTAGGCTCCAGTTGTCTCCATAATGATGAAACCAACTGAGAACAGTTCCGGGGCCGCCCAGGCGAGGGGGCTCTGACAGGCGCTGACAGTTCGCCGTCCTCTCTGATCCTGCCGGAGAGTCCTCACCCGCCCACGTGTTTCGGGGGCGGGGGAGGCGGAGACAGAAGCCGGTGTAATTAGTTCAGGCCTCTCGCCAGCTGCCAGCTCACCGGTGGGGCCTGCGCGCTCATCCAGGGCTGGCGTCTCCTCCTCCTGTTCTGCGACTCTGCTTCGTGTTTAATTTAGTTTCCTTAAAACACACACGCACACACGAGGCCCTGCGACTGAAGTGTTATGTTACCACGCTATCTTTAGCTGCTGGTGTTCATCGGGTCTGGAAAAACACGAGGTGGTCCAGGTTTCATGCTCAGCCCACAGAGAGCTGCATCCGCTCAGCTGCTGAACGGGACACAGGGGTCTGAGCGGAAGCCCCTCGTGGAGGGCGTGTTCTGGCCCGGGTGTGGGTTCCCCCCCACCCCCGGCCCGCGCAGAGGACCTTCCTCCGCGTGGGGTCTCCTCAGTCCTGGTTGCCTTCCCCGGTCCCCCCGCACGCGGAGGACCCAGCTCGGGCCAAGTGAGCAAGTGCTTGCTTGCCAGATTCACCCACTGACGGCCGCAGTCAGCGGGCGTGGGCTTTAGGTTTAGGAAGGAGACTCCGCCTTGAAAGCGGCTCTCCTTAGGCTGCGTAGTTAGATTCGCACGCTTGGCTGGGGAGTGCCGGGGTGGGGTCCAGGGGGCTTTCTGAGAGCGCTAAGGACAGTGTGCTGAAGAGCCGATGATTGCCTTCCAGTCACATGAGATGGGGGGTTCCTGTCTGCTGCTCAGCGGTCCCCTCCGTCCACACCCTTGTGTCGCTGCGGGACGCGGCGACTCTGGCGGGAAACGGGGTTTGCACATCAGAGGACTCAAACCACGGGCGCGTGTGGACCCAGAAGCGCAGTCTGGCCGGACCAGGGTCCTCGTGACCCCTTTTCCCCAGAAGTCACCAGGGCTGAGAGGCTGTGCGGGGCTTCTGTGTCCTCTCCGTGGGCGTGGCGGCCTTGCTCACTCCTTTAGGCCGTTGCTGCTCCTCCAGCAAACGGAGGAAATTAAGTGCTGGGGGGTGGGACATGTCCCACGGCCTGGGGAGAAAGAAACCGTCAAGGGAAAAGAAACCGACAGGGACCCAGAGTCTGCTGCTGCTGAAAAACCAGGGAGAAAAGGGTCACGTTGTTCATGACATAAAAGCCCCCAGCACGGACTCCCACCTGGATTGACCGTGGAAACCATTTCCCGGTTGAGGTTGGCTGACTCGTGTCCTTGGGCGCTGTAGAGTCGCCTGGAGTCACTTCCTGTCTGACTTGACATTTTTTTGCTTTCTTTCCTCAAAGATGCAAATAGGCGGGATGGTTCGTCACGCGAGGCAGACCCTGATAGGACGTAGTCTCAACGCTGTGAGAACCGCCGTTTTCACTGTCTTTATGGAAATTAGTACGGCAGCATTTTGTCCTTGTTTTAGAACCAAATATGGATTTTTCTACAAGGGGAATGAGCAAGACTCTCCTCTTATCCTTTTTTGTCCTTCTGTTCCCACGACCCCGACTCCAGCCTCTGGGTTGTGGGAGGGCCAGTATTAGACTTGAGCCTGTTTGGTCTGGACTCCAGGCCAGTTGAGGGGCCTCGTTTGGAAACTGATCCGTGAGCTCGTAACTAGGGGCAGGGCAGGGTCAAGCTCAGCTCTCTCCCCTGGAGACTCCGTCCTGGGCTCAGGCTGTTCCTCTGTACCCATGCCCTTCTCAAATTGGCCACGATGCCCTCCTTTGCTTTGCTCCATCTTTTAAAATATTTCACGTCTTTCTCTTTTTCTTACATTGGAATCAAAGTCCGGCTTCTTATCTATCACCATGTTCCCCTAGAGCCTCTCTGAGATGAAAGTTGCAAAATGCGAGTTGCTTTCTGTCCTAAAGGGCTGAGATGCTGCACTTAGCGGGTGGGACTTCCTGAACCAGAATGACTTCTGGGCCCTGTGTGAAGCTCACAGCTTCTCACCTTAGAGGGTCGGTGCGTCTCTCCTCCCAGCTCCGATCCAGGCAGGCGCGTCGTCCTGGCGGTCTTTCTGTGGGCGGTCTCACCGTCCGTGAAGGCTTCTCACTACCCTGCTGCCACTCGAAGGGGCGGAGGAGTGCTGCGCGTGTGAGCCTGTGTGGAGCCCCGCACGCTCTGTAGCTGTCCCAGCGGACAGATGCCGGTGAGCCCTCTGGACGGTTTTTCAGTGCAGACAAGAAATGAGCACGGAGCCCCGAAGCCGTGACTACATATATTGTGTGTTCCCTATTTCTGGCACAGCTTCACTCATCTGCACTGCTTTTCCTTATAAAGATGTGTAGCAGTCATATACATGTATCGTATTGAAGAATAAACTCGGACCCTGTCTACCCTTTGGTTAATGAGCTAATCTGTGGATGTGGCAGACACGATGCGATTGCTCTCCTCTGGACGAGGGTGGCGTGTGACATCTGCCGATACCAAGAACCCAGGCTACACTCACAGGGGCCCGAGACCACCCACAGGAGCCCTGGGGAAAACTACTCCCCAACTCGGATGCAAGGAACCAACACAAGCTGCAGGGTTTTTCCCCCTAATTTTAGCACAAAGATACAGACTGAGATAAACACAGAGCGCCTGGTGCCGGCACCGCGTGTGAGGAATCATGAAGGCCGCCAGCAGCTCACCTTTCCTGCAGCTCTGGGGCGATTCCTCAGACCCAGAGGGTATGCGTGTGCCCCAGAGCACCTACCGCTGAGGAACTCGGGAGGAACGGCTGCCCAGCCGGGGCCACCATTCCCCTTCCCGGCCGGAACGCTGCTGTGAGAGCTCCCAGCCTAGCCATTGTCTGAGGGGGACGCGGGGCCAGGCCAGCATCACTAGTCTAGCCCCCCAGGGGTGGCTGCCCACCCACACTGGCTGGCATGGTCCTGCTGGGAGCAATGGACCCTGTGTTCACACAGACACCCTGCTACTCACTCGAGGCAGGCTTCCCCACCCGGTGTCAGGCCAGGCCCTCTGACCTCTTTCCCGGAGGAGGAGCCCTCCTGGGCCTCTGTGATGTCGTGACAGGAACCAGCTGTGTGTTTGACCCGGGTCCCGGTCCCGGGTCCTGGCCCGGGAGCTCCTAGAAGCCCCGGGGCTTCCTGAGCATCCACAGCTGAGATGTTGCCCTCAGGTGATTCTGGGCGGATGAGGCTGGTGGTCCGAGGACCCAACCACAGGATCGGCGCTCACCTGGCCCCCACCGCCCCCGCCCCCAGGGAGGGGGGAGGAGCTGGGACCGAGCTAGCACCGGTGGCCCACGAGTTGATCCGTCACCCCTGGGTACCGAAACCTCTATTAAAAACCCTGAACGTAGGGACCTGGAGAGGTTCTGGGTTAATGAACATGCTGAAGGGGGTGCACCCCAGCTCCAGGGGTCAGAGCCTCCTGCTCCCAGGGCCCGCCCAGGCCTCGCCCTGGCGGCTGCTTATCCGTGCCCTTCACTATGTCCTTTGCAGCACCCCGGGAGTAGGAGGTGAAGGGAGCCCCTGGGTTCTGTGAACCAAGCATCAACTCAGATGATGGGAGCTCAGGGAGGCGTCTTGGGAAGCCGCGATCTGTAGTCGAGTGGGACAGAAGCCTGTCTAGGGCTGGGGCGTCTGAGGGACTGAGCCCGGAACCGGGGTCTGCGCTGACTCCAGGCGACTGTCATGACAGAAGCCCTACACGCTTGCTGTCAGGAGTGTTTCAAGGAGTGACGCGGGGTTCCTCCTGCCTCCAGTACTGGCACAAGCGGGTTCGGGGGTCCAGCTCCGCCCTTTCCCAGGAGGGTCCGCCTGCTGGGGCCGGGGGCTCGGGCTGCTCCCTGTCCTCCTTCGGGGAGGGGATGGGGCGGTCTCCCTTACCTGCATCCCAGGGGAGACACATGGTCACCTCCCGGTCCCCTCTAACAGGCGGCCCCATCCCACCTTGGGATCCAGACCCATCAGGGTTTGAGAGGGTTTGGAAGCCCCCACTTTGGTAACTTTCTGCTCCCGCTCCCGACACGGGGATCCCTGAGAGCTTGCCTGTGTCCCCAGATGTCGCTGCGGAGACAAATCGTTTCTCAACAAAGATGCTTACCTGTGCACAGGGCCTCGCCTGCAGAGGTCGGCACCCTCAAAGCTCACTCGGTTGTTAAGTGATTGATGGCAAAAGTACGGAATATTATGAATAAGTAAGATTTTCTTTGCCATGTGTACTCATGATTTAAAAATTATTTCCCCTGTGCATATGCTCAAAAATATGTCAACTTGAAAGAAAACAACCCAACGAGGATATTATAATTCTTGCTAATTAATGTCTGAACTTCTTTCCCCTCAATGACTTCACACACCTGTTCACTGTAAATTTCCCAGGAACTTTTTACACTATATTAATGTTGTCCAGAACTTGGACACACACCTGAGGTTTTTCTGAATTTTAATTATTCTCAAGTCAATTTTAATATTCTGAATAATTTCAGACTTGCCCATATGTCTAATAAAATTGAACTTTAAAACATTATGAAGTTTTCCTAGGGTTTTTTTCAAAAGATAATGTACAGCCTGCCTTTATAAATGCTTTTTAAATTGTTTTTAAAAACTCCTTTCACTGAAAATTTTCCTATTTGTCTCAAATCTTATCATTCCACAATTCACTTACTGGCTTTTCTCCTGAGCAGGGGCTCACAACTTTCCAAGGAGAGCAGGAGTTTTGCCACTCTATCAAGACTGCCTTCTGCTGACCTTTCAAGTGTCAGATGCTGTGGTTTTGATCGATTTTCCGGCAGCAATTTTCACTTTGCTTCTGTCTCACTCAGGAGTTATTCAGTCCCAGCTGTGCTACCTTAGAAATTTGTCTGACATCCACTTATTTCTTAAAACATGTTTGGTTAAGGTATTTCAGCACACAGGATATTACTTTGTTGTTATCATTTAGCCATTAAGTCATGTCCAACTCTTTTTTGACCTCAGAGACTGTTGCCACCGGGCTCCTCTGTCCATGGGATTCTCCAGGCAAGGATACTGGAGTGGGTTGCCATTTTCTTCTCCAGGCGATCTTCCTGACCCAGGGGTTGAACTCAAAAGTCTCCTGCATTAGAAGATGTTTTTCATTTTTTTTTTTTGTTTGTTTGTTTTACTGCTGAGCCACCACAAATCGGGTAATGATGGTTCCTGTTGAGACAATCTACTGGGACTTGAAATTTCAAAATAATATTCTTTAAAATAGAAGAGGAGGCCTTGTCCATATCGGCAAAGTAAGGTCTCCCTTTTGTCCCAGTAAGCAGTAAGCAGTGTTTACTGTTTAGCCTTCATATGGGAGTTTTATTGCATAGGAACTTAAAAGTCAGGCTTCCCTGGTGGCCTGGTGGTGAAGACTCTGTCTGCCATTTCAGGAGGCGTGGATTTGATCCCTGGATCGGAAAAATTCCCTGGAGAAAAAAATGGTAACCCACTCTAGTATTCTTGCCTGGGCAGTCCTGCGGACAGAGAAGCCTGGCAGGCTACAGCTCATGAAACCATGAACGTGTCAGACACGGCTTAGTGGCTAAAGAAGAACTATAATCACAACAGCCATTTATTAGTTATTGGCAGTTACCGTGTGGTAACATTAAAGAGCTGGCAGCAACAAAAATGCTTAGGTGGGCACAGGGGGCTTCCCTGGCGGTTCAGCTGGTGAAGAACCCGCCTGTGATGCAGGAGACCTGGATTCAGTTCCTGGGTGAGGAAGGTCCCCTGGAGAAGGAAATGGCAGCCCACTCCAGCGTTCTCGCCTGGGAAACCCCATGGACTGAGGAGCCTGGGGCTCTACAGTCCATGGGGTCGCAAAGAGTCAGACTCGATTGAGCAACTAACACTTCACGCTTCAGAAAGGTATAAATGCTGATGGGCTTTCTGACGTTAAAAATAGCCTTTCTGTATGTTCACCTGTTGATCATTTGGGTTATATCCAAATTTTAGCTTTTACAAATAAAGTTGCTGTGAACATTCTGAGCGGCTCTTTGCGTGAACATCTCTTGCTGATCAATCTGGTTTGACGTTTATCAATTTTATTGATCATCTCAAATAACTAACCCTTTCCCCCATCAGTCTTCTCTATTAATTTTCTCTTTTCTGTTTAATTGCTTTCTAATTTTATCATTTATATTCCCTTTCTTTTCTTTACTTTGAGTTCAGTTTGGTCTTTTTAAAAAATTTCTTGAGGAGGAAACGTAGGCTGTTGATTTGAAATATTTCTTCTTTTGTAACGCGGGCACTCAGTGTGAATGATTTCCCTAAGTACCGCCTTAAAGCCTGTGATACAAGGGGGAGGCCATCAGGTGGCATCATAAAACAGAGCACCCAGCTGCCTCCTGATAGCACTGCCCATGGGGCCCTCTCAAGGGGTGTCCTTGCAGACGAAACTAGTAACCCCTTCATGACTGCACTCCCTGGACGCAGCCCATGGAAGAGCCATGTTGCTGAGTTTTACGCTCTCCTGCGTCATTAAGAGTGAGGTTCTAACATGCTTCAGCGAAAGGCTGGCACTTGCCATCTGCCTCTGCAAGGATTAATTCACAAACTGCCGTGACCGCTGACCTTCAACGCCCTCTGAAATGAGCTCAGGGTGGAGATCAGGAATGAGGCGCTCTGTGCTCTGGGAAAAACTGCCAGAACACGTTTTTAGATAGCTAGGTATTTCCAGGAGAAGATTTTATGAGCTCAATTCTTGCGTCTCCTCGTGTCTAGAAAAGCACCAGAATCTTCCGTGGTGACGCCTGCTCCTCAGGACCAGCAGTAACCTTCACAAGCTTGGCAGAAACTGTCTGCAAAAACGTGTTCTTTGCGGCGTGAACTGCCCTTAGCACAGCTGCGTGTGCACGGACCTCCCCATGCCTGTGCAGAGCCGCTTCTCAGAGGCCTCTGACACGCTGCCTCCCGGCTACGGTCTGCATTTTGCCCCAGGTGAAGCTTAATTCTCACACTGTGCTTCTCGTCTCAGTGAACGTAAGCTCTGGAGTTCACGTGCAGGAAAAGTCAGCCCTCTGGTGTACCATGTGCATGCGTATCGCCGCCAACTGAGCAGACGTTTTGCGCAGGATCCTGTGTGTAAGAGTTGCTCTCATTCTCTCACTTCATCTCCATGGTGATCTGTGTGAGGTGTTGGTCCGACGATAATGCCATTTTCCACACCAGGAAGCTGCGTCCTCCACAGCGAGGTTGAAGGTCATTCTCTGTGAGCGTGGACATGGGTTTATCCTAAGGTCTTTCTGATCCCAAATCACAAAGCAACCCTCTCCCTCTTGACTGCATCCGCAGCCTGTGCGCAGATAGGCAGGTGACCCCTCACGATTGCTGGCCTGGAGAGGTGACCCCCAGTCGTGGGGCAGGGGAGAAGCCGAGCGAGAGCTGCAAATGTGACAACTGCGATTCTCCCCATTGTGAGAGACACGTCTTCTCCCGAGGGCTTCCTGGGAGAAGCCACCTCAGCTCATGAGATGGCCCAGCGGCGGCTGTGGCCACATGGTCAGCCAGTGCCCACGGGCACCGACGGGCAAAGTTAAGCTGTCTTTATGCCCGTGTTCACTGTACTGTGTTCTATTGTTTGTGAACACACACACACACACACACACACACACACACGATTTCACCCTCAAGCAAACCTTTAACAAAGGTTAAGTTAAATGGTCATGAATTCATACATCAAACATCGGAGCATAGTTGGGTTAAGGGTGGAAAATTGTTTAAATGCACACAGACACCCTTGGTCGCTCACAGGTAGAGCTTCCTGAGTGTTCCCTTGCAGCATCTGCCCTGAAGGGTCACAGGTCGAAGTGGAAGATGAGGATGTGTCGGGGGCCGGGGGTGGTCACCGGATGCCCCCACCTTCTGCGCAGCCAGGTGAGGGCTCACCAGGTAATCGTTCCCGGGAAACGTGCTTCACGTTAGATGCTCTGACCCATCATCTGTCTGAGGCTCCGTCTGTTCATTCGACGAAGAAGCAATGCGTTACATTTTTATTCTCCCTGCTAGTCTGAAGCTTCGTTCATATCCATCGGCCATCCTGCAGCGGCTGATATCAGCACAGGTTTTTTTTTTATTAAGTGCCGAATCTGCTCTGGGCGAGGCTGGCCTCGCTGTCACCCAGAGTGCTCAGCAGGCCCTGGGAGGCCCGGTGCAGAGGGGCTCCGCTGTTATTAAAGCTGGCCATGGCTCAGGGCTTATCTGTGCTCCATTCCCTCACCTCTGGGCCCCTCTGGGCTGCTCGGGACTCCGGTTCTCCTCTGTTGGGAGAACAAGGGTTTTGTTCCAGGACATGAGCTCCGTGAAGACTCAGGGACGCCTCTCCAGTACTCCAGGCTAGAGGGGCCTCTGCAGAGCAGGCTGGGAGCATCAGGCTGATGTTTCAGAAACTGTCTGGTCTTCCCCCATCTCCAGAGAGAAGTTCAAAAAGCCCAGGTGACTCGCAGGCTTCCGGCAGGCGTCTGGCAGCCCGGAGCTCCTGTTACACACGTGTACGTCCGGTCCACCGGCCCCCGGCGTGAGGCTGGGGTGTTGGGTTCTCCCTGTAAACCTTGGGTTCCATTAGACATGGGGCCTTTGTGGCGCGTGCAGGGCCCAGGGCAAGAAGTGCGCCCCTGGCCTGCCTGGAGGAACTGGACACCGTTAAACCTTCTCCCATGTCTGATTGTGCAATGATTTGGCTTAAGTCTAGGGATGAGAGGTGCGAGGTAACAATCTCGAAGCTCGGATCCTTCCTGCCTCAGGGAGACTCTCGCCGTGACAGGGACCCGGGCCCAGAGGGCTAATGACAATGTGGGGAAGCTTGAGCTCACCCTCCTGCCTTGGAGCAGCACGGACGGGCACCCCAAGTGCCCCTTGCCCTTGAGCATCTCAGAGGGCGATGGATCTGTGTTCCCTTTGCCCAGAAAGACTTTCCCTGCTGGTGTCCCCGCTTGAACTCTACCTGCAGCCGGAGCCGCACCCTCAAGCCACCTGGGTTCACGGTGGCTGCACAGGCGCCAGCCCTCCCCCGGCTTTCAACATGCAGGACCCCTTCCTGAGCCACAGGAAGTGACCTAGTCCAGGTGGGCACAGCCCTGGAGCAAAACCCCAGGGACCCTCAACCCAGGGGAGCTGGACCAGAGAGAGACGTCCCTTCAGCCCGGAAAGGAGCAGGGGCACACTCCCCAGCCCACGCCCGCAGCCGGCTCCCAGCGACAAGGGCCCCACGGGCTCCTCTGCCTCTGGCTCTCCCGCACCCTTCCCCTCACTCCTTTGTGGGACGACTTTCCCCATAAACCAACTGTGTCCGGGCTCACATCTCAGGACCTGCTTTCAAGATCCCTCAAGTGAAAACAGACGCCGGGGTGAGTCCACACGCCAGCAGAATCCCCGCCTGCCTGTTCACGCTCATGACCGAGGGGAGGAGGAGGTCGAGGGAAGCAGCCTGCTCCTGTGGTTCCGCCCAGAGCCCCGCGTGCTGCGCGCCTCACCTCTGCAGGCGGGGGCCTCCCGCCCGACGGGCATCTGCCTTGGGGTTTTTCAAGACCTCCCCAGGGCTCCTCACCCCTCGCCCCAGGGCGTATCAAGGTCGGGGACCACTCGCTGCAGAAGGAACAGGGTCCAAGCAGAAGCTGCTGGACCGTGAAAGCTGAGGAAATATTCTCATGGTAGGAGGGATGGAGACGTGGGTTTCTCACTGGGTAACAGGACTCAGCTTATCCCCTGGGTGTGTCCCACTAAGTCTACCCTGACGGTTTTTAGCTGGGGAAGTTCTGCCCACCTTTGCAATTCCAGTCCTTTCCAGCAAGGACAGTCCTCATGACTGCAGGGTCCTTAGATCCCCCGTGCCCCCACTTACCACCCTTTAAAATGGGCCCATTCCTGAGGGCTGTTCATCTTTGTGACTCTTTGCAGAGAGCATTAGACTTTTCAGTAGGAGACTGAGGGACTGAGATGAGTGCTGGGATGTGAAAATAGAGATGATCCCTCCCGATTATTTTTATCTTGTCTTAAACACTCAAGCACGGAGACAGGCAGACCAATTAAGCTTTCGTGGGAAGCTGTGCATGTCTTCCAACCACAGCAAGTCTGGGGTTATAATTCCCGGCTCCCTACAATAAAATCGTTTCAAGGGTAAATAAAAGGCCAGTGAGAAAGATGGCTGGTTGAGAACAACTGTCTTACAGTGACCGCCTCGCACACACACTGTGCGTGAGCAGATCCTGCCGGCCACAAACGGGCTCCACTGGGGCGGCCGGCCATCGCGCTCGCTCCCAGGCCTGGCGGGGCGTGCGGCCTTCCCCTGGGTCATTTGCGTCTCAGTCTTGTTCCTTTATGATCTGCACAGACCCCCAGCCTGGTGGCCACTGGCCCTCAAGGCTGATGTGTGGGGGGTGCGGGGGCTTTGTGAGGCCGCAGAAGGTCCAGCCTGGCGGCTGCTGTCCTCTGGATGCCACCTGGGCACGAGTCACACGGCCCCCAGGGTCCCTAAGTCTTAGGGGACGTCCCCCCTCCTCCAGTTCCCAAGGTCCTTTGCGGGGCAGGGGGGGAGCAGAAGAAACAGGCCCATCACAAGGCCACGCAGGGGAAACTTATGCCACGTCCAGTAGAGCACGTCCCCCTGCGAGTTGCCGCGAGAAGATCACCTTCTACAAAGCCCCCAGGCAGGGGGTGTGAGGGTCTCACTGATCAGAGGAAGGCACTCTGTCAGCTCACATCTGTCAGAGCCTCCATCACAGAAACAGCCAAGCGACGCTGGCGGGAAAGTGGGGCCCCGGGGCCCTGTTGGTGGGAATGCGGCACGCAGCTGTTGGGGAAGCAGCTCAGCTGTTCCCGAAACCTTAACCGTGCAGTTACTCCATGACCAGCAATTCCATTCTGCATGTACACCCGAAAGATTGAAAAGCAAGGACTCAAAAAAGGTGCCCCATTCACAGCAGCGGAAGGGTGGGAGCAGCCCACCTGTCAGCGGACGCCGGGCAAACAAGGCGCGGTCCATCCCCACGGTGGATTACGGCTCAGTCTCAGAAGGGAAGGTGGTTCCGACACCTGCTGCAGCATGGAGGAACGCTGAGAACACCCTCAGCGAAACAAGCCAGCCACAGAAGAAAAAGCTCCGCGTGATTCCGCTTGCACGAGCTCCCTAGAGCAGATTCATAGACTCAGAAGGTGGTTTCCAGGGGCTCAGGGAGAAGGTGGAGCGAATGTTTAATGGGGACAGAGTCTCAGTTTTGCAAGCAGAGTTCTGGCGACGGTGGTGACGGGTGCACCACCGCGCGCCTGTTAGCGCCACTGGCCTGCGCGTGTGAAGCGGTTAAGACCGGACGTTTTCCGTTGCTGCGCTGGCTGCTCAGTTCTGACTCTGTGACCTCAGGGACTTCAGCCCTCCATCCGTGGGATTCTCCAGGCGAGGACACTGAGTGGGCTGCCATTCCCTCCTCCAAGGGGCCTTCCCGACCCAGGGGCTGAAGCCGGGTCTCCTGCATTGGTAGGCGGACTCCTTACCGTCTGAGCCACCAGGGTAACAAAGAAGAAAGCAGCTCTCCACCCCGGGGACGAGGCGCTCTCGAGGTGGAGAAGCTGGTTTCCACCCCCGAAGGCGCTCACTCCCCGCTGCACCCATGGCGGCCGCTCGTCCTCCGTACACGGGGCTCTGGTCAGTTTCTCCCGATTCGAGGAGGGCCGAGCACTCGGTTCCATCATTCAGGCCTTTGCCTATTTCTCCGGTTTGTTTGGGTTTTACTTTTCCTGCCTGTGATGCTTATGGCTCTGCTGGAAAATGTCACTTGGTTCACACCGATGTTTCTATTCATCGGGCGTGTAAGCAACATAGAATGCACGCGCAACGCCCCTTGCACGTTTCCCTGGAGTTTATATCCATTGCTTTTAAGGCAGATTTGATCCATAATGCTTAGAGCACGTCTTCTTTGGAACCATCATACCTAAGTGTCAGCTGAGTTTTTTTCTCCTTTACTGGTTACTTTTACGAGGCTGTTCCCTTGAAAGAAGCTCAAAGAGCTTTATAAAAATCCACTGTATGAATCTTTCTCACAGAGCAATGCGGTAGAGAGGGAAGTGGCAGGGTTCTTCCCGTTATGAAGAAACAGTTGAGGGAGTGGAAAATTCCAGAAGGAGCACGCCTCCTTGAACTGCCATACCCCACCCTGATTTCCAGATACGCCACGGCTTTTTCCTCAGTCTAGACTGGAGACGTTTACAGCAAGAGGTTGGAACTTTAATGAAACGCTCTGTTAGAGGCAGACTTCTTCAAGCCTGGCTTACACATACGGGGTCACGCATGCCTTTCTCACGGATGTGCGGATGGGGGCAGAAGCCAGGTTTCTGGCTCAGAAAGAACCTGAGCTCTGAGTTTAGATAGGAAGTCCTCAATCTGAATAATTTTTAACTTAAAACCCAGCATTTTTATGTAACACAAAGGAAGCATAAACTTTCATTCCTTTTCGAGTCTCATAGCATTTTTGGCCACTCTTATTAACAGAGATAGCAGTGTCTTAAATATTTTGCTTATTAAAAGCAATATTATAAAATGCCCTTAAAAAGTATATTCTTTAGTGAGCTCTCACTAAAAAATAACTACTCAGAAGTTCAGCTCACTATTTGGGGACCAAAGTAAATAAATTCAAAGTCTTAAAAAAATGAGATTTTTCTCTTATGCTTCTTCCCAGCTTGAAGGCTTCCGGGGGAGCTCTTTGGATTGCTGGGTTATGTTTTCTCTGGGATTTTAGTTTTAACACTGGTTCGCATGCACCCTGGGGCGCTAGCTCAGCTCGGCCACCAGGTGGCACTGTGGTCATTCACCAGCGCCCGCGGCGCCCGGGCTGGCCAGGTCGCCCAGGCATGTCCAGCCTCCAGCGCTCAGCCTGCGCTCCGTTATTATTTTTTGATTTATAAAGCGCCATTCCTCCGCAGATTCCCTGGCCGCAGCTGCTTCAGAGAAAGCATTACCCAGCAAGGGGAGCGACCCCGGCAAGGCGTAAGGTGGTCTGATGGACGCGCACAGGTGGACATCTGGAAAGAAATCTGCTGACCCAAGGGGCCCAGCGGCCAAGGCCCCGGCCAGCAGGGGAGGGGCCAGCCCCGGGGCCAGCCGTGTCCCAGCTAGCACGGAAGGCAGCCCCTCCAGTGGGCACATGTGCAAATCTGTTCCCGTAAAAGATAGAGGCAAGACTTCCTTTGGTGGTGAGCAACCGAAACACTGCAGCTGGGACCTGCTGGGCCCGGCTCAGCCTTTGTGTTCTGTCCGGAGTTGGGCTGGCTCCGGGCGCTCAGTTCAGTCTGCAGGGAGCCAAACACGCTCCTCATGGTTTAGGGAACTGGTGCAGTTGAGACCGAGCGGGCCGGGAAGCTGGGGACACCAGGGACCCTGCTTCTGGGGACAGTGCTCTGAACAGGGTGGTCATTACAGGTGGGGCCTTTGTAACAGCAGCCGAAAGCTTATAAACCCAGTTCTGGGACGTTGGAAAGGGGGTGAGTCATGACCGTGTGTGGGCCAGAGGGGAGCGCGTAGACGGGACGCAAACAAAAAGCAGAAGCGTGATGGAAACACCGTGACCGTGGGAGGCCGAGTGGAACCTCGGGCTGCGAGCTGGCGGCCCGACAACACAGGTCGGAGGGGGGGTCCACCTCCAGCGGTGCGGGCACCCACGTGCTCTAAGTCCCCACCCATCAGACCGCCTGCCCTGAGCCCCCGCCCATCAGGCTCGCGCCCTGAGGCCCCGCCCATCAGACCGCCTGCCCTGAGCCCCCGCCCATCAGGCCTCGTGCCCTGAGACCCTGCCCATCAGGCCGCGTGCCCTGAGCCCCTGCCCATCAGACCGCGTGCCCTGAGCCCCCGCCCATCAGACCTCGTGCCCTGAGCCCCCGCCCATCAGACCGCGTGCCCTGAGGCCCCGCCCATCAGACCGCGTGCCCTGAGCCCCCGCCCATCAGACCGCGTGCCCTGAGGCCCCGCCCATCAGACCGCGTGCCCTGAGGCCCCGCCCATCAGACCGCGTGCCCTGAGCCCCCGCCCATCAGGCCTCGTGCCCTGAGGCCCCGCCCATCAGACCGCCTGCCCTGAGCCCCCGCCCATCAGACCTCGTGCCCTGAGGCCCCGCCCATCAGACCGCGTGCCCTGAGGCCCCGCCCATCAGGCCGCCTGCCCTGAGCCCCCGCCCATCAGACCTCGTGCCCTGAGTTATGCTAAGCAGCTCTCCCAGCAGTCTAGCGCAGCAGCCGTTGTCATCACTGCTTTAGAGAGGAGGATGCTGAAGGCCCGATGGTCAAGATTACGTGGCCAACGAGATACGTCTGGGAGCTGGAGCGAAGGCCCCTCGGCTCCCAGGTGCCTTAGGGGCACCGAGGTGCGTCCTAAACAAAGCGGAGACGCGGGCGGGCATGGCCGCACAGAACCTCGGAAGGGTTCGCCTGCATCCCTCAGGCTTTCCCGCTGGCCGGGAGGAGGAGCGTCCAGAGCTCGCGCCTGTCTGCCCTCCTCCCCGGCTCCAGGTGGGAACCGGGCTGCTGTGAAGACCCGGGCCCAGGGGGTCTCCTGCGGCCTATTTTCTGCTGGGAGTCACTCACAGGGCGCGGGAGAGAGGATGAGCCCCTGCTGGTCACTCCTGGGGAGCCTGTCCGACAAGCCGCGGAGGGCGGCCAAGCGTGGTCCCCGAGGCCGTGGCGGTGCACATTTGGTGGTGGGGGGCGATAAACTGTGCCCAGGAAACTTGCTTCTCTAATCGTGAGCCCTGCAGGCCGAATACCTTATCCCTTTAGTTTGTTGCAATTTTTAAAACAAGACCATTGTTCAGCTGTAGGCAGGAAACCTCCCTGCTACAAAATTGCAAGCCCCCAAGAATGATGATGTCTCTTAAGTTCCTTGCAGTGATGAAATGGCGAGCGTAGGATTCAAACAGGGAGGGAAAGCTTGAGCTCCCGGGAGAAGAGAGGTGGGAAGACTGGGAGGCTGGAGACCGCAGCCCCCCCTGACCGAGTGGAGGAGCGAGGGGAGCCGGGAGGACGTGGACGGATTTGCTGAGGACGTTATTGATGAGCAGAGTGCGGATCCCTGGTCCTCACGGGATGTCTAACCTGACAACGGGAAAGACCGAGGAGCTGGTGGGGATTGGCCTCCAGCTGACCTGCCAACTTCTGGAAAGAGAAGGCCGGCCACAAGGGGAAGGTGCGGAGCTGGGGGAGGAGGAAGCAGAGAGCAAATGTGGATGGCGCCGTGGTGAGGCGCGGGGTCCTCTCTGCCCCTCCGCGTCTAAGGAGACCCGCAGAGAGGAGCCCGGTGCTGGGTTCCAGTGGAGACAGGCTGGAGCCAGGCTGCTCCGCGTGGGGCGGGTGGGCTAGGGTGGGCTTGCACCAGCGGGGGCTGCACAGTTGCTGCAGCTTCACACGCCTGCTCTGGGACCACCTTCCGGCGTCCACAGCTAAGTCTTCCCACCTCCTCTGACCCACGGTGACGTGGAGGAGAAGCAGAAGGAGCACGGCCTTCTCTGGCTTTGCTGGGGCTGATCAATGTCCAGTAAGTACCTTCTTTGAAAAATGACTTTCCCCAGCAGGTTTTTTTGGAAGTGAAAGTGACTCAGTTGTGTCCTCCTCTTCGCGACCCGGTGGGTTGTAGGCTGCCAGGCTCCTCTGTCCATGGGACTCTCCGGGCAAGAGCACTGGAGTGGGTAGCGTTTCCCTTCTCCAGGGGATCTTCCCGACCCAGGGATTGAACCCAAGTCTCCTGCATTGCAGGCGGCTTCCTTATCAGCTGAGCCACAGGGAGGTCAGGTTGTTTGGGAGTGTCAGGATTTAAAAAACATCGCCTGTTCTCCGAGTCCTACTCTAACCGTGTCGCTGTAAGTTACGCACGTGAAGTGCGAGACCTTCCCGGGAGGTTGACACCGCCATCTCTGTGCTGAGATGTGGACACGAGGCCCCTGGAGACGCGGGGTCACTTGGGGCCTTGGCTGCTGGCTGCAGAGCCGGCATTGGACTTGGGTCCAGACTCAAAACTTGGGGCACATCCTCCTTATTTCCGTAAATACAAAATAAGAAGAAATAAGAAAGCACACCTCATTTGCTTCGTGCACGTGACATTACTGCTCTTATAAAATACAGTCTGAAAAACCATCTCAGATGTCATCAGCCATCGGCAACCAGGAACATTTCAGTGACTCTCTGTGAAGACGTCTCTCTGCTGCATTCATTTCAAGATGAACTTGTCAACACACAGGTTTCTCCTACTTGAAAACCAGTCGCAACACATCTCGTCGACCAGAAGTGTCTGGCTCTTTGGTTTTCAGGTTTGCCCAGTGGGGAGGGCCTGGGGTTTCCGTGGGGGGAAGGGCCTCCCTGGCTTCAGGGAGCCTCACCCCCGTGTCTGTCCCCCACCCACTGGGGCAAGGCTGCTGCAAGCATCTGTGGCCTCTGACCCGCTTCTGAGAGGGGATGTGATCTGCCTCTGGGGGCAGGATTCTGGGGACAGGTCCTGGAGATTGACAGCCACGTCCACCCTCATCTGCCTTGACTGTGGGGATTTCCCTCCAGCCAGGCCCTCCAGGAAGCACTTTCAATATTGTCTAGAAACTCCACGAGGCGACATGATGGTCCATTTTCCACACGAGGAAACGGAGTCGCTTGGGTGGGAACGCAGCTGAGAAGGGCCAGTGTTGGCCCCCAGGCCTCTGTACCTTGGGGGCCTGCGCTCGGCGTCCCTTCAGTGTGTCCCTGAGTCACGTCGCCATCGCTAGGGGTGGCTTTGCGTGGGAGAGGTCTACAGGAAGCTGCGGTTTGGGGAAAGGAGGAGTTAGATGCAGCAGACGCACACAGGTGCTCACACACCTCGCGCCAGCACCGGGCCTCCCTCTCTCAGAGCAGCCTGGGAGTGAGCAGCCGGGGCTGGCCAGGACTCAGAGCCCAGCGCCCGCCCGCGTTTGGGAGCCAGCACCAGCTGTGAAGGCGCCTTTGTTTTCCTTATTGTGCAAAAGGTGTTCTGATTACCATATGTTTTTCTGAGTCAGACGAGGGAGGGAAGATGTTGGCTATGAGATGGTATTTGTGAAATCCCAGTGGAAGAGACCATAAAGTGACTTTAGTGCTTGTTTACGAATACTTTGGGGATCTGAAGGAGAACGGACTGAGCCATGGTCACTGGGAGAATTTCTCTGGCAGGTTTGTAAATGCTGATGTTCAAGGAGTTCAGGAGAATGAATAATGAGACAGCTGCTCGGGGACTTGTATCAGTCAGGAAAATGGGTCATGCTGCGTAACAAACAAGCCCCTGGGTCTCCTAATGCAATAAAAGCCGATCTCTTATCCAAGTGCAGGCTGGCTGGCTCACAGGGCAGCTCTACTCCCAAGGATGAGCAGGGGTCCTAGCCGTTTCCCCTGTGGCCCTGCCAGGGAGCTGCCAGGTTTCAAGGCTGCCACACTGAAGAAGTGAGGGCCTGAGGGCGGGTGGGGTGCTTTGAAGACCATATTCCGATGCCAAAACCAGAGGTTTGGAACCACTTCAAGAACAAGCTCTAACTTTCACATTTGATGAAGGCACCTTGAAGAAATGTGAAGGTTAGCTCTTTTCTCACCAGTATATAAACATATTTGGGAATAACAGGCCCAGAACTGTGGAAGCGGAATGGAAATCCATGATGAAGAGGAGCTGTCATAAGATCTGGAGCTCACTTGAATCCAGGGTGGTCTCACCTGGAATCACCGCTTAGCTACCTCTGCACAGACTCTTCCCAAACGATGCCACCGCCGTGGATTCCTTGTGGATGCATGTTGGAAGGAACCAGGATCCTACCTACGACGACCTCTGTCTGCAAAGAGCAAACATCTTGTCCCTCATGCCTCAGACATTTTTTATGAAACAACCAAGTTTCACCAAGGAAACTGGAATTCCCTGGGTTCCTTCTGGACCCCACTTCTCCACATCCCTGCCGCCCCTGTCCCCCTCCCTCCTTAGAGGACACAGCTCTGATTCACCCGATGCGGTCGGTCCCTTGTGGGTCACTTGCTTATATAGTCATTACACTTCTGTTTTCCATAATAAAGGCATAGGATTGATTTCTGTATTTTCAAAATTTACATAAGTGACATCCCGTTGTGGGCATTGATTAAGACCACTTAGTATATTCAACATTTTGTTTTCAAGAGCTGTTCAAGGCATAAACTCAGTTGTTCCCTTTAATAAATATTTTGTGTTCCATTATATTGGCTCTTGATGTTGGAAATTTAGACTGTCTTCAAATTCTCCTCTTACAAACGAGTTAGTGAATGATCATCGGGGTTCATCAGAGAAATGGGACCAATTGTGTGTGCGCGTGTGTGTGCGCGTGTGTGTGTGAAGTAATCATGTCTCTATCCACGTAGGTATAGAACCCACTCTCTCTTTATATATACTTAATATATATAAACACATATTTTTATATGAAATGGTTGTAATATATACAATCACAACAATTCTCAGAATGCTCAGCTCAGCTCAACTTTGAGGCCTCAATTCCACAAGGATCGTTTACATTTTATAGGCTCAAGCCCCCCAAAGCAAGTCCTCTGGCTTAAAAAATCCACTTGCAGTAACTCTTCCAGCCCTGGGTCCCCGAGTAGTCACCGAGGTCCTCTGTGTCCCCGCCTGCAGCATCCGTCTCCTCTGTCGCCCTGGACCTCTCAGCCCTAGTTTCCCACCTCAGCGCTGCTGACGCGGGGGCTGAGGAGTCCACACCAGGGGGTAGGGGGTTCCTGGTTTTGGAGGCTGTTCAGCAGCCTCCCTGGCGTCTACCTGCTCGATTCTCCCCCTCCCCCAGTTGTGAAATCACAGCTGTTTCCATTCCTTGCCAAATGTCTCATGAGGGCAAACCTGCCCCAAACTGAGAACCAGTGACTTAGTCAAACCCCCTCGGTAGAGTCCCCATGGCAGATGCTCTCAGAGAAAAAGCCAGCCCGCCCACTCTGCCCGCAGGCGCTGGTGGAAAGGACGGAAGGATGTGCAGCCTGACGGGCCCTCCAAGGTTGCCCTGGAGCTCTCGGTTCTGAGTTTATTTCTCTGCTGGCTACACTTAGGAGGGATAATTTCATGAGTAAAAACGATATGGTCAAGACAAATTGAGAGCAAATAGAGAAAGAATCTGTCTTTTATTTCTATGGCAGGAAATGATAGGAACCTGAAAGGGAGTTTGCTTAAATTTTTGTCTCCCTAATTTAATTTTCTCTGTTGTTTTCCCGGTGGGGACCAGGCTTCCAGATGTTACCGCTGCCTTTTGATGTTCAGGGGGCTCCGGACAACCAAGAGCCGCAAGCATGAGCCCCCTTCTCCGCAGGCCAGACGCGCGTCAGTCACTGCCACCTAAGACGCAGGGAAGAATCTGGAAGAAGCAGGAATGTTTTCCAAAGAAAACGCACATCGTGAGGTCCGTTCACAGGCTATTTTGACCCTAACTCAAGGGAAAGTTTTTCCCCACGGCCGGACTCTCAGTTAAGCACATTTTAGAGTCTGACCGCTGACTTTTCCTGCAGTGCGCTAGGAAAGAGTGGGCGTCACAGAAAAGTGTCCTGAAAGCAGAGAAAACGGTTGTTAGCCCCTGATGGGAGAAGACAGAATAACAGAAACAGGAGCAATAAAAACCATCTCACGACCCCAAAGCCTTAGGGGCTCGAGGCTAGCTAATGTGCAGCGTAAACTGCACAGACTCTTCATTCGTGCCCTCTCTCGCCGTGAGTAAGGTTACAGGGCTCACAGCGCTGGAGGCCTACGGGCGGCGCTGAGTCTTTATCAAAGCAAGTTTGTGTTATGTTCACGATAGTCAGTCTCACGGGCAGGGGTGATGGTCACGCGAGAGTGTGAATGTATTGACGACCACTGAACTGCACGCAGACGTGATGAGCATGGTGAACATTACGCTACGTATGTCACTACCATTTAAAAAATCAGGTCTTAGGAGGATTGGGAGGTTTGTAATATATTTTGGAAAAAAATAACCAAAACGTATATGATTCAAAATAAAACGGTGGTGCCTAGAAGGGTAAGCAGACTCTCTCCTCGTGAGACGCTCAGGAACAGTGTCTCCTTTATCACAGAGACTTGATGGTCATGATGTCACTGGGATTTGTTCAAAATCAGCAAGCAAAAAACACACACACACACACACACACACACACACACACACAGCAAGCAATCAGGTCCTAATAGAATCAGATGTCATGATTTGGGGACTGGCTTTTTTTTTTAAACTGTGGCAGTGAAATATGACTACAAATCTTGTGGTTTGATAGTAGAACTTAAAGAAAACCCATGTTGGATGACTGGGCCCGTTTCTGCGGCTCCTCTGATTCTGCGGCCTCAGGATTCCACCGCTGTGCGTGGGGTGATTCAAGGATGGATAGGTGGACTGTCTGCCTTGACAACGGCGAGCGGATTCCTGGCGGCCAGCACCGAACACAGCAACCCCCGCAGGCCCCGCAGCGACCCCCGCGGGCCCCCGGAGCGGCGGCTTCTACTCAGAGGTGCGACCACTCGAGGTCGGTCGTCACCCTGTTGACCGCAGTGTTAAGGACTCACGCTGCTGTCACGGTGCCGGGACCACGCCAGGGACTTTCTGAGGAGCTTTGTCCGGCCAGATGAGGAGGTCGCGTTGGGTGCTGTCTTCTTCCTGCTGCCTGATCCTGCCGTCTGTTTTGCTCGATGTTTCTGCTCTTCCACGTTAAAAGGGGAGGAATCCTGAAAGCACAGACCATTGACCGAGGTGGGGCAGGCTCTGGAGACATGGCTGACTTGTGTTGACCACTGGCCCTCTCATAATTGTCTTTTTAAGTCAGGGAGCTTCAAACCTTTTTTTTTGAGAAAACAAGATTTTAAGTTTGGGGTTGGAATTCTAACTTTGTTTTTGTTTTGCTTAGTGAGAAATTCGATGCTCTGTAAGTGACTTTTCAAAGTGATTTCTTTTCTGTGGCTGCGCTGGGTCTTTGTTGCTTTTCTCTAGTCGCGGCAAGTGAGAGCTGCTCCCGTCGAGGTGTGCAGGCTTCTCCCCTCGGTGGCCTCTCTTGTTGCGGAGCACGGGCTCTAGGCACTCGGGGTTCAGCAGTTGTGAGATGGGGGCTTGCTTGCTCTGCAGCCTGTGGGATCACTCCAGACCAGCAATCAGTGCATCCTCTGTGCTGGCAGGCGGATTCTTATCCACTGTGCCGCCAGGGGAGTCTCTGCAGATGACTCTTAAATAAGTGCTAGTTGATGGGGGCAAGTAGTTTCATTCAAAACTCTTCCTCCCCATCACATGTGGCTCTCAAAGTCTGGTCCTCAGGACCGGGGAGGAACTGGCGCAGCTGGAGGCATCCTCTGCTCAGCAGAGAAACGGAATCAGCCCACAAGTCTGAAAAACTCAGCCGTTGGTCCACGTGGGGGCTCTGGGCGGCCAGCGGGGATGGAATTCTCTGAGGAAAGAAAGGATTTTTCTGAATCATTTCCTCAGGAGGGAAATAACCACCCAATTTTAGCCTCAAGCTTTCAAGTTATTTCTCCAAATCTCTGGAGGTTTTTCAGATCCAGTTCTGAAGGTTTTTATAAAAGCGAAATGGCCCTGAAATCTCCTGTCCAAGTGCAGAGCCCCTCGCTGAATGGATGGGGTGTGATGCGGTTTTCTGAGAGCTTGTTTGGATTTCAGGAAGTGAACGAGATAAGCTGAATGGCCTTTTCCTGCTCCGACTCTTAAAAAAAAGAGTCTTGCCCAAAAACGCTTGAAAGAAACCACTGACATTTCCTAACTTCAAAAGAACAAAAATCTAACGGGGGAGGAAAGAAAATCACAATTAGAGGCCCAGGACGCAGCAGACACAGCGAGCGGCAGCGCCGGTGGGGCAGGGTTAGGACCAGCGCTCGGTGTTCCAGAGTCTGTCTGTATTCACATCTTGTTTTGTGTTTGTTGGACTTCCCTGCTAAGAGCGTGACACAGAAACGCACCTGTCTGGTCTGTTTCCCTTGCCCCTCTCCTCTTTGCTTCTTGCTTTGCACTTCACCATCAGGGGAGGTAATCTTGGCGGGTGTGTTTGTGTGTGTGCTAGAGGTTGTTTCAGGGAAGTTCTGTGTTGGTGAACGAGGTGGTTTAGGGCTGAACTCGATTTCTGTTGTTTTTGTGGAGATGGAAAGGCAGCGTGATGTCCTGATCGTCACATGAGATCCTTCAACATGGGCAGAATTTCCAGGGAAGCCCACCCCAGCCACCCCTGAGCAGCTCCGGGCTGGACTTTCCATCCTGAGAAAATGTGGTTATTTCAGACACCTCTCATCACCCAGTCCTGAGACACTCGGAAAGAGCAGGGGAGCAGCACCCAGCCTCTATTTGAGGGCAGGAGAGAAGAGCTAATCTCTGCCAGGCCTGGGCTGAGACCCAGGGCGTCCCAGAGCCCTCACCCAACAAGCTCCAGCGCAGCCCGTGAGACGACAGGTGACTCGTGCTCCCCCTTCCCTGCCGTGGAAAGGCGTGACTCCAGTGCAGGGCGTGGGCCTTATTCTCAGAGTCAGGGTTCACAAGCAATGCCAAGAGATGCAAAACTCCCAGCCGTTGCTTCTGTCAGTCCTTGAAAGCTCAAGGAGGCTCAGCTCTAGGAGCTAAGAGCTAAGGTCCAGAAGATCGGGGAATAAAAACCAGTTCTTTCACGGCCTCGTCGACTCGATGGACGTGAGTTTGAGTAGACTCTGGGAGATGGTGGAGAACGGAGCCTGGTGTGCTGCAGGGATCGACCCACAGGGTCGCAAAGGGTCGGACATGGCTGAATGACGACCAGAACGTGGTCCGTGTTAACCTGGCATGTTCAGGATAGGAGAGTAGCTGTGAGAAAGCAGCGAGTGCTCCTTTCCTGCGAGGTGGTGGCGCCCACAGTCACTCCAGAAACAGTCCCTTCCCCTGGGGGCAGGAGGGGGCCCTGTTAATCTCTTGAGCAGGAAAGCGCCTCACAGCTGCTCCGCCCGGAAGAGCCCTCAGCCTGCTCGCGCCCTGCTCAAGCCCGGCCCCATCGCCGGCTCTCTCCTCCATCTCCCCACGCTGTTGCTGTCAGGCTTGGAGCATTTTCCTCCTCCCCACATGGACCCCACGCCCTCAGAAACCGACTCTGGCCAAGTCACTCCTTGGCCTCTGAGAAGCCTGGAGACCCTCTTCCATCCAAAGGACGTTAGAAATGGCATCTTCTGACCCTCCCTGGACCGGGCTCAAGGGGGTGACGTCTTTCCTTCCCGGTGCCCTCGATGAGCTCCTTGGAGATGCTAGTCCCGGTGAGTCACGCGTGCTCAGCACTGTTGGGGCTGCCTCCTGGGGGGGCTCCTCCTGCCAAAAGGAGGGGGCCCGCCTTGGCAGCCCCTCCACCCCACCTCACACCGCC
Source organism: Ovis aries (assembly GCF_016772045.2). Classification (NCBI taxonomy): domain Eukaryota; kingdom Metazoa; phylum Chordata; class Mammalia; order Artiodactyla; family Bovidae; genus Ovis; species Ovis aries. The sequence continues at coordinate 50,071,900 of NC_056073.1, forward strand.
CGAGGGGGCAGGGAGAGGGCTGGGAAGGGACAGGACCCTGCCTTTCCCGGCACAAAGTACTTCTCTCATCCCTGGAAGCGCTTTCCTGCTGAACTTCGGAACGCGGTTATTTTGAAGTCAAGCCAGGAAATGCTCTGGAAACAGTGATGGGAGCTTGTGCTGGAAGCCGGGGACACAAGCTCCATGCCGACTCTCCAGGCCTTGTTTATTTCATGATCTGGACTGACTTCTCAGCTGTAATCGACACCACCCACCACCTATGAACTTCCCAGAAACGTCCGGCAGGGGAGGGGCGGGACGAGCAGGAATGCCCGTGGCCGCCAGGCTCCAGGTCCAATCTGTCACGGCCGGCTCCATAATTCATGTAGACGACCTCCTCAAATAAGCGGAACTATTGGCAGCGAACGGTCAGAGCGAAGTCCCAGTTTTATTACAGGACGGAGTCTGTTACACGATCGGATTGCAGAGAGAGTTGACGCGTGAAGACCCAGCTGGCCTTTACATTTAGATATTTTGCTCATCCTGGATTTTTTTGGTATTAATTTTGATCTTTGAAAAAAAAAATATTGTACTAGGGAACTTAAATGCGTATTACTAAATGGAAAAAGCCCGTTTGAAAAGGCTGTGTGCTGTGATTCCAACTTGATGGCATCCCAGAAAAGGCAAAACGATGGACACAGGGACGAGATCAGGGGCTCCCAGGATTGGGGGGCAGGGAGGGAGGCAGGGGTGAACAGGCAGGGCACAGAGGATTCTGGGCGGGCAGTTAGACTCCTCCGTAGGACACTGCGGTGATGAATACATGCCGTTAAGCGTCTGTCCGAAGCCTTGGAATGCATAACACGAGGCGTGAACCCTAATGTAAACAGCGGGCCCTGGGTGCTGACGGCATGTCAGTGTAGGATCATCGGTCATAACGACTATATCCCCAGTGGGGGTGTCGATAATGTGGGAACAGGGCATGTGGGGGGGTAGGGGGCAGGCAGGAAATTTCTGCACCTTTCTCTCAATTTTGCTGTGAACCTAAGACTTCTCTAAAAAATGGAGTTTGATACAAACATTGCATTAATATGTTATTTATCTGGGGCATTACCGGTACGATGGGGGCAGAGTTTCAGTTTCACGAGACGGAAAGAGTCCCGGGGAGGCAGAGATGGGGGCAGGGCAGCGTGAACTTAAAGCCGCTGAACCTAGAAGTGGTTAAAAGGCACGTTTTGTGCTGTGTGTGTTTGGTCAGAATTTTGACGCACCACTTATCTCAACGGCTGAGTTTTCCGCCCCCTCCCCTCCGCCTCGAGTTTGTGTCCTTTTGGTCTCGCCCTCGTCCTGGCCCCGCTTTCCCACCTCTGAGAATCTGAGCGCTGCGGGGTCGCAGATGTGAACACAACACCTCAGGGGGAGCCTGGCCACACCCGACCGACGCAGACAGCAGCCTGTTTTATTTTGTTTTGCTTGTGGCAGCGGCTGCTGCTGCTGCTAAGTCACTTCAGTCGTGTCCGACTCTGTGCGACCCCACAGACGGCAGCCCACCAGGCTCCGCCGTCCCTGGGATTCTCCAGGCAAGAACACTGGAGTGGGTTGCCATTTCCTGCTTCAGGAGATCTTCCTGACCCAGGGATAGAACCTGTGTCTCTAGGGTCTTTTCTTTAAGAGGAGGCTCTTGGATGTAAAATCATTCTTCTCCGTCTGGCTTACCGTGTATTCAATGTGCATCAGAAATAGAGGATAAGAGTGAGTGAAAACAGTGGAAGGTAATTGTGGAAGGATGTAAAGGGGGCTGCTTTGGCGGCTCAGATGGTAAGAACCTGCCTGCAGTGCAGGAGACCCTGTTTGACTCCTGGTCAGGAAGCTCCCCTGGAGAGGGGAATGGCCACCCACAGTAGTATGCTTGCCTGGAGAATCCCACGGACAGAGGAGTCTGGGGTCAGGGTGTGTGTGGCTACAGTTCTTGGGGTCACAAAGAGTTGGCCATGACTGAGCAGCTAACACTTTCAAAGGGGGCTCTATGCATTTTCCACCGTGGAATAATGAACTAACACAAACAGTGGCTGAAAGCTAGAATTTGTATCTCGATATTACTGAAGTCTCTGTGGGTCAGAAGTCCAGCACGGTCTGGCGGCCTTCTCGTCTAGAGTTTCCGAGCTCATGCCCCTCATTGGCAGGATCCAGTTCCCTGCGGTTGCAGGACTTGGGGTCCTTTTCCTTCTGGTGTCAGCAGGGACTTGCTCTGAGGTTGCGGGGGTCACCTCCTCACCACGGGCCCTTCCCCTCTCAGTCAGCAAGGGCATGTCAGTTCCTCTCCGGCTCTGAATCTCTGAGCCCACTGGGTCACCTCCCCGTGGTAAGGTCAGCTGACTTGGGAGCTTACTGACATCTGTAGAGCCCTTCGCAGCAGGGCTCGGGGTCACCTTTACCCGAATGGCTGGGAGGTGTGCACACGCTGCGGATGGAGGTCTTGGAGCCCGTGTCCTGGGCGTTGAGGGGAACAGTTGTGAGGTCTTCGAGTCCTGTGCTGGCTCCAGCCCCGCAGACAGGGTGCCTTCTACTCTCCGTTAACCACGGAGGGCCTCGGCGCTGCAGAGTCGTGCCTCCAGGGGCAAGAGAGAGCGGTGTGATGCTTGCTATGTTCCAGGCCAATTTGAGCCCGGGACAGGACCACCCACACAGGTGATAATTGTGACGATTTTCGCGGTGATCAGATTACTGGCTGACCCCGTCCCCTCCTGTCACACCAGGCCCCCAAACCCTCCTCAGATGGAAGTGATTTTCAGAACTTGACTGTGCTTGAGAGGCAAAGCCCTTGCGAGCCTCTTACAAACACCATTTGGCGTCCACCCCCTTGCTTTCCGAGAGCGCAGTGTCTGAGTGGCGTCTGCGCGATGACTGCGGGCTGATGCAGCTCACGGGTGCCTATCTTTCTAATGGACGTGGAGCAAAGACAAAGAGAAGCATGTGGGTTACTGACTTTGCAACTGGGGTTGGGAGCGCTGACTGAAGTTTATTTTTGTTCTCTCCAAGCAGAAAGGCTGTGTTCATAGGGCAACTGTAGCAGAACGCCCTGCCTACTTACAGCCTCAAAATACTCCGAACAACTGAAAATCCCTTCTGAGTGGTGCACGCTCCTTGATGAACTTTCACTTGTTTTAAATTAAGTTTCCAAAGCTCCCTAACTGCTCAGGTACCGAGAAGAGAGCGTCTCCTGCCCGAGTCCTGAGATGTGAACTTGGCATACAGCTGGCTGCTGTCATCCAGGAAAAGGATGAGGAAAGCGTTCCTTTCCAAAAGCTCGGTCTCCGGTTTCAGGGGGGTTCGCAATCCTTCCCTCCTCCCCTCACCCCAGACCCTCGCTGCCTCGCGAGTCCCTGTTACAAAGGCGGGGCCCTGTGGGTGCCCATTTGCCGCCCGCTGGCTGCGCTGAGCGGCACCTGGCCCCCGTCAGCCGGTCAGCACAGGGGCTCACGCCTGCCACTCGCCCCCCAGGTGCGCTTTCCCACAGCCCAGGCCCCGCAGCCCCAGCCCGTTCCTCACGGCTCCCTGTGGACTCCTGGCCTCAGCACCCCAGAGAAAGGAGGGCCTTCCTTCAGACTATCTCGCATCCAAGTATTTGCCAGAATTCCTCCAGCTGCTCCCCATGGACACTGGCTCCGTTGCCGGCATCATCGTCGTCCTTGGCTTCCTCTTTCTCCCCTGCCCTCTCCCGCCACCTCCTCCAGGAAGCCCTCGGAGCATCTGTCCATCCTGAAACGAGGCCCAAGGTGACAGGCACGTTCTGCCTCTCCCACAGCCCTGTGACTCCATTGTTTTTTGCCCTCCATGGACCTCATCTTCCTTCTGTGACCTTGAATTCAGTGACACTTCTGGCAGATAACTGTCCGAGTCCCTTCAGATTTGCTGGAGGCAGCCCCAGGCCAGAAAGAAAAATGGTCTAGGAGCCCCTCTGGCTTCTGTGCACCCAAAGTGTAACTCATTAGAGGAGAAGAGGTTTAGGATGCTGCCAGATGCGCTTGCCAAAGCAGGGGGGCACAGCCAGAAGAGAGACTCCTGGAGGCGGGGGACAGGGTGGGGAGGGGCCGCCAGAGAGGCGGCAGGCCCCCCTGAGGAGCAGTGCCCACGGCCCAGGAGACCCTAGCTGCACCCAGGACTCCAGGCCCTGTCTTGGAGGGAAGAACCAGATCAGCCCTGAAGGTCCCCGGAGGGACCCATCTGTCCCTTCCTCGTGGCTTCTATAGGATGGGTGTTTACTGCAGTATTTAAGAGCTTAGTAAGAAATACCGTTAGCCTATGTCTAATGACTTCTTTTGCTTGAAAGTAATATTTCTTTTTTTTTCTGAATATAACTGAGAATTTTCATGGGTTTAAGCCACCCTTCCAGTTGATTAGCGGGAAGCAATGCTTTTTGCCCTGGTTTTCTAGCAACATGTTATACATCCTATGGGTTTTGACGAATGTATGATGGAATACGGCTTTCCAGGTGGCGCTAGCGGTAAGAACTTGCCTGCCAATGCCGGAGACTGAAGAGATGCCGGTTTGATCCCTGAGGTGGGGGAGACCCCTGGAGGAGGGCATAGCACTCTAGTATTCTTGCCTGGAAAGAATCCCATGGACGGAAGAGCGTGGTGGGCTACAGTCCATGGGGTCACAAAGAGTTGGATGAGACGCAATTGACTAGCACTGTGATGTCATATGCCCCCTGGACAGAGTCATATAGAGTAATTTTGCCCCTAAAAGTCCTCCGCGCACCACCGTTTATCCCTCGCTCGTCCACCCCCAACCCGACGATTGCTGATCTCCCCGCTGATCTCCCCACTTTTTATGCGGTTCTGCCTTTTCCAGAGTGTCGCGTCCCTGGGATCGTACAGCACATAGCTTTTACAGACTGGCTTCTTCCATTTAGCAATGTGCTTTTAAGGTTTGGAGGCAGAATTTTATGCAGCAACAGATAACCCAAACACTCAACAGGTGTGTCGCTTAGGAGACCAAACGGGATTCACACACGCGGCTCTGTTAACTGAAGCCACCTGACTGCAACCGCTAAGAAGAGGAGTGTTTCCATGGCAGCTCAGCAGCACGGGGCATGAGATGACACACAGGGGGAGGCGCGTTTATCTGGAGACGCTTCAAGCCAGCAGCTTGCTCCAAAGTAGAGAAGTTCAGCTGAATGACCATCATCACAAGTTAATACCAATTTAATGCCATCATCACACTCTCTCATGATCAACCCAGTAAACTGTAAAGGAAATCAGTCCTGAATACTCACTGGAAGGACTGATGAAGCTGAAGCTCCAATACTTTGGCATCTGATGCAAAGAGCAGGCTCATTGGAAAAGACCCTAATGCTGGGAAAGATTGAGGGCAGGAGGAGAAGGGGACGACAGAGTATGAGATGGTTGGATGGCATCACCGACTCAATGGACGTGAGCTTGAGCAAGTTCTGGGAGTTGGTGATGGGCAGGGAGGGCTGGTGGGCTGCTGTCCATGGAGTCGCAAAGAGTCGGACACGACTGAGCGATGGAACTGAACTGAACTGGACTGGATGCCATCAACACTGTTACACGGCATGATGTTCTACTAGCACTTTCCCCAGCTACACACGTGGGAGTACTAAGACACTCAGTGGTGTCTGACTCTGTGACCCCATGGCCTGTAGCCTGCCAAGCTCCTCTGTCTGTGGAATTCTCCAGGCAAGAATACTGGAGTGATTTTCCATGCCCTGCTCCACAGGGTCTTCCCAACCCGGCGATTAAACCCACGTCTCTTATGTCTCCTGCAGTGCCAGGTGGGCTCTTTACGACCAGCGCCACCTGGGAAACCCCTCCTGATAACAGGTACGCGCACGCGCACGCACGCACACACAGTGTTATTTTCCCTACAGAAGCAGGAAGTCCAGCTGTTTTGAGACAGAAATATTTAACTTTTAAAACAAAGAGTTTCCTCCGCCCCACATCAGAACCCAGGAAGTTTTGTTGGGCGTCCCTGGCCCCAGGCTGGCCGTGGCTCTGCACTTGCCAGTGGGTGGCCTTGTCCAGTCACCCCGCTCTGCGCCCCACCTGCTCCGTTCAGCAAACAGTGAGGTTAAAGGAGGTGGCCAGTAAGATCTCTTCCTGTTCCTGACCTGAAAGACAAATTCAGCAAACTTACTGACCTACATATAAAAATCTCATGAGAATCAGTTGCTTTCCTGATTTGTAGAGAAAATTTGCTACATTACAAGCTTTTACCAAACTCACCTGGGGTCTCTCAGAGTAAAGCCAATCCCCACGCCCTGCGGGCGCCCAGACTCCAAACGGAAACCTCAGAGTGGGTAAACCCCCGACGCACTCCATGAAGGCCCGACTCCTGAGTGCAGGGTGAGCAGGTGGCCATGTGCTCCCAGTTTCTCTTTAGCACAGATTTTCTTTTAATATGAATTGGCAAACAGGGAGTTATATGAAGTACAGGCAAGCCAGGGAATGCTTCTGGCTTTTAGAGAAGATTTTAAACGAGAGTAGACGGACTATAATAGTGATTATTAGGGTTAGGGTCATCTGTTCATTCTTCCTTCAAAAAACCAAACACACAAACAAGTATACTTGAGCCCATCATCCCTTCCCATCATCTCACACCTCCAGTTCCCGCTTTTCACAAAATAGAACTTTTCTGAGAAATGCTATTCCTGCACCAGCTCAAGAAAACCCTCCTCGGTAAACTCTGCCCTATGTCGCACCCGACGCATTCTGGTTTACGACGGCGCCGGACTTCTCTCTCTCTCGTCTCGTGAGGGTTTGGGGTGCCTCGTGTCTGCTCCAGTGACTGCTGGAGCTTCTTGAGGACAGGAATTAGCGGGTCTGTGTTGTTCCCCGCGTTCGAACGCTGGGCTGTGTGCAAGCAACTACACCAGACATGCCACTGGGAGTGTGGGGGGCACAGCCTGCCCACTCACCCCCGCGCCCCCACGTGCCCGGGGCACACCAGCCCCTACGTGGCCAATAAAGGAAGTTCCAGAAATGTGGTCACCACGCGAGCAAAAACAGGCTGGAGTGGATGGTTGCGCAGCGAGTTTTGAGCTCTGAGCTGCTCTGCTCATGATTCCAAAACAGCCACCCTGTTCAATAAAAAGATTCACTAAGTAAATAAAGTAGCTCTGGACTGAATAAATATCCATGAGCCCATGCTGATATGAACAAATGATTGAATAAATAAATAAATGGCTGAAGAGAGACAAGTCTTCTCTGCAGAAAATTCCACATAATTTATGGAGACATTCTGTCCTCAAGGAGACAAGCAGAGCCCCAACCCCTAAGTGTGTGGTGTACACAGAGGCTTCCTTCAAGGAGGACAGTGTGTGTGTGTGTGTGTGTGTGTGTGTGTGTGTGTGTGTGTGTGTGTGTGTGTGGCGGGGCTAGGGGGCTAGAGCAGCTTTGCAGTGGAGAAGCCTGGCAGAAACAACCTTAGCCCGGACTTACGGTCAGTATTAACAGTGACAAGCCATCTTAACAGTATGTGCCCTTCACAGGAGGTGATGAAAATGGCATTTTGCCTGTGGTCTTCCTCCTCAAACCATAATCCCAGCTAATCATGAGGAAAAAACCCTGGACATTCCACAAAATTCCCAATCAGCTCTCCTCAACGTTGTCCAAGTCATCAAAAACCAGGAAAGTCTGAGAAACCGTTACAGCCCCAAGGAGCCTAAGGGGATGGGATGGCTTTATGCAATCAGGTGTCTCGGGGGTGATCCTGGGACAGAAAAGACACCAGAAAAAAGCAAGGAAATCTGAATAAAGTGCCAGTTCCGTTCCGTTCAGTCGCGTCCGACTCTTTGCGACCCCATGAATCGCAGCACGCCAGGCATCTCTGTCCATCACCAACACCTGGAGTTCACTCAAACTCATGTCCATAGAGTCGGTGATACCATCCAGCCATCTCATCCTCGGTCGTCCCCTTCTCCTCCTGCCCCCAATCCCTCCCAGCATCAGAGTTTTTTCCAGTGAGTCAACTCTTCGCATCAGGTGGCCAAAGTATTGGAGTTTCAGCTTTAGCATCATTTCTTCCAATGAACACCCAGGGTTGATCTTCTTTAGAATGGACTGCTTGGATCTCCTTGCAGTCCAAGGGACTCTCAAGAGTCTTCTCCAACACCACAGTTCAAAAGCATCAATTCTTTGGCACTCAGCTTTCTTCACAGTCCAACTCTCACATCCATACATGACCACTGGAAAACCATAGCCTTGACTAAATGGACCTTAGTCGGCAAAGTAATGTCTCTGCTTTGCAATATGCTACCTAGGTTGGTCATAACTTTCCTTCCAAGGAGTAAGCATCTTTTAATTTCATGGCTGCAATCACTATCTGCAGTGATTTTGGAGTCCCCCCAAAATAAAGTCTGACACTGTTTCCACTGTTTCCCCATCTATTTCCCATGAAGTGATGGGACCAGATGCCATGATCTTCGTTTTCTGAATGTTGAGCTTTAAGCCAACTTTTTTGCTCTCCTCTTTCACTTTCATCAAGAGGCTTTTAAGCTCCTCTTCACTTTCTGCCATAAGGGTGGTATCATCTGCATATCTGAGGTTATTGATATTTCTCCCAGCAATCTAGATTCCAGCTTGTGCTTCTTCCAGTCCAGCGTTTCTCATGATGTACTCTGCATAGAAGTTAAATAAGCAGGGTGACAGTATACAGCCTTGATGTACTCCTTTTCCTATTTGGAACCAGTCTGTTGTTCCATGTCCAGTTCTAACTGTTGCTTCCTGACCTGCATATAGGTTTCTCAAGAGGCAGGTTAGGTGGTCTGGTATTCCCATCTCTTTCAGAATTTTCCACATTTTATTGTGATCCACACAGTCAAAGGCTTTGGCATAGTCAATAAAGAAGAAATAGATGTTTTTCTGGAACTCTCTTGCTTTTTCCATAATCCAGTGGATGTTGGCAATTTGATCTCTGGTTCCTCTGCCTTTTCTAAACCCAGCTTGAATATCTGGAAGTTCATGGTTCACGTATTGCTGAAGCCTGGCTTGGAGAATTTTGAGCATTACTTTACTAGCATGTGAGATGAGTGCAATTGTGAGGTTGTTTGAGCATTCTTTGGCATTGCCTTTCTTTGGGATTAGAATGCAAACTGACCTTTTCCAGTCCTGTGGCCACTGCTGAGTTTTCCATATTTACTGGCATAGTGAGTGCAGTACTTTCACAGCATCATCTTCCAGGATTTGAAATAGCTCAATTGGAATTCCATCACCTCCACTAGCTTTGTTTGTAGTGCTGCTTTCTAAGGCCCACTTGACTTCACATTCCAGGATGTCTGGCTCTAGGTGAGTGATCACACCATTGTGATTATCTGGGTCATGAAGATCTTTTTGTACAGTTCTCCTGTGTATTCTTGCCACCTCTTCTTAATATCTTCTGCTTCTGTTAGGTCCAGACCATTTCTGTCCTTTATCAAGCCCATCTTTGCATGAAACGTTCCCTTGGTATCTCTAATTTTCTTGAAGAAATCGCTAGTCTTTCCCATTCTGTTGTTTTCCTCTATTTCTTTTCATTGATCGCTGAGGAAGGCTTTCTTATCTCTCCTTGCTATTCTCTGGAACTCTGCATTCAGATGCTTGTATCTTTCCTTTTCTCCTTTGGTTTTTGCTTCTCTTCTTTTCACAGCTATTTGTAAGGCCTCCCCAGACAGCCATTTTGCTTTTTTGCATTTCTTTTCCATGGGGATGGTCTTGATCCCTGTCTCCTGTACAATGTCACGAACCTCTGTTCAGTTAATAATGATGCTATCAATTTTGTTTCATTAATGTAACTAATTACCAGATTCAGTTCAGTTCAGTTCAGTAGCTCAGTCTTGTCTGACTCTTTGTGACGCCATGGACTGCAGCACACCAGGCCTCCCTGTCCATCACCATCTCCGGGAGCTTGCTCAAACTCATGTGCATCAAGTCAGTGATGCCATCCAGCCGTCTCATCCTCTCTCGTCCCCTTCTCCTCCGCCTTAAATCTTTCCCAGCATCAGGGTCTTTTCCAATGAGTAAGGTTACTAATGGGGGAAAATGGGTGTGGGACATTCAGGAACACTCTGTATTATCTTTGCAATTGTTCTGTAAATCCAAAACATCCTACTAAAAAGTATTTTCTTTCAAAAAGATCCAGCTGAGCATCTCGGGTGAAAATCTGGTCTGAGCCTGTTGAGTTGACAGACACTCCCATGTGTCAGTTGCATTGCGATCATGACAACGTTTCAGTTTCAGAGCTGACAGCAAGTACGAATATGACCCCGACCCAGCTTGCAAGAAGCCACAGCCTCACTCGACAGGCGGAGAGGGAGCCGGGCGTCTGTGGCACCGGCGTTGCTGCGGCATTTGCGGGGCTGCTGTGTGACCACCGCTGGGCGGATGGACAGCGGCCGAAAGCCCCTGGGTCAGCTCTCCCAACAGCTCTGGTCGCTTCACTGGGCTCAGGCAGATTCTCTTGCTCCTCAAAGGAATTCACCTTTTTTCTTTAAAAAAAAAAAAAAAAAAAAAGTGAGATAAGGCGGCAAACTGGGGAAAGAGCTACTCTCCATGAAGTCAAGTTCTCAGCTTGGGTCGGGCATCCAGGACAGAGGCTGAGGGGCTGGTGTCCTGCCTGCCCTGGATTCCCGCTGGTTTATTTCTTTCATTTTCACAATATTCAGCTAAGTGTGGCTGACTCCATTGAAACGAATTCCCCGTATATCTCATGAAGTTCTGCGTGATTTTAGAAACAGAGCCACGGTATAGGACGTACTTTATTTATTTCTTCTCTTGGCCAAAAATTTTCCAACTACTTACTAATTTCTTTGAATATATATGACGTTCACATGGTTCAGTATTCAAAAATTACGGAGGGTGTGCTCTCAGTTTCTGGGACTGCTGTGACAAAGTGCCTCCAGCTGGTGGCTCAGAACAGATTTATTGTCTCACATCCTGGAGGCAGGAGTTGAAATCAAGCTGGGCTGATTCCCCACCCTTCCACCCCAGGCCCCTCCTGATTTCTGAGGGTGTGCCGGTAGCCTTTGGGGTTCCTCGGCTTGTAGATCTGTCCTCCAAATCTTGCATGCTCAGTCACTTCAGCCGTGTCTGTCTCTCTGCCACCCCATGGACGGAAGCCCACCAGGCTCCTTTGTCCATGGAATTCTCCAGGCAAGAATTCTGGAGTGGATTGCTGTGCTCTCCTCCAGGGAATCTTCCTGACATGGATCTCTCGCATCTCCTGCACTGGCGAGTGGATTCTTTATAACTACCTCCACCTGGGAAACCCTAGTTGTCATGATTCAGTTACCTGCTCTGCACCCTCGGACTGGGTTATTGAAAGACTAGGAAAACCTCCTGTGGACTTGGAAAGATCACAGATGTGGGAGATAGACTTTGCTTCCCTGGCCCCTTATTTCCTTTCTGTTTGTTGCTCCTGACCTCTGAGTCCCTGGTTCACATTAAATCTCATAAACAGGGATGTTCTGATATTCGATGACCATCCCTACCCCATTCCGGGCCGGGCAGGCGTTTTCTTAAAGGGTCTGAGTGTGATTTTTCCAGGCTCTGTGGGGCCAGATGGCCTCAGCCACAGCTACGCAACTCTGCCATTTGAAACTAGCCACAGACAATCCTCAGACGCGTGGGCGTGGCTGCGTTCAAATAAAACTTTATTTGTAGGATGCAGCTGGATTTGGCCCCTGGGTCACGGTTTGCTGGCCCCTGTCTCTGTGAAAACTCCTGGACCTCACATTCTGTGGAACAGCAGCTGACACCGGCCGCCACAGTCTCACGGAGTCCTGGGCCCTCCCCAACAAAGCATGAGGTGAGGAAACGCCGCCGGGGCCCCGAGGAGCCAGCATCTGGCCTGTGCCTCCTCCGCACAGCAGATCGCTCCAGAAACGGTGCTGTCTTTTCAGTTATTTGCAGTAACGAGGCCCCGCATTTGTTAGAAAACACCAAATACATCTTTCCACCTCCCCCACCCGAGTGCTGCCCAAGGCAATGAGTATCCAGCTTGGAAAGGAGAGAATGTGGGCCATCTCCCCCAGCCGTCAAGGGCCAAGACAATTAGGCGAAATTCTTTCTCTCGCCTCCAAGTAAAACCTTGGACAAGATGGCAGCTGCCTCAAGGGGGCCCCCCCCACCCCTGCCAAAGCCATTTAAATTTGCCAGTGTTCCATGTGTGGGGCTGACTTGTAGGTTAAAAATATGCAGTGTTCGAAAGAGGGAGTCATTTATTTCTTGACTGACCTTGGGCCTTGATTTATCTCAAAACAGAGAATTTTCCTCTTGGTAAAGGAGGGCTCATTCTTTCAGTGAGTCCTTGAAAGCTCATGCCATCAAAAACAATCCATATGCTGAATGCACAGAAACGCTCTGAATGTCAGGAAGGTGGCGGGGGAGAGGCTGGAGGCGAGGAGACGGGAGAAGGGAAGAGGCTGGGAGATCTGGGGGAGGATGCTCGCTAATGACGCTCGTTGCAGGGAGGGGAAGAGCCCGCACCCGGGGAAGGACGGAGGTGGTCCCTGCCACCGGGGCGGCGCGCCCTCCTGGGTCCCCTCCTGGCCGACCTCCCTCTGACTCCGGGAGGGGCGGAGAGGCAGCCTGCGTCCTTGCGGGCAGGGCCTTCCTGTGACCCGCCAGGGACCCCACGGCCCTTTCCCACAGCCCTCCCCCCGAGCCCTGCTGCAGCTCTCCGTTTATTTTTTCAGGTGAGTAAACTCCGTATCAAATGCTGGTTTCTCAGTTGCTTTTAATTAGGCTTCTGGGCTCCACTCTTTCATCTCGGTGAAGTCTGCGTCACTTTTCCCCAGCTATTTTTGGTCCTAAAGCCCGGGGTTTGCTTTCATTCAGCTAATTGAAGGCACACAGGAAAGGAGAAAGGGGATAATCCCGATCAATCGACGTTTCTGAAGGCTGTGATAAACCACACGTTTGTTCAGCAGCAGAAAATCGCTTTCAAAATGTTAGCTCTGCAGCCCCTTCCCTGAGGGGCTGGGGTGCGACCCACCGAGGTGGAGGTCACAGGTCAGGTGGGTTCCCGGGAGCCCTGAACTCCTGGGGAGGCTGGCAGGTAGGTGAGATGCTCCCATGTGGCCAGATAGCCCCTCCACGATGTCCCCCTTGGTGAAGGTTCAGGCAGCCACCCACTAACACCAGCAAACAGAGCAGACGGTGACACCCTTGAAATGTCCCTTGAAATGAGCAGCCAGCCATCAGGTGTTTCTTAAATCTGAGAAAGGAATACATATGCATCTATTTACAGACCCTTGAAAGTCCCTTGGACTGCAAGGAGATCAAACCAGTCAATCCTAAAGGAAATCAATTCAATATTCATTGGAAGGACTGATGCTGAAGCTGAAGCTCCAATACTTTGGCCAACTGATGGGAAGAGTCAACTCATTGGAAAAGACCGTGATGCTGAGAAGGATTGAGGGGAAGAGGAGAAGGGGGCAGCAGAGGATAAGATGGCTGGATGGTATCACCAGCTCGATGGACATGAGTCTGAGCAAACTCTAGAAGACAGTCAAGGACTGGGCAACCTGGTGTGCTGCATTTCATGGGGTCACAGAGAATCAGACATGACAGCATCTGAACAACAGTGTGTGTGTGTGCGCGCGTGTGTGTGTGTGTGTGTGTGTGTGCGCGCGCGCATCTTAGTAAAATTTTACAAATCTTCATAAAATTAAAACATGATAAAAATTGAAAGGCACTTTTTTGGCCCTTTGGGGCAAAATATTCTCTGAAACTCTACCCATGAAGTCTATGCGCTTTTTTCCCGGTGCTTACTCTCTCAGTTGTGTCCAACTCCGCGACACTTTGCAGGGTGTAGCCTGCCAGGCTCCTCTGTCCGTGGGATTTTGCGGGCATGAATACTGGAGTGGGTTGCCGTTTTCTTCTCGAGGGCATCTTCCTGACCCAGGGATTGAACCCTCATCTCCTGCATTGCAGGTGGATCCTACCCACTGAGCCACCTGGGAACCTTCTAATTAGTTTTTTTGTTTGTTTGTTTTTTAAACCAAGCTATTTAGTAAATTTTAGATCTTGTCAGAGTAATAAAAATAGGTTTATGTAGGGCAGATATTTGGGTTTATCGCTGTTATTCTGTCTTTGTAATTGATGGATACAACTACGATGTTCTATAATGTTTCTATAAAATGAAAAAAAAGACCCTCAGTTTTTGTTACTAAAAAAATAAATCATATTTATGCTTGTATCTTAATATGCTGTTGTCCCCAAAGTCCACTCCCAGAGACAAAATAGTATGAACAACCAACTGCTACTGTTGGGTTTATGAGAGACTTTATAGCTTTTTCTAAAAACTACTTCTGACTTAAGAAATAAAATACTTACGTGGATCCAAGACAATCAATTGACAATAAATTCAAGATTCGTGTTAAAGCAGCCTTCATAAGACAACAAATGGGAAAAATATTTGCAAGTCATACAGGCAAAAGGGATATAACTAATACCTAAATAGTTCCCACAAGTCCATGAGAAAAAAAACCCAGTGACCCAGTAGAAAATGCTTAAAAGAGCACTTTACAGACATTTAAATATGTGAGTAGAGAAGGTGCTCAAGCTCACCCAGGAGCAAAATGCAAATTAAGCTAGACTGAGATTTCATTATCCAATTCCTAGTTGGTTGTTTTTTTTTAAAGGATAATGTGCTGAAGCTGCGAAGGAGGAAAAAGTCACTCATGAAAAGCTGATGGAAACATGTTGTTTTCAACTTCTATGGGGAATCTGGCAACAGATATTAAAATTATGAATGTATATGCTCTTTGCCCTGAACGTAAGTTATATTTATTTTATAAATATATTAATCCAAGGGAGAAATAAAATATGTACAAGGTTATTCATTGGTGTTGGCTGCAATAGCAAAAGCTTAGAAACAACCCACTTTTCATCAGTAAAGGACTTGTTAAATAATTTTTTATAACCCTATGATAGAATATTATACAGCTGTAAAAAATGAAGGGTCTCTATCAAATAGTCTCCACTACATACTATTAACTGAAAAAAAAAAATCTAGCGTTTGTAATTTGTTAAAAGAAAGTGAAAATAAAGCATTAGTTGCTCAGTCGTGTCTGACCGTTTGTGACCCCACGGACTATAGCCCACCAGGCTCCTCATGGAATTCTCCAGGCAAGAGTACGAGAGTGGGTAGCCATTCCCTCCTACAGGGGATCTTTCTGACCCAAGGATCGAACCCAGGTCTCCTGCACTGCAGACAGATACTTTACCATCTGAGCCTCTAGGGAAGCCCATGTAAAGCCTTATGGCTTGCTCGTAACAGGAGAGAAAGCCTTATGGCTTGCTCGTAACAGGAGATAAAGACAGATATAGCACTAGGTGACAATGACAAGGAATAAAGGCAAAAGTAACCAGTGTCTGGGTTTGTGCTTGTTTGTAATAATATAAAGCCGCTCTGGAAGGACATAGAAGAAATACGTGCCTGCACAAGGGTTATGGAGAGTGCAGAACCAAGGTGGAATAATGTTCACCACACACATTATTATAGGTTGAATTGTGTCCCTAAAGATATGCTGAAATTTTAACCAATGAATGGAACCTGCTTTGGAAATAGGGTCTCACACTGAAGACGAGATCACATTAAAACAAAGTCATGCTGGATTGGATGGCCCGAATCCAGTGTGACGGCTGGCCATATCAGAAGGGAAAGGACACCCACACTCACACGGAGACAGTCAAGCGGAAACGAAGGCCGACCCTGGGAGGACATGACTGAGTGGCTGGACACGTGCTCACGGTCTCCATTTTCCCTGCATCTGCACCTGTCTTCACGGAGGCACGTGGCTGGACGGCAGGACAACAAGGACACAGACGGGACCCCCACCCCGGCCCTGCGCCGGCCTGGTGTCCCCGGAGGAGCTCTCCGTGTCACCACGGGGGTGGGGGCATCTGGACGCACCACCGAGTGTGTGGCTGGCAGTGGACCCTGACCCGAGGTGGCCTCGTCCTGCGTAAACACGGCGCTTGGTTCCTGGAAGAGCTCAGCCTGCCCTGCGAGAATCGCCGTCATGACCCTCCTGCCATTTGCAAGGACGGGCTGGCCTTCTCCCCACTGTTGAGGCAGAGAATGGACAGCTGAAGGGAATTTCTCAGGACTGGGGCGAGCTAAGGTCCCCCTGCTGTTCATGCAGAATTAAATGTCTCTGAGCCTGACGGATAACTGGCCCAGCGGTGGACGTTTTGATCCCCTCTAATTCCCTAATGTGTTTCTCAGAATATTTTGGATTTTGGTTTATTTTCTTAAGCCAGTGAAGGACCTCCTTATGTTTCCATTCACTTTAACAACTTTTTTTTTTTTTTAATGATTTTTTTTCCTCCTGGAGCCGCTGCTCTGCAAAGGAAGTGCAATGAGCCCTTTGGGGGGATCCGCGTGTTTGTGGCCCATTTTGTCTGACTTGGAGACAGTTTCGAATGAGACCCACTGCCCGGCCCGGCATCCAGCAAGGTCCCAGTGCTGGGACAGGCACTCTGGCTCTGTGGTCACTTGGCAGCCCATCTGGGCCTCGGGCTCTGCCGGGGTCTGGGGGCTCACCCGTGAGCCCCTGCTCTCCACCAGCCGGGCGCTCTCCACCTCCGCTGGCACAGGTCTACCCGGGACCCTCAGTGCTCAGCAAAGTCGTCACCCCAGCCGCCCCCAGGGGTCTGGGCTTCCCCGCTTCCCTGGCACCCAGTGACCTGAGACGCGGACGCAGGCATCTCAGGACCAGGCCCTTCTTCGGGCAGTGCTCCTGAAGGTCGCCGGGAAGCTGGCCACGAGGGCCCTGCGTGTGTGCTGGGCCCCCTGCCTCCGCGCCGTCTCTGGCTTACGAGGGCCACCGGCGTCTCGCTCTCGTCTGGGCCCATCGCTCTCGCCTCGGTGTCACCGCAGTCCACAGTCATCTCCGTGGTCTGCAGGCTCCTCCCGCCCGGACGCCGCGTGCCTGCCGCGGTCATCTCCGTGGTCTGCAGGCCCCTCCAGCCCTGACACCATGTGACTGTCGCCGTTCTCTCCGTGGTCTGCAGGCCCCTCCAGCCCTGACGCCGCGTGCCTGCCGCGGTCATCTCCGTGGTGTGCAGGCCCCTCCAACCCTGACGCCGTGTGCCTGCCGCGGTCGCTGAGGGTGAAGCGCTGTCTCCTGGGCTCTCGCCACCTGCTCCATGGGCTTTGCCCTGCGGTCCCGGGGGCGCCCAGGTCTGTGCCGCCCGCCTTGGAGTCAGCCCTGCCTGCTGAGGAGAGCTGCCCTGCGCCCTCCCTCAGGGAGGGCCCCGCTCCGCCCTGCAGGCTGCGGCCGGCTGGGCAGCTTCTGGCCTCATGTGCTGGGCGGAGCCGCTCCAACAGACCAGGGTCCTGGGCTCTCAGCCTCCCCGGGTCCGGGGCTGGGACAGACCGGGCTCCATGGTCGTTTCAGTCGTGTCCGACTCTTCACGACACCACGGACTGTGGCCCTCCAGGCTCCTCTGTCCATGGGATTCTCCAGGCAAGAACACTGGAGTGGGTTGCCATGCCCTCCTCAAGGGGATCTTCCTGACCCAGGGATGGAACCCAGGTCTCCCGCATTGCAGGCAGATTCTTTACCATCTGAACCATCAGGGAAGACTGTTAATATACAATTAATACAATATTCTTGTATTGATGAATAACATTCTTATATTATTGTGCTAAATATGTTACAATATTGATAGGGTCCATCTGGGGTCTCATTAATAAGATGGCTCATGATGTTGACCTCGCAAACAAAGAATAAAACCACAGTGACCCTTGAGACTGACCAAATTGCCCAAATGACGTTCTGTTTTCTCACTGGCGCCTACCTTCTCAAGGCTGCGAGACCACCAGATTCCAGACCTCTGCTGCGTGACCACAGGGCTCAACTACAAGCTAGAAATTAACCGCCCCTTCCGAGAATTTTTCACTGGTGGAGTATAAGAAAGACCCTGTCAGAAAGGGAGGACACGGGTTCTCCTTAAGGGCCTGTCACCCTCTCGTTTCCCTCTAACACATTTCCTTTTCTTGCCTGACTGCCCAGCTTGCTTTTTCCTCTGTACTCACCATACAAATATGGTATATCCCACTGGCTTTTATTAACATGCACTTAGTGATTAAGACGTCTCCAGGGTCTTAGGGCCAAGGATATGTTGAGTGGGAGGTGGAGAGGCTGCAGCTGCCTTCAGCCCTGGCACCGTCAAAAGGAGCTTCAGAAACCATCTCCAGTCTCCATGAAGCTGGGGACTGAATTCTGGCAGGAAGACGTCTGGTTCCTTGCCCTTGGGCTCGGCTTCTGCCAGGCAGGCAGCGAGAACACACTTTGCACATTTTCAGACGCCCTTGTTGGCTCCGACCTTGGCAGCCCAGGGCTGGGTCACGGCAACAAATGTCTGGCAAGTTACCAAGTGCGTGTCCTGAGACCCTGGTCACTGTGAAGGCCAGAGGCAAATTCTGACCCGAAGGGCTCTCGGCGCTGGTGGGAGGGGAGCAGGGCATCTGAGAGGCCTCACTGTCTGCCTCGGCAAGGAGCCGTGTGAGTGTGTGTGTGTGTGTGTGTGTGTGTGAGTGTGTGTGTGGAGGGCACTAGATTCTTGCTTCAGCTGCTCTGATTTGGGGTGTTCTGCAGGTCTGCCATCTCAGTGAGACGTTCTTAGGTGGACTGTAAGGCTGGCCTCTGCCCCCCATGCTCTCTGGCTGAGAGAGGGAGAGAGAGACCCCAGAGCCAGCCCCAAACTGGTGTCAGACCGAAAGCAGACGACGGTGCTCCTGGCCACCAGGACCCGACTCTTCAACCTCGGGCTTCGTTCTCCAGGACAAGAGAAAGGCTCTACCTTTAGTTGCACAGGTCTCACTTGTGTCTAATATAAGCAGAAGCTTTGACTGTTGACCCGGGGACACGGGCTCGGGGTTTTTAAAGCGTCTACACCGGCACACTTTCCCCCAGGGAGACGAGAGCACTCATCTCCCTCCAGTGCTGGTTCTCGTCTGGTGGTCCCGGCCGTGACCGAGGTCTCACTGTAGTGACGGCATTCGTGACTCCGAAATCTGCCATCTGTAGAGCGAGGCCTGCCCTGGGCCAACCACTTCTATTTCTTTATTTCTTTGGTTAACTGACTCAGCCTACCTGGAAATCTGTGTCGACTGCACAGACCAGAATGCAAACAGGCCCACCTGTGTCCACCAGCAACCCCAGTCTCTGTAGCACTGAAATGAAAACACTGAGGTTAGCTAAGAAACAAAGGGCCATGTTACATTGAGAGACTGATCACCCCAGGCCCTTGGTTTTCTTTTGTTTTGTGGTTGTTTGCCTTTTAGTGGACGGACTTGTCTCCCTTGAAGGATCCATTTCTTCCGCTGGTCTGGTCAAGGTCAGAATCATTGGTGTTTATACCCTGAGACCCCTCATGCCTCTCTCCCCAACCCCCGGCCTGCTGGTGCTCCAGATGCTGCCTGAAGACGAGGGTCCAGGGTGCTCCTGGTCCCAGGTGGGAGGTAGGAGGGGGTGGGGCTGCCACGAGCGTTCAGAGCAGACTTTGCGGAGGAGAATGGGGCAATTCTGCAGCCACGCCTGGAGTCTACACAATGGCGCGTTTCAGAGACAGGAAAACAAGTGAATAAATCTGGAGAGATAAAATCAGTGCCCCGGAGCTGGTTGAAGCAACAATAGTACGAGTCGGAACTCTGCCTCTCGGGGAGTCCCAGCCTGGAAACCAGGGAGCGTTGGAGGGCTGTGACTTGCCTCTTCGCTCTGCGTGGAGGTGAGACGTGATAAGGACTGAACATTTTGGTTCCCGTTGCTTGTCCTCAGTTGCCTTCTGTTGCTTTTTCCTTCCATGTTACCTGGAGTTCGGTTTTGCTTCATGAGAAATAGTGTTAGAAGTAAGAGTCTGAGATGGGAAAGTCCTGCACGGCCATCGCCCGGGCTGCGATTTGGGACCCTTCCTGCCTCTCTCCTGTCTTCACCTTTCTTCTAGTTCCCTGAGATCCTGACTCTAGAAGCTGTCCCTTCCCCATCAGCTGCTCTTCACCTGTTTTTATAAGTCACCCGATGTCGTCCTAGCCTTCCTCCGGGGGACACTCGATGAGACAGCCATGCCCCTCGTGAGTGCCCCTCCCGGTTGGCAGCCTGGCCTCCTCACTCAGGGCCCACCTCCCATCATTACAGATGACGGGGCCCAGGCGCCCCCCCCCCCCAACACCGGGAGATGGGAAACTCGCGCATCTGCCATCTGCTCAGCCGGCCCTAGCCCAGCCATGTCCAGTGTGTGTGTGCGTGTGTGCGTGTGTGAGTGTGCGTGACGCAGGAGCAGAACATACTGCAAAGACCGCATCGCCTTCCCCTCTGGAGAGCTCCCAAGTTAGCAGGGTCGACAGGATGACCACGTGGAACAAGTAAGCAAACGGGGAAGAGCAGAAATGGGAGAATGAGGGCAAGGGCAGCAGCGGCAGCAACGTTCACGGGCTGGCGGTTAATTAATTGCCAGACACCGTGCTGAGCACGCCGAATGCAGCGTCCAATCGAGCTCTCTCCGCACCCCTGCAAGTTAGGCACCGTCGTGTCTCATCTCACACGCGAGTCAGCGAAGGCTCTGGTAGTGCTACCACTGAACGCTGCTGAGAACGCTGGCAAGCTGGGTCACACGCGCTACTGCTGGGGATACAAAACAGGACGGACGCTCTGGAAAGCAACGTGGCAGCTCTTTAAGAAACTGAGCACGCAGCTACCACACAACCTGCAATTGCCCAATTGGGCATTTATCCCAGAGGAAAAAAATATGCTTACACAAAACACTGTGCATAAAATTTTTATTTATAATAACCCCCAAAGTAGTTGGACACAACTGAGCGACTAAGCACACACACCCCCCCCCCCAAACTGGACACAACCCCTAGGTCCTTGAACGGCACAAACATACCATGAAATTATTGTTGTTTAGTCACCAAATTGTGTCCAACTCTTCTCGACTCCATGGACTGCAGCACGTCAGGCTCCTCTCACCTCCACTGTCTCTTGGAGTTTGCTCTCATTCATGTCCATTGAGTCAGTGATGCCATTCAGCCATCTGATCCCCTGCTGCCCCCTTCTCCTCCTGCCCTGAGCTTCAGCATCAGTCCTTCCAATGAAATCCAGGGTTGATTTCCTTTAGGATGGACTGGTTGGATCTCCTTGCAGTCCAAGGGACTCTCAAGAGTCTTCTCCAAAACCACAGTTCAAAAGCATCAATTCTTCGGCACTCAGCCTTCTTTATGGTCCAACTCTCACATCCATACATGACCACTGGAAAAACCATAGCTTTGACTATATGGACCTTTGTTGACAAAGCAATGTCTCTGCTTTCTAATACTCTGCCTAGGTTTGTCATAGCTTCCCTTCTAAGGAGGAAACGTCTTTTAATTTCATGGCTGCAGTCACTGTCCACAGTGATTTTGGAGCCCAGGAAAGTAACATCTGTCACTGCTTCCACTTCTCCCAGGGTCTCCTGCATTGTAGGCAGATTCTTTACCGTCAGCCACCAGGGAAGCCCGCCAAAGATGATACACAGATGGAAAATAAGCATACAGCAACATGCTCAGAACCTCGTGTCGTTAGGGAAACGCAAATTAAAACAGCAGTGAGATACCATTTCGTACCATAAGGATGGCTACAATCCAAAGTTAACCAGAGTGATTGCTGGTGAGGACACAGAGGAAAACAAACTCCCAGGCATTGCCAGCAGGCATGGAAGTGCTCTAACCTGTTCAGAAGACAGGGTGGCAGTTTCTTACAACATTGAAAGCAGAGCAAAGTAGAGCAGCTTTGCAGCAGAGAAACCTGTGAGCCAGCATCACAGTGATGGGCCATGCTGATGGTGTGTGCCCTGGGCACTCTGTGCAAGAAAGGCATGTTCCTTCCGGCCTTCCTCCCAGGCACCCCGGTCTAATCAGGAGATTCCAGTCCAAAGGACTGTCTTGAAAATACAAAGGGAGCACCTGGCCAGTACGCCTCGGAACAGACAAGACGAGGAGAACCACCGTCAAGAAGAGCTGTGTAGACATTACGACTCGGTGTAAAGCGCTATCTGGATGAGACCCCGGAACAGAAAAGAGACATTAGGTAAAAACTCAGGAAATCCAAGTAACTATGGACTTCGAGGAATAATGATGTATCGATGTCAGCTTCTTAATTGTGGCAAAGGTACCTCAGTAATGTGAAGTCTTAACATCAGGGAAACTGGAAGCGGATTTATGGGAGCTCTGTGCACCATCCTCAGAAGCTTCTGTACACCCTGCCTATTCCATAATAAAAATGTATTCAAATTTTTTTAATGAATAAGCTATCATTTTCTGAAAAGCAAATAATTATACTAAAGCTGAACGAATAAGATAGCTTTAAATGACAGAAAATTATAAAGCTAATCCGGAAGACATCTTTTTATGCAAGTTAGATCATCTATCTATCTTTTAACTTCTAATTTGAACTTGACCCCATGTTCAGAGACTATGGACACATAAGTGGGAAAGAAATGACCCCTGCCCACAAGAACTGCAGATCTCCTTGACCTTGGGCCTGAATGTCTACAACTCTGGTTGCCCAGGTGGGGTTAAACGGCGCTTGCCCCTCTTCTTTGCAAGGCCAGGGGCACACAGCATTCCGAGTCTGCCAGTCTGTGGAATTTTTGTTAAAATATTTTGGAATTTCAAAGTCTTTGAAGCTATGTGGCGAGACAGCAGAAACCTTAGTGATGTCAGATCACACCGGTGTTGGCCTTCAGCGCTTGGGGGGACTTCCTGCGTCACAGAAGGACCAGAGGCAAAGAACCTGCCTGCCAGTGCAGGAGATGGGGGCTCGGTCCTGGGCCGGGAAGATCCCCTGGACAAGGAGATGGGAAACTACTCCCGTATTCTCGTCTGGACGATCCCATGGGCAGAGGCGCCTGGTGAGCTACAGTCCATGGGGCCGCAGAGTCGGGCACTGGTCAGCCGCTGCAAAGCGCTTCTTGCTAACCTGGTGTCGGGTTTACATTTCTCTCAGGGTTCTGTTATTTTCTATGTCCTTAGGGACCTCCAGATTCAGGGTAGCAAGCCTGGCCCATGCCTACCACATTTCCCCATTACGTAGCAGGTTTTAAAATCCCCTCCGGGGCCAGAGTCCTCAGGGGAAGGCTTCCGGTTATCGGTCACTAGACTCAGGGTTGTTTGACAGTCCTCTGGTGTTTCACGACGGGAAGGGAGCGGAAGCTGTTGGAGGCCATGTGGCGTCTCTGCCACCTCTGGGCTCAGGGACGCCACGTGGTGGCTTGAAATGGACCAGGTGGGAGACGTACACCGCGGAAACTGGCAAATTCTACCAGCCGGGTCTCCAGCTGCTGCGGGCGCCCCTGGGGACAGCCGCACACCAGGGCCAAGGGGCCACAGCCCGCTGCACCCAGGAGGAGGCTGCTAGGCGTCGCCCGGCCGTGTTCTCCGTATTCTAACTGGATGAACTTCGGGGAAGGACACAGGACCTGCTGTTTACTTGCATAAAACGCTTTTTTCTGCTCTTGGGAGAGAGACCTTAACACGACCTTTGAGGCCCTGAACGGTTTGGCCCTGTCAGTCTCACCGGATCTTGTCTGGGGTAGGGAGCTGCCCGCATCTCCCAGTGAGGCTGGCCTCCTCCCCAATCCCCAAAGCACCGGCTTCCAGCTGCAGCGGGGTCTACGCACCCCACCCCCTTTCAGGGACAGTCCTGGTTTTTCCCGGCAAGTCCCCATCCTGGGGGCTCCCCAGGTTAGCCCCGCTCACATGCGAACACCCTTCGTCCCCTTGTTCCTTCAGCTGCTCTTGGTCAACACAAAGATGTCTCCCCCAAGCCCCTCGCCTTCATCCATTTCCTTGCCAAGAACCCCATCATGGAGTCAACTCCTCCGTTAGCTTGGAGGACAGGGCAGGCCATGGATTTAACTGCACATGCCTCTTTGTCACTGTCTGACTCGTGTCTGTCCCTTCCACACAGCAGGCAGCCGGGGCATGTTCGTTCCGCTCGGTGTCAAGCCCCTCATTCCTAGTCTGGAGCCCAGCACCCAACAGGTGCCTAAACAATTATTGATTAAATCAATGAATGAAAGAACTCCCCACCCAGGCATCTTTCCACGGTGTGACAGCACCCCGCAGATTGGAATACAGCCCTGCTTAACGGTGGGAGCGGGGAGAACCGAGAAGATGGCTCTCATCGGGTAAAAGAGCAGAGAAACAGAGCTTTAAATTTTTTTAAAGGTCTGCAAGAGGGTTAGGCATGTGTCAAAACCAGATTCCTGGCCTCTTTACAAGTTCGTGCCTGTAGCAAGCCCCGATCCTGACAGGGGCGACCCGCACAGTTCAGGATGTCATCAATTGACCCCTGCATCTTGACACCCACTCATATGCTTTCCTCTGGGGCAGGCTGCAGTCCTATTTGAGGCTTATTGTGTAAAGTTTGATCCACCACAGTATAATTGAAGAAGAAAAGCATCTCATTATAGAACCGCAAGCCCCGTACGGAAGCGCATCCTCCTTTACGCAGAGGGGTGAGAGAGCAAGGGTCCCATCAAACCGCTCGGGGCCCCGGCCGCGTGTCCACCCCCCGGAGGCCCAGGCAGGCCTCTGGACAGGGTGGCTCCGCGCATGTGATCTGCGCGCTGACCACTAAGTGGCGTGGAGATGGGAGCAGGGAGCCCTCTCTGTTTGAGGCTCCTGTCTTCATTCATCTCCCAAGCCCCCCAGCTAGGCAACGCTCATGGGCAGGAAGTGCTTTGGCTTTAAGGAGTTGGTTACAAATCAAAAGGCTCATTTTGCTCACTGCAAGGAAACGCATGCCCCCCGCCTCTCCCTGACCCCAGCAATCTCATCCACCCCTCTGCCGGAGTCAGGAGGGGGATGCCAACTGGCAGGCCCGGGGCTGCGAGTTTAACTCACAGGGGAGTGAAGCAAGGAAAACATTTTTGTAAGGCTCTTTGAAAGTTATTTGCGAGGGAAACAATTAAAAAAATGTGTGGCCATTTTCTTGCCATTGAAGAAATGCTACACGCAGCTTCCAGCTCCAGCCAGCCAGTTCTCTCCTGCAGGATTTATGGGGCTGGTGCTGCCAGGCAGACAGAAATCCACCCAGGAACATGTTTCATGGTAAGAGAACTTTCATGAGAATCATGCCCGAAATACCCAGACAGTTGTACAGCGCGCTGGTCCTGGAGTCCTGCTTTCTCCTAGGAGCTCGGATGATAAATGCGCCCGTGCGCATCCCACCAGGAGCCTCCTGGTGACTGCTGTCGGGCCGGCCCTGGCTGGGCCCTCAGTCTTCCAGACTTAGCTGGAAATCTGCGTCTCCACAAGCTCACACGTGTCCCACCTCTCGGCACATCCTTAGGTTTCTAGGCCTAACCCCCTCAGCTCCTTGCTCGGTGAATCTGAAGTTTACGAACAATCCTGACTCTAGCTCACGACAGGCCACAGCGCATGTTCAGTCTTAAAGCGCCGTGTGGGGGCTTCATTCTGCCAGTTCTTACAAACTCAGACCGGGGGTCCGTGCGGACGTCAGTGTTCCGACGAGCGGCTGTCTCTGCCTTGTCCTCTTGGCCTTCTTCCGCTTCAGGAGCCAGCCTGGGGCTCGCAGGGTACACAAATCGGGGTCACGGACAGGCCGCCTGCGGCTCGCCGTGGGGGCCCAGGAGGCGAGTGCCAGGCTATGTCTCCACTCCTCGCTGGTTCATGCGGGGTCCACACTGGCTGGCTTCAGGGCTGGTGTTCCTGCACCACGTGCCTTCCTCCTCCACCGGGCATCCAGGACAACCAGCCCATCACAACCTCGGAGACCAGACACGACCTCGGAGTCTTTCTCAACACAGACCCCCAAACAACAACTCCCAGAAAACGAGCCCGGCATTGAAAACGACCCGCCACCCATGGTCTGTACATTTAGACTCTTTCCCAAAATTATTTTTGGTCATACGAAGGGCACACAGACTCTTAGTTCCCCAGCCAGGGACTGACCACACGCCCCCTGCATTGAGAGTGCAGAGTCTTAGTTGCTGAACCGCCAGATAAGTCCCTACATTTAGACTCTTAAACAAAGCAAACTCCTCCCTAAGTTAACTAGCATTTGAGGGGAAGAACTTTGTGTGAGCCATTATTAAAAAAAAAAACAAAACACAGTTACTTACCCTGGTGTCTGTGTGTTCCCACCATACTTAACTAGCATTATTAATGTCACTGATACCATCTCGTGACAGTGTCTGCCTGTTCTGCCAGGCAAGTCCCTTGAATCGGGGCACCAGGCCCCCTCGCTTACTCCTAGGGCAATGGAATGTTATTGATGCTGAATAGATGCACGTTGACGTGAACTGAGAGCTTTTAGGGATTTATCCAGCCACAGCCGGCGTTTCTGGATGGGAAGGGCGTAAACGCCCCTGGGGAGCTGGGAAGCACTGTGTCAGGACAGACCTGCCGGGGAGGCTGACTGCAGGGCGGGGGCAGGGCTTGCAAGCACTTCCACTGCAGTTACAACTGAGAGCCTGCGTCTCAAAGTGCAATTGTTAATTCAAGGTTTAGCCAAACCCGGGGAATGCTCTGGTCAGCAAAACTGGACCCAAAACCATCTCCTGAGAACAAGCCGTCTCACAAGATTTCCGTTACCTGCTGCTTTCCATCGACTGAAAATACCCCGGGCCGCCTTTCCAGCGGTGGTTTTGGCACCTCCTCTCCCAGATGGAGCCACAAGGGCAGGGGTGCACGGAACTCAAATGTCCTGGGAGGAGAGTTGATTAAATGTTTTCAAACCTCAAAAAAGGGGGAAAAATGAGAAAATCAGTTCAGGTAGAGTTCAAGTTTGGGGGTCAAGCTCCAGAGACCCCTGGGGCTCTTTTGTAAGGAGGCCATTAACTTACTCCTTGAAATCACACCCTGGAGAGCTCGGGGGCAGCGGTCAGCTCACAGCCCTGCCCTCCGTTGTTCTGTGTGGTCCGCATGTCACAGTGTGACCCAGAATCACGCTGCGCTCCGTCGCTGGGGGAGAACATGGGGCGAGGCGCAGAGCGGGCTGCCTCCATCCAGGGGCCGAGGCCGACCCTCTGCTCCACTCCGTTCTGCTTTCCTCTTGAAATCAGAGCTTCAGCCTGCTGACCTTGGCACGGATCTGTCTTTCCTGTGGAGATAGGATCGTTTCAAGCTGCTTTTCTGCATAAAAACCTTGAGAGGCCCTTGGTGACACCACTGCCACCCGCCTGAGATGCTGACGGATGAAGCTGGAGAAAACAATCCAGCGTGTGTTTGAAAACCAAGACATTCCAAGGCTTTTACCTCGTCTTGAGCCCTTTCCAGCTGTTGTCCAGTGTGGCTGGCTTCGGCGATGGATGACGTTTTTCTGAACAGGAAATCAGGCTTCATTTTCCCTCGAGTCCCAGAATAATTCATGGCGCAGAGTCCGGGGACAATTGGAGTTCCACCCCCTCCAGAGATCCCCCCCCACCCCTCTGTGGTATGTCTGCTTTTTGCTCGCTGCAAAACGACTATGGATTTTGACGACTTCTTAGAAAAGAAGGCCGCCAGTTTTGCCACTGAAGATGATAGCGTGACGACAGCTGCAGAAGACCCAGGAAGAAGCTGCCTGCGCCTCCGGAACAGGGCACCACGCTTTTCCTGTGACGCACGAGACGGCAGATATTTTCAGCTTTGCAGTCCCCGTCACAGCTACTCTGCCCTTCAGAAAGCAGCCCTGGGTAACACGTGACAGGCGGCATGTCCCTGTGTGCACAGGTATGTGTACCAATAAAACTTCACAGGTGAAACAGGCTGTGGGCTGAAGTCAGCACACCAGCCAGTTTGCTGGTCCCTGTTTGGAGGATCCAACTTCTCTTTGTTCATCTTACTTGAGGTGTTTAATAAGTCACCGTGATGGCAGACCACAGGTCCCAAGGATGCCCAGGCACCCCGGGCGGGGGAACATCCCTCCTTCCCGGTGCATCCTTGGCAGGTGTGCCCGCTGGACCACGTGTCCCACAACCAGCCGGGCCCTCCTCACCCTGCTCGACGACAGGAGGGCTGTTTGCAAGGCTTGACCTCCGAAACAAGGGGCCACGGCCTAAACATCTCTCTTCAGAAGCCTGGCCGCCGGATCCGCAGCCTCAGGGGGGCTTTTATTCTAATGGCTCAGATCTGCAGCCTCAGGGGGCCTTTTATCCTAATGGCTCAGATATGACATGCACCCTCTGCAGATGGGAAGTTGCCTTCCCCCAGCCCGGCTCAGTTGGCTAGAGAATCCCATCGGTGTGTGTGCTCAGACGTGTCCAATTCTTTGCGACCCCACGGACTGCAGCCAACCAGGCTCATCTGTCCACGGTCTCTCCCAGACAAGAATACTGGAGTGGGTTTCCTACTCTAGGGGATCCTCCTCACCCAGGGATCGAACCCAAGTCTCCCACACTGCAGGGGATTCTTTACCTCGGAGCTGCCTGGGAAGCCCCAGAGAACCCCACTGCATGTCCGGGACTGCCCAGTCCTGCCCCACCAGGACCCAGACCCACTGTCCCCACCAAGAGGTCAACAAGAGGTCACCACCCTGTTCTCTCTGGTTCAGGCACGTGCAGACGCCCTCTGGATGTGTTGGCCCCTCCTGTTAGACTAACCCGGGCTTCTTGGGCCTAACAGGTGAAAGTGATTTATGCCAGGCTCCCAGGACCGGGGGCTGCCCAGGCAGAACAGGCTTTGTGTGAGAAGACCAGGATTCTTCTGGTTTGAGATTTGTGAGAAATTCAATTTGAGTGTGCACCCTTTTCACCTCTGAGGCGAGCCTGAGGCCACCTGAATCAAAACCAGATGGACTCTCAGGCCTAAAGACAACAAAGAGCGGTGGGAGAGCCCGGCAGCGGAGGACCACCAGAGTGCGGTGCGAGCACAGCCGGCTGGTTTCCAGCGCTCAGCGGGGGCGCTGCCAGATCTGAGTGGGGCCCTTTGTCCGCCTGCCGCGCCCAAGGCATCGCGTTGTCCTGGGCCGGTTACTGGAGCCCCCGCCCTCGGCCCCTCCTCTGCCGTGCGCCCCTCGCAGGGCTGGGGTTTCCGCTCGGCCAGCAGGTGCCCTCCGAGCGCTGCGATCCAGCCCCGGCACGGATGTCGGGGGGTGACCCGAAGTCTTGGGTGGCCGCCTTCACGCTCTCGCTTTCCCGTCAGCTGATACATCTGCCACCCACGTGCTGGAAGGTTCCGGCAAGCTCCGAGATTCCTGCAGGAGGGAGGCTGACCTCCTGCGCCCCCAGCCCCCACCGGCCCTCCGGAGGAGCCGGGGCACCCTGGAAACCTCGGGCTCTGCCTCTCCATGAACAGTGCGGGGAGGAGCGGGCGTTTACACATGTGGCCTGTGAAACACGAGCCTCCGACTGATAACTGCAATCGGCCGTAAACAAACGCTGGCTCACAGTCCCCAGAGCTTCTTCTAAATCGACTTTGGAAAAAGGAGAGGGCTCAGCGGGTTATGTTCCGGAGATCACAGCCATCAGCAGAGAGGCCCTCTTTCCGGTGCCCTCCTTCTGGGTTCCAGGGCCTTGCGCCGGGGCCCAGCGGACCCCGCCCCGCCCCGGCAGCTCCTCTGTCACCAGGGGCCCTGAGCTGGGCCGGGCTGGGTGTCCGGCTCTCTGCATTCGGATTATGGAAGGGGGTCTCCCCTCCCGGCGGGCGGCGGACACCGCGCGGCCAAGGCCGACCCCCGCCCCGGCTCTGACGTCGGCACGAACCCCGCGGGCTGTGGGCGCGTCCAGGCCTGGCTCTGCGGGGGCAGGTGCGGCCCCTCCGCGGGCCCTTCCGGACGCCCTGCCCCTTCCCACCGGCTGCCCCTGCGTCCTTTCTTCCGGACGCCCTGCCGCTTCCCACCGGCTGCCCCTGCGTCCTTTCTTCCGGACGCCCTGCCCCTTCCCACCGGCTGCCCCTGCGTCCTCCCCCTTCCGGACGCCCTGCCCCTTCCCACCGGCTGCCCCTGCGTCCTTTCTTCCGGACGCCCTGCCCCTTCCCACCGGCTGCCCTGCGTCCTCCGGGCGGCGCACCTCGACCCGCGATGGGCAGGGCCTGTGTGGGTGGCGTCGAGGGCGGGGCCCGCGCACTTCGAGGTCGCTTTCGCCCAAGAGCGCCTGGATTCAAGATCAAGGCAGAGGGCGCGTGGCGTGGCCGGCAGGAAGGGGTGTGCTGGTCCCCGAGGGACCCTGTAACGCTCTTGTCAACTCGGGGAAAACTGCAGAACACGGAGCCCAGGAGCGGAGCACTCAGGGCGGAAGCTCTCCTCCTGGGGCCTGGACTTCCGCCCCGCGGCGACCGCACTGCGTCTCCACGTGGAGGACCTCCGGATGGATGGCTCAGCGTGGGCGGGAAGGGACCAGGTGAAGAGGAGGCTGGATTCCACGAGTCTCAGGGCTGATTCAGACCATCTGACTGGGGAACCGGGGCAGACCTACTGAGTGTGTGCAGATATCCTCCAAACCATATGTACGCACATACATATACATGCATACCCACACATGTGTGAATATGTGTGGTTTGGGGGCTAGTTTTTTCTTGTGTGTATATATACAACATGACCTTTTCCGGTGGCTTAGCAGGTACAGGATCTGCCTGCAGTGCAGGAGACGCAGGAGACGCAGGTTCGACCCCTGGGTCGGGAAGATCCCCTGGAGAAGGAAATGGCAACCCACTCCAGGATTCTTGCCTGGGAAATCCCATGGACAGAGGAGCCGGGTGGGCTATGGTCCACAGGATTGCGAAGAGCTGGACACGACTGAGCAACTGAGTACACACGTTATAGTGTTCGTGCGTATCATAGGGTGTATATGTGCGCATATACGTGCTTGTCTGCGGGAGACGGAGCTCCCCTGACCGACTACAGTGCCCACGTCCCCGTTTGTAAGAAGGAGCCAGAGGCAGCACTGGGGAACCACCCGGCCTGAGCCACAGAGGGCACCAGGGATCCTACGGCAAACAACAAGGGCAAAATGATCACTTGGAGCGGCTGTATTTTACTTTTGAAAGAAAGAAAATCCAGGGATGGAAGGAGAGAGAAAGAACCCGCCCCTGAAAATGTACACCAAGGCATACCTGGGAAGCTACGAGCTTAGTGAAACGTAGCTGCAGCGTTGGGGGCAAGTCGCCATACGGGAGGCCTCTGCAAGTCCTACCCTCAGCCCGCAGACTACGCGGGAGTCAGACTCGCCAGGACCGAGCAGGGAAGCGGTCTGTCCCTCGAGGCCGAAGTGATGGGGGCAGGGGAGGTGGGCCTGTCCCGGACTCCACGGCCAAGGAGCCGAATTTGTCCTGACATTATCCGGGGTTTCCCTGGTGGCTCAGCTGTTAAGAATCTGCCTGTAGTGCAGCAGACCCAGGTTTGATCCCTGGGTTGGAAAGATCCCCCGGAGAAGGGAGCGGCTGCCCACTCCAGTAGTCTTGCCTGGAGAATTCCAGGGATCGAGGAGCTTGGTGGTCTCCGGTACAGGGGGTTGCAGAGAGTTGGACATGACTGAGCGATTCACACTATCAGGGGTTTGCACGTCAGGTGGTGCTGGGAGAGGTGACGTCTCTCAGAAAGGGTCCGTGTTTGTTTGTTGAAATCTGCGCTTCCTGAGATTGCTGCAGCCAGACTTGTTCTGCGGCGGTGGAGTCAGGCAGACCGGCTATTTGCAGGCCTCGGTTGGGTTTTCATCACCTCATCACGAAGCATTTGCATCGCACTGTGCTTCCTCAGTGTATTTCAGATTGTATTATTTTTCTCCGGGGTTTACTGTTTTAAAAGATTTTGCTGGGGAGAATTGCAGAGATGGTCTAGCACACTGTCCCCATTCTGAATAACAACCCATAAAATACCTTTGCTTCTTTGTTGCAGATGATGAAACTGGGGTCCGGGAGAATAAAGCTTTCGGGAGCGTCCCATAGATTGTTTTCTGAGGTGGACTTTGGAAACTCTGGTCCCTGGTTGTACCTTGGCTTTGTTTTCACCACAGGACCCCTCCTCCTGGACGTCCCAGGCCCGGCAGCCCGGGGTCTTTTTCCTTCTGTAACAGGCTTATTTCACGCTGTTACCAACACAGAGCGCCACTGCGCTTTCTGAACTGCTGTGACCTTTGAAACATCACCGAGGAGAAGGGACATTCTCATTTTGCTATCATCTCAGAGTCTGAACAGTCAGCATATAATAAATAGTAGAGATTCTGTAATTTTTAGTTTTTAAACCTTTTTTGCTGTTGTCTCTTTCCGTGACATTATTATTGTCCCTAATGTGGATATCAACCACCACAAATCCTTTCTGAAAATAGGAGGTAGACGTGTGTGTGTGTGTGTGTGTGTGTGTGTGTGTGTGTGTGTGTGTTCAGTGCTCGGATTAAAACTCAGTTTTCTCCCTAATTTCTCTGTGAGCCGCAGGGAGCCAGTCACCCTTGCGTTCCGCAGCATGAAATGGAAGCCGAGACTGAGTAATCAGCTAACACGTCCACAGAGGGTCTCAGGGAATCTGAGTGGCTGTGGGGGGCAAGAGAGGTTGGGGAGGGTGGCGTCTAGTTACCACTGAACCGGGCTGTGCCTTTGGCCGACTCGGTGAACCTAAAGCTTCCATATTTTCACCAGCAAAACAGAAGTAATATCCAGTGTGCCCAAGGTTCTGTATTCATGACTCTGGAAAGGGATCATGGACAGAAAATGTTTTGTATGGCAAATAAGTACATAGTTGTGTATATGATTATACTTTATTATATATGAACACCTGTTTATGTTTTCTATCGTATACACACATCCACACATACGTAATGTGTTATTACTAAAATCTACTGAAGTAATTTTATTTCAAAAGGGTGGATACATTTTCCAGACTGGGCAAAAGCAAGCTTCTGCTCTATATCCCTTGACTACGGGATAACTGACTTTTACAATAAACTGATAACAAGATTCTCATTTAAGTAAAAGCTGTTTATGAAAACAAACTTCAAATACCTCCAACAAAAGGTCGTTGTAAGGAAGAGGCGCGCTTTATTAACTCGAATTGACTTCGGATCGACACTAGTCCTTCACAGGCGCGGCGCGAGGTCACACTGCTGGGAAACATATCAGTCCCCTTTCAAGGGATAATGTATGTTCTTCTGCGCTCCCCACAACCCCCACGCCTGCCTTTTCCCTTAGCTAATGGAGTGAATATTGGAGAGCTTCTCCTTTAAGACACTCTTCAGGAGAAACTCAGCAACCTGGTGGGCATGAGTGGAGGTCCCCATGTCCCCACAGGCCTGGCCTGGTGGGCGCGTTCCCTCAAAGTGGGCTCTGGGCTGGGGTCTGGCAGCCTGTGTTTTAATAAGACCGCAGGCGATGGTGATGCTGCCAGTCCGTGGGCCACACTCTGAGTAGCTAGGGCTCCACATTTATCTCAGGAATAGGAGCACCGGAGGGAAAGTCTGAGCTATCCAAAATAAGGAAAACTTTTACCGCAAGATGACAGGCTTCAGGAAGTGCCCTGAGGCTGGGGGCCTTGGGACATTGCCCCTGGAGGCAGTGTGCGCCAGAGTCTCTGGACACCCAGGGCTTCGGGTGGAGCCGAGGGGGAGGGCGGGCTCGGGCATCCGGCCCCTCAGCCCCCCACCCTGTCCCTGACCCCTGCCTGCACGTGGGTGTGGAAGCAGCCTGTTCAGACACAGGCCAAGGGAGACGACAAGTGTGGAAATGCTTTGCAGGGTAAGTATAAACATCAGGAGGTATTTTTTTTATTATCGAGATTTTGCACAATGTGCTGGGTGCTGGAAAAGGAGAAGGCAGCAGAGGATGAGATGGTTGGATGGCATTTCTGACTCTCCGGACGTGAGTTTGAGCAAACTGTGGGAAATGAAGAGGAGCCTGGTGTGCGGCAGTCTGGGGTCACAAAGAGTCAGGTATGACTTAGCAACTGAAGAACAACTGGGTACTTAGGCACAGCCTTGGGGGGTGTGGAAAAGGAAAGAAGCTCAGCTCCTGTTCCAGAAAGCTCTGGAGGGCGCTGGAGATCTTTCCCAAGCATTTGTTGAGTGGAAATCTTGGATCTGGGTGGGGACAGAGGTTCTGCTGATGGTCCTTCTCTGCATTGCCTCATTTTCCCCTGCTCTTGGCTCTGTCTGTAGTGTCCCCCAGCTCACACCCCCACCTGTCCCTTCAAGAGGGGGTTTGCCAAAGGGGCTGGAGTGGGCTGTTTGACTCCCACACACCCTTGCTCTCTGCCGACCTCCAGCCAACCTCACCCGGAGGCTCTCATTTGCTACCGTCTTGAAACACATGTATTTGCAAATTCTCGCGTCTCAACCTTCAGCCTCAAAAATATACAGCAGGCTGCCTCCCCGCAACGTTACACTTCCCATCTGCCTGTCTCTCTATCCCACTGTCCCTCCATCCACCATCCATCTCTGCATCTATGCACACGTGTCCGTGTGAATCTCCGTATCTGCGTCTTTCATGAAGCTGTACTTTCTCAGTCTTTGCTGCTGTTTGTGATTCATGATTTCTTGTATTTCATGTGTACGTATGCTTATGTCTGTGCTGTGGGCTGACCTTGGACAACTGGCAGTGATGTGCCGCTTCACTTACTGGTGGATGCCGACCCGCCCAGGTTCTCGTGGACCTACTGTCAATTCAAGCAATGTTTACTCCCGAGTGGGAGCTGCTTGGTTTTTATTTGTTTGTTTGAGTCTCTGATGAGACCTAATCAGAGGACAGAATGATTCTGCCCTTGACGGCTCCTGGGTCATGTGCATTCCAGGTTGATCTGACGGTGTATCTGGGCAACCGGTAAGACATAACTGGCCTTCCAAGTCCAGGCTGTGATCAGCAGACTTTCAATGAGAATCAAAGCAGATGGGAAATTCCAGGTCCCATATCTGCCGGCAGCTGGCCCTGAGAGGTGGACACTTCCGGGACCCTGCTCTCTGCTTAGCGTTCACTCAGCGGCGTCACTGACGCCTGCTCTGGGCAAGGGTTTTGGCTGTGGGGAGACTTAGACGTGGAATTGCCTCTGAGGTGCTCACAGCTGTGTGTGCGTGCGTCTGAATGCGCAATCTGTCCCAGCGTATGCGTGCGCCTGGGCGCAATCGTCTGTGTGTGTGTGAACAAGGAAAGTGGCCGGGGGATAAACAGCCTTCTTCAAGATCAGTACGCCAGAGAGCAGCAGAGGCGGGCAGGGAGTGCTGGGGCTGAGACTGTAGCCTGGGGTGCAGGCAGGGGGCAGGGGGTCCCGGTTGGGGAGCCAGCAGAGACGAGGTCCCGTCCCCCAGGTCCCAGCGCGAGACAGAGGCAACACTGCTGCCGCCCCAGCCGCACTCGCCTTCTGCTAGAATCGGAGCCCCTGGGATATCCCTCTGGGTTTGTCCCCGGGGAAACCGTTCCACGTGGCCTCCACCCTCTCGCTTCGTGCTCCACGGACATCGTTCAGGACGCACAGAGAGCCGACTGTGGTCACGCAGGAGAGGAAGAGGGAGGTGGCCCCTCTCTCCCCTGGAGCCACGGCGCTTCGTGAGCATGGACGGTCCCTGCTTCCCACGTGGACAGCGATGGCGCGCAGGGAGGCGCAGTGGCAAGCGTCTGACAAATGCCCCCTCCCCACGCATGAATGCAAGGGCACGAAGGCCTGCTGTCTGCACCAGCGGCTTCAGCTCCAGGCTCAGGCAATCCGATGCAAAAGGGCTGACGGGCCTGCCTGGATGGATGTCCAAATCAGCAATTTCTTACGAACGTGGAGCCCAGTGACGGAGGGGACCCACAAGGTGATGAAAGGAGCCTGAGATAGCATCAGAGACGACTTAATACAGGGGAGCCGGGCAGAGGTGATCGGCACCCCAGCTTTTGCTAAATTTAACATGACTAGCCAAGTAAGAGAAGTCGTTATTGAGAAGACGTGGAAGTCCAGCCAAGAGGCTGGGTGATGGAAAATTAACTGTAGTTGAGACATAAAATTTTACAATGTAGGGATTGTAGAATGATTGGACAGCTTTCATATTTTAAGAATGCAGTTCAATGGACCATCTCTTAGCATTATCCCGAAAGCTTACACTTTTGATTAAAACCATAAAATCCATCTCAGAGATCCAGGAAAGAGTGAGCATACATTAAACCCAAACACTCTATCACCTGAACAACCAGTAGTCTCAGTTTTCCTTCTATCTTTAATTTCATTAAAAGGGTCGTGGCCAAGACACAAGTCTTGTATGTGAACTCTCTGTAGAAAAGGAGTCAGAGGTCTTAAAAGATTGTTTAAGAGTTTACACATAGGATCACTTTCCAAAGATACAGGGTCAGATCCACGCTTAGGCACGGAGCTCGGGAAAATGACCGATGCGCCGTCCCGGGTGTCGCCTGCCTGGAGGGGCTGCAGGCTGACTGAGGATGAGGCCTGCACAGTCCAGGGAGACGGCCCTGGGACATCGTGAGCCGATGGGAGGACAGAGGAAGGGGTAGGCGCCTGAGGCAGGCGACTCGAGGCCTGGCTGAGTTCCTCTCCACCTTGTCTGTTTCACTCACGTCCACGCTTCTAATTCCGCCAGGCTCGCAAGTGCTCATGTGATTGCTTGGGGCTGGATGATGAGAGAGCTCTGAGTTTGGAATTACTTGTGCCAAGATCTGCCACACCAGAGAGCGCTGCGTACTGTGAGCAAGAAACCCAGAGGGATAAAACAAGTAATAAAAAAGTAGATGCAGTTATGAGCTGCGTAGCAAATCCAAATCTCCATGATAAGCTAAATAATAAAAATGTTTCTCAAGAAACATCTACCCCAACAGAAAGGAGTCACATCGTCTTCAAGCAGCCGAGCTCAATTCTTGAGCGTTTACTGAGATCCGCTTATACTTGAGGCACCATGAAAACGGGCGAGAATGAAGAGTGAACCACGTACGGTCACGATGGTGACAATTACATCTTCGATAAATCTAAGAAGACAGCAAACATCAATTGATTACCCCCTCTGAGCCAGGCGCTGTGCTAGACTCCGAGGCAATTAAGTTGGTTAAACACAAAATTCTTATCCTTAGTAACTCACAGGCTGTTTGATCTATTTTTATTTGCTGCTTTTATAAAAAACAAATTCTGATAGTCCAAAGTCTTCATTCAGTACAGGAATAAAACTAAAAGATGCTTAAACTCGATCCCGATCTCTTGGTTCCTCTATTGAGGTCTCAAAGAGTCAGACACGGCTAAGGGACTAAACAACAGCAAATAAGAATACACTAATTCGAAGTGTTTTCCCACATTTCAGAAGAGCCTGGCAAGTTCGACATCTGCCCGCAGACCTTGTGCCGTTGCTGAACCTGAGGGAGAGACAGGAAAAACTCGCGGAAAAACTCAACTCATGCCAAGTATCACGGTAATCATGCTTTTGCTATTGAAAACCCTATACTGGAAAAAAAAATTGATGATTTTTCGGTAAGGCCAGAATATAAGACACCTACTGTTGTTTATCTCCATGAGTATTCCTGTACCAAATGAAGTAATCAATGATAGTTTTAATTAATGATCCTGCAATCCCACTCCTTGACATATATCCAGAGGAAACCATAATTCAAAAACAAGCATGCATCCTGATGTTCGCTGCACCACTATTCACAATAGCCAAGACATGAAAGCAGTCTAGACGTCCACCGACAGACGAGTGGGCAGAGAAGACGTGGTAGACACGCAGCGGAATGCTCCTCGGCCGTAGAAAATGAAATGCTGCCACTGGTGCCAATAGGGATGGACCTGGAGACAATCGTGCCGCGCGAACTCAGTCACGCAGAAGGACAAGCATCGCGTGACGCCGCTTTCAGGTGGAATCTGAAACGGTGATGCAAGTGAACTCACTTACGAGACAGAAGTGGGCCCGCAGGCACAGGAAGAACTCACAGTTCCCAAAGAGGAAAGCTGGGTGGGGAGGGATAGACAGGAGACTGGGATGAGCAGATACGCTCTGCTATGTATGGGACAGACACATAACGAGCACCTGCGGCACAGCACAGGGATTCTGCTCCATATTTTGTAATAACCTATTAGGGAAAAAAATCTGGAAAATAACAGACATATGTGTAATGTATAACTGAGTTAGTTCGTCCTAAACCTTAAACTCACACAACGTTGTGAACCAGCTGTACTTCAGTGAGACAGTGGGGTATTATATACGTGCATATGTATTTGTAGTAAGTTGTGTATGTGTGTGTGTGTATATATGTATACCTTACATATGTTCCAAAATATTGTCAGAGACGGGAATTATGGTGTTGATATCGGTTATTGTGAATGACCTTGGATGTCATCTCTGTGCTATTATTGTTATAGTTAGAAAAAATGCAATTTTAAAGTGAGTTCTTTTTATAAAGACAAAAAATAATTTATTAAGCGCGAGCTCTGTCAGACATTATCCTACGGATTTTATATGTATTAATTCATTTGCTTCCCATAATCACTCTATAAACATTGCTGTTGTACACTGTATCAGTTATTAAGCTGTTATAAACATCAGCTATGAAAAAACTGGGCTTCCCAGGTGGTGCGGTGGTAAAGAATCTGTCTGCCAATGCAGGAGACGGAGGACACCCGGGTTCAATCCCTGGGTTAGGAAGGTTCTCTGGAGTAGACAATGGCAACCCACTCCAGTATCCTTGCCTGGAAAATTCCATGAGCAGAGGAGCCTGGTGGGCTACAGTCCATGCGGTCGCAGAGAGTCAGACATGACTGAGAGGCACACACACATGAATATATCAGGAGTCTTGGAAACATGCTGAATGAAAGAAGTTCATTATAAAAGACCACACATCGTATGATTTCACTTATACGAAGTATACAATTTTAGATAGGCGAGTCTTTAAAGACAGGAAGTAAGTTAGTGGTTTCCCGGGACTGGGGGGTGGGCCAGTGGAAAGGGGGGTGATGGAACAGGGTCTGCTTCGGAGGCTGATTAAAATGTTTGTGGCGAGAGTTGCACAACTCGGCAAACATCCGAAAACCATTGAACTGGGCACTTTAAATAGATGGATTTTATGACATGTAAATTATATGTCAACAAATACACTTAAAAACATATCAACTGTGGTCTCATGATCAGTCACACAGACAGGACCAGCAGCAGTGGGACATATTTCTCACACTGACTTGACATCTGCCTCTGTTCTACATATTATATATTTTTCTGCTTTACATGTAAGTGTTCTATATGTTATATAAAGCTACATATTTGTAAGTTAATTTGATGCATAAATTAAATATATCTTTTTCATCTTCTTGCAATATAGTTGCATAGAACAGGCTTTGTTTAAACTATGTTTTTGACACTGAAAATGACACCTGTTCCCAAAGCTCACTCTCCGCATGGGCTACTTGATCCGCCCCCACTCTCTGTGATAGCGCCGAGCCAGCAAAGTCAGGGTGCTGGGCTGCCATTTGATATCCACCACAGCTTTCAAAGGAGAAAGGGGACACTCAGAGCAGGTGACTCGTGGGGACCCTCAAGCGGTTTGGAGTCAGGGGCCTCGGCGTTCGCAGAAAAGGCCTGCAGCCTCCGTCTCCCCGCAGCCTTGGCTAAGCAGACGCCGCGGGAGAGGAGACGTGAGCCCCGCCTCATCATCTCATCCTCCTTCTTCGATCACGTTTCACAGACGGCTTCCTGTCACCCAAACGCCTCCTTCTCTCCTTCTGCCAAATGGAAAATTATTAGGTGCGGGCATATTCAATAGACGGCTGTTCGGTCGCACTTGAAAATGTTCATTTACTGTAATAGGCTCATTATTCTGGGAATGTAATTGGAACCCAGACTGTTATGACCTCAGGAAACAGAATGTAACAAAGCTATGCAGAAATATTAACTTTGCCCCCAAACAGGGCAGTGCTTTCCCCAGAGAAAGTGGAGAATCCATCACCCACCCTCCTCTCCCCGTCCAAACTCAGCAATGGTTGGCTTTTTGGGGAACTTAGAAGGCTTCTAGTCAAAAATCCTTAAGGGACCCATGGAGAAACTGAAGCCTACTAACTGAGAAAAATAGAACTGCTGCAGTCCCAGAGGATTCTCTCCGGTGACCCCTGAGATTTGGAATAGGCAAGAACTAAACAGGGAAGACCTCATGTGCTCCGAGGCGTGAGGGGCATCAGGCCGCACGGGCGCTGTGTGGACTCACCTGTGACCAGGTGTTACGGTCAGTACTGAATGCATTTTAAACGGCAAGGAAACATCAAGAGGGAGGGTGAGAATCAAAGCCCCTATTAAAGGCCTACATAAAATGAGGGGATTAGACAAGAGGACAAGCTCTGACACTTTATTTCACGATGTCTATTATTCTTTTAAAAATTATTAATAAAATGGAGTTCAATTTAATGCAATACACATTCGAGCAGCCACTGCAGGAATCTGGTTTGATATTAATGATTTAGGCTGGAATCTGTTCAACAAACGGGCTTAAAATAATTAGAAATGTAATTAGAAATGTTATCCCCTTAGTGGGAGAAATGCCTGGACTAATCTGAGACCTTATTTCTAAGCTTCAGCATAGCTCTATTCCAGAGCCCTCATTTGAGGTTGGTTCCCTTTTTGGAGTAAAGTTTTATGGCCTCACATGACTTTATAAGAAGGCCATCATTATATGCACGCACACATACATATGAGCCATGTTTGAAATTTCCAATTTCAGACTCTGAACAAAGAAACTATTTTGTAGTATAATAACACATATTTACTCTTATTAAAATGGAAGGGTTATTGTAAGTTTTACAACATTAAAAATGCGATGGGATTTTTAGATCCAAAATAATGCACAGCATTTCACATTTTTCAGTTGGCTTAAAAACACAGAGTGCGGACCAACAATCCAGGAGAAAAATGGGCAAAGGAAAAGATGATAATTACATCTTAAAATTACGAAATACGACAGAAAGAGAAGCTCATTGTATTTAGAGGAAGAAAAACGCAAATTAAAACTATATTGCGATGTCGTTTTTCATCCCTCACGTTGGCAAAACTCTGACAGTTGTTGGCACCTTCCATTGGGAGGCTTCAGGAAAAGAAGACCCTCATGCCTTGCGGGTGGGAGTGAGTGCTCCTCCGGGCCCTGCTATGTAAGGTCTGTTTGTCAGTGATCGCCAGACTTACCATGCGCATTACCCTTTAACCCATTACTCCCCTTCTCTA
Source organism: Ovis aries (assembly GCF_016772045.2). Lineage (NCBI taxonomy): Eukaryota > Metazoa > Chordata > Mammalia > Artiodactyla > Bovidae > Ovis > Ovis aries. Next base: position 50,112,966 of record NC_056073.1, read on the forward strand.
ACTTTATCCTGTAGACTTGCACACCCGCAAAATGACACAGAAACCAGGCTTTCCACTGCGGCATTGTTTCCAACAGCGAAACACTGGACACGCTCCGAACTTCCATTAGTAGAAGTTATTTACGGTATGGAGCAAGCAGTTATTAGAAAACAATGAGGAGTCTTCCTATATATTGGTATGCAAAAATCTCCAGATCCATAATTTTGTGTAAAAAGCAAGGTGAAAAAGCTGCGGGTATTGTCTAATCATTTTGTGTAACAATGAAAGGAGAGATTAAACGTATATAGTTGCAGTTGTTAGCATTTACATTTAAAAAGTCTGGGAAAGTGCAAAGAAACAAACAGAAGTTTAATGGGAGTGAGGTGGACGGCTGCACCAAGCTCTGTCCCAGGAACTGTGCATGGGGCTCCCTCTGTTCCATAGCCTCACCAACACTTCTTTTTTTTTTTTGTCTATTTTTCAGCAGTCACTGTAACAGGTGAGAGGTGATACCTCTTCATGGTTTTGATTTGCTTCTCCCTGACGATGAGTGATGTTGGGCATCTTTTATGTATCTTTTAACCATCTGTATGTCTTCTTTGAAAGAAATGTCCATTCGAGTCCTTTGTCCATTTTTAAATTGGGTTACTTGGTTTTTCACTATTGAGTTGTGTGAGTTCCTTATATATATTGGGTATTATCTCCTTATCAAATGTGTGGTTTGCAAATGTTTTCTCCCACTTTCTGATGCTATAAAAACCTTGTTCCTCATAACTATCCTCTTTCCCAGCTTAATTTTTGGTCTAGTGCCAATTACTGTCTGACAGTCATATATTTTATGTATTTTTAATTGCCTGCGATATAAGCTTTAAGAGGACATTCATTTGCTCATTCACAGAACCACCCGGCGCTCCCTGGCCGCTGCGCAGGGAAGAGTTCCGAGGTCTTGTGTCGATACACACCCACCAAATAAGAAAGTCCAGCCGACGGGTCCCAGGCCAAAGCCGTGCCAGTCTTAGTCGCGCCGACTGTCATAGCACGCCCTCGCTCCTTCCAGATTCCCCCGCTGGGCTTTCCAGGCCTGGCCTGCGCCTCTGCAGAACGTGTCAGGGCCAAGACGCTGCTCTGAGCTCATCTGATCTGCAGATAGACCTGTCAGACGTGGGTTTTGTTGCCTTTGCAAAACGCGAGATGGGAAAGAGTTGCACAGAGTGAAGGTGGAAACAAAGCAGTAACTGAGCAGAAACCTCTGAAGGGTGAGCAGTGGGGCGTGTGCAGACACACACGGTCAGAGGAGAGGCCCGAACGGCACAGAGTCACGCCAAGAGGCACGCACGGCGCATCGCACCCGGAACCCTGGAATCAGAGAATAGCTGGTTTTAAAAAGATTCATTAACAGTCACAACAATGGACTCTAGTCAGCCAGAAAGAAGACCTCCATTCATATCTTTAAGAAAGCAAAAATAACCTTTTCTGATCATAAAGCAATAAAATGAAAAATTAATAATAAAATAAAACTAGGAAACAAACCTACCATCTAGAAATATTTTTAAACCTTTAAATCCTTCTGTTACTGAAAAATCAAAATCAAGATAGCAGAATATCACCTAAAAGCAAATGAAAAAATTTTTTCAATAGGAAAACAGTAATAACAATAAGGAAATAAAAGCGTTGGTTTTAGTAAAACTCACATCAAAATCCATTGGAATGTCCCTCGGTATAGCCCAGGGAACTATATTCAGAGTCCAGTAATAAATCAAAATGGAAAAGAATAGAAAAGGAATGTATGTCTGTGTGTAACTGAGTCACTTTGATATACAGCAGAAATCAACACGACATTGTAAATCAAGTCAACTCTACTTCAGTTTTAAAAAAGAACGTGAAATGATGAGGGGAGAAATGCAAATATGAAAAACAGCAATGGGCTCATATGTGGTGCTGAAAACATGAGCAAATAGACACAGGCTGTGATCAGTGATTCCGGTTCTGAGCTCCTGGAAGGTGTAGCCCCTTGCTTCGCTGACTGCCCCCTGCCGCACCCTGGTCCTTGCAGGCTCCGTCCAGGAAGTGGTAGTTGGTTTAGTCACTAAGCTGAGTCCGACTCTGCGACCCCGTGGACTGTAGCCCACCAGGCTCCTCTGGGATGCTCCAGGCAAGAGTACTGGAGTGGGTTGCCATGCCCTCCTCCAGGGGATCTTCCTGACCCAGGAATCGACCCCGGGTCTCCTGCACTGCAGGCAGGTTCTTCACCACTGGGCTGCCAGGGAAGCCCCATCCAGGAAGGCGGTCCCAGCTCTCCTCCCCGCCCCTGCTGCTCCCCTCGCTGCGGGGGCTGACCTCAGTGCCGAAGGCAATCGAGTCTCAGGAGAGAGGGTGCAGCAGGCCTGCTCCTCACGCCGGCCCACGGAGAGCAGGATCATGGTCGTTCACGTATGATGTGGGCGAGGGTGTTCATAGAGTCAAAGGAAATACCCAGAGTTGTGACCCCAAGAGGAGGGTTAGCAGGAGACATTTCTGAAGTGACGGCTCTGAGTCAGGGCCCCCAACTACCAAGTTTCCCATATCCCCCAGGCAGACCCCATAGATGCCTCGGTCAGCCAGGCTCCACACAGGAAGCAGATGGCTCACCTGGAAAGCTTTTACGAAGAGGTTATTTACAGAAGTTTGGGCAAGTTAATTAGTGTTAGTCACCTGGTTGTGTCCAACTCTCTGCAACCACATGGACTATAGCCTGCCAGGCTCCTCTGGAAAGGGTTGCCATCCCCTTCTCCAGGGATCTTCCCGACCCAGGGATTGAACGTGGGTCTCCTGCGCTGCAGGCGGATTCTTACCACTGAGCCACCAGGAAGTCCAGGCTAGGGGTGGTCAGGTGGCCCAGCAGCAGCATAGAAAACCATTAGCACCCTCGGCTGAAGGGCAAGGCAGCGGCGCTCCGGTGGGACCCAGGGCTGCAGGCCCAGAGCAGGCGCACGAGCTTCCGCCCTCTCTCTGCCCCACCCTCTGGTCCCACGGGTGTTGTCCAATGATCATACCCGCTGGATGCCAACCCGCCTGGGCACAGAGTGGGCTGAGAAGGACAGGGAAGAGATCTGGGCTCGGCAGCCCATACTGCACGGCCGGCTCAGCCGCCATCTGCCCCTCAGGCTCCCCGCCGCCGTGGACAGCCTCCTCTTCCTTCCGAGAGGACCCCCTGCCGGAAGCGCGTCCCGAGTCCACACCGACCTCTTGTTTGTGAACACTGAGGGAGTTTGCTCTCTTCCCACATGTGAACGAAAGTCCCCGAGAAGCTGAAATGTGATAATGTGTCAAAAAGTCACCTAAAACTTCTCAGACAGTAATGAAAGTTAAAAACAAAAAGCAGGAAGGCATTTTCTATAGCGTAATTATTTGGAGAAAAAAAATTAAAAATCAGTGTTTTCATGATGTGCTCACAAAAGCAACAATGCACTCGGTGATAAATTCCATCACCTGTCACACAGATTTGTGTTCCCTGCAGACATCACAGGCACTCAAGCTAAACAAATGGGGTTTGTGAAAGTATTTGTCCAGCTGTAAAGAACCAGGCAAATATAAGTTTATAGTATTATATTTAAACAATACCATCTATTATTATTGTTATGTTATAATGCATATTACTAAGCATGCATTAAATTTATATTACAGATTCAGAAGAAATTACTTAGTTTGCTATTTTTTATTAAACAAGTACTTATTAAGTATCTGTCATGGTACTTAAGGCTCCAGAATTACAAACCTGAAAAGCCCAGTCCTCAGAATTTATACTCTGGAAAGTACGGGGTTCAGTAAGCTGTTGGCATTGGGTCTAGTCTAGCCCACTGTCTGTTTATTTATAGCCTGTGAGCCAAGAGTCACTTTTACAGTTGCAAATGGTTTTGAAAAATGAGAAGAATAATATTTCATGTCAAAATTAGATGGAATGCAAATTTTAATGTCCTTGAATAAAGTTTTATTGGCACATGGCCACACCGCCTGTTTGCCTGTGGATGTGGCCTCTTTGCAGTCGAGTAGTTGAGGCAGAGACCACGTGGCCCACAAGGTCTAAAGTATTATTATTATAAAACTCATTCTCTGGCCTTTACAGAACGGCGCTGCTGAGCCCTGGTCCTGCGGAAGTTACCTGGAGATACAGGATATTTGCGTTGCTGATGGACCCAGCGCCTTCCAGGAGAGGCAGTCTTAGTGCTTGCCCCGGCCCAGACCAAGACAGCAAGGGTCTCCTCAAGGAGAAAGGGCCAGAGAGGACGTAAGTGACTTGAAGCTGCTCATTCTGAAAGTGCGTGTGAATGTGCGTCTGCCTGTAGAAGCTGGGGGTACGTGGGGCTTGCACGTTTGTTTTAGGTGTTGTGTGTGTGCCTGTGTGTGCGTGTGTGATACATAAGTGCAGAAAGCATCTTGCCAGGAAAAGGAGGAGGTGGGCAGGAACAGGGTCCACCAGCTGCAGGACCGCGACTTCAGGGCAGGTGGGGCAGGGGAGTTTCCGGAGAGGGAGAATCTTGAGTCTTGAGGGTGGGGGCCTTCAGAGGGGCGCCCCCTCCGTCTCTCCATCCACAGCAGGACGGCCCACCCCTCACCACATGCCAGTTTTCCATGTGTGTTCGCTTCGACCTTGAGTGCTTTTTAAGGAGAGGCTGAAGCATGGTTTATGCATGGAGGCCTGAGAGGCGGGCACTGCAGACTCTGGCAGGCGCGTTATTCACAGTTTCCCTAAGACAGTCTTGATCTCATTGGCTTCCTAACGTTACTCTTTGGAGAATTTTTATTCTTGAAAAACAGCATATTGTTCATCTCTGGAACACTAGCTAGGTCTGTGACTCTGAGAGCATTTTGAAAATTATAAATGATAAGGAAACTCTGGGCCAAATTTTTTATATGACTCTCCAAGAATTATGCAGGATGGGAATCTGACCCTTTGAGAGTTAAAAATGTTTCTGGAGACAGAGAAGACTTCACGCACTAGAGCGAAAGTGCCTTAAATCACATCGACGGTGCGATTATCTCTCGGCAAAGATCCTCGGAGCTGGAGTTCAAGCTGAGGGTCAGGAGGATGGCTGGGGGAAACAGGGTCCCCCTTGTTAAAATAAAGCAATTAGTTTAATATATGCTATCGGGGAAGGAGAGCAGGGAGGGAAATTCCCCTTGTCAAACGCTGAACAGTCAGAGCATCGCTTAGAGCCGAAGTAATAAGGCGCTCTTCATGAAAAAATTGGCCCTATACCATGCCTAAATGCAAACATGTGCGCTGTTTCTTGCTTTAATTCATTTAAACTTCTGTTAACTGGGAGTATTTTTATGTGCTTTCTGTCATTCCCTTGCTCACTTGAACAAAAATGTGTCAGGGGACAGGAATGGTGCCCAGGGTTGCAAACGCATTCAGACACCATAAAATATTTAACAGCTCTTTCTGGTACGGTTAAGCCCCACCGACTGGCTAAACAAACTTTAATTTACAATTCAAGGGCTGAAGCATTCAAAGGGCCATAAGATCTTGCTGCTGCTAATTTATATCTCTCAGAGACAAGAAATCTAAAATGAGTCATTTCAAAGTTCCCAAACCCACATTCCTTCTTATGAAATAAAGATCTTTATTTCCAAGAGATTGCATTCTTTGCCACAGAGAAGGGTAGCATTGCTCTGAGAGCTTTAAAGTTCTGTGCTGTCTATAGAGATTTCAGAAAAAGGATTCTTGTTTCTTCTTCATCAGATAGCTTCTTCTAAGCAAGCTGACTTTCCTCCTGGCATACTCCAACCTGATTGGACAAAGGAAACCCTATGGCCTGGAAGAGGGACTTTTTTTAAACTATTCTTTAAAACAAAAATGACTTTTTCCCCATAAATATTGTTTTTTAATTTAGAGGACTAGAACCAGTTTGTTTTTGGCCTTTCTGCTGAAAATTTGTCTCATTTAAGAGGCAGTTAGGATCTTTACCATATGTATGAATTTGTGTAATTTCATTTTGGATAGGGATAAGCTTCTGCTTCTGATAAAAGCCCAGAGTTTCATCGGCTCCTCAGGAAAAAAAAAAAAAAAAAGAATAAATAACCCTCAAAAATATGATAGGTTATTTGAACCCAACTGGGATCCAGAGTGTGTTTTGGGTCATACGGTAGTTCTATTTGCAATTTTTTAAGGAATCTCCACACTGTTCTCCATAGTGGCTGTACTAGTTTGCATTCCCACCAACAGTGTAGGAGGGTTCCCTTTTCTCCACACCCTCTCCAGCATTTATTGCTTGCAGATTTTTGGATCGCAGCCATTCTGACTGGTGTGAAGTGGTACCTCATTGTGGTTTTGATTTGCATTTCTCTAATAATGAGTGATGTTGAGCATCTTTTCATGTGTTTGTTAGCCATCCGTATGTCTTCTTTGGAGAAATGTCTATTTAGTTCTTTGGCCCATTTTAAAAATATGGAACGCTTCACGAATTTGCGTGTCATCCTTGCGCAGGGGCCATGCTAATCTACTCTGTATCGTTCCAATTTTAGTATATGTGCTGCCGAAACGAGCACCAGAGTGTGTTTTGGTCTCATACAATGAGTGAAATAAATTAGCTTTTGCAATGATACACCTGGGTGATTCTCAAAAATATCATCCTGAGTTTTCATTTACCCAAAAGAAGATCTACTGTGTGACTCCACTTATCTGAAGCCCTTGAACAGGCCAAGTCAAAAGCTGGAAGAGAAGCTGTCTGCCTGTGAAGGGGGAAATCAGGGACTTTCCTGTTTTACGTCTTGATGGGGTTTTGACGGGTGGAGAGATATATGAGAAGACGCCTGCAGGAGTCTGTTAATAGTAGGCTCAAGGTCCCGGCTAGGCAGGTGTTCTGGTTAAACCCTTCTGACTCGTTCATAGTGACGATTTGGGGGAACGAGACACACTACAGCGTCGGGCCGGGGACACAGTTTAGGCTGCCGCTGTCCCGGCTCAGAGCAGCTCACACAGGGGGTCCCCATGCTCACTCGAGATCCCGACTCTCAACTTACCACTTACGTGCTGGAATCAAGGTATGTGTTTCCTGTGGATTATCTTGAACAGTGTGAAAATCCTCACAAAGCTACTCAGAAGTCTTCCTGGTCCCCTTCCTCTAACACAGAAGCTACCGAGTTTATGCGGCCAAGGGTAGATAAAAGAGCCGGTTCTGGGCGGCGAGATGTCAGTAGGCCTCTAAGGACAGAGTGTCCCGCAAAGCTTTTTAAAGAGGAAAGATCCGGTAGGTCTGGCTGTTTCAGGGTTCCGCCCTTTCCCCTTCACTCACCTTTCTTCCTGCCTGGAATGCAGGGCCTGGAGGTGCAGCAGCTATCTCGCCACCGTGAGGACGAAGCGCACCCGCAGAGAAGGCACCAGAGCAGGAAGGCAGATGGAGCCTGGGGAGGAGCCTGGTTTCGGCCACACTGAGATTCCTCATTAACTGACACAGCTGATGCCCTTAGTTTTTAAACATCTTCAGGTTTTGTATTGCATTGAGTTAAACACATGCCTGACTAATACTCATGGCATCTTAGATCTTAATTTTCACCGACTTCAGCAAGGAGCACAGCAAGTTGAACACAGCTAGGAGGGAGGAAGGGCGAAACACCCCACAGCCAGCACACAGAGAGACGCAGACTGCGAGGGTCAGGAAGGCCTGGGGAGGGGGCTGGGGCGGGGTGGGGCCTGCACGCAGCCACCTCGTCTCCCTCCTCCTCTACCTCCTGCCATTATTGTACTTAAGCTGGTTAAAAAAAGCACACGTGCAGGCTTGAGTGAAGAGGGGCTGCCGGAGAGCTTGAGGCCACGGCCCTGGAGACATCCCAGAACGGACAGGGGACTCTTGCCGAACAGAGAGGCCTGAAGCTCTGGAGACATCACAGGACGGACAGGGGACTCTGTTGCCGAACAGAGAGGCCTGAAGCTCTGGAGACATCCCAGAACGGACAGGGGACTCTTGCCGAACAGAGAGGCCTGAAGCTCTGGAGATATCACAAGACGGACAGGGGACTCTGTTGCCGAACAGAGAGGCCTGAAGCTCTGGAGACATCGCAGGATGGACAGGGGACTCTGTTGCCGAACAGAAAGGCCTGAAGCTCTGCGGACCATGTCTGATTGTGTCTAGGGACTCCAGGGGTCTCCACGTCCTGTGTCTGCGGCCAACCCTCCACTCCCAGCAGAGCCTCCTCCTCATAGCCAAGGTCTTGGGGCCTCCAGATGCCAGGGGCCCGGGGGCAGCTTCCAGGAAGGGTAGCCCGGCACGTCTTGGTGATGGCGGTTGGGTGTGAGTGGCAGCCACTTTGGAGCTGGGGGTCAGCAGGCTGCAGGAAACTGGAATGACTGAGTCTTTCTACAGACCTGGCTGCTCCATGCTGACGCAGGTTCCCGGACCAACTTCAGACAGTATAATCTGGGCAGCGTGAATTCACACTCCATGAAAACAGACAGGAGATACAGGCCTATACCTTTTCCTCATATTTCCAGAGACGGCGGGCTTCCTGCCCACGGCGCATGCACACATCTAGCCTGCTAGAGTTTGAGAAAGGATGGGTTCTCAGCACTGGGATGCAGACCCTCCAGACGACGGCTGTCCACAGCTTCTAACTCAGCACCGCCACGCCCCTCTGATACTCTCTCTCGGGCTGGCAGGGCAGCCCCCGACGCCGGGAACACAGAGTAAGACTGCCAGGCTGCCCCCTTCCTGCTGTCCACATGGTGAGGTTCACTGGACACTCGCTTATTACAAAACTTGAAAAATATTGTAAACATCTCTGAAAGCCAAACCTCGTCCCGGCTCAACAGCCAACGCGATGTGAGTGGCCTTGGAGTTTATAAACCTGGAAGGCACGTCCAGTCACTGGCAGGAAGCGGAGTTTACTTCCGTGGCCAGATCTGTTTTCTGCTTATGACAGGATTTTTAAAATTGCTGGTGAAAATCGCTGTGGCACAGATGGAAGGTTACCAGGCAGACCCTGACCGTTTCACTTCTAGCTGACAGCTTTGCTCCCTTTTGTTTTTGAAAATAGTGGTATTAAAAAAAAGAAAGAAAGAAAGAAAAAGGAAAATTGTATTTTCTACTGTTAAAGTCCTTGTCCTGTCCTGATTACACGAAAGTTTTGAAACAAGCCTTCTTACTCACAACAGTGTGCCAGTCAGGCACGAGGGACCGTGGTGACGTTCAGAGCCCCTGGTTTGAGGCAGTGTTGCTGGAGCGCTGACCCATGTTCTTGGTCCGATGGGCATCGCAGCGGGACCCTGGGTGTCTCCACGGCTGACACATCAGACTCGCGGATTCGCTCAGCATAGCCGGACACAGACCCTTGGGCGTTTGGGTCTCCATGCAGGTGCCCCTGAGCGCTGATGCCCAGGACCCTGTGGGCAGGGCTTTTGTTTTGTCCTGCATCACCCACGTAAGCCCGACATTCTGCCAGCCATTCTTGGCAAGATGTTAAATGCAAAGGAACACTGTCTGACATCCCAGGTTTCTTCATTATAAGAGCAATTTAAATAGATTTTCCTGGGGTCTCTGTGAAACGCAAGAGGGGACTCTATTGATTAAAAAGAAGCAAACAGAAATAAAAGCAAAGGGCTCCAGAAAGTCTTCTTCCCAATCGCTCTTTCTCTCTCTTTCACGTCTTTTCACGGCTCCATGCCAGCTTTTCCAAAAACTCTCTCCAAGCTCATCAAAAAGACCCCTTCAGTCAGTCTCCCTGTCCACCCACCCCTTTCCCCCCGGAAACTCTGGAAGGCAGCCCAGCCCAGCCTCTCTGGTTCCTCTGCCTCTGCCATGGGCTCACTGCTGTCATCCTGCCCAGCAGAGCTTTGGAAGTTAAGACGACATTTCCCTCACTGTGTAGGGCAGTGTGGGGCAGGTATTGATGCAGACAGAAATTCCAACAGTTTTGGAGAAAATGGAAATGCTCAAATTGCCTCCTTGGCCAAATGCCAACCTCTTTTTTAGGTGATCAGAACTTATAGGAAGTCCCAGGATGGATGGACTGAAGTCCATTCCTTCATCCAGCACCACAGGGGTGTGTCTGCAGGAAGGTCCAGGGGAAAGGTCCCCACCCTTCTAGATCTGACTCAGAGCTTCACACAACTGCCCTCGACAGCCAGGAAGAAACCAGAACTGCCACCACGAAGGCCTGTCGTCCGGACCATTCACAGGTCTTAACTGCCCATTTTCTCAGCTAGACTGAAATAGCTTATTTATAGCCCTGTATAGAACTCAGCAAAGATGGAACTTTTCTGGTAGGTAATCCATAGCCTGCAGAAAACCTACAATGGACTGAATCTGTGTGTGTGTGTGTGTGTGTGTGTGTGTTTGCCCCTGGAATATGGCAGACCCCCGCCCCCTGCCCAAGAAGGTTCGTCCAGCAAATGACCTGGGCAGTTGCTTGCTTGTTTTATGTCTCAGTTTTCTCCAAAGTCTGACACAGTTTAGACGCACGATAAGCAAAAAGACAGAGTTAGAAACACACCCGGAGCTTGTGATTTCAGCTTCTTAAGGAAGAGACAAGTCGCCGCTCGTCATGTGGGAGGTGGACGCCGGGTCCCAGGTCCTCCCCGTGAGGATCCCTGTGGGTTAACTGCCCTCCGCTGACCCCGCCTTCTGCCTCATTCTGTGCATTTGTGCGCCCAGCAGATCTGTGCTCTCCTAATCTTTCTGTCATCAGTGATCCGCCTTCCTTCTGGCAGCTTTTTGGCTTGAAACTGAACACTTTTGACAAGTTCTACAAAGACAAGCATTTAGCCAAGGGGCTCTTTTGTCAATTAAGACCTTTCATCCCTCAATTGCCATCAGGGGCTCACGGGTCCCCATGCTGTCTGGCTTTCAGGAATGAAGAGGAAAAATGTCAGACCGTCTAAAGTCACTCCCTCAACACAGGAAAGGCAAGTTCTTAGCAGCGCAGATTTAAACACCTGCCCACAGAGGAGGCGTACGTGCACGGTGGGCCTTTCCCCCGTTCTCCACCGGCGATCGTCCACTGCCTTGGAAATACGCAGAAAGCCAAAGCGGACACGCCAGACCCGAGACACCACCCTGGGGCCCAGATTGTCCAAACTGGCCGTCTCACCAAGCTGCTGGTTCAGAATGATTCTAATACACAAGAAAATTGCCAGAGCTTATGCTTCAGCTGTTGAAAGCTGGCCTCAAGTTTCTAATACTGCATTGTGTGGACATCCTACAGACGTGTTCCTTATTATTCATACTCATAGTATACATATAAGTACATGGCCATTAGAATGTGACTCAACCCCACAGAAGTTTGAAACAGTTCTCTGGGCTTCTTGCAGCCAAAATCACCATTAATTGTACAGTTTAAAACACCAGGCTTTGTTCTGATGGCCATTTTTTTAAAAATTTACTTGTTTTACTCGGGTCATATTTCCCCTTTTGAGATGATTTAAGAACTTTAATAAACTGTGATCCGAAAACTCTCAGGATGCCTTTCCTGCTCTTCTGGGAAGAAGACACATAGATGAACCCGAGCTGAGACTGAATTATGTTCCGAAAATCCAAAGGCCAAGAGGTCCGGTTGGCCCTGAGAGCTAGAACGGCTGATTTACAGTATCACCGAAGTCCCCACGGAGGGCGAGCACGTCTTGTCTCCACTGCCTTTGTAAATTTTGTGTAATTTAAGAATGTTAATGCAGATAGGGTTGAAAGCGCCAACAAATACTCGCAAATCAAGCAGATTTACCCCAAGCTCAAACTTCCGCTTGCTGAATGCCTCTCAATGGAGATTAACTTTCATCTCTAGCAAACTGGGAAAATGAAAGGTTCACCAACCCGTTGTTCAACTTACTGCTTCTTCACTAGCCTTCAGCTGTGTAACTTGAAATGCTCTGGTGAAAACCAGCACAAACCGTGAAGAACTGTGAGATGGGTGTGGCACTGTTCAGTTGCCTTGGATCCCAAGATATTTCAAAGTTTTCCTCCAACCCGGGTCCTCCAAACTTGTGAGGATGTTTCATCTTGGAGGGGAGCCAAGGAAAACTCAGTTGTGCAGAGATAGCCACCACCAACGGGATAGTAGAAAAAGTAACAAAGGAGACGGGTCACTAGAAGATCAGGAAATTAATGTATGCACCAGGCACTAGCTCTGTCCTCTCCCAAAACTGATGGAAAGGGGGAAAGTAAGAGGTCTGATGAAACAGTTTCTAAGTTAATTTCTGCAGAATCAAATTTGATTAATGATATTACAGACTCATTTGCCAGAAACTTTGGAGCATAATCTTTAAGGTTTGCGATCTTCAGGAAGTTCTTAGCACAGCCCTCTCCCTATGTCTTCTCTTATTTTAAGGAGAGCCAACAGCAGAGAGTGGCAGTTGTGACCTGGTTCCACCCTGGCCTAAGCTGTCGGGCCTCTTATAGAATTGGTGGCCATTTCTTGCTCAATTAGGATTCACTTCAAATCAAAAGAGTGAAACCAGAAGCGGTCCCTGCCTGTTCGGGGTGGGGATAGACATGCAGCGATCACACGACCATCTGTCCAGTTGCACTTGGTAGGAACCTTCAGACAGAGCGCGGTGGTCCTCCTGCGGGGCTGGGGCCCAGTGGGGACGAGAGGAAAGGGCTCCTAAAGAAGCCTGGGCCTGGCAAGGTGTGAAGGATGTGGGGGGCGGTCACCAGGCAGAGCAGGGGGGAAAGAGCACACAGGCAGAGACGAAGGGGCTTCCCTGGTAGCACAGCCGAGAATGAATCCGCCTGCAATTCAGGAGACCGGCGTTCAGTCCCTGGGTTGGGACGACCCCCTGGAGGAGGGAACGGCTACCCACTCCAGTGTTCTCGTCTGGACAATTTCATGGACAGAGGAGACTGTACCATCCACGGGGTCAAGAGCTGGACACGACTGAGTGGCTTTCACTTTCACAGAGAGACTGAAGCAGAACAGGAGCCCAGTCAGGGTGCGGCAGCTGGGTCTGTCACGGCGGGCACGGGCACCTGTTGGGGGGCCAGAGCACAAGGCTTGGGCAGAAGACTGGCGTGCTGAGGACATCTGGCTCAGCCATGCCGGGGTCTGGGAGATCACATGGCCCGCACGCTCCCCTAAGGCAGAGGGAAGCCAGTGATGTGGTTTTCACCTCATTTTGAACAAGGCTGTTTCAGCTACAGGTGGGAACTCACCCCAAACAGACAGCAGGGATGCAGGCAGAACGGTGACTGCATTGGCCCGAGGGGGGATCTCGGGGGCCTGGACGTGGGCGCAGAGGGTGTAGGGGGAAGGCAGGGGAGGACTGGAGGTGACCCCAGGCTGCTCACATGCACCCCAGTGTCTGGCTGGTAGTACATGTCATCGGGATAATGAGCCAAGCAAGCACCAGGCTTTCAAGGGAAAAATCGACTTTGGTTTCAGACCCGTCAGAATTGAGCTGCTCTGGAACATCTCAGAGGAAATGTCAAGTGGGCAGTGGGATACACGGGCCTGGATCTCAGAGGGAGGTCCAGGCCAGAGGTAGACACGATGAGTTATACAGCGGGTTAAAGGTTAAGCACGAGCATAACTGGCATTACTAATCTGTTTGCAAACACGATGCTGGAAGCAAAATTTAAAGTAATAAAAACATCTGGACCCCTCTAACTGTTATCCGTCACTCCTAACGTGGCCCTCCCCCCCATCACTCCTAACGTGGCCCTCCCCTCCTGCCCTCCCCTGCAGCCTTGGCACTCCATTGCTGTCCCTTGGGCCCTCCGTCTGACACTGGGGTCTCCTGGGAAGCCTGTTTGGCGCTGGCTGTCACACACTTGAGTCATTGTCCTGGCACTCAGCTCGGAGGACTGGGGGTCCTGTTCAGCAAAGTTCCCGGATGCCCACCCCTCCCACCACCGATCACCAAGTTACGATCCCCCAGGAACGTAAGCAGCACTCCACCCAGAGAAGCGCTCCATCCAGCGAGTTCCTCCTGCCCCTCAGGGGACTGCAAGCTCGCTGAACGAAGACACACAGCATCCGTCAGACAGCATGAAGCCCAGTCATATTCTTTGTCCAATAAAATGACAGTTTTCTAGTCTCTTGCCTCACATTTTCAAACTTCTCAACCATTTTCCCCCTCCTTGGCAGTCCACAGCTAAAATCTGTGTTAGTTATATGCTTGGGATTGCAAAAATTATTCAGAGCATCTGAGGCTCACACAGACTTTATTCTGGAAAGAGTTTGACATTTTAAAATCTAAGTACACCAAGCAATGCATTTCCCTGGTGGCTCAGATAGTAAAGAATCTGCCTGCAATGCAGGAGACCTGGGTTTGAATCCTGGGTTGGGAAGATACCTTGGAGAAGAGAATGGCAACCCACTCCAGGATTCTTTAGCCTGGAGAATCCCATGGACAGAGGAGCCCAGCAGGCTATATAGTCCATGGGGTCTCAAAGAGTCAGACACAACTGAGCGGCTAACACTTTCACTTTCACACCAAGTAGCAACTTAAAAAAATTTTGATTTAAAATTTTTTCAAGGTTTTTAGACTAACAGAACGTTAATTTAGCTACTGATGGTTACCTTCTGGATCCATCTGAATTTAAAATGCATCAGCCAAGTCTTCTCAGAAGCAGTCATTATTACAGAAAGAACTGAACTGTCAGATGACGTGGTGTTCTGGGGCTACTTCTTCCTCGCTCTTCATTTATGACTTTATGGAAGCCACTCATTCTCTTTGGACCTCAGCCTCTCCATCTGCTAAATGGGAATTTAGTGCTTGACCTCGAAACTACATATCTACGTAAAGTCTCTTAGGATTGCATATAAAGTTTATCATTTTATTATTATGTGGATGTAAAATATCATTGCTAAAACTTTCAAATTGTATTTTCCTGTAACTTTCTTCATGTCTGTGTCTTCTTGAGGTGACAGAGGATGAGATGGTTGGATGGCAGCATCTACTTGATGGGCATGCGTTTGAGTGAGCTCTGGGAGATGGTGAAGGACAGGGAAGCCTGGGGTGCTGCAGTCCGTGGGGTCACAAAGAGTCAGACACGACTGAGCGACTGAACACATTTCTCCTGGAAATGATTTATCTAAAATTCTTTTACAATCAGTACTCTGATTTTTGTATTAACTTGTCTGGGCCACCAAGCGTCCAGATATTTGGTCATATGTGATTCTGGGTGTGTCTGCTAGAGTGTCTGAGGATGAGATCAATATTTGGTTCAGTAGGCTGAGTAAAGGAGATTGCCCCACCCCCCAGTGTGGGTGGGCCTCATAAAATCAGTCTGGATTAATCCATACAGAAAGTCTGGATTAGAGAGAATTCACTCTCTGCCTGTGGCCCTGGTCTTTTCCTGTCTTCAGCTTTGCCTTGGGTGAGAATTTACTCCGCCAGCTTTCCTTCTGACTTGGACCTGCGGCCTCACCATCAGCTCTCCTGGGTCTCCCCTCATCCACTGGGGTCCTGGCTGCCAGCCTCCAAGATTGTGTGAGCCAGTTCCTTATAGTAAACCCCTCTCTCATGGACACAGATGGACGATGAATGCATGATCAATGAGTAGATAGATGGTGAACAGATGGCTGATAGATAGGTAACAGATGCATGACAGATATAGACGGATAATAGATGGATGATAGATGCATGAAGACCGATAGGTAACATGCGTGACAGATATAGACGGATAACAGATGGATGATAGTTAGTAGGTCACGACAGAGGACAGATGATGAGAGACAACGGAGAGATGCATGTCCGTCCTTCCGGTTCCGATCCTTTGGAGAACTCTGACTATCACAGTGTCCTTCCAGAAGGAAGCAGTCAGAGGGCCTGGACTGTCTTAGCAGCTGCAGGAGGTTTGAGACTGTGGTCTGCGGAGTCTGGAGGAAGGGCCTTGACAGACTCAGCCATGTGTCCTTGCACGAGTCATCTCAGCTCCAGGAACCTGACCTCTTGAGGCCTCAGCAAGAGAGCGAGGTGGCCGGCCCCCCGCAGACCTCCCTGTCGCTCTCTGCCGCGCTTCCCCTGCACCGCGCCTGCCCCTGGGGGCAGCTGTTCCCAGCGCCAGGGCCGTGGGCACGCTGCTGCGCCAGCGCTCTGGCTGCCAACCGCAATGTCTGCACGTGGTCCTCGCGCCTCCCCGGGGGTTCACTGACCCTAAAGGCTCCCAAGGCAATTCTAGATCATAAAAACAGGAAACACTGGAGTTATGCTTCAGAAAATAATTTCTAAATGTTTTCCACTCCCCAGCCATAACCCGGCCTCGCTGCATGCTGCCTCCTTCCCTGAGAAGCAGGGCCTGTGGCATCCGGGCTGCCAGGGAGCCCACCCAGTCCAGGCCCAGACCACCGGCCGGCCCCTCCCCTCGTGCCAGCCTCGGTCCGGACAGGTGTCCCCTCTCAACTCCAGAGGCTCCATCCTTCCTCCTGGAGGCTTTTCCAGAGGGCACACAGGAAAGGCCCTCTGCGGGCACAGCCGGCATGGCTCCTGGCTCTTCACGGCTCTGGCTGAGTGTAAATACCTCTGACCCAGTGCAAAGAGGGGCTATTTTTGGAAGGATGCTGCTGTTTACTCTGGAGAAATGTCAGCACACCAGGAGTGACAAATACTTTTCCCTTTGCTCAGAGATAATTTCTCTGGGCAATTTGGCAATAGCCACACTTGCAGATGAGTTTTTTAAGTACCAGCCGTGGGCCATGAGTGACAATGTGTCCCCACCCAAGAGGGGGGAGAGTGGGTGTGCTTGGAGGACCAGAAAGGAAGACACGGGTGACACGCAGGGTCCTCCTCCTCCCGGGGTCCCTGCAGGACGTACCGAGACCCAGCGACGAGCCGGCGCAGCTCCCGGTGCGGGAGGTCGGTCTGCGAGCCCGTCCTCTCGGCCTGAAGCCCGCCTGCCTGCCCTGAGGGCTAACCTCCCACGAGGCACGGCTCTAGATGCTTCCATGTGTCACCGTGATGTCATCTCAGTGTTCTACCAGCTTTTTGAAACCACGAAGATGCTTCATGAGGACAGAGTTACAGTTTAGGAAAAGGAAAGTTCTGGAGGCTGTTGGGGTCGGTGGCTCGGCAGCGTAAATGCAGGGAACGCTCCTGCCCCGCGTGCTGGAAGACGGTGGAAATGGCACATCTTGTTGTGTGTGTTGTAATGAGGAATGCAGGAAGGAAGGAAGAGAGAAAAGAAGGAGGAGGAGGAGGAAGCTCCATGATCAGAGTTGCCAGATTATAGCTCATCTTTATGCCTTTGGTTCAGCTCAGTTTAGTTGCTCAGTCGAGTACAACTCTGCTACCCCAGGCCTCCCAGACTGCAGGACCCCAGGCCTCCCCGTCCATTACCAGCTCCCAGATCTTGCTCACACTCACATCCATCGAGTCGGTGATGCCATCCAATCATCTCATCCCCTGTCGTCCCCTTCTCCTCCCACCTTTAATCTTTCCCAGCATCAGGGTCTTTTCAAATGAGTCAGCTTTTCACATCAGGTGGCCAAAGGATTGGAGTTTCAGCTTCAACATCAGTCCTTCCAAAGAACACTCAGTACTGATTTCCTTTAGGATGGACTGGTTGGATCTCCTTGCAGTCCAAGGGACTCTGAAGAGTCATCTCCAACACCACAGTTCAAGAGCATCAATTCATCAGCGCTCAGCTTTAATAGTCCGACTCTTACATCCATACATGACCGCTAGAAATGTCAAACTGAAAATACTTTAGCATAAGAACATAACTTTAGTTAACAACCTCGTGTATCCACACTGACACATCTCTGACACGCTTCCCTGCACTCCACTCTCATCTGATGGAAAGTTTTCTCTACCAAATCTCCATCCATGAAGTCAGTCTGTGGATTTAGCTTGTCTTGTTCCTACGTGTGGAGGTGCCTTCGCAACTCAGCGCACGTTGGAAATAAACACGAGACTCAGCCACGCAGATGAGAGAAGTGAGGGGCTGACCACACACGCGGAGGCCTGGGGCCAGCATGTGTCCCAGCAAATCCGTGAGTGCTAGGCTCCTGCGGGTAGGGATGTGGCGCTCTCGGGTGCTCGGGAGCTCGTGCGTCATTCAACCTTCTCAGGAGGCTGCCGAAACTTAGTATCTGCTGCTCAAAATCCTCCAGAATCCATTAGCTTACATTAAATGTGAGGCCATGAAATTCTTTCCTAATGACAGTCATTCCACGTGGCAAGTTTGAAAGATATAACTCCCCACCAGGGAGGTGTTACAGAGAAACTAGCCCTGGGCAGTGCCTTCCCGAAGGCTCCCCTCGACTGGCCCGACAGGAGTCGTCTCAGCCACCGGGAAAGACCACGACGCCAGTAGAAGCCGGCCTTCGCGTCTGCCCTCGGCTCCAGGGCTCTCAATAGCCTCCCAGGGCTGGCTGTCCTGCTGACGAGTTGTGGCTGCTTAAGTCTGCCAATCACCAGAGAGGACAGCGGTCGTACATTTATATTTATAACCCACGTTCATCCCCGAATGCTGGGCGGTCACCAGGAAGCGCTGTCAGCCACTTTTCCTGCACGTGGCTTGGGACGTCCTTGGAGAAACCACCGCTTCTCACAGGACAGGACCAGGCTGGGAATGAAGGCAGGAGTCGTTTTCCCCAGTGGCCTGGGTGGCTCTTGTGCTGGGAATTTCGATTAGGTGTAGCCATCTGACCTGCGCAGAGCAAATCTTACCAATCGGAGAGGTGAGGAGCTGTGAACGACGGGATGACAACTGGAGTTGCCCGCTCTTAACTCCGTGTCTCTATTTCTTTGCACTGATCACTAAAGAAGGCTTTCTTATCTCTTCTTGCTATTCTTTGGAACTCTGCATTCAGATGCTTATATCTTTCCTTTTCTCCTTTGCTTTTCGCCTCTCTTCTTTTCACAGCTATTTGTAAGGCCTCTCCAGACAGCCATTTTGCTTTTTTGCATTTCTTTTCCATGGGGATGGTCTTGATCCCTGTCTCCTGTATAATGTGACGAACCTCATTCCATAGTTCATCAGGCACTCTATCTATCAGATCTAGACCCTTAAATCTATTTCTCACTTCCACTGTATAATCATAAGGGATTTGATTTAGGTCATACCTGAATGGTCTAGTGGTTTTCCCCACTTTCTTCAATTTAAGTCTGAATTTGGCAATAAGGAGTTCATGATCTGAGCCACAGTCAGCTCCTGGTCTTGTTTTTGTTGACTGTATAGAGCTTCTCCATCTTTGGCTGCAAAGAATATAATCAGTCTGATTTTGGTGTTGACCATCTGGTGATGTCCATGTGTAGAGTCTTCTCTTGTGTTGTTGGAAAAGGGTGTTTGCTATGACCAGTGCATTTTCTTGGCAAAATTCTATTAGTCTTTGCCCTGCTTTGTTCTGTATTCCAAGGCCAAATTTGTCTGTTACTGCAGGTGTTTCTTGACTTCCTACTTTTGCATTCCAGTCCCCTGTAATGAAAAGGACATCTTTTTGGGTGTTAGTTCTAAAAGGTCTTGTAGGTCTTCATGAAACCGTTCAACTTCAGTTTCTTCAGCGTTACTGGTTGGGACATAGACTTGGATAACTGTGATATTGAATGGTTTGCCTTGGAAATGAACAGAGATCATTCTGTCATTTTTGAGATTGCATCCAAGTACTGCATCTCAGACTCTTTTGTTGACCATGATGGCTACTCCATTTCTTCTGAGGGATTCCTGCCCGCAGTAGTAGATGTAATGGTCATCTGAGTTAAATTCACCCATTCCAGTCCATTTTAGTTCCCTGATTCCTAGAATGTCAATGTTCACCCTTGCCATCTCTTGTTTGACCACTTCCAATTTGCCTTGATTCATGGACCTGACATTCCAGGTTCCTATGCAATATTGCTCTTTACAGCATCAGATCTTGCTTCTATCACCAGTCACATCCACAGCTGGGTATTGTTTTTGCTTTGGCTCCATCCCTTCATTCTTTCTGGAGTTATTCCTCCACTGACCTCCAGTAGCATATTGGGCACCTAATGACCTGGGGAGTTCCTCTATCATTTTGCCTTTTCATACTGTTCATGGGGTTCTCAAGGCAAGAATACTGAAGTGGCTTGCCATTCCCTTCTCCAGTGGACCACGCTCTGTCAGACCTCTCCACCATGACCCACCCGTCTTGGGTTGCCCCGCAGGCATGGCTTGGTTTCACTGAGTTAGACAAGGCTGTGGTCCTAGTGTGATTAGATTGACTAGTTTTCTGTGAGTATGGTTTTAGTGTGTCTGTCCTCTGATGCCCTCTTGCAACACCTACCATCTTACTTGGGTTTCTTTTACCTTGGGCGTGCGGTATCTCTTCACGGCTGCTCCAGCAAAGCACAGCCACTGCACCTTACCTTGGACAAGGGGTATCTCCTTATCACTGCCGTTTCTGACCTTCAATGTGGGATAGCTCCCACAGAATGAGAAAGACTAGAGATCTCTTCAAGAAAATTAGAGATACCAAGGGAACATTTCATGCAAAGATGGGCTCGATAAAGGACAGAAATGGTATGGACCTAACAGAAGCAGAAGATATTAAGAAGAGGTGGCAAGAATACACAGAAGAATTGTACAAAAAGATCTTCACAACCCAGATAATCATGATGATGTGATCACTCATCTAGAGCCAGACATCCTGAAATCTGAAGTCAAGTGGGCCTTAGAAAGCATCACTACAAACAAAGCTAGTGGAGGTGATGGAATTCCAGTTGAGCTGTTTCAAATCCTGAAAGATGATGCTGTGAAAGTGCTGCACTCAATATGCCAGCAAATTTGGAAAACTCAGCAGTCGCCACAGGACTGCAAAAGGTCAGTTTTCATTCTAATCCCTAAGAAAGGCAACGCCAAAGAATGCTCAAACTACCGCACAATTGCACTCATCTTACATGCTAGTAAAGTAATGCTCAAAATTCTCCAAGCCAGGCTTCAGCAATAGTTGAATCATGAACTCCCTGATGTTCAAGCTGGGTTTAGAAAAGGCAGAGGAACCAGAGATCAAATTGCCAACATCCACCGGATCATGGAAAAAGCAAGAGAGTTCCAGAAACACATCTATTTCTGCTTTCTTGACTATGCCAAAGCCTTTGACTGTGTGGATCACAATAAAATGTGGAAAATTCTGAAAGAGATGGGAATACCAGACCACCTGGCCTGCCTCTTGAGAAACCTGTATGCAGGTCAGGAAGCAACAGTTAGAACTGGACATGGAACAACAGACTGGTTCCAAATAGGAAAAGGAGTACATCAAGGCTGTATATTGTCACCCTGCTTATTTAACTTATATACAGAGTACATCATGAGAAACGCTGGACTGGAAGAAACACAAGCTGGAATCAAGATTCCTGGGAGAAATATCAATCACCTCAGATATGCAGATGACACCACCCTTATGGCAGAAAGTGAAGAGGAGCTAAAAAGCCTCTTGATGAAAGTGAAAGAGGAGAGTGAAAAAGTTGGCTTAAAGCTCAACATTCAGAAAACAAGGATCATGGCATCTGGTCCCATCACTTCATGGGAAATAGATGGGGAAACAGGGGAAACAGTGTCAGACTTTATTTTTGGGGGCTCCAAAATCACTGCAGATGGTGATTGCAGCCATGAAATTAAAAGATGCTTACTGCTTGGGAGGAAAGTTATGACCAACCTAGATAGTATATTCAAAAGCAGAGACATTACTTTGCCAACTAAGGTCCGTCTAGTCAAGGCTATAGCTTTTCCTGTGGTCATGTATGGATGTGAGAGTTGGACTGTGAAGAAGGCTGAGCACCAAAGAATTGATGCTTTTGAGCTGTGGTGTTGGAGAAGACTCTTGAGAGTCCCTTGGACTGCAAGGAGACCCAACCAGTCCATTCTGAAGGAGATCAGCCCTGGGATTTCTTTGGAAGGAATGATGCTAAAGCTGAAGCTCCAGTACTTTGGCCACCTCATGCAAAGAGCTGACTCATTGGAAAAGACTTGGGTGCTAGGAGGGATTGGGAGCAGGAGGAGAAGGGGACGACTGAGGATGGGATGGCTGGATGGTATCACTGACTCAGTGGACACAAGTCTGAGTGAACTCAGGGAGATGGTGATGGACAGGGAGGCCTGGCGTGCTGGGATTCATGGCGTGCTGCAAAGAGTCAGACATGACTGAGCGACTGAACTGAAATGAGCTGTCCAGACGGCCGCTCCCGACACCATCAAGACCCCCTCGTGGAACTGGTGGAGCACCTCCTATTCATGGCCTACCCTGGCCTCACTGTCTGTGAGCAAGGAGATGAAATACACGCACACACACACGTGTACAAACACCCGGCGTCTGGGAGGATGAAGAAAGGGTGGTTTGTGTTTGCATGTGTGTGCCTGCGTGCATGTGGGTCTCTCCATGTGCCAACAGGGCACACACCTGTATCCCTGTCACTCTACAGGTTAATCTACTTTCTGGGATGTCTATGCTGTGGTCAGCAGAGCTGAGGGGACCCTCAGGGGCTGTGACTCATCAGCCCGGCATCCACCGCTGTCCCCTCCTGACCTGGCGAGCACCAGCCTCTCCTCTGGGGCCCACCCCAACACACACACACAAGTCGGCAGGTCGGCAGAGAATTCACAGCAAAGAGAGAGTCCCAGACGAGCAGGCAGTTGGTCTAATGTGAGAAGTCAGTCCCGGGGGAGGCCACGCCCATTGTCCTCCTCCCGACGCCTCGGGCCTCCAGTGTCAGCAGTGCAAGGAGGGACAGACTCGTGGTGGACGTGGCTGTGCTGCCTGGCGGCATCACACATCTGCAGTGCTGTGTCTCCAGAGACATTAAGACCCCGGGTTTCTTCGTCCTTTGTGCTGAGTTTTGGCCAGAGGAGTGCAGGGTGGATGTTGTGTAACTCAGGGGTCAGCGGGGCACACCAGGTCCTCTAGGACTCACCAGAACTGGCTGAGCCTCCTGCCCACATCCTGTGGGACGGCTGGACCTCCCCAGCATTCCTGTAAGCGCTGGGGGATGACTGTCCCTCGGTCACTTCAGGTCCAGTTTCCTGTCCCCTGACCTCGAGACGCCCTTCCCAGCTCACCTCCAGGGGCAGCCTCTGTCCCACACCTTGCAGCAGCCTTCCCCCTGATTCCCCAGCTGCCATCCTCAAGCACTGGGGGCCTGCTCTCAGAAGGAGTTGGGGGCCTGGGCCGGGGCATCCACAGCACAGCAGGGGGTTCAGGCGGGAGGCCAGGGCCCTGCCTACCTGCCCCGGGGACAGCTCAGCTGCAGACCTCCCCCTCTCAACTGCCCAGACACCATTGTTTGCCAAACCCACATCTCAAGTCCCCCTTGAACTTCCGATTTTCATTTAGCATCAGCTTGTCTCACAGTGAGTTGCGCTCCTGCCCCAGCTGCTGCTGCTGCTAAGTCGCTTCAGCCGTGTCTGACTCTGTGAGACCCCATAGACAGCAGTCCACCAGGCTCCCCCATCCCAGGGATTCTCCAGGCCGGTAGACCCTGATTTATCTTGGGTGATCGCAATACCCATTCTCCCAGAGAGGGAAACCAGCAGAGGGGCCATCTCTGTGTCTCTCTCAGCAGCCCCCATGTCTGGACAAGAGCCCAGACCGTGCAGCTACCCTGTGTCAGCCACATGGTGTCAGGACGGGCAGCAGGAAGGGAAGGGGCGATCTACCTCTGAACGCACAATTGAGTACAATCGTGCACACCTGTACACACGTGTCCATACCCGTACACACTTACAGTGTGTGTGTGCACATGTGTGTACAAGTATTTACATGAGTTCACAAGTGTTCAAAAGTGTACAATTGTGCACACGTGTGTGCGTATGTGTACAAGCATGCACACATGTGTAGAAGTGTTCACCAGTCTGTACATATGCATACAACTCTGCACACCTATGTGTGAGTGTGTACTTGTGTGTACGTTGTGTACAAGCGTGTACTTGTGTGCATGAGCTTGATAGCATGTGTGTACATGTGTGCCTGGGTGTGCATTTGTGCTTACACATGTGTGCATGTCTGTGCATGTGCGTGCATATGTACATGCATGTGCCTGAACGTCTGAGAGCTGGCTGGAAATCAAAGCTGATAAGCCTCAGCTCCTGCCCACGGGCCTCATGGGAAGGGTATGATGCTGAAGTCCGTTCGCGTCTCTGGCTGGTGAGGCTGCCTTTTGATTGGCACTGGGAGTGCCGGGAGAAATGGCCGAGGAGCTCCCAGCCGAGCAGACTGCAGCGAGCATGCTCCGTCCGCCTAGACGCCTTCCGGGCCATTTCGGTGGACACCTGCAGCGTCCAGGGCTCAGTGGGAAGCAGGTGGACGAGTCAGGGCTGGCGGCCACGCTGCAGCTGGGCTGGACTCCACGGCTCAAGCTGCAGCCCTGGAGGCAATGCCAGCGCACTGTCCCGGGGCCGGGCCCTCCCGGGGCCCCGTCACGGCCAGACGCTGCATGTCCTTCGTGTCCTGCAGTCCAGGGGCAGGTGCGGGAACCTACCAGACCTGCAGGCTGTCCCAGGTCCGGGGACAGCTGCCCTCATGCCCCAGGGCCCCTACTCTCTTCTGCCCTCACCCCACAGGCAGAGGCTTCCTGCCAAACCCAGGACACCGCGATCTTAAAAAAGGGCTGAATCTCAGCTGTTTCTTCCCCCCGCCTCACTGGGTCGTGTCCATTCAGAGGAGATGCCCCTCCAGTCTCCACTGAGCTATGAGGATCCCGACTTTGCAAGTCACCTCCTGGGAGCGTCCGACCTCCGGGACCCCAGCCGGGTTGATCTCTGCTTCCTCTGCCTGGCAGTGGGGTTGACATTGTGAGGAATTTTCTGGTAAATTTGTGGATACAGTCATTCGGCTCCAGACAAAACTGAGCACCGTCTGCATTTGATTTCAGTCCATCATGAGCTTGTCTTTTTCTGAGTGGTTAGGGTTGGCTGTGGGTGGGGGGGGATGGCTACTGGGGGGTGTGTTTCATGAGAAAGATTCTGGGGGCATTAAGAGAGAAAACAGAAAAATTCATGACTAGTTGGAAGTTAGAAAGAGCCATCACACTCTTCACACAGCGTGCTTGAGGGGTCAGTGACTCGGGAGCCATGGGCGGATCAGCTGAAAATGCCACCTGTGCCCCTGGGGACACGCATTCATTCGCACAGCCCTTGAGACGGGAGTTGTTTCATCCTGATTTTAAGAAAATATCTGGAGAAGCACATATTGGTGTTTGCCTTTCTGCCACGTGATGATGGAAAAGTCATGGCCCCTGAGCTGGCCATTTACTGAGCAAAAATGAAATCCCCATAAATTCCCCACACAGAAATCACACAGGTAAGGTTTTTCTCTAATGAAAAATCATTTTTTCATTATTTTTTTAATGTTTAAAAGGTAAAAATCGTCATTACTGGAGGGAAAATACAAAATGAGCACATCGGAGATTTCACTTTCATCGTCAGCCAGTGAGGAGACCAGCAAGACGGTAATGACCATGCGTTCAAAACAGAGTCACACACACACACACACATACAGAAGTGACTAGAAATGTTGAATTTACAGATGGATCGAAATCGGTCAATACCCACAAGGCCGTAGTTATCTGAATCTCCAGTAACTCAGACATAATATATTTATATTCCTGTGGTCAAGAGTCATTCTCACTATCACTCAGCTTCTTCAGTTTACAGGTGGTAAAATAGCTCCAGTCGGAGACGGCGTGGACTTCCCCAAGTTTTCGTGTGAGTGTGTGTGTGTGTGTGTAATTTTTAATTGAATTTGTGGGGTACTTATTGTTAGAATAAGAAATGAGTTGGCAATAATTATTTTTACTAATTTTTTTATAAAGAAGTCCTGTTCATAAGTAATAAGTAAATGATTTGTCAAGGTGATGTCACTCAATTCTTTTAACTTGTTCTGAGTTATATGCCAAAAATCACACAATGATCAATCACCAAAATTATTTTTAATGATCCACCAGCTGATAATTAGGTTTTGCTTCAACTGTACTGAAAGTGAAGAATTTGAGACAGCCTGACTTGCTACCAGCACTACAGCCCTTTGCTCTCTCAGCGCAAATCGTGACCTGCTCCTTGATTGCCTCCGAGGCTGTTACAGGCTAGACCAGTGCCCCAGGACAGCTGAGTGTGAGCGTGCCCTTTACAGGGTGGGCAAGGTTCGGGGGGCTGCAGATGACGGGCCAGCATCACTTCTGCTCCTCATGGAGCTCTTGATATGTTTGGCACAGAGCAGACCCTTTAAAATTAACAACAACAAAATCCTGAATGAATAAATAGATGTCTAAGGCAGATTCACCATGAAACAACAGAGCTCAAGCTTCAGGACCTTCTTTACTGGGGCTCCTTCCGGGGGCCGGGAGGATGCCTCAGGAAATGGGCCACAGGAACTCGCGTTTCTTGAGTGACCTTCACGATGTGCAATGATAAGTTGCAAACATAAGACCCTCTAAGGAAGACGAACTAACGGCTTCTCCCGTTTTTATTTCCTATCAATCACACCTTCCCTTGGGAGGGTGAGCTGGAGTGGCTGCAGGGAAGGGAACAATGGGATAAAGGGATGTGACTCCCAGGCCCTCTCCTCTGCCGACTTACTGCTGAACACCCTGAGGGAGCTGGCTTCCGGGAGTGTCTCTACCACACGCTGTGTCTACTGGCCCAGCCCCAAGACTGCAAGACGCAGGGCCAGAGATAACAGTCAATCCCAGGGCACCCGCTGTGGGTCGGGAGGAGAAGTAGGTCTCACGTGCACAGGTTCAGAAGCGAGTCTGCAGGAGGCTCCTCCAGCCGTCACCGTGTAAAACTGCACAGAGGATCATCAATATTGGTCAAAAGTTCATTCTGCTTTCTTCTTTCTTTCTGGATGGGGTTGGAATATCTGATAAAAAAGGAAGCATTTTTTTTTTTTTTACTGGATTTAGAAAGACGAAACATTTTAATAAAGCAAATGAGAAATCGTAGAGACTTGATTTGGA
Organism: Ovis aries; assembly: GCF_016772045.2. Lineage (NCBI taxonomy): Eukaryota > Metazoa > Chordata > Mammalia > Artiodactyla > Bovidae > Ovis > Ovis aries. The sequence goes on from NC_056073.1 coordinate 50,139,760, forward strand.
TGTATGTAAATGTACATCTTTTGAATGCATGTGAATGTATCTCTGTGAATGTGTTTGGGTGTGTATCTTCTTTTGGCAAGCCTAAATTCATTAAAGAATGAAGAGATAATTAATATTAAATTCAAGAGAGCAGAAACAAAAATGAAAAGTTGTGCAATGGAATCCATAAGAAATATTCTGATATAGAGTACTAAATTTTGACCAAAAGAATGTTCAGATTGCTTCAAAGCCAGTAATTCATCAACAGGAAGAGATAAATTCTGACTAGAAATTATGAATAGGATTGAATTATTAGAAAATCTAATCAGTGAGGATGCCAGAACTGTCTGAACACTTTGGGGAAAAGATTTCAAGCGAGTTAATCAACCCTGCAAGTGACTGTGTGCCCATGAGAAACGGCTCCCACGTGATGGGAAAATGAGGCTCCCCAGTAGAAGGAAGCCCCCAGACAGGGTCAAATGGGGACCACAGGCAGGTCCCAGTACATCGTCACTTCTGTGTGGCCTTCATTTACCAGGAGACATTTCCTCGTTAGGACACGCTTTCCAGAACAGCCCATCTTCACTGTCCTGCTCGCATGGGAAGGAGCTGGGAGGCTTTTTCTCCCCTGGAGATGACTGCCTGGGTGAAACCTCCATGTGTCCTTGAGCACTGAGCCTGAGCAGTCCTTTCTGCCGGTCCCAAGCGGTAGGCTCCCAGCTGGCCCGGGTTCCCACGCACCCCCAAGGCCAGCCCTGTCCCTGTGGTCACTCTGGCTGATTGCAACTTCCTCTTAGGCTGAGACCAAGCTCAGCTCAGGACACGGCAGAGATGAGGGTGGTCCCGGCAGCGGAGTCCCTGGACCGTCATCTCGGTTAGATTGCTCTCACATCACCGAAAGACTCCCTCACCCTGGAGAGCTTTTAGATGAACACATGGCCAAATGTGGGGGCCGCAGTGTTGGAGCTGATGAGCAGGCCACACTGGTATCCTCGGCCAGTGTCCCCTGAAGTCCAGTGTTCGACACGGAGACCTGACTGGACAGGGACCCCAAGTGACGCAGGCTCACGCCCTCTGCTCCCTGGCAGTGGGACAGCGGGTCTCGATTTAGCTGCACTGGTCACCACTGCACAGCCATCCTCTCCACCCTGCCTTCTGTCTTTCAAGCTCGACAATCCGACGCTCCATCCATCCCGCCTCGAGGAGGAGTCTGTGTTCAGGCTTTGCCTCCCCGGCTGATGCTCCCCTTTGGCGTCAGTGTGGGTCCTTGCTCTGAAACGACGGAGAGTGGTGCTCCTGACTGGAGTGGAGACGCCCCCCGCCCGCTGCAGCAGTGTCTGCCCTGCCGTGAAGAGTTGGGGGGAAGCACCTGGGGCGGGGTCGTGCAGCTCAGCCCCTAGCCCGGCCGCCCCGCACCATCCTGCCGACTCAACCCTGCCAGCCCTGCTCTGCTCACAGACGTCTTCCGGTTCTTCGTCCAGAGTCAAATCTCTGCCTCAGCATTTTCCTCCGGCTCAGGAGGGAGAAGCAGAGGGTGGAGGGCGCTGCCCGCCTGGCCCCGCCGACCTCCGGGGGCGTCCTGCTGGCTGGCAGGGGGGTGATGGACGGCGCCCCTTCTCGAGGGGGCGGGTGGGACAGGGCGCCTTGGCCTGAATCTGTCCAGTTAGCAAAACAGGGGGAGCTGCCAAGACAAACAGCTGAGGTATGAGGGCTCGCAGCTCACAGTCGCTGCAGGGTGACAGGCCCCGGGGAGCGGGACGTCAAGGATGCCGCTTGGAATAGCTGGGATGGCGAGCATTCTTTCCCAGAGGAGGGCTGGACCTGGCGCGGGGGGCAGGCACGCGCGACCCCGGCGCCCGGGAGCGGGGGGCTCACTGCTGCTGCACCACCTCCAGGGGTCGGGGGCTGGGCAGCACCCACTGCTCAGCGTCTCCCACGCAGGGGCCCCGCCCCCCCACCTCCTGGCCGCGTCCAGCGCCAGCCTGGCCGTGAATCGGTTATATCAAAACAGCCCTTGTAGCGCATAATCATTTTCATCTGGTTTGGGGGAAAAGCGGCAGTGAAATGTCTGCTGGGCCGTGGCTTGGGCCAGCCGGGCAGGCCTGCAGAGCTGGTGCTCGGCCGGGGGAGCAGCTGACAGGCCAACCAGGCCTGCTTTACGGCCTCCAAAGCCTGTGCTGACACGGAGGATCGGGGTAGGATTTATGGTCAGCTCAGGCCATCACCCAGCACCAAGAGTTGGTCATTACAAGCTGCATGACAGCTGGAATGCAGTCGTCACTTGGAGGAATATTTATTTGGTTTTTAAGTTTTTGGATGAATCTGGTTTTTAGAAAGCAAGGGCCCCCTAGGAAGTCAGACCATGCCATTATTGCATCCAAGCCGTTATGCAGTTGCTGGCCAATTATGTAATCCTATATGGAAAACACAGCCGAAGGCAGGGCAGGCCCCGGGACACAAGGACTCGTGTCACCAGCCTCGCCCCGCGGCTCCGCGGCGTTGCCCACACCTCGGTGTCACTGAGGCACCCGAGAAGCCAGCGCTTGTGCCGTCTGCCCAGCCCTCCACCTCCCCAGACCGCGGAGACAGTGACCTTGATGGAGCAGTGACATCCATTAGCACGGTCCCCTCTGACTCCCTGCTGAATTCCAGGTGATAAACAGCGCAGTGCGAACAGAGCTGGACACTCTTAGAAAGCCCCCGTCAGCCCGAAGCTTTCCGTTAAGCTTCTATCACATCTCCTTTTCACGCTGAAATCATCCCAAATGTTAACATTTCTGCTCTCAAGCAAGTCACAGCTTAGAATTAACGATGCCCGCGCGTGACTTCTTTGGACGGTCCTCGTGTCGTCCAGATAAGAACCCTGACGTGCATCGACGGACACACCGCCGCTTCCTTAAAACACTGCCCACCACTTCTGGTATCTTCTTCAGCTCGTCCCGCCCCACTTAACCGTCCTAATTTTCTTTCCAGAATTCGAGTCCTGACAGCGCTTCTCCTCGGGAAGACCCATCCTTTTCCAGGGACCCGGGCAAGAAGGCGGGTCGCCCTCGAGGCCGTGTCCAGCCTCTTGCTGTCAAGCAGTCTCACGGGTCAGCCGAGGGTCCCCAAGCCCGACCCCTGCCCCCTGGCAGGCAGTGCCTGGTGTGGAAATCCTCCGAGCTGTTCGCTTCTGCGTGACCATCACGCTCCCCGGCGTAATTCACGGTTTACCATGGACACCCCTTGAAAATTCTTGAACGCCAGGGGCTGCGCAGAGGTTCCTGGGCGAGTCGCGTGTATGACAGAACTGATTCGTTTTCTGTGCCGGGAGCGGCACACGCCTGGGGGCTGCCCTGACCGCGCGAAGGCTGGTCGGCCCGTGGACTCTGCTCTGAGTGTTCACACGGCAGCGTCTTCACCCCGGGATTCCTCTGAGTGAGATGGGCACGTGCTTGGTGCAGGTTAAAGTTCAGAAGAGAGGCAGAAACATCGCAGAAGCAGCCTTCAGGGGGAGCCCACCCAGGAGCTCAGATTGCGCTGAAAACACCCCAGGTCCTGGTTCGTGCCGGTGCGGTGTCTCCCCGGCTGCGAGCTCCTGAGGTCGGCACGGAGGAGAGAAGCAGGCGTCCCCTGGAAGCCCCTCAGAAGGGCCTGCGTTGTTGAAGGGTTGATTGCTTCTTCAGACACAGTGAAGCATTCACACCGGTGTGCACGGACCTCCCTTCCAGACCTAGAATTGTGCTCAGCTCACAGGCTCCTTACACCAGGAGTGCCTCTGGCGGTGTGACGTGACCCAGGGCACTGGGCATCCAGGACCAGCCACCTTGGTTCACCCCAGGGTCTCATACGGCCATGACTGGGTGTTGCCGACCAGGGTTTAATATCTGTTTATTTTTGCTGAGCTCACAGAGTCAAACTCATAGATGTGAAATGTAATTTTCACACAATTCTGGCCTATTTCAGACCAACATTCTCTTCTGAGGGTTGCCTGCACACAGGAGCGCCGGGTCTGTGGATTTCATCAAAAATGAACAAACAGATCCATTGACGGTTACTGGTTTAATAACCCATTTTTGTGCCACAAAAGTCTAGAATTAAAACTAATGAACTTAAGCAAATCATTGGTTTTGTGAGGCTTTAAATCTATGGGCTGTAAACTATAAACTTAAAGGTATGTTTTACTAAAGGTTATGTTACAGCAAGTTGGAGGGAAGGAAGAGCTAAATAAATGTGTCATCGATCTGAAATAATAGAACTAATCAAGTGTTGGACAGAGGGATAAATAGGTAGGTAGGTAGCTAGGTAGACACAGATAGATGATAGATACACACACACATATATACACATAACAGTAGATAGATAAACACGTGCATAATAGATGGAAACTGATTTTTGTTAGTGGATACTGGGCTATAAAATAAACTGGAATATAATTTATTTTTAGCAAAAATTATTTTCACCCACCAAGTAAAGAATGATAAATTATGATCACTGGAGAAATCCAGCAATGTTTTCTAGCAAATATGAATTTAAATTATGTTGATAACTACATGGTGCCTTATTTTAACACATTTGTTAACACACTTTTTAACACATCTTGAAGCAAGGTATTACTGAATTATGTATGATTTTGAATAAATTCTCGTGGAAACAGGTAGAGCGCATTGGCAAGCCTCATGACGTCTATGGAATTCTGTGCCCCTGAAGGGCCGTGGGAGAACCAAACGCCCACGTGGACATCTCACTGGATCTAACAATCCTCACTTCCTGCTCGCCAGAGTCGGCGAGCACATCAGTTTCACAGGAATCCACAGGTTGTCCCAAGAGCTGGTCAGGAAGACCTGTGAGAGCCAGTGGCTCCAGGTGGAGAGAAAAAAACAAAAGATTGAAAGGGCTTCCTCGAATGTACAGAATCGGACTTCAGTTCTGGAGGAAGAGAAACAAGCGAGCTTCACGTTGCAGGACAATAGCAAGTGTGTGGGCCGCGTCCTCCCCAGCCCAGGGCAGCCCCCAGGGAACCAGCCACCTCGTCCCAGGCCTGAGCCAACACGGCCCAAGCAGGAGCCGAGTCTGGGCACCTGGGCTGTGGACACAAAGGGCCGTGTCTACTGGGTCATTTGTTTAGAGACAAGGAAAGGAAACACACTTCCCCAGGAATAGAGCGTCCGGGAGCAAACTCAGTCTCAGAAAGACAGCTGTCAGATACACAGGAGCAGCTGTGACCCCGTCACGGAGCCCGCAGCCCCCACAGGACCCCCCCCCCAGGCCCATCACATGTGCGTGCACACACACACACACACTCACACCCATGTTCCCCAGGCTCCCTGGCACGTGAGCCGCAGGGCACGGGTAAGACGCACTGGACCACAGCTCCCGTGCGCCCGGCCACGCTAATGCCCACGTGCACGGCCTGCCTGGGTGTGACTCGGGGACCGACACCAGTGCCCACCGGATGCACAGGATCTGCTGCAGGCTGAAGGCTCCTCCAGCATCCCCCAGGCAGCGCTTCCTCCCACTGCCCTGGGACCCCCTGGAAGCGGCCGTCAGCCCCCCAGAGTGCTGTGTGTCAGTCACGTGGACAGAGGTCATAGGGTCGCAGCCACAGCCTTCTCCCTCTGAGCTAAACCGGGATTTGAATCCGGGTCCCCAGGGGCAGAGCTGGCCCGGCCTCCCCTGTAATAACAAGTGCTGCACCCACGGGGGCCAAGGGTTCCGGGAACAAGGAAAAGCCGGGAGCAGAGAGCTGGCCTCCACTGTCCCCGCAGCCCGGCCGGCTGGCCTGATGCTCCGGCGGGTCCCTGGATGGACACTGGTCTCCTCATTTGTTTGTGTCCCTTCTTCCCTGCGTTTACCCCAAACCAGAGAGAGGGACAAAGAGACTGGAAGTAATGCTACATTCCTGCCATTTTTCTCATCCATTCAGATCTGGGAAGCACCAGAAATCTGTGGGAAAGCCACTCCTCAGGAGGTTTCTAACCCGATTTCTCAATAGCAGTGGTCTGGAGTTTTTGCCTAAATTCTAGATAAGGTCCTAATTCCTGGTTACTTGGCTGCTCAAATTTCAAATCTTAGGTTCACATCAATCATTCCAAAAGACAAGCAAAACATTTCACAGAACGAAATTTGTTGGGTTGTTTTTTTTTTTTAACATGTCTTTGGTCTGAGTTTATAACTTCTACGTCTTTGAGGAAACACACACAGCTCCTGACAAAAGTCTCTCTCTCTGTCTCTGCTTCTCTGTCTCACTAGTAACCCGAAGCCTGCTCTCTCCACCACCGCAGACTCCAATACTGAGCTGCTAAACTGTGTGCTCTAAACAAAACGTATCAGGAAACCACAGAAATGAAGACAATTAGGGTAAATAAGATCCAGTGATCAAATATAGCTAATTTGTATCCATAATATTTGGGAGTTACACAGTCTGCTTCAATTTGAAAGATACCTTCCAGACCACACCGCTTCCTTCCCAAGGGGACTGCCTTTTGCTTTTAATTATTGAACCTTAAGAATTCTTGCTACAATTTGGGGTTAGCTTGTAATTCTTTGAGAAGAAAAAGAAATCCAGCCCATAAATCCTGCTGTATCCCATCACTTCCAATAACAGGCTTCTGTGGCCCAATCCACCGTCAATTAACTGCATTTTTGAGAAGGGGGGGGTGGGGCGGTGGGCCAGCTCACAGCGAGCACGGCCTCAAATAGCAGAGGGTGAATGGACACCCCTTGGCACAGAGCCTTGGCTAAATCGGATGTGCAAGAATGTCTCCAAAGCAGAGCATGTTGTGAGAAGGAAGGGAGCTGTAGAGAAGGAGCCGTGGCCCTCCTGCTCTAAGGGATCTTGAGCACCCTTCCGGCAAACAGGTGGGCCTTCCGGGTGGTGCCAGCGTAAAGAACCCGCCTGCCGACGCAGGAGACGTAAGGGACGCAGGCTCAGTCCCTGGGTCGGCAGGATCCCCTGCAGGAGGGCATGGCGACCTCGCCAGTGATCTTGCCTGCAGAATCCCATGGACGGGGGAGGCTGGCGGGGTCTGTGGGGTCACACAGAGTCAGACGACTGGAGTGCCTGAGCACGGCGCGGTGACGGGGTCTGAGCACCATCCACACTCCGAGAGATGCATTCCGAGGCGCCATCTCACTGTTGCTGCGGTCCTTGCGGCGGGAGGGGTCTTGCCCTCGGTCCCACCCGGGGGTGCAGCTGTGCTCGGGGTGCCCCACGGGGAGCTGCCATCCACTCTGCAGCCTGGGCCTCACTCTCCCGGATGGTAAGGAGGGGGGTCACAGCCACCCCACTGGTCTCCGAGCGGTCCTCACACCACGCTCTCTCAGCACACACCCTCCGTGAGCTGGTGACGGGGTGTCAACCTCACCTTTCAAAGTCTGGACCTGATTGGTCACCGTCTTGGGGCCTGGCTGATCCTGCGGGGACTACCCCTCCCCGGACCGGCCAGTGCCCAGGCGTGGTGAAGGACCCGCCTGCAGGAGAGGCTTTTATGCACAAACGAGCCGTCCAGAGTCCACACCCCCCTGCTTCCTTCACGAGGTTCTGGGCACTGCCCGCCTGCCCTCCTCACCGAGTACCGGCTGACCCGGACAGCCCCTGCATCCACCGCGGTGTCTCCGCCCCGCCAATCCCGAGCCCACGCCTCCTGCCTCACCTGCTCCTTCCCGGGAACTGCCATCGAGGCTCTAGCCACGTCTCCCGCCTCAGCACGCCACATCCTCGCTGCGTACCTTAGAGTTAGTTGTCAGCAACAGGCCCGGGGTGCCTGGCAGAGGCAGACAGAGGTCCCCACAGACCTCCCAGATCTCCTCGGGGCTGCGCCTGTGGTGCTTCCATGGAGCAGGGCTGCCTGAGCCAGCAGCTGGAGCAGGGCCATCCCAGCCATGGAGCTGGAGCCTGTGGGTGCCTACTCCAGAGGCTCGCCACTCTCGAGGGCTCGCACGGAGCGCCCCTGAGCCCCATGAGACCGGGTATCACTTTCCCACAGCGCTCCATCCTCTCCAACACCCGCCCTTGTGTTTTCCTCAGCTAAATTCAGCAGCTGCCAGTGGTGGATGGACGCAGGGTCTGCCCTGAGTGGGTCTGGCTGGGCACAGAGGCCTCCACAGCCATCCAGGAGGGGAGAAAGGCCGGGAGGAGAGAGGTCAAAAGGAGCAGATGGACAAGGCAAGGCCGGAGTCTTCAGGGTGCAGCAGAATTAACACTGGGTCTGCTGATGGACACCAAAAGGAAACGGGGGTCCACGGGGCGGACGGAGAGGTAGGGCGGGCCTGAGAAGCCGGAGGTGCAGCTTGGTAGGCTGGAGGGAGCCTGCATCTCCGCTAAGGATGTGGCGTGGAGACCTGGAGGGTCTTTGCCTGAGTGCAAGCTTCCCAGCATTCCGCACAGAGATGGGCTAGCCCCAGGCTCCGGGGGAACCACGCAGGGACCTGGCCACCTCATGGTCCTCCCTCCTCATGGGGCCAAAGGGCAGAGTGTCCCTGTCGGTGGGGGATGGACAGGCTGTTCGGCCCCAGATGGCCTGTGCTTGGGGTGTCGGCCATTCACAGGATTGAACACAGTCCCCGAATGTCAGCCGCCTGACCTGGGCCAGGAGGGGCCGTGAAAGATGCAGTGTCCATGAACAGGGAGGACTCAGCCCCGGCTCCAAGGGAAGCAGGCCTGGGGTGGTCTCCCCTGCTGGAACAACCAGGGTCCCTGGTACCAGAGCGCTCATCCCACAGGCCACAGAGCCGGCCGCCACGAGACCCTTGAGATACCGGCTCAACGCTGCACAGAGAAGCCAAAAGAACCGAACAACACTCGTGACAAGGGGCCTTGGGGTAGGTGCAGGATGGAGGTGAGGGCGGTTCAGATGGTGGGGAGAGGCCCTCAGCGAGGGAGCTTGCGAGGCCACGCTCCCTGGAAGGCCGTGAGTCTGACCACGGCCTGCAGGGGTGGGCGCAGCTTGGTGGTGGACACAGGCGCCAAGGCTTGATGGATGACTCACAGAGAGCAGAGCGGAGAGCCGGGCACATCTGCCAGGCCACGGGGGCTGTCCACGCTCACCCACCCCACACTAGCATCTCACGTAGCCAAAGTGCCGGAACCGCTTCCCCTTAGAACTTCAGGATGGAACCGAGACACACCCTCAGAGCAGGTGGCTGTGGGCCCTGGATTCAGGCGCGGCGAGTGCTTGCTGCTGTCCGCTTTGCTTTCTCAAACTTGGTCTTTTGTTCCATTGGAAGCCAACATAATTTTTTGGCTTTTCCTTATTCTACTCGAATGTTGCTACTTAGCATAGAAATCCCACAATGGAATTCTTTCTTCTTTCCAAATGCTCTTTTCCCTTCAGCTCAATTCAGATGTTTTAATTTGGAACGTGTCTTGCTGTTTGGGGGCAGGCCTGGTTTGAGATATCTCAGGATAAAGAACTTTTGGAACAAAACCTCGCTTTCTAAATCCTGGCAAGGAGCATCTAACGAGAGCGCTTTCTGCATCGGGAGGGGGCGTTGGGGGAGCGGAGGCCTGAGCCACCCGCCCCCTCCACATCCCAGTGCTCGGCTGTCCCATGACCATCGGAGCTGTAATGTCAGTCCTTCCAAGTGACCATAAGATGTTTTTCTTTATATTGTTTGTCCTGAGGTAGATGAGGGTTAAAGATAAGCCAGGTTTGGGACCAGGTTGGAACCAAAAGTGGCTGATCACTGGCCACGCGTGCAGGGAACACCTCCTCTCAAACTCTCACCCCCCACTTGTGCAGGGAACTCCTCCCCCCAAACTCTCACCCCCAACTCGTGCAAGGAACACCTCCCCCCAACTTCTCACCCCCTACTCGAGCAGGGAACACCTCCCCCACGCTCTCACCCCCCACTCATGCAGGGAACTCCTCCCCCCAAACTCTCACCCCTCACTCATGCAGGGAACACTTCCCCCACACTCTCACCCCCCACTTGTGCAAGGAACACCTCCCCCAGGCTCTCACCCCCCACTCGTGCAAGGAGCACCTCTGCTCACACTCTCACAGCTCAGGTTGGGTCACGTCCTGCTCTCCCTCCCCCATCTACCTCCAAGAAAGGGCCTCCGGTGGACAGGAAGCTCAGCAGGAGTCAAACACCCTCTCTGAGAACAGGATGGACGTTGCACGGCCAGGCCACCTGTGTGCCTCGCCGCCTGCCCCCGTCCACAGGTGAACGCACGGTCCTGCTCCAAGCTCTGCAGGCAGCTCACGGGACTTCCTGTAAGTCTGTGGATTCTGGGTGGATGTGTCCTCATCCTCAGAGAAAGGAAGTCGGCTAGAAAGAGGCACTGCCTCCCCCAGCAACATCTGTGTCCGCAGCAGACATATGCTAATTCACTTCAGTTGTGTCTGCCGGTGTGACCCCATGGACTGTGGCCCACAAGGCTCCTCTGTCCACAGCATCTCCAGGCAAGAGTACTGGAGTGGGTTGCCATTTCCTCCTCCAGGGGATCTTCCCGACCCAGGGATCACACTCTTGTCCCTTATATCTCCCGCATTGGCAAGCAGGTTCTTTACCACTGAGCCGCCTGGAAAACCAGTAGCACAGCTCAGAGCGCTGATACCCAGTTAGATCTGCCAAGCCATTCTCTTCTTCCCAGGTGTACGTTTTGCAAAACTTGGAGCAATCAGATACGGACAAATAACTAGTGACAAGTCTTTCTTTAGTGACCTCACACAAAAGACAGGAGAACACAACCCCAGGTGTCAGAAACCATCAGGTCTAAGTGTAGGAGCTTGAGCCTGAGCTCTCGGAGCCTGAGGGCGGGAGCACCCTGGTGGGTGGGAGCACCCTGGTCTCCCGGCTCTCATGCTCCTCCCTCTGTAGCCTGTAAGCTCCCCAAGGACGCGGACGCTGCTTTATCCATCTCTAAATCCCAGGAGGCTGGGACATCAACCCGCCAGCTGTGGATAGACAGTCATGGGTGGATCTCCCCACGACTCAGGCCTTCAAGGAGCAGATTTGAAGACGCGTGGCGATTTAGAAGGCAGTCTGTGTATAGACGCGTCCCTGGCCGGCAGGGTCCCGAGAATCCTTTCTTTCTCAGAACACTTCTTGGAAGAGGGAGCAGGAATATTGCTTCCAGGCTCGACCGTGCTTTCGATCACACTGATCCAATTTGCGGCTGCTCCAGTGGGCACTCACTATCCAGGGGTGAGGAGGGGGCGTCTTTGAAGGATCAGTGGCAGATGCTGGGAACGTCCCAGTCTTTGGCCCCTGGGGCGAATCACACGAGCTTGAAATGACAAAACCCCCGAGAAAGTTCATGAGAACATCTGGGCACCTTATCAGGGATTTATCGAGCTTTTCAGAGTTGATCCCAGCCCTGTTTTAATGAAAATCGCCTGCCCGTGAACAGCGGATGCCAAAGGTCTTCCTCTTCTCCTCCCCCTGTCCCTTCTGCTCCTCTTTCTTCTCCTCTCCCCTCTCCTCCGGCTTTTGTTGCTGTAAAGTGAATCCTGAGACGGCGAACAAGCCTCACGTCTCCAGGCCTGCTACGTACTCTGTGGTTATCAAACACTTGAACTTGGGTTAACCACTCTGTGTCAAAATAGAATGAGTGCAGTTGACATCCAGCATCGCAGCTTGAGGGGGGATTGTGTGAGGCTGAATCACCCTCCACTCGTGCAGCTGGGTCCTTGGCCAAGACAACGCAGCCTTTCAGTCCTGATCTGTGTGAATGAGAGAGATCTTCAAATGTTTTACTGATTTTTAAACTGGTGATTTTATACCAGGCACATATTCCAATTAACTAATTGTTATTCCTCTGTACTTGTGCCTTGAGATGACTAAACTTAAGAAGTAAAATTAAAATAAATAACTATATCCCACTAGAGCCCTGCCCATCTACCCAAATCAACAAGCTTTGTTCCCAGCCATGGGGGAAACAGCATTCTTTGAACTGAGTCAAAATGTTAAACTGTGAACTCCTCCTTCATTTCTGGGCTCTGCCCTGATTTAGCTGGTGTGTTTTCTCTCCTGACTCCTTCATTTACGTGAATAAATTAACTGAGTGGCAGGCAATGAGACAAGGAAAGAGAGCAGCTGAAGGCTCAGCGAGGGCCACAGTGGACCCAGGACCCAGAGGCTCTCCTGGATCTGAAGATGGAACAGGAGGGGTGCCAGGGCTGGGCAGAGAGTCAACACCCAGGGGCCTGAGAAATCAGCTGGCTAGGAAATAAGAACATCCTCTGAGTTGGGAAGATGAGAACTGAGGCTCAGTGGACAAACAGATCTTAGGAAAGCCATGGGGTGACCGAGGAGCCCCAACTGAAAAAGGGGGTGAGCTTTGTGCTAACCCCTCTTCCAGCCTGTGATGGATTCAGAGTTCAAGGACAAGGTGGGATCAACAGACAGACATGGATATATTCTGGTTTTGTTTCCAACTGTATTTGCAAAATCATGAAGTGTGGTTTTAATGCTTTGAAACAATGCTAGCCATCACGGTATGGGATTTTTCCATTTTTGACTTTTCAGCACTGCTCACACTTGGTTTAAAGAAAGACTTGGGAAGCCCCTCTAACTATGACCATGTGACCAGACTTCCTTCATTTAAAACAGGAGTGCCTGGTGTCCCGAGAGGTGACTGACAGGGCAGCGGGGCCCCTGGGCGCCCCGACGTCCTCAGGTGGGACAGCCCTGCCCCCGGCCTCCAGACGCTCCGCCTCGGGGACTGCTGACGGAGTGTGCGCGGGGCCACGTCCACAGCGCGGTAGACGGAGCCGACCGCAGGAGGCCAGCCCCCCAGCCTCCCGTCTGTGGGGACGGCCTGGGAGAGGAGGCCGCTGACAGGGTCAGGACCCCACGTCGGGCTTTCCAGGAGCTTCCTGGTTGCTCTGCCCACAGTCCTCGCGCTGCTGCGCGGGCTTCTGCGCTCCCTCTGAGGCCCTTCCTGTTCGTCCCGCTGGACCCCAGGCACAGGCTGTGCGGGTCTCGTTGCCGTTGTTTAATCGCTCAGTCGTGTCCGACTCTTTGCAACCCCGTGGACTGTAGCCCACCAGGTTCCTCTGTCCATGGGATTCTCCAGGCAAGAATACTGGAGTGGGTTGCCATGTCCTCCTCCAGGGGATCTTCCCCACCCAGGGGTCGAACCCGCGTCCCCCGCATTGGCAGGTGGGTTCTTTGCCACTAGCGCCACCAAGAAGCCTTATATAACCAGGTGGGCTTTAGTGCGGGGCGAGGCCAGGGAGGCATTTAGAAGACCTGGTTTCTCCACTGAGGCCTTGGGCAGGGGAGGGGTTCCTGCTCAGCCAAGTGATGTGTGAGTAGAGAAGCTCCTTAGAGGCACGTTTACTCCTGGCTCCACAGGTTTTCCTGGAGGGGATGGAATTTCCACTTTGTTCCTCTAGAGGTTGAAAGGTGGGAAGACTTTCTTAGCTTCTCTTCGCCCGTCTCCTCTCCCCGCAGAAGGGGGACGTTTGTGTGAATCGACTTCTTCAGGTGGAGACACGGCTGCTGCTCCTGCCCCTCCTGGGCTCCCGCCTTTGTGTCGGGTCGGTGGGGTCCTGCTCCTGTCTCTCCCTGCAGGGAGCTGGGGGGGAAGCTTAGGCATTTCCAGGGTTGTTTTCTGAAGTACTGTCGCTAAAGCTCAAGCTGCAGGTTCCAACAGAGCTGATGTATCTCACGCCCTCCGGACCCCCGCGTCCTGGGTCGTCTCTGCTTCCTCTCACGGGTGAGATCCGGGGACTGCCTCCCAGGACAGCGCGGGGGAGGCGAGAATTGAAGCTCTGTCGGTCTGGCAGGTGGGGCTTCGTGCCTGAGGTGCTCCTGACCGCAGGATCTCTGGCTGGAGGGAGCAGTGGAGGCTCCTGGGGAGCTGCTGGGGTCCTGTCCCCAGTCGGGCCCCCAGTTCCTCTCATGCATCTTCTGCTCAGATCTCGGCCTCCAGCCCGAGTGTTGAGCACGAGCCAAACAGGCTCCCTGTCTTCATTTCCCCCTTCTTTGTAGCAGGTCAATTCACAAATCAGGTTTAAGTACGTCCTTTTAAACATTTCAAATGCTACAGCATGAATGTCCTTTTGAATTTCCCCTACTCCCGCAAGCCCAAACTTCTTCCCTGAGAACCAGCCCACACCCTTCCTGGGACCAGCATTAAGGCCTCAGACACCGTGAGGACCACCCCTGCCCCCGGAACCTGCTCCCTGCCACCCTCCTCTGAGCCAGACTTGGTTTCCTGAAAGCCCAGTGAAGCTGCACCTCGGGGTTCATACGGGCTGTGTACTTAGCACAAACGAAGAGTCCAGCACCACTTTAGCAGAGAGATAACTTACCCACCTCGATGGAGTTAAGACTGAGGTTACGGGAACCTCCACAGGACAAACAACCAGTTTCTCTAACAAACCCATTTGTAGGGAAAAGAGAGGTGGGGGCGAGGATCTACAGATTAAAAGGAACACCCTGAGCAAATGCTACGTGTGAACCTTCTTTGGATCCATGATTCAAACAAACCAGTCTTGCAGTAATTAGAAAGACGTTGATGAAACAACTAGAATTGTGAGTGAGGCAGTCGTCAGACAATAAGGAACCACTGTTAACAACACTGATGGATGATCATGGATTTATAACTTTACACTCACAGATCCAGGCTTCCCTGGTGGCTCAGTGGTAAAGAATCTGCCTGCGATGCTGGAGATGCAGGTTTGATCCCTGGGTTGGGAAGGTCCCTTGGAGGAGGAAATGGCAACCCACTCCAGTATTCTTGCCTGGAGAATCCCATGGACAGAGAAGCCTGTTGGGATACAGCCCATGGGGTCGCAAAGAGTTGGACACGACTTAGTGATTAAACGACAATGCACAAGTTTATATCTTTTAGAGATATAACCTGAAACCTTTATGAATGAAGTCATTAGAGGCTTGAGATTTGCTTTAAAATAATACTGGGCCAGAGAGAGTGGGTGGGTGGGTGAACCTGAAATAAGGCTGTCCTGGCTTTGGGAATTGTTGGAGCTGGGCAATGAGTACCTAGAGGTTTCCTTTTGCACATGCTTAAAATTTTTCATAATGAAAGTTTAGAAAAGCACACAGCTCTGGCTAAGCTTCCGTGGCCCCGTCCAGAGGAAGGGATCTCTCTTTGCTCCCCTCCGGACCTCCGAGCTGGGTGCAGCTGGGAGAGCAGCTGGCGGTAGGTGTGGGCACAGATCAGGCTGAGAAGGGGCCTGCGAGTGAGGGTGGCCCCGACCCTGGTAATGAAACCTGACTCTTCTCTGCAGAAGGCCAAGTCCAGCCTGGGACTCAGATGGAAAACATGACGGCCCGCGTTGCAATGACCCCAGCTTGGAGGTGCCTGTCATTTCACTGCCGGATGAGGTTCCCACACCCTGGCTTAATTGGAAACACTCACGCGCATCTCCCCCACAGCCCATCCCGAGGACGGAGAGACGGTTTTGAGAGCCGCGGCCCACAACCCATCCCGAGGACGGAGAGACGGTTTTGAGAGCCGCGGCCCACAGCCCATCCCGAGGACGGAGAGACGGTTTTGAGAGCCCCGATGGCCGGGGCGGTTGCCACAGCAGGACACGCGAGTGCTGGATGCAGACACGGCTGAGCAGCGCCAGGACTTTGCTCAGCAGTGAGGAGGTAGCCGGGATATTTACTTTGAAGAGCAGCCTCAAACGTGGGAAATGATTAATCCACCACGAGGAATGTTCTCTTCTGCCGGGTGATGCCCTCAGGAAATGGAACCCCGGTTTGAGAAGGTCGCAGTGTGTCCCTCCAGCTCCACACTTCCCAGACCACCTGCTGTCCTGGGGCAGAGGGACAGCGTGAAACCCGGGGCTGGGATGAAGAGGAACAAAACCCCTTTCACCAGCTTTGAGAAAGCCGTAAGTTGTCAGAGGGTTCTATCCGGAAAGTGAAGACAACCTAGAGAATGGGAGAACACGTTTGGAAATGTTTATATATTTATGTATATACTAAATATATACTAAATATTGCTGCTGCCACTTCAGTCATGTCCGACTCTGTGTGACCCCAGAGACGGCAGCCCACCAGGCTCCCCGTCCCTGGGATTCTCCAGGCAAGAACACTGGAGTGGGTTGCCATTTCCTTCTCCAGTGCATGAAAGTGAAAAGTGAAAGGGAAGTCGCTCAGTCATGTCCCACTCTTAGCGACCCCATGGACTGCAGCCTACCAGGCTCCTCCATCCATGGGATTTTCCAGGCCAGAGTACTGGAGTGGGGTGCCATTGCCTTCCCCAATATAAATATATAATAATATATATGTAAGTGAAAGGGTTTCTATATATAATAAACCCTTATATATCTGATAAGGGTTTATCCATACACCTGACAAAGGTTTAATATCCGGAGTGTATAAGGAGAGTGGGTGGGATAAAGTTGAAATACGCTTGGCCATGCTTTGGTAACTGCTGAAGCTGAGTCTGTTGCTCAGCTGTATAGGTAGCATAACAACTCAACCAAAAGACAAACACTTCAACTTAAAAACGGGCAAAAGACTCGAACAGACATTTCTCCAAAGAATCTTTACAAATGGCCCGGAAGCACATGCAAAGATGCTTGACATCGCTGGGCACAAGTGTAACGCAAATCAAAACCATGGTGTGAAAGCCTTCGACACCCACTAGGACGGCTATCACAATGCTGTTTAGTAGGAAAAAAAGTATCAAGCCCGTGAAGCAACTGGAACTCTTACATTGCTGGCGGGAGTGAAAGTGAAAGTGAAGTCGCTCAGTCGTGTCCGACTCTTTGCGACCCCATGGACTGCAGCCCACCAGGCTCCTCTCTCCATGGGATTCTCCAGGCAAGAGTACTGGCGTGGGGTGCCATTTAGAAAGCTGTTATGGAAATCAGTTCGGTGTTTTCCCCACAACCATGAGCACCGTATGACTCAGCAGTTCCACCCAGAAGAACTGAAAGCAGGGACTAGGACAGACGCTTAGACACACACGTTCACCGCAGGCAGAGCCCGCACGACTGTCCCTCGGCAGGTGAAGGGTAAACAGTGTGTCCATCCACACCACGGAGCCCAAAACGGGAGGGAATTCTCACGCAGGCTGTAACACGGATGAGCCTTCAAGGCATTGTGCTCAGTGAAATCAGCCAGTCACGAAAGGACAAACACTGCGTGGTCAGTGTACCTGGAATATCTGCAACAGCCAAACGCGTGGATGCGGAAAGGTTAGAGGTTACCGAGGCTGGAGGAGCGGACTGTGAAGCAACTGCTTAGAAACTGCAGCCAGTTCCTGGTTTTAGGCACAGCTTCTGTTTGGGGCGAAGAGCAAGCTCTGGCAGCAGAGAGGTGATGTGCATACAGTGCTGCGCCTGTGATTGTTATTGTTCGGTCGCTCAGGCAGCTCCAACGCTTTGCAACCCGCGGACGGCGGCACACTAGGCTTCCCTGTCCTTCACCATCTCCAGAAGTTTGCTCAGATTCATGTCCATTAAGTCAATGACGGGCTTCCCTGGAGGCACAGACAGTGAAGGATCTGCCCGCAATGCAGATTACAAGCAGTCAGTCAGTGATGGTAACTAACCATCTCATCCCGAACATAATTAATGCTATTAAATCATACATTCGAATTCTTGAAATGACAAAAAGTTATGTTGTGTTGGCTTTACCACAGTTTTTTAAAGTTGATAATGTAATAGACCCAAAGCCACTGCACACTGTAAATGGGTGAATTGTTTGCCGTGTGAATTCTGTCTCAATGAAACCGCAAAAACTACAGGCACACCGCAGCAATATCGTGGGTTTGGTTCCAGACAACTGCAATAAAGTAAGTTACACAAACTTTTTGCTTTTGGTTCATATTAGTTATGTTTATACCACAGCTTATTGTGTCTAAACACAATGTACTTACCTTAGTTAGGAAATACTTCATCGCTAAAAAACGCTATCCACCATGTGAACCTTCAGCAAGCGGCTGTAGTCGCGTCAGTGACCGCTGATCACAGACACCATCATGGACAGAGCGACCCAGAAAGAGGCTGGAGCAGCGCAAGAGCCGCCGCCCGTACACACGCGCCGTGAGCCCGCTGCGGGGAGCACGGGGCAAAGGGCCTGCGGCGGCCACAGGCCTGCAGCTGCTAAAACACTCAGCATCTGCGAAGGCCCCAAAGCTCAGCGGAACAAAACCTGCCTGGGTATAGATCACACACATACAGACACACACACAGACACAGAGACATGCAGACACACAGACACACACACAGACACAGACACAAACACACACAGACATGCAGACACACACAGACACAGACACACACACACAGACACACACACACAGACATGCAGACACATAGACACAGACACACACAGACACACAGACACACAGACACAGACATGCAGACACACACACACAGACATGCAGACACACAGACAGACATGCAGACACACACACAGACACACACAGACACACACAGACACACAGACATACAGACACAGACATGAAGACACACACACAGACACACAGACACACAGACATGCAGACACACACACACAGACACACACAGACACAGACACACACACACAGACATGCAGACACACACACAGACACACACAGACACACACAGACACACAGACATACAGACACAGACATGCAGACACACACACACAGACATACACAGACACAGACACACACATACACAGACACACACACACAGACACAGACACACACATACACAGACACACACACACAGACATGCAGACACACACACAGACACACACAGACACACACAGACACACAGACATACAGACACAGACATGCAGACACACACACACAGACACACACACAGACATGCAGACACACAGACACACAGACACACACAGACGTGCACACACATACAAACACAGACACACACACAGAGACACACACACACACACAAACACAGATACAGACACACACAAACACAGAGACACATACACAGACACAGACACACAAACACAGACAACACAGACACAGACACACAAACACAGACACACACACACAAATACACACAGACACAGACACACAGACACATATAAACACAGACACACAGATACAAACACACGCATACACACATAAACACAGACACATATACACAGACACACAGACACAGACACACACACAGGCACACACAGATACACAGACACAGAGACACATACACACACAGACATAAAGGCACACAGAACCCCCCCAGACAGACACACACACACAAACACAGACCCACACACACACAGACACACAGATACACAGAACCCCCCCAGACAGACACACATATACAAACAGAGGCACACAGGACCCAGCCCCAGACACAAACACACACATGGACACACACACACAGACACACACACACAGACACCCCCAGACAGACACATACATGCACACATACACACACACACGCCCCTCAAAGGACTCAAAGCTCTCCAACCAGGCTGATGTCCCCCCAAGATGTGGCCGCGGCGGGGACAGCGCCCCTCGCCCAGCGCGGTGGTCTCCACCCAGGACAGCTGCCCACTGGCTGCGCGGCCTGGCCGGCCTGGCCCTCCCACTGGAGCCCGGGGGCTGTGCGCCCAGCGCCTTCCCAGCACCCAGGGCGTGAGGGGACGGGCTCGCGAGCTGCACGCGGCCTCTGTGCGGGCCAGCACAAGCTCGGCTTGCGGCCCCCTGGAGAACCGGGACACCTAGTCCTTAAACAGGACTCAGCAACGAGGGGTGGCCGACACTTCCAGGAAATGGTGGTTCTGGAGAAGGGTGAGGCCCCCTCCTCATCAGACAGCCAGGCCGAGTGGGGATGAGCCAGAAGCCCCTGGCCAGATTCCTGGGTCAGGCAGGGCCAAGCCCAGCCCTCCAGCGCAGCCTCCTGCGCGCTGGCTCTCAGGACGCCCCGGGCCGTCCTCCGGCTCCGGCTCCCGTCTGCTCTCCATTGCTGCCTCATCTCTGACCTCCAAGCCCCTGGGCAGTCAGCCTTCCCCTGCTCACACCTGTGTGAGGACCCCCTTGTCCTCGGCCTCCCTTTGAAGGGCCCACAGTGGAGGACAGGCGGTCGCTCCGCGTCCCCACGCGGGGGCCCTGGCTATGCACACAAGCTCCCCTGGGGTTGTTGAAGGAGCAAGTGAATGAATGAGAGTCAATGAGTGGCCCGGGCTCGGGCAAGCCCCCACTGGGGGGCTGAGAGGACCCCTCCTCCTCGGGTGTGTGTCGGGGGCCTGGGTCGGGGAAGGAGCCTGGGAGGGCGGTTTCAGCTTCTCTCTCCTCCTTTATCACACCAGCCTGTTCGGATCAACTCTTCTGTGATTTCAGTCAAAACCCACACAAATAAACTGCATTTTCTAATTTTCTGAATCCTACATTTTTCTGTGGAAAGCAGCATAAACTGGCATGTTCCCTGAAATATCTGGATGTCATTTCACCAGCATATGGGATGAGCATCCAGGATCCCCCAAATCAAAGGCGCGCGGCCACCGTGGGCTGCCGCGTGGGTTCCCACCGCACATTTCCATTCAAACCCACATTTCCCCACAGCTCTCAGGTGCACCCCGGCGTCGCTGGCTGATTCCAATCTGTGCCGCTTGAATGTGGAGAATATGGAGACTCCGACCCGCTGAGCATGTACTGTTCTCTCTTCTGTGAATGAGTGCGTGTTGGAGACTTTTTACTGCTCAAAAGAAACACCAACGTGAAGTGCATTTGTGCCGGGCCTCCTCAGGCACTAAGACTTCGGAGCCTCTCCAGCACCACTCTCGCTGGCGTCCTGCCTGGGCCCTAACTGGGCCGTCGGCCGGGCGGCAGCAGGCAGCCCCCGCCTCGGAGCCCTGGCCGAGCCCGAGGGCCCTGCCATCTGCCCGCTCGGGCCCCCGGTCCAGGTGAGGCTGTGACCGGCCTGCGCACCCGGGGCTTTGCGCACAGTGGGCGCTGCTTTTATAGACTCCTCTGGTTGTTCCTGGCCCTGCATTTTTATTACATTCCTTTGCAATTCTGGCAGCTGTTTTTGTCAAGAGTCTTAATAAAGTTTGAACTGCTAAACGAACTTTATGGAAATTGGTCACAGAAAACCAGAGGCCCACAGCTGCCTTTCACAGAAACAGTAGTGACCAAATAAACCCAAAAGCCAGGGTAAAGGAGGATGGTCTGCAAGCAGTTCCGGACAAGGCTTCCAGACAAGATTTCCGAGAATGCCCTCCACACGCGGCTCTCTTCTCCGGCTCCGTTTGCCACAGTTTGCTTTAACAGTCGGGCAGCCTGGCCCAGACATGAAGGTGCCTTAAGGACGCTCCCCTTTGAGGACAGTCAGCTCAAGTCTGAGTTGTTTGTCTTTTGGGGGCCTGTTTTCAGGTTCTCATTGTTATAAACCCAAGACTCAGAAGAATTGAACATACTCAGAGTTCTTTGATTTATGAAAGAAAATTGAAATATCTGAGATGCTGTGAGTTGATCTGTTTTGTTTGATTTTACTAAAATATTGTTCCATTTTTGAAAGCATTTAAGTTCAGTTGTGAACTTAAGCTGGTCTGCCTGAGCTTGGGAAGGACTCCAGGCAGGCTGCAGAACCACCCTGAGCGTAAAGGTTTACCCTCGGCTCCGCATACCAGGGTCATGGAAGAATAGCTCGCCAGCAGACCAAGACTAACCCTTCATCTGTTTGGGGTGTGACTTCATACATTTCTATGAACCAAACAGACTCCAAAAGCAATAAAACCAAATGTCTGAGGAGGCTTGGCCAGATACCTGGGCATCCACCTCCCAAGTCCCTCTGTGACCGTCTGTCACCTGTCATATCTTTGAAACTTCCTTTTGCCACCAAACTGAGAAGTTACCCATGCTACTGGGTCATGAGCCACGCTGCAGCGGGTGGAAAGAAAGCATCTGTACAGAGATGTCACTGGGACTTTAGACCAGTCACCCGAGGCTTGTAGAGTGAGGGGAGGGCCCAGACCAGGTGGTCCTGACTGGCCGCACGCCTCTGACACCGGACATCCACGGGGAGAGGAGAGACTGGCCACAGTGCCGTCGGGTGGGTGGGAGGCCTGCCGACTTCACGGGAGGGAGAAGGGGATGCTCCTACCACTCGGGGGGCTGCAGCCTCAGATCTGACCCCAAGGAGCCCGCAGCTCCCGAGCAAGCTGAGACCCGCCTGTGGCTGCAGCATCCAGCTGGGTCCAGCTCCTTTCACCCTTTGACGGCTGTGCCTGGTTTTAGTTCCTTTTGTCTGCGAGCTTCTGTTCCAGCGCAACGTAGAGGGACTCCTGAGCCCCACCTGCTCTGCCAAGGTGCCGTGCGGATACTCCCTGTGGACGATCTGGCGCTTTGCTCCTGTTCCCCATCTGGAGTCAGTGGACGCTTTTCTCGGTCATCCTCCTGGGTTTTACGTTCAGTACCCTAGCACCTCGGACTCAAACAGCAAAGGCATCCGAGCTCTGTATGGTCAGCAGAAACAAGACCTGGAGCTGACTGTGGGTCAGATCATTGGCGCCTTACGGCAAAATTCAGGCTTAAAATGGAAGAAAGTAGGGAAAACAGCTAGACCATTTAGGTATGACCTAAATAAAATTCCTTATGATTTTATACTGGAGGTGACAGATAGATTCAAGAGAGTAGATCTGGTATACAGAGTGCCTGAAGAACTATGGATGGAGGTTAGTAATATTGTCCAGGAGGTGGTGACCAAAACCATCTCAAAGGAAAAGAAATGCAAGAAGGCAAAGTGGTTTTATGAGGAGGTTTTACAAATAGCGGAGAAAAGGAGAGAAGCGAAAGGCAAAGGAGAAATGGAAAGATATACCCAACTGGATACAGAGTTTCAGAGAATAACAAGAAGTAAGGACGCCTTCTTAAAGTGAATATGCCAAGAAATAGAGGAAAACAGCAGAATAGGAAAGACTGCCCATAGCTCAAGAAAATTAGAAGTACCAAGGGAACATTTCATGCAAGGATGGGCACAATAAAGGGCAGAGACGGCAAGGACCCAACGGAAGCAGAAGAGATTAAGAAGAGGTGGCGAGCATACACAGAAGAACTGCCCCACGGGTCTGGTGAGCGGCCTCTCGCAGCTGCCCAGCCTGGGCGGCATGCACTGCCTCTGAAGGACAGCGGGGGGCGCTGTGGGACTTGATGCGCCTCCCCAGGCAGCTCAGGGCCGCCTGCCTTTTGAAGGGAAAGGGCTCTTTCCCATGGTAATGTGAACATGATGTCCAGTAATGAGGAGAGTAACTGCATCAACATCCTTTCCCCAGAAGTCGGGGATTTTCTTTCAGAGTGCGAATGCAGGGCTCTTGGTTACACGTGAGTGGATTTTAGAAAAGGGAGGAAGGTACTGAAAACAATTTTCGAGATGAGCACAGGCTGGCCAGACCTGGCAACCTGACGATTTGGACTACCGTGTATTGCGGCCTTCGTTCCGGGCCATTGTTCTGCGACGTGGAGACGACACGGCGGCAGCAGAGGAGGCGGCCGGACTCACAGCTGGCCGCACCCAGCCCCGGGCCACAGGGCGCCCTCCCCGCCCGAGAGTCCCGGGGCGCGAGCCTGGCCAGAGTGAGAGAGCCGCAGTTTCAGACCCGGGGGTGGCAGCTGAGTGCTGCTTCCCAACACTGCACGCCAGACCTCGGGAGGACCGTCCCCCCCGAAGCCTGAACCCCAGAGACCCGGTTCCGAACTTGCCTTTGTCTTTCCCACGGCAGATTTCTGCGTCTGCGTGGCAGCGCCTTCTGTGTGGCTCCTCGCTGCCAGGCCTCTGCGTGTCACAGAGACAACCAGTAAGTCAGCGTGGGAGGCGCAGGCCTGCCGCGGCGCGCCCAGGAGCCTCCGGAGCTGCAGGCAGGCGTAGCAGTAACTCAGGCCCGTTTCATAAGCCCCACGGAGGGTTACCCGATGCAACACAGCACACACGGCTAAACCTGGATTTCAGATAAACAGCTCGCGTTTCGGTGTACGTCCCATGCAACGTTGAGGGTGTACTTAAGGGTGCATGCCTGTTCAGTCGCTTCAGTCATGGCCGACTCTCTGCAGCCCTACAGACTGTAGCCCGCCAGGGTCTTCTGTTCTGGGGCTTCTCCAGGCAAGAATACTGCAGTGGGTTGCCATTCCCTTCTCCAGGGAGTTTTCCCGACCCAGGGATCTAACCTATGTTTCTTGCATTGGCAGGCAGATTCTTTACTGCTAAGCCACGTGGGAAGCCCATGATATAAAGAATCGTTTGTGGTTTATCTGAAATTCAGATTTAACTGTACTTACTGTGATTCTGTTTGCTAAACCCAACACCCCTTCTCCCTAGACACAGGGGTACCTACCCTGAGAAAGAGAGGGCTGCGCTATCTCTATCAAATTTGAGACCTTAAATCCCATTTGTCTACGTTGCAAGAAAGTATGAGAAGCCTGCGGATTTACAAACATTGACAGACTTGTCAGCTCCTCAGCTTCTGGAGAAGACAGAAGGTGGGTTTTCCTTCCTCTCCCGACTTCTTCTCCTGCCAGGAGCCAGATGGAGATATTAATAACTCAGGTAATTCAAAGCTCTGTTTAAGGAAAGCTCAGCTTAAGGAGTAATGTTTTGTGAAGCCAGGCTGACAGCTGACCACAGAATTTAGCTCAGGACGCACAGAAGGAGCCTCTTCTGCCGAAGCCAGGTGTACACCTGGGGTCCTCACGGCCGGCCGCCCGGTGAGTCCCCTGACTGCGCACCTGTTACTCGGTAACTCTGCTCCCTAGCCCTGGTCATCTGAGCGGAAACCCAGCTCTAGCTGCTTCCTGGTTTTTCCCAGGATCAAAGCTGAGCAGGTGATGCGGGACACTCGGAAAATAGGGGTCCCCGCCCTGGAAAGGGACAGAGCCCGCTGGCACGGTGGCCACAGGGGCGAGGCCTGGAGACGCTCCACCAGGCTTCCGACATCGCGGAGCAGACGACCCCTGAGAGGCTCCGCAGTCCCGAGCTGCCAGAGCCGCCCTGGCGCAGAAGCTAAATCTGGCGCAGCTTCACCCAGGGAGCCACGAGAAGCTCCTGCAGCCACGGCAGTTAGCAGTCAGGGGGGCGTGAACCGTGGAGACCAGAGCCACCTTGTCACGATGACCGCCGAGTCCCCTGAAGTACCACCCGTCTGGTGCTGCGCTTAGCTGCTTAGTCGTGTCCGACTCTTTGCGACCCCGTGGACTGTAGCCCACAAGGCTCCTCTGTCCACGGGACTCTCCAGACAGGAGGGCTGGGGTCATCTCGACCCAGGGGTGGAACCTGTGTCTCTTGCGTCTCCTGCACTGATGAGCGGAGTTTTTAACCAGTAGCGTCCCCTGGGAGGTCATCACCCGTCTAGTCACTGTTAATTAAGCCAAAGTAACCTCACTGGAGCTCCCTGCAGTAGGAGGTGCCACCACGACTGGTCTTGGCCGGGTCTCCCAGGGCGGCAGCAGGGGACCCTTTAGAAGCTTCTAGGCCTGGACTCTGTTCCTCAAGAGAGGCTGGTCCTCAGAAGAGGGGACTGAAGGGAACATGTGGGACTCTGGGACACGGTCGAAAAATGAGAGCGTTGGTTCTGCCTAGAGCTGCGCCTTCCTTGCGACGCCCCTCAGTCCCCGCCCAGAGAAGGGCACGTCGACTCTCTCAGGCGGACGCTCTGACGCCGTGTCCACCTGTCTGGTGGGCCCTGGGCCCAGCCTCACGCTCAGTCTGAAGAGGGGCCCCTTCTTCAGCGTGGGCTTCACGGGGGCCTGAGAACCAGGGTGTTGCTTTCCCAAGGAATGCAACAGGCCGTGCACTGTGGCAACTCTTCTTCCCAGGATAATCTGTCAAAACACGGCCTAAGTCCGGATAACAGTGATCCCAGATTTTCAAAGTAGGACATGAAATTATATCTCAGTGACTTCCTCGACCCAAAAGAAGAATGCATAGCTGGCCTCCCTCAGTTTATCTTTGGGTTAATCATGGTGGAGGGTGTGTTTCAAATACCACACAGAATAAGGCCCTTTTCAACCTTTTCCTCACCATGTTAGACGGTTCTTGAGCCACAGTATTTGTTTAAGGCATCAACTCCATGACCTTCCTCTCTGTATTTATTATGCTTTGGGTGAAATAATACCATAGCAGTTTCTACTTTTTAAATTCCATGCTACTAAAAGATACACACTGAATCGGTCACTATTTTATCAATCCATCTATGACTTTGAAATCATAAATGGATTCGCTTTCAAATCTTCCTTTCTGAGAAAAATAGGATAAACTCTTTCATTTATCTTGGAAAGTGCTGGCTTCTTTGTTCTAAGTACACAGCTCATATTTGTGTTTCCTTTTTAGTAGAAATTTTTGTTTTCCTTTTGCCTCACCTCGACCATCCTCTCTGGAAAACAGAACTGCTTTTGGACAAATGCTGACACCACGGATGAAAGGGAGGCCTGTGACTCTCGACATGAAAGGGAAGATTTTCCTTAGCTCTTAGCAGTTAACGGCAGCAACACAACCATCTGTATAATAACTTCATTTTTAGCCCATCATAAGTTGTAGGTCTAGTATTGTCTGCGACAAGTGGGGTGAGATTTGCCATTCTTTCTTTTTGCAAAAGATGGCTTTATTCTTTTTCATGAAGGAAAACTTGACTTTGCTGTAGTTCAGTCGCTAAGCGGTGTCCAGCTCTCTGCAACCCAATGAACTACAGCACACCAAGCTTCCCTGTCCTTCGCTGTCTCCAGGAGTTTGCTCAAACTCATGTCCATGGAGTCAGTGAATCTTTACCAGCACCAGGGTCTTTTCCAGTGAGTCAGCTCTTCTCATCAGGCGGCCGAAGAATTGGATTTGCTTTCAAATCTTCCTTTTTCAGAAAAACAAGATAAACTCTTTCATTTGGCTTGGAAAGTGCTGGTTTCCCGAACAGGTTCCTACACTTCCCTGAACAGTAGCTTCACCCTTGAACTTCTTTTTTCAATTTCAGCATCAGTCCTTCCAATGAATATTCAGGACTGATTTCCTTTAGGATTGACTGGTTTGATCTCCTTGCAGTCCAAGGGACTCTCAAGAGTCTTCTCTAGCACCACAATTCAAAAGCATCAATTCTTTGGTGCTCAGCATTCTTTATACATCCCATAGCTTTGATTATATGGACCTTTGTCGGCAAAGTGATAGCTCTGCTTTTTAACATGCTGTCTAGGTTTGTCATAGCTTTCCTTCCAAGGAGCAAGTATCTTTTAATTTCACCATCTGCAATGATTTTGGAGCCGAAGAACATAAAATCTCTCACTGTTTCCACTTTGCCCCCATCTGTTTGTAGCTGATATACCAATGTGAATGACTGGCTCATATTCCCCCACAAGATGAAGGTGTTCACGTATTATAAACCATTAGCAACACTGGAGCTAGTCTAGTTTAATTATAATTAAAAATAGTTCTATTTTGCCCGTTAAGACTGACCAACAATTATCACACCTGATACATCTATTTCCACCCTATGCAGCCTGGAGGACCCTTTATGACTGAATGGAGTCCTAGGTCTTGAAACTATGATTAGTGCCACAAATAGAAGCGTCATGAAAATGGGACCTCTGAGAACAGTGTTTCTGCTGCCTGACTGGGCAAGGCTGCCGGACAAGCTCTATCTTATGAGGTGAAGACGCAAAGGAGGAAACCACTGGAACTTAGTCGTCCCTCTGAGGAGACTGCAAATATTAGCAGTGCTTAAAAGAATAAGTGATTCTACGTCTTCCAAAATGCCCAGGGTGTCTCAAGGAAGACAGTGTGCGCTCTTCATGGAAGAGAGGCCTCGGGTCGCCGGCCGATGGTGAGGAGCCCCACTGTGCTGCCGACGTCCTCTTGGGCAGGCGAGCAGAAAGCAAACCAACAACCTGATTTCGGTAATCCACAAGTGTGTGAACACATCTGCCTGGAAACCAATTTGCCAACGTCTAAATTATGACGCTGAAGTGCTCGTGAAGGCGGTGGAGAGACGTGTCCTGCGGTGGGTGGCTTCTGCTCTGAATCTGGCCATCCCACCTGTGTCAGCGTAAACTCTGGTTCCCCGAGAGGGAGGCAGGCTCTCAGGGCTTCACCCCCAACCCCCGCCAGGCGCCCCCTGCTTTCAGAGGGAGCCCCCCGCCCCCTGCCCCGCACAGCGGCTTCAGCCTCGCACGTCGTTCGTTTCTGAAACTCCGGCAACGCTGAAAGAGGCTCCCGCTCCACCAGGGGCAACATTTTTCTTCAGGGAAATTGTCAACACAGGCGAAACAGCTGCGCGCAAATGAAGAGGAATTAGCTATCAAGCCGTCTTCCTGTAGTTCAGGATGATGTTCATGGACGTAAACATGTTCCAGAGTAATAAAAAGTAGCGTTTCCCGAGTGAGATCCAGGGCCGCTGCCGATAGCCTACCTGTGACGGATGGTCCATCTGAGGCCCGCAGGGGAAGCCACATCATCTCTGACTGCCTGGCTCCTTCCACTCTCACTAACGAGGGCTTCAGGCTCTAACAATTAAACGGTGGGAGGAAGGTCAACACAGATGGAGATCTGAGGACAAAGCATCTGGCCACCAGAAAGTGGACTGCTGCCCAACGTCCTCACAGAGGCTCGCCTCGCCGAGTTTGTGAGACAGTCTCCATCTTCCCTGTGATTTAAGAGCTGCAAAGCATATGGATATTGCGAGAGACAATTTTGAGGGTGTAATTATTAAGTCTGGGGAAAGAGCAGTGGAAGAAAATGAGTATGGCCTTTCCAAAACTGTGACTGGTAAGTCCAGATTCCAAACTTGGCTGCTGTCTGTGAAGAAACAGTGGCAAGCGCTTGCTTTGCGCCAAGAGATGAGTGACAGAGGAGGATGTAGAAAGAAGACAAGAGGAAAGTTAAAGGCCTGGGGCTGGAGGGGATGTAAGGGTTTCAAGTGGCTGCAGAGCCGGAGAGAGACGAGCACAGTGATGGAGTAAGAGAGTCACGGGGGCAAGCTGTTTGTTTGGGTTATGCTTACGCTCAGTTCCTCAGTCGTGTCCGACTCTGCGACGCCATGGACCTTAGCCCGCCAGGCTCCTCTGTCCATGGGATTTTCTGATAAGAATACTGGAGTGGGTTGCTGCTTCCTTCTCCAGGGGACCTTCCCAACCCAGGGGTGGAACCCATGTCTCCCGCCTGTCCTGCACTGCAGGAGGATTCTATCCACTGAGCCACAGAGCAAGCCTGGTTGTCTGGGTCAGCATTTCCCAGAGTGTACCTATTCCCTAGACCACGAGCTAGCTCTGTTGAGAAACACACATTTGGCTACCACTTGGAGTTTCGCAGTGTTGGTCTCGGCATTAAATCCTCTAACAAGTCCTACCGTGCGGGCCATTTTACTGCACATCGAAACAGAACGTTCAGAGTAGACGGCTATGTTGTGACCTGGCCGTTTATTTTTCAGGAATTTGCAAACAGGTTTTTAGAAAGGGTCATTGTTTTGAGGAATAAACTATATGCACATGATTAAACACATTATCGTAGAAACACTTATATCATCTTAATAAGCCCATCCACTGAGGTTTTCTTATTACATTTTCCAGTTCTTCCTTTTCATTTGTTTGAAGAGTTTTCTCAACTGTTTTGTGGAACATTTTATTAATAGTTTCTTCCAATATCTTTCTCATATAATTCCAACATCTGTGTCACCTTACTGGTGTCTGTTGACTGCCTTTTGCCGTGCCAGTTGAGACTTTTCTAATTCTTTCTCTACCAGGTAATTTCGGGTCACATCCTGGATGCTTTGGCTGCTCTGTAATGAGGCTGTGGGCGAGCGGCATAGGAAGCATTGGTGCTTGTGTTGCAGTAGACGATCGGCCCAAGGAGGTCCAGGCTGCGAGCTCCCACCACCGTCTCTGTGGTTTTGGGTCGGCTCACTTTCAGAGTCTTTGCTGCGGGGTTTGGATCTGCCCCTCACCCTTGCTGCCCAGTGGCCGGGCTGGGACCTGCGTGGTCGCTGTGTTAACTCAGTCCTTTGGTTCTTTATGTGCAGCCTGGCACGCGATTCTCCCACGTGCAGCTCGGGGCGAGCCCAGGGTTTCGTCGACGCCACCAGGTTGCTCCCCACACTGCTCTCTTCTCTTGTGCATTTGTGAGCGCTTCCCCGTGTCCTGGGCGCCCCTTTCGTCCTCCCAGAAACCCGGGGCTCCAGTCGCTCCCATTTCCAGACTCCTCTCCAGCCCACTCCCTTGCCTCTGGATTTTCCCAGGCGTGTCAGGCCCTTTCTTACAGTGACCACGGCCCGGAACTGCCGCCTCCCTTGACGTGGATGCTGGAAACGCATTTCCTTCAGGCTCAGGCCAGATTCTCTGCGACCTCACGCCTTTCACACATGCCTGGTCTCCGGGCTCTGCTACCCAACGGACCTTGGTGCTTCTCACCGAAACGCAGGCTGCAGAACCATTAATGCTGCGCCTGACCTTGTCAGCTCTGCATCCTGATTCTTGCCTATTGAAGTAATTTGGAATTCTGATACTATCATCTGCCTGTGATTTTTTTAGTTATCCATCCTACCCGTATACAGAGAGAACGCAAGGAAGTTTTGTTGTGTTCTGAGGACCCTGGCAAAGCAGAAAGGCTTTCAGAGGTCCAATTCCAGCTCTCTCTCCTGATTCCAGATGGTAATGCCCTCACCCAGACTTCCCATTAGCTTTTTTCTGAGCATATCTAAACCTCCATTGTGGACAATTTGAATTCATCCCTTTGGAGACTGCCCAGTGTCAGACAGGGGCTATATGGCAACACCTATTCCAAGTCTGCTACGGGTTTAAGTAGGTGCCTTAGATGAATGCCCGATGGTGGCTGAGCACTTGCCCACCGGCTCTGGAGGGGTCTGGGTTTGAGGACAGTGGTGGGCAGACCTCCCCTCACGTCTAGGCAAGAGGGTTGAGTCGGAACTGAGAGGAAGGAAGAGAAGAGCAGCAATGGGAAGAGACACGGTGGAGGGAGGCAGAGAGAAGGGGAGGACACAGAGCTGGACCCGAATGGGGGGAAGCCCCGCGTCCAAGTTCAGCCTGGGCTCCTGAGGGTGGGGACCCACTCTCTCCGACAGAATTAAAGTAATACTCGCTCAGACACAGCGAGTGAGAAACACTGTCTTATCAAGCTGGGATATCTTCAGGAAGACCTCCAAAAATCTCATTGTTAGAGCCGGTCAGCTGGGCAAAGTGGCACCCTTTCCAGAGCAAACATTCAGGGACTCCAGGAGGGAACCCAGAGTCCAGTGAAAGAGAAAAGTGAAGACTAGAGAGAACTGAGGAAAATGTTTCTGTGGAAAATTTCAGACCATCCTAAAGAGAATAACGTCACAGGCTCTGAGTGCCCCACGTGCAGCTTCAAAGATGCTCAGCTCACAGGCAGCTGGTCGACCTCCACCCTCACCCACCCCCCTCCACCGCTCAGCCCCCTGCCCTGCTTGGAAGCAAATCCCAGGCTCCAGAGCATTACCTTCCTGATCCTTGGATATGTAGGGGGAAGGCACTTAAACTGAGATGAATTCTTCGCAGAGGAGGTGCCTGTAAACTCCAAGAGAAAGAGAAACTTGAACAAATACAGAAATACAGCCAGCCAGGGAAGATCTGCCGGACGGAGAAGGGGGAGCAGGAATTCATTCCCAGGAATTACTCTCAGATATTGACGACGTTTATTCTTTAGATAAGATGTAATATTCCATCACCGATCCTTTCTTCCCCCTTATCAACCACAGCAGAAATCAGACAATTAAGAAACAAGACTGACATCAGGAGTGAGTCTATCCAGCCCTGTACAGTGAAACAGGGAAGAAACGTATTCGGGCTGCATTGGTCCGTGGTGACAACACTTTTTAAAATATATGGGCCATGACCATACTTTTAAAGTTTATATTTATTTTGCTTCGTTCCATGAGATGTAAACTGGAATATTCAGTTGTAAAATAGCATTTTATTGCTTCTGGGTAATTCCCCAAGAGAGGAAAATAAAGTTTATTTCCCCCCCAAAAAAGTGATAAATGTTTAATGAAACAGCTAGCCCTTTCCCCTTAAAGGTTAGGCATGACTTTTTAGAATATTTTTATAAGCGTCTGATTTTTTTCCACCTGAATTTGGCTGATGCATCAGAATCCAGGTGTGAGTGTGGAAAAGGGGGGAGAAACACCCAAGGCTCTAAAATCAGGATTTATTCTTCAGTGCACAGAGTCATCCAGAAAAGTGAGGGTTCTGTCCTCAGGAAGGGACAAGAATTGCCGGGGAAAGCACCCGCTCGGAAACCATGGGAAAAGGTTCAGGCATCAGCTTTCGCTCAGCTGCTAGCTGCTGGAAAGACGAAGTATGAGTGTCTTGTGTTTCACGCTCAGAGACACCTTTACCCACACCCTCCATAAGGGGCTTTTCAGGCATCAAGTCGTTTTTACCCCAACAAGTTTCGGGAAAGTATAAAGCGAGCCAGAAATAAGCGTGTGAAATGTTTCTTAGAATAAGGAAAGGTTTCCAAGCGAAGGAGGAAAAGTCTTGACAAGGCTTGTCTGGGATTTCCCCTCCAGTGACCCCGGGGCACACTCTGCACCCCGTCAGGGCACCCGCGGCCGCTTCTCCTGCCCCTTCTCTCCCTGCGCCCTTGACCTCCTGCCACGCAGTCACTTGCTGCCTCGGTCCCATTAAACAAAAGTCAGGAGCAGAAGGCTGCAGATTGCTCACGGCTGGCGTGCTGCAGGGCACCAGGCCTCATCCCCTACCTGAGGACCTGCCCCGCCAAAGCCTGCACCCCCTCCCGCCTGGGCCCTGCCCGAACCGAGGCCACTTTCTCCTTCCCGGGTTTGTTTGCTCAGCTGGTGGCCTGGTGGAAGGCGGCTTCTCTAGAACCTAAGGGGCCGTCTTGAAGCGGTGCTTTGGAGCTGAAAGGAGGGAGCCCCGTGGAGCCCCGGCCCACCGCGTGTGGCAGTAGCTGTGTGGACAGTCGGTGTTGCATACTCCACCTGCGGCGTGGCCCGAGCCAGGCTCCTCAGGCCTTCCCTCCCCAGCCGTCCATCTTCCTACCCCCCGACTGCACACATGGCCACAGTGGCCCGCGGCCCTGGGGAAGCCTGTTTCGTAGAGTTCAGCAGAGCCGCGGGGAGGGGGCCAGTTAGAACGCTGTAACTACCCAGAATATTTAAAACTCAAACTCTTTACACGGCCAAGTTGATATGAAAACATTCCTCTACGGTGAATACGAAAATAAACACAATATTCTGGAAGGGGTATAATCCTCTTTACCCAATGGCGTAATAATCGGGTAAAGAATGTGTTTGAAGTCAGGAACAGGTAGATTTTTTTTTAGTACCTACAAGCTCGTGCATAGAGCCATCAGCACTGATGCCCGTCTTTTTCTGTTTCGTCGTGTAGCGCATGGAAAGCTCACAATACCTCCTCCATCAGCACGCCTGTCCTCCCAGCCGACACCGACTCAGGACCGCCCACCCCCCGGCGCTCAGAGCCCCTTCTCCCCTCTGACCGCGCCCTGGTGACGCCAGCCTTCCCCAGCCTCATGGCAGCTCCCGGGGCAGCAGAGCGGTCACAGCTCTCAGGGGCAATCAGTTCTCCCCTGGCTGCCCAGGCTGGGCCCCGTTCCTCCTCCGTCTGGAGCTGGTCCCTGGGCCTGGTCCCCAGACCCCTGCCCATCACACCGGGCATGGCTAGCAGATGTCCAGGGGCGACGTGCGCAGCGCTCACTGCGGCCAGAACCCGCCGGTCCTCTGCTGTCGCGGCCCCAACCACCCCCGCTCAGAGGGGTGAGTGCGGCGGCCAGGAGGGGAGTCCAGGCCGAGGCCAGGCCCGCCCACTAACCTGCACCCCGTGCCTGAGGCCATGCTCTGGGGAGGGCAGAGGGCGCCAGCCCCCACGGGCAGAGGGCATCAGCCGCCACAGCCCTCCGGGCGCCCTGACCCAGCCCCAGAGTCGGGGGGCGGGGGGAGGACCGTGCCTCTGGGCCTCGTGTTCTCGGGGGTCAGGGAAACACCGCAGAGAAGACGGGAGAAGGAGACCACCGAGGGGGCAGGGACGGGCTGGCCCCCCGGGGCCTTTAAACTGGCCTCCCGTGGGGCCTGCACACCAGTCCTTCCAATTTCCCGTCGTCAAGCTTCGTCTCCCAGAAAGTCAGAGCTGAGGAGAGCTCGTCACCTTCCTGAAAGGGACCCCACGGCTTCTGCAGGTGGTTCAATTTAACCTGAGGGGAGGGGACAGGCCTGGGTCGGGAGAAGCGGACCCTGTCCATTCCCTGGGAGGAGGAAGGTCAGCGAGTGGGAACAGTTTATTCGCCTCTGGAAGGATCGTGTTTCAGAGGAGGGAGCCAGGAACAAGACAGTGTTTGTTAGCTCTGCTAATCCAGTAAGTGTACGTTGGACGGCGGAGCTGTTATTCCGGACTCTGCTACGTGCCCTGTGACGAGGAAGCGGTGGCCCGCTGAGCTCAGGCGCGGGCTGTGCTAAGCCCACGAGGAGCTCTCAGCAGCTTCGGGCCGCGCTGGCCCTCATTCCGGGAGCAGCACACGGTGGCCCTGCCCCGGGGCTGCGGGGCTAGTCAGTTTCTGGAAGCGCCCGTGGTTTATAGCGATTTTCATCAAACCGACTCCAGAATAGAGGATTTGTGTTGCTGCGTGGGGTGGCTTTTTTCCCCAAGTGAAATATCCCAGTGTCAGAGAAACGTGCTGAGATCAATTAACAGAAGTGTTTGTGTTCCTCTCCTCAGGCCCAGGGTGGGGTCAGGGCCAGCGTGAGCACCAGGGGACCCTGGGGATGGAGCTGCGGGGACAGGACCCTGGGCGATGCCCCACCAGACCCGGAGCCCTCAGAGGAACTGGGGCAGGATGGTTGCCCCCCAACCCTGGCCCTTGGGGGCTACACCCCGTCGGCCTCCTTGTGGCCGGGCTGTGGGCCCGCAGCTCTGTCTTTTCTCCAAACGCCGGGTCCGTTCCTCGTCTGGGGGGCAGGGGGTGGAGTCAGGGCCCAGGTGGGCATGAGGAGAGGCCAGGGGTGAGGCCCTGGGCCTGGCCCTCAGGAGCATCGTTCTGGGAACTGACCCACGGTGCCGGCTGGCCGGCCTGGACCAGTGAGTGCAGGTTCCTTCCTTGTCCTCACCGCAAGGGACCCGGCAGGGCAGGTGAGGACAGGCTGAAAGGGATCCTTTCTTTGACTGCCGTTCCCCTGACAATGACCCGTCCTAGGAAGTGCGTGGCCGGCAGCAGAGACAGTGACGGGCGGGGTGACTCAGAGGCTGAACCGCAGCCTAGAGGGAAGGCTGCCCGGGGCTTGGCTCTGGGTGCTGCTGCCAACTTAGGGCGTCGCCAGCGCCTCCCTTGGGGGCTCAGCGGGGTGGCAGTGACGCAGCCTGGGCTTAGCGCCAGCTCCCGAGGCGGGGTTGGGGGCAGGCCAGCACCCCAGAGCCTCCACCCCCTGGTCACTGGTCAGTCCAGGGGGAGCCTGTGGGTCCAGTCAGGACAGAGACTCTCTGGGGAGGTTTGGTGGAGAGACACAGAGAAACCTGCCAACCACATGGTCATGGGGCGTTGGCAGCTTCCGGGATCCACCTGAGAGCAAGGCCCGCAGGTGGAAGGGCAGAGCCAGGACTCAGCTGCACCCAAGGTCAAGGCTAGCTCTTTTGTGTTGCCTCCTTTTGCTCAAGTCAGTGATTGCTGTTCTGAAACCAGGGCGAGAGAGAGAGACGGACAGATCCATCAGGGCCAGGCCCGGGCACAGAACCGGAGACCAGGGCAGGAGAGAGGCGGACAGACCGGTCAGGGCCAGGCCCGTGGAGGAAACTGGAAAGAGACAGACCCAGATGGGCCAAGGGGAGGAGGGGATCCACCGCGAGCCACGAGGCCACGTGAGCAGAGAGCGCTTCTGACCATGAAGCGGCTGGCAAAGCCAAAGGCCGCAGGGAGGTCAGAAGCAGAGCCGGGACGCGTCCTCTGGACTCGGGAGCTGGAGAGCAGGGTCGTGGATCCCACGGCTCCTCCCGCAAACCGCTCTTCTGGGGCAGCTCCAGGCCCCAGGCAGGGACACGGTCCCTTCCATGTGTCTCTCTTGCTCCCGGAGGTCAGGAGCTCCATATTGTTTATCTTTTCTTTTTAAGCTATTTCATCGCGGTATAACATACCTGTAGAAAATGCACCCATCTCACCGCACGGCTCAGCGGTGATCCACGTGCCCCCACAGCGTGGCTCCGGCCAGATCCGGCCAGATCAGGATGGACACATTTCTAGGGCCCCAGACACCCACCCCTGCCTTCCCAGTCAACACCCCAGCAGTCAGCTGGCTTCTGACCTTGTCACCGTCGATGAGTCGTGCCTGCTCTGACCTTAATATAAGTGGAACCATGGAGGGTGTGGTCTCGTGTGCCCACTTTTGCTTCCTCATGGGTCACTAGTTGGGGACGTCCAGTGTGACCTGTCCGTCCACATTGCCGCAGGTTGCGTGGGTCCCCCAGGGCTGCACCCACCCTCCTGCCACCAGATGTTTGACAGCTGGAGCCCGGGCCGCAGCTGAAGAGTGATGCTGCCGTGGACACTCCCGCACACGCCTTCGGGGGGCACAGCACTCATTTGGGGGTGACAGGTCCAGGAGCGGAGGCCCTGGCCTGGCATTCGACCTTCCATTCTCAGCAATCCCTCCTGTGTATAAGGGCAACAGGGTAGGTATCTAATAACTAAAAATTGCCCCTGAAATCATAAATAAATTTTCAACAAATCCCTTGAAAGAAGTTAAATTGAATGCCATTTACTAGGGTCTTTATGGCCTTATCAATAAATTTTCCAGATCGACTTCCAAGTAAGTGAATCAAAATTGGAAGAACAGGCCAAAATCTCAATTAGCAGAAGACATAAGCACCTTTCCTTAAAGAATTCATATGGAAGCTCAAATTGATGTTGTTGTTGTTTTAACTATGTTATTTCAGGAAAATAAGCTAAACAGCCTTAGAAATGAGTGAGACGAAGACGGAGAACTGCTCACAGGGGGGCTCAGGGAGAAGACTGGGCTCTCGCTGAGAGGAGCCATGAGGCAGTTCTGGAAGGTGGTCTCAGTCAGGGCAAGAACCACATTTCAGCAGGAATAGGGAGGCAGCAGGCACGTCAACAAGCGCCCCGGGAATTTCACGAAAGAACCTCACTGCTCAAGGTACCAAATCTATGCTTTTCTTTTGAATACCTGCTTCAGATTCCGCCGGTTAGAAGAAGCAGCCACTGGGGCCACACCAAGGGGAAGTGAGAAGCAGGCTCTCCTGGTGGAGCTGGCCCTGCCTGGCACCCCTTCCTCATCCTAGCTCTCTTGATGGGCAGAGTCTGACCACAGATTTGGCCTGAGTTTGCATGAAAGAAAGTGCAGTCTTGCCTCAAAGAAAAGATGAAAGGAACTGCCAGATACGTGCGTTTGGGTTTGGACCCAAGCCCTGGTCTTTGTTCCGTCTCCTCGCTTCCCTGGGCCCTCTCCCCAAACCACCACCCTGAGGCAGGACTCAAGTCCAAGCCTGAAGTCAAAGAATTTGGGGTGTTTTTCTAGGCCTCCTCCCATCCCCTTGGAAATCCTTACAAGAGGAAGGGAATAGCCCCTTGCCTGCCCAGCGTAAACCTTCAACACAAGAGGGTTAAATAAATAGTTGAGGCAGAGGGGAAGATGAGGGTGAACTCCGGGCCACTGCACATTGTGGCTGGCAGACACGGACACGAAACAGGGGCAAGCTGAAAAAGCAGTGAACACACAGACAGCGGGGGCGCCTCCGGCGAGCGGGCCCAGAGAACTCACGGACGTGTCTCCCCCGCGGGCCGCCTCTCCCGTCGGTCAAACGCAAGGGCGAGGTCCCGCGCGCTGTGGTCCCACACGGTAACAACAAGCAGGAGCTGAGAGAAGACAGCCTGGAAAAGCACAATGTGGGGAGACAGAGCCTGTGCCCTCACCCGGGGCGCAGGGGTCGAGGAGCCGGGAGCGGGGGTCTGCTCACCCGCTGGGGGCCGCGCGCTTCCTGTAACGCCCGCCGGCCGTTCAGAAGTGCTGACCAGGGTGTCCCGGGAGGCACAGGGCCACTGCGGCGACAACTCCAAGACACCGTTTACCGGGTGTCCCTGGGGGAACAGAACTGGAATAAATGCTGTCATGGATTGAAGTCCCATGTTGAGTGTTGGTCACACGCCCTGAAATACCCAGAATAACCCTTGAAACCCTTGATTCAAATACCCACTTGAATCTTAAAGGAGACACCTTGTTGTCTCGGTAAACTTAGCCAAAATGTCGGGGTCACAAGTCCTGTGTTTTGGGGGAGATGAAAACACAAAAAGACATGTACACAGTTACAAAAGGCGAGCTTCGTGGATGGAGCGGGGAGGAGGCTGAAGAAGCTGTGGGAGACGGTCCACAGAAGCATCACTGCTCATTCCATGAGCCAACGTTGTCTAAGGGATCAATAAGAGACATTGCAAAATCACAGCAGGGTAACATAAAGACAGACTCACTGACCAATGGAATACAGCAGAGCCCAGAAATAAGCCCGCACACACACACGGCCAACTGACCTTCTGCAAGGCACCATGGCCATTCAGCTGGGGAGGGCACAGAGTTCCCAACAAATGGTGCTCGGAAAACTGGGCATCCACGTGCAAAACTTGGGCCTTCACACTATGTGTGTGTATATATATATATATATGTACACACAAAAATTAAGTCAAAATCCATCAAAAACCTAAATGTAGGACCTAAAACTATAAAAGCCTTAGAAGAAACCATAGGGGGAAAGTTTCATGACATTGGTTTGGCAGGAACCTCGTGAACACAATACCCAAACCACAGGCAACAAAAGTAAAAATAGACAAATTGGACATATCAAAATTAAAAACTTCTGTGCATCGAAAGGCACCATCAACAGAGTGAAAAGGAGAGCAATGAAATGAAAGAAAATACTTGCAAACATATAAATGAGAAGAGGTTAACAAGAAGATAAAAACTCCTGCAACTCGACAACAAAAATCAAACAACTCGATTGAAAAAACGGGCCAAGAGGAAGATACAGAAATAGTTAAAAGCACATGAAAAAGGTTCAACATTATTAATCATTACAGCAACAAAAATTAAAACCACAGTGAGGTATTACCTCACACACGTTAAGATGGTTACTATTTATAAGAGAAATAAAAGGGGGGAGGGGAAGAGTTGGCAAGGATGTAGAGACATTGGAGCCCTTGTGTTCTGTTGGTGGTGGGACTGTAAAATGGTGCAGCCGCTGTGGGAAATAGTAAGGCATTAAATGAGAAACAGAATTAGCATATGTTCCAATAATTCCACTTCTGGGTATCTCTCCAAAAGAACTGAGGCAGAGTCTCCAACAGATACTTGCACACCTACATGCACTGGGCCAATGTTCTCAATCGCCAAGGGACAGAAGGACCAAAGCGTCCACTGATGGATGAACACAGTGGGGTCCATCCACACAAGGCAAATGGCCAGCCTCAAGAAGGGAGGGAGGCGTGAGCACATCTACCTGATAAGAGGTTGGTCTCCAGAACACACAAAACTCCCACAACTCAACAACAAGCGACAGATGACCTGAGTTTAAAATGAGGAAAGGCTTTGAATAGACCTTTCTTCAAAGAAGGTAAACAGCGGGCCGATAAGCACATGCGAAGACGGCCCGCTGGTCCTGCGGGAGCTATCGCCTCATACCGGCTGGGTGGCTGCTGTGATGGGTAGCCTCAAGTGTCAGCTTGAGGGGCCCAGACGTTTGGTCAAACACTGTTCTGTGTGTGTCTGTGAGCGTGTTTCTGGGTGAGATGAACATCTGAATAGGAGACTGAGTCTAAAGGGTTGTGTTCTCTGATGTGAGTGAGCCTCATCCGACGAGCTGATGGCCCAGCTAGACCAGAACAGTGAGCGAGAGCGACCCCGCCTGCCTGACGGCCTCCCCCTGAGAGACAGTCTCTTCCTGGCCTCTCACTCAGACCTGAGCCTCGGCCTTTTCTGGTCTGGCTCCTGCTAGCCTTGGGTGACTGTTCAGTCACTCAGTCATGTCTGACTCTTTGCGACCCCATGGATTCCCCTCTGTCCATGGGATTCTCCAGGCAAGAATACTGGAGTGAGTTGTCATTTCCTCCTCCAGGGGATCCTCCCAACCCACAGATCAAACCCTGGACTCATGCGTGGCAGGCAGATTCTTTGCCAGCTGAGCCACTACGGAAGCCTGATAGCCTTAGGACTGGGGCTCAACCACCTGTTCCCCTGGGTTTCAGTTTTGGTGATGGAAGATCTGGACATTTGGTAAGACTGCCAATTCTAAGGCCAATTCCTTAGAATAAACAGACATAAGCAAGTATAAACATAAACAGAGATTAACATTATGTGTGTGCGCACAGACACATCCTACCGGTTCTCCGTCTCGGGAGAATGGAGACCCCGGACTAATAAGCTTTCAAAATCAAAAGCTAACAAGCATTGGTAAGATGCAGAGAAATTGGAACCCTTGTACATGCTTGGTAAGAATGTAAGATGATACGATTACTCCGGAAGACAGTTCCTCAAAAAATTAAAAATAGAATCACCACACAATCCAGCAATTTCGCTTTTGATTATATAACCAAAAGAATTGAAATAAGGGTCTCAAAAAGATATTGGTCTACTCATGTTCATAGTAGCGTTATTCACAATAACCAAAAAGTGCAAGCAACCCAAGTTCATCGCAAGAGGACAGATAAGCAAAATGCGGTCAGTTCATTCAGTGGACTATTATTCAGTCATGAAAAGGAAGGTGATGCGGACACCCGCTACTATGACATGGGCGGTCCTGGAGGACATGATGCTCAGTGAACCGAGCCGGTCACAGAAGGACACACGCAGCTTGGCTTCACTTACAGAAGGCGCCTGACGCAATCAAATGGGTGCAAACGGAAAGCAGAGTCGTGACTGTCCTCGGCGGAGGCGGGGGGTGGGCGGTGGTGTGAGGGGGCGGGGCGGGGCGGGGCGGGGCGGGGCGGGGCAGGGGAGGTGGAGCAGGGGGGCGGGGCAGGGCGGGGCAGGGGCGGGGCAGGGCGGGGCAGGGGCGGGGCAGGGGAGGCATCCTTAAAGGAGGCAGACGCCCACGTTTGCGCCATGAGGAGTCCTAGAGACGAGGCTGTGATGACCGCACAGCACGGGAACGGACTTAAAACCACTGAACTGCGCACTTTAAAACGCTTATGGTGGTAAATTTTATGTCATGTATATTTTACCACAGTTTAAAATAAGCAAACAAAAACCATTTATGGGTGAAAAAGATCCATTTAAAGTACAAAATATACCAAAAGATTTTGTTAACCTGGATCCAAAAGTTGATTGATATTTTTTCAGAGTCTACATTACAACTAACTTTTAAATATTGCAATTTAATTTCTGGAAAAAAAGAGGGATAATCATACTTATCCAAAAGTCTACTAAAATTTTCTTCCTTATGCAACTACATCTTTGTGAGTCCAGGGTTTTCTCCTTGGACTTTTCCCCTTTATACATTCAAATCAAAACAAGGTATTGCTATAGATTAAATGCAAAGCAAATAAGAGAAGCCAGCAGTTTCCTCCTGAGCCGAAAACAAAGGAAATTTGCAAAAATGAAAACAATGCCACTCTACTCACTAGCTTTTTTGTCTTGGAAAATACAGCCATTTTCACAAAATCATGGTTTTTATGTCGAGATGTAACAGGTTAACCATTTTTATTTTTATATGAATTAATAAGCATTTTTCAATTTGCTCAGTATTAATTTCTAATGTGATGAATGCACGTGTGTGTGTATAATCTCTCTGTCGTGTCTGACTCTGTACCCCTGTGGATTGTATCCCACCAGGATACAGTGGGATTTCCTCTGTCCGTGGGATTTCCCAGGCATGATTACTGGAGTGGGTTTGCCATGCCCTTCTCCAGGGGGTCTTCCCAACCCAGGGGTTGAACCCATGTCTCCTGTGTCTCTTGCGTAGTAGGTGGATTCTTATCTGTAGGTGAATATCTGTAGATAAACTGTACATAAAGACAAGCTCTTTAAGGTGCTCAGTAATTTTTGAGTGGAAAGGGCCCTGCGGCCATGGCGCTCACACCCCAGGACACGCGCACACCTCTGGGAGCAGCTCTCAACAGCATCCCATGGGCGGGGAGGCCATTCTTCTGCAGGTTGAGGCATGGCCTGTTTCTGAAAATGAGCAGTATATATTTACGGAGGATAAATGACAGTGTGTTTTCTGTGAATAGCTACATCACTTGCATTCCACTTCCTGTTTCCACCATTTGGAGTATTTATAACGTTTTCCATTTGATCCTTTTTGGGGACAAATGGCTTGTTTCGGAAAATCGGACAGACAACAACTAAGCAACGTGGAGCCCGGGCAGCTTCCCTGCAGACAGCACCCTCAGGGGCCCCCCGCTCATGGGTGGGGAGGCCCTCCTAGGTAGGATTGGGCAGCTTTCCTGCAGACAGCACCCTCAGGGGTGCCCTGCTCACAGTGGGGAGGCCCTCCTGGGTAGGACCAGGAGCTGGGCCCTGAGGATGGGATGCGGGGCCTGCTGGGCCAGGTCTCGCCTGCACCGCGCATTCAGTCTTGATGTGTGAAACGCAGAGGTGGTTCCCAGGAGACAGGACAGGGAGCCAGGCTTGGCACAGACAAGGGAGGGCAGCTCAGTGGTTTCTCTCCCCTAGGAATCCAGAAAAAGGCTTCAGGGCTGTCTCCAGGGCATCCCTGAAGAGAACCGGTGAGCAGAAATCAAGACCCGAGTGTGAGGGGTGGAGGAGAGACTGCAGAGTGGACGCCTGGTCCGGGGGAGACCGGGGCCACAGGGCGGCACCCCCGGGGGCCCTGACCCGAGGCTCCACGTCTAGCTGGCCTCTTGGGGCACCCAGGGTCCAAGAACAGATGAGTCTTGCATTTCCCAGAACGGTTTTTCACGCTGGCTTCTT
The DNA here is from genome assembly GCF_016772045.2 of Ovis aries. Classification (NCBI taxonomy): domain Eukaryota; kingdom Metazoa; phylum Chordata; class Mammalia; order Artiodactyla; family Bovidae; genus Ovis; species Ovis aries. Next base: position 50,182,513 of record NC_056073.1, read on the forward strand.
CTCTGGCTTGGAGGCCCAGCCTGTCTGTCTGTCACATGCTGGCTTCAGGGCAGAGTGCAAGCCACCCAACCGTGAGCCCGGCCCAGAGCACAGCCATAGCCCCAGGGCCGTGGCGAGCGTCCTCCTTGGAGCCCTGACCCACAGAGAGGCCTCCTGGGTTTGCCAACGTGTCCGCGTGTCCCAGCACAGACACACGTCACTGTCGGGCATCACAGACATGGTGCGATGCCTTTCTTTGTTTTCACTTTAATCTGTCTGACCTTTAAGGAGACAAATGCCTCTAGACTTGGCTCCCGACCCTGTCGCCACAGAAGCCAGTGAGGGGAGCTCGTGGCCACAAGTTCTCCTCCTGGTCTGCCGGCCCGAGGCGCCACCTCTCCAGCCAGCTGGGCTAAGGGGGCAAGTCCTGGCTCAGGCTGGGCTCATGCGGGGCCAGAATCAGAACCGGAGGGACGGGGCGGGTCTGCGCTGCCCAGCTTTCCACGAGGACCAGGGAATGTCCGGGAACCCCCACCAGGATGGATGCAGGGCTGGCCAGAGAGGCAGGTGCTTCGCCTGTGCTCACGTGACCCTCCGGGAAGCACCTTCAAAGCACTCGCGTGCTCCTCTTTGTAGGATTCTACTCAAAATCGAATGGCTATTATAAAAGTCATAGCAAAACATTTAGCCCTATTAAGTAACTGGGCCATTTTTCACAGTAAAGGGAAGGGAATTGGGGGCTAACGCACTTGTAAGCATTTCATTCAAGGGAGAAAGATGAGGGAAAACACGTAATATATCTTAGGCAAGGCAGCGTCCTGTTATCGTTAGAAACTGCTGGGACCTCATTACAGCCTATGAAAACATCATCTGTGAGCACTGAAAGGCAATAAATCTTCCACAGCCTGAAGAGAAGGTGGGCAAGGAGGGACGAAAAAGAGAGAGAAAGACGGGAAGGGGAGAATTACCTCCCGCTGCTGGATTTTCTCACCGAGCCTCGGGCCAGGCTGCGCTGCAGACTGGTTCCCGGAAGGGCTCAGCTTCCTGGTGCAGGCTGACGTGTAGGAGGCTCTGTTAACTACTCTGAAGTCATTATTGACAGTTAATAAAGTCAGTTTAGGATAGATTCCCCCCACCCTCTTTGCAGTTTTCATACTATATATATATAAAACCTCTCAGCAGTCTTGGTTCTTCCTTGGACATGGAAATTCCTTTTCATAAACTTTATCCCAGGACTAAAATTGAGCCAACTCCGAAAAATTGAGCCGAAATGAAGCAGTAAAAATTAAAGTTGCTCACGTTGGACTCACTAAACATCGTCCCCGGGGCCTCTGTTATTGGCACACAGCCGAGGAGCATCCTCCAGGCCAAATGGCTTCACAAGATTGCAGGGACTTCATCTGTTCTCTTGTGGAATTGAAAAATGGTCACAGATAATAAGTAATGGAAAAAAGTACAAGAACGAGAGCTTCAGCCGTGAGCTATGTGGGAAACAGACAAGCAGAATCTGCAGACTAGTAACATCAACAAAAATGTGTCCATTGAGAAAGGAGTCTCCTGATAAATAGAAACCACAGTGTATTCCATATCCCATAAATAAGACTCTTTTACCTATGAAGAGATTAGTTGGCTATTCAGCTGACCAATCTGTTTTATGATAAAAAATTCTTCAGTATCTGAGCCGTATTTATATGTGGAGAGGAAAGGACACTCACCATAGCTGGTATTTTCTTGTCCATTGACTATTTCTAGACACAACACTTCTCTAAATATTTTTGCACACTCTTGTCATAGACTTAACTACTACATAAGAAGCTAGATTATTAATAACTATTAAATATAAAATTATGAAGTTAACTAATTTGATTCAACATTTAAAGAAATGGCTGATAGCAAAAGTTAATCAGACTTTTCCAAAGATTTGATGGATATAAGTTTAAGCACATTAAGAGGACACATTTTTACAGTGAAAATGAAACGGGTCGGTGCGCTTACAGCCAAGCTGGTTCACTGAAGATGTAATTCTATGGATTTAATTTGCTTCTCTAGTTTCATTCACACATGCACACACACACACGTGGTTGCAAACACACAGTGACATGCTCACACGTTTACACATGTGCTCACACGTTTACACATGTGCACACACACACATGTGCTCACACACGCACACAGATGCTCACACAGGCACACACTGACAGTACCAGCAAACGCTGCTGACTGGGCTTTTTGAAAGCAGTCGCCAAGCCAGATGTGGGGTTCAGAGGCTTGTAGGATCAGCAACCCTGAAGCAGAGGGAGAGAAAGCAAGACTGAGCAGAAAGGGTCGAACCTGCTGTGGCTCTGACGCAACCCACCCTGCAAACCAACAGGCAGCACCGAGAGCCGCAGTCCCCGGGAGCCGCGCTGCTCCAGCCTGACACCCTCGCACGGCCTCCGGGTCCACAGGTGAGGCGGGGCTTCCTGCTGACCCAGCGCCTCCACACTGGGCATCAGCTCCTCCCTTGAAGAGGAATATGGGGGACATCTCGGTGTCATAGAGATAATAGACAGATAATTGGCAGTGATAGAGAGAGAACAGAGAGATAACAGATGATAGATAACAGAGATAACAGATAATCAATAGTGATGGATAATAAAGATAATAGGCAGCAGATAGATATAGAGGCAGATAATAGACTGATAATGATTGATTAATGGATAGACAGACAGGTAGACTGGTAAATAATAAACAGATGATAGATACCCACAGAATAAAGATTTTAAATATCTGAAGTATTAAACAATATAAAATAAGTATCTTAATCTTTTAATAACTATCTTAATCATTTAAACTTTTTAAAATGATCAAGCATGTTTTTAAAGAGAATCAAATTTGTAAACTAGAACTTCTAGAAATAAAAATAATAATTAAGTTTAAAAAGGCATTAGATATCTTAAACACCAGATTAAACAAATCAACAAAAAATTACTAAACTGGAATATAAATATGAAAAAATTATTTAAAATGCAACCCAGAAACAAGAATAAATGGAAGACAGAATGAAAGATGTCGTTTATGTAATTAGAGATTAGCAGGAGATGAGAGAGATGACGGAGAAGAGGCGACCTTCAAAGGAGAATGAATGAGAAATCCCCCAGACTCGTCAAAAGACTCAAGATCTCGGATTAAGGAAGCCCAGTTAATTCCCTGCGGGACAGACAAAGAAAACCAAAGGTGGCTATATTGTCATAAACTGAAGGATATAACAGACAAAGATTTTTAAATGCAAGTCAGGAAGAAAAGATAGAAACCTTTAAAGGAAAGGATTTATGTTAAACGCTGACTTCTTATCAGCAGTAATGAAATCCAAGAAAGAGTGACACTTTTTTCCAATATACTAAAGGAGGAATCCTCCTTAAAGTCTATACATAATCAAATTAATTTTTCAAGAATCAAGAGAAAATAATTTTTTTGGAGAGTTTGGCTCAAAGGCCCCTATAAACAGAAAATTCTAAAGAATACAAATAGTACTAGAAGTTAAAAGAAAAGAAATACCTGATAAACTTAAATTTAAAAATTTTTGTCAGATGACATCTTTAAAGGAGTGAGAAAACAAGCCAGAGAATAGCAGAAGACGTGTGCAGGGTGTGTCGCTCACAAGCCCTGGCGCCCGTTGCGTGTAAAGTGCCCCGCTAATAACTAATAAGACAGCCGAGTCGAAACATGGGCAACCAACTTAAGCAGCCGTTGCACACAGCAGAGACCCTAAATTGGCAATAAACATTTCAGATGCCCCAAATGTATTAGTAACCCAAGAAACGCAAACTCAGTCACAATGGGCTGCCCCCATACTGGGTTGTCAAGAACCCTGAAGTTGGATAACACCGCGGGTCAGCTTGGATGTGAGGCAACCAGCTTTCCTACTCTGCTGATGGGCCTGCAAACCAAGAGCAGGACGTTATGAAGACAAAAATGAAGACCGGTCTGAGACGACCTTTCTAAAGAGCTTCAGCTGAGATTGAAGAATGAGGAGTTGGTCAGACCAAGTAACTCAAGGAGGAAAGAGCTCTTTGTGCAAAGGTCTGAATCTGAAAAGAACTCAGGGCATTTGAGGTCTCCGAAGGACAGGCAGTAGCAAGGACCCGGGGCCAGAGCAGCCCGGAACTACGCCTGAAGGTGCAGCGGGAGGCCCAGGAGCCCTCAGGCCATGCTAAGGACTCTGTTTATTATCCTGAGCTTCAGAGGTCGCAGAAGGGCTAAAGCCAAGAAATGATGTTCTCAGATCTGCATTTTTCAGAGATCTCTCTGGTCAGTACAAGGAAATGGGCTGAGTGTGTGCATGGGCAGAAGTGGAAAACCACTGGCCGTTTACCGCCATGCAGGAGACTAGCAGTGGTGACGCAGTCTGGGGAGAAGCAATCAGGCTGTGGATGTGCAGGAAGTGAGATGAGCAGCCTTGGCTCGGGCTGGGCGTGGTGCCGAGGAGGACGTGGACATGCAGGCTGACCGGGGGGCTGGGGGCTGACTTGCGCTTGGGGCCGTGCAACGCAGAGGGAGCCCTGGCAGAGGCAGGCTGGGTGTGAGACACGACCGCTGATGCAGTCTGCACGTGCTGGACTTGAGGTGCTTGGTCCACCTCCAGGTAAAGCTGCAAAGGATGCATCTGAGGCGTAAATATAGGCCCAGTGGAGCCCAGGAGCGGGCTCACACACGCTCCGCCTCTCTTTCCAGCTACGCAACGTGATAACGTGTCAGCGCCTTGATCCTGGCCGTGAACACTTACACCATGGAAACTGGCAAACAGGTCAAGGCTGTTCCCCTCCCCCCGCACGCACGCTTTGGACCGGAGCAGAAGCTGGTCCGAGACGCAACAGCTGGGGCCTCGGGGCTCTCAGCTGGGCATCATTAGCAGCAGCTCATTTTCCGCCCAGAGTCCAAGCGGGAAGTTCGCTCCCCCGTCCCCATAATACTGCCTGCTGTTGACACACGGATGGCTTCCAGACGGTTAGGACATGTTGGGGATAGTTTTATACGAAAAGGAGTGAGAAAGAGGTGTTTGTCGATGGAACACAATTCTCCTCCTGGCTTTGGCCAGCTAGCGTGGCAAGGGCTGGAGAACAGCGTGGTGGGCTTATGCGAACGCTCTCTTTCCTGCCTGGGGCCCGCTGGGCCTGCTTCCCGGGGAGCCTCTGTGTCCTGGTGCGGGCCCGGCGGGCGCTGGCCGCAGGTGCCGGGCCTCTGGCACACCCAGCCCACCTGAGCTCCCGTCCGGGCACGAGACCCCAGCCCATGCCTGCCGCAGAGCCCGCCCTGCCGGACGGCACAGGGGGAAACACGGGGACCTGGGGGCTGCCAGCGGGAGCGAGGTGTGTGGCTCCAAGCAGGGCCCCCGGGCTGCAAAGCAGCGTCGGGCATGGGCCTGGGGCACCTCCGCGATGCTGCCCGAGACGCGGCCACAACCAGCACCTGCGTCTGGGCCAGGACACACCGGCTCCCCAGCCTGTTCACTCACAGTCTCTCATCTTTGTTTCCTCCAAGGGCTCTGTGGAGTTGAAAGCATGGTGTCACGGCCTTCCTCTGTCTTGCAAATGAGGTAACTAAGGTTCAGAAAGTGTGGCTTTCCAGCCCCTTTAAACTGTCGAGGACCACCCAGCGACTCAGTGCTAAGACCCTGTAAAATTCACTGCAAGGCTTCCCCACTTCTCTGCCATCCGGCGCCTTGTGGTTGTCATCCTGGGTTTCTCCACCTCCTATCTTCCTCTGATTTGAATTCCAGGTAATGGCACACATCTGTACTTACAATGGAGTATGTAATTCTACGTATAATTGTGTCAGTAACAGCACACAGTTCGCCTTCTGAAACATCTAGACAGACTGCTTCCTATGAGGTCCCAAGAATTCCAACTAGGAGTCATCATACAGGCTTTGATATGTATACATTAAAGATGGCTTTAACAATAACCTTCTTCTAATTATGACAATAGGGCTTGGGTTCATATTATAAAATTTTAAAAAATCAGGCAAGATCATCCATAATTAATGTTCTAAATAAAAATATTGATGTAATGGAAACATTAAGATAAACATCAAGATAACATACAGCCCACCAGGAGGGTGATTATCTTAAAAGTCCCCTCATTTGAGTATCCGAACAGTGGCATTTACAGCATAGCGGATACTCGTGAGTGTGCACGCTTGTGTGTGTGCGTGTTTCACATCCTGTCCTGCAGCCTCCCTTCAAAGGTGCACCCGGGGTGGAGGCTCCCGGCAGCTCTGGACAGTGAGACATGTGCTGTGTCCGAGGGGCCAGTTGGCACCCAGAGCCGCCTGCCCGTCCTCCAGCTGTGTTCACCCGCATGGTCCCTGCCTCTCAGAGAAGCAGGGCTCACGGAACAGCCAACAGGATGCTCCAGAAACACCAGGCTGTGATTCCTAAGGCTGGATATCGCACCCATCGCGGCTTCCTCTCTGCTCTTCGGGGACCACTCCCCATGGGGAGGTCCTGGAGCGGACCTGGACTGAAGCCCCCGCCAGTGGCCGTGCGAGGCACCATCTGGAAGCGGGTCCTCCATCCTCCCGATACCCCAGGCCAGTATCAGGATGATGCCACCCCAGGGACACCTGGCCCATGTCCCCATTAGAGACCCTGAGCCAGAACCACCTGCTGAGGTGCTCCTGAATTCCTGACTTGCAGCACAGGTGAGTCAGTCACCCTCTATTGTTGGCGTAAGCTGGCGAGTTTGCAGCAATAGATAACTAATAGGCTGGATTTAAACCGGGCAACCTGACTGAAAGGCCGACTCTGTCACTTCCCTAGATAAGAGGCCTTGGGAAACGCATTTCATCGTTTATTTACAATTTCTCTGAAATTGAAACAATCATATTTACCTCAAAGCACTGCTTTAAAAAGTAATTGTGAGCCTACGACACAGAAGTCTTGGCACAGCGTCAACATTCTTGGGGTGACTGGTCCACACAGTTCACCCCGAGCTCTCACGGTGTGTCACTGATAAGCTGGCGTTAGGCTCCCTCACCCCAGGCCAACTGACCGCCCGTCCCTCTGGCGTGGCTGGAGCCTGGCTAGGGGTGAGAGGTGCCTATGGCCAGAGCCAAGAAAGGAAGTCCAGAAGCTTCAGGTAGCCGGGCCCACACCCCCTCGCCCACATGTAGAGAGAGATCCCGGGTGCAGGATTTCCTCACCGCATCTGTGAGACCTGGGTTCCAGGTGGTGTCTCTCAGAAGCTCGCGGTGGCCCCAGTGGCGTCTCGTTGTCTGGGAGCTCTCTGCGGTCCCCATCACTCTGGTCTCCCAGGGAGGCCCTGGGCCTGCCCTGGGCCATCTCTCTGAAGGATGGGATAGGGCCTGCTCCCCACACCTTCCATGAGGCCATTGAGGAAGCCTCAGGCCTCACATGCGGCTGGAGATGGCGGTTGCTGAGGAAAAGGCCACTCCTTGGATGCTGGAGGCCGCCGCTCCAGAGCCCAGGACTCAGGCCTGACATCAGAGGCCCTCAGCAGGCCAGGGCCCTGGCCAGACCTGAGTCGCCCTCCTCCAAGGCCTCGGGCACCCCCAGGTTCCCTGGAGCTCTCTACCTGCCTGCAGCTCTCACCGGTCACCTCCGCCGCTCGCCATTCCTGCCCGCCCACCTGATGAAGGCCGGCTCCCTTCCCCTTCAGGTCTGCACTGAGGCCCCTCTCCCTCTTGGAAGGGTCCTCCGCCTCCCTGGGAGCATCTAGGGGGCCCCACGCTCACCCCAATAAACGAGACCATTCACTTCACAGCTGTGGCTCTGCCGGCCTCTCCCTGCCTGCCCTCCGACCCCGTCTCAACACGCCAGTGCCCATCACACAACAGATGCTCAACAAAGAATTGTCGATTAAATGCACAGACACACAGATAAACGCCTTTCGTTCCCCTCGGCTCCATTTTCCAAAGAGCAACATCTGGGGAGCAGAGTAGAATGCTCCTTCCTTCCCAGGAGCGTCGTTGGCTGCAGCGGAGGAGCTAAGGAGGGGAGGAGGCAGAGTGGGGGGCTGGCCGCAGGCCCGACGCCCAGGTGGGCGCCCACTGATAGCCCCTCAGCTGGAGGAGCACCCCCCACCCCCGCCCAGGCTAGGCCAGGTCTGCGGGGACTGCTGCAGAGCAGCCCGCTTCCTGTCCACAGGGATCACTGCAGAAGTCAAGAAGAAAGGGAAGGCGTCTTGAGTGAACTTGCTTTCTTTTCTAAACAAAATGACACCTACCTGGGCTGGACCACTTGACAAACTCCAGCACTTTGTGGGTTCCCTGTAATGAGGAGCCCTCAGCTACCGAATGACCCACAGCAGACACCCCGGGGGAGCCGGGGAGCCCGGGGAAGCGCAGGGGTGATGAGCAGGCGCCCCGGCACAGCCGGCGCTGCAGACCGAGGCGGGGCATGCAGGGCCAGGCGGGAGTGAGCCCGTGTGCACAGCAGGGCTGGCTTCCTGCCAGGGGCGCCCCTTCACACGTCAGACGTCTCATCGGAGAGAAGGGGAATGGCTTCCAGAAACCCAGGCCCCTGACATCTGGTTTAGCGCTCTTTCCTGCAGCCTGAATAAAGGCTCTCTCAGCTTGCAAAGTCAGACCGGAGTGAACGAGGAGAAGGAAGTTTCGACAACAGGCTTCATTTACCGGGTAAATGAGAGAAAGAGAAAGGAAGTCCAGGGCGGGCCTTGCGAAGAGCAGTGGTGAGCGGGCAGCCCGCAGAATGCAGGGCAAGCAAAGACACTGGAATCCAGGCCTCAGGACAACACATCTGCTTGGGGGCAGCGCTGTCTCACAAGCTTGTTTTCTGAAGTTTGCTGTTGCGGGGCTGGTATTTCGGAGCCAAGCATGGCACTGTTTGTGGTTCCCCAAGACAGTGTGAAGCATCAGGGCCCGCAGGTCAGGCTGACTGTAGCAGCTGCCCTGGGCAAGGGAGGGACAGGGAGCCGACATTGACTGAATGTCCTTGAACTCCCACCTGTGTTCTCTGATGTCAGCCTTGAAGCACAGGGCAGTGTTATGACCCCAACTTTATGGGTCAGATCAAGAGACTTAAGTGCTCGCAGCTAAGAAGAGGCAGCTTCCAGTCTGTCTGCAGCTGTTGTTCTGGAGTGAGCCGCCTCCTCCAGGCAGTGACCGCAGTGCTGACTGTCTGAGGGCACCTTCCATGCCAGGGGCAGAGTCGGGGTTTCCTGGCTCAGGGCAGGTTCCCTGGACCGACCGCCTATTGAACCAGGGCAGGCCTCAGCCTTGTCAGGCTGCACTCTGCTCCACTCTCACAGTCCGCCTTCTGTGATATTGGAACTTAGTACATTTTCCATGAGACGGAAGAAGTATCAACGTAACTGCATAAAACTCACACTCACTTAGGCTTTTTTTTTTTTTTTTTCAAATTCGAAAATCCAAATTCCCCATCTGCTCACAGAACCTTGTCTGGAATTAACCAGACAGAGTGATACCCTTACATTACAGAGCGGGTGCAGAGTCAAGGAAATGAATTGCATTTACAGCAGTTACCCCTTTTATGCCAAGAAACTCATCTAACTGGGGTTGGAAAACCAACCCTCAAATGTTGGGTATTAATTGGCCCCTTGGCTGAAGCAGTCGCTCTATCAGCCAATTAAGGTCCTTGGAGTGAGGGTACACTGTCTCCGAAGCCAACACACGGGGCTCAGCCTGGTCACACGCCATTTCCCCGCTCCCTGGCCCCTTCATCCCCAGTCTGCCGGCGAAACCAGGGGCTTTGAAAGCTCTCCAGGCCCTAGCTACCCATGAGTATTAAACAAGAAGCCCCAGCCGGTTCCTGAGACCTGCGGAACGTCTGTGAATGTTCACGGAGGCTCCTGGAGGAGCATGTGTTCTCCTGGAGAGAGAAGCAGCAAATCAGGAGAAGTGGGAATTCCAGGGGCAGGTGAGCGGGTCGAGACAGCATGGAGACAGTCTCCACCACGCTTCTGTCCAACGTGAAGAGGAGCGCGAGTTTGGGACCCACCCGCCTTCGGCTGCGGTGGTTTTCAGATCAATGTGAACTAGCGACAAGCGTGGCCAGCGCTGATGCGTGAGACGCAGAGACCTGGAGCCCAGCGTCACTGCACTCGCGCCGGGACCCACAGCCACTCTCCCGTCCGGACCCCTGGGGAGAGAACTGGAACGCTCAGCTGTCCGTGCCGCCGACCTCGATTGCCCAGCGACTGCAGCGGAAGCCGTCCCACACTCAACACAGAGCTCGTGCTCAACACGTGTTAGTCACCACTGCTCTTGTTCTCTGACGATTGTTTCCCTAAACCCTCCTGAGCTCAGTCAGCCACGCTTTCCCATTAAAAGCAAGTCTAAGATCAGACATGAACTGAGGCCTCAGATCTGGATGGCTGTCCCCTAAGTGGGCCAGGCCGCTCTGGTGCGCAAGTGCACATGTGTGGACCTGGTCAAGCCCTGGAGACTTTCTGGTGAGTCTCAGAGAACAGGTGTGCAGCCCCAAGGACAAGAAGCAAAAAGTCAGAGGAACAGAGACCCAAGGCCACCGCGGTACAGTTTTGGACAAAGACACGGACCCACTGGAAATACTCCGGTCGTTGAGGAAGAAGTGGAGGATTTTCATGGATGGGATTGTGTGGGACATGGCCTCAGGCTCCCAGCGCCGCAAGCTCCAGGGACACACAGCTCCCTGCAGCCGTCTGTGGGGCCACCCACACACGCAGGAGTGACAGGCGTGGCGGGCCGAGCTGGAGAGAAGGCGGGACAATCCTGGCTGACCGTCCTCGGCTCACGGGTCTTGACGGCAAAAGAAGCTGTCACTTGGCTGAAGGGTGGCTCCTCAGGGAGCAGCGTCAGCAAGGTCTACGCTGGAAGAAGGTCAACCCGATGCTGAGAAGTACAGAGAGATTTCTTTTTGACCTTTCTGGTGTTGTTCCTGATAGTTATTCAAGACTTGGCCCAATGGATTTTGTCCAAGAAAAATTTAGTGGCCACCACAATAACTCATGGGCCGGCCTTAGAATTCTTTGCTTCCAAGCCAAGCAAGAAGAGAGTTATGGAAAAGAACCTCCGGTGCATTCACCTGGCACCTGGACTCCCTCCTCCTCTGCCTTTGGCAGAAACAGCCCAGCGGTCCTTGGATGGACTGACGTGGGTGGTAACTAAGGAGAGACCTTGGAGCCATTCCCCCGCCCATCCTTCTTTTGAACTGTCTCCAAGGGCAGAGGAACCTGGCAAGTTACAGTCCACGTGTTTGCAAAAGAGTCGGACATGCCTGAGCAACTAAGCACCAAGTCCTCCATGATGCTGCCTCGGTCAGTCCTACGCAGTGTTTCAAGCACACGCGTCGATCCCTCTTGAGTGCACTGAGGTCCCTTGGTGCCTCGGAGGTCACACGTCTGCACAGACTTCACATCTTTTTCATTTCAGTTATGCTTTGCCCTCTTCCCTCACCTCTCCTACAATACGAGCCCCATGGAGGCAGCAACTTGTGCCTGTTGGTTTGAGCCTAAGTCTCCAGGACGCAGGAAACAGGTGCTCAGTATTTCTGGCGACTGATAAACAGGGGAGGCCTGAGGGTAGAAAAGCATTTTGCTCCAGGAGCCCCAGAGGACTGAGCGAAACCGCCTGCAGGGGACGGGAGGCTGCAGGTGAGGCTGGGGTCAGAGATGGGGAAACCGGCGCAAAGGGCGGGGACCTGCCAAGGAGCGTGGGGGCCAGAGGAAGGACGGGCATCAGGGCAGCGGCCAGATTCGTGCAGACAGCTTCGACTCGAAAGGACGAGATTCTCGCTCAAAGCAGCTGAAGCTGAGGGGGGCTGCAGTGGAGGGGCACGCAGCCCCGCGAGGGGCCGGCTCCACCGCAGGACCTCTGGGTCAGGGGGGCGCTCTTCCTGCCTCCCTTTGCCTTTGGCCTGCGTCAGGGTCCAGTGGCAAAGGAGGTGCCCGGCCTTTCTCACCCTTTCAGATGCGGCTCCGGGAGAAGAGCAGCTACCGCTCCCTCCCCACAGCCACCGCTTCTTCCAGAAGGTCCTTCAGGAGTCCCCCTGGGCTCGAGGCTCCTTTCAGGGGGTGGCTGGTCTCTGTAACCAGGGGCCCCAGATTCACCTGAAAATATGTGTGTCCGTGTGTGCTCATGAGTGGGGCGGGTGTGCACATGTGTGATGGTGGAGGAGAGGCCAGGGAGTTGGGGGGGGGGGGGGGTTGGGGAAGCTGGACTGAAGAAGCTGGCGCCATGAAGGTGAAGAGAGACAGGTGGGGCATCAAAGGGGCGGGAAGAGCCCCCTGAAGGGGGACAGGGGCCTGCTGGGCGCTGACGCGGGGGGCTAGGTGGGACCCTGTGTCACTGACTGAAATAAGGGAAAATGGAAGAGAATTAGGTTTACTAGGGTAGCTTTAGTTTCCTGGTTTTGTTACTCTCTTAACACATGCTCAGACATTTTCAATTTAAGTCAAAAGAATATACCTGAAAATTGTGATCAGTAAGAGGCAAAGGCTTGAGATCTAACACAGACAACATTAAAAATACCCAGAGGTGGCACAGATGAAAAATGAAGATTTTTTACCATATATTATAAATTTAATATGTGCACATGTTGATAAAATGGAGTAGAGAGACAGAATACTGCCTCAGATTGAGAAGGATTAGAATTTATGAGTCTTTCAGTAAATAGGTAAACTAATTTCAGTGCTCATGGAGTAATTAAATGCAGGTAATTAGAGAAACAGGAATGAGGCGACAGAAAATGAGACTACGGTGCAAGGGTGAGTGTCGATATTTCGACAGGCGTTAGGTGATACAGGTAAGTAGGTGGATAGACGGATGAATAAACTGATCCCCAGCAGCTGCCATAATAAATCATCAAACCCGGGCGGCTTAAACAATAGAAATACGCCCTCTGTCAGTTCTGGAGGCCCCGGGTCTGAGATCAGGGTGGCAGCGGCACTGTGCTCGCCCCAGGGGTCCCGGGGAGAATCTGCCCTTTGTCTCTTCTGGCTCCCGGCAGCTCTGATGTCCTTGGCTTTGGCCATATTGCTGCAGCCTCTGACCCCCGTCCCAGGGCCTCTCCTCTCCTCCTGGGTCTCCCCTTGTGTATTTCCTATGAGGACATCCAGGAGGACCTCATATCCAGATCATTTACTTGGGCACATCTGCAAACAGCCTTTTCCCAATTAAGGTCACAGTCACAGGTCTGGGAACAAAGACATGGACACATCTTTTGGAGGGGTGGCCACTTCAGCCCCTACTATGCAGATAGATAGCGTCTAGCGTTTCTATGAATAAGCTCTCTTTCATCCACCCCTCCAGTGTCCACCCCTCCAGTGTCCACCCCTCCAGTGCCCACCCCTCCAGTGTCCACCCCTCCTGCGTCCACCCCTCCAGTGTCCACCCCTCTAGTGTTCAGTCTGATTTATTCTCTGCTCCTGGTTGCCTAACTCGAGTCTCCAGCATCAATCTTGCTGTATCATTTTGGGCCACAAGCTCACAAAAGACTACATTTTTAAAAAGATGATTGTCAAACCAGCCCCCAGGAACTCTCGTGAGACACTCTACCACTCACACCATGGGCTCCCAGGCTCTGTTTTAAGAAGGACAGTCCTGTAATAAAAATTCTGTGTGCACTCCCCTCGGCCTTCCACAGGCTGACTCACACGCAAGTAAGTCACCTGCGGGCAGGCGAGCTTCTGGAGCGTGATGGGTGGGGGTACAGCAAGCGCTTGCCTGAAATCTGTCTTTTAGCCCAAACAGTCACCACGCCCACAGTTCCAGGACCAGCAGGGTTCCAGGGACCAGCTGTCATATAAAGCATATCTATGGGGGGAAAAAAAAATTTAAAGAGTATCCCATTTCTTTAATCTTCCATTCCTTATTGCTAAACTAACTTTTCTTTAAAAAAGGAATTTGCTTGGGCCAGTGAAAGAGAAAGACTAGGGTTTGTTTCTGCTCAATCTCCAAGCTGCAAACAACCTAAAGAAAACAAGGTGGTTTTCTCTGCATCCCAGATGAATCAGGGTGAGAGCTTCCCTCACGGCTGTCAGTGAAGGCAGATTGGAGAGTGACGGGGTGGCTGCAAGACGGTGTGCCTGGGAGAGGGAGGAATGAAAAGGGGCTGGAAACACTGAAGGAGATGAAGATGGATAAGGCTTTGTTAGGGAAGGATCTAAACACACAGCAGCCGGGTAGAGCGAATGTGTCTGTTCACTTTAATAGATCAAACTTCTCTCTTAATCTAGAACTCACTTTTTCTTTGTATCAGTGAAAATTCTCTGACTCACAGTATAAAATAGCTAACTGAGTTGTTTTAAATAACCTAGCCATATTTCCATCGATGTGCCAAAATGAAAGAGAGAAACTTGGTTGTTGTTTTTCAAAGAGTTAATTCTGATCACCATATAACATCTCTCCCTGGCAACAGGAGCCCATCAGCCCCCTTACGAGCACAAGCCCTCAGCGGCAGCTCCGCTTCTAAACACTGTCTCGTGTCTGGCTCACTTCTGTTCCATTCTGTCTTTCACTTTATGCAAGTGTTTCTGCTTTTTCCAACGTGCTCTTGGGTGTATATAAATATAAATAAAAAAATACACACGCACACACATCGAATTACAGGAAGAGGTAAGGAAACGCTCTAAGTGAAAGTCGCCTTTATGTCTCTGCTTTTTTCTGAATATTTCAGGCAACGAAAGTTAATTCATATAAATATTCATGAGTTTCTCCAACAATCCACATATACATCTCAACATGTATCTTCCTTTTCTCTCTGTGTTTCTGTTGAAAGCTTCTTTACTTAAAAAAAATCTTGTAATACAGCATTCCTTTGACTAGAACCTCCATTAATAGGCCAGAATTATGTAGGAAATAAAGTGAACTAGGACTAGTATTATTCACTTATACTTACAGTTTAATACCATATTATTAAATTTTCAGTTCCTATTATTAAAATGACATTTATATCCTGTTCAACTGCCAGGATTAAAAAAAAAAAAAAATCAGCTCCTGAGAAGCACGGTGTCCAAATGTAGAATAAACTATAATGCCTCGAATTAGCTGCTTCTATTTCTCCACAAAAATAAAAGGCGTAATGCAAACGGTAAAGGTCGCAGAGAACAGCTGGAAAATATTGCCCTCCTGATGGAAGTTACCTTAATTGTGAAATAATTCCCGAGCCAGGATATCATTATTGAAATTTGCTTTTCTGTCCCCTGGGCCACTTTTTATTGTTCTGTGTGTAAGTAAGGACGTCTCCCTCTGTTGTTTACTCACAGTGACTGCTGTCAGCTGCCTGGCCAATAAAACCCATAAGCTATTATTTATCACAAGAGCTACATGTGCTTTAGAGACATCTATGGTGAAGTTTCCGTACTTTTTACAAGTTCTGTAACCAAGACCACGTCTCTAAACAGCCAAGACACCTTCTGCCCTGAGGGCGGCATTTCCCAGCTGCGACATTAAACGTTAGTCACCAGCTATTCTGTGAAATTTATAAATTAATCCATATTATGACGCCAATCTAATTAGCACTCCGTTCATTCTCTTGAGCACCTACTGGATGCAGGCGCTGTGTTGGGATAAATAAGGTCTCACCAGTGAGAGGGGGCTGGGCATCTCCTCATCGCACAGACAGTGCAGACCTTGAGGTCTGCCAGTTCTAACCGGAACTCAATTTTACACAGAACTTCTTTACTGGGCAAGTAACCAGCCAACTACTAAAACTAAAATAGAATAATAATTATGACGATGATGATTATAATAATCACTGTGATCACAATTAGAAGAGCACTTGAAGAATGTCAAGGATGGCATTTAATAGTGAAAATGCCGGTCGCCCCGTCACGGCTGACTCTTTGAAACCCCATGGTAACCGCCAGGCTCCTCTGTCCATGGGACTTCCCAGGCAAAAATACTGGAGTGGGTTGTCATTCCCTTCTCCAAGGGATCTTCCCCACCCAGAAATCAAATCCAGGTCTCATGCATTGGAGGCAGATTCTTCACCATCTAAGCCACCAGGGAAGCGCTTTTAAAGTAAACAATGCAAAGAAATAGAGGAAAGACTAGCGATATCTTCAAGAAAATTGGGAGTTATCAAGGGAACATTTCATGTAAGGATGGGCTCAGTAAAGGACAGAAAAGGTAAAGATCTAACAGAAACAGAAGAGACTAAGAAAAGGAGGCAAGAATACACAGAAGAATTATACAAAAAGGCCTCAAAGATGTGGACAACCTTGATGGTGAGGTCACTCACCTAGAGCCAGACATCCCGGAGTGTAAAGTCAAATGGGCCTTAGGAAGCGTTACTTATAAACAAAGCTAGTGGAGGTGATGGAATTCCAGCTGAGCTACTTCAAATCCTAAAAGATGATGCTGTTAAAGTACTGCACTCAATATGCCAGCAAATTTGGAAAACTCAGCAGAGGCCCCAGGTCAGTTTTCATTCCAATCCCAAAGAAGTGAAAGGCTAAACAATGTTCAAACCTCATGCACAATTGCACTCATTTCACATGGCAGGAAGGTAATGCTCAAAATCCTTCAAGCTAGGCTTCAACTGTATGTGCACCAAGAGCTTCCAGATGTACAAGCTGGATTTAGTAAAGACAGAGGAACCAGACAGCAAATCGCCAACATTCTTTGGATCACAGAAAAAGCAAGGGGATTCCAGAGAAAACATCTGCTTCATTAACTATGCACAACTCTTTGACTGTGTGCATCACAACAAACTATGTACAATTCTTAAGAGATGGGGATACCAGAGCACCTTATGTGCCTCCTGAGAAGCCTGTTTGCAGATTAAGAAGCAACAATTAGAACCAGACATGGAACAACTGACTGTTTCAAAATTGGGGAAGGAGTATGGCAAGGCTGTATGTCACCCTGCTTATTTAACTTATACACAGAGTACATCATGTGAAATGCCTGGCTGGATGAATCACAAGCTGGAATCAAGGTTGCTGAGAGAAATATCAATAACCTCAGATATGCAGAGGGCATCACCCTAATGGCAGAAAGCGAAGAGGAACTGAGGAACCTCTTGATGAATGTGAAAGAGGAGAGTGAAAAAGCTGGCTTAAAACTGAACATTCAGAAAACCAAGATCATGGCATCTGGTCCCACCACTTCATGGCAAATAGATGGGGAATTAATAGAAACCGTGACAAATTTTATTTTCCTGGCACTGTGGCCAGTGACTGCAGCCATGAAATTAAGATGCTTGCTCCTGGAAGAAAACCTATGACAAATCTAGACGGTGTGTTAAAAACCTGAGATGTCACTTTGCCAACAAATGTCTGCATAGTCAAAGCTATGGATTTTCCAGTACAGATGTGAGAGTTGGACCATAAAGAAGGCTGAGTGCCAAAGAACTGATGCTTTAGAACTGTGGTGCTGGAGAAGACTCTTGAGAGTCCCTTGGACTGAAAGGAGATCCAACCAGTCAATCTTAAAGGAAATCAACCCTGAATATTCATTGGAAGGACTGATGCTGAAGCTGAAGCTCCAATACTTTGGCCACCTGATGCAAAGAGTCGACTCATTGGACAGGACCCTGATGCTAGGAAAGATTGAGGGCAGAAAGAGAAGGGAACAACAGAGGATGAGATGGTTGGATGTCATCACCAACTCAATGGACAAGAATTTGCGCAAGCTCCGGGAGCTGGTGCAGGGAGACGGACACCTGGCGTGCTGCAGCCCGTGGGTCACAAAGAGCCAGCAACAAGTGGGCGACCGAACAATGTCGACAGTAACGACCACAAACCATACTGAATCTGCCATAACCAACAAATGGGGATGATACATACGTGTGAGAAAAGCCTCTTGTTAAAAAGCAAACAGACAGGGATTAATGGGTGAAAAGAGCGTATTCATCGAGAATACTGTAGCATGCTTCCTGCCTGTTAGTCCTGCAGGCATACACGCACGCGAAGTTGTGTCTGACTCTCTGCGACCCCATGGACTGTAGCCCACTAGGCTCCTCTGTCCTTGGGATTCTCCAGGCAAGAAGACTGGCGTGGTTGCCATGCCCTCCTCCAGGGGATCTTCCTGACTCAGGGATTGAACTGGGGTCTCTTGCATCTCCTGCATCAGCAGGCAGGCTCTTCACCGCCAGCGCCAGCTTGGAAGCCCCAGCTAGAGTCCTGCAGGAGACTAATGTTGGCAGAAGCCAGCGGCCAGGGATGAGGCCGCAGTTACCCACATTTGCATAGCATTTTGGTGTTTTCTAAACAACCTAATGCGCTAAAGAAAGCTGACCCCCAAAAGCCCGTCCAAGTAAGTGTCCTGGTTGGAAAAATAAGATGCAAACCCACATGTGGGCTATGTGTGTGTGAAATTACCGTTCTGAGGAATCTTTTAATTTTAAACAGAAACCTCTTTACCCAGAGTTTGCAATGCCAACGGCCAATGCTGAAAGAAAATTACAATAATGACGATAAAGACCAAATCGGTTAGAAAGAAGGGAAAAGAAAGCCTTCTTGTTGGACAAAGAAGTTAAGGATTCCTCTTCTCTAAGTCTCACATTCGTCTTTTTAAAAACTTTCTTCCCATAAAGTGTCACAACAGAGTGAGGACTCGTGCCGTAAAATCTCAAGGATAATTTTTAAGCAGCTTTGTTTTCACTAGCGTTCCTGAAATGAATACAGAAATCGAACCGTCTGCCCCTTGCCTGTGGATTTCAGACCCTACACACGTACCTTAGCAGACTGTCAGAGACTCACTCACTCTCAACCAGACCGTTTAGACTACCTTCCCGCCCTGTTCATGCCACTCTCCGGAGCAGGAAAACGTATCGTGCATCATATCATTTGCCCAAAACCAATTTTTCCAAGTTTCATGGCCATCGTCTCCGTCTTCCTGGAACAGAGAGTCTTGCAAGCGTTGCCAACAGTCATTCGGACTTGACCGCTGGTCGCTTCCTAGACAAGGAGGCCTTGACAACCAGTACCTGGTCTCCCGACTACCAGTCTCTGTAACGAGATGTTGCTGTCCTGCCGTGCGGCTGCGTGTCTGAGTGGGATGCCAGGGAGAAAGGCTCACACTCAGCCTCAATTACCTACCCCAGGCTGGTCAGGAAAGTCAGAAATAATTGGCATAATCCTTCTGTGGGGGAAGGGGCACAACATTTAGGAAGCCAGAAACCAAATAGGATACTGGCCACATGTTAAAAAACGTCTCTGTAAGGCCCTGGATGGGGGAGGGCAGGGAGGAGTTTCGGGAGAAGTGAGCCAGCATCAGATCAGGGTGACCGGCTCTGTCCTTCATCAGCCCAGCGCGGGCTCGCTGCCTGGACCAGTCAATCTGTCTTCATTTTGCTGGCAGCTGACATTTGCCTGCAACACGGCATTCCTAAAAATGATACGATCCAAGAATGTCTTTTATTTACATTATGATATTCAGCACAGCCCTTATTTCTTAATTCATATAAGTAAAGACATCTTAAACTTCTCATTTCAGCATAAAGCAATAGTCTGTGCTCTGATCAAAGACAGTAACCCTTGGGTTCTTTCCCTCTGGTTAATTTCAATACAATATAGTCCTTCACAGAAAAAGCAGTTTTATTTCTAAAAGAAAGAATAACAGGAAAGAGCAGGCCGTGAGCCTACCACTTCAGCAAGGAGTCAAATTTAGAATAATCATTTAGAGATTAAATGTCGCTTCTGAAAGGATCAGTAATAATTGGAGAATGAGCCCTTACCCACCCAACTGGGTTATTTTCTTTAGTAACATTTTTATCTCAGTTTTGAACATTGTAGAGTGTTTGAAGAATTAATTCCTAATTAAAAAATTTTTAGTATCAACTTCTGCTTCGATTTGGGGAAATTTTTTTCTACCAAAATTAAATGGACGTATCTACTTGTATAATTATTTGGTATTGTTGATGGTGAAAATTTAATGTAATCAGAATTTTTCTTTATCAAAGAGAAATATCATCACGACTCATCTCCTTCATGTCGCCTGGTCGTTATTTCATGAATCAAAGACAATGTGAACATCATACATTAACTGCACACCTGGGAGACCCAGCTACCACTGTTTTGGTGTGTGTGTGTGTGTGTGTATGTGTGTGTGAGAGAGGGATAGAACTTCATTTATTCCATCAGCCTTATCCTTACTGATGCCTTAGCACAACTCGGCCATTCATAGCTAGAGACATACATAGGTATATTTATCATGCAGACGAAGTCTGGGCTTTATCTATCTGATTTTCGTGGGTCGAGGGTTCACTGACCACAAACTAGGTTCTGTTGTTCCGTCTTTCCACTGACTGAAGCCATTGGGAAAACCATCCACACTGGCTGTGTTTGCGGAGGGGAACAAGATACTATAATTTGAGTTTAACAGAGCATGGCCAGAACGTATGTACATTACCCAGAGTGCACGGAGGGCGTTTGGCCAGGAGAGCAGATGCGTGGAGACAGGGGCTCTTTCTGCTTGCCTGGCGCTTGTCTGGACCTCCCCTCCCGCCCGCTGGCTGCAGTTAGCACTTCCCTGGTGGAACCTGCCTGCCAGACTCCAGCTCAGCTAACGGAGAAGATGAGAGACCACTTCAAGATGCGGAGAAAAAGTGCCTGCGCTCACCTCCTCCCCTAACACAGCAGTCTGCAACCACGTGTAAAGGAATTCCCTCGGACCGGGACCTAAAAGCTAGGTAAAGAGTCTCCACACGAAGGGTAAAGGAAACTCCGGGGTGGGTAGGAGAGCTAGAGAGACGGTCTCACGAAGGAAAAGCCCACACCCCTGCCCTGGCGATCCACCGCTGTGGGGGGGGGGTCACAGAGGGGTGAACCTTTTCCCCGAGAAGCAGGGGATTGCAACTCCGTACCAGGCACCCCAGCTCCTGGATCCCGCACACGGGAGACAAACCCGCAAACGCCTGGCTTTGGAAAACAGGAGGAGAACCGTAAGACTGCAGGGAGCAGGAAGCCCACTCCTAAAAGGCACACACGCGGGCTCACTCAGCCCAGAAACCACCACAGAAACTCCAGGTCAGAGAGTGCATGGGCCGTAAGTGAGGGAACCCACTTGCTAATCTTGAACCACCCCCCAGAGAGGCAGGAACCAGCTGGGATGCTCCCCAGGGACGGAGTCGCTGCTGGAGCCATTCCTGCCGTTTCTCGCTGCCTTGTCAGCGCTGGGGCCACGGGTGCTGATTTGAGGGTCCCCCTCCGATCTGTTAGCTCCGGTGGGTGCACCCTGCTGAGGACCCTCCCACCCCAGACCCCTCAGTGCTTGACTGGGGCCAACTGGCTGTTTGCTCTGCTGGCTATGACAAAATTCAACATCCCTGTATGATAAAAACTCTCAACAAAGTGGGTATAAAAGGAATGTGCCAGAGTGTAATAAAGGCCATATACGACCACCCACAGCCTACGTCCTCACTGATGCAAAGCTGAAAGCTCTTCCTCTGAGATCACGAACAAGACAGCAAGGTCCCCTCTAGCCACTTTTATTCAACACAGTGCTGGAAGACGCAGCCACAACAATTAGGCAATAAAAAGAAGAGAAGGCATTCTTGTTGGGAAGGAAGAAGTAAAACTGTCACTCTGTAGATGACACGATACCATACTCAGGAAAACCTAAAGACGCCACCAAAAACCATTAGAACCGACAAATGGATCCAGGCGAAGTCAGCAGGGGTTTCCCCACCATTCTGGTCTCGTCTCTACTGCCTTGGCACGTTGGGTTTTAATGGAGTGACTACTTTTTGCTCAAGTTAAGCATCTTCTTCTTTTGTTTTTAATGAGACTGAGCAAGAAAAGGCTGCGAAAAAAACATGAAGTTGCAAACATTTAAGCACAATTTTACTTTATTTCACATCAGCTCACCTGAGAGAAGGGGTGGGGAAAAGACACTTCGCTCACGGCACGGACACGCCGAACACACCTCTCAGGTGCAAGCGAGTTCACATCCGACCATTTGCCCCGCCACTACTACTCCTGCTAAGTCACTTCAGTCGTGTCCGAAGTGACCCCTGTCCCTGGGATTCTCCAGGCAAGAACACTGGAGTGGGTTGCCATTTCCTTCTCCAATGCATGAAAGTGAAAAGTGAAAGGGAAGTCACTCAGTCGTGTCCGACTCTTAGCGACCCCATGGACTGCAGGCCACCAGGCTCCTCCGCCCATGGGATTTTCCAGGCAAGAGCACTGGAGAGGGGTGCCATCGCCTCCTCCTATTTGCCCAACAACTCATAATAATTGAGACTCAGTCCCCGCAGCAGCTTTCTGTTTCGTCACAGCAGCCGTGGGGACGTGTGTGTGAGCCTCGTGGCACCTTCCGGCCCTGACTCCTAACTTCCATCCCTAGCACATGTCCTGGGGCAGAAAGTCAGATTGAGATGGAGCATGATTATCTCAAGGAACATGGTCAAATTAATGTGAGTGCTGTGAGGCATGTCTGCAGAGAAATCACATGGTCCTGGACACCTTGTACCCACGAGGTTTCATTTAGCCACACGTCATACGTCAACAGACAGGGTTTGGCGTTGAGAGCGTGAGGCTGGGAAAGCCGTCAGTCTCCTGCACACGCAGACTATGTTTCCAATCCTCCAGCTCGTCGTTCACGTCCCCCAGGTTCTGTCCCGAGTGGTTCTCACTGTAAACAGTTCTGTGTCAGGTCACGCGTCACACTAGCGCACCTCTGGCCTACCACAAAGGGCAGCTGTGGCAGTGGGATTCTGTGTTTATATTCACCACTTCTTTTCAGTCATCAGTCCAGCTCAGTCGCTCAGTCGTGTCCAGCTCTTCGTGACCCCACGGACTGCAGCACGCCAGGCCTCCCTGTGCATCACCAACTCCTGGAGTTTGCTCAGACTTGTCCATTGAATCAGTGATGTCATCTGACCATCTCATCCTCTGCCGTCCCCTTCTCCTCCTGCCTTCAATCTTTCCCAGCATCAAGGTGTTTTCCAATGAGTCAGTTCTTTGCATCAGTTGGCCAAAGGATTGGAGCTTCAGTTTCAGCATCAGTCCTTTCAATGAATATTCATGACTGATTTCCTTTAGGATGGACTGGTTTGATCTCCTTGCAGTCCAAGGGACTCTGAAGAGTCTTCTCCAACACCACAGTTCAAAAGCATCAAGTCTTTGGCGCTCAGCTTTCTTTATGATCCAACTCTGAAAAACTTTTTCCAGTAGTTATCATCACCACCAGCTTATTATAACAGGCAATGATGCTTTCAGCACTGATCTTTTAAAATGTTTTATAGGATGTCTTGCATGTCTTAATGATACCAACCTGTTTCAGGTTGACAAAGACTTCTAGTTTATTAAATTGCTGGTTAGTTCTCAAGGGTCTACAAAATTCCACCAAGATCTAGGGATGCCCTTGTATTTTTTTTTTTATAACTTTGCCCACTCTGCAGGACCTACACACACGCCGTACTTTTATTAAGGTATATCTTTCCCAAATCTGCTAGCACACAGTAGACGCTCAATATAGCCTGCAGGAAAGAATAGGCAGTCTCACACGAATCTCTCATGCACCTACTGCTGTGAAAGAAAGTATGTAAGGAACCGGCTGCCTCAAAGGTGGTAAGAATCCCTCAGACTAGATGCACTTGAAAAGGAGGCCTGCCTCATGAGGATGTTGTTGAAAACCCTCACGGACGACTCCAGTACAGACTAGACACAGCCAGCTCTGCCAACAGTGGGCGTGAGGTCAGGTCTGGAAACAGGCCATGCTGGCCTCCTCAGGGAAACAGCTCCAGCCTTGAAAAGTCCCGCCGCGGAGCCCTGCTCAGCGGTCCTTGAACCGCCCCTTTCCACCCCCGACTCCTCCGTGTTCCTTCCTTCCTTCCCTCCCTGCCGCCCTCTCCCTTCTCTTCTTTCCTCACTCTCTTTCTGGTCTCAGAGCCCCTCGTGAGGCTCGTCCAGGGGCACTCTTTATAGAAGGCCTTTAGTTTCCCAGCATGGCTTGTGCGCAGAGAACAGAGCCCCCATCCCAGGGACAAAGTCTCTGCCTCTTCAGGGAGGGGAGAGCGCGAGGCTCCCCGGGAGGAGCTGTCCCCGAGTCAGCACCCCGGGATGCTTGCTTAGGGCAGCTGTTCGCAAGCATAAATGACCCACACATGGGCCTGCTGTTCTATTATGCCTGTTATCATGAATTGCCAAGGTTAACCATCGGGCCAGGCCAGAGTGAACCTTCTCTGAAAGGTTAACCAGCTTTTCGTTTAGAACACCCTTCTCGGTGGCAAACATTTTTGAACCAACAAATGAACTGACTGCTCCAGGACTTGCTATTTTTAACATCTTCTAAATGACCGCTCTCACTGGTCCGCGGTGGGTGGGCAGCTGTTTGTAATTACGGCCATCCATGTGGCCCGCAGGTAAGCCAGGCTGCAGAACCGGCTTCTGGTGAAATGTTTTCAAGTAGCTTGCTGCCACACTGCACTTGGCAGGCAAACGACACCCAGTGGAGATGCGCTAAAAGAGATGGGCCGGACGAGGGCTTCCGAAACCAGAGGAGTGACTCACGCTCGTAAACCGTCATCGCCATGGCGATTCTGGAAACACACAGCCAGTCGGGGCCGCGGGAGACAGGGTGGCGCCTCGGGCACCCCGGGAACTGCTCACGGGCCGCTTGTTCAGAACGTCGTTCTCCCGCTTGGGCTCCTGCCGTCCTCACTGGTGTGGCCAGGAGTCAAGCTGCTGCTGGAAAGAAAGGCCTCCTCGGCCAGGTGGAGAGGAAGTTTCCCTCCGGAATGGCTGCACACCCTGAAACACACGTGTCCATCTGCACCCCAGCCACATCGAGAGGGTGTGTGGCCTAGGGCGGGCAGTGCTTGGCTTTAAAATCAGGAGCTACTGAAACCAAGCAAAGAGCCAAATGAAAGACCTCCAGAAAATCTGCGCTCTTTCCGTCCCTGCCACGGCCACCAAGCCTGCGAACAGGGAAGAGGCAGTTTGCGAGCAGCCTGCATTCCTAGACCCACCTCCGCTCGCTCTGCCCGGGTCCTGGCTGGGTCTCTCTGGACCTGCCTGATTTCTGGGCCAGCTGAGGGTGTGCGCGCCAGCACGTAGACCATGCGTGTGGCGTGTGCTGGGTGGCGGGGGTTTATGCTGTGGTGTGTTGAGCGGTATGGGTGTGTTAGGGATGCGGATATGATCACGTGTGTGTATAGCAAAGTGCAGATGGTCCTAGCATAAACAGGGAATTCCGACTCCAGACAAGAAGCCAGTGGCCAGCACCGCACGCATCACTCAACCAGGGAGAAGGCGGCCCCGCCCGGCACACCCCGGGGGAGGGGGAGGTGCAGGCGGACTGAGCGCGGCCGCCTGGTGCCCGCAGCCCCCGGGGCCACCTCCGCCGGGGACTGTCGCATACGTCAGCAGGACGTCATCGTGACCACCGATCCTTCTCTCTGGTTTGCCCATGCTTTCTGCCCTGGAACAGAGGGGAGGCCGTCGAGAAGAAAGGGTAGGGAGAGAGAAGTGGAGATGGGAGGGGAAAGAGCAGCACTTTGGACACAAGGCCGGGAGCCAGCCAAAGAGGGGACGCACTCCCGCGCCCTGCCCCTCGGAACGACGGCCTTCGCGTGTCCCCGGCCGGGGGCACTCGCGGCTCCACTCTGTGGCAGCCCTGAGCACGTCCTTGACTGTGTGGTGTTCCCCGGCCCGGCTGTGCAGGTTCAAAGCTGGCTTTATGCGTCCATTCCGGCAGGGAAGGTGCTGAATCTCCCCCAGTGCACACTTCCATATAATCATTCCTGTTCTTGTTCTTGACGAGAAGAACACGATCCTGCTATGGGGAAACCAGGTGTCCTGAAACAGTCGTCTTTCAGATGAAAGCTTGGGTGGGGGGGCGACGATTGCGGGATGTTATCTGTCATCCCCCAATTCACAGCCATCCCGCACCCCCATTTTCCTGGCAATAAAGCCAAATCAGAGCACGATCCTCACCAACAGCTGATGGGCAGAAATGACAGCAGCAAGTCACGCAGGGCTCTGTGATCAGGGTGGACGCCCCCGTAACACGTCAACTGAACAAACATCGACCTCTGTGTCCATCCGTCCAGGGGTTTCCCACACGTTCAACAGACTCACTCGCAGAACTTTACAGCCAGAAGGGGCTTCGGAAATCGTCTGTGCGAACACCTCATGTTGGGATGAGAGTCCAAGGCCCAGATGCATAGAAGGACCTGCCTGAGGGGCCCGGGCTGGTTGCAGAGAGCCAGACCAGGCCCTGAAGACATGCTTTCTGCCAGGGACATGGGCCCCCGTGCAGGGCAGGCAGCTCAGGGCGGCTTTACGGGCTTCATTTGAAGAGGTGTCTGAAAGGGAGCCTGGTTGCAAACACCTCTCCGGAGACGAGCACATGGTTGGTGGAGAGTGAGGCCACACCCCGACCTCCGGGAGGGTCGCAGGGAACACGTGTCCTCTCATCCGTCTTCTGAAGAACAAGATCCCTTTGCAGGCCCTCTGCGGGCATCTGTGTGTGATCGACCTGGGTGAGGGGGGAGGAGAAAGCAAGGAGCATTCTTGGACTTGAAACCAGGCACTCAGCTCCCGTGAAATATGTGTCTGCGCATTTGTCTTGCTCAGAAAGAAATATGAGAACAAAGTTTCCTTCTTCAGGGGGAGGAGAAACAGGCCAATATATTACAAGCTCAGAGCATAAGAGACTTTGGCAAATACAAACTGGTCTGTCTGCTTTATTACTTCTGAGATGATGTGGAACCTAGGTGGGTGGCAAATATAACTTCCTCCTGGAAAGGGGTCAGGCTTGACTGCTGATCCACCGCAAGCCGCGAGCCGTCTCAGGGTCGGGCCTGGCCGTCCTGACCGGGACCCCAGGCCGAGCAAGGGGAGACAGAGAGGCAGGGTCCGCCATGCCCCGGGGATACACGATCCGCGTGTCTGCACATGTCTTCATTTCTTCATTCCTCAGATTTTCCACGAGCATACCTGGGCTCGGGCTCCGTGCTGCAAGAGCCTTGCAGTTCTCCCGGCCTTTCTAACCCGCGCTTAGTCAAGGCCTCAGCTTAAGTCTGATGCCCCTGCTGCAGGGTCCCATGGTGTTCGGACGTCCCTTCCACACTCTTGTGAACCGCCAGCCCTGCCAGGCGGGGAGTCACCGGGGAGACGCACACCTGTCCACACACACAGTGCCACGCTTAGCACACGCTCGGCAAGGACTGGTTGGCTGGCAGCAGGACACACACCCTCTCTGCCTTGGGAGGCTGCGATTCAGGTGCCTCTACAGACTGCAAAAGGAGAAGCCCTGTCTCTCCCAAGTCCCGTTTTCTTGACCCTTTTCTCCATGAATGTGCTTTTATGTGGAGCACAGACTGTGGCCCTGCCGCCAGCACCGGCCTGGAATCTAACTTGAAATTCCGATGAAACGGTTGAGAGTGGGGAGTTAGGGACCCCTTGAATTCAAATCCCAAGTCTTGAAATAAAGCAGACCCCTAAACTCCATCTCCACACAGTCTTGAGTCAAGAGCCTTATCTGATTCTTTTTGGGGTTCTGAGTGGGCTTTTCAGAAAAATTCTGTTGACTAATGTCCGTTTTCCTCCTACACCAAGGGAACACTGTCATGTGACATGCATGTGCAGATTAGATAAATCATCAACGAGTCTGCCTCGGCCAGTAAACTCCCCCCCTACCTGAGCACCAGCGCCGCAGACCTAGCATCTGGCAGCGTGAAGCAGTCCAGAGACGGCAAGCTGAAATGTTCTGAATAGGAAAGCAACCCTAAATATTCATTGGAAGGACTGACACTGAAGCTCAGCTCCAATACTTTGGCCACCTGATGCAAAAAGCTGACTCATTGGAAAAGACCCTGATGCTGGGAAAGACAGAGCAGGAGGGGAGGCTGGGGACAAAGGATGAGATGGTTGGATGGCATCACCGACTCAATGGAAATGACTTTGAACAAGCTCCAGGAGACGGTGAAGGACAGGAAAGCCTGGTGTGCTGCAATCCACGGGGTCGAAAAGAGTCAGACTCAACTGAAGGACGGAACAACCGCAGCCGGTCTGGCTGCCTATAGCTGGGAGCTGCCTCAATACAATGTCCACTTACACACTGGGCTTCACAAGAATGGGTGCCTTAATTCCAATGTGCTAATATAATAACCAGTTTATCATAAAAGTCAGCGGTGGACACTTTTTCTGTAAAGGGCCAGAGAGTAAACCCCTCAGGCTCCCCAGGCCCTTTGGTTCCGCCGCAGCTGCTCAGCACGGACAGTGCGTGGAGCAGCCGGAGACAGCACCTCAGTGAGCCGCCTGGCTGGGTCCTGACGCAGTGCCACCTGCAAAATCAGGTGTGGGTCGGTTTTGCCCTGCCCCGTCCCCGACCTGAATGAGATACTGAGGCAGACAACACAGCAGAGAGTTCCAGGAAACTGCACAGTGGTGTGAGCAGACAGAAGTCGTGGGAGAAAAGAATCATTCTGCAAAAGAGGATGAACAATGATGCCAAGTTAAAAATGGAAAAAGATTTAAACCTTAATTGTCAATATCGTGTTCACCTTGCAAGCCGTGACTTGTTACAGAGTCCCTAGAGCGCTGACGAAGAGATGAATCGGCACAAAGATAAACGTCATTCAGATTGCAGAGCCCTGCAATGCACCTTCAGAATGTGTAAGTAAAGCGAGTTTAGATATGGCTTTATGACTGTACATACGTACATATTAAAGCAGAGATAATTTAAACTCTGAGGGATTCTGTGATAGATTTTTTTCTCTAAAGGAAGTTCATCTGAACATGCCTGGAGGCTGAGGACCACTAGCCTGGACAGAGCTGTGTCCCCCTCTTCGACAACCAGGAACTGAGCGGGACTGAGGGGTCAAAGGCCAGACTCCAGGCCAGACTCATGTGAAGGCCTTGTGCACACCACTCAGGGTCACAGCAGCTTCTCAGTAGGAAGGAGGTGCTGGGGGTGTGTCGGGATTCATTCTGGCCTGTTTGGTTCTGTTTCCTTAGTTGAAACATTTCAGACAGTGTTTCAATCAACACTGAGCTGAGCAAACACCCAAGTGTGGGTCTGTTTGGAGAGACACTGTGACAAAGTCTGTGAAGCTGAAACACGCGTGTGCACACACACACACACACGCATGTGTCAGGCAAACGAGATTTTGTAGGGCTTGGCAGAAGGCGATGGCCCCCCACTCCAGTGCTCTCGCCTGGAAAATCCCATGGACAGAGGAGCCTGGTGGGCTGCATCCATGGGGTCGCTGGGAGTCAGGCACGACTGAGCGACGTCACTTTCACTTTTCACTTTCATGCACTGGAGAAGGAAACAGCAACCCACTCCAGTGTTCTTGCCTGGAGAGTCCCAGGGGCGGTGGAGCCTGGTGGGCTGCCGTCTATGGGGTTGCACAGAGTCGGACACGACTGTAGTGACTTAGCAGGCATGTCCAAATTCTGCTCGGTTAAGGCTTCAACTTCCCTCCAGTTGTCAGCTCCACTGCTGAGCATGGTTTTTTTTGTGTGAATATTTTTATACAATAAGGGAGGTTTCTCTCGATTTCTGATTTACTGGGAGTTTTTTTTATCCTGAAGGAGTGTTGAATTTTGTCCAGGTTTTCTGCAGCACCTATCGGTATGGCCATATAATCTCCCCTTTTATTCTCTGATAATCTGATGAATTAGATTGATTGAGTGCCAAATGTTGAATCACCCTAAATTCCTGGAATAAACCACACTCAGCACGATGTATTATCCTTTTTATATATCACTGGATTCTGTTTGCTAATAATTTTGTTAGGAAATTCAGCATCTTGTAATTTTCCTTTTTTGTAATGTCTTTTTCAGGTTTTGATATTCAGGGTAGACTGGCCTCATAAAAAGAGAAAGTATTCTCTTTTTCCTATGTTCTGGAAAAGTTTGTGTAACATTATTACCATTTCATCCTTAAATGTTTGGAAGAAATGACCAGTGAAACCATCTGGACCTAATTTTATCTCATATAAAGGATCCTGGAAACCCGACTTCGTTTTTTCACAACGGGACAAAAGTGAACACAGACATCAGGTCAGAGGCTGGAGCCCCCGCCTACCCTGAGCCCCTCCCGGGCCCTGTCGCCCACCTCCCACTCTTACCTCATCCCCAGGACGTGCCGGAGCGGGGCCCCGAACCACAGCCTCATCACAGAAGCCCTCCAGCACATCTCAGCCACACAGCGCATTACCGTAGGCCACGGGAATGATTACTAAGATAGCATGCTTGTCTTGCTCTCTAGGGATCTGAATCTTGTCAGACTCGAAGTTCCGAGGGCCCTGAACAGCCCAGCATGAGCCACCGTCTGCTGGGGGAGCGAACAGGCCCGGACCTCTGGAGCTGTCAAGGCCTCCTCCTCGGGGACACCTTGCACGTTGGCAGTGCGCGTCTGCTCCCGCTGCGCCCGAGGCTCTCTGCGCCCCCCGGATGGAGCAGCACCGTCCTGGAGCGCCCACGTCATGGACACAGTGTCCCAAAGGGCAGGGGTCACGGCACTCACATCCCCCCAACCCCAGCAGGACAGCCCGAAGGAGCCCCGAGGGGATGGACACACAGACCCATGCGCACACACACAGATACACACAGACACAGACCCATGCACACACACAGAGATGCACACAGACACGTACACAGACACACACACAGATACACACACACAGATATACACACACACATACATCACACACACACAGATACAGACACATGCGCACACACCACATACACACACAGATGCACAGAGACACACACGCACAGATACACACGCACACAGACCCATGCACACATACACACACATACACTCAGATACACATAGACACACACACACTCAGATACACACAGACACACACACATCACACACACAGATACAGACACATGCACACACACCACATACACACACAGATGCACAGAGACACACACGCACAGATACACACGCACACAGACCCATGCACACATACACACACATACACTCAGATACACATAGACACACACACTCAGATACACACAGACACACACACATCACACACACAGATACAGACACATGCGCACACACCACATACACACACAGATGCACACAGACACACACACATCACACACACACAGACACACACACACACATGCACACAGATACACACACACACAGACCCATGCACACACACAGATACACAGAGACACGTGCACACAGACACATAGATACACACAGACACACACACAGATGCACAGACACACACACACACACATGCACACACACAGAGATACACACAGACACGTGCACACACACCACACACAGAGATACACAAACACACATGTACACATCACACACACACAGAGACACACATGGACACACACACACCTGATACACACAGACACACACAGAGATACCCACAGACACACACACACAACTGCACAGAGACACACACAGAACATGTACACACACATATGCAGAGATACACACAGACACAGGCACACACCACACACAGAGATACACGCAGACACATGTACACACACACACAGATACACACACATACAGGGATATACACAGACACACAGACATGGACTCACACACACCCCCATACAGAGACACACACAGACACAGGCACACATCACACACACACTCCCACACAGACACACACAGACTCATGTGCACACACAGATACACACAGACACACTGAGAAATACAAACAGACACACACACAGATACACATGGATACGTGTACATGTCACACACGTGGACACACACAGACATGCATACACACAGAGCTACACACAGACACACAGAGACACACACAGATACACACACACACACACACACACACACACAGACGCTGGCCTCCACTTCTCAGTGAGGAGCCCCAGGCCTGCCTGCGCGGGTCTGGGCTCTGTGAAGACGTGTCGGCCCCCACACAGCAGCAGGCAGGGGCCGACTCCCAGGGGCCGCCACGCTGAGACAGGACGTCCATTGCAGGGACACCCCGGGTGTCGTCTGGGTGGGCGAGAGGATGTTCTGCACCCCTCAGCCGTGCCGAGCGGTCCCCTCTGACGCGTGTTCTGAGGGTTGGCAGTTGGAGGCCCCTTTGAAGCCCACTGTAAGGGGCACAAGGTCCAGCTGGCGCCAGGCGGCTCTTCCAGGCCAGCTGGGGAGTGGCCGGGCCACAGTCCCCGGGCGCCCGGAGCGCTTCTGTCGGGGAGCCGCTGGCGGCTGGCGTTCCTCCTCGGAGGCCGGAAGAGCGGCGTCTCTAGGAAGATGGCTCCCGCTCCGAGGTTGCTCTGAATCTTTTCCGCGCTCCTTGCGTCTGCGTTGTTTCAGCCGCTTTACATTAACGCTTGTTAGACTGGAATCTACATGGAGATGACAGTCGAGACGGACTCGATCTCATTTAGATGCTTGTCCTGTTGTTCTGACTTCATTTATTATATGATCCACTCATTCCCACAGGTTCTTCCTGGAATCCTTTTATCGAATACTGAGTCTCTGGAGGTGTCAGGGCCAGCGGCCCCCGCCATTTGTCTGATAAGCTTAAACCCGTGATTTATTCCTCTGGCCTACCTGCACTGGCCAGTGCCCCCAGGACGAAGCTAAATACTGACGGTAACTGGGGAACCCTCGATCGTTCTCACTGTAGTGAGAATGTCTGTGTTTCCTCATGAAGCGTGGCGTCGGTTTGAAGTCGAAATATTTTATTTTAAGGACGTAACCACCGATTGCTAACTACGGCAAAATCTCAGTGACTTAAATCTCAGTGACTTTGCTTTGTTTTTTTATCACTCAAATCACAGCCCACCCTGGATCATGGGGCAGTGGGGGTTCTGCTCTCGCAGCCTCTCGGGCCCATCCACCTACCGGTGCCTGCGGCCTCCAGCGGCCTCCTGGAGTCTCTGCCTCTGGACGGCAGGAAAGAGAAAACAGAGAGGCGATTGTTCGGGAGACGCTGCGTGGGCCGGGCCTAGAAATGGCTGACATCACCTCTTCCTACATGTCACTGAAAAGAACTCTAGCAAACCAGAGCGGCTGACCAGTGGAGCCCGCCTCTGGTCCAGAAAGGAAAGGAGACAGGTTCGCTGAGCACGCTGCTGCGCCCATTACGCCTGTTACTGTCCACCTGTCCGCATGGCCGTCTGTACACGCACTCTCAGGGTCTGAATGTATCTGTCAGAACTGGCTCCACTGCACTGCAGTAACAGACAACCTAACTGCCTCAGCGCATTTCACACTGAAGATCCACCTACCCAGTGCAGGTCAGAGGAGGGACTCTGCTCACCCCAGCTACTCAGGCACCAGCCCAATGATGCTTCCATGACAGCCGTAGCGTGAGAAAAACAGGTCGGAAAACCAGGCCCAGAGGATGCTGGCCGTAGCCGCGGCTGGCTGCGAGGGTAAGGGAGTGCCGGCCCACCCCCCCGGCCCGAGCCTCCTCACAGAGGTGTGAGAAGCGGGGTGAGCTGTGGGAGGAGCTTCCCCACTTCCTGCACATAAAACTATGAACGCGTGTTCCAAAGCTCATCTGGTGTCCAATCTAGAAATGTTTCCAAGCCCACAGACGTGCATCTCTATGGTTGGAAACGATCACCCCCCTCCACGGACAGGACTGTGCTCTCAGACAGCGGAGACTGGTCAGCTTGCGCCAGGGCAACACCACCAACCCCCAAGCTCAGCAGAGCCCGTCTAGGAAGCGTGTCTGCATTTGTTTGTCGTAAAGCAGATAAACCAAATGTAACAGGTTGGACTAGGCCACTCCACAAGCCTCCGTGCCAGGGACTAACATTTATTGTGGCTAAAGCCTGTAGTTCAGTTGGAATCTGTCAAATACCACAGGGAAGCCAAAAACTGAACTCTCTGTTAGCAAAGGTCAAGAATTGTGGAAATTAAATACAAAAATAAAATCTCTTTGGCATTTCCATTTCCAATAGTCTTCTCCTTCAATTTTAGAAGCAGATGACCCCTCTTTCCTTTGTGGACCGTCAGGTACAAAGCATTACAATAAAGAATTATCTATTCCAGGGAAGTATGTCATCAACAATGTGAATTAAATTCTTATTAGGTGTAGCAGCTCTTGGAAGGTGGGTTATTCATTTTTCCACGTCCAGCCATTATTCAGGTTTCTAACATGAACCTTCTTGGTGGTTGGATAGGCCAGAATAGGTCAACGTGAAACCTGAGTTTAAAATGCAGTTTGGAAGAGATGGCCTTTCCAGGTCTGTCCAAAGTAAGCACGTGGCCTTGCAGGAAGGCATCGCCCGTCCACCCCCACGTGTGGTCCCTCAGGTGGGTTTAGGAGCAGTGACTGCCCTCACCTGGGGGTTGGAGCGGAAGGTCTG
The DNA here is from genome assembly GCF_016772045.2 of Ovis aries. Taxonomy (NCBI): domain Eukaryota; kingdom Metazoa; phylum Chordata; class Mammalia; order Artiodactyla; family Bovidae; genus Ovis; species Ovis aries. The sequence continues at coordinate 50,216,691 of NC_056073.1, forward strand.
GGTAAGCTGGGAACTCTTCCTGTTAAAGAGAAAGAGGACGGGGGTCTTCGGGGAGCCCCCGGCATCTGGACTCAGCCTGAGCCCTTGCTTTTCTCTGCCCTGCCGGGCCCACCTGATTCTGCAGCCCCAGTTGGCCCCGAATTCCCCCTGCTGCTCACAGGACTGAGACCCGCCACGCCCTGGGTTCTGCGCCAAATCCCAGAGCCACAAAGCAGAGCAAGCCTTGGGCCCGACTCTTGAGGACGTCACATCGAGGAAGAGAACAGGTTTGGGAGCAGGGCAGGGGCGGCTCAGTCGCGCTGATGGCCCTGAGTGCCCGTGTGCAGCTGCACTCACTGCATGTGCTTGGGGTCATCAGAGCTGGGGGCCCCTCCTCCAGGCTGGCAGGACTTCTGGGAGCAGGAGGGGACTCCTCTGGGTCCTCTAGGGACCCTGGAAGCCCCCTCCACAACCTCCTTCAGAGGAAGGGGAGGCCCTCCATCAGCAGGATCCCGCTGCCCCCCGAGGTCACTCCACGCTGGCTCCTCGCTCGCCACCCTTGCTGACCGTGCTGAGTCAGGGGGTCCTCGAGACCCTTCAGGCTCGGCGTGCGATCTGTGCAGAACCCCCTGGTCAGGGCTGCGGATCCCGGGCTCTGTCCTCCCCGAGCCCTTCTGCACTCTCTCCCTGGGTCCCCCTCCCCAGGACACTGAGCCTCACCCCTCCAGGGGCCCACGACGCCCTGGGGCTCCCTGGTGTCCTGCCTGCTTTGCTTCAGCCCTGCACGCCTGCTGTCTCGATCTCTCCATTTCCGGCCCCACGGCCGGGACAAGCCTGGGTCTCTGGATACTTGGCAGGCGGAAGGCCCTCCTCCCAGCTGGTCCAGCCGCCCATTCTGTGGTCTGGGGTTGGCCATGGCCCATAGTTGTGCAAGCAGCACGTTGCACGACTTCTGGGTCAGAGGACAGACGCACACTCAGCCCCACGCGGAAACGCACGGCTTCGCAGAATGCTGGCACGGTGTGCGCGCCTGCGACGACGCCCTGTCTCCCCACGTTCCAGCAGCGCCTGAGTCATCGGCTCTCTGGCCTCAGCCGTCCTACGGGTCTGAGGTGGTTTCCATCACTGTTGCGTCTAGAGAGGGACCACTGGGGGCCCTAGGCTTGCCGTTTACATTCTGTCGTGCTCACAAACCCGCCTTTGAGAGGGCCATCTGGAGCAGGCTTCCTCCATGGTGTGCTTCACAGATGACACCTGATGGCCAGCCCTCCCAAATATTGACTCTGCATGACTTCCGTGGGTCCTCAGAGCCGCACGGGTGCAGTGAGGCTAACCCAGCTCCTGGCCAAGCCAGGACAGGACTGGACATCCCGCGGTGGAGGGTCAGGGCCCTGGGGACACACACACGAGCCTTGTCACTGAGTTCTCAAAGCTGACGTGGTGATGGCTGTGCAGTAACGTGAATGGACTCAGCCTCACTGAACTCTCCACTTAGCCTCGATGAAATCGTGAATCCTAGCCATGTTTTACAACAGCTTCTAAACCAACTTCTTTCTTCGTGGAGAAGTGTCTGGGAAGTTCGAGAGGAAGCCAGGAACACCAGCTGGAAGTGACTACGGTAGAGGGGGCAGGAGCTGGGTTCAGACAGGCTCGGAGGAGGTGCAGGGGTGGATGGGGAGACTTGGGAATCCCTGCGTTTCCTTCTTAACATCACTAATTGGTTCCTGAAAATCACAGATTTATGCACAAAAGCACAAAGAAAGAGCATGTTTTCTCTTGTGTGTGAATGGAAAAAAGTCATACTACACTGCAGGATGACAGATTTCCCAAAACAAAACTGGGTCACGAAACTTACACCTGGTATCTAAGGGTAGGATGCGCAAAGCTTAAATAATCATTTCCTGATCTTCGAATAAGCGATGTGACTGCTACAGGCACCACATTCGCTCGGTGTGCAGGCAGTAACACGCACGGGTGGTCATGCTGTAACACACACACCACGATCCCTCGGTGTGCAGGCAGTAACACACACAGGTGGCCTTTCTGTATCACACACTACATTCTCTCAGTGTGTAAACAGTAACACGCACAGGTGGTCTCGCTGTAACACACAGACCACGATCCCTCGGTGTGCAGGCAGTAACACGCTCAGGTTGTGTTGCTGTAACACACACTCCACACTTACTACAGAAGGTGGCACATGATATGTGGACTCATTTGTTTACAAAATGCAAACATTTTAACAACCCTTTTTTAAGGCCTTTCCTGTGATGATCGGTCGCACACACTGGGCACAGGTTCCCGGGTGGGGGTAGGGGTGCGCTATTCTGTTATACCAGCTGGAGACCCCAGCCGGGGAGGACAGACCCAACCTGAGTTCTTCATGGCGATGCTGACCTGCCGACACTGAGTCTCCCACCTGATTCTTACTCTGTGAAAGAATAGGTTTCCGAATTGTTCAAGGGGTAAAAAGCATTTATGTTCTTTCGCTTTGGATTTTCCAACTGATATTGATGGTGATTGCAGCCACCAAATTAAAAGACACTTGGAAGAAAACCTATGACAAACCTACACAGCGCATTAAAAAGCAGAGACATGACTTTGCCAACAAAGGTCCTTATAGTCAAAGCTGTGGTTTTTCCAGTAATCACGTACAGATGTGAGAGATGGTTCATGAAGAAGGCTGAGTGCCAAAGAATTGATGCTTTTAAGTTGCGGTGCTAGAGAAGACTCTTGAGAGTCCCTTGGACGGCAAGGAGACCCAACCAGTTCATCCTAAAGGAAATCAACCCTAAATATTTATTGGAAGGGCTGATGCTGAAGCTCTAATACTCTAGTCACCTGACGCAAAGAACTGACTCATTGGAAAAGACCCTGATGCTGGGAAACATTGAGGGCAGGAGGAGAAGGGGACGACAGAGGATGCGATGGTTGGATGCCATCACCGACTCAGTGAACAGGAGTTTGAGCAAGCTCTGGGAGACGTGCTGCAGTCCACGGGGTCACAGAGCCGGACACGACGGAACAACAGAAGCAGATATGAGCACCACCTCAGCACTACATGACTCTGCCTGCTGACTCTTTTCATACTAAATGTACACTCGTGAACACCAAGGTGTCAGACCAGAAGTGCAGGTGAGTTACAGGAACAAGGGAAAGCTTGTCTTTAGGTAACCTGCCATGCTATGATTCCTACTTGTCGGATTTAAAACTAATCTTCATTATTAAAGTATTTTTTGAGAAACAAGAAAGATTTGCTATTTTATCCTTAAAGGGTTGAGGTAAAAATATAGCCAGTCCTACAGGGGCTAACCCATATTAATGTAATATGAAAATAAAGTATGCCAGCTTTTTCCTAAATTTGCTTTTCTAAGTATGTATCTGAACTAGAGGTCTCGGGAACCCTTGTTAATAAAACATGAAGGAGCCCTGGCTGGGGAACAGTGCTCAGAAGAAGGAAAATGCAAAGAAATGTCAGAGTCTGGTCTTCTTGGAGGAGGACTGAAAATACACACGAGAAGAAAACCGAGAATTAGAAAAAAATTAGCAGCACTTTTTAAAATCTCTCCTCTTTTCTCCTTCCATGTATGATTCAGCAGAGGTGTAGGCTCTCAGTAAACACAGCAGATACTGAACGAGTGAATAACCGAATGGTGAGTGACTGGGAGGCTCATCACCTGGGATCCTGCCTGTGGAGGGTGGAGAAGGGAGCCGGAGGGGCCCTCCTGGAGCATAAGAGTTTGCGTGAGTTTCCCGCTCCTTCCCCGCCCCCGAGAGTGTGCACCCTCCCCTCTGCAAGCAAGTCTATCTCCTGGAGCCTAGTTGTGGCCTCATTCTCCTGATGTAAGACCCTAACTGTGAAATCACACGGACCCTCCTGGGTGTTTGTGTTGGGTATTTTATGCGTCACACACAATATAGATTAAAAAAATAAAGAACCCAAAGACTGTTTTAGAATACGGTGAAAACAAAGCAGGCCAGGGAATGTGGGAACCAGAGTCCGAGAGAATAGCTCGGTCCTGCTGCACTGACCACCCTCATTCAAGTGGCAAGTCCAGCTCAAACACCCACTGCTCGGTTAAACCTACGTCGCAGTCCTGACTCAGAAACACGTTTTGACAGCGTAGACGACCTGATCTGGCCTCCAGGCCCTCTGTTTCCCAACAACACAGGGCTGGACCAGGGGGTTGCCGGGGGCCTCTCAGTCCTTGCCGTGAGCGTAGTATGAACTGACGTCTGAAGAAGCGCACACGCCAAGAACTCCGACGAGACTCTGCCCGCGGAGTAAGAAACCTGGGCTCTTCTCCAGGAATCTTAAAACTCACTTGAATTTTAAGTTGCCTCGTGGATACAAAACAAAATCTGTTTTTAACTGGAATATTTGATTGGTGTATTCATACAGACATGCTTTTAGGCATCTACCTCAACTCCCAATATTTCAAAAGTTATTTTAAAGTCTGAATCTGTAATTAATAGGTCTTGTGGTGGGGAAGGGTACTGTTGTTCCTTAGCTCACAGTTCTAAAATCCTGCCTAGGAAAAGACTTTCCCGTCTTCAAGTTACACATGTTGGAAAATGTATCATTTTGTGTAGGTCTAGGTATTTTAGCTGATCTAAAATTATAAAATATGCAAACATTTATGCATTTATGGAGATTTCCCTAAATCAGTCCTCCTCCCCTTCACCCCCGCTTGGACTATTATAGCTGCATAAGTTTGGCTTGTATGTCTTTCTTTTACGCAGCTTCAGTGTTTCAGTGTTTGCAAAGATCCTGTTACAAAGCTAATACAAATTAATGTCAAATACAGCCATGTTACAAAGGTAGAAGCAAGAATGATTGGTTAAATTAATTTCTGAAATCAAATGTGCACTTTCCAGCACATTTGCTGAGGAGTGACTGTTTGCAGCAAAAGGGTATATACAGATACAGACTTCAGGGACATAATGATTGAATCAAAACAACTCCATTGAAGTTATAGTGTTCGTTGTCAACGAAGAATGGATTTAAAAGACGGCGAGTCAGTAGCTGCAGACGCTCACGTGACTGGTGATTTTAAACATTCTTCCCAAACAACAATTAATGAATGAGATGGCAACAGCTAACAATGGCACCCCACCCCAGTACTCTAGCCTGGAAAATCCCATGGATGGAGGAGCCTGGTGGGCTGCAGTCCATGGGGTCGCGAAGAGTCGGACACGACTGAGCGACTCCACTTTCACTTTTCACTTTCATGCATTGGAGAAGGAAATGGCAACCCACTCCAGTGTTCTTGCCTGGAGAAACCCAGGGACGGGGGAGCCTGGCGGGCTGCCGTCTCTGGGGTCACACAGAGTCGGACACGACTGAAGCGACTCAGCAGTAACATAGTTTCAGCCTCATTTTCTTAGTTCCTCTTCACTCTGGATACATTTTCTTAATGAAAAGACAAAGACAAAAATAACAACCTGGAACTAGAACTCTGTACAAAAGAAACTGTTTAGCGCCACAAAGATTTATAACTACCATCACTTCCATAAGAATACGGGAATGTTTTGGGGGAGAATGGATACATTGGTATGTGTGGCTGAGTCCCCTTGCTGTTCACCTGAAGCTACCAAGCATCGTTAATCGGCTGTACACCAATGCAAAATATTTCCGGTGTTAAAAAAAGTTTAAAAAAGAATGTGAAGTGGTTTGTAGCTATATATGATCCCAATGCCTATCAACTCATTTAGAAAAAAAATCACACATAAAAGCACATTTCTGTGAAATCCACTGGCAGGCAGAAGGAAAGACAGACCCTTTGCTTCGTAAATAATATTTATATAAATAAACAGAGCTTTGCATTTCCGTGTCTATAAATGCGGATGTCCTTGATTGGGCCAGCAGGTGGCGGTGTGGACTGTTTGCCAGAACAGCCGGAACCTGGCTGGAATTTCTCATTGTTTCAAAAGTAATTCCCAAGAAATACAAATGAGTTAATCTTATCTGTGTTTTGAAACTTTCAAAGATATTATTCCATCCTATCAGAGGCTACCGTGAACTCCCTTTGTGAAGCCTGATGATCCATCTATTTCTCTTGGCTCGGTGTGGCGCATTCAAGAGGCGGGCGTCTTTCATTTCCAAGTCTTGGTAGCGGTGGGATACGCTTTATCTATTTCACAGCCAGACGAGCACCACTGTTTACCTTGCCGAGGACAGAGCTTTGGAACGACGGGGGAATTTTCCTATCAACACGCAGAGCAACATACCCGTGAAACGAAAACAAGCGTGTGTTTGGAGACACAAACAAGGCGGGAGTGCAGCCGGCTGATTAGCGTCTCAGCCCACTATCCAGCAGGATCTTCTGACAAGCCTCTCTTCCCTGTGTTTGTATTTGATATCACTTATCTGTGGGTGGAACCGCCTCTGACAGGAGCCCTTTGGATCCTATCAACAAGATACGAGACGCATTTATACACAGGCCGACCGGTGCATCTTCTGAACAAAATTTTCTCACTCTTTTTTTTATTACCAAAGTTTCCAGGCTTGCTCTACACATTCCTTCCAGGAGGCATTGCTACAACCACAGATGAGTTACTTACCCCTTTCAAGCAGGACGTGGGGGATGGGGTGGTGGCCAGTCCTTCTTAAAGGGCCAGATAGAAAACGTTCCAGGCTTTGAGAACCGAGAGGTGAAACTGAGGATTCGATGTAGGTGTCGCGGTAAAGAATCGCCTACCAATGCAGGAGACGCAAGAGACACAGGTTCAGTTCCTGAGTCGGGAACATCCCGTGGAGGAGGAAATGGTGACCCACTGCAGGATTCGTACAATTCCATGGACGGAGGGGCCCAGGGGGCTACAGTCCATGGGGTCCAAAGAGCCGGACACAGCTGACCACAACAAAACAACAACTTCTACAACTATTTAAAAATGTGAGCACCATTCTCAGCTCAAGAGCAATACAATACCCGGCCGCAGGCCAGGCTGGACCTACCAGCTTAGTCTGACAACAGGTTTCTAGAGAATAAACTCTGTGGTGGGTTTTTCTAGCCAAGCATATAAACGCTCTCAGAAATACAGACTGTAGCCTCGTACACTGTTTAAAATGTTTTCCTGTTTAGAGCTAGATGGTAGAGTTTCATACTAATCTTATATTTTAAAATATATATTGTATTATTATCACTAAAAAATAAAAATCACGTGCCTGAGATCAGAAGATTTGCTCCAAAAGACATCTGTGATGCTGTCCAGTGGGCTGGACTTGGTGAGGGGGCACGGCGTGGTGGGGGTGAGGGAGGGGAACGCAGCCCAAACTAAGCCACCAAGCCGCGTTTACAGCGTGCGCTTTGCAGTAAAGGCCTTAGTTAGAAAGCTTCTAGGCGCTCTGTGTGCATGAGCTTTAATTTCAGTTTAAGACTGATACTTTTAAAGAGTAATCGGCACCGCAGGCCTTTAAAGAAAAGATCCCTGCTCCGGCCGGCCCTGCACAGCCAGTTCTCCTGAGCCTGCTCTCCTGGTCTGTCCCCCGTGGAGATTTCAGCAGCTAATGAGCTAATCTGCAGAGCTAACTTAGAAAGAAATGTGAGTTTGGGGTTCACAGTTTCTTTCTTCCTTTTCACGAGATCATAGACTATTTCACAAAGTAGATTAGCTAGTAGGAAAGGAACGGCATAAAATAACAGACTTGCTCAATAATTATTTTATCTTTGACTTTGCAGTTTAGTCAGAAATATTCTTGGAAGCTTGCTTTTTAGCAATGAGGAAAAGAAACCTAACCCACTCAGCCTGCATGTTCAGTCCTGGCCCGTGGGAGGGGCCTTCCAGGAAGCCCAGCGCGGCCCCTTTGTCCTGCAGGCGAGGAAGCTGGGACCCAGGGCCCGGGCGCCCTGCCCCAGAGTCACTCTGCAGGGGCAGGCTGAACACACGCCGTCTGCCTGCTGCTCAGCTGCTCAGGCTGTCTGACTCTTTTGACCCCATGGACCATAGCCCACCAGGTTCCTCTGTCCATGGGGTTTCCCAGGCAAGAATGCTGGAGTGGGTTTCCATTTCCATCTCCAGGGGGCCTTCCCAACCCAGGGAATCAAATCTGCTTCTCCTGCTTGGCAGGTGGATTCTTTACCACTGAACCACCCGGGTTGTTGAGCCGCTAAGTCCTACCCGACCCCGCGCGACCCCGCGGACTGTTGCCCACCGTTCACGGCTCCAAGGGTGGCGCTAACAGCAAGTTATCTGTCTTTCAATGAACAGTCTTTACTTAGACTCACAAGATAAGCACAAAATACACGCCAATTCGAATGCCTCCCAGCATTGCCCAGAGAGCCAGTATGAATACGAATTCGGGGCACACATCTCTCTACTCCAAGCTCGTTCTGTGCCCACCTTAGAGAGAGAGTCCTGGGCAGTGAATTTGCTCCCCAGCCTGTAGATACCCAGGGACCTGAGTCCTGACTGCTCTGGGTGGGGACCAGCCACCCTGCGTCTGCGGGCTGCCTGTCTAGCTCAGGGCAGCCCACGTCTGCCTTAGGCCAGAGGGACCACAGTCAGGGCACCCCAAACCTGGGCTCTGCCCACAAACAACAGGCCAACCCCTTCAATGGACGAAGTCAACACAGTCACTCACACCTCTCTGTACAAACACATCAAACTGCCTGCTTATGACCAAGTCACATCAGCAAGGTTTGGTTTTAGAGTTAAGGCTTATACTTTATGGGACACACCGTGACCCTTTAAATACATCTTTATCCAAGAGTGCTGTTCACTCAAGGAGCTCCTGCTATCCAGGGGGCTCGGCCAGGGGCCCCCTCGAGACAGCCTGTGCATCTGAATTCCAGACTTTGGTGTTGCCAACTCAGACCTCCTCCAACCCAGCACCTCACTGCCAGCACAGCCACTCTGCTCGTCTGCCCACCCACTCCAGAAACAGGGCTTCGTCTCACTCTCTGGCTCCTTCCAGCATGGCAGCAGACAAATGCCAACACAGTGCCACGCGCAACGTGCCACCCCCCAGGGGAGGCGACCCTGCCGGTGCTGCCCTGCCCTGCGTGCCCCCACCCAGCTCCCGCTTCTCAGAGACGCTCTGTCCAAGCTCGGGGCCCAGAGGAGCTGTTATCACGTCGCCCCCATAGGGCCAGACATTGGCTGGGCCAATCAAAGCCCAGCACAGGACTGGCTTTAGTTGGAGTGGTCGCCAAGAGCTTTTTCTTCTCTGGTTCTAAGGTCTTTAAAATGTGACCCTGAATCCCCACCTGGATCTGTGATGGAGCCTGTCGGGAGCAGGAGAGATGGGAGAGAGAGAGACAGAGGGAGACAGAGACGGGGGAGACAGAGACAGGCAGAGGCCAAGGAGCAAGCCTGCAGGGCGGGCCGCCCGTGGACCCAGCGCTAACTCACTGGATACAACTTGAGCTCAGAGGCGCCCCACCTGCCCCAGGGCAGGAGGAGGAGCGCCTGGCAGGGCCCCATGGCCTGCAAGAGCCTCAGAGCAAGCTGGGAAGCGCCGTGGCCCATGCGGCTGACGCACGGCCCTGGGCTGGCTTCCGCTCGCCTACGTTTCACGCTGTCGGCACAGTCGTGGGTTTCTCAGGCGATCAGTTGTCAGCATTTACCGAGCAACCTTTCCTGTGTAAACCTGAGTCCCGGTGTCTCAGGGACAGTGTGTGGAGGACCCAGCCCTGGGCTGGTCCTCTCCCCAAGCAAGGCTGGGTGGGCTCTAGCAGGTACCAGGCCCCCAGACCAGGCAGGCCCAGCGCGTGACCCAAGTGTCTGCGAGTCCTGGACCTGACCTCGTGCCCACAGCCCTAAGGCCAGGAGCACACCAGACCTGCCGGAAGCCACCCTGGAGAGGTTGTCCCGTAGCTGTCATCTGATGGGATCGTGTGTCTCTCAAAGTGTGCGGTTAGGATGCATTCTCAGCTGACCAACACTTTCCTTTTAAATCACACGTCAGGATGTCAAACATTCAGGAGCATTGTTACTGAGATGCCGTACATAGACTGTACCAGCTACTATGGAAAATAATGTTGTATCACTTTTTACCAAACTTCAAAGTGTTCTATTGAATCCTAGAGCAAATTTCCCCCAAGCTGATTCATCTTAAAAATATCATATTTATTTATTTGGCTGCTCTAGGCCTTAGTTGGGGCACGTGGGGTCTTTGCTTGCAGCGTGTGGGATCTGGTTCCCGGCCGGGAATCAAACCCAAACCCCCTGCACTCAGAGCACAGTCTTACCCCTGGACCACCAGGGGAGCCCCGCCGCAGGGCTGACAGGACTGCGACCCCATCCGCTCCAGACACACTGGAGGGAGCGCACGGCCTGGTTAAAGCAGGAAACTCCTCTGGGGCCTCGGGAAAGAGCCCCCCTGGGCTGCGTTCACCATCGCAGCTCACCTCGCAGAGGGCGTCTCTCCTTCCGTCAGCAAGCTCGGGGTCACAGGGCAGACGAGACTGCTGTTCAGCCCTGGTCCCAGGGTTGTACTTAAGGACTGGGTGGCTGGCGAAATAGTGGGCTGTATGACACTCTTGCCCGCCGTGTGGTCTGTTTACTCCCAGGAAGAGGCTGAGCAGAGGCGATGTGGTGTAGATGGAGCACCGCCAGCAGCTGCCCAGCGCGGCTGTCTGCTCACGTCCGCAGGGCGCAGGGCGCAGGGCGGGCTCCTTCTGCACAGCACCCTCGCTGGGGCGGGCCCCTTTGTCTTCATGTGTTGCCTCTGTGCTGGTGTGTGTGAGACGGGGTGGCCTTTCTGTATCTGCAAGCATTCCTGTCGGCAGGTGTTTGGCTGGGACCCACTGGCTGTGCTCTGCCGGCCACAACTTTGCTCTGGGCTCTGTCTCATTTCTGTTCTAAAGCTCTTTGCAAAATCTTCTGCCAGACTTACAGTCCAGCTGAGGGGCTAGTTCCCATTCTTGTTCTCTTTTCAAATTAGGTCTCCAGTGTGAGGCTCAGCTCCACGGACAAAATGAGACGAGAGCACTGCCTTAACTCCCAAACGTCATCCAAGGGGATGTTCTAATCTAGCCTGAAAACCTCCTATAGCTTCGTCATCTTCGATGTTTGTTGCTGTTGTTATTGAGAGATAATTAACATATAACATTATATGTCGATATTGTATTATATGTCAATATTATAAAACATAGTCATTATAATAACGTAATGGTTGATAAGTGTGTATATTGCAAACTGATCACCAGAGTAGCTGTCATAACATCTGTCATAATACATTGTTATCAGAAAGGTTCTCTTTCGGTAAGAACTTTTACCATCGGCTCTCTTAGCGATCTTCAAACGTCCAATCCAGTATCGTGAGCTATGATCCCACCATGCTGCGCACCACTTGCCCGCGACTCACTTACTTCACAGCTGGAATTCGTCATTTTGGCCCCTCCCATTCATGCCACCCCACCTCTGGCTACCAGTCTGTTCTCTGTGTCTATAAACTCGGCTTGGGTTTTTGGTTTGTTTTAGATTCTACGAACAGGTGAAATTATGCAGCAATTTTTTTTCTGTCTGCCTTATCTTGCTTAGCATAAGATCTTCACCGTCCGTCTATGCTGTTCCAAACGGCCAGATTTCATTCTTTGTTATGGCGGGATGATATTCCAGTGTGTCTATATGGGGGGGGGGTGTAAACAGAAAGGAATAGACCGATAGGCAGGTAAAGCAATTTCTTTAGCCAGTCATCCTTCAGTGAGCACTTAGGTCGTGTCCACGTCTTGGCTGTCATAGAAAATGCTGCAATAAACGCAGCGTCTTTTTCGGTCAGTGTTTCGTTCTCTTCAGGTATGTGCCCGGGAGCAGGAGTGCTGATCATATGGTAGTTCCCTTTTTAATTTCTTGAGGAGCCTCCCTGACATTTTCCACAGTGGTTGCACAAATGTACGTTCCCACTAACTGTGCTCAAGAGTTCTGTTTCTGCACCTTCTCCGCAACACTCGCTATTTCTCACGTTGGTGATAGCAGCCAGTCAGGCAGGTGTGAGGTTACTTCTTGCATGATTGACTTGCGTTTCCCTGATAATTAGGAACAAGGATTAAGGCTGAAGACCGTGCAGAGAAGATGACTCAGACTCAGACTATCCCGTGGGAGCGGGCGACCGTCAGTGGAACATAATGCTCGTGCGCTCCAAGACTCGGGCCCCCTGACAGTCAGCCACCTCCAAACGGAGACCCCAGAACCTGTGCTGCTGGTGGGCAGGACAGCAGCGAGAAGACTCTCTCCTGAAGCTCAGCTCTCAGGACAAAAAATTAGGACAGAGGGGAGGCTTGTGAGTTTTACTGATGACCCACAGCAACGTGTGCCCACGTGGACACGGGTCTGATAACAGCCGTGCATGAATCTGTGAGGTCAGCTCGACACCAGGCTTCTAGAGTCTGGTCCTATCCTGCTGGCCTCCTTCTTAGAGCCTGAAGCAAAACAGTGGAGCAAAAGGCAGCAGATGGGGATGAAAGAGAGTGGCCTGACTCCACCAAGGATGCCAGGAAAATGGGGACCAACCACAAAATCTGGGTTTCAAACTGAGAGTCAGCAGGCGAGCACCTCGGTGCAGAGCCACCAGGCCAGCACCGTGAGCGGGTGGGGGTGAGGGCCCCGGGTGCCCCCTGTCTGCAGGCTGGAGTCCAGGACAACAGCAGACGCAGCCCACCGCCTGGCAGAACCATCACACCAACCGGGAAGACAAAGGCCAGGCAGGGGAGCAGAGCCACTTGTTCAGAGCTTGCCCCAGCAGGGAGAGAGTGGGAAGGCTCCCCGGTGGACAAGGGGAGATTCGGGCCGCACCCTTGCAGCCTGTGGGTGTGGGGAAGCTGTGGACAGGCCAGCCGGGGGGTGTCTGTGGGGCTCATCAGGGCTGCGTTCTCAGATCTCTCTGGTTGGTCTTGTGTTGGAAACAGCAAAAGTTAGGGAAGCTGTCCGCTAGGTCCATTGAGTCCCAGCCACTGTGGGGCCAACTGTCCCAGAGGCTTGGCTTCCTGGGCTGGGGCCGCAGAGGCTGACTGTTGGCAGCAGTGTTTGCTGGGCAGCGCAGCAGGCCGAGGTGCCCAGTCTATAGCCTACAGCCTTCAACCCAGCAGGGTTGCTCCCTGAAATCTGTCTTTAGATGAAATGGGCTGCATACGAGGCTACACACGGCAGGGCTCTTTCGAGAGAAGAAAGCAAAGACTGAAAGCAGCCCAAATGTCCCCCATCCAGGCACAGGATGTGTGAGCGGGGGTGCAGCCCGGCCCGAAGACGGACCCAAATGTCTCCCCTCTGGCACAGGATGTGTGAGCGGGGGTGCAGCCCGGCCCGAAGACGGACCCAAATGTCTCCCCTCTGGCACAGGATGCATGAGCGGGGGTGCAGCCCGGCCCCGAAGACTGAGTCTACGACCCTCCTCTGCTCCCAAGCGCCCACACAGCGTCCAACGGCACCGCTTTACCTATCAGACTTCTCCAATGCGTCTTTAAGGACGTGAAGCAAAATTCGGTATCATTTACCATTGTGTCCTCTCAGTAGATACTAGTCAGCTGGGAGTGAAATGTGGGGCAGCTGTCTGTCTCCAACCAGAGGCCGGGCAGTCATGAAAAGCAACAGAGAAACAGACACAGTTCCGCAAGTCAGAGCACGGTTTCTGAGGAGCAGGGCTGCTTCGCCACGAACATGGCCGTTAGAGCACGTTACGGAACAATGAGGGGTCCTAATTCCAGTTAAACAAGGTTCTGTGGACATTATCTAAGAGAGACGGCCAATGGACTTCTCCAAGGTCCAGACAGTGAGCATTTTAGGCTTTGAGGGCCATTCTCCATCTGTCACCTAACTTCGGTTAGGCTTATTTGTTTTTAACAACATTTGAAAATGTGGACCTTCCTCATTTCTAGGGCTATACAGGAACATCACAGACTGGATTTGGGGCTCACAGTTCAGTTCAGTTCAGTCGCTCAGTCATGTCTGACTCTTTGTGACCCCATGAATCGCAGCACACCAGGCCTCCCTGTCCATCACCAACTCACAGAGTTCACTCAGACTCATGTCCATCGAGTCAGTGATGCCATCCAGCCATCTCATCCTCTGTCGTCCCCTTCTCCTCCTGCCTCCAATCCCTCCCAGCATCAGAGTCTTTTCCAATGAGTCAACTCTTTGCATGAGGTGGCCAAAGTACTGGAGTTTCAGCTTCAGCATCAGTCCTTCAATGAACACCCAGGACTGATCTCCTTTATGATGGACTGGTTGGATCTCCTTGCAGTCAAAGGGACTCTCAAGAGTCTTCTTCAACACCACAGTTCAAAAGCATCAATTCTTTGGCGCTCAGCTTTCTTCACAGTCCAACTCTCACATCCATACATGACCACAGGAAAAACCATAGCCTTGACTAGATGGACCTTTGTTGGCAAACTAATGTCTCTGCTTTTCAATATACTATCTAGGTTGGTCATAACTTTCCTCCAAGGAGTAAGCGTCTTTTAATCTCATGGCTGCAGTCACCATCTGCAGTGATTTTGGAACCCCCAAAAATAAAGTCTGACACTGTTTCCACTGTTTCCCCATCTATTTCCCATGAAGTGATGGGACCAGATGCCATGATTTTCTGAATGTTGAGCTTTAAGCCAACTTTTTCACTCTCCGCTTTCACTTTCATCAAGAGGCTTTTAGTTCCTCTTCACTTTCTGCCATAAGGGCGGTGTCATCTGCATATCTGAGGTTATTGATATTTCTCCCAGCAATCTTGATTCCAGCTTGTGCTTCTTCCACTCCAGTGTTTCTCATGATGTACTCTGCATATGAGTTAAATAAGCAGGGTGACAATATACAGCCTTGATGTACTCCTTTTCCTATTTGGAACCAGTCTGTTGTTCCATGTCCAGTTCTAACTCTTGCTTCCTGACCTGCATACAGATTTCTCAAGAGGCAGGTCAGGTGGTCTGTATTCCCATCTCTTTCAGAATTTTCCACAGTTTATTGTGATCCACACAGTCAAAGGCTTTGGCATAGTCAAGAAAGCAGAAATAGATGTTTTCTGGAACTCTCTTGCTTTTTCCATGATCCAGCGGATGTTGGCAATTTGATCTCTGGTTCCTCTGCCTTTTCTAAAACCAGCTTGAACATCTGGAACTTCACAGTTCACATATTGCAGAAGCCTGGCTTGGAGAATTTTGAGCATTACTTTACTAGCATGTGAGATGAGTGCAATTGTGTGGTAGTTTGAGCATTCTTTGGCATTGCCTTTCTTTGGGATCAGAATAAAAACTGACCTTTTCCAGTCCTGTGGCCACTGCTGAGTTTTCCAAATTTGCTGGTGTATTGAGTGCAGCACTTTCACAGCATCATCTTTCAGGATTTGAAATAGCTCAACTGGAATTCCATCACCTCCACTAGCTTTGTTCGTAGTGATGCTTTCTAAGGCCCACTTGACTTCAGATTTCAGGATGTCTGGCTCTAGATGAGTGATCACACCATCGTGATTATCCGGGTCATGAAGCTCTTTTTGTACAGTTCTTCTGTGTATTCTTGCCACCTCTTCTTAATATCTTCTGCTTCTGTTAGGTCCATACCATTTCTGTCCTTTATCAAGCCCATCTTTACATGAAATGTTCCCTTGGTATCTCTAATTTTCTTGAAGAGATCTCTAGTCTTTCCCATTCTGTTGTTTTCCTCTATTTCTTTGCATTGATTGCTGAGGAAGGCTTTCTTATTCTCCTTGCTGTTCTTTGGAACTCTGCATTCAGATGCTTATATCTTTCCTTCTCTCCTTTGCTTTTTGCTTCTCTTCTTTTCACAGCTATTTGTAAGGCCTCCCCAGCCAGCCATTTTGCTTTTTTGCATTTCTTTTCCATGGGGATGGTCTTGATCCCTATCTCCTGTACAATGTGACGAACCTCCGTCCATAGTTTATCAGGTACTCTGTCTATCAGATCTAGTCCCTTAAATCTATTTCTCACTTCCACTGTATAGTCATAAGGGATTTGATTAAGGTAATATCTGAATGGTCTAGTGGTTTTCCCCACTTTCTTCAATTTAAGTCTGAATTTGACAATAAAGAGTTCATGATCTGAGCCACAGTCAGCTCCCAGTCTTGTATTTGCTGACTGTATAGAGCTCCTCCATCTTTGGCTCCAAAGAATATAATCAGTCTGATTTTGGTGTTGACCATCTGGTGATGTCCATGTGTAGAGTCTTCTCTTGTGTTGCTGGAAGAGGGTGTTTGCTATGACCAGTGAATTCTCTTGGCAAAATTCTATCAGCCTTTGCCCTGCTTCATTCCGCATTCCAAGGCCAAATTTGCCTGTTACTGCAGGTGTCTCTTGACTTCCTACTTTTGTATTCCAGTCCCCTGTAATGAAAAGGACATCTTTTTTGGGTGTTAGTTCTAAAAGGTCTTGTAGGTCTTCATAGAACCATTCAACTTCAGCTTCTTCAGCATTACTGGTTGGGGCATAGACTTGGATTACTGTGATATTGAATGGTTTGCCTTGGAAACAAACAGAGATCATTCTGTCGTTTTTGAGAGTGCATCCAAGTACTGCATTTTGGACTCTTTTGTTGACTATGATGACTACTCCATTCCTTCT
This sequence comes from Ovis aries, assembly GCF_016772045.2. Classification (NCBI taxonomy): domain Eukaryota; kingdom Metazoa; phylum Chordata; class Mammalia; order Artiodactyla; family Bovidae; genus Ovis; species Ovis aries. The sequence continues at coordinate 50,233,175 of NC_056073.1, forward strand.
AAGGGATTCCTGCCCGCAGTAGTAGATGTACTGGTCCTCTGAGTTAAATTCACCCATTCCAGTCCATTTTAGTTCGCTGATTCCTAGAATGTCGATGTTCACTCTTGCCATCTCCTGTTTGACCACTTCCAATTTGCCTTGATTCATGGACCTAACACTCCAGGTTCCTATGCAATATTGCTCTATACAGCATCGGATCTTGCTTCTATCACCAGTCACATCCACAGCTGGGTATTGTTTTTGCTTTGGTCCATCCCTTCATTCTTTCTGGAGTTATTTCTCCACTGATCTCCAGTAGCATATTGGGCACCTAATGACCTGGAGAGTTCAGCCCTGCCTAAAAGCCAAAGTTTGTGACTTCTGTTTTAAGAGGAGAAGAGAGCATATTGGAGAAATGTCTAAGTCTGAATATTTAAATATGTGGGCTGGTTTCAAGTGGACCCTTTGGGCAAAGAAACTCTACGACAAAAGGGACTGAGGTGGTGGCTGAAACATCAGAAGCTCCTGGAAGACTGGCTGAACCCAACTTGCAAGGGGCCGCGTTCCCCAAAGCTGCCATGTCTGGGACGCAGTCTGAGAACCGTGCTGCAGGGACGCGGATGCCAAACGCAGGCTCCGGCTCCTCATCTTGCGTGCTTTCGCCTTTGCTGCATCGTTGAAACTCGCCTCCCGACTGAAACAAGGCTGTGACGCATGGATTCCTGCCTCAGTGGCCAGCGAATCAGGCCCTCTGCAGGTGTCACTGAAACCCCACTCTCAACGCACTCTGGGGACAAGGGGCAGGGGGCCAGTTCACCCAGTCTCCAAGGGCCCAAGGCTCTGAGATGGGAGGGGGCTTGATCCTTTTCCTCCATTTTACGTGCATTCATTTTATCCTGCTCACATCGTGCGATTGTCACGCGGGCTATGAAAAGTGCCAAAGCCAAGTCCACTTTCCAGCGCTGGGTCACAGCTAAGCTGCGAGAAGGGAAAACAGTGAGGAAAGCCCTGGTGGAGCTGAGGGTGTGTCGGAGGCTGGCTGCCTGGCTCCTGACGCGTAGCACCATCTCTGTGGCCACGATTCCTGCCAGGAGGCCTCCTGAGGTCCCCGCGTCTTTTCTCTGGGGCACAGGACCAGGACACCAGACAGGCCTGACCCAGATGGCTTCCACTCCATCCGGAGGTCCCCGTGTCTTTTCTCCGGGGCACAGGACCAGGACACCAGACAGGCCTGACCCAGATGGCTTCCACTCCATCAGGAGGTCCCCGTGTCTTTTCTCCGGGGCACAGGACCAGGACACCAGACAGGCCTGACCCAGATGGCTTCCACTCCATCCGGGTAAAGTCCACTGGGCATTTGCAACAGAGCTGTTTGAAAGAAACCTGATTTTTTCTAGAAACACTCCATACAGAAGCTCTGGGCCACCTGCTCTTATAATATTTACAGTGAAAACAGCCCTATTTTTGGATCCAAAACTGGCAGTTGGGCTTCCTGAGCCGACCTGTGGCCTGTCTTTTCCCCAAGACGCTTGGGGTTTATCAATCAACATCTTGCCTGTCACCTTGCACCTTGACCTTGGTTATAGTGTGCATGGACTGTGGGAACTAGGCAAATAAGCCATCACAGAAGCACACACACCATGCAAGTCACTTGGATGCAGAATCTGGGGCCGTCAGACTCGTGAGCACAGGCAGCAGAAGCGTGCTGGCCGCCCGGGGCCGGGACAGGGGGCAGCGGGCGTGGCTGCTCGGGGCCCCGGAGCCTCAGTTCTGAAAGGAGGCAGAGTTCCGGGGTCTGTTCCAGAGCAACGCACACATGTGATGTTCTCAATGCCAGTCTACGCATGTAAGAATTTGTTAACTATATCTCACTGTATGCGTTTTTTACCACAATAAAAAATAATTTAGCTATTCCAATGGCGACCACCCGAAAGGTGGACAAGAAACCATTGATAAGGTTGTGTGTGGGGTCACAGGCCCCTGACTCCAGCTGACAGGAGGGCGAAGCCATACAACCTTTAAGGAGGGAGGGCGTGGCTTGGTGACATCGCAGGTGCGGGCCTGCCACACGTCCTTTGACCCGGCGGTCACGCTTCTAGGAGTCTGTCCCACAGACACACCAGCAAGGGTGCAGGAAAACAGCTGCGCAAAGCTGTTCTCTGCAGGGCTGTGTGTAACCCAGGGCCAAAGTGCGACGGAGCAACTCCACAGCGTGGAAAAGGAGTGAAGGGGAGCGTCTCAGCTGTTGTGAACCAAACATTTGTGTTCCCCTCAAAATTCATACAGTGATGAGCAGACCCTCACTGTGATGGTGGGGCCTCTGGGAGGTGACTTGATTTGGAGGCAGTCCTGTGATGGGGTTAGTGGACATAGAAGAGGAGGGGTGTGTATGTTGTTCAATTCAGTTCAGTTCAGTCCCTCAGTCGTGTCCGGCTCTTTGCGACCCCATGAACCACAGCACGCCAGGCCTCCCTGTCCATCACCAGCTCCCAGAATTTACTCAAACTTGTGTCCATTGAGTCAGTGATGCCATCCAACCACCTCATCTTCTGTTGTTCCCTTCTCCTCCTGCCTTCAGTCTTTCCCAGCATCAGGGTCTTTTCAAATGAGTCAGCTCTTCACATCAGGTGGCCAAAAAGTATTGGAGTTTCAGCTTCAGCATCAGTCCTTCCAATGAACATTCAGGACTGATTTCCTTTAGGCTGGACTGGTTCAGTGTCCTTGCAGTCCAAGGGGCTCTCAAGAGTCTTCTCCAACACAGTTCAAAAGTCTCAATTCTTCTGTGCTCAGCTTTCTTTATAGTCCAACTCTCACATCCATAGATGATCACTGGAAAAACCATAGCCTTGAGTAGACAGACATTTGTTGGCATACAACTAAAATGTTTATGAATGCAATGATAGAATTTCTTGAGTTTTCTCCAAAAGGAACAGAGGGAAGGGAATAAGTGAGGGTCCAGAGGAAATGAGAGTAGTCCTGGGTGATGTGCTGAGCCTGAGTGCTGGGCCCACAGCGGTTCACTGGGGTCGTCCCACCATTCTACTTGTCTTTGCATGTAGTGGAAGCCTGGCCAACTCATCCTTCCAAAAAGCACATCAGTCCTGTATTTCAGCTCCCTTGGTGTTGTAGACACAAAAAGGAAGCACCCTTTTCCTCGACCCTCTCAGCTCCAGTGATCTGTGAATCAAACTTGTAAAAGGCATATTAATAGGAGAAAAATGTTCACTCTATGTGCAGAGCGGAGGAGCTCACAGAAGGGTGCAGATCCCAAAGCGGTGATCAGACCCAGAGGCAGACACTCTGTTTTCACACAGGGTGATAAGTCCGTGCAGAAACGGCAAGACCAAGGGAAGGAGCAGGGCTTCGGGGGCTGGGTATTTGAGAAGGTATATGTTTGGGAGAAGCCGATGGAAGATAAGGGTATTCACAGGGTTTGTCTGTGTAGACGCATCTCGGTGGGGCCTCCATCCCCTGTGATAAAGGCCGTTTTCCCCTCCTGGTATTGGGAGGCAGGTGGGGGCACCACACAGGGTAAATGCGCACCCTGCTTTTAGGCAGACGGGGCGGGTAGGAAGCTCTGCTGCTGGCTGCTCTTCCTCAGCTGCTCTCAGTTCAAAATAACCCTTGTGCCCAAGCGGCATATGTGGGGGTGGCCTATTCTAATCCCCTTCAGTGTCTCCCGCAAGATGAGAGCCAGGCTGGGCCGCCGGGAGCCAGCCTCCTCCCGCCTCGTCGCTCTGCTGCCTTCGGGCAGGGCCTCCTCCAGGCTCTCTCGCTGGCTCCTCACCCTCTAGCCGCAACGTCTGCATTCTGGCTGGCCGGGAGAGGGAAGGACAAGGAGCAGTGTGTCCTTCTCTTAGGACTGTAACTAGGTGCAGAGCTCTAAGACTCCGTCTCCTATCTCAGTGGAGCCAAGAGGCGAGATACACTGGATTCCTCTTGCAAAGTGGGAGGTTTCTCACATTTCCACCTTATGGCTACTATTTTCTGGTAGCAATAAAATAAGATTTCACACCCTTTTCTCCCCCCAGTCATCTTTGCCAGCGTCTGAACTGAAACACACCCTGGTATTCAAATAAAGTAACTTCTGGTATGAAAAATGGCAAGGCTTATGCCATAAAACTTCAAAACCAATCTAAAATTGGTAGAAGAACTCCTAAAGAGCCCTAACATCATCAAAAACAGAGTGAAGATATTAAGATTGGATTTTCAAAGGCCAAAGATATGCGATAGTCTTGCACAGATGTCAGTGAGATGCTCCGTTGATGCCACCTTGAGACAAATAAAACCGGGCTGATGTTGGTATGCACCCTCGCATGCTTTTTTCCTGGATTCTCACCATCTTTAATTTTCTTATTCCTGGAAAAGGCTTACTCAACCCTGAGGCTTTTTTCGTAATAAGACCTTTCCAAAGGCCTCTGGTTCAGTGGCACTCAATAAATCTTTTAAAGCAGTAAAATTGAAAGCAACATTTTTTAAATGCCCCAGGACAATATCCTGTCTCACAAACATGAGGATCAGTTCTCAAGGAAGAGAATTTCTGTGAGACACTGATAGAGCTCAGCACAGCACACTTCTCAACCGTCTGGAGGAGAGCTCTAAGAGCTCGCTGTCTAGTGAGAAAAGCCAAAATTTTCCGAACAGGATGGTGATTAGATTATTAAGGATAATCTGGTCCCTGATCCAGCAGTGATTCTCCACCATCAGCAAGTGGATGATGAATCGGCTACGAGGAGCCGTAGAGAGAGCAGACGGCCTGCCAACCCCTCCTGTGATACAGACCCCGGCATTCCGGGCAGAGATGAGATCTCCAGCTGTTGAACAGTTTTTTCTGAGTTTCAGAAAAGCAATAAAATGTATGGTTATGAAGAATGGAGTAGCATACCTATTTGTGGAAAATATATCCTAGAGAGACATTAAAGGAAATACTCTTATTTCCTTAAAACCTTGACGTTGTAGGTCCTGAGACGCGACTAAGCCACACACTTTGCTATGGTGGGGACCCACTGGGCCCCATAGTTTGTGTAGACAGAAAGTAGTTGCTCAGTCATGTCGGACTCTTTGCGACCCCATGGACTGTGGTCCCCAGGCTCTTCTGTCCACGGGATTCTACAGTCAAGAACACTGGAGTGGGTAGCCGTTCCCTCCTCCAGGGGACCTTCCTGATCAGGGATTGAACCTGGGTCTCCTGCACTGCAGGCAGGTTCTTCACCATCTGAGCCACCAGGGAAGTCCAGGAACACTGGGGTGGGTAGCCGTTCCCTCCTCCAGGGGACCTTCCTGCCCCAGGGATTGAACCTGGGTCTCCTGCACTGCAGGCGGGTTCTTCACCATCTGAGATTATTTTAAAGTGAAAACATTTGGTCTCGACAGGGCTCAGGACAGGCCACCCCAAAATATGCCATGTTGGTTGGTATACTGATTATTTTTGATTAAAGTTACTCTAGAAACAGCCAATGTATGAAGGACAACCTCATCTTCCTTGGTCCCCATGAAAGTGCAAAATAAATCTTCCCTAGGAAGTGCCCTTCCCCTAGGGAGTGTCCTTCCTGCACCAGGAGGCAGAGAGACAGCTCATCAGCAGAGACGGAGAATTGAAGGCAGAGGAGTCTGTGTAAACGGCGTGGTTACTCTTCACTAGCTCACGGCCGCCGAGTCCAGGCCTCTTTGTCTTGTCAAATTTTCACAGATTTGTTGCTTCTTTGTCTGGAAAGTATAAACGCTGTCTGCTTTGCTCACTCGTTTGAGTCTCACTTCTGTGAGTTCCTGAATACAGGACTCATGTTTGGCTTCCTCCTATTAATCCGTCTTACATCAATCTAAAGAGTGCTGGTGTGATAGCAGACAATTGCTTCTTAGTTTCCAGTAGAAATAAGGGTTTCTATGGGTCAACGTTTCTAACATGTAATTAAAACTCCTAGAAATAGTAAGGGAAACGTATGTAGCACATGCAGGATATGTGTTTCTGGTGAGAAAAAGCATGAGCAATGGGCCTCTAATAATTCCCTTCTCATTAAAGAACCTGTTTTAAGACAGTTTGTACACAAGATGTAAAAATGGCCAACAAATGCGTGAAAAGATGCTTGGTCTCACTAATCAGCAGGGAAATGAAAATCAAAACCATGGTGAGACGTCACCTCACACTTGTTACAGGCCATGACCAAACCTGCAGGGAATCACAAGCGTTGCTGAGGATGTGGAGAGAGGGGACACGTGAGCACAATCGGTGAGGACTGTAAGTCGGTGCAGTCGCTGTGGAAAACATTACGGAAGCTCCTCAAAAAATTAAAAGTAGGGCCACTCTGTGACCCAGCAGTTCCACTTCTGGGTATCTGTCCAACAGAAAGAAGATCGTCACCTTGAGAAGATGTCTGCACCCTCGTGCTGACTGCAACGTGCTTCACAACACACGGAGGCAACCTGTGCTCACCAGCAGATGAGTGGATCACACACACGGACACACACACGGACACACACACATGGACACACACACACACGGACACACACACACGGACACACACGGACACACACACACACACGGACACACACACACACACACACGTGATGTGCCGTGGAGTATTATTCAGCCGTAGAAAAAGGGCATCCGTGGGAATCCTCTGGTGGTCCAGTGCCTCCGGTTCAGCCCTTTCACTCCTGGGGCCTGGCTCAATTCCTGGTTGGAGAACTAAGATCCTGCCAGCCATGTGGTATGGCCAAAATAAAGAAAGAAAAAAAGGAAATCCTGTCATTTGTGACAACAGGGATAAACCTCTGAGGGCATTATGCTGAGACAAATCACACAAAGTAAGACAAATACTGAATAATCTCACTTGTATGTGAAATATTTTTAAAATATTGAGCTGGAGAGGGCGGCGGGCAGCTCCACCTCCTTACAGAATGTAAGCTGATGTAAGGTGACATGAGGTTGAAACTGAGCTCTTTCTAAATTAGTTCTTGCCGAGGAAAGGCTGCGTCTCTAGTCTCAGATGTGGAGCGAAGAGGATCTCAACCTCGCCTGCAAACCAGAAGCACCAGTGGGGCTGTTAGAATCTCCGAGGCCGACTCCCCCTCTGCGACTCCGAGCCCATCTGTCTGGGGTCGGCCCAGGCATCGCTCTGTTTTTAAGGCTCTCCAGGTGATCTGATTGTGCCCTCATCCTGCCGGACGCATGGATTCTTATGCAGAGCTCAGTCTTGCAGCCGGTGATACACAGGCAAAGCCACTGCGGTGTCCTCCCCACAGAGGAACGAAGGAGAAAGCTTGGAGCCAGGGAGAATGAGGGGCCTTAGCTTCTCACCACTCCTGGCATAGGAGGGGCACGTAAGCACCACGGAAGAGAGGACTGGCTTTTCCCACCTGCTGCAGGTTCTCAGACAGCTGGGCCCTTGCCCTCAGGGCTGGGCGAAGCGCAGGTCAGCTGCTGCCAGGCAGGATCGCATCCCTCGTGAGGCTCCCACAAGCCCCACGCTTCAGGCTGTCCCAGCGGGAGGCCCCGGGTGGGACGGCCCGGGAGGGCGGGGCCCAGGGTCTGCAGGAAAACAGTCATCCGCCCTTGAAAACCACACGGTGGGAAGACAGCCACGTGTTGCATGTCCAAAGCAGAGCTGTGTGTTAGTCGCTCGGTCGTGTCCGACTCTGTGCCACCCGTGGACTGCCAGGCTTTCTGTCCGTGGGATCTCCCAGGCAAGATGACTGGAGTGGGTTGCCATTTTGTTCTCCAGGGGATCTTTCCAACCCAGGGATCGAACCTGCCTCTTGTGTCTCTTGCATTGGCAGGCGGATTCTTTACTGCTGAGCCGCCAGAGGGGAGGAGGCGTTGAATGGACGTGGAGAAACCACCACCACATTTTCTCAGCACCGTGTGATGAAAAGAAAGAAAAATGGTAAAAGCATTCAGAGAAGTGCTGAATACTGGATCTGTCTAAAACGTCCAAGCAAAATCCGGTCAAACATTTTAAAAGGAAGATTGAACTTGGTTTGACACCAGGCAGGGCTCTGAGGGGCCTTCCCGGGTACAACGCCCCTTAGTGTCCCCCGGTTCTGTCTCTTTCTCTCTTTCTCTGTCTTTCTAAGTTAACTTCGCTTGGCTGCACCAGGACGTTTAGCTGCAGCGTGCGGGTTTTGTGCTGCGGCAGGCGGCATCTGTGAGGCGTGGCAGGCCGGCCCTTAGCTGAGGCGTGTGGGATCTAGCTCCCTGAGCACGCACTGAGCCCAGGCCCCTGCGCTGGGAGCACTGAGCCTTACCTTATTCGTGGGAGAAAGGCTGCATCTCCTAGGTATTCCCTGTTTCCAAAGAGCAGACTCAAGAGTAACAGGACAGTAGAGTCACAGGATCCCTAGTCCCTCCTGAAGGGACACAGATAATCTGGCGCACACCCTTGAGCCATTTTGCAGAAACTAAGACATCCCCCCATCTGCGGAGGATAGTGACCACATGCCGCCCACAGGCACACAGACCCCAGACTGGCTGAAGCCTGAAGGTCGATGACTGAGATTCCTGGCACGTGCACCCTGTTCCCTCTCCACCAACCAGTCAGAAGCAGGTCCATGCGCTGATCAGGCCCCTGCGACCTTCATTCCTAACGCTGTTGCTAAAACCCTAAGCTGAATGCCGCAGGGATGAACTGTCCTTCGCAAAATGTCAGAAGCTGTCTGGCTCCTTGTGGTGGTAAATAAGACCCATCACCTGGGACTTCCCTGGAGGTTCAGTGCTTGAGCCTCCAGGTTCCCAGTGCAGGGGGCCTGGATTTGATTCCTGGCCAGGGCAGTAGGTCCCACAGGTTGGAACCAGGACCTGGCACGGCCAAAATAAAAATAATAGTGAAAAACGCAGACCCACTGCTGCCTGCTCGCAGCTTCGCAGCTTCACTCCAGCCTGCCTTGTGAGGGTCCCCCCTTGCTTTACCTTTGATGCCGTTTTCCTTGCTTGTTTTTAGACCCTAACTCTGTCATTCCAGATTAAATTCAGAATAGCAAAAAGGGTGAATAACCCTTTACTTACCTCCTCTAACTCCAAGATCCACTCCTGAGAATGGTCCTCCAGGAGCCCTGGGGATCCCCGGGTGGTCTGAGAGGGTACAAACACCTGGAGGTCCTTAAGGAAGCCAGTGGGTCTAGAAATGTCTTTCAGCCACACTCCCCTAGCTCCTCAAGAGCGGAATGCTCTCCATCTGGTTCTGTACATCATGAGTTTCAAGTGGCAGAAAAATGTCACCGTTTGGTTCCTCTGGTTGTGGAGTGACAGTCACAGCGGATTCCCCAAACCAAATCACGTTCTTCACTAACAGTTTCGTCTCCCTGCACCTCATTCCTGGAAGTTGAGGTGGCTGCGTGGCGCCCGGGCTTCCTTCTGCCCTATCGAACTTGGTGACCTGCTAACACCTGCCGAGTCAGAACGTCTGGGACTTTCCCATTTGTTCATGATAAGCAGAGAGTGAGAGTTAGAGTAACGAAGACACCTGGCACCGTGTCTTATTTCCTGTAAACCCCCAACCAGCCACCCAGAGCAAGAAGTATCTCGCTGCTATTGGTCAAAGACCTGCAGTGATTCACATCACCCCTTTCCAGATAACCCAGTGTGAACAGCTAGCATCACATTGCCTGGCAAGCAGTCGGCACTGAGAACTATTTTCTGATGAAATCTGACCAAGTAGAACATTCAGCCTCAGTCTAAGTCCCTTTTGTCTCTCTCAGGACTGAGCAAAGAGAAAACTGCTCAGCGTTTTCCTCAAAGCCCTTTATTGGACTTGAACAGAACACTGAAGTCTTCTCTCTGGACGAAATGATTTTTTTTTTTTAACTTTTAATAGGAACACATGTTTTTATTTGTAATTTTGTGTGGTAATTCTGGTGACCAGTCTCTGTATTTTAGGGGAAAGCAGTGGATACAATAAGCTGACACAGCTTTACCAGGCTGGTGAGGAAGAGGAAGGAGGGCATTCCTGACCTTGAAGGTCATCATCTCCTTGGATTGATTTGTGAGCCACCCCGATAAAGTGCAGCCGATAGAGGAAAAGCGCTATTTCTCATCAGGACTCAATTCAGTCAGCATTCACTGAACATCTTTCCAATGTGCGCTGGGAGGTTGAGAGAAATAAAATGCACAGTCCTGCTTTTGAGGAGCGGGTGAGTCCAGAGGTGCTGGGCCATCCTGATAGTTTCTTGATTCATTAAGAACTGTTTCGATTTTATGCACTCTGAGAAAGCTTTTGCAAGAAACACTAATTTCTAGTCCTGACATAACTTAGATTTTTGAATCAGAAGGCAGAGAAAGAATGAGGGAGCTGAGAGATTTTTTTGGCCAACCAGAAGTTTCCATCCGCTTTGAATTAATTCCCTCTTTTCTTCTAGCTATGTCATGTTTTGTTTGCTTGCTTGTTTTTATTTTTTTCTAAACACGATCAAAGCTTCATATTGGATTCCAAAGATGCTCATACAGATTTTGCATGTATCGTGCTTAATCGCTCAGTCATGTCCAACTCTTTGTGACCCACTGGACTGTAGCCCTCCAGGCTTCTCTGTCCATGGGATTCTCCAGGCAAGAATACTGGAGTGGGTAGCCTATCCCTTCTCCAGGAGATCTTCCCAGACCAGGAACCGGGCCAGGGTTTTCTGCATTGCAGGCGAATGCTTTACCAGCTGAGCCACCAGGGAAGCCCCCAACTTTACGTATATGAATGGAGTTCCCAGCACAGCAGAGTGGGAAGTATGCTGTTGTGACTAAACGCTTTATGATTGTCCTTTGGTTTATTTTCAACTCCATCAATTAGCCCTTTATGTGAAATTTTTTCTGGAGATTTTTTAAAACACAGGCAACAGCTTTTCACAGGTTGTATGAACCGTTCACTATAAGGTTTTGGACCCAACTTCAAAGTGTGTTTTGGGGGAGTGTACCCACACCACCAACAACAAAGGTCCGTCTAGCCAAGGCTATGGTTTTCCTGTGGTCATGTATGGATGTGAGAGTTGGACTGTGAAGAGCTGAGCGCCGAAGAATTGATGCTTTTGAATTGCGATGTTGGAGAAGACTCTTGAGAGTCCCTTGGACTGCAAGGAGATCCAGCCAGTCCACCCTGAAGGAGATCAACCCTGGGATTTCTTTGGAAGGAATGACGCTAAAGCTGAAACTCCAGTACTTTGGCCATCTGATGCAAAGAGTTGACTCATTGGAAAAGACTCTGATGCTGGGAGGGATTGGGGGCAGGAGGAGAAGGGGACGACCAAGGATGAGATGGCTGGATGGCATCATGGACTCGATGGACATGAGTCTGAGTGAACTTCGGGAGCTGGTGATAGACAGGGAGGCCTGGCATGCTGCGATTCATGGGGTCGCAAAGAGTCAGACTCGACTGAGCGACTGGACTGAACTGAACTGAACTGAACTGAACCACCAAGTGGCAATCGTGTGTGCGCGCTCAGTCGCTGCAGTCGTGCCCAACTCTTTGCGACCCCATGGACTGTAGCCCGCCAGGCTCCTCTGTCCATGGAATTACCCATGGAGTTGGGTAGAGTGGGTTGCCCTTTCCTTCTCCAGGGGATATTCCTGACCCAGTCTTCAAACTCGGGTCTTTTGCGTCTCCTGCACTGGCAGGCGGGTTCTTTATCACCAGAGCCACTGCAGCTGGGTGTCTGTCCTGCAGTCAGCTCAGCTCTGACTCCGTGGGTCCGGGGACAGCATCGGATCCCATGGTTAGGGGCTCAGTCCCATGAGCTGCCTTCCACCAGAGACACCAAACACACCAAACACAAGCCTGGGTCGTTACCTGTGCTTCTGACCAACCAGCAATAAATCAGTGGCTCCCAGGATCCCCTCCTCGGGTTCAATCAATTTGCTAGAGCAGCTCGTGGGACTCAGATTTTACTTACTGGATTACTGGTTTGTCCTGAAAGATTACAGCTCAGGAATAGCTGGTGTAAGACAGGCACAGGGCAGGTGTGGGGACAGGGTGGGGATTCCACCCCCCCACAGGTGTCACCTGCTCCCCAGATGACACGTGTTCAACACGGAAGCTCTCAGAACCCTTATCTTCCAGGTTTTATGGGTCTCCATGACGAAATCATGAGTGATTAAATAACTGACCATTGGTGACTCATGGAACATTCAGCCTCCCCTGCCTGGAAATCAGGAGGTAGCCCTAAAGTTCCATCCTGTTTTCATGGCTGGGTCCCTGGCAACCAGCCCTGCGTGCACCTCTCCCTCCAGCCCACCCCCCACACCCTCAGATTCTTCCAAAGTCATCTCATTAACAAAATCTCAGTTAATGTGGGGGTATAGGCTTGTTATGAATGCCAAGACACCCAGTTCACCTTTATGACTTTGAAGCAATTTCAGGACTGAGGATAAGAAAGCAAATACATTGATAAAAGGTATTCCTGTTCTCGAGTGGCCCATGGAATTCCAAAGGTTTGGGGGGAACTGTGAGCTGGGATCTGTGGACAAAAGCCAAATATATATGAGAAATATATGGTGGTCACCTGAGTGATCAGATAAATATTTATTATAGGTCATAATGTTGCAGGAAGGGGGTCCCCTTCCAGGCCTGAAACTGGGCTCTTGTCTAACACTCGGAAATGAATTTTCTGAGGAGACACATGTGCTGGCAAAGCAAGAGATTTTATTGGGAAAGGGCACCCGGGTGGAGAGCAGTAGGGGAAGGGAACCCAGGAGAACTGCTCTGCCGCATGGCTCGCAGTCTCGGGTTTATGGTGATGGGATTAGTTTCCAGGTGGTCTTTGGCCAATCACTCTAACTCAGAGTCTTTCCTGGTGGAGCAGCATCGCTCAGCCAAGATGGATGCTAGCGGGAGGGATTCTGGGAAGTGGATGGACACTCGGTGACTCCTTTCAGCCTTTCCCGAACTCTTCCGGTTGGTGGTGGCTTATTCCGTCTTCCTTACCAGGACCTCCTGTCGAAAAACAACTCACGCAGATGGTTAAAGGGTCTGACGAGGGTGGGCGGGTTCAGCCAGAGTGCCTGCCCTAGCAATAACATTGCACACATCAAACCAGAAACTCAAAATAAAAACATTTTAAAAGTATCTGTTTTTAAAATTTTACCAGATTTATCATTATCTAATGTTATTTATTCAACAACATTGTTTATTTCGGCTTTCCCAGTGGCCCAGGAGAAAGGAGCAGTGACCCCACAAGAGACTGAGGCAGACATGCCCATGAGTGTCCAGGAGTCTCCGGTGGAGGCAAGGGTCGGTGGTGGCCCGCTGCAGGGTGGGGGCACTGAGCCCGGCAGTGCACATGGGACCTTTGGAAGGAGGTCGCCAGTATCCTCATGACCTCCACCATAGGTGGCTTCAGGCCAAGCAACAGGGAGGGAACACAGCCCCACCCATCAACAGAAAACTGGATTAAAGATTTACTGAGCACGGCCCCGCCCATCACAGCAAGACCCAGTTTCCCCCTCAGTCAGTCTCTCCCATCAGGAAGCTTCTATAAGCCTCTTATCCTTCTCCATAGTAGGGCAGACTGACTGAAAACCACAATCACAGAAAACTAACCAATCTGATCACCTGGACCATAGCCTTGTCTAACTCAATGAAACTAAGCCATGCCATGCAGGGCCACCCAAGACAGACGGGTCATGGTGGAGAGTTCTGACAAAACATGGTCCACTGGAGAAGGGAATGGCAAACCACTTCAGTATTCTTGCCTTGAGAACCCCATAAACAACATGAAAAGGTAAAAAGATAGGACACTGAAAGATGAACTCCCCAGGTCGGTAGGTGCCCCAATATGCTACTGGAGATCAGTGGAGAAATAACTCCAGCAAGAACCAAGAGACGGAGCCAAAGCAAAAACAACACCCAGTCGTGGATGTGACTGGTGATGGAAGCAAGGTCCGATGCTGTAAAGAGCAATATTGCATAGGAACCTGGAATGTTAGTTCCATGAATCAAGGCAAATTAGAAGTGGTCAAACAGGAGATGGCAAGAGTGAACGTCAACATTTTAGGAATCAGCAAACTAAAATAGACTGGAATGGGTGAATTTAACTCAGATGACCATTATATCTACTACTGAGGGCAGGAATCCCTTAGAAGAAGTGGAGTAGAGATCATAGTCAACAAAAGAGTCCAAAAAACCAGTACTTGGATGCAGTCTCTAAAATGACAGAATGATCTCTGTTCATTTCCAAGGCTAACCATTCAATATCACAGTAATCGAAGGCTATGCCCTGACCAGGAATGCTCAAGAAGCTGACGTTGAGCAGTTTTCTGAAGACCTGCAAGACCTTCTAGACTAACACCCAAAAAGATGTCCTTTTCATTATAGGGGACTGGAAAGCAAAAGTAGGAAGTCAAGAGCTACCTGGAGTAACAGGCAAATTTGGCCTTGGAGTACAAAATGAAGCAGGTCAAAGGCTAACAGAGTTTTGCCAAGAGAACGCACTGGTCATAACAAACACCCTCTTCCAACTACACAAGAGAAGACTCTGCACATGGACATCACTAGATGTTCAATACAGAAATCAAATTGATTATATTCTTTGCAGCCAAAGATGGAGAAGGTCTGTGCTGCTGCTGCTAAGTCGCTTCAGTCGTGTCCGACTCTGTGCAACCCCAGAGATGCCAGCCCACCAGGCTCCCCTGTCCCTGGGATTCTCCAGGCAAGAACACTGGAGTGGAGTGTTGCCATTTCCTTCTCCAATGCATGAAAGTGAAAAGTGAAAGTGAAGTCGTTCAGTCATGTCCGACTCCTAGCGACCCCATGGACCTCAGCCTACCAGGCTCTTCCATCCACGGGATTTTCCAGGCCAGAGTACTGGAGTGGGGTGCCATTGCCTTCTCCGGGAGAAGCTCTATACAGTCAGCAAAAATAAGACTGAGAGCTGACTGTGGCTCAGATCATGAACTCCTTATTACCAAGTTCAGACTTAAATTGAAGAGGTAGGGAAAACCACTAGACCATTCAGGTATGTTCAGTTCAGTTCAGTTCAGTTCAGTCGCTCAGTTGTGTCTGACTCTTTGCGACCCCATGAATCGCAGCACGCCAGGCCTCCCTGTCCATCACCATCTCCCGGACTTCACTCAGACTCACGACCATCGAGTCAGTGATGCCATCCAGCCATCTCATCCTCTGTCGTCCCCTTCTCCTCCTGCCCCCAATCCCTCCTAGCATCAAAGTCTTTTCCAATGAGTCAACTCTTCGCATGAGGTGGCCAAAGTACTGGAGTTTCAGCTTTAGCATCATTCCTTCCAAAGAAATCCCAGGGCTGATCTCCTTCAGAATGACCTATACCAAATCCCTTAGGGTTATACAGAGAGTGAAATTAAAGTCACTCAGTCATGTCCGACTTTTTGTGACCCCATGGACTGTAGTCTACCAGGCTTCTCCATCCATGGGATTTTCCAGGCAAGAGTACTGGAGTGGGTTGCCATTTCCTTCTCTAGGGGATCTTCCCAATCCAGGGATTGAACCCGGGTCTCCCGTATTGTAGGCAGATGCTTTTACCATCTGAGCCACCAGGGAAGTCCAGGGTTATACAGTGGAGTGACAAATAGATTCAAGAGATGAGATCTGATAGACAGAGCCCTTGAAGAACTATGGATGGGGGTTCATGACATTGTACAGGGGGCAGTGATCAAGACCATCCCCATGAAAAAGAAATGCAAGAAGGCAAATTGGTTGTTTGATGAGGCCTTACAAGTAGCTGAGAAAAGAAGAGAAGTTAAAGGCAAAGGAGAAAAGGAAAGATGTACCCATTTGAATGCAGAGTTCCAAAGAATAGCAAGGAGACATAAGAAAGCCTTCCTCAGCGATCAGTGCAGAGAAATAGAGGAAGACATAGAGTAGTAAAGACTAGAGATCTCTTCAAGAAAATCAGAGACATCAAGGGGACACTTCATGCAAAGATGAGCACAGTGAAGGACAGAAATGATATGGACCTAACAGAAGCAGAAGATACAAAGAAGAGGTGGCAAGAATACACGGAAGAACCGTACCAAAAAGATCTTCATGACCCAGATAATCAGGATGGTGTGATCCCTCACCTAGAGCCAGACATCGTGGAATGTGAAGTCAAATGGGCCTGAGGAAGCATCACTACGATGGAATTCCAGTTGAGCTATTCCAATCCTAAAAGACGATGCTGTGAAAGTGCTGCATTCAGGATGGCAGCAAATCTGGAAAACTCAGCAGTGGCCACAGGACTGGAAAAGATCAGTTTTGATTCTGATCCCAAAGAAAGGCAATGCCAAAGAATGCTCAAACTACCGCACGATTGCACTCATCTCACACGCTAGTAAAGTAATGCTCAAAATTCTCCAAGCCAGGCTTCAAGCAGTACTTGAACCATGAACTTCCAGATGTTCAAGCTGGATTTAGGAAAGGCAAAGGAACCAGAAATCAAATTGCCAACATCTGCTGGATCATCGAAACAGCAAGAGAGTTCCAGAAAAAAACATCTACTTTTGCTTTGTTGATTATGCCAAAGCCTTTGACTGTGTGGATCATAATAAACTGTGGAAAATTCTGAAAGAGATGGGAATACCAGACCACCTGACCTGCCTTCTGAGAAATCTGTATGCAGATCAAGAAGCAACAGTTAGAATTGGACATAGAATAATAGACTGGTTCCAAGTAGGGAAAGGAGTACATCAAGGCTGTGTATTGTCACCTTGCTTATTTAACTTCTATGCAGAATACATCATGTGAAATGCCGGGCTAGATGAAGCACAATCTGGAATCAAGATTGCTGGGAGAAATATCAATAACCTCAGATATGTAGGTAATATAACCCTTACGGCAGAAAGTGAAGAAGAACTAAAGAGCCTATTGATGAAAGTGAAAGAGGAGAGTGAAAAAGTTGGCTTAAAGCTCAACAGTCAGAAAACGAAGATCATGGCATCTGGTCCCATCACTTCATGGGAAATAGATGGGGAAACAATGGAAAGAGTGTCAGACTTCATTTTTTTGTGCTCCAAAATCACTGCAGATGGTGATCTCAGACATGAAATTAAAAGATGCTTGCTCCTTGAAAGAAAAGTTATGACCAACCTAGAGAGCATATTAAAAAGGCAGAAACATTAGTTTGCCAACAAAGGCCCATCTAGTCAAAGCTATGGTTTTTCCAGTAGTCATGTATGGATATGAGAGTTGGACTATAAAGAGAGCTGAGTGCCAAAGAACTGATGCTTTTGAACTGTGGTGTTGGAGAAGACTCTTGAGAGTCTCTTGGACTGCAAAGAGATCCAACCAGTCCATCCTAAAGGAAATCAGTCCTGAATATTCATTGGAAGGACTGATGCTGAAGCTGAAACTCCAATACTTGGGCCACCTGATGGAAAGAACTGACTCATTTGGAAAGATCCTGATGCTGGGAATGATTGAAGGCAGGAGGAGAAGGGGATGACAGAGGATGAGATGGCTTGATGGCATCACCGACTCAATGGACATGACTTTGAGTAAGTTCCAGAAGTTGGTGATGGACAGGGCAGCCTGGAATCTGAAGTCCATGGGGTTGAAAAGAATTGGACATCACTGAGCAACTGAACTGAACTGAACTGAGTGCCTCAAATGGTAAAGAATTTGACTGCAGTGCGGGAGACCTGGGCTCGATCTTGTTGCTAAATACTCGAGCCTTCCCCCATGAATGAGTTTATGGACTTTTCAGTATTGACTGAAAAGAAGCATCACAAGCATCGGGGAAGTTTTGGTTTGGTGGGTCACCAAACGATGACTGCATGTGTAGCAGGATGCTTTTCCAGAAACAGAGGTGTTGAAACAAATAAGACGCTAGCATAAAATTCATACGTAAACTGGAATTTAAGATACTATGAAGGAAAACCAGAGTAATCAAGAGTTGGCTTTGAGGTAACTGGCTATCATTTGAGAAAAACACATTTTATTACATTTTAAATAGAAATACAAACACAGGAAAAAACAGGGAACAGTTGTGTAATACTGTTGTGGGAATATCTTTCTAAGTAAGTCCTCGAAAGAAAGGGAAATGAAAAGCAACCTGAAGGGAGTGAGTGTCTGTAACACAAAAAATAATGGCGTGGTTCTAGCCACCACACACAGAAAGCTCAGCAAATCTGTAAGAAGACAAGCAAAGCAGCAGAAAAGGGACAGAGCCCGTGATGTAGTGGTTTAGAGAAAAATAAACAAAAATGATAAAATGAATTTGACGAGATGCTCAACATTACTCATAATCAAGAACATATAAATTAAGATACACGTACGCCATCTGATTTTGAAGAGTTCTAGATTGAATACACAGCTTGGTGAATAGGCTGGAGAACTGAGTACTTTTAAGCACCGTTAGTGGAATTACCTTGAGGAAGACAGTGTAGTCTGGTACGTGGCATAAGGTAGGCATAAGATAATGATTTGTTGGCCTAACACAAGATTACTTTCCTGAAGGAGCATGGACTTTGCTATCAGACAAAGCAGAATTTTTTCCTGGCCCTGCCGTTTATTTACTAAGCAAACTTTAAGCAATTTACTTAACTTCTTTATGCTCCAACTTCCCTTTCTAGAAAATGGAGCTACGTCCGATCTTTTATAATTGTGACATATAATGAGATAACATAGGCCGGGCTTCATCTAGCAGCTGCCCAGTTTATTTGCTTGGTAAATGGAAGAATTTATTTCCTTTTAATTTCCCTGGCCACGCAAGAGAATTCCATACCCTCAGAAAATTTTACCCAGGCTCTCTTCACAGTCTCCTTCTGGCCATCTGAGCACCTCTCTATTTTTTTAAAAGTCCAGCCTCCCCAGCTCTGCCTTTTATGCTGCCCACGGTTCAGTCACATGTTCCACTTACGATGACTAATCAGCAGCACTTCAGTTTTTCAGTAGACTCATAAACACTGCGTTTTGTGGGTTGTATTGTGTCCCCAAAAAGACGTGTTCGAGTCCTACCAGGCTCTTGGGAATGTCACCTTATTTAGAAATAAGGTCTTTGCAGATGTCTTCAAGTTGAGATGAGGTCAGACTGGTCAGACTTCACTGGGGTGAAGAGGGCCCTGAACCCACTGTAACTCAGTGTCCTTATAAAAGGAGGAGTTTGGATCTGAGACCACACTGGGGGAACGCAGGAGGAGTTTGGATCTGAGACCACACTGGGGGAACGCCAAGTGCTGGTGGAGGCAGAGGTCACAGGGAAGCATCTCCAACCCAAGGAATCCCAGCGTTGGCTGGTAACTCAGGAGCCAGGGGCAGGCTCCCTGCAGAGCCCCGAGGGAGCACAGCCCCACAGACGCCTCTTCTCTGGACTTCCAGTCTCCAGAGCCGGGAGCGGCTGTGTCTGCTCCGCGGAGTCCCTGGTACCTTGGTGAGAAGCCCGAGGAGCCTGACGCGCTGCCCCCAGAGGTCACTGGGCTCCCAGGTTTGACTCTGTCATCATCTGTGGCTCAGATGGAGGCGGTACCTGGTTTTGACAGTTCTGGATAAATCCCCGAACATATAGTCTTGATGTTCCAACAGGAAGCCAGGCTTAGAAAAGGGGAGGATATTTAAGGACTGCTACTGCTAAGTCACTTCTGTCATGTCTGACTCCGTGCGACCCCATAGATGGCAGCCCACCAGGCTCCCCCATCCCTGGGATCCTCCAGGCAAGAACACTGGAGTGGGTTGCCATTTCCTTCTCCAACGCATGAAAGTGAAAAGTGAAAGTGAAGTCGCTCGGTTGTATCTGACTCTTAGCGACCCCGTGGACTGCAGCCTACCAGGCTCCTCCAGCCATGGGATTTTCCAGGCCAGAGTACTGGAGCGGGGTGCCATTGCCTTCTCCGATTTAAGGACTAGATGGGCAAAAAAAAAAAAAACAACACCTCTAAGGAGACAAAGCAAACAGGCGCGGTTAGCCTCGGGAGCGAGGGCTCCGGGCAGGTTCCCGGCAGGGACCCTGAAGGCCCCCACTTCCCTGGCTACTTGCTGGGGGGCGGGCGCGCAGTGGCCGTCCAGCGCTTCTGGGGCTCCCAGGCTCCTTTCTGCCGCCGCTGGGGCGCGCAGCGTTGCCCTGGGTGCACAGCGAGGGTACCGCGGGCACAGCAATGGAGGCACGCCACCAGCACATCTCACGGGGCAGGGCCGACCTGGAGGGCATCGGCCCTTCCTGGGAGGGGGCGCGGTCACCGTGGTGAACTCTGATTGGCGCTCCCAGGGGCCCGCTCCCCACACTTGCGGCTCGGTCCTCGTGCTAGAAGCCCAGCCCCGTGTCTGCCGGAGGGTCTGTCTGTCTGTCTGCGGCCTCAGTGCTCGCGCTGACCCTCTCTTCCCCCTGCCCCACCTCTCCACTGAGGTTCCCAGAGGGGCAGTTTGCGTCCTCGGGGATGACGTTTGCTGTAGGAACTTGGGACGGGATTCGGCAGAGCTGCCCTGAGGATCACTGGGCATCTCCATCAACTGTGACGTCACAAGTGAATCTTTGTACGGATGATTAGGACACAATCAAGGACAGAGCCCGGTAGGCCTCAGCCCTCCTGCAATGACCAACCTGTGTGCTTGGTCCTCCCCAATCCACAGAAACGGGCCGGAGGCCAGATGAGAAACTTAGGCCAGGCTTCACTGGGGCCCCTGCTGCAGCAGGAGGCAGCAAGAACAAACAGGTTCCCTTGCTCACTCTCCGAGGGGTGAGCTGGTCCCTCACGTGGGTCTGGGGGTCAGCTGGAGGGGAGCTGAGGGGTGTGCCCACCCCTGTGGAGGTGTTGGGTGCAGGGGGCGCGCGCCATACCCTGCTTTGGCTCCCAGCACCCTCGTGACCGAGGGCTTTTGGCCCTTCTGATGGCTTTCTGTTCATGATGTGCCCCCACTGTGCGCAGCTGTTTTGAGTCCGTTACCGTTTCTTTGTATTATATTTAGTTGCTCGAGGAGACGTTAGTCCAGGTGCAGGCCCTGGGGCGAGGCTCCCAGGTCCTGGCCTGTCTCACTTCTCGTCCTGGGGAAGATTCCTTCAGATGTGTCTCCCAGAGGTTGAAGGAAGCTCTCTCTTGGTGGGGAGGAGGGGGCCATTAAGAAAATTTACTAGGATCCTAATTTTTCTTACCATCTCTCCCAGCTGGTCTAGCAGATTCTCTAATGCACAGGATTCCTGGTGTGAGCCTTATAATCCTAAAGTTCCTCTATTACCTGCACACACGGGGCCCTGAACCAAGAACTTTCTAGGCACACTTTCTAGGTACTGGAGGCAAGATCAGAAACAGAAGTGGACTCAGCCTGGAGGAGCTGGAGATTTATGACAGCGTCTCGAGTGTGCTCAACACGTCAGCATAACGTTTTCTGGAATCAGAATCCTTACCATTAAAAGTGAGACCTATATCATAACCTTGAGGCAATTTCGACATTTTATAGGCATCAGACTAGAAGCCAGGAACTGGAAGGGTCCTCTAGGTGGTCAAGGGTGTTTTATTACCTCATCTAATTTAAAGAATAATATATTACTTCAGTTCCAGTGTTTCAAGTTATTGGAGAGTCACTTTTTGTTGGGCACGGCTTTGGGAAACATCATGAGGAGAGGAGTGAGCCTGTGTCCATCCTCACGTCCAGAGGGAAGGCTGAAAATCAGGGCCCAGGGAGGCTGAAAGCGTCAGGTGCTTCCCCCTGGGTTTGCCGCCAGTAACTATGGGAAAGCCACGCCATGTGCCTCGAGTGGAGATTCTAGTTAGACAGTCCAGGAGGGACCCACGGCCCTGCTCCCTGGGACTTCTGTGAATTAAGAAACTAAGATTACCAGAGGGTAAACCTTTCCCAACGAATAGCTCTTCTAGTGTGAAAGCCATTAGTGCAACTAAAAACTTTGGAAATTTAAAAACAAGGGAGGCAGGGGTGAGGTGGCTGTCGGCCCACGCGCTCCACTAGAGACAGAGCGTGTCCAGCAGGGCCCAGAAAGCGCCCTTCTCTGCTCATCTGCCTGGAGCCAGAGTGGGGTCTGAGGCAACTGCGCGTGTGAGAAGGTGGGAAGTAGTCTTCAACTATTTCGGTTACATCTTCCCTTTTCCGAAAACATGATCTGCACAGCTTGCTGCAGTGAGATCTCATTTGTCAAAGGAGAAACGCAAAGCAGAGGTGACATTTCAGAAGTCCTCACGAAGGCCAGCGATGTCTCACCATTTTCCAGTTCTGTTTCTAAAACTCTGCTGCTCCTGCCACAAAGCCCAGGACAGGAAACTTGCCCAAGTTAATTTTATGCTGAAGAGAAATGCAGTGAAAGACAGGGGTCTGAGCTGCCTCTTCTTCAGTGGAACTTATAAGATTTGACTTAAAAATCCACTACTTCTGTCCTGCTTTATTTTCTGGAAAACTGGTGTAAATTCTGAAATGGAGGGAAAGTAAAAAGAAAATGGTCTCTTCTTTCCCCCTGTAGGTTTGCCGTGCTCCAGTCCTTCTCATTCAGTCACACACACAGACACACACACACACACAGACACACACACACAGACACACACACGCACGAACCATTTCACTGGGCTTTCAGTGGAGATTCAAGGCCCCAGGTTTAGAGTTTCTTCCTCGTCTGCATTGCTTTGCTCGTCAGAGTTCAGAGTGGGACACAGGAACCATCAAAGGCAATTCAAGTGGAAAGGGGTTTTAGAGCAAGATGTTCTGTTTACAAACTCTTTGCAAGACCACAGTTTGGAAGTTTAAAAAAACAAAACAAATAAGCATGTAATTACCATGTGGCCTGGCAATTACACTCTTGGGCTAAATGAAACCTATGGCCACACAAAAACATACATGAATCACGTACACATAACGTTTACATGTTCCTACCCACAGACTAGAAACGATGCAAATACCCTTCAGCCGGTTAGGGTTGGGGCTGCATGAACTGTGGGGCACCCACACCATGGATGGGTTGATATTCGGCATTGGGAACGGATTGCTGGGGAAACTCAGGCTCTGTGAACAAAGCTGGTCCACAGACTGAGAGCTGGAGGAGTTCAGTTACAATACTTTGTGAAGGGACAGCTGCAGGAGTCACGGACGGAGTAGCAGTTCCCAGGGACGAGGGATGGGCGGGGACAGGGCAGCAGGAGGGGCCTGGTGCTGCCAGAACCGTTCCGTACTTCGAGCTGGCAGATAAACAGACCCACACGTGCGATAAAACGGGGTGGAACTAAAGGCAAGCGCGTACACGTGAGCGCAAGCAGAAATGGGGAACCTGCGCAGTGTCAGCGTCTGGCCTCAGTGCCAGAATCCTGCTTCTGATGTTGCACTGCAGCTTCTGAGTGACCACGGGGGAGATTGGGTAAAGGGTACATGGCGTGTCCCTGCATTATTTCCTACAAATACATTTTAATATACAATCATTTCCATAAAAACATTGGTTGAAAAAGAAATCTTTGTATGGAGTGGAGGAACGGAAGTTGGAGGGCTATCACTGGGCTGCTGATGTCAAGGGTATATCGTCACCTTGCTCCAAACCAGAATTCAGGAAGCCACTACTGATGCCACTCCTCCTGGCTCCTGGTGAAACTGGAGCCTAAACTTGGAGTCCAGTTGCCAAAAATCTTTCCACTGTATGACCAGGAAGGAGAAAGACAGCGCCCGTTTCCCTTCCACCTGTCATAGTCTGACTGGCGGAACTCAATTTCTAAAACTCTAGATGCAAAATAATCTGGGAAATGTGGGTTTCTGCTGTTGTTGTTCAGTTGCTAAGTCATGTCTGACTCTATGTGACCCCATCCCAGATTCCTCTGTCCTCCACTATCTTCCAGAGTCTCAAACTCATGTCCATTGAGTCAGTGACGCTATCTAATCATCTCATCCTCTGTCCTCCCCTTCTCCTCCTGCCTTCAATCTTTCCCAGCATCGGGAGTCGGCTCTTGCCATCAGATGGCTAAAGTACTGGAGCTTCAGCTTCAGCATCAGTCTTTCCAGTGAATATTCAGGAGTAATTTCCTTTAGAATGGACTGGTTGGATCTCTTTGCAGTCCAAGGGACTCTCAAGAGTCTTCTCCAACACCACAGTTCACAAGGATCCATTCATTTGCTATTATTTTCTCCCATTCAGAAGGCTGTCTTTTCACCTTGCTTACAGTTTCCTTTGTTGTGCAGAAGCTTTTAATTTTAATTAGATCCCATTTGTTTATTTTTGCTTTTATTTCCAGAATTCTGGGAGGTGGATCATAGAGGATCCTGCTGTGATTTATGTCTGAGAGTGTTTTGCCTATGTTCTCCTCTAGGAGTTTTATAGTTTCTGATCTTACATTTAGATCTTTAATCCATTTTGAGTTTATTTTTGTGTGCGGTGTTAGAAAGTGATCTAGTTTCATTCTTTTACAAGTGGTTGACCAGTTTTCCCAGCACCACTTGTTAAAGAGATTGTCTTTACTCCATTGTATATTCTTGCCTCCTTTGTCAAAGATAAGGTGTCCATATGTGTGTGGATTTATCTCTGGGCTTTCTATTTTGTTCCATTGATCTATATGTCTGTCTTTGTGCCAGTACCATACTGTCTTAATGACTGTGGCTTTGTAGTAGAGCCTGAAGTCCGGCAAGTTGATTCCTCCAGCTCCATTCTTCTTTCTCAAGATTGCTTTGGCTATTCGAGGTTTTTTGTATTTCCATACAAATCTTGAAATTATTTGTTCTAGTTCTGTGAAAAATGTGGCTGGTAGCTTGATAGGGATTGCATTGAATTTGTAAATTGCTTTGGGTAGTATACTCATTTTCACTATATTGATTCTTCCGATCCATGAACATGGTATATTTCTCCAAATGAAGCAACTGACAAACAACTAATCTCAAAAATATACAAGCAACTTATGCAGCTCAATTCCAGAAAAATAAACGACCCAACCAAAAAATGGGCCAAAGAACTAAATAGACATTTCTCCAAAGAAGACATACGAATGGCTAACAAACACATGAAAAGATGCTCAACATCACTCATTATTAGAGAAATGCAAATCAAAACCACAATGAGGTACCACTTCACACCAGTCAGAATGGCTGCGATCCAAAAATCTGCAAGCAATAAATGCTGGAGAGGTTGTGGAGAAAAGGGAACCCTCCTACACTGTTGGTGGGAATGCAAACTAGTACAGCCACTATGGAGAACAGTGTGGAGATTCCTTAAAAAATTGCAAATAGAACTACCTTATGACCCAGCAATCCCACTGCTGGGCATACACACCAAGGAAACCAGAATGGAAAGAGACACTTGTACCCCAATGTTCATCGCAGCACTGTTTATAATAGCCAGGACATGGAAACAACCTAGATGTCCATCAGCAGATGAATGGATAAGAAAGCTGTGGTACATATACACAATGGAGTATTACTCAGCCATTAAAAAGAATTCATTTGAATCAGTTCTGATGAGATGGATGAAACTGGAGCCGATTATACAGAGTGAAGTAAGCCAGAAAGAAAAACACCAATACAGTATACTAACACATATATATGGAATTTAGGAAGATGGCAATGACGACCCTATATGCAAGACAGGAAAAAGACACAGATGTGTATAATGGACTTTTGGACTCAGAGGGAGAGGGAGAGGGTGGGATGATTTGGGAGAATGGCATTCTAACATGTATACTATCATGTAAGAATTGAATCGCCAGTCTATGTCTGACGCAGGATACAGCATGCTTGGGGCTGGTGCATGGGGATGACCCAGAGAGATGTTATGGGGAGGGAGGTGGGAGGGGGTTCATGTTTGGGAACGCATGTAAGAATTAAAGATTTTAAAATTTTAAAAATGAAAAAATAAAAAAATAAAGAAAATATTTTCGTGTTAATACCAAAAAAAACCCCACAAAAACCAAAAAAACCAAAACAAAAACAAAAGCATCCATTCTTCGGCGCCCAGTCATCTTCTTCTTTTTTTCCTTCCAGATAGAATATGGAATGGGGTTGGAAGAACCAAGAATGATTTTTACCATTACCAGCTTCTAGCTGTGTGACCTCGGCAACAGCTTGTTACAAATTGCAGTCCCCATTCTTAGGTGACATGTTACAAGGTTCTGGACACAGTTCCAATCAATGTGTGTTTTGGGGGCGGGTTTCCCATAGCACCAAGGAGCAACTCTCTCACATCAGCTGGGTGTCCTCCAGTACAACTCAGTTCTGACATTTCTCACCCAGAGGTGAGCCAAGAAGAGAGGCCGCAGAAGGAACCAGTCCTGCAGTCACCTGATCTCGGACTCCAGCCTCCAGAACTGTGAGGAAACGGATTTCTGTTGTGTAAGCCCTCCATCTGCGGCAGTCTGTGCAAACCAGTGTGCTAGCCTGCCACTGTCCCTGGGCTCCTCCAGATCTGGGGACAGCAAGGCCACAGAAATGTGTATTGCTCCTGCAAGGCTCTTTGGTAGCCAAAATTTTATACTGGAAGGAGAGCTTGTGCACAAGGGAGAAGGCAGAGACAAATGCCAGCTGCCTGAGATGTTCAGGGAAGGGTTTTAAGGGCCATGTGAGGGTGAGGACCACAGAAACCTGAACTACCTTGTGCTCAGTTGTCTGACTGGTTGGCGTCAAGGTGACGTTTCAAGCATCATCAACCACCTGATTTCAACAGGGCTGGGGTCCATGTGCTTGTCCTTGGCAGTTTTCAGCGTTTTCATCGGATGGGGGTGTGCTTCCTGCAGAATAGCCTGGGAATACCTGTCAGGTCTTTATCTGTATCTTTCAGGGCACTGGCAGTTTTGTTGGGTGGGGCTTTACAATCCCGCTTTTGTTCTTTGGAAACTATGTATAGACATCAGGGAACAGAGAGAATCTTCCAGAAGCCCACCCTGTAGGTGCTGTTTTACTGAGCCTGTTACTCAAGGCGGTTCTTCTGTCCTTTTCCGAAGTGGCTGTACTCTTGTCTTGCTTTCATCACCTTTCTCCAGAGACATTTTCCAGGGAAATATCCTTCCTTTCAAATCTCCCACTGTATCTCGGAACTACCATTTCCCTCAATATATATATATATATTTTTACTGTTTACAGGCCCTAAAATATAGTCGATCTTCTGTCTGGGGGTCTTTCACTGTCAGGCTTCTTAGCAGGACAGGTCAGAGATATGACGAGAGTCTTAGCTGCAAATAAACTTGGCACATCCTCCCTAAGTATCTGTTTTTTTTTTTTCCCCAGCAATTTTGGGGAAATGTTAAATAATTTATCTGCAAATTAATTCAAAGCATTTTTATTTCAAGACAAACTTAAGCTTTTAGTCAGCTCTAGTAGATTTCACAGACATTTCTTGCTCATAGCAAGTTCCTCCAAGGACAGTGCTTCCTCTCTGCTTCAGGGCCTCTGTGTTCAGCAAGGAGGTGAGTCACAGACCTTCCTTCAGTCACTCTCAGTGTGGAGCGGACAGGAGAGAGGCAAGTGAATCCAGAGACGAGTCTATCCACAAATCTAAGGGGTATTCCTGACGAGTTTAGGGGATGGAGAGATTTTTCATTAAATCCTGAGCTTTTCTATTCGGGGATTTGAGGTCTGCAAGGGTCTGGCAGGTTAGGCAGGCACCTCCCAGTCACCCGGTACATGATGTGAAGCTGGTCTGTGTGGGTCTGTTGGGGAGAGGAATTTTATGCACAATGCTGGGAGGCAGAGCAGGGGGCTGGGAAGTTCCATTTCCTCCCTGGATTCCCGCCAGCGCTCAGGTACACACACCTGCTGCCCCACCAGGGTCTGAGTCACCTCCACTCCTTTCCCTGCCCTACCTGCAGCTGCCAGGTGGAAGCCACCTTCAGCAGGCCTCAAGCTAGGACCCCACCTTGCATCAGAATTATTTTTTGAAATTGGACATGTCCAGGGTTACTGATCTGTGCAGTCTTTTCAAGAATTCATTACGCTGCACATGGGTGAGGCCAGAGACTCTTGCCCTGCTCTGCCAGTCCCCTGACTAGAGCACTTTACATCGAGTTACTTGGAACATCCTGCCTGGTTCCAAGCCTCAGAGAAACATGAGAAGAGCCCGAAAGCAGGGAGAAGTGAGGCTGTTCATTGCCCATATGTGCGACCCCATTCAGGGGGCTTACAACACAGTGCCCTTCAGGAAGCAGAGAACCAGACTCCTCAAAAGGTATTACAGCGCGTTTCCAGGAATTACACATCGCTTCCCGCGTGGCTTAGTCTGTAAAGCATGTGCCTGCAATGCGGGAGACCTGGGTTCAATTTCTGCGTTGGAGAATGAAATGGCAACCCACTCCAGTATTCTTGCCTGGAAAATTCCATGGACAGAGGAGCCTGGCAGGCTAGAGGCCATGGGATCTTAAGAGTCGGACACGACTTAGCTCTGTCTTTCTTTCTCCAGGAATTACTTGTCAAAGCCGATGATCCAGGGCCGTGACCCCTGGATTCAGAATTAAGGGCCTTCTCCCAAGGTAAAGGTCAGCCCGTAGTTCAACACAGCATCCTCGGTACAATGATTCTGGGAGATTCGGGAGGGTGGAGGGGAGGACGAGCAGCATGAGATGGGCAAGTCCAGGCGGCTGACAGCCCGCCCGGTCCACTGCCGGCCCTTACGAGGGCGCGAAGACCCAGCATCCTACGTCTGCCAGCATTCTGGACCAGGCCGCGCGGGCCCGCCCGACGCCCCGCCCCCGGTGTAGACCCCGCCCCAAGCCCCGCCCCTCCCGGCGAGCGCGGCCCCGGTGGGGTGGGAGGGGCGCCGGCGGGGTGGGGCGGGGCTTTGGGCTGGGGGGCGCAGCCCCGACGGGGTGGGCGGGTCCCGGCGGGCAGAGCGCCTCGGCGCGCGCTGACGCGGCCCCGGCGGGGGGGGCGGGGCTTGTGGGCGGGGAGGGCGGAGCCCGGCGGGCTGCGCGGAGCGTCGCGCGGTGACGCGGCCACGCGGCGCCCGCCGAGCCGCATCCCGGCCGCCCCGCCCCCGGCCCGCCCCGCCGGCCTCCGGGCGGCCTGTCAGTGTGGCGGCCGGCCGCGCGGTGCTGGTCCCTGCAGCCGGCTCCGCGGCACACCCCCGGCGGTCGGCGCCTCCGGTCAGCGCGCGGATATGGCCCAGGCGGCGGCGCACTGCCCCGGCGCCGGGGACGCCGAGACGGGCAAGCCCAGGAAGGTGGCGCTCATCACGGGCATCACGGGCCAGGTGAGCGGGCCGGGGGTCCACGCCGGGGGCCGGGGTCTCTGGGGCCGGGGGCTGGAGGCGCCCCGTGCGCGCTCGGGGCCGGGGGCCGGGGGGTGGGCGCCGGGTCGCCCCGGCGGGGTCCGCGTGCGGGGGCTTCCCTGCCGCCGCGGCCCCTGGCCGGTCCCCCGGTCGCGGAGGAAACGAGAGGGAGCCGGGCTGTGCAGCTGCGGACCAGGAAATGTGCGCCTGTTTGGTGCTTTTTAAACAGAAAGCCCGCCTCGCAGGAGCTGCTGCGAGCGCCGGCAGTTCCGTGTCCGCGGCCGCACATGCACGTGGGGCAGCCGGTGCCCTTCCCGCCGGGCCCGGAGGAGTGTCCCAGCCCGGCCCGGGTGGCGGCGGGCGGGGCCCGGCCTCTCGGGTGCCCCCACCCCGCGGACCCCGGTGCTCAGGAAGCGATGGGCGGCGGAGTAAAAGGTGGTGACCCCAAGGCTCCTGCTGCCTGCCCACTGCGGCCGGTCACCTGCTGATGCGACTCGTTTGGTTTCCCAGCTGCTTTTCCAGGGGGTGCTGTTAGGACCCCCACTTTACAGACGGGGCAACTGAGGCAGCGATCGTGCACTAGGAGGTGTCCAGCGGGATTCACCCTGCGCTCAGACTCTCTGGGGCTGAAAGCAGAAACCGTCTAGAGCCTTAGGCAATGCTGACTGCTGACCTGATAACTTCCTGGTTAATGGTACCTCTCTTACTGTGTTTACCTTAATTACAGTCAATGCGGGTTTGAAAACTGGTGGCAGAGGTGGGCGGGCTGGAGCTGTGAGGTTGAGGAAGAGAACTCTGGAATTCAGTCAAAAGACTGCATGCTGTCAGTATCTGGGGAGAAGTCAGTGAAGCTGTTCTTGTAACTGTTTGTATGGCTCATGGCAAGCTGAGTGCCAGCAGTGTGAATCCACCTGGGTTAGAAAGGAACCCTCTCTCACAGCCCTGAGCGCAGTGGGCTGGTTGGTTGGTGCTGATGGGCCAGCACCTCCCCCCACGAGGAGCACCACCTTTAGGCTTCATCTCTTCACCAGCCTTTCCCGCTTGCCCCCAGCACCCGCCCTCTGCGTTGTCCCCTCACTTGTTGGCTTCCGCAGCCCTGGCCCGTGCTGAACTCTGGGGGCCATGAAACCCCTCCTGGTGGAGGTGACTGGTCTGCTCTGCACTTGCTGTCCAGGACGGTGGCTCCTGCCCTGGGTGTCCCGGATCTGGGAGAGCCGTGAGGTCAATGGGAAGGGTCTGGAGACACACATTGCGGTCCGTTTTCATCACTTTGGGTGAGAGCTTACTGAACGGCTCACTTTGCTAAACATTTGCTATGTCTCTCTGTAAGAGGCAGGTATGTTTTCTGTCCCCATTTTACACCTGGCTTAGTAAGGTTATGTTCCCTGGGGGTGCATACCTCCTGAGTGTCAGGGCTGAGATCTGAGCCCAAGAATTGCTCTAAGGCATCTTGTTACACTGCCTCTGTGGTGAGCCACCCACGTGAAATTACAGCTGTGTGTGTGTGTGTGTGAGGGCGAGCGAGAGATGGGGTGGGCAAAGGGATCGTTTTTACTCTCAGAAGGGGTCTCTTCTCAGAGGAGAGGTGGAAACTGCTGCCCTGGCCCTCAGGGCTGCTGCGGCCCTGGGCCGGCGTGGGCTCTTGGGCGGGTTGCCCCAGGCGTGCCCTGCAGGTGCTGTCTGCCGTGGCCTCTCGTCTGCACTGTCAGCAGCCACCCCAGCTTTCTCCCTCCCGTCTCTCCTGACAGGAGCCGAGAATGGGTTCCCAGGGACTTTTCTTACTGACTGGCCGGGGGCAGCGGAGGCCCTGCTCTGCGTTGCCGCCTCCAAGCCCTCTGCCCCCACCCCCGGGCTCACCCTGTGGTCTGACTGCACCTGCCCTTCTTTACTGCGCCAGGGAATGTTCCCGCTGGTCTCCGAATATTGCTGCCTGTACCTCTTCAGGGTCATTATTTGTGGCTGAATGCCCTCCCAGATGTGCCTCCTCTTAATTAAAACCCTCTGTGCCTGCACGCATCCAGCCAGGTGCAGCCATTCCAGGGTTTGTATTTTCATTTCTTTGTATTTACAGAAGTGCAGTCTCTGATGGTTACATAGGTAGTGTACATACCTTAGTGTTTTTTTTTTTCTTTAGACTTTCTTTGGTTTGTAAACACCTTTAAGATAGAAACCCCTCTGTGACCTGTTACACCCCGCATGGCTTGTCTGAGCAGGCTTCCAGAATGTTGATCTGCTCTTCCGTTAACGGAGCATGTCTTTGCTGTGTGTCTGCAGGAGGCACGGCTTGCTTTGATGCCTCTGGGAGCATGAGGATACGTAGGGCATACTCTGCCCTCCAGAACTGCACAGCTTTGGAGGGACTTAATGCACATGACAAACTTTGTGTTGTCCAAGTATTAGAGGCCCCATGACTGGTTCACCCAGCCTCAGGGCTCTGGGAGAAGTCCCTGACTGCTGGAAATAGCGCGGACTGTGTTCTGGGTGGACAGTGGGTACAAGAGTGCAGGGGGAGAGGGGAGGGCGGTGGGGGACAGTGAGGTCAAATGTAGTAATACTGGGAGGATATTTAATAATTTATCGCAGAGAAGGAAATGAAAACCCACTCCAGTACTCTCGCCTAGAGAATTCCATGGACGGAGGAGCCTGGTGGGCTACCGTCCAGGGAGTCGCAGAGTCAGACATGACTGAGTGACTAACACATATGTAACAATTTACGAAATTCCATTCTCCTTGCTCCTTTCCAGAAAGATTCTGAGGTGGCTTCAACAAAAATCACCTCATTGGACCATCCTAAGGAGAATGAAGAAGGCAGGAGTCTGCAGTGAGGGAGGGCCGTAGAAAGATGGAGATTGTGCCCCCAGTGCCAAGGACTGCTGTCCGGTGGGCGTGAGACTCGGCTCTGGGCTCCCTGACAGTCGAGACAGAGTGGGTGGGCGGGTGAGGCTTCGTTAGCCCTGAGGTCTCGGGGACATAGAGCAGAATGACACACGAGGAGCTTAGTAGAGTCGTCCCCCCGACGGGCCGTGGGAGCACCTCGGGTAGGTGGGGACTTGGGAGAAGTGAACGGTCAGCGTTTGTGGACGCGTCTTGGTCTTCCCGCTGACAGTTATGTCAGGCTGGTCTCTGCCAGGAGCGTAGGCAGGTTGGAACTTAGGTTGTTTCGTCGAGTCTGCTTGGTAGGACGGTGTTTTGAGGATGGAGGAGTTGCACCGGTGAGCCCTTCGTGCCCACAGGTACCCTGGGTCTGCCTTACGAAGCAGTTTCGACGTGCTTGGACATCTCCGCAGGCCCGAGTTCCAGAGTTCTGCGCCACGACGCATGGAAGACAAAGTGCTCCTCTGCCCGTGGTTGGAAAGGCAGTCCTGGTCAAGAGGAGCTGCCTTGCTGGAGACCGCACATTCGTGCCGAGTCTTGTGTAGAGCGAAGGGATGAGCTGTTTGGGCTGGCAAGGTCTGATCATTCACGCTGTAATATTCCGTCTTGGAATTGCATCTTCATGGCCGTGTTTCTTATTTTCACTGGTCTGATTGTGTTCTAGCTGCCGAAGGTCCCCCGTAGCTTTAAAGGGAACGTACGTGAAGCAGGTGCCCAGGCTCCTGGGCTTCTCTGCTCCCTGCAGGTTGGGGTCTGTCGCCGCTGACAGGCCCGCGTTTCTGAGGAGACTGAAGTCCCCCATTCCAGTCTCCTGTACCCCGACACGTAAGCTGGGAAACCTCCTGGCCTGCTCTTGACACGCACGGCTGACTTGCCTTTTCCCTGATGGGGGTCGACTCTGCACAGATGCTTCCCTCACTTATGAGAGGCCTCCCGCTTCTCTCCTCCAAGAAGCCTTGTGTTCAGGCTGAGAGTGGTTCTCTATTTCATATCTCCTAAATTTCCAGGAGCAATTTTTTTCACGCTTAATTGGTCTCCTCCTGGAGGCAGTTACATTTGGGGGCAGACCATCCTCTATTTAGTCACAGACGTGCTAGTGACCGTGGTTCGGTCAGCGTCGGCAGGCATTTGAGCGCCAGCCACGTGTCCCGCCCTGGGGCTGCGATGGAACAGGCATCCCAGGGGGAGCCTGCTTGTGGCCCCAATGTTCCTGATGGTGACGTGGCAGTGGCGAGGGGCGATGACGGTGACTGAGGCATGCGGGCGTCCACTGTGTGCCGAGCATTGCCCAGTGGGCTCTGCATCTGTTTCCCTTTCGGAGCAGGGAGCCCTCCTATGAGGCAGTTTTCTTGTCACCCTTGGGAAAGGCAGAGGTTAAACACTTTGCCCAGAGGAAACTCCCATGCTTGTTTACAAAGTCAGATGTGAAATATAAATCCCAGTAATTTTATTTCTTATCAAGTTTTTAACTAGTATTAACTGATTCTAAGGACAGGTAAATAACTTTTAAGGAGAGGTGGATAGATTGTCACATTTGAAATAAAGCGTATTCAAGAGTGTTTTTCTTTCTGCACTTGTGAAAGGATGCAGATCACAGCAGTAAGGCAGATCTGTGTCGATCACCATGTTCTCTGCTGCTCACTGTCTTTTCTTTGCTGTCATTTGGGTCATACTTTCTTGGCAGTTTATCTTGTGAACTCTGGAGGCTGGGACTCTGTCTTGGGGCGGTGGAGGAAGACTTGGGTTTCGTGGCCAGTGTGGGTTTGAGCTACTGCTTGACCCCTTAGTCAGTTTGGGCATGGAGTTCACCATTGCTGCCCTGTTGGAAGAGTGATTCCTACCGGATAGAAAAGAGGCCTTAGCAATGACAAACCGAGATAACACATTAAACAGCAGAGCGATTACGTTGCCTACAAAGATCTGTAGAGTCAAAGCTATGGTTTTCCCAGTAGTCATGTAAGGATCTGAGAGCTGGATGATAAAAAAGGCAGAGCCCTGAATAATTGATGCCTTTGAACTGTGGTGCTAGAGAAGACTCTTGAGAGTCCCTTGGGCAGCAAGCAGATCAAACCAGTCAGTCCTAAAGGAAATCAACCCTGAATATTCACTGGAAGGACGGATGCTGAAGCTAAAGCTCCAATACTTTGGCCACCTCATGCAAAGAGCCGACTCATTGGAAAAGACCCTGACGCTGGGAAAGATTGAAGGTGGGAGGAGAAGGGGATGACAGAGGATGAGATGGCTGGATGGCATCACCAACTCAATGGACATGAGTTTGAGCAAATTCTGAGAGATGGTAAGGGACAGATCTTGCATGCTGCAATCTGTGGGGTCGCAGAGAGTCAGACACGACTTAGCAACTGAACAACAAGAAATCTGGTGTGAAATAGAGAGCTGGCTAGGATGGGCCTTCTCTTCACAGAGCAGCCAGATAGTAAGCGTTCTTGCACATGAGGAGAGGGCATTGCACGTGGAGGGTACAATAGTCAGCCTTGCTTTGTGCAGGCAGAAAGTTCCACGGGATTTGGATCAGCTGCAGGCTGTAAACCTTTTTGCCGTCCAGTGGGTCTTACAGGCAAGCAGATCTGGGAGCCGGGCTTATCCTCCCGGGCGAGAGGATTGCTGGCCGTGGTTGGACGCTAATCCTGTGCAGCGTGAGTGCTCTAGGATGGCAGGTCCTGCTTCGGTCGGAGACTGTTACCTGGTGGGGAGTTTTTTATGTCTCTACATTACGCCTAGTTAGTTGATTAGCTGAGTAAAGACAGTGGACTTGAGTGAGAATCAGAGGCTGGGTTTTGACTCCAGTTAATTGTACAGCTGTGATTTTCTTCTGAATCTGTCATGTGAAGGGGTCACCTGGCGACCTCTAAAGTCTGTTCAGAGTGAAATGTACTGTAACAGCAGGATTGAATGCTAATTGTAATCTGTTGAGGGCAAAAAATCTTGTATTTAAGCAGCACAGTCATTTAAAATATAAGTTTTAAAGATAAGTCCAACAGGAGAATTTTAAAAAGTGACTATTAACTGTAGTTGTTCAGTGGCTAAGTCATATTCAACTCTTTTTGACCCCATGGAAGTAGCACCCTAGGCTCCTCTGTCCTTCACTATCTCCTGGAGTTGGCTCAAAATTAACCGTAGTGAATTTATAATTAAACGTATATACTGGAAAGAGATGAGTTGGTATTTTGCTAGAAATTATAGGGTTAAAAGCAGAAAATCTGAGCTGTCTGCCATGGTAGGTTTTACCAAATGAAGTGATTTTTTGGTGAAGAAGGCTTTTAAATTCCTGTTGCTTGTGTTTTTGGATTAAAATGTTAAAAGCTATAAGAATCTATATTTTGTGCTTAGTGTTTAATAGTGGAGGTTTTTTCACGCAGTAAATATCTGCCAGCCCCCTTCATGATCACAGCCTTGTCATGGCAGAAGGGCTTGCATAACTCAGTGAGGTCTGAGCCATGCCGTGCAGGCCGCCCGAGATGAACGGGCTGTAGTGGAGGGTCCTGGCGAAATGTCCACTGGAGAAGGGAATGGCAAACCACTCCAATATTCTTGCCGCAAGAACCCCATGAACAATATGACAAGGCAAAAAGATATACCACCAGAAAACGAGCTCCCCTAGGTCGGAACGTGTCCAGTGTGCTGCTGGGGAAGGTCGGAGGGCAGTTAGTGACAGCTCCAGCAAGGATGAAGCATCTGCGCCAAAGTGGAAGCGGCGCTCAGCTGTGGAAGTGTCAGTGTTCGTGGGAACCAGAGATCACATTGCCAGCATTCGTTGGATCGTAGAGAAAGCAAGGGAATTCCAGAAAAATATCTACTTCTGCTTTGTTGACTATGTGGAAGCCTTAGACTGTGCGGATGACACAATCTGGAAAGTTCTCAGAGAGATGGGAATACCAGACCACCTTAACCTGCCTCCTGAGAAACCCGTATGCAGGTCAGGAGGCAAAGGTTGGAAATGGACGTGGAACAACTGACTGGTTTGAATATGAGAAAGGAGTATGTTGAGGCTGTATATTGTCACCCTAGTTATTTAACTTATATGCAGAGTACATCATCGGAGAAGGCAATGGCACCCCACTCCAGTACTCTGGCCTGGAAAATGCCATGGACAGAGGAGCCTGGTGGGCTCCAGTCCATGGGGTCACTAAGAGTCAGATACGACTGAGCGACTTCACTTTCACACGTTGGAGAAGGAAATGGCAACCCACTCCGGTGTTCTTGCCTGGAGAATCCCAGGGACAGGGGAGCCCGGTGGGCTGCTGTCTATGGGGTCGCACAGAGTCGGACACAACTGAAGTGGCTTAGCAGCAGCAGAGTACATCATGCGAAATGCTAGGCTGGAAGACTCACAAGCTGGAATCAAGATTGCCGGGAGAAATATCAACAACCTCAGATATGCAGATAATATCACTCTAATGGCAGAAAGTGAAGAGGAACTAAATAGACTCTTGATGAGGGTAAAAAAGGAGAGTGAAAAAGCTGGCTTAAAACTCAACTTTCAGGAAACTAAGATCGTGGTATCTGGTGCCATCACTTCATGGCAAATAGACGGGGGAAAAAGTGCTTCCACTTTATTTTGGGAGACTTTATTTTGGGGGGCTTCAAAATCACTGCAGATGGTGACTGCAGCCATGAAATTAAAAGACACTTGCTCCTTGGAAGAAAAGCGGTGACTAACCTAGACAGCATATTAAAAAGCAGAGACATTACTTTGCTGACAAAGGTCATTTTAGTCAAAGCTATGGTTTTTCCAGTAGTCATATACGGATGTGAGAGTTAGACCATAAAGAAGGCTGAGCACTGAAGAATTGATGCCTTTGAACTGTGGTGCCGGAGAAGACTCTTGAGAGTCCCTTGACCTGCAAGGAGATCCAGCCAGTCAACCCTAAAGGAGATCAGCCCTGAGTATCCCTTAGAGAGACTGACGCTGAAGTTGATGCTCCGGTACTTTGGCCACTGATGTGAAGAGCCGACTGATGGACAAAGACTCTGATGCTGGGAGAGATTGAGGTCAAAAGGGGAAGGGAGCTGCAGAGGACGAGAT
The DNA here is from genome assembly GCF_016772045.2 of Ovis aries. Taxonomy (NCBI): domain Eukaryota; kingdom Metazoa; phylum Chordata; class Mammalia; order Artiodactyla; family Bovidae; genus Ovis; species Ovis aries. The sequence goes on from NC_056073.1 coordinate 50,270,088, forward strand.
GGTTAGATAGCATCTCTGACTCAACGGACATGAGTTTGAACAAAGTCTGGGAGAGTGGGAACCAGGGAAGCCTGACGTGCTGCAGTCCCTGGGGTCACAAAGGGTCAGACATGACTCAGCGACTGAACAACAGCAAGTACCTGCTGAGGTTTATCCTGTGCTGAGTTAGGTGCTGGGGACTCGGCCGCCAGCACGGTGGCTGGGGTGTTTCCCCAGGGCCCGATCGTCTGGGGGTGCACGTCATTTGACAGGTAACTTCACAGCATGTTAATTTCTGTGATCAGAGTAAGTGGGTCACTGCGGCAGGCGCGTAACATGCTGTGGTTGTTCGCATGCGAGGATGCCCGGGTGGGCCTGCGGCGGGGCCGCTGTGGTCTAGTTCTCGTTGCGTGAGCACACTGAGAAGCGGGTGTCCTGGCTTGCTGTCTCAGAAATGACGCGGGGAATAAGGAGAAGGTGCTCCTGCCATGCCCTGTGTTGGGTCTGGGGGATGAGCTAGGAGGAGTCCTGAGTCTCAGCCCATCTCAGATTTCATAGACTGAGAAAACCTTGAGAATGATATGCAGTGGCCAAGTTTTTATCCTGAATGTGGGGACTTTAAGCAGAGTCCTCCGTGGCACCAGCCAGCTTGCACACCGAAGTGTAACAAGGATGTGTTGTCAGAGTAAAGAACAGTCACAGATTTCGTCCTCTGGGCTGTGCGGCCTCCTTTTGTGTTAATATTTCTCTTCTCATTTTGTGAAAGAGTGGGTTGTGACTGTGTCATGGATTGGTATTGGTCTATCGGTAACATCTTGTGCCCTCCACGGAATACTGCGCTGTGAGAAAAGAGTTACTTGTCTGATTCTCAGGGCTCAAGTATAAGTCTCCGGGCCTGCGATGACCGCGTTTTCTGGACGGCAGGGTAGGACACGTCCCACGACTGATGCCCTGGAGCAGGCCGAGTCCTGGACATCAGGGCCGTCGGGAAGGGCGAGCAGGGCCTGCCCACCGTGCCCACCATGTCCTGCTGGTGCCCGCTGACTGCTGGGCACCGTGCACGGTGCTTGTGAGCACGAGGAGCCGCCTGCTGGAGAGTTCGTTTGTCGCCATGTTCCGTGGCACGCTGGGCAGAGCCCACTTCGCAGAGAGTACCGCAGCAGCCTTGGGGCCGGGACCCCCGCCCCTCTGACAGCTGTGGACCTGGGCTGCCTCCGAGGGCGCCGGAGGCAAGGTGCAGACTCTTGCTGTTTCAGGTCTAACTTGGGAGCCTGAAACTGAAATCAGGTTTGGGGCGGTTCTGACTGGTTTTGACTTGGCTTTATGACATTGGTCAAACCTGGGTACGCCCTGCAGGGTGGGTATTGAGTGAATTTCTCAAGGGTGAATAGGAAGAGTTCGGGAGGGGTTGTTTTTCAGGGGAGGTGATAATACATGGTGGGTTTTTCAGAAAGTTTTGCTTTTTAATGTAAACCTTGGGAAGGAAACAGAAGTTAGAACAAATGCTGAACCTTTTCTGTTGTTTTCTTTTAGCGTTTTTGTGGACTGTAGTTTTTCATTTCACCACCTCCCCCCGCCCCCCATCCATTTTGACTGTTTAGGAACTTTTGAATTATTTCAATTTATGTGGTGTTTATTTTCCATTGAGCTGTGTTTCAGTCTTTAGTAATGTTTGAGCATATAGATTTTAAGTTTATTCTATTACCAGACTGTTATTTTGGAGATTTTGGTTTTAACTCCTAGAACAAGGGGGTGTCTTAGAAGGAACCCTTTATGGCAAGCAGGCCAGTGGCTGGGGCCCGGCTGGAGGCCCGAAGCCCCTGTGGGGCCCCGTGCTCGGTGGCAGCTTGGCGTGTGTCGAGGAAGCCTGGGGTTCCTTCCCGCTGGGCCACTTCTCCCACCTGGGCTGATTTTCTTCTCTTTGGACACACTTCTGGAAGACGCAGATGAGCGCAGGGCGTGAAGGCCTGGATGCCTCCCCGCGTTTCCTGGCTGGAGTTCCCAGCACGTGTAATGGAGACGGGACTTGAGGAGGGCGGGTCAATCTGGTGTCATCTGGTGTGGCTTGGGCTCGGGGAGGACTTGGGGAGCAGCCTCCAGCCGGGCTCTTTAGGGGGTCTCTGGGTGGCTGGGGCCCTTCGCTGGGGAAGGGGGTCCTGGGGACTGATGCCTGGGTTTCACTGAAGGATGGGCTTGTGTCCCTCCATGCCCAGAGCTGAGCCGCTGGGGTCAGGTGTGGGAGCCTGTGCTCGAGGGGCGCAGGGGAGCTCTGGGCAGCCTGCACGTGGCCGGGGCCAGGGGAGCGGGCCTGGCCGCTGAGACCACCGCCCCTGCGGCCCGGGGTGCACCTGTGCAGACACACCCTTGTTCCAGAACCCGGAAGAGGCAGTCCTTGCCTCTCCACCCTGTCCTCCAGCCCACCCGCCTCACCCCCTGCTCCCGTCTCCGCGGCTCCGGCTCACTCTCTAGGAATCACTGACATTCTGCCAGCATCAGCGGTCCTCTAGATTTGGCGCTCGTTCCAAAAGAAGGCTTTGTTTTTCTCCTTGGTGTTTGACCTTCGATTCCAGTCCTCCTCCGAGATGCCCAGGTTCTGCAGCTGCAGTAGGAACCAGCTGGGCAGCATGGACAGCTCTCAGCTTGGATGGTCTCGGGTCCTCCCACTTCAGTCTGCTGGCCTCGGGGTGGGACTCAACCTTGGCTGCTTGGGGGACAGTCCCAGTGACTCAGGAGTGAGCTGGGGCCGAGCGGATGGTGGCGGCAGCTTGACGATGCAGCTTGTCGTTTCCCGAACACTTTACCCAGTTTTAAAACTAGTGACATGTGCATACTGTAGAGAAACTGCGACGTGTGAGAGGGTATAAAGCCTCAGGGGAAAGTGCACCACCGCAGTGACACCAGCCAGAGCCAGCCGCTGGCAGCGGCGATGTCGCTGCTTTCTTTCGTTGTTTCCTCTGTTTCTGAATCACTTCCCTGCCTTTCAGCAAACCGTTCTGCCTAGACTGGGACAGGCTCCCCTGGCCTCCCTGGACTCCCGCTAATCTTCCGTAGGAGTCCGCGAGGGTGGGCAGGGCCGTCCAGGGGTGAGGGACCCCACCTTAAGGCTCCTCACCGCACGGCCCACGCGGCACCTCCTTGCCTGGGCCACAGCCGTCACAGACTCTGCTTGTAGATTTTGGCTTATGTGTTAAGTCATTTTCTGTTTTCAGTGAGATTATGTAATTTAGGGGAATACATGCGAGTAGGATCAGAGTTCGTTAATTTTGACATGTTAAAGGCAAAACCTTCAAAGAAAACTCGCTGTTATGTCTTGAAGATTGCTGTTTCAGAGCCTCGGATCCCATCACTGCTCATCCTGCCGGGACGTTTCCATGCCGTCGGTGCCGGGACGTCTTCATGCCTTCGGTGTGGGGACAGTTGCTCTTGGCATGCGTTTCAGTTCACTTTTGTCATTGCTGTGTTCCATGAGAGCACTTTATTAACTTGATTCGTTGACATTTAAATTTAATTCTAACACATAGCAATGCCAGGAGTTGGTTTCATTTTTATTCTTACACAGTTTTCATCTGTAAATCTACCTCTTAGGTCCCATCGTGGTCTCCTGCAGCTCTGATGAATTCTGTCAGAGTTTGGAGCCTGCATCCTGGCCCCTCTGTAGAGGAGACTCTCGCTTCCCAGGTTTTCTATTTTTCTGCCCAGGAGCCTGGGTTCTGCACCCAAGGCCAGTCCTAAGGAAGGACAAGCTTGTGCGCAGCAGGGCACGTACCAGGACGGTTCGTCACACTAGGAGGGTGGTGGAGGGCCCACCTGGCCGAGGGCCCCCAGACCAAGGGCCCACCTGGCCGAGGGCCCGCCTGGCCGAGGACCACCAGGCACTGTCAGGATTTCTCCTGGATTTTCTCCTCGTGAGCCTGGCTGTGTGCAGGCGTGGTGGACTGTTGGAGCGTCTTGGCTGCCAGCTTGGCCAGGTGTCGCCGTGTACACACACATACACACACACACACACGCACGCACGCACACTGTCTCTCTCTCTCTCTCTCTTCTTCAGCGGAGACCTTAAGGCCTGCAGTGAGAGCAGCTTATCATGAGGGACAGAGGTCACCTGCCCGAGAACGCAGTGCTGTAGGGGCAGGACTCTGGCCCCCTGATTGCCTTGTGGGTGGTGACTGTGCCCGGAGAGCTGAGAAAGCAAACAGTGGGTTCTTGTTTAAACAGCCCTGGAAGGGGCAGTCAGGATGTGTGCAGGTCTTGGTCCGGGTGGAAAGGGGCGCCAGCCTCCGTCCCCCCTCCCCTCACCTCTAAGCGTTTCCTTGTTCTGCCCTCCTGACGTTTTGCAGCCTCTCCCTCTGGTCTCCAGCTTAGTGTGTGATTGCAGGTGCTTTGCTACTTCCTTTCTGCTGTGATATTGATCTTTAGTATGGGTATGTAGCAAACACAGGGGTCCAGATGCAGACAGGGAAGTTGGAGGGCTGCTGGTGAGTCAGCATTGCCAGGAGAGGCCCAGAGGGACCGCGTGCATGCACGTGGGCCTGGGGCAAGGCGGTTTAGAGGGAGCCCCTGGGATGGGAGAGCAAAGGCTCCGGTCTAGTTTTGGGACTTTGCGACTCAGGCTTTACCCTCTGGGAACCTTGGAGTCTTGATCTATTGAATGAAGGTAATTCACCCTTAATTGCAGGGTTGTTGGTCCGTAGGCTAGTTTACGGTAAGTGGTATGGCTTTTGTAATCTGAAACACTTCAAAATACACACACATTAAAGTATATGAAGTATCCAAAATTAAAACCATACACACCTCAGGTTATTGAAGCGTTGTTGGGGGTGGAGGGGGGGGAAGGACAGAAGCTAAGGTATGTCAGCGTGCTGTGGTCTCGGAGGGGAGTCGAGCCAGCACCTGCTTTCCACTGCAGGATGTGAAAGCAAGCTGCAGAAGTGAATCCCTCAACTTCTGGCGAGACAGACTCTCGGTCCAGGCAGCGGCTGTAAATGCAAGTGCTCAGTGACCCCTGAGCGCCAATCTGACTGCCTGGCCTCCATCCTGCCTTTCCTGGGGGACAGGGTTTCCGTACCATCGCTTTCCTCTGTCCCTGGGGGAGAGGGGACTGGAGGTGATTTGGGCACAGAAGGCTGGGGTTTGTTTTCTCCTTTATCTCTTTCCTTTGACCTCCCAGCTTCCCGAGGGGTTTCTGGGCATCTTGGTTTTCAGATGAGTTCTTCGTGACCCTCCAGCTTTGTTTTCCTCTTGTTTCCTGAGATTTCGTTATGACTCCCAGATCTGCTTCAGAAAGGGGCGAGCGGGCAAGTGCCTTGCCAGGCTCGGGACGGAGTGCCTGCCTGGCCCGCGGGAGGGTGTGCGGGCCCGCAGGCCCTGCGGCAGTGCCCACGCCAGCCTTTCCTCAGCTCCTCTGCAGCTGAGAGCGCCTGTTCTCCGTCAGCGCTTCCTTCAGACGCAGCTGGAATACTCCCAGAGCCTAAATGAATTTGGTTAAAACACGCCAGGCGTTTTGCTCTCTGAAGCATAGCCCGTCTTGTCTTCCTTTTGGAGGACTATTGTTTCCTGACGGCACACCCCCAAGAAGGGCTGCCCCCGTGGGGCTGGGAAGGTCAGAGAGGGGTGAGAAAGAACCGCCTTGCCCGCGAGGAGCTCACTTAGTTGTATTAAGATGCCCGGAGCTCAGTCACTCCTATCAGAGCCGTTATACGCACAGTTGAGGCAGTGCTCGGATTATCTTTAATAACAGCAGCTAAAACACACCCAGTGCTTGCATGCGTCAAGCCCTGTGTGTGCTCGGATCCTTGCACGTTAATCCTCACAAGGGTACCATCACTGTAAAAGCCATTTACAAAATTATTATGAGCACAGTTGGGTATTTACTATTTAAAACGGTTGAGGGACCTTTTTATCCACCTTACACCTCAGTAAAAGACTTGAGTTCAAAAGCAAGTTGGTGAAATTATATGTATCTCCTTTAAAATTAAACAGCAAACCACAAATATAAACCTTCACCTAATATTAAAATATTTTGTCTGATATGCTATATTTTATTACATAAATGTCATATTGTATTATAATGACATTAGAGTATATTAAAAGTATCCCGCAATCCTGCATCCCAGGAAGGCCCGGGCTCTCCTGCCTTGGGGAGGGACGGGGAGCGAAGACCCCAAAGAGGAGAGCAGGCCGGGGGTGGGCAGTGCAGGGTTCTCGCGATGGGAAAGGAAGAGAGGAGAGCAGGCCGGTGGGGGTCAGGGCTCCTGGAGGTGGAGTTGGGGTGGTTGGTGGGGAAGGAAGAGAGGAGGGCGGGAGGCGGGACGTCCAGGGGCTCGGGAGGCTTAAGCAGATTCCAGGACATCATGGCCCGGGCTGTAGGGAGACTGGCCTGAGGCCCGCTGCCGCCCCCACCCCTGGTGAGGACAGAGGGCAGCCCCAGGCCCCTCCCACTGCAGGACACGGACCTCCCTCTGGAGGGACCACTGCCACATGGCCCCGTCGCAGTGGCCGGGGCTGAACCACGGGCTCCAGCCCCAGGGGCACGGTGGGTGGCAGGAGGGCTCCCCCCGCCCAGTGGTGATGGCTGAGTTCAGGTCCTTTAAAGTGGGTGCAGTGGGTGGGGGTCCTGGCAGGTGGGCGGCTGCTGGAGGACAGTCAGGTGTGCAGTGTGAGTGTGTGTGATGTGTGGCGGGAGGGGGTCGCCTGATCCCCGGCGGTCCTGTTTGTCTGTAGAGATCACACTTCGTTGTGTGAGGATTGACAGCAGCAGGTCTCAGGGAGGCAGGGTTTTTTCGTTTTTGTAACTGTCCTTGGATGGTAGACCCTTCTAACTAAATCCTCGATCTTTCTCTATAGAAAAGTGCAGCAAGTGTGTGCACATGTGTATCTACACGCTCAAACACACTCGCTTACACAGAGCCCTGCGTGTGTCACAGAGGCCTGAGGGTCTCCGGAAACACATGCGCGTTCCTCTGATTAGGTTATAGTCAGTTTCAGGCAAACCGTTCAGCACCATAGTAATCCAGGTCGCGTCCCAGCCACCGGTTCTATGAAGACCTACAAGACCTTCTAGAACTAACACCAAAAAAAGATCCTTTCCATCACAGGGGCTTCGGTGCAAAAGCAGACAGTGAAGAGATACCTGGAGTATCGGGCAAGTTTGGCTTCATTACAAAATGAAGCAGGGCAAAGGCCGAGAACGCAGTGGCCATAGCAAGCACCCTCTTCCAATGACACGGGAGCCAGCTGTACACATGGGCATCACCAGGTGGTCAGTACTGGAATCAGATTGATTATATTCTTTGTAGCCAAAGATGGAGAAGCTATATGATCAGCAAAACCGAGTTCTGGAGCTGACTGTGCCTCAGATCGCGAGCTGCTTATTGTAAAATTCAGGCTTAAATTGAAGAAAGCAGAGAAAACCACTAGGCCATTCAGGTATGATCTAAATCAAGTCCCTTATGATTATGCAGTGGAGGTGGCAAATAGATCCAAGGGATCAGAGCTGGATGGACAGAAGTCCTTAACCTTGTACAGGACTGACCAGAACTGTCTGCACAGAGAAGAACGCAGGAAGGCAAGTGGCTGTCCGAGGAGCTTTACGAACCGCAGTTACTCGTTTGCAGCGAAATTCATTTCATGTGTAGCGCTGTATTTTTCCATGACCCCCCACCCCATCCCAGATTTTTAAGAGTAAACTCTGTGCACAGTATCATAGCTGTATTTAGCATCGTATTTACCTGTAAATGATTCTCTTACAAAATACTATGCTATCAATACTGTATTTACCAACTTAATAAATACAGTCAGACATCTGTCAGTATTCCGATTGCCCCAGTTGTCTCCTCGCTGTTTTTAATAATTCATTTATTTGTACCAACTGCCTATGGCCGGTTCCCCCCGTGGTGCCCTTTCCATCATTCCTGCGTGGCCCATGGGCACACTTTCAGGTTTACAGACTTGATCAAGCTCATTCTTGGTCTGAGGGTGGGTGAGGGCCAGAGTCGCTGCCGCCTGCCCCTGGAGCTCCCATCAGGAGGAGCGCACGGCCTCGTTTTCCTTCTTACAGCGTCGGTAGACACTGAGGGGCGCCGTCAAGGTGCACTGTTTCATTAGAGGCTGCGAAGTGGTGATAATTGAATTCTGTAGCCCCTTCTTCACTGATTAGCTGAAATGCTTCCTGAAAGAGAAGCTTGTGAGTCCTTGGCTACCCTGAGGAGTAGGAGATTCAAGATAGGTCATCCGTTCTTTTCCTTTGTCAGTTCTTACTGAGCTGGTCTGTAGCATCCTCTAAGGGCCAGCTGGTTTCGGATCTTTATGAACTCACGGAATTAGATCTTCTCCACGTGTCCAGTGCTCGGTCTGTTGACACTCCCCTGGCCTTGTCTGTGACCTGGAGAACCTTCCGTTCGGCCTCCGCGTCCCTCGGGGCCGGCCTTGGTGGTCCCGGCTTCCTTTGCTCTCCAGGGGGATGGGGCGGTCCGTGTGTGTTTCTGCTCCAAATCTGGGATCAGTTATTTTTCCAAGGAGCTCAGGGCAGGTTTATTTTAATTTTGAAAGTCTTAAACTAAGAAATGAGCAGCCTTTTCTGTGTTTCTGCTGCTGCAGCTGAGGCAGTGGTTTTGGTGGAGGGTCCGCAGCGTCGGGAGCCTCCTGCCCCGCCTCGGTCTGCAGTCATGCGGTGTGTCACGCGTGATGGGGCCGTGTCCGTGTCTGCCAGACTGTTGTGCGGAACGTGGTATTCGGCTCCCCCCGTGAGTGGTGAGAGTTCGGTCCTTCTCCACCTTGAGGGGCCCTGGCCGCCCTCATCTGTGTGCCTGGCGCCTCCCGCCTCCAGCGGCTCCTCCTCGTCCCCGCAGTCCCACGCTCGCCGCCCTCCGCCTCGGGCGGCCGGGCCTGCGCCTTGGGGCATGCCTGCAGCCGCTCCACGGGGAGGCCCCGGGCTCCCCTGGCCGCCTCAGTGGCTCTCGGAGCAGCTGGCCCCAGGCCTGCCCTTCCAGACCTGGGGGGGCTCACAGTGCTGTTTACCTGTGACCCCAGCCCCTCCCCCCACAATAATAGAGTCGCCTTCTGCACTTTTGTGACAAAGTTGATTTGTATTTTATTTGCTCTCTTTTCAAAGTGAGTTCAGGTGAGAATCTCATTTGATTACCACAGCTGCTCTTTCGAGCCTGGTGGGCCTGCATTGTTCTCATTTTAGGAATGAGGGGAGTGGAAGGCAGGCGGCCTCCCGGCCTCAGTCCCTGTGTGAGTGGCGGGTGGCAGACTCAGGGCCCGGCTGCAGAGGTGTCCACGGGGCCCCCTGCGCACATCCGGGGCCCCTGTGCACGAGTCAGGTGTCCCCGGGTTAGCATGTCTCTGGGGCTTTCCTGAGAGCTGTTTGCTCCCTGAGGTCGAGCTTTTCCTTTGCCTCAGGGTTTTATAATTTCCAGTACATAACTGCAAACAGGAATTTACACGGAGAGCCTGTGTTCCCTTCAGTGAGTTAAAAAGTACGGGAACTAAGGTTCAGTGGGGAGTATTTTTGTCTTCCTGGCCCTGAGGTTCTTAAGTCACCTGGTGAGGGACTGGCCTTGGAGAAGAACACCCAGAAGGAATGAGAGGAAAAGGTGATGTTTTTCTGTTAAAACGTAAGGAGTGGTGTTTTTTTTTTTTTTTTTTTTAAACCAAGATAGCTATTTAGAAAATAACTTCTGTTTTTACTTTCTAGGAAGATAACAGTTTGCCCCTCTGAGGTCAGAGTCCGTGTCAGGCTACACAAGTGTTGGAGTTTTCTCGAGGTCATTGTCAACTAGTAAACTCAGTGTTTTGAGTTCTGTAAGAAGTTAGCGTAACTTTGGTACACCAGCGGAGGCGCCGGCTAAGAGGAGTGTTCTCGGGCCCTTTCTAATGCAGGCGCTTCCAAAGGTGTCTTTTTCCAGCAGCTACACTCTTCGTATCAGTTTTATAGGAACGTGAGTTCCGGGCTGTGCAATTTTCAGAGAATTTGGATGTTTAAGGTTTACCTGTGTGAGGAGTGTCCTGCAGCCGCGGGATCGTGTATTATGTTCTAACAGTTGTGGTACCCGTGAGATTGTGTCCCTGAGATTTCCCCTCTCTCTTCCGGTCACACCCGTCCTTAGAAATCCCTGTCCTGCAAATGCTCCCGCTGCTGCCGTGTTCCGGCCAAGTCTGGGGAAAAGTCTAAGCCATTAGTGTGTTCTTGTGCTTGTCTCTTTAAGTCATTGAGGAAGAGCTGCTTGCGCCTGACTTTTCCAAGTAGAAAATAACATCCAGGTCACTTAAGGAGTGAGTTAGTTGAGGTATTGCTGTTTTATAATTGAATCCAGATGTTTAAAAAAATTCATGTCAGAGGTAGTATAACTTTTCTTTATCACATCACAAAATATCACATCTAGTTGACTTTTTAATCAATTGAATTACAGTGAAATTTAACACAGGTTCTAAATGAAAAACAAGTAAGTACTATAAAATTCTCCGCACAATTCTGCCATATTTATTTAATTGAATGAACTATAATTCAGAAGGGATGGGTTAAATTGTCAATTGTTGAAAGTTTAATGAAATTTTTGGTGATTGAACTGGGCTAAGTGATAGAAAAGTTGCTTATATATTATGGCTTACAAAAGCTTACCTGACAGATTAGAAGTCTCACTTCCATATGGAATACGTATTTATGGGGATTTAAAATTCTGCAGTAATTTTATAGGTTCATTATCATTAATGGTTTCTGATCCTGTAGCATAGGAGATTTTAAGAATACTAACACACGCAAAAAATTATTTTGCCTATAGGGCCTTTGAGAGTTTAAAAAAATTGCCTACTGCTTTTTAAAAAAAATTAATTTATTTTTTTACTTTACAATATTGTATTGGTTTTGCGATACATTGTCATGAATCCGCCACAGGTGTATATGTTTTCCCCATCCTGAACCCCCCTCCCACCTCCCTCCCCACACCATCTCTCTGGGTCATCCCAGTGCACCAGCCCCGAGCACCCTGTATCATGCATCGAACTTGGACTGGCAATTCGTTTCACATATGATATTATACATATTTCAATGCCATTCTCCCAAATCATCCCACCCTCGCCCTCTCTCACAGAGTCCAAACGACTGTTCTATATATCTGTGTCTCTTTTGCTGTCTTGCATACAGGGTTATTGTTACCATCTTCCTAAATTCCATATATATGCGTTAGTATACTGTATTGGTGTTTTTCTTTCTGGCTTACTTCACTCTATAATAAGTCCAGTTTCATCCACCTCGTTAGAACTGATTCAAATCTATTCTTTTTAATAGGTGAGTAATATTCCATTGTGTATATGTACCACAGCTTTCTTATCCATTCATCTGCTGATGGACATCTAGGTTGCTTCCATGTCCTGGCTATTATAAACAGTGCTGCGATGAACATTGGGGTACAAGTGTCTCTTTCAATTCTGGTTTCCTCAGCGTGTATGCCCAGCAGTGGGATTGCTAGGTCGTATGGCAGTTCTATTTCCAGTTTTTTAAGGAATCTCCATGCTGTTCTGCATAGTGGCTGTACTAGTTTGCATTCCCACCAATAGTGTAAGAGGGTTCCCTTTTCTCTGCACCTTCTCCAGCATTTATTGCTTGTAGACTTTTGGATAGCAGCCATTCTGACGGGCCTGAAATGGTACCTCATTGTGGTTTTGATTTGCATTTCTCTGATAATGAGTGATGTTGAGCATCTTTTCATCTGTTTGTTAGCCATCTGTATGTCTTTGGAGAAATGTCTGTTTAGTTCCTTGGCCCACTTTTTGATTGGGTCGTTTATTTTTCTGGAAATGAGCTGTAGGAGTTGCTTGTATATTTTTGAGATTAATTCTTTGTCAATTACTTCATTTGCTATTATTTTCTCCTATTCTGAAGGCTGTCTTTTCACCTTGCTTATAGTTTCCTTTGTTGTGCAGAAACTTTTAATTTTAATTAGGTCCCGTTTGTTTATTTTTGCTTTTATTTCTGATATTCTGGGAGGTGGATCATAGAGGATCCTGCTGTGGTTTATGTTGGAGGGTGTTTTGCCTATGTTCTCCTCTAGGAGTTTTATAGTTTCTGGTGTTATGTTTAGATCTTTAATCCATTTTGAGTTTATTTTTGTGTATGGTGTTAGAAAATGATCTAGTTTCATTCTTTTACAAGAGGTTGACCAGTTTTCCCAGCACCACTTGTTAAAGAGATTGTCTTTAATCCATTGTATATTCTCGCCTCCTTTGTTGAAGATAAGGTGTCCATAGGTGTGTGGATTTATCTCTGGGCTTTCTATTTTGTTCCATTGATCTATATTTCTGTCTTTGTGCCAGTACCATACTGTCTTGATGACTGTGGCTTTGTAGTAGAGCCTGAAGTCAGGCAAGTTGATTCCTCCAGTTCCATTCTTCTTTCTCAAGATCGCTTTGGCTATTTGAGGTTTTTTGTATTCCCATACAAACTGTGAAATTATTTGTTCTAGCTCTGTGAAAAATACCATTGGTAGCTTGATAGGGATTGCATTGAATCTATAGATTGCTTTGGGTAGTATACTCATTTTCACTATATTGATTCTTCTGATCCATGAACACGGTATATTTCTCCATCTACTTGTGTCCTCTTTGAATTGTTTCACCAGTGTTTTATAGTTTTCTGTATATAGGTCTTTCGTTTCTTTAGGTAGATATATTCCTAAGTATTTTATTCTTTTCATTGCAATGGTGATTGGAATTGTTTCCTTAATTTCTCTTTCTGTTTTCTCATTGTTAGTGTATAGGAATGCAAGGGATTTCTGTGTTATTTTATATCCTGCCACTTTACTATAGTCATTGATTAGCTCTAGTAATTTTCTGGTGGAGTCTTTAGGGTTTTCTATGTAGAGGATCATGTCATCGGCAAACAGTGAGAATTTTACTTCTTCTTTTCCAATTTGGATTCCTTTTATTTCTTTTTCTGCTCTGATTGCTATGGCCAAAACTTCCAAAACTATGTTGAATAGTAGTGGTGAGAGTGGGCACCCTTGTCTTGTTCCTGACTTTAGGGGAAATGCTTTCAATTTTTCACCATTGAGGATAATGTTTGCTGTGGGTTTGCCATATATAGCTTTTATTGTGTTGAGGTATGTTCCTTCTATTCCTGCTTTCTGGAGGGTTTTTTTTTTTTTTTAAATCATAAATGGATGTTGGATTTTGTCAAAGGCTTTCTGTGCATCTACTGAGATAATCATATGCAAAAATCCTTAACAAAATTCTAGCAAACAGCATCCAATAACAACATCTTAAAAAGATCATACATCATGACCAAGTGGTGTCATCCCAGGGATGCAAGGACTCTTCAGTATCCGCAGATCAACCGATGCCTGCTGCCTTTTTGAGGGAGGAGCTTCAGAAAGGAGCGTTGTTGGAGAGGAGCAGAGATGGCACTGTCTTCCCTGAAGTTTAAGACGCAAGTTAGGAGATTACAGGAGAAAGAGCCACCGAGCCGCCACCAGAACACACTCAGAGTGCTCAGAGGCCCTTTGAAAAGCAGATACCTGCGGGCAGGAATAAGATTACTCTAATTACTTCTTCGACAAATGTTTGGTGGGCGTCCTGCTCAGACCCAGGGCTGAGACGGGCTGGCAGGCAGAGGAGGCCAGGCCCTGGGGTTCAGCGCCCGCGTGGGGCCTGATGCGGCACCCACGGCTGTCCCCTGGCCCCGGTGTCGTGCGGGGCAGGCGGACATGACCTCGAGGAGACAGCGAGGCCGCTATGGGAGGGCAGCTGGGTGGGAGGAAGTCCCCATGCACTCGGAAGAGATGAGCCTCGCGCTGAGAGAGGGTACGCGGCTGGAGAGGAGCTTTCTGCCTGACTTTGCCTCTTCAGAGTAACAAACCCTTGCCTAGAAGGAAGCCCCCAGCGACCTCGTCTATGTCTCGGGGTCATTGCTGACCCTCGAGTGCTCCCCTGACCCGCCTGGGGCCCGCATGCACTGTGAGGGCTGGGGAAACCCACCTGGGACCGCGTGAACCCCGCTGGAGAGTGCACTGCAGGCCAGGTGCCCTCGGGCCTGGGTGGGCCAGCCCAGTCCCATCAGCTCCCCGGGTGTGCCAGCCCAGTCCCGTCAGCTCCCCGAGGTGGGCCAGCCCCGGCCCGTCAGCTCCCCGAGGTGCGCCAGCCCCGGCCTCGCCTTCCCACAGTGCCACCGAGGAAGAATGTGTTTCTGAACCATCCTAGGCACATTTGTTACTTAGAATAGAAACTCTAAATTGATCAACATTCAGTAGCTAGGAAACTCCATTTATATGATGCCCGTTCTTCTCTGCCGTGTGGGACAGGGAGTGTCTTTCCTCTCTTCTGCACACAGCACTGTGTACCGCCGTGCGTGCTCAGGTGGTCTTGTTTAGGTGGAATCAGCTCAGTTCTCGGTCGTGGGGGTGAGAAGTGCTCACCGCCCACGGCACTTATTCTCAGCCGGCCAGCCACTCGGGAGCCCTCGTTTCACCAAAGCGGCTTGAGATCAGTCTTCAGCCTCCTGTTAGCCGTGTGATAAATCATGAGCTAAGATTCCCAAGATAGATTTCCCCTTAATGTAAGGCTTAGTCTGTCTGTCTTTGTTTCTAGGACCACTTACCTGATTTTCGGCATGGTTTTTAGTAAATGCTCGTGTTTGGTGATGCTGAACATAAGGACGATAGGCAGCAGGCATCCTTCTCCAGTTAAGTTCTTCGGTTGGAAGTGAAAGTCGCTCAATCCTGTCCGACCCTTTGCAGGGCTGTGGACTATATAGTCCATGGAATTTTCCAGGCCAGAAGAGTGGGTAGCCTATGCCTTCTCCAGGGGATCTTCCTGACCCAGGAATCGAACCTGGGTCTCCTGCATTGTAGGCGGATTCTTTACCAACTGAGCTATCAGGGAAGCCCGTGTGTGTGTGTGTTAAAGCTCTATCACACTTCAGGATGTGAGCGTGGATTTTGTTTTCTCACTTGGCACCTGCGAAGTCCCAGAGGGCAGGTGCGGGCCTGCGTGTTGGGGAGGAGGTTCTGGACGGGGCAGCGCTGTGCAGGACTGTGTCCCCCAGCGGGGAGGGCGCTGGGGAGTCAGCCCTGAGCGGAGGGACCCTCTAGAAGGGAGCGTTGGCAGCACCTACCCCCAGAGGTGTTAATTCTGGGTTGTGTGTGGGGCCCCCAGAACTCTTACCTTGTCTTCTAGGTTTTGACTGAAGAAAAACCCTGTCACACACGAACACTGAATTTTGCCATCGTCTAAAGTAAAGGACAGTCCACAGCGGAGTACTCAGGAGGTCACCTTGAGAGCAGAGGTCCCAGGAGAAGTGTTAAGCGGGGCTTCTCTGACCTTATCCCAAACCCTTCTTTCTGTGCAGCGGCCCAGGGAACACTCACTCAGGGACCCTCCATAACAGGGATGGCAGCCTCGGAGTGGTGGGGGGGTGTGTGGAGCCGAGTGTGGGGTCTTTTCAGCCGTGTCCCCGCTGTGCCCACACGGGCCTGCAGGCCGTGCGTGTGCCTGTGCCTGCTGAGGTTAGGGCCTGTGAACCCGGGGTGCTCCCATCTTCCCTTCCATCAGGGATGGGGATGGAGAGCGGTGTCCAGATGGCGGTTTCAGAGCTTTCCCAACGCAGTCCACTCTGCAGGCCTTAGGATTCAGTGATTTAACAAAATCATGCCAGTTTTACTTGAAGAAAATGGTTAAAAAAAAAAAAATAGAAAAAGAAAAAGATCTTTCTAAAATTCTGTGCTCTCAAATTACGTCTCGGGCATGCTATTTTCTTGAGTGCTTTCCCTTCCCCTGGGAGTTTCAGCAGCACTGAGCCCGTCTACTGTCTGAGTGTTTTGAGTAATCACGTGGCCAGTTCCCTGGGAGCATTTAAGATGCGTGGACTAAGCAGTCGTTTGAGGCCCCGTGAGTGGAGAGGGACGTGTGTGCACATCCCGTGTTAAGGACACATGTACACACACACGTGCTGTACTTCTTGGTTCCCAGGATGCTGTTTTGGAGAAATGATCTCAGTTTTTCTGACCCAGAGGAATTCACGTGAGTAACCCCACAGTCCTTCAGAAAACTGCTCTGGCAGGCTTCTATCGCAGTCTTCCCAGGATAACCTTCACATGGGAAGCCTTCCAGGGCAGAAGAGGAGGGGTCTACTGTGAGAACCCTGTTTGTTTTCATTTAATGGTCGGGTACAAGTTGCTATTGTGGGTGGTATCCATTCCTTCAGCAAATATTTGTTGACCATCTTCTATGAACAAAACGCTTCTAGGAACAATGTAGATAAGTGAGCTAATGGACAATTTGGATCTGATACAGACTTTCTAAATTTTATTACAGTTCCAAGCTCTGTGATTATAGTGTTTTGTTTTCACTGTGACATAGACAGCCAGCTAGCTGATCGCCATTCTTCTCTTCCTTATGAACACAATTCCTGTGTTATCTGGATCAACTGTGTGCTTAGTTAAAAGGTGGCATTTTCCAGCTTGCACAGCAGACACTCTGACTCTACTGAATTCCGGCCAACGAGTGTGAGTGGAAATGCTGTGTTGGCCAGCAGGAAGGGATGTGTAAGAGGCACTGGGAAAAGTGCCCCCTTGGCCTTTACCTTCCTCTTGTCTACGCCTGGTATGTGGATGTGATGTCTGGAGCTCCAGCAGCAGTTCTGGATGATGAGGTGGTCTTGAAGACAGAAGCCAGAAGGACAGAAGGCGCTTGTGTCCTGGATTATAGTCGAGCTAGTGATCAACAGCCACACCATCCCTGGACTGACTACCGCCAGACTCTCTTTATGTGACGTGTGTTAGGGTTTAACTTACATGCAGCTGCAGTGAGTTATTTTGAGCACCTTGGGTTTCCATGCTCATCGTCAGCTTCAGTGGCATGACTGTGAGCCCCATACTGAGTGGACCTCGGGCTCCAGCAGGGCGCTCGTCCTGCCCTGTGGCGCCTGGAAGCAATCATTCCAGATGCAAGTAAGGAAATCCTCAGATTAAGGAATATTAATTGCACTGGTCCTGAACAAGTATGCCTGGAAAACTTTCCATGGAGGTTCTCAGAGCGCTCCCCAGATCAGCAGGTCTGGCATCAAGTGGGTGTTTGTGGTCGCCGGGCCACGCCTCGGTGCTCTGAATGAAGCTCTGGAGGGAGGTCCAGCCATCTGAGATTCGACGTGTGGCTCAGATGCAGACGGTGGTCTGAGATCGCGGCTTTGTGACCTGCACCTTGTCACTCAGACAGACAGACGGGCACACGCAGCTGAGGCTGGGGGCGGCTGGGGGCGGCTGGGTCTGGAGCTGCTGATGCGGCCATTTGGGTCCTGCTCGCACTGCGTTCCCTTGCTTACCGAGGAGCTGGCAGAGGAGCCCAGAAGGAGACATGGAGATCGGTGCAGCCGGGCTTCTGATGTCTGCTGGAGCTGCCCCGGGACACGCCTGGCCCGGCCAGCTGCGGTGAGAACCCAGAGCCATCTGGTAGCGGAGGAAACAGCAGTTTGTTTGAATGGGGACATCTGATTTCACATTTTATTACATTCTCTGTTCTATTATCAAACTACTTCAATGGAAAATGGGCAGATCGCTCGGAAAAGACTGTGCGAAAACTGACACGTGATGACACAGAGCTCACGCGCGGCAGGAAGCCCTCCTCTCTCTGCCCGCGCAGAAGCCTGCAGAGCACGCAAAGGCCCTGGCGCTGTGCACACAGCAGGGAAAAGGAGGCGGCCGGGCAGGATCTGGGGAGCAGAGTGCGGGGGCCTGGGGTGCAGGTGTTGAGGCCCCGACTCTGGAGCCCTTCTCCTACCTTTAGCCTCCTCATTTGCAGGGTGGAGATTACTGGGAAAAGCAAGCGAGGAAAAGTTATGTTTACGTGTTGAGGGCAATACATGTCAAATAGTAAGTAGTCAATACATATCAGTCACTACTATCTTCCTTTGTAAAACTTTTCACATAAAAACACTCAGTGTTGAAAAGTGGAAGCCGCTCTCTGCAACCCCATGGGCTGCACAGTCAGTCCGTGGAATTCTCCAGGCCAGAACACTGGAGTGGGTGGCTATCCCTTCTCCAGCAGATCTTCCTGACCCGGGAATTGACTGGGGCCTCCTGCCTTGTAGGCATTCTTTACCAGTTGAGCTGAGCTGCCAGGAAAGCCTTTGTAAAACTTCTCACACAAAAAAGTCAGTGTTAGGTAAAGCTTTGTCAAAACACACGGGCTGTACATGGACTTTTGCTTTGGAAACTGGTCATCTTAGCTTTTGGCCTTGCGGTAGCTGTAGGAGAGGGCAGGCGAGGGCACCGGGCACACACCTGGGCCTGGGGGAGGGCTGCGGCCAAGCCGTGGACCCAAGGGCCCCGCCACCACGGACAGCGGAGTAGCGACAGATGGCCTGGCGGTCCCTGGTCTTCGGCCCCGGTCCCAGACCGTCAGCACAGGCATCCCTCTGCCTGCCGACAGCCGGGCTGGCCATGGCCCTGCAGCAGGAGCCCCACACCAGGCACACTGGGCGCCCCTGGAGCGAAGGCGGCCCAGGCCCCAACCTCAGCACTGCCTGAAGCAGCTTCCTTTCTGGACGTGCGTCCCCTGACTTTCTGGACGTTTGAAAGTCAGGCTGTTCAGAGGCACCTCAGCCTCACCTCAACCGCTGCCCACCGCCCCCTTCAAGAAAAGTGTTAAACACTGGTGCATTTTGGTCCGTTGTAATTTCATCTTACTGATTATTTGTTCAAAATGGGCTAGTTTTCCTAACAAGCTGCGCAGCCGTTTAAGGCTGTTCATTTCTTGCCGTGCCGTGAGGGTGTCTGCTCAGCCCCCAGCCTTCCATCCTCGGCCCAGAAGGGCTCCAGAGGCCTTCTGTCAGAGCGCGCCACCGCGGAAGCGAGCACAGGGCCCGCCGTCGCCGTGCGGTGTGCGTGCCCGTTAGCCGTTGGCGTTCAGTCGCCAGCTTGTGTCCAGCTCTTTGTGGCCTCGTGGCCTGCAGCACACCAGGCTCCTCTGTCCCCCACCGTCTCCTGGGCTTTGCTCAAACTCATGTCCACTGAGTCGGTGATGCCATCCAACCATCTCATCCTCTGTCGTCCCCTTCTCCTCCCGCCTTCAGTCTTTCCCAGCATCAGGGCCTTTTCCAATGAGTAGGCTCTCCGCATGAGGTGGCCAAATTATTGGAGCTTCAGCTTCAGCATCAGTCCTTCCAATTGTATATTCAGGACTGATTTCCTTTACGATTGACTGGTTTGATCTCCTTGCAGTCCAAGGGACTCTCAAGAGTCTTCTCCAATACTACAGTTCAAAAGCATCAATTCTTTGGTGCTCAGCATTCTTCATGGTCCAACTGTCACACCCATATGACTTCTGGAAAAACCATAGCTTGGAATATGCAGACCTTTGCTAGCAAAGTGATGTCTCTGCTTTTTAATATCCTGTCTAGGTTTGGAATAGGTTTCCTTCCAAGGAGCAAGCATCTTTTAGTTTCATGGCTGCAGTCACCATCCACAGTGATTTCAGAGCCCAAGAAAATAAAGCCTGTCGCTGCTTTCACTGTTTCCCCATCTATTTGCTATGAAGTGATGGGACCGGATGCCATGCTGTTAGTTTTCTGAATGTTGAGTTTTAAGCCAGCTTTTTCACTCTCGTCAAGAAGCTCTTTAGTTCTTCTTCACTTTCTGCCTTTAGAGTGGTGTCATCTGCATATCTAAGGTTGTTAATATCTCTCCCAGCAATCTTGATTCCAGCTTGTGTTTCATCTGGCCCGGTATTTCCCGTGATGTACTCGGCATGTCAGTGAACAAACACAAAATGTTCATTTTAAAGTCAATGACTTTCCCTAAACTGCTACAGAAAACATGGGAGGGACGTTTTAAAAGTCATCTTAAAAAAATCCTGATACGTGAAACAAAAATTGCAGCCTAAATGTCATAGCGCACAGGGCGTGCACAGAGGGACTGCTGCGCTGTGTCTGAAGAAACTTGGCGTTTTGTCTGCGAGTAAGTCAATAACAGGAATTCAGTCATAAATGCCCTGGTTTCCTGCCGGTGTGGCCCCCGGAGGCCCCCCAGGCTGGCAGGAGCACGCGCTTAAATAGCAGCTGGCAGCATGGCCTGACAGGGAGGCCTGCATTACTTCTAAATTGGGGAATTGTTCCTCAGAAATTTCTTTTCTTACATATTCTTTTCCAATTTTACCATCATTTTTCATTTCAAAATTGAATAAATGTCTTCAAAGTGGCAGGAGAGCCTACACTGAATCAGTAACTGTTGCTCCCTCCAGCCCCGCACCACCACCACCCCCCCCCACCCCGTGGCCTCAAATAACTTGAGCACATAAGCATCAGCCTTTTATTAATTGGACAGGCCTTCAAAAATGAGGAAAAGTAATTCGTGTTGGCAATTTGATTAACAGGCTTCCCACGAACACGCATTCCTATAAAACTAACAAGTATGAACCATTCAAGACACACCGCAGTTCTGAGGAGCCTTTCAGGTGGAGAGGCGGCAGGGCGCCCCCGCCCCCGGGCCGTTGCTGGTGTCCTGGGCTGGGTTTCCGCAGAGCCTGGCAAGTGGAAAAGGACTCTGCTCTGGGCCTGGGCCCGGGGCCTGGACCCCTTCCTCTGCTGCTCCGCTGCAGACACTGTCCACTGTGGTCAGAGTGAGGGGCGTCGGGTCAGGAGCAGCGTGCCCTGTGGAGGCAGCCTAGAAGCCGCGGCGCCGCGTTCGATCGGATCCCGCCCCTGGGCCTCCCTTCTCCCCTCACCTGGTCTCATCGGTCGGCTCCATCCCCACGCGCAGCCAGCCCCTCCTCCCGGTCCCAGGGCGCAGAGAGAAGTGCAGCGGTGGGAAAAGCGTCAGGCGACACCCGACCTTCAGGCGCACTGGTGTCGGAGGCTTTTATCCGTCGAGGAGAGTTAAAAACACAGTAAATCAGACCAAACATGTATACCACCGTGACAAGAGCGAGCAGTAGTGGGTGATGCACGAACCAGGGCTCGGCGCTGTCTCGGGGGCGGTGGCCGCGCTCGCCTCCGCTGACCGTCGGCTTCCCTCTTCCCGTCCTGCTGAGGACTGGGTGCAAGGGTGCGACCTCACGGGTCAGGCTCCCCGGACTCTGCTGCCTGTGCTCCAGACGACAGGACGTGCCCGTGGCTGGCTTTTGCTCCAGCTTGGTAGAAGTCTGATGTGGTGCAGAAGTTACTGATGCTTCTCACCTTTCCCAGTTTCCCAGTCCTAACTTTCTGATGCTGTAAAATCTCTGGGAAAGATAAATCCCCTTGCTCGGTTCTGTCTGCAGCTCATGTTTCTTGATCGCTAAGTTCCCTCCTCCTTTGTTTCTGATCTGGGGTCTCCGGGGCATGATTAGAAATTATTGATGTAACCTCAGGCCTCACAGTCATCGGGAGTCCCAGCTTCCACATGGTGGAGAAGGGAAGCAAACAGATTGAAAGCTGTGTCACCGAAGGGGAAGCAAAGTGCGGTGGTTTAGCAGGACCCACAGCCTCTCAGCATTTTGGACGCATCTCGTTTCCTAACAGACTGCTTTTCCTGCTGTGAGCCGGCAGTGACGGGATAGCAGCTGACAGGGAGGCCTCTTTGCGAGGAGACAGTGGTCTCAGAGCCCCGTGTATTTGTGCGTGTGGGTGCTCCCGTGTCCACGGCCCTGGTCGTCACCGGAGGTGCCCCCTGCCTTCCAACCCCACCAGCCCTTGGGGGTCTGGCCCAGGGGCTGCGGGGTTGGGGTCGGCGTCCTCGTCACAGCTGGGACTTGAGTGACCCAGCTGGGATCTGAGCCCTGACCTGCTCCTCAGGCTCACGGCCCGCTAACGCCCTTGCTGCTTCGTGGCAGTGATTTCTTCCAGAAGTGGCTGAAGGGCTGCACTTGAATCTGCCTTTGGCCCCGCAGCAGCCCGAGCCGTTTGGGAGGGCCGGCTTCCCGAGGGCGCCTCCCTCTGTCAGCTGCCCCCGCTGCGGCCCCGCTCGCAGGCCCGAGCTCTTCGCGGCAGCCGGGCCCCAGGGAGCTCTGAACCCGGAGCTGTGTTACCTGGCCGGGGAGCGAGGCCCTCGGACTGCGCTGAGGCAGGCGGCGTCTGAGCCCCCCGAAGGGGTTCATGCAGAGCAGTCTCCGCAGCCTGGGCTCCCCATGCAGGCGCGCGGAGCAGAGCGAGGCAGCCTCTGATGGGGAGCGTGGTCACTTTTACAGGCCCGGCCATCGACGTGGTCGGGGTGAGCTGCTTTCTCAGGACCACACAAGGAGGGGAGAAACGGCTGGCCAAGGGGCCCCGCCTTCCTGCCGAATTCTTTCCCTAAAGCTGTCTACCTTCCTCAGGAAACAAGTCTTTTAATAGCAGCCTCGCCTCCGCCGAGAACCTAGCCTGGAGGATGGGCAGAGCCACCCTCGGGGAGCTTCTGTCTGTGCGAGCCGTGTGGCCTTCCCTCCTGGGACGGGCCAGGAGCGCAGGGTGTCCTCGTGGGGGTCTGGGACCCCTCCCGGGGAGCTGGCCGTGGCCGCAGCGCTGTGGAGCGGGCAGGTCCCCGCACTGAGCTTTGTGCGTCTCCGTTCATGAGACTGCTGGGGCTCCCGGGCACTGCTGCTGCTGGACGCTGGTCCACCTCCCCGCCCGCTTACTGGGTGAAGGGCTTGATTGTCCCTGGCTCCGTGGCAGGCATCCATGTCGAGCCGACTTCTGTATAATCCTCTCCTCCACCACCGTCAGGATTGTCTAATGCCCTCTGCTTCCCTGGCCTTTCTATTTTAAGGTGAAGGTGTTGCTTTTATAAAAGTTTGAGCACCCGAGGCATCTCTTTGGGACCTCTTTTGGCATGAAGCAGAGTCGTAAAGACTGCCTTCCGTAACTTTCCTCTTGTCGGCAGATTGTACCTCATCGCCTTTTTTTCTGTGTTTTTTTTTTTTTACCCACGTCTCTGACCACCTGTTGCCGCCTTTCTAGAGGTGAAGGCGGTGTCCTGTTAGGAGTTACGTTGGCTCTGTTCTGAGCTGCCCAGACCCAGGCAAGAGGGCAGCAGAGCCTGGGCAGACCTCCGCGTGAGCGGCAGTGTCTTTGAATTTGTTTTGAATTAGGCACCTAGTGTAGGCGTCAAGCACTGTTGAAAAGACCTGGGAACCATGAGCGGCCGCGGTGGTGAGCCGTCAGCAGTGGGCCCTGCGCTGGCGACAGCCGCGTTTATTGGGTGCTTCTCTGCGGGGCTGCACCGCGTGGCCGACACTCCGGGCACTGGGCGTGCGGGCTCCCTGTGGTCTTGGCACCAGCAGGAGAACCCAGGCGAGTCCAGTGCGGCCCATGCCGGCCCCGGCGTTTCCCGGTGCAGTGAGGGCGGCAGGCCACCAGGTGGCTCACGTCCCTGGCACTCTGGTCCTTGAGGCCTCCCCTGCATCTTCCAGTTGGTTTCACTCCAGAGACCAGTTCAGAGAAACCACTCTGAGAGTTAATTCAACACCATCTTAGATGCTTCCCTGGTGGCTCAGCCGGTAAAGCGTCTGTCTACAATGTGGGAGACCCGGGTTCGAGCCCTGGGTTGGGAAGATCCCCTGGAGAAGGAAATGGCACCCCACTCCAGGACTATTGCCTGGAAAATCCCCTGGACAGAGGAGCCTGGTAGGCTACAGTCCATGGGGTCTCGAAGAGACGGACACGACTGAGCGACTTCACGCTCACTTAGACTCTTGCAGCGGAAGATTACCTTCTTGAATTGTGTTACTCATTAGCATTTACAAGATTTTGGACCCATATACTGGGTTTTGCTTAGATTTATAAAAAGCTTGAACATTTTTTTCCATTCTTGGCTGAAGTGAGCCCTCCCCCACCAAATTGTTGATTTAGAATGTTGTAATGTTAAGCAGAGTTGCACATGACTGAGCCACTGAACTGAATAATTTATGTTTATTTTGACATATACATTCCATAGTTACAAGTAAAATGGATACAGAAACTTAGACCATCATACATGGTTTATATGGTTTTAGTTTATGCTTCTGTTCTTTGAGAAATGAAGAGACCCACAGTACCTAAAAAATGAGCACATAATTTTTGTGGACTTATTATTTCTTATGAAGAATTAAAAAAACCTACCTTATTCCATGAGAAGGACATCACTATGTAGCTTCCCACTAACATTAGACAAGAGGTATTAAAATGCCAAAGCATTTCCTTTGTTTTAGGAATACGTGCCGCAAAGCAGTAACCTTCAAATTAACCCTTGGGAGCCTTGCTTATTTTTTTTAGCAGATCACGACATAGCGTCTTAATTTTGGTTTATTTTTCAACCAGAGATTTTCTGGAATTAGGGTTTTTTTCTGATACAGTTAAGGCATATTAGAAAACAAAGCAATTATTCAAAAATGTAATGTTCAGTTTCCTATTTATGTGGTCTTTCTGCTTCAGTGTTTTTGGAGTCCTTAGGTATTGTCACGTCTCTTACTTAGTGGGAAAAGAGAAAAGAAGGTGAAAGTCGAATCAGGGCCCCCCTCCCCCTTTGTACTAATTTCAGTAAAGCCTTTTCCGGAGAAAAGATGAAGTAAATTTTAAAAAGCATGTTATAAAATTACCATGGGCTTATATCCCCTTGTTAATAACTTCATGTAAGCATAATTATCTCAGAAAGGAAACCAAAGTCTTTACTGCTATTATTAAAGGTTAAGTTCTCTTGTCCTTTTTCGTGAAGCCGAGGCTGATAGCTGCAGCCAGCGCCTGGCCTCGTGCAACGAGCTGGCAGAGCGGCCCTCCCACCGGCTGCGCTGACTCGCCCGTCTGCACGCAGGTAGCCGTCCAGGAGCCTTCAACAGCCTGCCTTTGTTAAGGTGCTCATCTCTGTTAAGGAAACTGATGAGATTTAAAGAAATGCTGTTCCTGCGTGTGGACAGCGTGGACAGCGGGGTGTGAGTGCTGCCCCCGCCCATGATTGAGAAAATAAAGCAGCAAAAGAGAGAGAGAGTGTGTGTGTGTGTGCGTGTGTGTGTGTGCGTGCGTGTGTGTGTATGTAGCACTTTTTAATTCTACTTTTCATTTAACTTGGTGGTTTGCTATAAAATGGAATCATTTGTTGTGACGATAAAGCAAGTTGATGAAGTAAGGAAGTAACGTTGCTAGAAAGCGGCTGAAGACATAATTGAGGTTTATAATACTTTTACGTGTAGAGCTTTCCAGGTGGCTCAGCGGCTGTTCCATCCCTGGGTCGGGAAGATCCCCGGGTCGGGAAGACCCCCGAGAAGGGAAAGGCTAACCACTCCAGTGTTCCGGCCTGGAGAATCCCGTGGACAGAGGAGCCTGGCAGGCTACAGTCCGTGGGGTCGCAGAGTTGGGCACAGCTGGAGATGTAACGTGTGTCTGTCGGGTTCAAACAGTTTTCTGTGTGTGTGTGTCTTTAAAACATGCTGCATAACGAATTGACCTTATGAGTCAAGAAGCGCGTTTCCCAAACTTTATTTTTCATGTTTCTTTAAAGTTTTTTTTTTCACTGTGAATATTTTAATCCCATTTTCTCCTACTTTAAAATTGTTTAAAATTAGTTTTATTTTTTATGTTGCTTCAAAAATCACAGTGAATTTAAAAACCGAGCTCTGGCATGTGCAGAGGACAAAAGTGCATTGATGTGCGGGTGCCTCCCCTCACGCACATTGTCCAGACTGATGGCAGCGCTGAGATTAAGCCAGGATTTCCTGAGGCATGGGAAACTACCTGCTTGACTTGCGTTCTGCTGAATTGAGAAAGACAGGTAATATTTATATGCCTTTTTAAAAAATAGCCCTTTCACTAAGCTTCCACTCTTTCAGGGGTCCATGCGGCCATTTCATGTAGAGTTGACGCCTTTACAATCTTAAAATGAAATTCATGGAGAACATATCTTCACGGCACACATTATGTTTTTTTAAGTCCATATAATGTTTTCATTATAACCAAGAAAAGGAAGGGGAAGTAGCTTGTCAGGAGAATCTGTTCCGTATGTACACGTGAGCCACTGCTGCACGGGACACAGCAGGAGGCCCCTGCACACCTGCCCCGGCGTGCCTCCCGGGTGCGCGCCGCGACGGCCCCCCGGCGTGCGCCCTGACGTGTCGGCCGCGGTGTGCAACGGCGTGCGCCCCGACGTGACGGCCAGGGGTGGCCGCGGCAACCCAGCAAGGGCTGCCACCATTGGGCTGCTGTTGGTGTCACCGTTTTTGAAATGGTCTAATTTGGTTAAATTTGCCATAAAGGAGTAGTTTTCCTCAACACACTTTGTGGTGCAGGCTTGGCGCCTATGCAGAAACCAGGCAGGTTCTGCACTGAGACAGGCATAAGCATTTCCCCCTTCTCTTCTCTGCACAGGGATACCCCGCAGGACCTCGAAGTTTCGAGGGGCGCGGGACAGGCTTCGGCGTGCGGGCTGTCCCGGCGCTCCCGCTCTCCGCCCCGAGGCCGGCCGCGTCCCCGGTGCCCGGCGTGTCCAGGCCCCTCTGGGCTCTGTGGCGCGGCCGCGAGAGCCCGCGGGAAGCCCCGCAGGTCCCGTGGCCGTGGTCCTCCGCGGCGGGCAGGCGCGGGTGCTGGGGCCCCGGGGGCGAGGGCCCCCGTTTCCCCGCGGCGGCCCAAGTAGGGAAGCGAGGGGGCCGGTCACCGGCGGGGTCCAGGAAGCGCGTGCGGGGCGACCCTGCGAGCGGTCCCCGCCGGCGCCGCCCCCCGCCCGCCCCCCATTGTGGCCGCGCTCGGCCGCGCCCCACGCAGGAAGTGCGCCTGCAGCCAGAGGCGGCCTGGCCCAGGGGCAGCTTCCTCTGCAGAAGCCAGGACAATGGGATCAGCTGCGCGGTAAGATAACGGGAGGATGAAGAGGGAACCGGGAGAGCAGTGTGTGAAAGCGTGTCTTTTTCTATTTTTTAACAGAAGAGAAAACTGGCAATAGACGGGGTTAAGCTAACTATGCTTGCTCTTTTACTACAAACACTAAAAAAATAAATTTCCCGATGTGAATGTACATAGTGCCCCTCAACTGTACAGTTAAATATGGTTAAAATAGTTTTATATTATGTGACTTTTACCACAATAAAAAGCATTAAAAAAAACCAGAAAAACTAATGAAGTAAAAGTTAAGTTGAGAAATAAATAAATAAAACCCCCTTGGTTTGTCATGTCCGGGTTTCATTCCACACTTGCTCCTTTTCCCTTCCTGATTATTTTCTTTAGATAAATACAGTCTAACTCAATATAATGTAAATACAATATAACCTGTCTATGAGCAACTGAAAGTCCTGCATTCCTGGCCTCGGGGCCGGGGCAGGACGGCTCCTGGTCTTCCGGTGGCTGGGCTGAGTCCTCACAGGGCGGTTGTCTCGATGGGGAGCTCTTTTAACCGCTTCCACAACCTTCCTACGAACGTCCTTGATGAGGCCCTTTGCGGCAGCATCCGAGCACGATAACCATCCATAAAAGAAGACTTAAGAGGGCAGCTTAAACAGCTGAATCCGATGTTTCTTACAAAGGAACTTGACTGAGTTGCTACATAAATTTTATGATCAGAGCTAGAACTGCAGCATGGCACCAGGACACGGCCAAATTTCAGAATCTGTGTAGCTTTGAATGTCTGCATTAACAGCATTCATCCATAGAGTGCATTCTAAGTAGATTTGCCACTTAGGCAAACAATGCTCTCCAGGTAATTTAACATTCCAGATAATACTAGTTAAATATTTCTCTCTCAGGTGCCTTGGGGGCCCTGTAAAGCATCCCAAAGGCAGCTGAAAGTCAAGAGTATTTTAACATTTGTATTTGGAAGTTTGTCAAAAAGTTTCAAAACACTTAGTCAGATGAGATTGTAAGTCACAGTGAGACAATACTTATTCCTTAACCAGGTTACAAGAGAGCTCACCTTCAATACCAGACGTTGGTTTAATACCTGACCCTGGCCCTGACCCTGACCCTGACCCTGACCCTATCACATGAGCCCAGATCACATGAACCTGATATTTGCTCAGACTGGCCTCTTCTATATTTCTAAATGTTTGTATAAGTGCTTAATTTCCTTTAAGCCGGTTAAATAGAGCTCTTTTATTTGCAAAGTGCTTTTGGCAATACCATGCCCCTACAACAGACATACAGATAGATTCACACACAGAGCCCTCGTGGCTCCCACTGCAGAATTTCTGCCAGGAATTGGCTACGACAATGTAAAACACACCAGTTACAAAGGAGGTTGGTTCACGTTGGGTTTGCAGTAGATGGAACGAATCAAGGTCACCTGTCTAGATGGCTAAACCCTTTTTAGGGAAAAAGACGCAGGATTTCTGTTTGTCCTCGACAAGTCAATTTCTAGATCGCTTACCTCGTTTTCAGAATTTGCATTTTAAAAAGATGGTGGGTTCCTGGAGAAGACCGGGTGGAATATTTGCATCTCAAAACACAGAAAGGCAAGTTAAGGCCAAAATTTTTTTTTCCCCTCAAAGAATTGAGTGACCACCTAAAGGATGCTGCATGCCTGATAGACCTGTGCTGAATGGTAACATAGTAACAAACTTCCCTTCACTTATGTTAGGAAGCCCCTTCCCACCCCCCCAAATTCCTGTCAGCCATGGTTGGTTAGTCACAGCAGTGGCCTCCCATTGGCCTCCCATTTTGGTTATTCATAAACACTCTTGAGGATCCTCCCTGGGTTTAAGAAATCGGTGCCTTAGATTTGGACACTGTGGCCCTTCTGAACTTGATAATCACCAGCTGGGTATCTTTGGCCGCGTCTGGGACCTCTGCAGTCCACACTTCTGGGTCTGTGGCATCTTCTGTTTTAGCTCCAGGTTTCATCTGCTCCTTCCCACTTTCTGTTAGAAGCCGTGGTGATGAGGGTGGTTTCCTTGCCCCTCGAGAAACAGTGGTCCTCATTAGTTGCCACGCCTCTTCCCATTAAAGGGATGGGACGGTCAGACACAAAAAGGAATGTGGAAACAGCTGGCCATTGACGTTGCACAAAAGGGGCTGCAAGGCAGTGTGCCCCTGCCTCTCCCCTGCCACCCCATCACATACTCCTTACGGTTGCTAAGACTTCCAGTCGTTGGGGTTAAGGCCGGGAAGGTTGCACCAGTGTCTAAGAAATTCTGTCAGCTGGCTGCCCCACCAGTGACCATGTGTGGCTCGACGCCAGTTACGCAGAGGGCGTCTCTAGGCAGAGCCCCTGTTGGCCTCAGGCCCTGTCCGTCTTCTGATGGCAAAACTGTCAATGGCTGAGGGGCCCCCATCGCTCTGCATCTGGGCATCCCCTCCGCCAGTGCCCTGGGTCTTTGCAAAGGACTCATGGATCGCGATCCTCCCCCAGCGCCCCCTTTGTCCACCCTGGAACCCGGGCCCAATCTGGGCAGCCATGAGCCTAGGGGTCCAGCAGGGTCACATTGGCCCAGAGAAGCAGGCTTCCCCCTCGGCCATCTCTGAGTGGACAGAGCCGTGCCATCATCTGGGCCTTTGCAGAGCTCTCTGGGTGCCTCCAGCCCTCTTGCCAAATCCCTATGACTGGAGACTGAATAAACCAATTGAAGCAAACAGTTGTTGGCAGCTGAGGACCAGCTGTTGCTTTCTGAGTATTGCACCTGATATCAGCGTGGGGACCAGCAGACGGCTGGAAAACACACAGCCTAAAGGACCTGTCCCTCGAGGTTGGGGGCTGGGCTCCGCACTGTCCTGCTTCCCGAGAGCCTCCTCTGGGCCCCCAGGAAGGCTGCAGGGTCGTCGCCCTGTCCCTGCTGGACCTCTTTCACCTCTTCACAGCTGATGGTTTCACTGTGAGTGTCTTCACGCCCTCTGTTAGGGGATCTGGTCCCGTCTAGTGACACGGTTCCATGTCAGTACGCTTCCCCTGGTGATTCCACTGTGGGCCTGCCTGCCCCAGGAGCCCAGGGTGCTGGTGGTCCCCTAGGGGCCCAGTCAGCGTGTCCTCTGTGTCCTTCCTGGAGTCACCTCCCCTGGCTCCTCAGGCCCTGCCCTCCTTTTGGGCCTTGTTGCCGGGATGCATGGCCACGGGGAGTTGAGCATACGGAGCCCCAGTCCGTTTTTAACTTCCTTCTGTGAGAGAAATCTAGCCAACCTGGGGTCATCACTCGGGCCCGTTTAGTGGCCACTTTTCTCGGCTTCCTAACTCATATTGTCGCCAAAGCTGATTCCGTTCAGTTCAGTTGCTCAGTCGTGTCCGACTCTTTGCGACCCCATGAATCGCAGCACGCCAGGCCTCCCTGTCCATCACCATCTCCCGGAGTTCACCCAAACCCATGTCCATCGAGTCTGTGATGCCACCCAGCCATCTCATCCTCGGTCGTCCCTTCTCCTCCTGCCCCCAATCCCTCCCAGCATCAGAGTCTTTTCCAATGAGTCAACTCTTAGCATGAGGTGGCCAAAGTACTGGAGCTTCAGCTTTAGCATCATTCCTTCCAAAGAAATCCCAGGGTTGATCTCTTTCTCCAAAGCTGATTACATAACCTAATAAGATTTTTTCCTTTTTAAATTCCTGTTGGCCAACCTTTCCCTAGTCCCAGAGTGTATGGACCGAGGGGTATTAGTTGGGATGGAGGTGGCCTGGCCCATTTCAGACCCCAGCCTGGAGTGATGTCTCTAACTCCCGTGGTACCCAAAAGTTCCGCTCTCCTGTCATATCCACCGGACAGCTTGGTGAGGGTTTGCCTTTGGGATTTGGGGTGCTGTCCCTTCCAAGATGGTCTCCCAGCCAGGTGTCAGTGCCTGAACAGGTGCCGCAGACAAACGAACAAACGGTACAAAGGTGTCCCCAGCGGTGCTAGCAGTGAGCAGGGGCTGGTCCAGCGGCAAGTCGGGAATAAAGGGTCAGCGCTTGTCAATAAAAAGTATCTCTTGTCGGCCACACAGGCCTCCTGGGGCGAAGAAAAGAAAGAGAGAAAAGAAAGGGGACGGGAATGAAGGTAGAAGGTAGCAACAAGCCTCTGAGCCAGGAGCAGAGTGTAGAGGCTCAGAGCCTGCGGCGTGCGCGGGCCGCGTCTGCCAGGCCTGCGGTCCAGCAGGGACGTGGGCGCAGCCTCCACCCCACCGGTCGCAGAAGTACAGGGTCTGTTTTCTTTGAGGGTCGTCACTGACGGGTGAGTTAATGCCTGGCGTGCAGGCCCTGCCGCAAGCCCCGCCGCCCGTCCCTGTCGCGGGTACCATGGGTGTGGTCGCGGGGCGCAGCGGGCGCTGTCGCTTCCCGGGGGCATCTGCCCGTTGCCCTGCGTCGTGCGTCCTGATGGAGCTCCTGTGTCGGTCCTGGAGGCCGGCTTCCCGGCCCCTCCTTGCGGGACGGCCCGCGTCTGTCGACGAGCCTCTGCGGCGTGTGAGGTCACTGGCCTTGCCCTGACGACCGCACGGCAAGCTCCTTGGGAACTGAGACTGGCTCCTGGAGACACCCCGCGGCAGCTGGTGGAGAA
Organism: Ovis aries; assembly: GCF_016772045.2. Classification (NCBI taxonomy): domain Eukaryota; kingdom Metazoa; phylum Chordata; class Mammalia; order Artiodactyla; family Bovidae; genus Ovis; species Ovis aries. Next base: position 50,301,408 of record NC_056073.1, read on the forward strand.
CGCAGACGCCGTATGTGAGGCGGTAGCTGTGTGTTGGACCCTTTAGAGCTGGACGTGCCTGCGACACGTCCCACTGCGGCAGAGAAGGAGCATGGAAGCCTCTTTCTGCCTTTCCTGCTTCAGCGATGAACCCGGTGCACGTCAGAGGAGGGCAGTCGGCGAGCTGCAGGACTGAGTCTGTGACTCTTCCGTTTCAGACGTCTCAGTGAAGCAGCTGCAGACACTGAGTCTTTTTTTTTTTTTTTTTTTTTTTACAAAGTATTAGATTTGTTTGCTTCTGCTGGGCTGGGTCCTCACTGCTGCCCGCAGGCTTTCTCTGGTGGCCGTGAGTGGGCGCTGCTCCCGGCGCCAGAGCGCAGGCTCAGTGTGTGTGGCCCAGGGGATTCGTTGCTCTGGGGCGTGTGCGATCCTCCTGGACCAGGGATCGAGCCCGCGTCTCCTGCGTTGGCAGGTGGGTTCTTTACCCGTTGAGCCGCCAGTAAAGCTCTTAGAAGAGGACCTGTGCTCCCCTCCAGCCCTGACTAAAGCCCCTTCCTCTGTGGGGACGGGCACCTTGCTTCTGAGGGCGGGGGGCGCCTGAGGTGTGGGCCGTCAGTTTGTCCCTGTTGGGGGCCGGCGGGCGGGGGGGGGCTGGTCACGTCCTCAAGGAGCTGACGGCTCTGCAGGAGCCTGGAGACCCCACCTCTCCCCTTCTGCGGAGCTGACCCCTGGGTGCCGTGCTAGTGTCTCAGCGGGAGGAACTGAATTCTCTGATTCTCAGGCGAGAGTGCTGGTTTAAATCTGTTAGTTTCTGCCCTTCAGTAATTGACTGTGTTGAAAACATGTAAAAGTAACTCTGCCTTTGAATAAAGCGGTTCCAGCTTGAAAACCGTCACTGTTTCCTCATAATGTGGGTCCTGTTTTAAATGATCTCTTACGTGAAAGAATGGCAGGTCACGGCGCAGCCAGGCTATTGCTCTCCGCTGTTTTACCTGGGCTGTCTCTTGGGCAAAGCTGCTTTGTTTCCTTTATACCTCAGTGTTCTCTTCCGAAAAGCAAGACTAGCGTGGGTGCGCCCCCGCAGGCGGGCGGGTGAGATGGGGAGCGGGCGGCCGGCACTCACGCCGCGTCTCCCTGCAGGACACTGGGACACCATGAGGCACTCTGCTGCTCCCGTTTCGTATTTTGTCTCAGAGCTTGGTCCTTTTCCAAGGAGGAGCTTAGGTCTCCTGGGATGAGAGGCAAGCTTGTGACTGTGACTAATGGGGCCACAGGTGAATCACATCCAGAGAACCGAGAAGGCTTGTTGGTGAGGAGCAAAGGAATGGAACGTCTTTCCCAAGCATGGTGTGGATCCTGCTGGTCACTGACCTCTGCCCCGACTGACAGAGCAGAGCTGAAGCAGAATCTGAAGGTGGGGAAAGGCCCTACTTGGCCTGAGTCAGCTGACCGGAGAGGCGCGCGTCCTCTCTGCCCCAGCACAGGAAGGACCGGGGAACCTGGGCCTTTCGTCTGTTTATGAACTTGACTTTGAACGAAGACTGTCTCGGGTCCGAAGTGATCCCGTTGAGAAATCAGTAGAGCAGAGCTGATATCTAAAGAGTGGTTGCCCAAAGACAAGGGATTGTTGCGGGTATTTCAATGATTTGGCAAAGCTTTTAAAGCATTTATTGTTTTTAAATATAGAGTAACATTTAACAGTAGACTTCAGTTGAAAGTATCAAATTTATCACATATGTGACATTATGTATAAATATATATCCTTGTATGCATTCATTTCTGAAACGTGGCAAATACTCAAGTAGAGACTTCTCGTTGCTGCCCATTTGGGTCAGAACCTGAGCAGCTGGAGGGCCTTAGCGTGTATCCACCAATAATTTCAGCCCTTCGCCTTGATTACTCAGATCTTGATAAGTGAATCTGTGTAGGTGACTGTGTGGTGTTCAGCCCTTGCTTGATAGAATAGATTTTTTTTTTTCTTGAAATTAGTAAACACAGCTGAACAATGGTCTTCAGTGTGTACTGGAGCAAATGCTTGAAGGCGCCTGCAGGGGACACCAGGCACAGGGCTGAAGCCCTCCCAGCAGGGCTGACTTGTTGCAGGAGAGCCAGCTGACACACCGTTTCCGTGCAGTGACCGCAGGGGCTTGCTGCCCATCATCCAGGTTGTCTCCCACATTCTGATGCCTCAGTGGAAGTCTTTAAACAGTGCCCTTGGCCTTATTTTAGGAGTCAGCTAAGCTAAATAGGTAGACTTATTTCAGGTTTCATTAATTGGTGCCTTTGCTATCTTTAAGGGGTAGGCCCAGGCCTCCGCTGCAGTAACATAAACCAGTGATTTTTGAATTGCCACACAGTTAATACTTTAGTGACATTGTGCCGTGAAACATCAGGCAGTCCCAGCAAATCTTGAAAATGAGCAGCTGGCGTGTTCCTGCTCCCCCTGCGTGTGCTTGTCCACACGCTCCCTTGGATTTCACATGGTGAAGATCACTTATTTCCGGGGCCAGTTTGGCTGTGTGAGAACCAGCTGGTGGCTTCGATCACGGCGGCTTTGGTGACCTGAAGCCTAGCCAAATTTGAGAATCATTGCCAAGAAGGAAATGCTGTATTTAACGGAATAAAATTTCCGCAAATGTGTGTTCCTTGATTCATCCTTTGACAGGCATTTACTAAACGTCCCTAGTTCGCCGTTTTCTCATCTGTGAAACGGAATGATAACGGTGTGGGGAGCTGGAGGGAGAGGGCGTGATGGACGGGCGTGGAGAGAAAGAGCGCCTGTGATGCCCCTGCCCTCAGGATGCAGGTCCAGACCCGCTGGTGGAGCTTGTGGGCCCGGGTGCCCGCACCCGAGTGGGGCTTCATTTTTTATCGCAAGCTGATGAGATCTTAGGAAGCTGAGTTCTGTTTTTAATAGGTATTAGCATCATCTTGGCCCCGTTTCTTTAAGATGGCCTGAGGGTGGCAGCTGGGATTTCCTGCTGAGAAATCAGTGAATCAGTGGACTCTGTCTTGGGGGAAATTCTGAGTGTCTCTATCACTGACCTGGGGAGTGGGTGAAGGAACTCGCGTGTCGGTTGGACTGATGCTTGTAGGATAGACAGGGCAAGTGTTGGCAGTTCAGCTGAGGAGTGGATGGCTGTTAGGGACCGTTGCTGATGGCTCCAGACACCAGTTAAGGCTATGGTTGAGTTCTTCCGCATGGCTGGACCCTCCGAGTTGACATCTAAATGGACACACATTTAGAAGCGGTGACTTTGATCAAAATATTCAACTACTGTGTAATATAAGGAGCATGCGGTCACACTAGGGGGGTGTTTTCAGGAGCAGACGGTGCCATGCGTGGACTGGGTCACTCTGGTCCAGATTTGCTGGTCCGCCGTGCCGGCAGGCAGCGTGTTCTCCAGGAGGGTACCGTTACTCTTGACCCACGTGGAATGTTAAGACTGTTCTGGAACATTTCTTCCCCTGCTGGAATGTGTCCTTTCCCACAGCGCTGAGGAGAAGTGATGAGTGCTGCTGGGTACCCAGGAAACGCCGCGGAGTTACTCTGGAGTTCAGATCCTGGTTCCACCTGTGCTCGTGACGAGGATGTGGCCTCCCGGGCCTCCCTGGGGCACGGGGAGGGCAGGGCCCTGCGCCCGCCCATCGCGGCGCTCCAGAGCCCGGCTCAGCATCTGGCAGCAGTCGCTGGGGGTCGCCCGGTGGCAGCACAGGCGGTGCTAGGCCCAGGCTGCCGGCTCAGCGGGAGGCGCGCGGGGCTCAGGCTCAGGGCTGTGATGGAGCGGGGTGTAGGCCATCACCGCTGTTAACTAAAATCTCAAGCGCGTGTTCTCTGTGTCTTTGTCTATCTTTAAAGAAAATAATTTTACTGTGTTTTAGATCAGTTCTGTGATAGATTGAACATGAAAAAAAGGGGGGGAGTTCCTTTCATCAGAGGTAGTTTGAGAAGCCCTGTGCTCCGGGCCAGCAGGTGAAGATGGGGTGTAGGTTCCGGTCAGGGAAGGCTGCTCTGAAGGTGAGGTTTGTGCTGAAATCTGAGGACGCTGGGGCTCAGCTTGACAGGCCTCAAGGTGACAACAGCTGAGTTCGGATGTCCTAGGAGCAGAGAGAGGCTGGGGCACAGTGAGAAGGAGGGGGTGACAGCAGGCGGCTGATGGGCGGGCAGGGGCTTCTTGACTCTGATAGCAAGGCTGCATTTTGTCCAGAATGCTGATTTCATCCAGTGACTTCTCTGAAGTCTTCATAGTTGAAGAAGATCACTTTTGTAGCATGGATATTAGTGTTCAAGAAGGGGGGAAAGTACAAGTTAGGAGATCATCCTAAAGGAGACCAGTCCTGGGTGTTCGCTGGAGGCGCTGATGCTGAAGCTGAAACTCCAATCCTTTGGCCACCTGATGCAGAGAGCTGACTCATTTGAGAAGACTCTGATGCTGGGAAAGATTGAGGGCAGGAGGAGAAGGAGATGACAGAGGATGAGATGGCTGGATGGCATCACCCACTCAATGGACATGGGTTTCGATGGACTCCGGGAGTTGGTGATGGACAGGGAGGCCTGGCGTGCTGTGGTTCATGGGGTCGCAAAGAGTCAGACACGACTGAGCTACTGAACTGAGTTGAACAAATTAGGAGGCTGGTGGAGTGGTCCAGCCCGGAGGTGGTGGTGGGGGGAGGTGGTGGTGGGGCGGTCCAGCCTGGAGGCGGTGGTGGGGGGTGATGGTGGGGTGGCCCCGCCCGGAGGCGGTGGTGAGGGGAGGCGGTGGTGGGGGGAGGCGGTGGGGGGGCGGTCCGGCCCGGAGGCGGTGGTGGTGTAGATGGGAGTATTGCGGGACAGTGGACAGCGTAGGCTGGTCTGTGGGATGTTTTGAAGGTGCACGGGTAGGACTTGCTGAGAGATGAAATTTGGGGGGTGGGAAGGGCAGCAGGGCTGGCTTCTGAGTGTGTGTCTTGATCGGCTGGGTAAGTAGAGATCCCGGTTATCGACAGGAAGGTGTAGTTTGAAGAGAGGGGCGGGTGGGGGTTGAGATGTGCGAGTGCTGCCTGCCTTGCTCCTCTTGAGCCTCTTTAAGCCCCCCCCCTTTTTTTTTTTTGAGGTGGCGCTTCACAGTTGTGACCTCTGCACTATTGTCACAGAGGACCTGGAGAGGAAATGCCTCGTGCGGGAGGCAGCTGGCAGTCTCCAGCTGGTTTCATGCCTTCAAAACATCAGAGAAAGAAATCTTTTTGTTGCTCAAATATTTTGGAAACTCTCAGAGTCTTTGGGGTGACTGGGAGGACTTGTCCGCGTCAGCTGCTGCTGAGTCCTGGGTGGCGTCCTGCTCCGTGTGTGCCCGACTGGCCTGTGCCTCTGTCTCAGCTCGTCCCACGGAGGAGCACGCTCCCCACAGGGCAGGCGGAGCTGCGGGCGGCCCTCCGGCTGGATCTCACACAGTGCCCTGTTCTTAAGACGATGAGAGAAGAGGAAAGGAAAAATGCAACCTTCACGTTAGCTTTTAGCTCCTGAAGTCTGTTTTGCAAACCATTTGTGTGTTTGGTAATGCCCCTCCCCACCCCCTCCACTCCCTTTCTTTTCCTTTGGTAAGTTCAGTGACAAAAAAGGTCCAGACTCAGATCAGCCTTGTGGCTGTCGCACCAGAGCTGCCCTCCGCCCAGGGGACGACTGAGAGCACAGAGTGGCTCTGCAGCGGGCCTTTCCTGTGGCCGGAGGGTCTTTCCGGAAAGCTCCGGGGGTCTTGGATTTGGTCTGGGCTCTGGAAGGCGAGACCCTGACGCTCCTAGTCTTTTTCCCCGAGAGAGGGCTTTTGCTGTTTTGAAATGTGCTGTGACGTTGCCCAGCCTCTGGCGTTTCTGCCAATGCAGGTGGGCATCTTCACCTGTTCTCAGGCTGCCTTTGGTTCAGTCCTGTATCCCTGAGCGGTCCTCACATGCCCAGGTGGTGCTGCTCAGACCGCAGACTGAGCGTTACTTAGTCTCCCTGGGGACTGGAGGGAGGACCTGCACTTTGTAGCTGGCCCTTGCCAAGAAATTGCCTGTTCCCATTTTGTATCTTTTTCATCCCATTGGTATCTGTGATCTATGTGTCTATGGTCCGATTGGTGTAGCATCTGAAGTTTCATTTCTGTTTTTAAGTGAGAATCCTATTGATCTTACTGACTTCGGCAGTCAATCCAGGTTTCAAAATAGAGAAAGTTAAAATGATTTTTTTGGGGGGGCATAACCCTTTCAAACACCTGTGGATTGATATGCATCTTCTTCAATCAAGCTTTAAAGCCACTTAAGAGTTTTTTATTGTGAATACCAATTGCCTTTTTCTAAAGAAAGGAGTGGCCTCCGACCTACCTTGGAATGTTCTCCGGTCTCTCTGCCGTGTCTCATCGGCCTGACGTTTTCCTGTGTGTCCTGTGGCGTTTTGCATATTTCCCATCTCTTGGACCAAATGGTGGTGTTCTTGAAGGCAGGTAGCACTTTTACTCGTTGTTACGTTCCACACAGAGACTAGAGTTGTTTCTTGCACAAAGTAGCTACTTGGTGAAAGGATGCTGAGGGGTTTCACACTGCTGTGCTCTGCTCACGGGGACCCCGCTTCTGTACGCCGTGGAGATGACCTTGCATACTTGGAATGTGTTTTCAGCGACGTGCTTTGGCATCAGAGCACCCTTGCTGGAACGCCGGCAGATGCGTGTTCAGAAGCTGCCTCTGTCTCCGCATCTGTAAGGTTGCCATAGAAGCAGTGCTCCCTTATCAGCTGGGCATGGTACACGCTGCGTACGTAGCCTCTCAGTGAATGAGTATACAGGGTTATAACGTGCTTCAGGGGCCCTGTAAGTGTTGGATATAAACTAACCCGTACCGTTATTATTAACAGAGACTCAGTGGATGTTTTATCTGTGGCAGTTTGAAGGGCGTGCGCCTGCCCTTGTGTGTATTGAAACGCAGCAGATTCACTCCTGGAGGTTTAAGTGTCTGGGTGGGCGTGTGCTGGGAGGGTTGCACCGAGGCAGTGATGGAACTGCTGGCTCAGAACCTCGTGGGCCCGAGGGTGCTGGGCCGCCCTCCGCTTCTACCCGTGCTGATTCCCTTGGGAGGGTCCGCGGGGCCGTGGAGTGGATAGATGGTCCGCCAGGCCAAGGTGGCAAGTCTCTTTGAGTTCGACGATACTTTGATTTAGTTCTGGCCAGCCCAGGAAACACAATTGTTTTTAATTCTCAAGCTCCTTAAATTGGCTGAGTCTTTTTAAGGGCTGGTGGTGTTTCAATCACCTTAAATTTACCCCTCCTTCACTGGCTCTCTGGCGCGATGCCATCTTCGTTTGTATATACACTTTTTCATCAGTTTATCGTCCATCAAGTGACATATAACACAGACTGTGCCCGTTTTGATCCCTAGCTTGCACACATTCAGTTGAGCCATTTCTTTTGTTACGAAATTCATTTTAACTTTCTTTTTTTACTCAGAGAAGAAGTTCAGTTCAGTTCAGTCACTTAGTTGTGTCTGATGCTTTTCGACCCCATGGACTGCAGCACGCCAGGCCTCCCTGTCCGTCACCAACTCCTGGAGCTTGCTCGAACTCATGTCTGTTGAGTTGGTGATGCCATCCAACTGTCTCATCCTCTGTCGTCCCCTTCTCCTCCCACCTTCAATCTTTCCCAGGATCAGGGTCTTTTCTAATGGGTCGGTCCTTTGCATCAGGTGGCCAAAGGATTGGAGTTTCAGCTTCAGCATCAGTCCTTCCAGTGAACATTCAGGATGGGCTTGTTTGATCTGCTTGCTGTCCAAGGGACTCTCAAGAGTCTTCTCCAACACCACAAAGCATCAATTCTCCAGTGCTCAGCTTTCTTTATAGTCCAACTCTCACATGCATACATGACTACTGGAAAAACCATAGCCTTGACTAGACGGACCTTTGTTGACAAAGTAATACATTTTCTTTGGAGTGTTATCTGCTTTTATTTCCTAAGTATTTATAAGTAGTAGTTTTTTCAATAACCAATAATTGCAAATTTGGCTTTCTTTTTGTCTATGTATTACTTAGTGTAGTATTTAAAAGGTTCTAACATTTAAAATGTAAGATTGGTTATGAATTTTACTGCTTTGGGAATTGAGACAGTGGCTTTGTGCTGTTTGTATTTTTTAGGAACTTTTGTGTTCTGATATATCCTCAGTTTTTATAAATGTTTCATCAGTGCTTAAAAGGAAGATGTATGTGACCACAGTCTGGTGCAAGCCCGCTGCCCGCATCAAGCGTATAATCCCATCCTCTGCGTTTCGTGCTGGCTTTCCCGCAGAGACCGTCAGACGAGAGGGTTGCTTTGAGGTTCTGTGGGACTATTTTCCGTGCACGTTAGAACTTTCGCCCCTAATTCTTTCTGGTCTTCTTATTCTCTCAGTTCAGTGATATCTGATGCATGGAGATTCATGACTGTTACCTCGTGACCATTGTTCTGCTCAATCCTCCTGCCTGAGCCTACTTTGTCTTGTATTAACATTGCTACTCCCTCTGTTTTTTGTTTTTATCTGCTGGGTATATACCAGATCGGGTTATTTTGAGAGGTGGTACCTTATTTTTTTTCCCTTAATGTGAGAGACTTTATCTTTAATAGAGGGGGTTAAATTAATTTATAATGACCAGCATCGCAAGTGAGTTTGGATATAATTCCGCCTTCTTATTATTTTGTTTTTAACGTATTCCTGCCTCACGTGGGGCTTGGGAGCTTTGTTTTTTGCTGTGTATGCCGTCTGTTATGGTGTCTTTACCTCACTGGGAAGGTGTCTGTTTCAAGTCCACAGTCCAAGACAGCATCTTGCGTCTGTCTGCCTCTTGAGTTGTTCCTCCGCCCTGTCGGCTGTGGTCTTGCCCTTTGCTGCCCGTCTCCCAGTTGCTGAGGCGAGAAGTCTGAGCTCGAGGCTGCCGAGCTGGTCCCATGCCCGGGGCTCCCCTGTCCCCTCGTCTCATGGGCGGCTGGGACTTCAACACGTGGACACGGTGGAGTTTTCAGCAGTGTCGTGGTGGATGCCGCGCCCTGTGTCTCAGTTCACGGCAGCGGTCATCAGCAACGCCTGTCCGTCTGTAGGCTGCTCAGAGTCCCTCAGCGCCGACCCTGCTCGTTTCTTCTGTCCTGCTGCAGACCCACAGTCGGGGGTTTCTTGCTGGAGTCCTGTCTGTCCAGTGGAGTGTCGGGCCAGGTGATTCTGAGCACACTGCTGAGGAAGCCGGGAGGCGGGGCCCTCTTCCACCACAGTGCGGGGTCAGCGGTACAGCGGGCAGAAGTGTGCGGGCTTGGGGACCCTGCCACCCAGGCAGCCTCTCTCCTCCCCTTACGGGCACTGCTCAGTCGAGGCAGGCCAGGATCCGTGGTTCTCTGTGTTTGATTTTGTCGTCACTAGTGGACTGAGTTCTGTGGAGTGAAGGACTTCCTCGGTGTTTTCACAGCTCTGTTCGGAGCATCTAGAACAGGGCCTGACACATACCTGGCACTTGATAACTGTTTGTTCAGTGACGGTATATGTGAAGTGAAACTAACGGGGTGTTCTCCTACAGGGCAATGGGATACTTAGGGGGTCATGTTTATGAAATGCGTATTGCTGTCAAGAGCTGGGAGGGGTCTGAGATTTTAGCTCCTTACAAGCTAACAAGTTAGTTGGTGGGTTTCCTGGGAGCCGGTGGAAGACTTCAGAGTCTCGGGTGAGAGACAGGAGGCCTCGTGACCTACAGCTGTAGCAGCCGCCAGGGTGTCCCATGTCCCTGCTGTCCTTCCGGACCCCCTGTTTTCAGAGGGAGACGTGGAGCCAGAGGGAGAGTTCTGTGCCTGCAGGAAGGGAACCCCGAGCTTGGGGAACCTGAGTTTTGTGATGGGCGGTAAGCAGGCTTTTTGTGGAGGGAAATGGTTTATCTTCGACACAGTCACTGCCCAGACCTCCTTGAAAAGGCAGCTCAGGACGCAGGACAGTCGGTCCTCCTGCTTTAAGGTGTGCAGAAGCAGGGAGGCCTGTGAGCCTTGTTTCCCAGCAAAAAGCCCTGACTGGTGCTGTCGGGAAAGACTGGTCATGCGGGGTTGGTGACGGTCACCTTTGGTCCCGTCCCAGCCTGAGCATGAGAGGCTTCTTCTGCCTTCATCTAATCCTTATTCAATCCTGTCTCCCCAGCTTCTGTTGCAAGACTCCTGGGTGTGTATTTTGTGGTTTCTGGCACTTTCATCACGATTTGACTTGTCAATTTCGGTTACTTATTAATTTTAAGCTGTGTGTGTGTGTGTGTGTGTGTGCACGCGCGCGTGCGTAAGCTAAATCATGGCCCTTACTCTGCAGTGATCCTTTCTGTGATGTATTTCTTTTTGGGGGGTGTGTGGCTGAGCACATCTGCTGCTCTCTCTCTCTCCCCCTCCCTCCTGATGTTCCTGTCTCTCCCCTCCCCTTCCTGGCCTTCCCCTCTTCTTTCACGTTTCTGTAAATGTGGCTGGCAGGTCATGTGACACAGGCCGCTCTGCCTTGCCGAAGGGGCTCCATGTTGAACAGGCTCAATTTCCTCTCCGTTCCCTGTTCGTCTTCTCTTGTTTCTCGTGTTTTCGTTTGAGTCTGGCTAAGGGCTCACTGCTCTATTTTATTAAGCTCATGAGACCCTGGAAACTTGTGCAACAGTCTCACACTTCACTCCTCGGGGTAAGAGCACAGACTCCTGAGCTCGGGCTCGCGAGCGCCTGAGCTCCCTCCGCATCCTGGTTAGTCGCTTGTAATGCTGTCCTTGAGGTTGATAGACGCTCACTGGCAGAGATCTTTTCAAACCATTTATTTACTGATTTGATTTTGTCTGTGCTGGGTCTTCGCTCACATGAGGGCTTTGCTGCTGCAGCGAGCGGGTCTGCTCTCGTGCTGCGGCGCGCAGCTTCTCGCGGCGCTCTTGCTGCGAGGCACGGGCTCCCGGTGCCTGGGCTTCAGTAGCTGTGGTGCTCAGGTTTTGTGGCCCCGTGGCCTGTGGGGTCTTCCTGGACCAGGGGCGGAACCCCTGTCATCTGCATCGGCAGGCGGGTTCTTATCCACTGCACCACCAGGGAAGCCCACTGGTAGTAATGTTTGTAAGTCTGATGTGTATTGGTTTTTAGAGTTTTAAGTCTTTCAGAAAAGACAAATGGGTGAGTCTCTACTGTAACTGTGCTTTTTTTTTTTAAACACTTAGTTTAGACTATGCAGTGACAAGGATAAAGGACTCAAGCAAGCTGGAAGTAACAAGGCCTTCTTAAAGTCACACCAAGCACATGGGGTCCACCGGCGACTCTGCGGCGTGGCACGTTCTGTCCAGACAGCGAGAATTGCTGTCCTTGACCTGCCTGCATTCTCTCTCTGTGTCTGTCCCCATCTGGGTCTGTATCTGGGCATGCTGTTTTGCTGGAGGAGAGTGTGAGTTAAAGATCCCAGGTCCTGGCAACTATTTTACGAAAGTAAAGGGGAAAGTAAGTTACTCTCAACGGCCTCATCGAATTATAATTGTGATCATTAAGTTCTTGGTGCCTCTGTTTTCGCAGCAGATGTAAAACTGGGTCCCCTTTTCTGGCGGGAGCATGGGGGCCTGCCTGGTTGCTTCACACTGTTCCGGGTCCTGTTGTTGAGTGAGCTGTTATTCCCTCTGAGGAATTTTCAGCTGTTTTTTTAAAACACCTGGACTTCAGTTAGAACCACCTTGATAGAAACGTGCCTTAACTCTTCCGTTTCTCTGAGGACCTTGCAGGTCCTGGTTGTCCCCAGCTTAGGTCTGGTGACTGTAGTGCTGCCGGTGTTTGACGATATCCTAGATACTGAGAAAGGAAATGACCTTTGGCTTTTCCTGTAGGAAGTTGATGATGAATCTAAAGTGAAATCCACAAATCCTCTTTGAACCTCAGTGTCTTTTTCAAGCACTCTGTCTGCTGCTGAAACTCTCTTAAGTATTCACAAAATGTGGCTCCTGCTCTCTTCACTGTGTTTGGTCAATGTAATATATCCAGATGGGTCTAAAATGTCAGGTATTGTTTGCGTCCTCTTGTTGGCTACAAAGGCTTGGAAGTCCATTAAAATCACACTTTCTTCCTCTGAATACTCAGCAGTCAGGTTTCCTGAATAATTCATTCTCGCCTGCAGTGGTTGTATGAAGTTTATATTTAGAAGCAGAGTCCTTATTTGGCATCGACTTTGCCCCATTTTGGAAGTTTATTTTAAAAGAAGCAGTTGATGTGTTCTGGCTAGTATTTGAAAAATGTAACCGATTCGTTCAGCTTCCAAAACAGCAAAGAGAAGAGAAAGAGCATCGTAGAGTCTCAGCTTGTGGCCCATGAGCTAAAGCGTAGTTAGGGGTTTTTCCACCCAGCCTTCTCGCTCTGAACAGTGCGCAAGCCCAGGGCGTCAGCTGTCTGGGAGTGGACGAGGCCTTAAGCCCTGCCGTGCCGCTGGCCCTGCATGTTGGGGCTCACACTTCGTCAGCAGCTGGTGACTCTGCTTCCCTTCTTCTGCTTGAGGTGGAGCAGGACGCTGTGGTCCTGCCCCCCGCACGTCCTCCACCTGCCTTTTGTCCGTGGAAAAACTTTGGCCAAAGCATAAGTTTAATCAGATAAATGAGGGACTATAGCAACAAAGGGAAACAGTCCAACAAGACTAAACAGGAATAGTTTAGTCACTAAGCAAAGGGAAGGCCTCTAGTTCCGCCTCAAGAGCCGCAGGTGGTACTCCGAGCCGTGTCCTGCGAGCTGTCTCATAGATGCTGAGCCCCTCCAGGTGGGGAGGTCAGCTGCATGGTGCCCGGACGGTAGCCAGGACAAGAGCTGCCGCAGTTCTGAGGACAGGCCTCAAGGACATGGGAACAAACTGACCCTGTAACTGAAGATTAACTGCCCACAACAACCAAGACGGCGCCGGCCAGACCAGCTCCGTGTGGGGAGTCTCTGCTCACGCTCACTCTGCGCAGTGTCCAGCTGGCCCTGCTCCCCCAGGGCACTCTGGCTGGGACAGGGCGTCCAGCGCGCAAGCTCTCCTGACACGGGAGCCCAGCCGCAGGTGGCTGGTCTGGGCGTCTGACTCCTCATTGGTGACCCCTCTCTTCCTGAGATGTCAGATGTCTGTGCTTTTTCAGGTTTCATCTGAGCTGCAGATGACTTGGCTTTCCACTCCCGCCCTGGAGGTTTCTCTCGTGCCTGCTCCCTGCTGGGGCGGTTTCTCCCTGTCCTCTGAGCCACACACGCGCCATCGTTCAGTGTCACCAGCCGCGGCTCTGGGCCGCGATATCCGTCCAGAGCAGACGTCCCGGGCGCTCCCTGAGCGTCACATCGGCGCTGTCGTGCCAGTGGAGGGCCAGAAAATCAGCGTTTTCTCAGCCGACGGGCTGTTGCTTCCCAGTGTTTATCCTCAGATGGTCACAGAGCAGGTGGGGTGGTGGAGAAGGGTGACTGCGGGCATGCAGAGGGGTCGGGATGGAGGGGGACTGCGGGGGCCCAGCACCTGGGGGCCAGGTGGGGCTCTGTGTCCTGGGGAAGCCATGCGAGGCAGAGGGGGTGGTGTGCACACTGTCTTCTCAGCCCAGGGCCCCGCTCTAGACCCAACTGACCCAGTAGGTCTCAAATCTGGCCATGCCACAGAGCTCCAGAAAAGGCTTGTGTGTGTGTGTGTGTGTGTGTGTGTGAGAGAGAGAGAGAGAGAGAGAGAGAGAGAGAGAGATAAAAACCTAGTAACTTTGATTCTGTCAGCTGCACCAGGAATAATTTTACTAGCAAGAAGTGTAACTATTTTAAAACTAGGAGGTTTACCATTCCAACCTGGAAGCACAGAAACACATCTTCTCTTTCTGTTGGGTGGTCAGTTTCTGCTTGCTCATTCAGAGACGTGGTTCCCAGCCCCAGAGGCCTGTGGGAAGCTTGATGGGAAAGAACTGTGCACAAAGATGTCCATTATTTGATGTTAGCTGCAGAAAACCACAGTCTTAATTTGCGGAGCGCTGGTGTTCCGTGGGAGGAGAACTTGAGAACCGCTGAACTTGTCTGATCAGTTCACCGGAGCAAAACCTGGCCCCCGAGCACCGCGCCTCACTCAGGATTTCGAGGTCACGTAGCTGCAGGCGGAACCAGGACTGGGGCTCAGACGCCTGCAGGCGGAACCAGGACTGGGGCTCAGACGCCCACGCTGTCAGCTCTGTTTCCCAGTTTCGGAAGACGGCTGCTTTTCTTTTCTTTAATAGGCACTAGAGTATGTATCCGTGTGGCTCTGCGGCCAGTTTAGTCTCGAGAGGTTTTTCCTCTGAGAGCAGTGACCTTATCAGGCACAGACAGTTTCCTGTGTCATTACCATGCTCCTTGGCAGAATGTCATTTTTCTTGGTGACTGTCGCGGTGCAGGACGTGCCCGCAGTGAGTTCGCTGTACCGCCACTTACCTGCGGCAGGCCCCGCTTCTGACTTTGTCGACAGGGCCTCCTGTCATTAGTGACCTGCTTGGTTGAGGACTTGGCTTTCTTTTTATTCCCCCCCACCTTTTTTTTTTCTCTAATAGCCTGAGTCACAACCAGGAAGTCCTTTGAAACCAAACCCTTATTTGTGTTTCTGGGAGAGTTCGGGAAATGGTAACTCTGCTTAAAAAGGTGCTTTGGTTTGGTTTCCTCTTTCCTCCGTTTCTTCCCTCGCCTGGTGTGAGAGTGTGAGAGTTCGCTCTGCCCCAGAGAAGCCATCCATGGGTCACGGGCGGGGCACCCAGGGTCTCCCTGGACGCCTCTGGGTCAGCGCTTCGTGGTACCACTCTGTTATGAGGTTGAAAATGAATCTCCAGTTACCCCCAGATGGAGACCAAGTCCTTAGAGAAGCGCGTGGAAGCCCCTGGGGCCTTGCTGGGTCCTGTTCTCGACTCTGACTGGAAGCCCTGTCCCCGAGACATTCAGCGCATGGCCCCAGGAGGTGCTCTGTGGATACCTGCTGCCTCTCACGCTGCTCAGCGCTGAGTGAATAGCTTGCTTCAGCCGACGAGTGAATAGCACGCGCAGGTTTAGAGGTCAGACCCCAAAACAGCCCTAGCAGAGTGCTTTTGGCAACGGTTGTTATCACTGCAAGCGTCCTGGCGAGCTGCACAGCGTGTGTGGCGAGAGTCAGAGCAGAGAGTCAGGAGCACGACGCTAGTGAGCACGCTGGCCATCTGTGTGGGCTGAGGAAACTGTTGTCTTTCAGAACTAATTTAAAAATACCTATCTAAATTAGTTGCTTGGAGTTGGACATCAGACCCTGGTTGAGTGCTTTCTGTCTGAGGTGGTTTCCAAATCAAGCAGGGTCATCAAAGCCTCACCCTCCAGGTGTGTGACGGGCCTGGAGGGAGGCTGAGTCTGTGACACCCAGGGTAGGATTCTCTCCCGGGGAAGGACCGCTGTCCAGAACCTACCCTTCTCTCAGTTCAGATGTCGGGTGTGGCATAAGCTGTAATTCATAAATGAATTGTCTATAAACTAGTTTATAAATTGCAATTTATGAACTGCAATTAAAAAAAAACTATTGTAATAATCTGTTGGGAAATATAGCACTACTTATTTTTATAGGGAGCAAAATTTACATTTGAATTTTAAAATTTATTTTAGAATACATTAATTTTAGGCTTAAATAGATCCAGGTTGCCTCCATTGACTGTAAAAGATTTATATTCTATGTGTAGGTAAGTGATTTTTCATTGGCTTCCTTGTTCATTTATACTCCAATGCATGGTGGTAATCTATTGTGACTACCAAATGGCATATTTGTACATAATATTTACAAAGGCTCTTAAAAAATCATTTTTGGCTTACATTTAGTGTGTGTGTGTATATATATATTTCACTTCAGTTCAGTCGCTCAGTCGCGTCCGACTCTTTGCGACCCCATGAATTGCAGCACGCCAGGCCTCCCTGTCCATCACCAGCTCCCAAAGTTCACGCAAACTCATGTCCATTGAGTCCGTGATGCCATCCAGCCATCTCATCCTCTGTCGTCCCCTTCTCCTCCTGCCCCCAATCCCTCCCAGCATCAGAATCTTTTCCAATGAGTCAACTCTTCGCATGAGGTGGCCCAAGTATTGGAGTTTCAGCTTTAGTATCAGTCCTTCCAAAGAACACCCAGGGCTGATCTCCTTCAGAATGGACTGGTTGGATCTCCCTGTAGTCCAGGGGACTCTCAAGAGTCTTCTCCAACACCACAGTTCAAAAGCATCAATTCTTCGGCACTCAGCCTTCTTCACAGTCCAACTCTCATTCCATACATGACCACAGGAAAAACCGTAGCCTTGACTAGACAGACCTTAGTCGGCAAAGTAATGTCTCTGCTTTTGAATACACTATCTAGGTTGGTCATAACTTTTCTTCCAAGGAGTAAGCGTCTTTTAATTTCATGGCTGCAGTCACCATCTGCAGTGATTTTGGAGCCCCCAAAAATAAAGTCTGACACTGTTTCCACTGTTTCCCCATCTATTTGCCATGAAGTGATGGGACCAGATGCCATGATCTTCGTTTTCTGAATGTTGACCTTTAAGCCAGCTTTTTCACCCTCCTCTTTCACTTTCATCAAGAGGCTTTTTAGTTCCTCTTCACTTTCTGCCATAAGGGTGCTGTCATCTGCATATCTGAGGTTGTTGATATTTCTCCTGGCAATCTTGATTCCAGCTTGTGCTTCTTCCAGTCCAGCGTTTCTCATGATGTACTCTGGAGAAGGAAATGGCAACCCACTCCAGTATTCTTGCCTGGAGAATCCCAGGGACGGGGGAGCCTGGTGGGCTGCCGTCTATGGGGTCGCACGGAGTAGGACACGACTGAAGTGACTTAGCAGCACTCTGCATATAAGTTAAATAAGCAGGGTGACAATATACAGCCTTGACGTACTCCTTTTCCTGTTTGGAACCAGTCTGTTGTTCCATGTCCAGTTCTAACTGTTGCTTCCTGACCCGCATACAGATTTTTCAAGAGGCAGGTCAGGTGGTCTGGTATTCCCATCTCTTTCAGAATTTTCCACAGTTTATTGTGATCCACACAGTCAAAGGCTTCGGCATAGTCAATAAAGCAGAAATAGATGTTTTTCTGGAACTCTCTTGCTTTTTCCATGATCCAGCGGATGTTGGCAATTTGATCTCTGGTTCCTCTGCCTTTTCTAAAACCAGCTTGAACATCTGGAAGTTCACGGTTCACATATTGCAGAAGCCTGGCTTGGAGAATTTTGAGCATTACTTTACTAGCATGTGAGATGAGTGCAATTGGGTGGTAGTTTGAGCATTCTTTGGCATTGCCTTTCTTTGGAATTGGAATGAAAACGGACCTTTTGCAGTCCTGTGGCCACTGCTGAGTTTTCCAAATTTGCTGGCATATTGAGTGCAGCACTTTCACAGCATCATCTTCCAGGATTTGAAACAGCTGAACTGGAATTCCATCACCTCCACTAGCTTTGTTCGCAGTGATTCTTTCTAAGGCCCACTTGACTTCACATTCCAGGATGTCTGGCTCTAGATGAGTGATCACACCATCGTGATTATCCGGGTCATGAAGATCTTTTTGTACAGTTCTTCTGTGTATTCTTGCCACCTCTTCTTAATATCTTCTGCTTCTGTTAGGTCCATACCATTTCTGTCCTTTATCGAGCCCATCTTTGCATGAAATGTTCCCTTGGTATCTCTAATTTTCTTGAAGAGATCTCTAGTCTTTCCCATTCTGTTGTTTTCCTCTATTTCTTTGCATTGATTGCTGAGAAGGCTTTCTTATCTCTTCTTGCTATTCTTTGGAACTCTGCATTCAGATGCTTATATCTTTCCTTTTCTCCTTTGCTTTTCGCCGCTCTTCTTTTCACAGCTATTTGTAAGGCCTCCCCAGCCAGCCATTTTGCTTTTTTTGCATTTCTTTTCCATGGGGATGGTGTTGATCCCTGTCTCCTGTACAGTGTCACGAACCTCCGCCCATAGTTCATCAGGCATTCTGTCTATCAGATCTAGTCCTTTAAATCTATTTCTCACTTCCACTGTATAATCATAAGGAAAATACAACCAAAATCTCTCCACCACCTGTTATGTTAAAGCAAGCCTGATTTTCTATCCTTAAAATTGGGCTTGGTTTAACATAACAGGTGGTGGAGAGATTTTGGTTGCATTATGTAAAGTGTCAAAGTTCCCGAGTGCTGAGGGGAAGCGTGCTGAGTCCTCCTTTCATCTTACTGAGCCCCTTGGTCTGTGATGGCTCGCCCGGCATGTCAGTACCGGCTTCCATCTGCCCCTGCAGAGTTAGCCTTGCGGAGTCTCGCTGTACATGGCTGCGTTTGTCACGAGCATCCGTGGACTGGGAAGGGCCCTGCTGCTCCGCCGGCGGGACAGGGGGCTGGTAGGACGGACACCGAGAGGGAGCTTGCAGCCGTCTTGTGGCGGCTGGAAAAGGAAGAGCCTCGGTGCCCATATCCGGGTGTCCTGGCGGGAGGACGGCTCGAGAGGGGTGCTCCCTGGCCCAGCCCGCGTGCCCCGCATGAAGGAAGGGCAGGCAGGTGGCGGCTGTGTGCAGTCACACGATCAGCAGGTGTCCGGGGACGTGTCTGCTGAAGAGCGCCCGGCTGTGACCTGTGACTCTCACCAAAGCTGCAAGTTCCCACGTCTAGGTCCTGTGAGGCCGTGTCACGCGGGAAGCACCATTTTATTTTGAAATCAAGATGGTATGTATTTGAGATGGATTGGAAATCTTGCTTCATCTTTCTTCAGTTTTTAGGGGAAACAAACCCAAACAGTTGTCCCGGGACACCTGTGTTCCAGTCTTTCCGGACGGTGGAGGCGTTTCCTTCCTGTAAGTCAGGGCCCCTCTCGGGGAGGTGCTTGAGTGTGGCCTGAGGCAGACTTGGCTTCTGCCTCGCTCGCGGCCCGCGTGTGTCCCGTTGTGTGTGCTCCGTAACGTCCCTGGTCTCAGTGCTGCGGAGAGTCGTGCATGTGTGTTCTCTGTGGGTTTGTCCGTAACCTTCCTGGTATCAGTGCTGTGAAGGGAAACAAGGCTGGGGACCAGCGCGGCGAGAGGCGGCGCCTTCGGGGAGGCGCTGCGGACGCGCTTCCAGGCTGGGCTTTGCCTTCCCTTCCCCTCGGAGGCGACGGCGCGTCCGAGCCGTGTCAGGTGGGCTGCTCCCCGCAGGGGCGGCTCCCGGGCCAGGCCTGCCCGGACGGGTGTGTGTTCTGCTCCTCACCTCACCCTCACCAAGCAAAGGAATCCCGCAGACGGGAGCCAGCATCGGTGTAGGCTGAAACACATACTTGCATTGGGTAATAGAGGCATTCACAAATTCCGTTTTTTTTTCCCTTACACAAAGCAGGCCAGCGGTGAAGCCCTTTTGCAAGCGCTCCCCTTCATCTCCGACTGACACAAGATGCGTCGTGGCCTGCGGTTTGCTAATTGCCGAGGCCCCGAGTTCCTTGGCAAGTCTGTCCTCTGTCTGTAGGCTTCCTCTTGGCAGCAGAAGTATTTACTCACACGATAAGACGAGCTCTGGCCTCCTCGGTGCTGAGATGCACCGTGCGTCGGGCCAGCGCGGGTCCCGGGCGCCCGGTCAGCTGTCCTGGGTCGGCGGGCGGAGGCGCGCAGCGCCAGTGCCTTCCCCAGCCCGGAAACCACCGAGCGGGGGTCCTCGCTCAGAAAGAGGCGCGCTTGTGCCCCTGGGCGCGCATCCTGAAGCCCGGCCCATAGACAGGCAGTCTTGGCCCTGCCCAGCTCGGCGGGCTCAGGACTGGCTTTGGAACACGTCGTGCTGTTTGGATGCACAGTAAGGTCTGAGCAGCTCTGTCCTGGGATGTCCTGGGGCTGTGAGACAGCCTGGGCTCTGCTGCTGTTCCAGACAGGGCCGTCAGCGGTGCCACCTCTGCACTGGACTCGGATGCAGAACTCCCCTGAAATACAAGGAAATAAAATTTGCTGTGTGCAGGGAGAAGCCCGCGGACAGAGGAGCCTGCTGGGGTGCAGCCCACAGGAATGTGAAAAGGCAGGCTGAAGCAGCTGAGCGTACAGGCACGCGCGTGTGCACGGGGAGGGAAAGAGTTCTGGGTTAGTTCTGTGCGTCTCTTGAATAATCGCAGCTCGGTGATGACTGAGTTCTCTTTGCGAGGTTAGCGACGTGGGCATAACTACGGTGCTTGGCTCTTCTTTAAAGTTCAGTGCCTCTGGCTTTCTCCTCATTTTAGTAGGACCTGGGAGAAACTGCGGGTTGCCGTTTGGTGGAAAGAAAATAAACAGGAGCATCTTCACCGTGGAAATGCGAAAGCGCCCCTGCCGGGAGACGAAATGACATGTACTCTTAAATACTTTTTTTACCCTCATTTTCGAATCATCTTCTCTACTCCTTACCTGACTTTAGGGAAAGAAGGAGGCCACTCCTTTTGTTTGTCACATTGTGAAATTTAAATTTTTTTTTATTATGAAAAAAATAAAATTTCAATACAATCTTATTTTACTAGTTATCAGAGACGTGTTTTAAGAACACATTTTTAAAAACCAAAGACTTTTTAGTTTACTGTGAAAATCAGTTTCGGGCGCGTGCCCAGTTCTTATTAGCTCACTAGTTTATTTCACGGTTTATTCGATGAGCATTTGCCGTGGGATAATACTTCCAGGCGTGGCCTGCTCCCTTCTAGGACTTAGAATTTCTTAATAAAAAAGAATCAATGCTATTTTATGAGTAAGAACATTTTTTTCCAGAATACAGTAATAGGCATGTACGTGTGAATAAATTACCTCTGAATTCATTCCAGGTGATTGAAAGATTTTCTGCCTCCAGTATTTATCCTTCACAGTTTGCCTTGAAAGTCAGTTGTGACACAGCTTACAGTTATGGGGGGACCAGTTTTTAAAGTACTGAATAATATTTTTGATTTTCTAAAGCCAGGGGCAAAAAGTGGTAGAGGGTGAAAAGATTTAAAGAACACTACAGCATCCATTTTGATTTACCTTAACGTTTAGCAATAACTTGTAAGTATCCTCCCTTCCTTGAGTCTTTAGAAAAAAGTGATCCTAATACTTTAGATAAGTGCCAAACAGCCTCAGTTGTCTTTTGTGACTGGTCACTCTTTATACCTGTTTGACTCTGTAAGCAGATTGGTCCAAAGTGCCTTTTCTGACTTTTTCACCTTATGGCCGTTGCTTTTGGTTTCACATACGTTTGTAAAATCTTCACAAAAACGCCCGTGAGCAGCCATCCCGCTCCTCACCCTCCGCTGCGGCCGAGGACCGTTGGATGGAGCTCTTGCTCGGGAGGAAGCTGGCATCACAGCTCTTCCTCGCACTTCATTTTTCTTAAGGGTCTGGTTTTCGCAAGTGCTCGGTAATAGGAACGCCTGTGCACACGGTGCCCGCATTGGAAACTTTTAGGGTAGTTGTGTTCTTCTTATCTTCTGCCTGGGACACCGTAGTCCTCTGTCCGTCAGGAGACGTTAGGCTGAAACACCGAGCTGTCATCCGTGGGCAGCGGAAAGTCAAGCGCTTCCTTTCACGAGAGACACCCAGAATCAATCTGGGCCATTTGGTCACAAGGCTTGGCCACAAAAGATACACACCCAAGTGATAATTGCCTTTCAAGTCTGTTTGTGAAATGACTGAGTTTTTGGAAACTGTCCACTTTTCTGATTTCTTTGTTAATTGTGAAATCAGGAGGCAAAACATCATTGTCTTTTTTCTGCTTTCTCATCTCCGTTTGTATTTTGCCTTTAAATATAATTACTGAGCAACAGTAGAGGGTAGCCTGGTTATACGTAACCTCTCAGTGGGTGATGACATATCCCCCGTGGTTTGAATCATCCGCGTTGTATCACACCGGGCACGTGAAGTCTCACTTAAAGAAGTTAGTCCGTTTCTCTCAGTTGCCCGTGTCATGGGAGGACCTGGGGATGAGCGTCCTTTCAGGAAGAGCCTCCCCTCTGGTTTGGGAAAATACTTAAAAAATAAAGCGTGGTTACATGCATTGTGCCTTGAAAAAAATGAAGAGCTGCTGTGAGAATTCATTAGTCTAAGTTTTGCTATCAGGTCGAGCATGTGAAACAGGTAAAAAGCTCTAGGCAAGCCATGGACTGCATCTCATTTGGCTCAACCTATTGCAGGGTTCTTTGGACTCGCCAGTTTGGTCTAAGCGAAACTTCTAAAAGAATTTTAAAAAATTTGTTTTCTTTTTGTGTCTTCTCAATAGGAAGCTTTTATCTAACTTGCCTTTAGCCAGATAAAGCTCAGCACAAGATTAGGTTTGGCCAGGAGCTCAGGTCCTTAGTGATAAATAGTTTGAAAAATTCTGTTTTCACTCTGATCATTCGTATAATTATGTCTCAATGCGTGCTCTTATCGACATGTTGTTACTCAAATACTATAAACTTAGAATTAGCTGTGAGAGCGAGTTTTGAGTGGCACCAGACGGAATATCTGCATGTTGAGTGGCCTAAGTTTAGGTGGAAAAAATTCTTTACTGAATTTGAGTTGGAAGTGGAGTGGGTGCATACTTGTGGTCATTGACTTTCTTTCCTATCCTGCGTGCCAAAATCAGAATTACAGATCCCAACCACTTCCCGGTACCTTAATTTAATTTTGAGGATAAGAGTGCTTTTCAAACATTGTTTTTGTGTGTTAGTTAATGAAAGTCATTAACAGAAATCTGAACAGAACGTTTATTTAAAGTGCCACTTTGATATTGAATAGAATTTCTGAAGTAGACATTAAAGATTTCTCAAATAGGATCATTGTATGTATTCACAGCCATTTTCCTTTTAAGTCCAGAAAAACTGTGCAGTGGGCCAACATCTTAAGAGGAAAGACTAAATATTCTGTACGATTCATATCCACTTTTGTCTCTAAAATCTACCATAAATATCAAATCTCTTTCTTTCAATTTCTAGCAAATGTGATCATGACTTGGAGTTGTAGGTGTCATCGGGAAGAGCAGAGAGTACTTACAGAGGAGGACCTGGAAGCAGCCTTACTAAATGCCTTCTTGATTTTCATGCAAAAGTGTTGATGGACGAGGCAGAAGGTCTCTGCCGTCACGTTCTTCCCCGGCCCTCTCTTCTTGCCTCAGAATGCAGGTTTCATCGCATCTTTTAAGGATATTCTGATGCATAAGCCTATGCATAGCCTTTAGAACGTGCATGAACGTTGCGTTCTGCGTAGACGTCTGCCATGGGCAGGAGTAGCCATTCTTGTTTAAGTGCAAACGTGCAGCTGGTGAGAAGCATGCTGGTGGCATCTCCTTTTGATCTGTGTCTGTTTCATTTTGCGCGGGGGTCAGTGTCGTCGCGAATGTGCTTATTGTCTGTTTATATGTATGTCCTCTGTTAATTACCTGTTCACAGCTGTGCCTGTGTTTCACACTGAATGATCTTTCTTCTCAGATGTGTTCTTTCTGTGTGGGGACTGTAGCTCTTTTTGTCATGTTGAAGATAGCTTCCCCCCTCCATTTTCTCGTTTGCCTTTTGACTATCTGGTATTTTTTGGCCCTAAAGATATCTTTAATTTTTCCTCGTCAGTCATCAGCCCTTTCCTCTGTGATCTGGGTATTGTGTCTTGTTAAATATGGTCCTTGCTCTAAAGTTATAAATACCTTTATCCATTCTAGTGTATTTAAGATTGTGTTTGTCAGCTTTGTTGGGCTTGGAATATAGTTCAGTATCAGGACCGAGGCAAGGCTGTAACTTTATTTTTTTCCTAAAGCACTGATTTCTCAGCGTCATTTATTCAAGCTCCATCTTCTCCACATTGGTTGAAACTTGCCCCCGGGTCTTGCCTGCCTCGGGCTGCATCGAGGTTCTGAGTGCGTTGCGATGCCTCTCACCTTTATCAGGCTCTCATAGTGTGTAGCTCCGTGGCTAACATGGGTCAGTCCCTGCTGATCTTGTTCAGGATTCCCGTTCATTCTTCATGTTTGTTTGACTCTAGCATATAATTTTGTCACTTTCTGTCCCAAACCCGATAATCTGGCATTAAATCAAGTTCAAGGTTAATTAGGGTTAGTGGATATCTCCATAATGTTGAATCTTCTAATCCAAGAATAAAGATCATCCTTGGCTATTTTAAAATACCTCTTTTTATATATCTTTGACATGTTTAAAGTTTTCTTTATATGATTTCTGTTATTAATAATATCTTACTATTTCTAGGTGTTCAACTTTCCTTGCTAGTATAAATAGGATATTTCCCCTCAGTATAACTTTATTGTTTATTAATTAGAAAGCTCTTGATTTTGATTAATAATTTTGTAACCAGGTAATTTAATAGATGCTTGTTTTTAAGTATACAGTTGCATCATCTGCAAAATGACCATTTCTAGGCTCTTCCTCATCTGATTTCATTCACTAGTAGCAGGAGGAAATTCTTATTAATTTAAACTCTTTCACATTGACCAATAAAATATTTGGAGTGAATTTAGCTTGAGTATAAATAGCCTTTTAAGGATGTTAAAAGGCTTGAATTTAGTTTTCTATCTAATAAAGGGTATTTGCATGCTGTTTATAAAAATGTGAAGTCGAAGTCTAAGGGGATAACAATATGGACCTAGCTGTTTCTCTGCAGCACTGATATTTCGTATTAGAGGAAGGCCTGTGCTTCTGATGGGGACCTGTCAGCTTGTGTGCAGCCCATCAGTATGGTGGACTTTTACCGTAACATGCAGACTTTAATTCGGAAACTAGTGGAGATTAGCAAACGCCGGTGTGGAGCAGTGTCTCTGAAAACCGCTGGGGAGGCAGCAAGAAGCATTCTGAGTCCGCTTCAAACGGATAGCTGTGAGCTTGTTTACCTGGGAAAAAGAATTGGCTCCATCGCAGCCTGTGCTTTCGTGGCTCACATTCGTAAAGACAGCACAGTGATCTAGAGGAGGAAGTGAAAGCAGTGCAGAGACGCTGTGGAACTCTCCTAGAGAGAGATCGAAACTGGGAAAATCAAGTGTTCTGTGTTAGTACTTGTACATATCTGCCAGGAGCAGTTTTCCATGCATCTTGTTAGTGCTTATTAAATAATACTGGTAAGAGCAACACTCCCGAAGGTCACGGGGCAGATACTGCGGAGACATCCAGTCTGTTGAACGTCATTTTGTTTT
This sequence comes from Ovis aries, assembly GCF_016772045.2. Lineage (NCBI taxonomy): Eukaryota > Metazoa > Chordata > Mammalia > Artiodactyla > Bovidae > Ovis > Ovis aries. Next base: position 50,326,413 of record NC_056073.1, read on the forward strand.
AATTACTGTCATTATTAATTTGAAACAATTGCTTCTTTTAGGTGAAAAATAATTTCAGAGATTATTTTCGAGTTCAATTTCTAATTTTGTAGATGAGAAAGCTAAAACCAAACCAGTGGTTTCCCCAGGACAGTGTGACAAATGGCAAAGCCTGTTGGGTGGGTCCCTGCCCTAGAACCCCAGGGGGGTGGTTTTGTGTTGGTGAGAGGAGCAGTCTTTCAGCGGCCGGGTCCCCTCGGAGAGGCGCGGGCCTACTTCCTGCCTGTTTGGATCCCGTCGGCCGGGTCAGTTCCTGGTTCGGCTCGCCTCTGTGCACCGACTCCTCAAGGGAACGGCGTGGACCAGTGCTGATCCTTCCCCGGTGCTGCGTCCTCGGTGGAACGAGCATTTTCTGGTGGAAGTGATAGAATGCACACCGTGACCAAGAATTCTGAATCATGGCAGTTTTAGCCATAAGACCGTCTTGTTATTAATTAAAGAAATAATAAATTTCAGGGCTAAAGCTACATAACAAGTCAACATGGAGGGGCTTCTAAGTAGTTTTTTCTTGTTTCTAAAATGTATGAGGTACTTTTAAGACACTTAGGAAAAAAAAAAAAAACAAGAAAGAAAAAAAGAAGAAAACTCCCGACCCGAAAGGCCTGGGCTCAGTGAGCGCACCCGGCCTGGGCTGGGCTGTGCTTGCGCCCGTCTGCCCGCAGCTTGTAAAGTGGGTTAAATATAGCCGCAGCTGGTTCTGGGGAACAGCAAATAGGAAGAGAAGGGAAGCTGGAGGCGTGCCGGTGAAAATCACTTCAAAGGAATCTATTTTGACGCTTCTTAAAGGCGTCTTTGTCGGCGCGCTTTTAAGCAGCGCCCTGCGTCCTTGAGTCCAGGCAGGGCCGCAGAGCCGTCTGGGTCTGCAGGCTGGCCTGGAAGCGCGGGCCGCCGCCGCCCCGGCTTCGCTGCGTTCCGTCCCGCCCTTCTCTCTTGAGGGACCTGCACTCGGGTGCGGCACGCCCCTTGCTTAGCGCACGCGCACGTCTGTTGCCCGTCAGTTCGCCCGAGTTCTGTACTGTCCACCTGGTAGGCTCCAAAGAGCAGGAGGCGTGCAGATGGCCCCGAGCTCGGTAGCAGGTCAACACATGAGAAGGGGACCCATCTCGTCCTTATTCCCCTTTTAATGGTGCCCGCTAAACGGATGGCTTCTTCCAACCGCACCCCTGGCACTCCAGTGACCCTTCCCGGCTAACAGGAAAGTCATCGTCCCCCTCTCCCCTCTTCCTTTCTCCTGGGTAGAGCCTGTCCTTCCTGAGCTGTCGGAGGCAGCCTTGGACAAGCAGGAAAGCAGTTTCCATTTGTTTTCGTCTGTGTTCCATTGTCAAGGTCTCGATCTCCTCCCTAGTGGGGTGATTGAAGTACTCGACCTCTGAGGCCGTCTCCACCTCTGATTAGTGACTCGTGACCGTGTCGACGGTGCTCTGGGAGCCCAGCCAGGCAGTGGTACCTCCGCGGGTGCACCTGAGGGCTTCCAGAGGAATCCGCAGGAGCTATCTCTCCCTTCTCTCCTGTGGGTTCCTGGACCTGCTCTGCCCCCTGGGTGCCATCTCTCCCCCAGAACTGGTGGGACCTGGGTCCCCGAGAACCCCTGCCGCCCCTGCCTCAGGTGTGGGCAGGCGCCCAGGCTGGCGTTGATGCCCGGCTGCCTGACTTATGACTCCCAAGTGCGTGCCGAGTCCCTGAATAGATCCATTAACTGGAGGTTTTCACACACTCGCTGAGTCACACCAGCCTTTCATTTACTTTGGATCAGCCCCGTTAGCTGGGAACTGAAGGTTTTACTGCTCGAGAAATGCTTTTGAAACGTTATTTACCCTGTTGCTCACTCAACATCTGACAGAAATGTGAAAGTGCTTCCAGGGATAGTAAGAATGTGTTTCCAAACACTGGACTGGAGCAGGGGGCTTGGCTGCACCGTGTGGGGGCCCTGCTTGGAGAACATCTAACATGCCACCTTTCCAGAGGCTTCACACAGGCGTCTTTTAAAAAAGGGATACTCCTAACATATTTTAAATGTGAGTCAATATATAAATATTTTGTTAAGACATCTTGTCAGCAACACATCTATTTCATTATGCATAACATCTAAGGACTTTTAGTTTCTAAGTTGCTAAATTATCTAGAATGCTCAGGGGAGTTTTTCTGCAGCACTTTACTAGGCTTGGAGATACCTCTGCATTCTCTTGAGGACCTTAGGAAAAGCCCCGTTTTGTAGTGTGGTCTGCACTGTAGGCAAGAGCTAAGCCTCTGTGGAGAGTCTCAGCCTGGCGCTGCTGCCCCGTGGTGGGTGGTGATGGCCGCGGAGACGTGGCTGGGGCGGAGCCGCGCTGATAATGTGGGGGCTTCAGGGTGAGGGCTGGGCGCCGAGCAAGGATCTCCACTGTCTGAACGCCAGACGGGAGAGTATTAACTCCAGGGCTTCAAAGTTACAGCAGTCTGAATCTAGGTCTTTCCTCCCCGCTTTGGAATATTATCAAAATGTCCTAACCTGTTGGACCGAGTCACTGGAAAGTGTAGGTTCAGAATCGCCTGCCTCCATCTCAGCTGTAGCCCACGTCACATGGCTGTGAAAGGAAGGGCTTTGAACGTGTGTGTGGGTTCGTTTCGTGTCTCGTGGAGCCCGCTGGGCCGGAGCATGTGTGTGGGCTGGCTCCGTGTCTCGGTGGAGCCTGTGGGCCGCCCCGTGTCTGGTGGAGCCCGTGGGCCGGAGCGTGTGTGCGGGCCGCCCCCTGTCTGGTGGAGCCCGTGGGCCGCCCCCCGTCTGGTGGAGCCGTGGGCCGCCCCGCGTCTCGTGGGACCTGTGGGCCGCCCCGCGTCTCGTGGGGCCCATGGGCCGGAGCGTGTGTGCGGGCTGGCCCCGTGTCTGGTGGAGCCCGTGAGCTGGAGCGTGTGTGCGGGCCGGCCCCGTGTCTGGTGGAGCCTGTGAGCCGGCCCCCTGTCTTGTGGAGCCTGCTGGGCTGGAGCATGTCCGTGGGCTGGCCCCGTGTCTGGTGGAGCCCGTGGGCCGGAGCGTGTGTGCAGGCTGGCCCCGTGTCTGGTGGAGCCCGTGAGCCGGAGCGTGTGTGCGGGCCGCCCCCTGTCTGGTGGAGCCCGTGGGCCGCCCCCCGTCTGGTGGAGCCGTGGGCCGCCCCGCGTCTCGTGGGACCTGTGGGCCGCCCCGCGTCTCGTGGGGCCCATGGGCCGGAGCGTGTGTGCGCCCGTGGGCCGCCCTGTGTCTGGTGGAGCCCGTGGGCCGGAGCGTGTGTGCGGGCTGGCCCCGTGTCTGGTGGAGCCCGTGAGCCGGAGCGTGTGTGCGGGCCGCCCCCTGTCTGGTGGAGCCCGTGGGCCGCCCCCCGTCTGGTGGAGCCGTGGGCCGCCCCGCGTCTCGTGGGACCCGTGGGCCGGAGCGTGTGTGCGCCCGTGGGCCGCCCTGTGTCTGGTGGAGCCCGTGGACCGCCCCCCGTTTCGTGGAGCCCGTGGGCCGCCCCGTGTCTCGTGGAGCCCGTGGGCCGGAGCTTAGGGAGCTCTGTCTTGACTGTCATCACGGTTTGTGTCAGAGCGTCACTGGTCAGCTTTTTGGCCAACTGGTAACCTTTTTTAGGTTTTGTCAAAACTGAATAGTTTTTGGAGTGTTTTATTTTTCTTTTTTGCTCCAAAATACTACCTTTGGCGAACGTATCAGAAGACTGGAGGCTTCCCCGGTGGTCTGGTGGGTAAGAACTTGCCTTCTGTTGCAGGGGACACGGGTCCAGTCCCTGGTCTGGAAACTAAGATCCCACATGCTGCAGGGCGTGTGCAGCCAGGAAGTCCGAGCATCTTGACAAAAGATCCTTCATATTGCAGCGAGGACCCAACACAGCCAAATAAATATTTTAAAAACTAGTCTATCCATTTTAAAAAAATTGAAAGACCTTAGACATTCTGAATTTAAGGCTGAACAGAATAAGCTTCAGTCAGAATGGACTCCTGCTTGCCCCTGCCGTGTGATCCTGCGGCCCTGGCCCCTGGTGCAGGGTCAGCGGTGCCTCCGTCCTTCACGTCTCCATACCCGGCACCCGGGGTCTTCTTCTTCATCTCACTTTGTTAAGTTCCTTGACATCTTGCAGAGGCTGGCCCCGAACTCATCGTCACGAGTTCGCCTGTCTGCTTCTACCTGACAAGCTCCCCTTCCTGGATTTAGACGTTTAGAAGGCAGGTCACACGCTCTGTGTGAACAGCGCTGCCGTAGAAGGTTCTCTGAGGAGGAGGATGGCCGGTTGCTCAGCCCTTCGGGGACCTACTGTCCAGTTGAATAGGAAAATCACACATCTGTGTCATAATATAGCTGTTCCCCCCCCTTGCTCGGGAGGTGGTTGAGAAGCAGGTCTCTGCTTCTCAAAGTTAGGGAAGAAGTCGCTCCCAGAAGAACACCCGAAGGAGCCGTGAAGCCTGGCTTCGTCTGACATTATCTCGGAACCTTTGCTCTTCAAGGGCCGCAAGGACCACTCGTGATGATATAATTTGATCAAGTCCCGTCTTCACCCGCCGTGGATCTCCTGCTGGATGCGTCCGTCCGCTGTCACTGCCTGGAGCTCAGGATGCCTGAAACGGAGCATCACCTGTCCCCCTCAGCCAGCCCACCCAGCATGCACCCTTCCTCTGGGCAGCTGAAATCTCTTCCTCTCTCCAGCCCTCTAACTGCCTGCTCTGCCCGTCTCTTACGTGGTCATCATCACCACCCATGTTTGGGACTCACCCCCTCTCCTGGACTTGGGTGGTTTTCTATTTGTCTCCCTCCTTAGCTGCTCTTCCAGCTTCTGGTCGGCCCTGCTCACCCCTGCGGACCCTGAAGCATTGCTTCCACAGATGCAGAGTTTACTGATTTAAGTTAGATGGGGCTGCCTAGGCGGCTCCCACCCGCCGGTGCAGGAGACGCAGGAGACATGGGCTCGACCCCTGGGTCGGGAAGATCCCCTGGCAGAGGAAATGGCAACCCTCTCCAGTAGTCTTGCCTGGAGAACCCCATGGACAGAGGAGCCTGGTGTGCTACAGTCCATGGGGTCACAAAGAGTCAGTCATGACTGAGCAGCTGAGTGCACGCACACACACGCAATGCACGGACCACAGCTGGGTCTTGGGTTGAAAAAAACAAACCGTTATTAAAACATTTTGAGGGCAATTGGGAAAGTTGCCCTAGGATGAGATGGGTGGATGGCATCACCGACTCGATGGACATGAGTTTGAGCAAACTCCAGGAGTTGGTGATGGACAGGAAGGCCTGTGGTCCAAGGGGTCGCAAAGAGTCGGACGTGACTGAGCAACTGAACTGATTAACTGGGAAAGTTAGGAATTGACTACGTTAGCGGTGCTGAGGTCAGAGGAGAGCTTCCAGGCCCCTGGGAACCGCGTGCCGAGGAAGCTCGCGAAGGGCGGAGTGTCGCTCTGTCGCTGTGTGGCCGCAGCGTGCTCCCACGTGGGTCTCCCGCCAACAGCAAAGTGAGCGCACGCACGTGTGAGACGGAGATGAGACAGGTGTGAAAACCCGCCAGCAGGTGAGCCGCATGCAAGGTAATGGGTGTTTCGTCACTTTCCTGTAGATCTGAAACTTTTTGGGATCACAAGTTGGGGGTCTCCTGGTGATCCCCGCTAGGCTGGAGGCAAGGGCCAGGCCGGGTGAGAGCGCCGGGCGGGTGGTGCCCTGTGAGCCGTCTCGGCGGCCCCGCCCCCCGTCCCGCGCCTGCTGCCGGGGCCCCTTCACAGGGCATCGCAGGCCGGGGGCTCCTTTTCTCCTGCTCCTGATGTCCGGGATCAGGTCGTCCACACGGTGGTCCCTCCTTCAGGCCTGGAGGGTGGGCCGGCTCCCGGCGCCCCGCGGGCTGGTGTGCTGGCAAGTTTGGCATTTTGGTTTCTGAAGTATCACCTTGGCCTTTGCCTCCGTCTTCACAGGGTGTCTCCCTGTGTGTCTGCGTCCAAACTCCCCTCTTTCGCAGGACCCTGCTCACGTCAGAACCTGTTGTTGCTTACGTTGCTAAGTGGCATCCGACTCTGTGACCCCAGGGACTCTAGCCCGCCAGGCTCCTCTGTCCATGGGATTTCCCAGGCAGTAGCACTGGAGTGGGCTGCCGTTTCCTCCTCCGGTGGAGCTTCCTGACCCAGGGACTGAACCCGTGTCTCCTGCATTGTGGGCACATTCTTTTACCACTGAGCCACCTGGGAAGCCCTCATATCAGAAAGAAGTGAAGTGAAGTGAAGCCGCTCAGTCGTGTCCCACTCCTTGCGACCCCATGGACTGTAGCCTACCGGGCTCCTCCGTCCATGGGATTTTCCAGGCAAGAATACTGGAGTAGGTTGCCATTTCCTTCTCCAGGGTAACTTCCCGACCCAGGGATCAGACTCGGGTCTCCCGCACTGTAGGGAGACACTTTACCGTCTGAGCCACAACCGTCTCATATCAGAATAGGGTCCACCTAGTCTAATATGATGACATCTTAACTAATTTCATCCACAATGACCCTATTTCAAATAAGGTCACAAATAACTCAGTTATTCAAATTCAATTAATTTCTGAGGCCCTGGGAATTAGGGCTTCAACAGATGTATTTTCAGGGGACAGTGTTCGACTCATAACAGGTCCTATTTTAGACTGATGTTACGCTTTTAGTAAATAGCCCCTTCAGCTTTGTGCATGAACTGTCTCTCCCCTTTGTCTCAAGGCCTAGAGGCAGACACGTGCAGTTGAAACTGGCTCGTGGTAAACATGCTGTGAAGGCCCCATGGCAAGGTCTTTGTCCAGGTGCCATAGTTTACCTCCGCCTTGTAGCAGAACACGCGCGCCCGTTGTTGGGCACTGACCTGTTCGACTCTGCTGCCAAGGGGTGCCTGAGCCTGAGACCAGCGGGACCTGCATCTGTGCTTTGGGAGTGCAGGGGGAGAAGGGGAGAGGGGGTTGGAGACAGAGAGCCGGGGGCAGAGACAGACAGAGACAGACAGACACACGGAGACACGGAGATGGAGACAGAGAACGCAACCAGAGCTACGCCCAGACGCCCCGGCCTGTAATTAGCTTTCACAGAAGGTGCCAAGCGGACACTTGGAGGCGCGGTGCCCGGTGTGTGGCCGCTGGGCCCTGTGGTCAGCTGGCCGGCGAGTGGAAGGCGGCCCCTGCCTACCTGGCCGTCCTCCCCTCCGTCCCGTGGCCTCCTCGGCCTGGGGACCTTTGTTGCTCACAGGAGGGTGTCGAGCAGCGCTCATTTTCCCCTCCTCCCTCCCTTCCTGCCTTTTCTGAGCTTGTTTTCAGCTGCAGGTCACGTCAGCCGTTCTCCGAAGGCGGGTGCACAGTGGGTTCCCGCCTGTGGGCACGGGACCTGGTGGGCTCTGGTGGGCTAGTGCCGAGCTACGGCTTGCTGAAGATTTGGAATCTGACCCTCGCTTGGCAGTGTTTTTCTCGCAGTGATTATCCCAGGTGCACGTGCGGCTGTGCCAGAGGCCTGGGACCAGCTCGGGGCCTGGGGCCTGAGCGTCCGGAGGCTGTGGCTCTTCTGGGTCCACTTCCTCCCTGGTGTGGGCCTTCTCCTCCCCCGAGGGTTGCCGGTTCCCGAGAGAGTCTCTGAAGGGCCGGGGGCCTCCTGTGGGGCCTGGCCCCTCCCCGGGGTCCTTCAGTGCTGGCTTTTATGGAATCCTCGCGTGCCTTCCTTTTTGTTTTGTGTTAGATTTTGAGTTACTTGCAGGCACTGCTGTTTTGTTCCCCGTGGGATATTTTCTTGGAAACCACGCTCCTTTGCTCCTTCCGTGCCGTGTCTCACTTGTCACCTTCCGGAGCCCCCTCAGCTGCCTGGTGTCCCTCCCGAGAGTCTGGTGTCCCTGCCTGGAGGTGGTGGGATCACCGGGGTGGCTGAGGGGAGCCTGCAGTGCCGTCACACGGGGCGTTTCCGAAGCCGCGTTTTCTGCCACCTTGACACCACCAGAATCCAGGCTTGGGTCGTCCCTGGGTAAACTCCAGCGCTTCTCAGAGCCCTGCAGTGGTTCTGTGCGGCTTGTTCCTGTACGGTCCAGACTTAGCTGCCTGAATTACATGCCTTCCAGGATTCGTCTTGGGTCGGGATTTTCCCAGGCTTTGTCAGGGACCCCCAGTGTGTCCTTATACCGGACACACGTTGAAAAATGTAACCGAGAAGCTCCTTAAAAACCGAAGTGCGTGGTTGTGTACAGGCTGAGCCCCGTTGCTGTTGGTGAGAGAGGGCACAGCGGCGAGATGACAGTGGCCAACAGCGGGCACCTGCAGAAGCTGCCCCGTCGGAGTCCGGGAGCCTGTCCTCTCCTTGTGTCTGGGAGGGGCTGGGCGGGGACAGACGCCCCTGCCTGCAGGGCCTCGGAGGCAGTGACCGCAGAGATGGCCGCCGGCTGGGTGGAGGTGCGCGCTTTTCAACGTGCAATTTCCCCGCAAAATGCTTTTTGGCCCCTCCTCTGAGTGGCAGGACCTTCCCGCATAAAAGCACCACCCAGCAAGTACGCAAGGGATGACCACCCGCACGCCAGGTGCCCGCCGAGATTAGCCAGAGGTGTGCCGCTCTTGCCCGTCCTTGCCTCGCCAGGACGCTCTTGCCCCCCGAGCGTCATCTTGGGTCACTTGATGATGGGTGGCTTTCTGGGTGGACGCTGACACACTTCTCGCTGACGCCTGTGCGTGGGCTTGACTTGCGCCATCTTCCAGTGGCTCTAGGTCTCACGAGCCACAGCTCTCGCCCCGTGCGGCTCTTCTGTTACCTGCAGGGTCCCCGGCTTCCTGGGAGCTCCACGCTTGCAGAGAGGACTGCAGGGCCCCAGGGCTCCCCAGGTGGTGTGTCTGTCACGGCTGTACCTGTGACAGGAAGTCTCACCTGACTGTGCCAGGTACGTTTATCCCTGAAAGAAATCAGGTTAAAAAGAGCAAGAATGTTTGCAAATAGCTCAACTCTACTTATCACCAACGGTGACATTGAAGTGACACCCTCATAACTGGACGTGTAGTAAAGTGGAAACAGATGCGGCCATCAATATACGTGTGTCCTTTTGTTATTCTCATGACCCTTTTAAAGCCGGAAAATAAGAGGACACTTGCTTTTTCTTCCTCCATTAGGCAGGGCACAGATTATAAAAAGAAATGCACGAGGAAATGTTAATAAATCAGGTAAATACTAAAATTTAATAATTCTTCCCTTTTCAGTACTACTTTTTTTTTTCTTCCAAATTCGAAGTTTTCATTAAGCATGGCCTTGAACACTGGACAAAGTGCGGCTCTGTTTTGGTTAGAGTACCTGCAAAAAGTCATTTCCTCCATAAATCACTTGGGTGATTGGAGCTGTGCAAGCATGTGCTTTGCAAAGAAACAGCCCTTAATTGTGTGGACCGTCACTCTGAGCGATAACAAGAAAAGGAAGAGGAAAGAGAAACCCTGTTTTCCATTTTTGTACAGTTTTAATGTATGTGCCTATTTATTACAAAGAGATTATTTTAAGCATGAAGTTTACCTGTGATTTATTATTCTCCTTTCTACAGATCTGAACCAACCTTTATCGATGTATCTGGAGCCCTGAGTTATGAAGACTTTCAGTTAGAATATTGTTCTAAACTTGAAAGAGGCGATTCACAGCAGCACTGAACTGGCCAGTTAGGCAGACCTTTCAGGGGACTTTGACGGGGATATGCGTCTCGTATTTCCTCGGTTTCCTCCCACCTTGATTTTCTGCTGGAGGGTGGTGATGGATTTCCGCAGAGCGCCATGCTGTCCAGCACAGGTGACGTCCTGGGGACGCGCATCTTGTTCAGTCGCTAAGTCGTGTCCAGCTCTTGGCAACAGCATGGACTGCAGCACCCCAGGCTTCTCTGTGCTTCACTATCCAGAGTTTTCTCAGACTCATGTCCATCGAGTCGGTGATGCCATCCAACCATCTCATCGTCTGTCGTCCCCTTCTCTTCCTGCCTTCAATCTTTCTCAGCACTGGGGTCTTTTTCAATGAGTCAGTTCTTCCCGTCAGGTGGTCAAAGTACTGGAGCTTCAGCTTCAGCAGCAGTCCTTCCAGTCAGTATTCAGGGTTGATTTCCTTTAGGATGGGCCGGTTTGAGTGTTTCTTAGCCTTCCTTTTATCCCGCCCTGCCTCTGCCCGGGACTCCTGCATCTCCTGGTACACCAACAGTGGGCACTGTGACAGCCGCACAGATTAACTGGCTCATCCGTCCACGTGTGGGCCTGCTGACCCGTGTGAAGCTGGGGATCCAAGCCAGCGTGGACGTCTAGTCCTATCTCGGTCAGGAAGTGCCTGGCTTCCCAGATACTCTGAGGACTGGAGCGAGGGACTGAGGCCCTGGCTTCCTCTCTGTCCTCTGTTCCCCGACACCCATGGCCTGGTGAGGGTTTGAGGGTCACTAGTCTGTGACACTTTGCTTTGTTAACAAGTTCTGTAGAGACTGGATTTTATGTCCCAGCATTGGTGGGCCCGTCCTTACGGAGCGATTGACCCTATTTAGTGAAGCAGGTGCCATATACATCGTTACAAGTCTCTGCAGTGTGATCCTTTCTGCTTTGCAGCTGGGGTCTCCTGCGTGTGGCGTGGTCTCAGTTTGCTCACCTGTAAAATGGATGTAATGGTAGTGCCCACTGCAGAGGCGGTTGTGAAGGCGTGACAGTGGCGTGGAGCACTGGGAGCAGGGCTGCGAAGCCCGCGTGCCGAGTCAGCGCTCCCACCTGGTGCTGGTGCTGGCGTCGTTGCCACCTGCAGTCACACCAGGTCGCACGGGGAGGCGCAGGAGCTCCAGCGCGCGCGTACGATCGAGACAGAAACGGCACAGGGTTCAGACCGAAGGGGCTTGTGTTTTAAACGGGAGGGGCGGCGGGTGGGAGGCGGGCAGCTAGCCCCACAGGACGCCTCCACGCGCCGCGTGCGTGGCGCACCCACCCAGGCACGCGTGTGCTCAGCCCCTCTGGGTGTGCTTCTGGGGCTGTGCTGCGCTGTCTGAACCGTCCTCCTCCTTCCAACCACGTGGTCAGAGACGATCTTTCTGCGCCTCACTGGCAGCTCTTCCCTCTAAGCCCGCTTTTCTTACGCGTTTCCTGAAGCACAGAAAAGCGTTTGCTGTGCTGGAGTCAGAGGTGCTGCTGAGTGCGGTGCTGCGTCGATGCCCCGGAGTTCAGGGTTTTGTGTTTTCATTCTTCTTTGCTCATTAAACCAAGAGTTTACAACGATCATTTGCAGTTTGAAAGGAATGAATTTTGAGCCAGTTACCACTAAAAATCTCTGCTCACCTAGTTCCAAATATTTTTTGAGTGTCTTTTATTGGAGATAGAGATTAGTCGGTTTTGTAATTTTCTAGATGCTTAGAGAAAGAAACTAATTGAGGAAATACAGCCTACTAGAAAAACGTGTAAGAAAAACCAAAGAGAAGAATGAATGATTTCCGGAAGAAACAGGGCACACAGTCATAAACACAAAAACGTCGTCAGTCTTAATAATATCCTGATCAAAAAATGGAAAGGAAAACATCATTTTTTAACCTGTCAAGCTGAAAATATAATATTTTCTAAAATTAACTTTCTAGATGATTTCTTTCCTCTACGATATTTTATATTAAGTTTACCATTAGACACAGGACTTAATATTCGAATCTTTTGAAATTGAATGTTGATTTGAAATTAGCGTTACAAAATTTTGAGAGTGCTCATGGAAAAGAACTGAAGATGGAGTGATGTTTAGGCTGATAGTGGTGGCGGGTGTCCAGCCTCTTTCTGAAAGGCTGCGCTTAACCTTCCAGCTCATCACGGTTTCCTAGGAGGCCCTGGGCCAGCAGCAGAGCCAGGGTCACCGCTGGATGCATGATGCCGTGTGAGGCGTGTGGCGTGCATGTGTGTATGCGGTGTGCGTGTGTGCGGTGTGCACGTGTGAACTGTACCTGTGTGTGGTGTATGAGGCGTGTGGCATGTGTGTGTGTGTGTGCGGTGTGCAGTGTGTGTGTGCGGTGTGCACGTGTGAACTGTGCCTGTGTGAGGTGTGAGGTGTGGCATGCGTGTGTGTATGCGGTGTGCGTGTGTGCGGTGTGCATGTGTGAACTGTGACTGTGTGCGGTGTATGAGGTGTGTGGCATGCGTGTATGAGGTGTGCAGTGTGCGTGTGCAGTGTGCACATGTGAGCTGTGCTTGTGTGAGGCATGTGGCGTGTGTGTGTATGCGGTGTGCAGTGTGTGTGTGAGGTGTGCACCTGTGAACTGTGCCTGTGTGCGGTGTGTGAGGCGTGTGGCGTGCGTGTGTGTATGAGGTGTGCAGTGTGCGTGTGAGGCATGCACATGTGAACTGTGCTTGTGTGAGGTGTGTGAGGCGTGTGATGTGCGTGTGTATGAGGTGTGCGTGTGCGTGTGTGCTGTGTGCACCTGTGAACTGTGCCTGTGTGCGGTGTGTGAGGCGTGTGGCGTGCGTGTGTGTATGAGGTGTGCAGTGTGCATGTGAGGTGTGCACGTGTGAACTGTGCCTGTGTGCGGTGTGTGAGGCGTGTGGCATGCGTGTGTGTATGCGGTGTGCGTGTGTGCGGTGTGCATGTGTGAACTGTGACTGTGTGCGGTGTATGAGGTGTGTGGCATGCGTGTATGAGGTGTGCAGTGTGCGTGTGCGGTGTGCACATGTGAGCTGTGCTTGTGTGAGGCATGTGGCGTGTGTGTGTATGCGGTGTGCAGTGTGTGTGTGAGGTGTGCACCTGTGAACTGTGCCTGTGTGCGGTGTGTGAGGCGTGTGGCGTGCATGTGTGTATGAGGTGTGCAGTGTGCGTATGAGGCGTGCACGTGTGAACTGTGCTTGTGTGAGGTGTGTGAGGTGTGTGATGTGCGTGTGTATGAGGTGTGCGTGTGCGTGTGTGCTGTGTGCACCTGTGAACTGTGCCTGTGTGCAGTGTGTGAGGCGTGTGGCGTGCGTGTGTGTATGAGGTGTGCAGTGTGCATGTGAGGTGTGCACCTGTGGACTGTGCTTGTGTGAGGTGTGAGGTGTGGCATGAGTGTGTGTATGCGGTGTGCGTGTGCGTGTGTGCGGTGTGCATGTGTGAACTGTGACTGTGTGCGGTGTGTGAGGCGTGTGGCATGCGTGTATGAGGTGTGCAGTGTGTGTGTGCAGTGTGCACATGTGAACTGTGCTTGTGTGAGGCATGTGGCATGCGTGTGTGTATGAGGTGTGCAGTGTGCGTGTGAGGTGTGCACCTGTGAACTGTGCCTGTGTGCGGTGTGTGAGGTGTGTGGCGTGCGTGTGTGTATGCGGTGTGCAGTGTGTGTGTGAGGCGTGCACGTGTGAACTGTGCCTGTGTGAGGTGTGTGTGCAGTGGCTCTTGCCCAGCAGGGGGTCCGTGTCAGAAAGGAGTGTCCCTTGTTCTTGGTTGTGCAGCAACTGCTGGTCACTGGTCTCTGAAAATGAATGCTGCTCAGTCGTGTCTGACCCTTTGTGACCCCAGGGACTGCAGCCCGCCAGGCTCCTCTGTCCACCGGATTCTCTGGACAAGAATATTGCAGAAGGTGGCCATTCCCTTCTCCAGGGAGTCTTCTTGACCCAGAGGCATCGAACCCGAGTCTCCTGCATGGCAGGTAGATTCGTTACCATCTGAGCCACCAGGGATACCGCTTCTCTCTACAAGGGGGTGAATCACGGAGTGAGAATCTGCCCTTTGGCGACCTCAGCTTTTGTGGGGAAATAAATAGTTTCCAACTCTAAAGACTGCAGGAGTGGGACCATTTGTATGTCTTATGTACTGGCGGGGTCCTGAGTCCTGCGGACCCGCCTGTCAGTCTGTGTTTGCCCTCCTAACCCTTGGGGGCTGTGTCTCGGTCCTCCGCCTGCTGCTCAGCTGTAGGCGCCAGTCCAGTCTCTCCGGTTGAGTTCTTTTCACAGTGCCTTTAAGTGGAAAATCCTGAGACCTGAGAGTCTGGATAGCTGTTTTTTTCTTTTCTCTCTTTCTTTCCTTTTTGTAACATTCTGCTCCTTCCTGACTGTGTGACTGGACACTGAACATTTAGTGTTTTCAGTCTCCATTTCCTGACCTGTAAAATGAGACAGTGGGATTTATTAATCCCTTTGGCTTTTTGAAATCTGTGTTTTTGACGGAGATTTTGTCCAGTGATTTGTGTTGCAGCCGTGCGCCTGGTGAAAATGCTTTCCCTGGGCATCCTGCCTCTGGGTTTCTCACGCTGCCAGAGCTCGTCTTCCCAGGGGCAGTCTCGTTCCAGTTCACAGCAGTGTCTTCTGTTCACCTGTGAGGCGTCTGCTTCTCTCGCTGGAGGTACAGATGACTTTGCTACTGTAACTGCGGTTAGCTGAAAATGCTTGCTGGACAGCGACTGGCACACTAGACTTGCTGTAGAGCGACCAGGACACCAAGACTCGCTGTGGAGAGGCCGGGCACACCTAGACACGCTGTAGAGACACCAGCACTCCAGACTCGCTTTAGAGAGACCGGCGCACTAGACTTACAGTAGAGTTATTGGCCCACCTAGAGTTAAAGCACATGGCAGGCAGTGTTGGTGAGGCTCTCTTCTTGCAGAAGGGGTGTGTTACTTCCTGGTGTTCCAGGTGATGTAAACAAGGAAGTTCATTTTATCAGTGGTCTGTTCTTCACCCAATTCTGCTTGTGCTTGTCTTCCTTTGTGAGAAGAAGCTTCCTGCAGTGCTTTGGCCGAAATGTACGGTCTGATTCAGGTGCATTTCGGAGGGGCCAGGTGCTCAGGTTGCATCTGAAACAGCATTCTTCTCATTCGTCCTCTGGGCTGGAAGAGGGTCCACGTTTGAAAAGAGAGGAGAAATGGTCCCTCCTCTCTCCGGGAAGGGGGGTGTCCAGGCACATCCGTGTGCGGTCGTGGGTGGGCATGAGGGTCTTCAGGGCTATTTCAGCCTTCTCTGGACATCAGGAGAACAGGGGACTTTCCTCCACTTCTTTCAGCTTTTCATAGATGTGAAATTTTAGATAATTTTTATCCTACAATCAAAATACGATTCAGTTAACTTCTAGAGTTGCTGTGAATTTTATGGGTTTATATCTGGAACATTTCACGGAGGTGAGGGATACAACTACTCAGGGACACAGCTGCAGCCCCAGGCACCGAAATCTGCCTGTTTTGGATTCTAGACTGTGGCTCTGGCCCCTGGGCTTTACAGCCCAGAACGAACATCCACCACCAAGCCGAGTGCGCCTCCAAACCGCACTGTGGCACTTCCCCAGGGGCGCTGGTGCCCACCTGAGGCCCTGCGGCCTGCCTAGTCCTCCGAGCTCCAGGTGGTCCTGAAGCTATGGGACCTCTGTGTTTGGGTCACTTGGGTAAAACAAGAGGCACCGTTGCCCTGTCATGACGGCAGAGCAACAAAAGCAGTTTGATTTGCCAATGAGTCCATTTTGGAGTTTTTATTACTGTGTTGGGTTTTGACATGGGCTGGTGGGTCCCGGAGGTGGAGCGTGTTTTCTGGGTGACAGTGGTGGGAGCCCCGGGCTCTAGTCCTGCCTCCCCTCTCACGGTGGGGACCAGGTGGGCAGCTGACCTCCACCTGCCTCCGTAGCTCACAGGCCAAGTGGCTGCTTGCCCTCCAGGGGTGTTCCTGTGAGAATAAGATAGAAAATACTTCTGTGTTTTGAAAATGTCAAAGCCGCAGTGCTTGCTTCAAGCTGTACGGCCTTTAATATGGAAAGGAGATTCTTTTAATAGCTGTGTGCAAAGTCAGATGGAAAGAGTCACAGTTAGAGTGTCAGCTCTCCAGTGAAAACGTTTCTGTGATGAGGACTGAGCCCAGGCTGGAACCTGTCCCAGAGTCAGTGTGCTCATGGTGAGTGAGCGGGGCTCTTAGTCCCTTAGCCCCTCGGATTTGCAGAGTCGGGTGTCCGGTTGCGGCGCTGGCTGCAGCCTCGGGGGTGACGGGTCAGTCTTCCACCTGTCTTGCTGGAGGGGCTTTGGCGCAGGGTTGGGGGCCAGGGGAGGCTGGGGCCCGGGACCCTGCAGCTCCGTTCCCACACTGTGTTGCCGGCCCTATCGCTCGGGAGGCCTGGCAAGGAAGTGGGGAGGAAGCGGGTGCCACCGCTGGTGCAGAATGTTCCAGGCGGCTGGAAAGTTTGAGGAGGGCCCGGTGAGAAGAACAGGACCTGTTGGCGGCGTCCAGCCCTGGCAGGTCTGCTTCGCATCAGCGTCTGGATAATCACAGCTCACCCCTCCCCCAGGGTCTCGCTGCTGCCTTTTTTTCCTTTTTTAAAACATTCTGGGCAACTGTGGTGAAGTACAGTGCATTTTAACTTTTTATTCCAAGAGAAACAAAAAATGTGCAAAGCATATAAGGCTTTTGGGTCCTGTCGATTGACCTGGCTTGTCTGAGTGTGCGTTGTACAGCAGTCTTGTCTGATTTACTTTGCATGTTGGGTGTGTGAAACCGAGCAGCTGTGTGTATATCACGAGAGGGGAGGAAAAGGACTATGCTAGACAGCTTCTCTTCTTCTCTGCATGAGTCTACATGCCGGAGTATTTGTATCAAGGAGTCAGAAGAAAACTTGCTGCATGTTTCAATGAACCACAAAATGTGTCCCTGATACCCTTGCCGAGTGGTCCTGCCTGAGTTCGTTCTGACTTCTGCGCCAAAGTGTGAACCCCCCTGAGGCAACCGCGCCATTTCCAGAGCGGCAGGGTGTCTCCAGTCCCAGCTTTGAGTCCAGCAATGATAGGAATAAAGCCCACTTCATTCTTCTTATTCCTGGAGTATCTGATAGACACCTTTGAACCTCAAAAGGATATTTTAAGGTTTTTTCAAACTTAGGAAACCAAAGAAAACCCAAGTGCTCCCAACCAGATTTGCGCACAGAGCCCCAGCAGTTGTGAAGCCTGGATGGGTGAGGGGCCTGCCTGGGCTGGGAGCAAAAACACAGCTACGGGCTGGTTGTGATGCTCCTGGTCACCCGGGCAGGGCTGGGGCGGTCTGCACCGTCACTGTCTCTGGCACCGTGATTTTGTGCCGTGTGGCCTCTTAGTGGTTCAGTTAGATGACTCTCATGCTTTCTTTCCCTGAAAGTGGCACATAAAATGCACAGACCCCCTCTCCTTACTTAGGCATTTATAAAAGAATTTTAGAAAATAAGTTGGGAGGGGATTCCCTGGTGGCTCAGTGCTGAAGAATCCGCCTGCCCGCACAGGAGACATGGGTTCGATCCTGATCTGGGAAGAGCCCACATGCCCTGGAGCCGCTGAGCCCGTGCAGCACAGCCACTGAGCCTGAGCTCTGGAGCTCAGGAGCCTCCGTGAGAGGAGATGCCACAAGGAGAAGGCCCACCCTGCAACTGCAGAAGGGCCCCCGCCTGTCACAGCTAGAGAAGGGCTTGGCTGCAGCAGAGGCTCCACACAGCCTAAGTAAATAAAATAAAACAAAAAGCAAGTTGCAAATCTCTGTGTTTAGTCTGACACCTTGATCTTAGAGAATGCGCGACTTAAGATGCATCCAAACGAAGCTCTTAACTAGTCTCCATAAAATAAGTGCACTCCTTCTGCTGAGCTCCATCCACGTGTGCCTGCACACGGGCAGGGATGACACAGATCTGATCACGTCTACTGCCCCTACCCAAAACCCCTGAACCCTTTCTCGTCACTTTCCAGACCCTTGGGTTCGAAGCCTGGAGGGCCTCTTCTCCACATGCTGGCTTTTCCCAGGGATGTCAGCACCCTGCATTGTCGGCCCCCTCCCCGTCCACACCCTGCCCTCTCCCCAGCCCCCACAGCTCCTGTCTCATCCCTCCCCCAGTGACCCCCACCCCCGATTTTGTCAGAGTCCTATTTTATGTCCCAGCAGCACCAAGGCCTCTGCAAGGCCCACAGGTTCTGTGTGTTTCACACGGCTTACAAGTGGCCAGGCCTGAACCAGATCCACCAGCCTCTGAAACCTCACGTCCTGCCCGTTGCCCCAGTGTCCCTGCCCCCAGTATCTCTCCCTGTGGGGGTGGTGATGCCAGCGGCCCCCGCCTCGTCCCCCCGCAGGCTCAGATGAGCTCCCGCCTGTGGCAAGGCCTGGAGGACAGCAGAGCAGCGCGCGGTGTTCACGTCGGATGTCGTCTGAGCCGTCTTTCGCGTCGGTTGCTGTGGGCCGTGTTTACGTCCACAGAGCCCCTGAGGGCTGCTCTCAAGCCTTGGTCGTGGCTGCGGCGGGTCTGACGTTGTCTCTCCTTGTCTTCCAGGACGGCTCCTACCTGGCTGAGTTCCTGCTGGAGAAGGGCTACGAGGTGAGTCCCTGAGCGGGTGGAATCCCGCGGCCTCCTGCTTCCTCTGCTTCCTCTGTGCGTGTTTTCCACGGAAACTCTGATAAGGAGGCAGGGGCGGAATGAGCCCCCGGGCCTGTCCCCGCGCCAGCCCATTGTGCAGTTTATCTGCCGGCGAACGCGGGCGGCCCCCCCTCCCCGCTCCCGGCTCTGCAGGCTCCCCACATTCTCAGATAAACCAGCCGCCAGGCCCGCCAGGCCCTTCTCGGGTGACTTTATGAGGTCGTGGCTACACAAAAAAGTCCTGCTCCCAGTGAAGTCCCTTGATTTGCATCGAGCAGTAACAGCTCGCTGCCCTCCAGCCTGAGCGGCAGAGTTGACCTCAGGACGCTGGCTTTCCGGCTCTTGGCCTGTGGGCTGGGGCGGCCAGTGCAGCGGCTGCGTTTGCTGCCCTTGCCCTCATCCTCCTTTCCTGCCTCTTCTCCTCCTTCCAAGTTTCCTGCTTTCCCCAAAACAAACAAGAGTTTTATGTATGAAATGGGTGTAGCTGCGTGTGTGCACCTTACCCTTTTTAAGGACGGTGTTTGGATACGTGCCTTTCTAGAGATTTGTGCTCTGCAGTCAGCAGAATCCTGAGCAGCGGCCCACATGCTCCTCCTGATTCGGGGGTGTTTGCATGAATAACTTGGGATGCCACATTTTTCCAATGGCAGGTGCGTTGTTTAAAAAATGTGCACCATGGACCAATGGAAAAGCAATAGCAAGGAATCTGGCAGCTAAGCACCAGCAGGATTTGAAGAAAAGGAATGTAGTGTTTTTGTTTTTTTTTTTTTTACTGTAACTCATAAGTTTTGAGAACTTTGTTAGACTTTAGGAGCAGATATGATTAAACCTTCTGTGCCTTTATCAAATAATAACTAGTTCTACATCTTGTAATGCCATCAAGATAGGTAAGATGTAATTATAGAAATATACGTGTACACACGTTCACATACGTGGATTCCTGTAATAACTGGGTGATCAGTATGTATTCTGCAAAGCAGAGCATTTTAGAGTTATGTTACATATGATATCATTAGAGAAGGAAATGGCAACCCACTTGGAACAGGCCAACTCCAGTATTCTTGCCTGGAGAATCCCATGGACAGAGAAGCCTGGCAGGCTACAGTCCATGGGGTCACAGAGTCAGACACGAGTGAGTGACTGAGTGTGCGCACACACACACACACACACACACACACACACACACACATTGAGTGGTCATAAAGAGAGCAGAGCTAGCCTGTGTTCATTATTTACAGGATATCTGCAGGTGTCATCTTGTGATGAGAAAAGCCAATAATTCTCAGGTTTTGTAGAAAATCTCCCTTTAACCTTTACGGATTTAATTCTACACATTGTTAAAAGTGCAGAGGGCAATTTGCCCCTTTGTAGCGCCAGCCAACTTGGAGCAGGGGGTGAGCAGGCAGGGTGCTTCCGAGGCAGCCCTTGGCCATCGCCACGCAGGACTGTGTCCTTATCCTTTGCCCGCTCCACGGCCTCTCCGGGACTTAGGAACTGCGTACCCGTGGCCCCCAGATCGTGGTGAAGAGCCGGTGAGATGCATGTGGGCAGTGGTGCAGAGGAGCCCGGGCCCGGGGGCTGACCCCAGAGGCAGGGGTGTAGCTCGGTGCTGACCAGCAGAGGGACTGGTCAGACTCTGCAGGAGGCCCTTGGCCCGCCTGTCACTAGCACCAGGGAAGGGCGGGTGTGTGACGTTGCCCAGGTCCCAGCCCTGCGCCCACTTCTTCTCATCGTGAGGGAAAGGAAACCAGAGGAGCGAAGCTTCCCGGGAAGGTGTCTCTGGTTTCAGGTGCCCTCCTGGCATCGTCGTTAGCAGATAAGCCGACAATATGCTTTCGTACCTATTTGTGCAAAAATACAGAGAGAAACCAGAAAAATGAAGGACACGGTCAAACCCTTGAAAAGCTGTATCTGGGAGCATGTGGACAACCTGTGTTGCTCCACTCGGTGACAGGGGCACAGGGACTCAGAATGTGAAGAGGACAGGTGAGCGCGGGGTCCCTGCCTGGGAGGAGCCGTCCCCAGGGAGCCTCAGGAGCGAAGAGCTGGTGGGGGCTGTGCAGGCCCCGGGCGCTGTCTGCTAGGACCAGCTCCCGAGCGTCAGTTCCTCAGCTGTGGGTCCTTCCTTCTGAGTTGCTGGAAATCCTCGAGGCCTCGGTGCAGAGAGGCCAAGCTTTCCGTGGCCTTCCCTCTGCAACGTGCTGGCTGTTGGCCTGACGGCCACGTCTGCCCTCCATAGGCCGAGGTGCTGGCCGCGTGGTCTTGGCAACACCCTGGCCTGTGGATGGGAGTCACGATCGGAGGGGCAGTGAGGGCGCTGTGCTTTCGCTCTGCAGAGGACACTCTGTGCGCGGGCATGGCCCGAGCGAGCGCGGTTACTGCCCGTATATGTGCAGGCCGCCGCCGTGCGTGCGCGGTCACAGCCCGAGCAAGCGTGGTCACTGCCAGAATGTATGCCGGCCTCTGTCCGTGCGTGCACGGCCACGGCCTGTGCGTGCAGGCTGCCACCCGTGAGTGCGCGGGCACTGCCAGTATATGTGCTGGCCTCTGCCCGTGCGTGCGCGGCCACGGCCCGTCTGTGCAGGCCGCCGCTTGTGTGTGCGCGGGCACCGCCAGTATATGTGCCAGCCTCTGCCTGTGCGTGCGCGGGCGCGGCCGGTGCGTGCGCGGGCGCGGCCCGTGCGTGCGTGCGCGGCCACGGCCCGTGCGTGCGTGCGCGGGCGCGGCCCGTGCGTGCTGGCCGTTGACGGAACCGCGTCGTCCGTCTTCTCGGCGGCAGGTGCCTCAAGCAGCCTCTGGAGGACTCTTGACTCCAGGAGAAACCGCGACGGGGAGACTTTACAAATCCAGTGGTGATGGCTTTCTGTTTTCTTCGCTGTGGTCAGTCAATTGACTGTGCTCAGTTAATCAGCATTTCTGTGTTACACAGCCTAATCTGACTCTTGGTTTTGAAGTCAAATCAGCTTTTTTCTCACATTATGAGAACTTGAAATTTTCTTTTTCATCACTTTATTTTTCAGAAATGCTCACTTCCATTTAACACCCTCAGATTTTTCAGAAATTTTGTTTTTCAGCTTCTGTAATTTAATAATAATTTTGGTTAAATTTAGTCGAAGTTAGCTCATTCATCTTTTCACTTTGGTTTCCTCGCTCATTTCTTTTTCTCCAAAAATCCTTATGAAAACAAACAGAAAATCCTACATATTAAATACATCCCTTCTGTAAGAAAAAGCCACTAATCTCAAATTCTTAACTAGATTATCCAACGTGCACACATTTTGGCTTGTCTTAAAGTTTGCATTTCACCTGTCTCAGAAGTAGACAGACTCAGCTTTCATTAGTTCTTAGAATAATACCTGCTGTCATGGATTAAACATTTGGCAGTCTTTCTTCCCCTATATACACATACCAAGAGTTGGGAGTGAAGGGAAATTAAAACACAATTTTTTTTCCTTTTAAAAAAGGCCCCAAACTAGTGCTTAATGCTTTTGGTTGTAAGTGTGGCAGTGAAGTCCTAAGTTCTTTACTTGCTGAGACTTCATGTAATTGTCTGATTTCCATACTGGGTCCATCAATGTCATTGAATATTTTTAACAGTCCTCTATGTTGATATAAAGGGGTTCCCTGGTGGCTCAGCTGGTGAAGAATCTGCCTGCAATGCAGGAGACCCCGGTTCAATTCCTGGGTCAGGAGAATCTGCTGGAGAAGGGTCAGGCTACCCACGCCAGTATTCTGGCCTGGAGAATTCCATGGACTGTGTAGTCCCTGGGGTCACAAAGAGTCAGACACAACTGAGTGACTTTCACTTTGTGTTGATATAAAATGTGTATGGATATAGCATTTCTCTTTGCTTTGGGCTTTTGGGATATGTGATTTATCCAGAGACCAGCCTTCAAGAGAAAAAGACTAAATCATATCATTTATAGTTTTTCATTGTCAAAACTAAGGTATCTGTTTTTAGAACTTAAAAATTTCCCTCTATCCTATTAAATAAAGCTCAAATTACATCTGAGATGTTTGTATTTCAGAAGTAACTGGTCGTAAATACCAGTTTTGATATGTATAAGTATACATGTGAACTTGGTTTTTATTAAACAAAGTTTATTAAGTTTATAGAGTAGCTGAACTGTGTTATTAACAACTTGAAAAATTGGAGACTATCAGGTTGAATTAATTCAAAGTTTAGGTAGAATTTTCTCTGCTTTTAAATTAAGTAATGGGTGTGTGTGTGTGTGTGTGTGTGTGTGTGTGTGTACGTACTAGGTCGCTTCAGTCATGTCCGATTCTTTGCAGCCCCATGACTGTAGCCCACCAGGCTCCTCTGTCCATGGACTTCCTTAGGGAAGAATACTGGAGTGGGCTGCCGTGCCCTCCTCCAGGGCATCTTCCCAACCCAGGAATCGAACCTGCATCTCTTCCGTCTTCTGCGTTGGCAGGCAGGTTCTTTACCACCAGCCCCGCCTGGGAAGCCCTTAAGTAGGGGGTTTGTGCACCCAAATCTCAGTGTAATGTTTCCTAGGTTTTACTGTTGGCTTCCCGAAATGTCAACCAAGTTTGTGATGTTCCTGTCTTAAAGTATTCTCGCGTTTGCACGCTTGCTTTGGTTTCGGCTCTCTCGGGCAGTGCTGTGGTTCTGGCTCTCCACATGAAGCATCCGGCCAGCAGGATCACTGAGTGTGGATGTGTCGGCCCCTCTGCAGAAGCCGGTTTCTTGCGTCTGCCGCGTAAAATGACGATGACATTTCTCTCTCTTTGAAAGAAGGTCTTATGTGCTTATAATTCCGCCCCCCCACACACACTAGGAATATCTGAGTCATGCCAAGGATTAATTTTTGTTCGAAATAGACAGAAAACGATTGAGTTAAAATATAGAAGTGTATTCAGCTGCAAATGAAACTACCCAACGTAGGAGGAACTCTTCTAAAATAAGAGAAGGATTAAAGCTGCCACCAGGAGAGCTGGAGCGCGGGCAGCCGGTGACATAAGCCGGTGTTAGCATTGGCAGCGTGGAGGAGGAAGTGAGAGCAGGTCTTGAACAATTTCTCTAATGTGTCTGACACAAATAGTCTTTTCTTCAGTGTCGGACAGGTATGCGTTCTGGTTCCAACTACTTTTTTTTCCCCTCACACTTGTCATGGTTAAGTCAAAGATAAAGATTGAAAGAAAAAAATCTCCCTTCCTTTGAGTTTCCTTCATGTCTTAAATCTCATAGGACCTCAGTCTTGTCCCTGCCCTGAACTGCTTCGCCTTCTTAGCTTTTCCACATGACTGCATAATAGCAGCTGCTCCCCAGTTCTCTTCTGGATGGAGATATATGTTTGTTTAGACACCCATTGCCTGCTGCAGAGCTCGGGGGGGGCCGGGCCGGGCGGGAGGCAGAGAGCCCTGACCTCAGGTTCAGTCAGAGAGACGGGCCAGGCTTGCGGTGGATGCGGCCTCACAGGGTCTGTCTTCAGTTCCAAATGGAAGAGAGATTCTTATCAGCGGTAGGACTAAGTGTGTGTGCTTGGAAAAGGAGACACTGGAGTATCTACAACTGAGCGCTCACTGTGAAGCCGTGTCGTCATCTAAATACTTTGGTTGAGATTGGCAGTGAAAACACTGGAAAGGGTTGGAGGGAGGTGCCTGCAGGTGGTGGCCAGGGGCTGGGGGAAGAGCAAGTGGTGGAATTATTTCTACTAATTCAAAATAACGTCTGTATATCACACTTATATGTTGTTTTCAAAAAGCAATGACCTCTGAGTTTCTGATCAGTCTTCATTAATGAGTTATAACTTACCCTTTTCCTTCCACATGATAAAAATGCAGGTCCACGGCATTGTACGGCGATCCAGTTCATTCAATACTGGCCGAATCGAGCATCTGTATAAGAACCCCCAGGCTCACATCGAAGGAAGTAAGCCATTTTCTGTCTCTAAACTCTCTTTCTGTGTAACTTCCTGTATTATGATAAGGTATTTTCAAGTGTCGTTCTCCTCAAAGCCCATCACACCCCAGTTATTTACCCCTGAGTTACCTGCCCTGACTGCTCTCTGCACACTCTGAAGCCCTTCGCTGCCTGCCTGTGGCCCTGGGCTGTGGGGTCATTGTGCTGAGGCTGTGCCCAGGGGCCTGGCAGGTGATGCTGCCTGAGAGCCCGCTGCAGGCCAGCCTTTGATCCCCTTCTCCAGGTGTCCCCGTGCCCTGGAGCCAGATCAGCTCCACACAGAGCCCACCTCTGCTTTGCACGTTTGGTCTAATTTAATCAAGCCAAGCAGTCTTTGTACACTAATTTTAAACATAATCGGGGAGTACAGGTCCAAAAGCAGATGCAGTCAAAACTCTCTGTGAATCTCTTCACAGGCGGTTGCCAGTCTCTGCAGTTGTGGTGGTCTTTGGTGGCATACTTGCAAGCTGACATCCCAGTTTTCTCATCTGACCTTGGCAGCAGGTCCTGAGGTCATGAATGAGTCTGTTTTGCCGGTGGAGGCAGAGAGAGGTTGACGCTATCATGGCCCGCAGCACGTGGCAGACGTAGGCGGGATGAGGACATGGGTACCGCCCGCCAGCAGAGACCCTCCAGGAGCCTGTACTCACTTCAAGGCCCTGAATATTGAAAGGTGTGGGTTCATTGCACAGCAGCGATGTCATCAGGAAGATGACCTGCTAGTTGTCTTTCCACCTCAATACTTAGGGTTTTCAGTGAAGCCTTTCTGAAAATTACCATCATTTTGTGCAAAATGCAGAAAGGCACTGCCATTGTCTTTAGCTGTAGACCAGAATGTAAAAGTAATGAACAGATCAAGTGAGTAGGTTGCCCCTGGCCTGTGCCACCTGTTTACAGCAGGGAAGTCCCTGTGGGGATCGGCTGAGATTTGGGATCAGAGCACTTTGGATGCCTTTCGGTCAGCCATGGCCCGTGTCAGCATTCCACAATGGCTTCAGGACTGTTTATGAAGGACTGGATGGACGCTTCTGAATAGAGCCATCCTCACCACCACAAATTTCTTTGGAGAGTGTACACTCTATTTCCAGATTTTCTTTGAATCCCATTCTTTTGTGGTAGGTCTTACAGTCATCTGGGCGCCATAAGCTACATTAGTTGTGTAACATCTGTGACGATTTTGTTTGTACGGAAAGCGCATCAGAGTTTTCACAGGTCCTTTATAGACGTGGCAGCAAGCGTGAGCCTCTGCTGTTTCGTGTCTTTCCAGATGACAGTCACGGGCTGCCACCCCAGAACCAATCTAGGCTTCAGGTTTTCGGAATGCACGGTGCGGTTCCCTTCCCGCTCACGGTGTGTGTTTCAATTCTGCAGACATGAAGCTGCACTACGGTGACCTCACCGACAGCACCTGCCTCGTGAAGATCATCAACGAGGTGAAGCCCACCGAGATCTACAACCTCGGAGCCCAGAGCCATGTCAAGGTGAGCCGCCCGCCAGAGCGCGCTTTCTCTGCTCTGTCCTGAGGTTCGCATTTTCCTTTTTTCTGTTGCTTCTTTTTTTCCCCATTTTGTGTCTTTTAATTTTTTTTTAAAATTGTTTTTTAAAGTTTACTTTTAATTGGGGGGAAATTGCTCTACAGTGTTGTGTTGGTTTCTGCAGTACGATGAGGCAGACTGGCGCTCCTCAGTCCAGCCCTAAAACCACTAGCTCCAGTCCTCGAGTTTAATTCTTCGCACTGGTTTGGGTGTTAAGAATCTTAACAGAAATGCTAATACAGTTTTTAAAAGTATATTCTCTGTTAGTGAACAGTGTATTAAATCTTACTGATGACATTAGAGTAAAAGTATTTGTTTCTTTGGGGTTGATCTTACAGTCACAGACCCCACTTGGATGTGTTTTCTGCTGCCTTAACTCACATTGTGCATGAAGTCTTTTGTTCAAATGTTGGAAAATTAAGTCAATAAAACTTCTATTTTAATATTAATTTTTGGTAGTGATGATATTGCTGGCTGAGAAAATAGTATTTTTGAGTGCTAATATGTCAGAATTAATGGAATTAACATTTTCTTGTGAGTGGTGAAAATTATTGGGAGGAAAAACTCTGTCTGGACTCTTGTTCCTTCAGTTTTGTGGCACACGTAGCTCGTGCTGACTTCTTTCCATTGATTTAGGCAGATTCTCCGGGGGTCTGTCTGCCTCTCCTTAGAGGAGGGTCTTTCTGGAACCTCAGGAACTGCCCCCAGCGTTCTGGCAGTCTGCTTGACTCCATTTCTGCTGCTGTGTCCGAGTGAGAGCTGCAGCCAGGGATGGTATGAGTCCTTTTAGATACGTGTTTAATTAGGGTAGTTAGTGGAGCTTAGAAATACAAGCAACTAACTCCAAGTCAAAACAGCCCCCACCCCCAAACTAAAGGGAGCAGGAACTCTGTCAGCATTTATGGCTGTTTCATCAGTAAGCCTGGCATTCTGGCTTCAGAAACAATTTGAGGTGGTTGCTGTTTGTCCACACCCCCAGCTTGGAGTGAAATGGAAACTAGATGCCTGTTTTATAGTCTTTGCCAGTTTAAGGAAGAAATTACAGACAAGATCAATGAAACCAAGGGTAGCACATAGTAAGAGAAGCAAGTAGAAGGCCTGATCTCATTATTGACGCCAAAATTAGACCCTCACAGCACATTTTTCTCCAAGATGTCAACTTTGGAGGACGGCAGCCGATCCACCGATAGTGATACTTCTTTACCAGTCTGTGCTGTGGCGGAAGGTGCTTGTTCCCTTCCCTAGTTTCTGATGATTCTGTTCTATATCCACGCTTAAGCTCTGGGCTGTGGAAGGTGTCAGGGTCTTGTCTTTTGGTGAGCACAGAGTCATTTTTCTAAGTGAGTCTGAGTGTATTTTCCATCTGAAAAGCTGTCTCTGGCATGCTGTGCCTCGAGGGCCTGTCCCCTCTCCTCTGGAGAAGCAGTAACTGCCACTCCAGGAGTGAAGACTTTATCCTGGATTGAGGCAGCCTGTCCATCTTCACGTTGTAATTTATCTCTAGGCTTCTTGCTGTCTCCAGACAAAACAGAGTGTTTTGGAATGAATACTCTGTTACCCAGCTTCCTTTAGATGAGGACCTTTCCTTTGTGATGGTGTTTAATAGATGGTTTATCACCTCTGGAAGTCATCAGGTGGAATGGTGGGAAAATGCAGGGTATTTTATAGACTTATGTGTATTAGGACTTCCCCTGTCATTTTTAGCATTAAATGAGTCAGTCTTCTCTTTCTCCAAAATGGGTTTGTAATTTGTTCAGAAAGTCCAGTATGCTTTCCGTACATGCCGCGTCCTGGTGTGTCTGGTTAGCACCCCAGAGTGGCCGGGCTGTGCATACAGAGACCACAGGGGCTCAGCTGATTTCCTCTAAGCGGCTCCACGTGAAGTTTTATCTGTTTTTATTGGGTTTTGTCTGCTTCGCCTAAAGGCCAGCTAATGGGCAAAACTGGTGCTTAATTGGAGATGAATTTTGGCTTGTAAAATAGGTTCGCCCTTCAGTGGCATTTGCGTGCATGGCAGAGTGGAGCACCCACCTCCACCACAGGGGGTCTTGGCTTTCTCACGGATGGCAGAGGCGGGTGCTGACATCCTTGGGTCTTTAGAGATAGGTGATCTCAGTCTCGGGAAAGCGTGCATGGTGTCAGGGAGGTTCAGGGAGGAGTTTACAGACACTGTTAGTGGGAGCGGCTAGTTGAAATTGAGGTAAAAATACAAGGCTGAGAGTCAGAAGCGAGGAGACGTGGAACATGTTTGTGACATGATGTGCGCCCGACGTAAGCTGAGTGAGAAGTGTGCTGGGAGGAATGGGAGGTGGGCAGGTGGGGCACTGGACTGGGTTTGAGTGGCCTCTGTGTGTGTGTGTGTTTTTTAATTAGCCACTTTTAAATTGAAGTAGTTAGTTCACAATGGAATGTGGCTCCCTGGGCTGCACAGCAGATTTTTATTGTTTATCTATTTTATGTGTAGTGTGTGTTTATGTTAATTCCATAATTATTAATTAATTCATAATTAATTCCCTGAACTCCTAATGTATCGCTCACCTTGCCACCTGCTGTCCCTGGTGGCAGCCATAAATCTGCCATCTCTGTCTGTGAGTCCATTTTCTGGTAAAGAAGTTCATCTGTATCATCGTTTTAGATTCCACACACAAGCGATATCGTGTGACTGTTGCCTTTCTCTGGCCATCCTCACTTAATATGACACTCTGTAGGGTCATCCAGCCAGTCCATTCTGAAGGAGATCAGCCCTGGGATTTCTTTGGAAGGAATGATGCTAAAGCTGAAACTGCAGTACTTTGGCCACCTCATGCGAAGAGTTGACTCATTGGAAAAGACTCTGATGCTGGGAGGGATTGAGGGCAGGAGGAGAAGAGGACGACCCAGGATGAGATGGCTGGATGGCATCACGGACTCGATGGACACGAGTCTGAGTGAACTCCGGGAGTTGGTGATGGACAGGGAGGCCTGGCGTGCTGCGATTCATGGGGTCGCAAAGAGTCGGACACGACTGAGCGACTGAACTGAACGGAACTGAGGACCATCCATGTTTCTGCCAATGGCATTATCTCACTTGTTTCTGTCTAATATTCCATTGTCTATACGTACCACATCTTCTTTATCCAGCTGTCTGTCGATGGACACAGGTGGCTTCCAAGTCTTGGCTGTTGTAAACAGTGCTTCAGTGAACATTGGGGTGCATTTATCTTTTTGGCATAGAGTTTTCATCTTTCCTGAATATATGCCCAGGTGTGGGATTGTGGGATCACTTACTCTTGACTTTAGTTTCTGGAACCCCCATGCTAGTTTCTGTAGTGGCTGCACTAATTCACGTTCCCGCCAGCAGTGTCCCAGGCTCTCTTCTCCGCAGCTTCCCCAGCATTTGCTGTTTGTAGGCTTTTCGATGGTGGCTGTTGTGGCTGCTGTGAGCTGATAGCTCGCTGTGGTTTTGATTTGCGTTTCCCTGGTGTTTACTGACGCTGAGTGTCTTTTGCTCAGTGTGATTCCTTCAGCTCTGTTCTTTTGCCTGATTGCTTTGGCTGTTCAGAGTCTTTTGTGTTTCAAACACCATTGGTAATCTGATAGGGATTGCACTGACTGTGTAGATTGCCTTGGGGCCTATAGTTACTTTGACAGTATTGTTTCTTCCAGTCCCAAGAGCATATCTTTCCATCTGTTTGTGTTGCCTTTGCTTTCTTTGGTAAGTGTCTTACAGTTTTCAGAGGACAGGCCCTTTGCCTCCTCAGGTAGGCTTATTCTAGGTATTGCATTCTTTTCGATGTGATGGTGAATGGGCTTGTTTCCTTAATTTCTCTTCTGGATATTCCATTGCCAGTGTGCAGGAATGTGACAGACTTGTTTCCTGCAGCTTCACGCCACTCCTTGGCGAGCTTTAGGAGTTTGCTGTAGCATCTTTAGGAGCTTGCTGTAGCATCTTTAGGAGCTTGCTGTAGCATCTCTGGGGGCTTGCTGTAGCATCTCTGGGGTTCTGGGCGCAGCGCCGTGTCCTCTGCAGACAGTGGCGGTTCTACTTCTTCCTTTCCCGCCTAGACCCCTTCTATTTCCTTTTCTTCTCTGATTGCTGTGGCTAGGACTTCTAGAATTATGTGGAATGAAAGCAGCACGGATGAGCTCCTTGTCTTGTTTCTGAACAGGAGACAGATTCAGAGGTGAGTGGAGGTGGGGCTTCGCAAGTGCAGGAAGCTGGTGGTTGAAGGCGGCGGCAGCCGACCTGGGCGTGAGGTGGATGAAGCGGGAGGCCTGGTGAGGCGGCCTGCTGCCGTCCAGACTGGGGGCTTGTGGCCCCAGTGCCGGAAGCAGGTGTTGGAGGAGGGACTGCTGAGCTGGCTGGGGGTGCGAGGGGGCCCCCTGGACACGTTCTCCCAACAGGACTTGGGGGACACTCAGGTGATGCAGGTCAAAGGTAACTTAAAGCATGTTGTGAGGTTGGAGAAGGGTTTGGAGTTCAGTCCTAAGGATTCTCGAGAGGCTGAAGCCGAGGCAGCAGGTGGAGACAGAGGATGAAGGCTGATCCTCAGGGAGGGGAGCGCCTGGACTGGGGAGGGTGGGAGTCAGGGATGACCAGGGGACGGGAAGGGGAGACAGGAGGGTGGAGCCGCAGGAGCCGGCCAACAGATCAGGCCCCCTGAGGCAGCAGCGGCGTCTGCAGGCTGGGTGAGGGCCAGGCACGAGGCCTGGGCCATTAGGTTACGAGCGGTTTGTGATGTAGGGATGGCTCAGTGATGCGAAGACAGAGGGTCAGGAGAGAACCCACAGTGAGTGGCTTCCTCTCTAGAAGTTTCCTGCCCGGGGAGGGCCCACCGCAGCATCAGCCATAGGGTCTGACCTGCAGGGTTCTCCTCTTCCAGGATGTGTCCTGGCGATACTGACCTGGTTGGGGGCTTCCCTTTGAGAACCGCTGCCCTTGGTTTCTCTCTGTGTGATATGCACCTTAAATGCATTCTTCCTTTGGCGGCGCATGGTTTTTGTATATATAAATTCTCCATCAGATAATGACAGTGCCAGCTTGTAAAGCCGGAAACGGTACCTTCCCTCGGAAATGGGGAGGATGGAGGGAGTCTAAG
This sequence comes from Ovis aries, assembly GCF_016772045.2. Classification (NCBI taxonomy): domain Eukaryota; kingdom Metazoa; phylum Chordata; class Mammalia; order Artiodactyla; family Bovidae; genus Ovis; species Ovis aries. Next base: position 50,357,224 of record NC_056073.1, read on the forward strand.
GAGAATCGGATATATGTTCACAGCAGAATCCTCGACACTCAGACGTGTTCTGCCGAGCAGTGTGTGGCCGGTGACAGCGCTTACGTCCTGGCTCCCCAGGTGCTCTGGGGGAGTAGGTGAGCGCAAATCGTGATCACAGTGTCCCTGGAAAGCCCATGTTCCATGCGCTCTCCTTCTGTGATCTCACATCAGGTGGATTCTTAATGATGGACAGGGTCGGTGTGGGGAGGGCCCGCCTGATGGCAGCTGGTGATAGCAGGCTGTGGTGGGGGCTTCTGCCCCTCCCGCCCCCTCTCCAAGGCTCTGTGGGTCGGTCTCAGCTGCCTCCCTGCTCTCCCAGCAGCTTGTTACTGGGCTGGAATGGAAAACACGTATTTTGTTCCTTATAATCAATTTCTCTGTATGAACCAATTTTGTAGAATTTATTGTATTCATGAATAATAGTTTTTAAACAAAAATTCTTTCTGGGAGTTTAATGTTCGTAAGAAGTTGATTAGAATACTTCTCTTACTTGGGTTGGAGTTCCACAGAAAGAAAGCTCTGATATCAGCTCGCGCTGTTTCATTCCGAATCCGTGACCTCTGGACGAGGCATTGTTTGCGGCGGCCTCTCTTTGTGCAGGGCAGAGCCTGCTCTCGCTCTCACTTCCAGTTAATTTGATGTGGGCTATGGTATGCTAAAAGTAAGGAAAATAAAATAATGGGAAGTTGGTCTGGTTTCCTGTAGGAAACCAATGAGGATGAAATTGGTTCTTGGAAGAAACCCACAGTAGGCTGGGAAATACTGACTGAAGACATTTTTCTGAATCATAAACAGAAAAATTATGACTCATGTAGTGTAGGTCATCGAGAGGCTGATTTGATCTCATGTAGGAGAAAGTGAGAGACGACCAAAATGTACTAGTTATTGAAAGTAGTTAAACCCAGTGTGGTGACATCACCCCAGTAGGAACAAATGACCCGGCACGGGCCTGCCCATCTTGGGGGTGGGGGGGATGTTTGAGAGCCTGCTTTATTAGTCTTAAATCTTTGCCATGTAAATAATACGTTTCGGTAACTTCTGTCTTGAATTTCTCATCTGCTCGACATCCGTTACTGCTGTGACTTGGGGTTTTTCCGCCATTCCTTGCAGCTTTTTTGATACTGTCAGTTCATTCCTGAAGCCTCTCTGTTGGATGGGATCTCTCCACAGGGCGTCTAGCCCAGTGTGGCCCTGTGCTCTCACAATGTCATGTTGGAATTGCCTTTATTATTGTTGAAAAATGAAGATTATGCAATTATGGAAAGTTAGAGCTGAAAGGAGCTTTAGAAATAATTTAATGAGGTTTTCATTGTATAACTGAAGCTACCTGCTGCTCTGCTTGGTGACTGACAGATCCAAAACTCAGATCTTCATATTTGGCAATTTACTTTAAAGACCATCAAAGATGGTGACGATCTCCATTAGTGATAATTCTGATGTAAAATAGTCCTCGCCTTAAAGACTTTCTTTCCCCACGTACAGAAGTTTCTTCTTAAACTTTTTTTTTCTTGTGTGTTTGTGGACACAGAAAGTCATTTGACTCTTCTCTTTTCAGTTTTGGGAAGTATTTTCAAATCCCTTCTCAGTGTTCACGACCATTATGAAGTCTTTCTTTGACTTTCTCTTATTCACATTGAATAGCTCCATCCGTTTTGCTTGTTTTCTAACTCCTGAATTATCTTTATTATTTCCTTTTTGACTCTGTGGGTCATTTGTTTGATTCTGTCTCCTGACAGCCAGGAGGCCTACGTGCCCGAAGGTGCCTGGGGCCCCAGGGTCTGGGGGGCAGGATTTCCTCGTCCAGCTGTGCGGGCCTGGTAGCAGAGCCGAACATGGGAGCAAAAGGCCGAGTCTGATTGTCCTCCTGGTGGACGTCCAGCCCAGGAAGCGGGCAGGAAGCAGGGCTGACTGTGAGCCAAGGGGCTGGCGGAGCAGCCGGGCAGCCAGTCAGGGCCCAGGAGACGGAGCGGCCAGTGCAGGCGTGAGGCCAGTGCAGGGCTGAGGCTGGGGGTGAGGAGGGGCGCGGCGGGGGGGCCGGGCGACAGGCAGTCGCAGCCCTGCCCTCTCCCAGGGCTTCTTCCTGATGCTCCTGTTTTGTCGGCGTCGTTCAGTCGCTAGGCTGCGTCTGACTCGCTGCGACCCCGTCGACTGCAGCCCACCTGGCTGGCCAGTCCTTTACCGTCTGCTGGAGCTGGCTCAGACTCATGTCCGTTGAGTCGGGGATCCCATCTAGTCTCATCCTCTGTCGTCCCCTTCTCCTGCCCTCAGTCTTTCCCAACATCAGGGTCTTTTCCAGGGAGCTGGCTCTTCGCATCAGGTGGCCAAAGTATTGGAGCTTCAGCTTCAGCATCAGTCCTTCCAGTGAATACTCAGGGTTGATTTCCTTTAGGATTGGCTGATTTGATCTCCTTGCCGTCCAAGGGACTCTCAAGAGTCTGCTCCAGCACCACAGTTTGAAAGCATCATTCTCTGGTGCTCAGCCTTCTTTATGGGCCATCTCTGAAATCACTGAAAGTGAGAAGTGAAAGTGAAAGTCTTTCAGTCATGGCCTTACATGACTACTAGAACAAAACTATGGCTCTGACTGTACAGACCACTGTCAACAAAGCTCGTCCCTGCTCTTCACTGCCCTGCCTAGGCTTGCCATAGCTCCCCTTCCAAGGAGAAGCTTCTGACTTCATGGCTGCTGTCATCATCCACAGTGATTCTGGAGCCCATGAAGACACAGTCTGCTACTCTTCCCACCTTTCCGCCTTCTGTTTGCCATGAAGTGATGGACTTGATGCCATGGTCTTATTTTTTTTAATGTTGAGTTTTAAGCCAGGTCAGTAGTATCAGACTGTTTTGCAACCCAATGGACTGTAGTCAGCTAGGCCCCTCTCTCCATGGGATTTCCCAGGCAAGAATATGGGAGTGGGTTGCCATTTCCTTCTTCAGGGGATCTTCCTGACCCAGGGATCGAACCTGCATCTCCTGCATTGTAGGTGGCTTTCTTACCACTGAGCCATCAGGGAAGCCCACTGTTTTAGCGTATGTAACCGTAATTCCATGTGGGGTCTCTGAAGATAACTTATTTTGATTGTTAGATGTACACATTGATATAGGCTTGTATATTTTATAAGGTTTAAAATTAATTTTTATATTTTCATGTCTAACTCTCATATGTGCTTAGTGTGCCATAAGATCACTCTGGTATGCCAGCCAGTTGTTAGCCCGGTAATTGAGAAGGTGTCTGTTGGTGGGGGCTTTCCTTCATGCGGCCGTGAGACCCTGAGAATGGGTGAGGTGCCTTGTACATTGACCTGACATCCACACGGAGATAACGTGTGTGTTTCTGGAGAAATGGGAGGAGGGAGGAGATGGGAGGAGAGGGCCAGGCGCACAGAGCTGCGGCCTGGGCGATGCTGAGCCCCCGTGACCCGAGCGATGCTGAGCCCCCCAGGGCCTGGGCGATGCTGAGCCCCCATGACCCTAGCGATGCTGAGCCCCCGTGACCCCAGCGATGCTGAGCCCCCGTGACCTACGCAGGCTGCGCTTCTCTGCTTTTGTTCTCGTCTTCACTTTTTGCTGACGGATCCTGTGCGACTCAGTCCCTGTGATGTTTAACCTCTGTAGTTTGGCACGAGGTGAAGTTGCGGCACAAAAGCCCTTTTCACTTAACGGAGCACTGCTTGTGCAGATGGTGCTCGACCCCTCACGTGCGTGAGGCTGGCCGGTGCCTGCAGCCCTCAGGGGCTTGCTGAGGCGCTCGACCCCCTCATGGGAGTGAGGCTGAGGGTCTTGTCCTCTGTGGACGGTGTGCTGTGTTTGGGTCCCTAGGTGTCCTACGGCTCAGACTCCGCTTGGAAGCCTGTTACAGACCTGACAATTGAATTCAAATCTAAAACCACTTAAAAGTCCTTTCCATTACGAATTTAAGAATTTATATGAGAAAGTACTCCATGAAAGCTCTCCTCCCCCTATTCAGACAGATTGTCCTGTTTTGCTAGCCCGAGTTGGTATTGTAATTTTGATAACAGTTAATAATGCTTGGATTTTTTCTGGTGATTGGGGGACCACACAAAGGTATGTTTGTTGAGTTTGGCTCTCTTAATTCACTCATAAGTGACTTGCTAAATTAAATCCAAAGTATTATTTTATCTTTGCACAGTTAAGCCAAAATTAGTTCAGATAACTAACTGCACATCTTTATCGTAATACTGATTTCTAGATGGATCTGTGCACACAAGCAGTAAAAAGGAAGTAAGTCAGTGAAGGTGCTGTGAGTGAAACACTTTGTTTTAGACGTCTGACGACGAATGAAGAATTTTCTCTGGATTCTCGATTAGATTGGAGTACGTAATTTGCATAAACTAAGATGTGCACAAAAATAATGCCTTATTTAATCCCATAGATATGGTATCTGGATCTGTGTTTAGTAAATGTGCAGGTAAGAGGTACACGTAAATAATACCTGTGTTTGGTGGTGGGTTAGTTGATAAGTTGTGTCCAACTCTTGAGACCCCAAGGACTGTAGCCCACCAGTCTCCTCTGTCCATGGGATTCTCCAAGCGAGAATACTGGAATGGGTTGCCATGTCCTCCTCCAAGGGATCTTCCTGACTCAGGGATCAAACCCAGTTCTCCTACATTGCAGGCAGATTCTTTACTAATTGAGCCACCAGTAAATTTATGTTTAATACCATAGATCCTGGAAATTGTAAGAATTTAAACTTAACTTTCCTTTGAAGCACAAAATAGAGTTTGGTGTCTGTCAAACAAGATTTCTACTTTATCCTTTTAGTACAAATAGAATTTAATACAAATTCTCTTTGTTAAAGTTGGATCCTTGAAGTTGAAGTTGGTATGTATAGTAAGATAAAGTGAAATCTTTTCTACTTCAAAGAAATTTAACGTGTGATATCTTTTCAACGTATTTCTTTTGTAAATCATTAATTGTATGCTTTACCAGTGCAAGTAATAAATTGTATCGAGACTTACTTAATTTAGATTTCCCCTTTATCAGTAGGTTTCATCATTTTATCCTTCTTCTCACATTCACATGAAGTGTATGTTGTTTAGGAATGTCAATTAAAAAATCATTCATGATGAGTTTAAATGTGCTCTATTTACAAAGAAATACACGTATAGGCTTGGTTTGGCTTGCTAACCTATGTTTAGCTAGAAATCACTTTGATGGTTCTTAGGGAAAGTTGATTTCAATGATGAGCTCAACTGGTATGCAGTCTGAATCCTCCAGGCCAGGGTACTGGAGTGGTCAACCGTTCCCCTCTCCAGGGGCTCTTCCTGACCCAGGGATCCCACCCAGGTCACCTGCATTGCAGGTGGATTCTTTACCATCTAGCCACCAGGGAGCCCAAGAGCACTGGAGTGGGTAGCCTGTCCCTTCTCCAGGGGATCTTCCGGACCCGGGAATCCACCTGGGGTCACCTGCGCTGCAGGCGAGTTCTTCACCAGCTGAGCCACCAGGGAGCCCTGTGCTCGGTCAGCGTGTTGGTGATTAAGGGGGGCGCTTGCTGGACGACGTGTTTGCTGACAGCAGTTGTGCAGCCGCCGTGAATGGAAGGTCACTGTGGGGGCGGCCAGGGTGCGCTGCTGGTGGTGTTGGCTGAATCAGGGCTCACCTTCTCTCCGAGTCTCCTTTCCCTCCCTCCCCTGTGCATTTCACTGGCGCCAGTTGTTGTATCAGTAAAAAGTCTTTCAGAAACCAGTAGTGTTGACAAGCTAAACCTCTGAGGCTTGTTCTCTAGGACTATTGACAGCCTCGCTAGTCCTGATCAGAAACACCAGTGTCTGCCTTTACTGAGTAGATTAATTATTGTTTAAAAGCTCAGTAGAGGAAAGGTTTTGTGTGTTTTTTTGTTTGTTTTGCTTGAGGATCTTGAATGACTCACCCTGGAGTGGTTTTCTTGTTTGTTTGCTTTTTTGATGTTGACATCTACTGGGACACTTCAGAGCCTGTGTAGTCCACACCTTCGGAAAGGCTGAGGGCTGTCTAGGGTTCTGACGTGCTTCTCTGCCTTCCCTAGAGAGAAAGCATTTCGGCGTTTGATGATGGCTAGGTGATTACATCTGTGCTGTTGCTAGTTGAAATAATGTGAGTAGATGCTTTTAAAATCTGGTTTCTTTACATTTCCTTTATATTAAATATGAATATTACAAAAGTGACCATATCATTTGGCAGTTTTGCAAAATTATTTTTATTGCAATTGTTTGTGACTTAAAGCTTCAACTTCCTGTCACCTCTTCTTTTTCTGTCATGATGCTGTGGAAGTGGCCATTTTTGCTAAAATTTGTCAACAGCAGTAATGGAAAAGACTGTGGTTTTGGTTTATGTTAAATAACGCATTTTAGTCCTCTTCTAGTTTAAGAAGGTTGCTTCACAGAGAAGTAAATAGAGGTTCCTGGGAAGCTGCTACATTTTTTTTGTGGGAAAGCGGATTATTCCTGAAGCTTCCCTTCTCATCTGTCCGGATCAGAAACAGGGTTGTTTCTGGAGCAAGGGGAGCTGAGGGGGTGGGCGGTGCTGTGCCCGTTTCTGCACATAGATGGCGGCAGAGTGTCACAGACTGCGGAAGTCAGCCTGGCAGTTAGAACAGACGGGAATGACAGTGAGAACCGGCTTCTATCAGCCCGGGCGCCTGTGTCCTGTAGTTAGACACAAAATAGGAAAGAAAGCCACTGCTGATAACACCAGGGTGTAGGAGGATGCAGAAGGCCGTGAGAAGCTGCAATACACTGGCTGTCTGGACAGATCCCACGTGGGAAGGCTTAATCTTTGAAGGTATGGCACGCAGTCCTGGAAGACGACAGGACTCGGCTAAGACAACAGGCATGTCACGGTCCAGAGCCGGCCGAGGGCTTGGGGTGGCGGGCGGGGACAGCCAAGGAGAGACCAGACCCAGCAGCGCGGCCAGGGACAGCCTGCCGCCTGCTCACTCGAGCCGGTTCCCAGGAGGAAGTGTCAGCCCAGAAATCAGGCAAACAGTCCATGGGAACGTTCACTCAAAGGCAGCGTTTCAGAAACGGGAACTGCAGTCTCTTACGGCTCCGTCCCCTCGCTGGATCTGCTGTTCAGCGAACGAGGACAAATAGATTCCTTCAGAATGCGTCTGCAATCAGCAAGTCATCTAATGTCTTAATTAGCATTCCTCAATAATGACATCATCGCCATAAAAGGTGACACTCATCCTTACAATTAACATGTAATATGTGTCTGCTTCTCCGGGGCCTTTCTGTGGCTGCCCACAAATTTCCAAGGTAGTTTTCAAGTTTCAGATTTGAGTTTGGTTAGAGCACGGCCAGGAAGGTCTGCAGAAGTGAGGCTGTGCTCATTAGAAATGTGAGACGTGGAAACAGGTTGTGAAAGAGCAGTCTGGGGCGCGTCCCGAGCTGCTGAATCAGGCCGGCGGCTTGCTCCTCGTGGGCATCGGAAGGGCTCCTCGGAGCACCGGCGGTCGGCTGTCAGGAAGCCGCCTGCGTGCCTTCCTGTTCTCCCCTCTGCCCCAGGCGCACCAGCCCCCCAGCCTCATCTCCGTGTCACAACACTGATCCCAAAGGTGTGTGTGACCACCCGCTCCGACACCGTGAGCCTGGCAAGTCTCTCTGTGACAGCAACTTATTTCTCACATAATTATTTTTTTAGTAAATTTGATATCTTAACAGCCCCTTCCCTCATTTCTAGGTTCAAAACGCAGCACTTAATATAATTTATTTCTCAGCCTTCACGAAGGCTCACTTGAGCGTAGCTGCTGCACCGGAGACGGCTGTGGCCGACAGGCCAGGCCCACGCTGGGCACCACCACGGCCTCGGAGCTGCTCTAACAAAGCTGCCGCTTGTTACTCGCTAGTGATGAAGGGGTTCTACCCTGTCACACGCCGGTAGGGCAAGAGGATCCACGCTGACACGTGGGCTCTGGTTTTCCGAGTTCAGCAAGCCATTGTGTTAACTCCACTTTGCACAGCTCGGTCTGCGTTATTCTCACTGTTTTCATAGTGTGAGCTCCGTAAATGTAAGAACTAAGAAACATTTGAACTAATCCAGATTTGAGTTTGATCCTAAACATGTAATTATTTTAGAATTTTGTGAGCTTTCAATTTAATTAAATGGAATTTTATAAGATGAAACTTTCACCACCTTACAGTCCTTAACATCAAAGTCTATGTTGTTTGAATTAGTTACAACTGTATATAAATTTCTTTATAAATCATTATCAGTGTATCAAATGCATTAGTTTGAGATTTAGCTAAGAGTGTATACGATTTGTTTTAGATCGACGTGTACTGTTTGCAGACAGCTTTTGGCCAGAATATAATATGATTTGCAGGTGCCTGTACACTTTATTTTACACGTTTGTCCCTCTGCGGCCATCATTAGATTTAAAGCATGTGCTTTTTCTTGGTGGGAGAGTACCTGGCAGATTATTTATGTGACCTTTTTCAAAAAAAAGGACAATATTGCAAACTCCACTTCCTCTGACTACTTGATTTCTAAGAATCGTGTCTAGAGTTGGCAAATCTCACAGAATAACACTGTTTTAAAACTTTTTAAACCTGTATATATTTATTTTTAGGTTAGCATCAGCACATTAGTTTTCCTTGATAAAATAATATGAATATTTTGTGCAAATAATTAAATGTAGAACAATTAAAAATTTCCAGTTTGCTTACAGTTTTTCAGATGGATTTTAGAAAAGATGCTCTCTATAAATAATTTTTGATGCACTTTCAAAATAGAGAAACAGATTTTATATGAGTGATAGAGGTTTTTTAAAATTTTATTGAAATCATAACTAATTATAATTCATAATGGTTTTACATTTGTAAAATGAATCTTACAAAACCTTAGATATTTGAAAGTTTGTACTATAATATAATGATAGCTTTTGTACTGCTTCTCTTGAGTATTTGTTTTTAATTGTGTTATCTTCTGTATAATTAACTAGGTGGCATTTCAGTTGATCAGTAAAATGGAGTACACTGTTTAGGATTATACTGTAAAAATATTTGTTCTTTTAATGCTTAGCTTTTCATTCTGACTATGCCTAAATTGTGCTTTTTAAAAATCTGATATATTTTAAAATATGTAAGCATTTTAAAATTGTTTATATTGATAGACAAGAGAGACTTTAATCCTAAAGCATACTTTCTCACGTAACTATTGTTCTTCGTGAAGTACTCATTATCTGTGGATAATTTAGTAAATTTAAATGCCCAAAGTCCAGTTTTGGCTGCAAATTTATCCTTTTAAAAATTCCTTCTTCTTTTTTACAGGTTGCACCTTATTTTTGGATTGAACGCTTGCGTTCCTAACTGTGTTCTTTGAGGGTTTGATGTGGGGGCTCTTTTCATGTCTCCAGTTTGTTTCTCTGCCTGCTTCCTTCTCTCTCGGTTTCCTCTCAAGGGTTCCACTTCTCCAGTTGAACACCTTTTATTATGATGAGTCTTGCACAGGACCCAGAGACTAATCCATAATACCGTTTGAGAAGTCTCTAAGGTGTAAACTATTAGCTTGCCAGTTTTTTCTCCCGCTTTCTCTTTTGACAGGCTTTGTTGAATTTTCTTTCTGTGTTTTCAAACGTACTCTGCCGTCCTGATTCTGAAAGAGTGTGCACAGATATGTCATTTAGGAAAATGTGCGTTTCAACAACTTGAGCATCATGGTCATGCAGTTTTCTGGTCAGAGGTTTTATTGATGAATTTCAAACCATTAAAATTCATTATTTATAATATAGCATAAATTGCATTTACTGCTTTTAGTAAAAGCATTTCACTAGAATTTTGACACATTTAAAAAGAAAAGAAATCTCAAAGTCAGCTCATATGCTCATGAAATATTTAATAGAAGCACTGCAAGTTAATTTCATATTTTTTCATAATAAAATGGAAGTTTACAAAGCGTTTTGATTCAGCTTACTCCTTGTTTTTCAATTGCTGATGCAGTTGAGTGCTTTCACAGGGATGACAATCACAGTTCTCTGTGTAAGACCACGGCAGCGAAGGGCAGGGGTACAGTGCCCACCTGTGCTTCCGGGCGCTTCCTCGCCCCCACGGCCGCGCGGCCTCCTCCCAGGCGCTGGCGCGGTGCTCACGGGCTGTCTGTCTGCCTGGTGTCTGTCCTGGGACCCGACGCTGTGTGTAGAGCCGTGATTTCTCAGGTTTGCAGATCCTATTGCTGTCACTGTTATTTGCAGTCTCCATCTGTGTTAAACGGAAGACGCGATTGTTGCAGCCATCAGACCGTCATGAAGACTCTGTACTTCATGCAAGTTGTGTGGAGAGTTCAGGCCTTCATCAGGGGACCTTCACAGAATTAGACAGGACAGTTTACTGCATGTGCAGACATGCCCATGAAATAGCGCTGCAGTGAGGGCAGTACTGATTGTCGGGACAATTGAAACAGTAAGAAAACATAGTTAAGCGTAGTTAATGGCTGGAAATTTGTTGTTTATCTCTTAGAAATTTGTGATGAATCTGAACGATAACAGGATTTCACTATATTGAAAATGTATAGATGCATATTTATTTAGCCCAGCTTTAACTGTATAATTATTTTACGATTTAATCCTCATTGATCTTATGTTTGTGATCAATCTATTGAAATGTAAAACATCCTAAATACTAGCACAGGGTGTTTTTTTTTTTTTTCTTTTTTCCATGATGAGAAACAGAAGGACTTAGGCTGGCTGGAGTCTTTTTAGTCATGAAAAGCAGAATTCAGAAACCAAACCTGTAACTTCTCTGGGCCTCAGTTTGCACATCTGTGAAATGGGGTATGAGGCTTTGGGGACTGAGGGTTAGCTTGGGTGGTCTCTGAAATCTTTTCCACCCTAAAATTCTACGATGATATGACAGGTCTTTGCCATGCTGCTATGCCTATCGGTATTAGCCACACCTTGTCTAAAATAAACATTAGGTGTAAGAAAAGCTGAGGATGAAAACGTCAGTCTTTTTTCAAAACCATATTTTTGGGAAGAATCAGCTGATAGATTTCCGTATATAACGGTTTTCTTAGGAAATATTTGAAATCCTGATCTAGAGTAGATGCCTTTTTTAAAATGTGACGCTGAAGAGTGGGAACTAGGTGTTTGATTGTGGAATAGCGAGTCTGTCACACTCGGCTAAATTACGCTGAATGAGAGGATGAGACACGTGGTGGCTAAACGCAGACAGTGACTTTGGAAAACAAACTGAAATTTTACAATATCATCTTTAAAAGGCAACAAAGGGAACGTTACAGCTTTGCTGTTGTTCAGACGCTGAGTGGTATCCACCTCTTTGAGTCCCCGTGACCTGCAGCACACCAGGCGTCCCTGTCCTTCACCGCCTCCCTGAGTTCTCACGAGCACAGACCAAATTCATCACCTGGCAGGGAAAAAAAATTTAAAGTTTTAATTTCCAAAATATTTTTATAGTTCATTTTTTATTTGGAAAGGAATTATTATTTATTCCGAGAGCTTATAAATATCAGAGAAAGATACCTCATGCTAATAAAAATGTCTTTTCCTCTTAGCTATTATTGTATTTAAATACTGTATTCCCAAGTGAAAGATTCCAACATTATAACTAGCAGAGGTTCAATTATTTTTAAGTCATCCTGATTATTTTTCCATTTAGTGGCGTTTCACAAGTTCAAGGTAGCAAACTTTTTTTTAAGGTTGTTTTCTGAAGCTTATTATCATCTCATTTTAACCCCAATCAGGACATTCCTAAAAATAATTACTCTGAGCTTTTTATAGTTTCCTCGTACAACTTGTGGAAATCTTAAAAGTTTTCTGCAGAGATTGCTGTAACCCAAATAATCATGTAAAAACCTTCCCACCTTTCTCTTTTGCAATTACTTTAAGTATTTAAGAATTTGTTTGCAGCTGGTTATAAAATTGCATACAAACTCTTACATTGTTCTTTGTTTTTTGCTAGCTACAATAAAAGCTTTACAATTTTTAAATAGATTGCTTTCTTTGTGACTAAATTTTCCCTATTTGAAAAACAATTATAAAAATAACTTATGTGTAATTTAAAAAATAGCACCCAGCTTACTTGGTTTTAGTGGCATAAGGAGACCAGGGAAGCCCTAGCGTAAGGAGATATTCAGTCAGCTTTTTGTGCCATGTCTCCTCATCTTTTTCCGTTTGAAGCTGTGGCCCTAATTAGAAGATGCTTGACGGTTAATTCTGGAGTGCAGTCACTGGCCACAGGGTCTGCGCTTGACACGTCCTTCTTGTCTCCACCCTAGCCATCTGCACTGTGACTACCTTCTTACACCTGGAGGCTCCCTTCTGCTCATGTACCAGATCACTAAAGCTCCAAGAGCGACTGCTCCTTGCCTGGGGCCCCCAGGCCCACCAGCTGGGTGCTGAGCAGCAGAGCCAGGGCTGTGTCAAGGCTTCCTTGCTGGTTCTCCAGAATCTTCTCTGCTCTGTCAGAGCGTGACGTGGACAGATTGCTCGGAATTCTTGCAGAGCCTGTCCTGTGTAATCATGATGGCCGAGGGTGCAGGCATTTGTCAGGGGCCACTGATAAGTGTTGTGACAGCAGTTTAAGGGGCGGGGGGAGGTGGATTTATTACCAATGAAACATTAAAACTATTATATTTAAAGCCAAACATAATTTACGTCCAGCCCCGCCCCTTGCTGCTCTACCTGTCAGCTCTGATTTAAACCGCCCCCCTCCCCTCGGCATCCATCTTCCTCCCGCCGCCCCCACGCCGCCGCCCTCCGCAGAGAGCGGGCGAGTAGCTGGGAAGGGCGCTGACTAGAACCATCTGCCGCACTGGCCCTCAGACAGGCGCGGCAGGCGGTGTTCTGGGGGGCTGGTGTGTGCGTGTACCCTGCAAGAGGGAGGAAATGCTTCTCGTTTAAACGCTTCTCTGCGACCACCCTGTGTTTTTCCAGTCTAACTTCACTGAGGCTCTCAGTAGCTAAGTCAAAGAGCTGTCTTGGTAAATGTTGCATTGCGCTTGAAAATATGTGGGCGATTTTCAAATATCTTATGGTGTTGATTTCTAACATAATTCCACGGGGGTAAGAGAACAGAATCTGTATGATTTCAATACCTTTAGACATGAAACTTCTGCACCTTATTTTATGTCCCTGGATGCGTTCCAGTGTCTCCTAGTTTACAGTCTGTGGAAACTTGAATAGAATTTGTATCCTGCTGTTGAGTGAAAAATTGTTTAAATCTTAATTACGTTGAACTGGTCATAGTGCTCTTCAGGACTGCTGTATCCTGCTGTTTCTCTGTATATTCATTCTGTTCATTTTTAAGAGTTTGATATTAAAACTCCAAGTAAAAATCTTAATTTGCTTAAAAAAATTGTAATATATGGTGGAATTATAATTAACTTTGTTCTGTATTTTGCAAGTCTCCTGTAAATGTGTTATCATACTTTCATAATTTAAAGAATAGAAATGAAAAAATAATTTGATAAAATAAAATACAACATTTCCAGATTCTGAAAGTCTCATGGTCTGGAACAGTCTCTCTTGGACTTCTGGGTGTTCTTGTGATTCTTCCATTCATTTATTCCGCAACTTGGAACCTTGTCTGGTTTATGTTTCCTTTTCCTTTCAAATAGCATTATTTTCTTTGTATTGTGCACAGCGTGATAACTTTAAGATAAAACCTGTCGAATAGATTCACGTTGGCCATCAATATACGCACAGTATATATCTGTGTTTGAAAACTATCTTTTAAGAAAAGACAAAAACTTATTCTTGGTCTCTTAAATATATGGACACTTAAAAATATGAAACCTGCACTCCTCCATTAAAGCGGCCTCTTAGATGTGTGTACACGCACCCGAAGGACACACTGAAGTCGGCCTCTCTGGCAGGACCACGGTCGCTTGCTTAGGACTCTGCTGAGCTCCCTGTAACTCAGGGCTGACACCCTGATGTTTGAGTGGGGGACCTCCTTGCTGACAGGTTGAGGAGGCTTTTATTGTTCCCAGGTTGGTGAGAATTGTTTTCCCTTTGCTTTTGATAAGTCCTGGAAGCTTTGAGCAATACTTGACCTTCTCAGCCTGAGAGACTATTGAAATGGTCTCTAGAACTAACCTTACCTTGTCCCTAATAATTTGAATTGCACTTGACCTAGTAACAGCTGTCACACAACTTGTCATTTTTCAAACGGCAAATCATCGATGTAGTGATTTCCACTGCATCAGTTAACATCAGTTAACATGAAGACTTTATTTCTGAAATAGACACTGAATATTTTCCCTACTGGGTTGCACTTAAACTGTGCTCACGTTTACAAATCTATTGTGTTTTCTTAAAACATAAGCACATCCTAGTAATAAAAGAGAAACAAATATATATATATATATGTATGTATGTATACTTGGAAATCATAAAATATACCTTATTTCTCTGCAAACGTATTATGCTGCTTTAAAACAACCTGATGTGTATAAATGTTAATTTAGAAAACGAATAGGATTGCCATTGTAAATTATAGTGTGACCATTTACTTTAGAAATTATTTTATCTGGGGGTTCTTTTTAATAAGCTTTCTGTGTCACTTTACTAAATAATAAAATCTCTGTATATTTACCCAGTAAAATTGAGGACAATTATGTCATAGCTTTATCTCTGATTGATAGTAGGATTGAACTCTTTTTATGTGGCCATTTAGATTTTCTGGGATTTCCTTCTGTGAAATGCCTTTTCCTAGTCTTTGTCCATTCGGTTCTTCTACTGTTTTTATTGCTGATTTATAGGAATTCCTATAAATCTTTTATCAGTTAAATATGTTGCAAATACATTATTCCAGTTTGTCAGTTCTGTGCTAACTTTGTGGTGTCCTCTGAACATAAATCTTCATTTTCTGAGGTCAGACCTTTTTGGTGGGGGCGTTGCGGGGTTTGCTGGAGAAACCCTCTTGTGGATCGCACACTTTCTCCGATAGGCTCCACAGCTGACTGGGCGCTGTCAACTGCTTTGGAAGTTGTCACCTGGGATATATTGTTGAAAGGGTTCACACACTAGCCTATGTTCAGCCGAATGACTGCCGAGCTTCCTCCCACCTCCACGATGCTAGAATTCCATTCTGTTATGGACAGAGTCAAAATGGAGGGCTCTGAAGTCTGAAATATATACCAGGTTTATGTGAAGTCTGAAATATATACCAGATTTGCAAGAGACACATTCTATTTCATTGACCCCAAGACACCGCTGGTTTTCAGAGGCATTGCTGTTTTATGCACCGTTAGGAAAGAGGGGCCACTTGTCTTATCTGTGAGAAGAAGATCCGTGCAGACCACGTCTTTGGCATCGGCGTAGCTGTGCCTGCACCGTCCCTTAGCTGGCTTAGCGAACCCCGGGCCTTCGTGGGACGTCCTCCTCCGCGGGCACGCGTGCGGTGTCCTTGCTGTCTCGCATCTGTGTCCTCCTGACACTCAGCCTTGCGCTGACGCCTCCCCAGTGCTGCCTCTGCCTTTGGGCTTGTCAGAAGGTCGTGGTCTAAACCCAGACCAGCTTCTTTCCAGTCTCTGTGCCATTTGTTCCAGCTGTCCCCAAACCACCACACTTTACCAAAGCATCCACCTCCCTTCTTACACACCCATAACTCACACTTAGCATGTTCACCAGAGCCTTACATCTGCTGTGTCCTTCCTGAGCGCTTACTTTACTGAAGTTCCTGTAAAATGTGGGCTTGGGTAGGCGGGTGGCGCTCCAGGGCCCCCACCTGCTCCTCTGTGCAGAGTGGACTCTCACTTGCTTCCCTGGAGTCATGCTGTGCTCTTGAGTGACAGCTAAAATGCCCCAGTTTTCACAGACGCTCAGCCCATCGGCTGTGTTTCCCTCTGCCTCAATTTGTTTATCTGTTACGGTTGTTTAGTCGCTAAGTCATGTCCTACTCTTTGTGACCCCGTGGACTGTAGCCCGCCAGGCTCTTCTGTCCATGAGATTTCCCAGGCCAGAGTGCTGGAGTGGGCTGCTGTTCCCTTCTCCAGGGTCTCCCCAGCCCAGGGATGGAACCCGTGTCTGCTGCGTTGGCAGGCGGGGTCTGTACTGCCGAGCCGCCGGGGAGGCCCCTTTATCTATTTATTTGGCTGCACATGGTCTTAGTTGTGGCATGCGTGGTCTAATTCCCTGACCGGGGATTGAACCCAGATCCCCTGTATTGGGGATGCGGAGCCTGAGCCGCTGGACCACCAGGGAAGCCCCTGCCTTGCTTTTATAGCTCCGTATTTGGGCTTGAGACTCCTGGGAGACTTCAGATTTAAGTCTCCATCTTACAGATCTCAGTTGAATATTTTGTCTGCCGTGATTCAACAACTTGAAAGTTTTCTTCTGTGATGCTGCTGGAATCTCCAGCATTACCACCGTAAATACACTCTTCATGTTTCCAAGCCCGTGTCCACTCCCTGACTTGTATGTGGAGCGGAGCTTTGATGCATCCAGCAGGAGAGTCCCTGTAGCTGAGCATCTGTGTTGGCCTATAGCCCCTGGGAGGGCCAGGCCATTTAGAATCTCCCTGTTTTCTCACAGGACCTGCCTTTCATCATCCTATTGACAAGAGTATCGTGAAGACTTTATTTAGGCCAGAAGACTTGGGGATCCGCACAAAACTGTTTCTTGAGAAGTGCCTTCTCCCTTAAGCACTATTTTCCCATTATATCAGATCTTTGAAAAATTTTTTAATGAAATTCTGTTTTTAAATTACAAAAGCAGCAATATCAGAGCAAATTTGGAAAATTAAAAAAAATTCTTTAAAATCTTAACACTGGAACCTATATTTTACCTTTTGTTTTTTTAGGGTTTTCCTTTCTAGCTTGTTGAATTCTATGGACTTGTAATATGCATTCAACTTTGTGTCATTTTTAGAAATAAAATTTTATAAAATGATTCTTTTTAAAATAATAAGCATCACTTCAGTAGCTGTGTAATCTTGTATGTCTTTCAGTTTGAGCGCTCAAGAATGACTTTAACTTTACATTTAACTGAACATTCTAATTAAAGTGCGTGCTCATGCATTTTTCTCGTTTGCTTGGGTCTGTTCCCTGATGTCGCTAATAATGTGCTATTAGAGTTGTTAACCACTCTCCTCTCTGAGGGACGAGTTGAATCTGTGCTGACCGTGTGAAATGCCTTGGACAGTATGTTTTAAGACAAAGCTATGATTTTGTCTTCTTATCATTTTCTTCCTTATTTTGTAAAAAGCAGAGTACGTAATGAAAAAACAGGTTTTTGGTCTGTTTATTTGCATTTTTTTCAAGTGGATTTTTTTCTTTTTTGTCTTCTTTTAAATATGAAAAAATGTTGACCTATCTTCCATTCAAAATAGAGATTTCAAAATGCCCGACAGGACTGGCAGAGGCGAAATGTGCTTGAACTTGACCTCAGTTCATTTAGTTACATCTGGAAAGCCTGGTAACCCTGTAAGCTGAGTTGGTGGTGAGACTACAGATTTCTTGCTTCGTCATACTTTTATAGTTTTGCCATGTTCTGATGGGCAAGTACAGCCCAGAAAATGGAATAACGAATAATTTTTGTTCTGCAAACTGATACAGCCACCATGACTGGCTTCATGCACGCGGCTCTGTGTGTTTCCTGACAGCCTCCGGGATCTTTGCGTGTCTGTCAGGCCTTCTGCTGCATTTAGGCCGTCGTTCATGTTGCCAGTACGTTGCCAGTTGTTCTTTCTCCTGGAGCGTCTGACATGCCCAGCTTCTCCCTGTGGAGTTCTGGGTGAGCTCTTTGTTTTTGCTCTCCAGAGGAGTGCTCCAGGCCCTGAGCCCCTCTGCGTTTCATGGGCACGTTTGCAGAACCTCTTTCGTTGCTGCTCTCTGATGTGGGTACCTGTGGGCGAGCATCTTCTCTGTTCGTTGGGAAGAGGCTGTGAGCTTGTCTCCAAGTTTCCTACAACCCGAGACGCAGGGCCGAAAAGGTCTCCTAGCCTGACTCTGTGTGTGGTACTTGACTTTTCTCTGCATTTCAAAACACACCTGTTGCCAACAACACGATGGTGCTGAGCCCAGGCCAGGTCCTGCCCGGGTGCCTGGAGAATAAAGAGAGTCGCGCGGCGCCCCTCTCCTGCCCCACAGCTCTGTGTCGGTGGTCACTGCGGCAGGAGGACCAGTCGTGTGCGTGCTCTCTGAGGGCGAGGGCTGTCTGGAGGACGGGGCGGTGTCAGGGGAAGTCGCAGAAAGGGGGCTGCATCTGAGCGAGGAAGACTGAAGCTGGATGCTGCCAGGCGGTCAGAGAAGGGCGCGGGTTCAGAGCTGGAGTGCCCGCCGAGGTGTGACCGCGTGCGGGCAGGCAGGCGGCCGGGGAGCCTGGTTTAGGCGCTCGCGGTGACGCTGGCGGCAGCCCGCTTCGCCCTCAGGCAGCTCTGTCTGAGGATCTTATCTTCCTCCATGTGGCAGGCTTTACATTGCTGTTTCTGCTTTCTCCCTTGGGAACCAGGCACAAATCCAGTCGTTTCCTTACGTGTCTCCTCTCTTAGTTGGGAAAGGGCGTTTATTCCCCGCAGAGCCCCGACCCCAAACCAGGCTCAGCCTTTCCGCCGCCCCCGGGCCACAGCCCACCTCCTGGAGCCACGCTTCCTGCTGCAGTCAAGGCCCCAGGTCCTGACTCTCGACCGCCCAGCCTCTCCCACCTGCCTTGGTCCTTCCTCAGATAAATGCTTGGAACTGACTTTTTCATGCTAGGCTGTGGCCCCAGCGGTGTGGGAAGAGCTGAGTCTGCAGTTGTCTTTGATCTAGTGACTACATTTTTGTCTGTCCAGCCAAGGTTGTGGAGACTGGTTGCTCGTATGTCCAGCCGGCCGTTACAGGCATGCTAAACGTGCTTAGACCGCACTCATCATTCAGGATGACCCGACAGTGATGGGAATCCCAAGAAGGGGGAGGGGGAACGGGAAATGAAAGCTTGAATAGAATTTAAATACCTAGCCAAGGAAAAAAGAGCCAAGTTCAGTTCCCCTGAAAACATTTTAATGTGTTCTGATCACTTGAACTTATTTAATGTATGGGGACATACCATGTAGTTAATGGTATTTGTGGGTCATCTTTTGAGATGTGTTGTTTCCTCATCCATCCAAACATCTGGTGAGGCCATTTCAGACCACGTTGGGCTCCCTATCAGCGTACTTTAAAAGTAAGCAATTCTGGTTAAATACGATGAAGCCTCCTGTACTGTAAACCGAGAAGCAATTTAGCTGGCAACTCAGAAGTGCAGGGCAGCTCGAGAATGAAATGAGATAAATCCCCCCGGCGGTTCACAGTGCACACCCCGAAGGGATCGCTGCCGGGGCTGTGCATAGACTGTGCTTTTATGAAGGCTTGGAATTTCCAAATATTTATCATGGCAGTGCTTTATTCTTAAATCACATAATGAACTTAGTGTCATTTTTCCTTTCAATTCTGTTAGGCTGATAGTCCGAACTAACAAGTGATGAGACCTTGAAACTTCAGCTAAATCCTTCTTTGATACTCTAAAGTACATATTCCATTTTGGTTGTAGAGGACTTGTTCAAATTATTTTATGCCATTATGAGCATAGTAAGAATTCAAACATTTTAAAATTTGTGTTTTAATTTGAACCAGTATCAGTATAAATCAAAATGCCATTCCACAAAGTTTGGGGTTTTATGCCATTGTAATTAAAATAGAGAAACAAGGTTTTTTTTGGTTTTGTTGTTCTAGCTTGTGACTGAAATCCTGGAAAGCCATGCACAACAGTCCATTTTATAAACTTAGGACTTTAAAAAAAATCTATTCTTGTTTATCGGGGCTGAATGCTGCTTTGAAATTTTAAGAGATGTGTTGATCTTGGGGATGTATATCATTAGGAATATTTTCTGTGTATTTGCTGGTGCCTGGCCTAATAAAATAATTTGTTTTTTGGTGGTAAATAACTTTGTTTATAACTATCAAGTGAATGCATTAATCTCAGTTTTGTAAATACTTTTTTTTTTCCTCTAAGTATAGGAACTTTTTATACTTACTGCCAGGAGATTTGGGGCCAGATAATTTCCTAGTTTACTACAATACTTCCTGTGTATGGAGATTTGAATTTATTGTTTTGTTCTATATCCAGGGATATTGTAGGCTAGATTACTTGGACCAAATCTTCTATTGAAAACAACTGAAAATGCAGGGTAAAGAATATCTTAAATCTCCTTAAAACAGCTTGAGTGAATAAGATCATAAGCGGTTATCGGAAAAGCAGGGATGTAACCGCACACTCAGGCCGCTTTAATCCTGGAAGTGTTTGCCCGTTTGGCCAGTTGGAGCGTCATTCTGACATCTTGTCTGATGAGAAAGATGGGGACCTAGCTGACGGCTGCAGGCTTGGGATGAATCAGACGGAAACCCTGGCTCCACCTCCAGCGGCTTCCCCAGGAAGGTTGCTTTGGTCTCAACAGAGGTGAGTGGAGGGAAATTCCTGAGAAGCTGTCACCCCAGGGGGCCCCTCGAGCGAGCTGTCACCCAAAGTCGCATCACATCTAGAAAGCTGTGCGCCCGGGGTCTGGCCTTAGGAATACGCACGCGTGCAGAGCCCTTAGGCTCCTCACAGAGGCTGACAAAATTCCTCTGTGGGGGAGCTAACACAAATGGCTTTACAAAGGCAATGAGCAGCACGCACTGTGGAATGACCAGGCCCTGGGAGGAGCGCTTCCCCTGGGACCGTCCTCCGGCTTCTGCTCCTCTCTCTGCCCCGCGCACGCTTCTCCCCCCCGCTTTCCATTCTCTGCGCCCTCCTTCGCCCCCTTCCTTGCCCGCTCCCCTCCCAGCCTCACCCCCCTCCTGGCTCAGAGCCCCCCGGAACCCACTCTCTGACCCACTTTCGCTCCTGTTGCTCCAGGCAAGCTTGTCCTCACCATCTCACCCACAGTCTGTGGTTAGTCTTATCGTTGGCTTCAGTTTTGTTTTTTTCTTCCCAAATTCAAGGGTAAACTGAGTTCGGGCTAATTAGGTCCCTTTTTGAAATCCTTAGGTGTGTCTGAGTGGACCTTCCATCTGATCTCCTCCTGGTCTGGCCTCAGGTAGACCGTCCGTCACTGTCGGGAGGGCCCGGGCCTTGGCTGCGAGTGCGCTCTGCTCCCAGGGTCCTCGCGTGCTGGGGGCTCCGGCTGACCCGGGTGCTCTCCGAAGGGGGAGAGGCCTCTTGTTCTGCTGTTGGCAGTGGCTCTTCATAGGTTTATGCACGTGGTTCACCAGGTGAATCTGTGGCTGTGAGAAAGCAGGTAACAGCTTTGCTGAAAGAAGTCCTGAACTGTTAGGCGGGAGGAGAGGGGGGCAGGTTGGGGCGGGGGGCTGCCCACCCTGGAGCTCCTTGGTGTGCAGGATATTCCCATGGATTTTCCACCCCCTTTATGCTGACCTTGCGATGCAGGCCGTGCAGAGCCTTGTCACTGCCATTTGTACAGAAAGGCTCACTTACAGCCAGACTTTATTTTTGCAGATGAGTTAGTTGGTTCACTTCTAGAAGCTCCAACTAAACACCACACTCCCACCCTCTGCCCTTGACTGTAGGTTTGTTTCTTTTTTAAACTGTGGCCCCTGCTGCAATCGCCGATTCCGCCTTATAACCATGGCAGGGCATTTGGCCTTTTTCTTCCGTAGCATTTTCATCTGTGAAATTAATACTCCATGTCACAATGTTTTATTATATTGAATAGCTTCTGCTTCGCCTTTGACCTTTTTAACCACCTCTCTTTCCTCCACCATTCCAGTGTATGAATGTATTATATTACTTTGCAGACAAGTAAAGTAGATAAACACTGCATTAATTGTTACATCCAAAGTTCCTTTTTCAGCTCTTGTTGGGTGAGGAAAAACAGAGATCTTACTTGTATAAACAAAATATGTCAACAGATTATATAAAGAAATGCCAACGAGAATCTTAAGACACAACACTTGGGCAACGTAGATAACCTACCTGATTATAGAGACTTCACTCAGTCTAAAATGTTGGCAAAAATAGCAGCTTCTTTGATGCTGATAATATTTTAGAACAAAGAGTCAAACTGTGATAGCTCTTGGGATCATTAAAAGTTCAAGACACTGAGCTTGTTTTCCGTTTCAGAGGAGAGGCAGCGGTGGTGGGAACCCAGGGACGCTGCGGTGGTTGAGTGCTGGCGCAGTGTTTACTGAGTGCCTACAGACTCCAGGTAGCGAGGAGCCAATATCTGTCCTTAAATCTGAAAAGCGAAGAGGAAATGATGGGCCCGAAGGCAAGGTCTTAGTGAGAAGATTTCCACTGGGGCTGAGTTTGAGAGACGGTTACCAAAGGATGATCTGTTGCACCAGTGCTGGACGGACTGCCTCTCCTGTGGCAGTTATTGCTTCCGGTCACTTGCTGTAGTGGCAAGGCCAAGTCCTTCAACCGGAGGAAGCCCATCTATAACGAGGATCATATAAAGAGGGGAGAAGTGTCTATGTTTTTCATGAGGAAGGAAGAAGGAATTTAAATGTCTGTAGATACAATTGTGATGATTGGCTATTGGTTATTAAATGCACCCCTGTTCAGGATGGCGTGACAGAGCGCCCTTCCATCTTTGCCCGGACCCGTGCTGCCCGAGTGTCCAGGCATCCTGTGCCCGCGGGGCTGTGTCCTGTGGGAACCGTCCCAGACATGGGCTCGCAGGGGCCGGGGCCCTTGGATCCTCATAAATCACATCTTAGTATTTTAGCTCAACATTTCAACAGGGTTTTTATGTTAATATTTTATTTGGAGCAATATTGTAATTTTCCAAGTGATTTCTCTCATGGAAACTCCCGAGTCCACGAAGGATGGAGACAGACATTTCAGGGCTTTTTTGTTGCTCCAGGCAGCAGCGAGCGCTGGCAACATGAGGTCCTGCTCAGAGAACTAGGACCGTTAGCTGAGGGCTGCTGTTGAAGCCCGCCCTTCACAGTCTCAAGCAGAGGGCCCGGGAGGCCCACGTGCTGCGCCGCCCTGTGGCTCTCGGCCAGCCCGCGGCCCGGAGGGCGGTGAGGCCACGGAGCTGATGCACCGGCCGTCAGCAGCTCTCTGCAAAACGCCTGTGGTAGTGACGGAGAAGTGTGTCGGCGCTGGGCGGCAGCCCCACCCGCTCCTGGCTGGAGCCCCACGGGGCTGCAGGCCGTGGCTTTGAGGGGCACCCCTGCTTCTCTGGCTGGCTGTTTCTGGAGACCTCGGTGGAGATGCTGCCCGCCCCCAGAGTGAGGGGTGCCTGTTGTGTCAGGATGGCATGAACCGAGGGGTGTGGAGCGTGACTGTCTTTGTGCTTCTTTGAACTGTGTCCTAGAACCAAAGAAGTGTGGCTTCTCCTAGAGGGATGGGAAGGGTTTCATAGATTCTGCGACTCGGAGGGAAGGCCGGTGCTCAGATGGACAGAGCGGTCGCCTCAAGACCCAGAACTGCTGGCGAAGCAGCTGGCACAGGTGGTTCTAGATTCCATCGGTGGGGTGACCCCAGTGGTCAACGCTGCAAGAAGAGAAAGCTGGCCGGTTCTCACCCACATGGATCCACCACACCCGGCTAGGTAGAGCAGGTCCTGGATTCGACTGTTTCCCTAGATGGCTAAATTTCACGGTAGATATCCTTTCCTCTGACGAGACTGGCATGCCAAACACCAAGAGAAGTTGGGAGTAAGAGGATGCGGCTGCTGAAGACACGGGTGCATAGGCGCCGTCCTTTCACCCTGGACTGGGAACATCGTCCTGCGCTTGTTTGCTTGCGTTGGTGAAGAAGAAGCTTGATTGATTCAGGACACTGAAGAGCTATAGTGAAAGAAAAAAAGTAAGCGAGCAATGAACATGGTGTGAACCTGTGACAGACGTCTGGGGCGACAAGTAGAGGGAAAGATGGTTCGTGGGGTGGGACTGGGCTTGTTGAAGGCAAGAGAAAGGCGTTTTGGTTCTTCCAGGGAGGAGGGAGTGCTTTCCTGAAGGCTCCCCTGGCAGTGGTTATCATGGCTGTAGAAGAAGCAAACGTTTCTGGGGGTGAGTGTGCCAGTTCAGGGTGTTCCCCAGGCTTCTGTGGCTTACCTGGAAAAACTGGTAAAATCGTGAGAAATGACCAAGGCTGCTAGACTTTGTACTGACTCCTGAATTTGATTATGCTCTCACAGGACTAATTGCCCCGCTGGTTCTCTCACTTTAGCCCCTTTAGACAGTTTTGATGAAGGGGATGGCCACTGAAACTGTTTCTCCATGTAACAGGTACAATCTACATGTAAGCCCACACTCTGACTTCTGGAAAGTTGAGTTCAGGAATTTTATTTGGATTATTTTATTATAGCCACTTGCTGTGAAATGAAGGGTCGTCGACTAAGATCTGGTAACGATTTTGGATGTTGGAAATCGGGTCTTCATCTGCCACTTGAACAAATAAGCAGCTTCCCCAGCGTCCGGACCCCGGCTCACTCCCAGCAGGCGTCTGCAGAGCTGCCTGGACCGCTGCTGTGTCACGGTCAGTGTGATTTGGAAGGCGTCTCCCTTCCCTCGGCCTGCAAGACCCGCAGACGCAGGGCCCTCGCCACTCAGGTGGAGCTACTTCTGTGGAGAGAACCCACAAGGAAGGAGGGGGAGGCTGAGGTGATCGAGAGTAAGAGGATGCGACTTGCATCCTCCAGAGACTTAAAATGGAAGCGTAAGTTACCTGCATTCACCTGAAACACAGAGCCTAGCACTGTGTTTCCCATATAGTGGGCATTTGGTAAAATATTTTTAGCTTGTTTCTCTCTACCCAGAGCTGTCCTTGAGACATACAGTTTTGACCAGCTGACTTATGATTCATAGTATCTTGAATACTGTTTATTTTAGCATTAGTTGTTATTTTCTCTTCAAGTGGAAATAATTTCTGTTAATGTGGACACTGGAAGGCCTGCCCCCCAATTAACTGGGATGTTTTGGTGAAAACAGACCTCCAAGTGGTGTATCTGTCAGGAACCACTGGCAGATGATAAATACACCATAATTTTAAAATTACTTGATGAGGGGCTTGCCTGATAGATGGCAGCTACATTTGAGAGCCCTGAGAGCCTGAAGATGGGTGCGAAAGGGGGATCTTGCCGTCCGTTCAGGCAAGCCTGCTTTCCGAGCACCCATGCGACCTTCGACCCCTGACCTCTCAGAATCACTGCCATGTCAGAGGGGTAGCAGGCGCCCTCTGAACTGGCATTTCGGACTGAATGTTTCTGATTCAATTGTTACTTCCTAAACGGTTGTTACACCTCTTGTCTTTTTGCCCATTTCATTTAACACGTCTCCAGAAAATTAAGGTTTTTTTTTTTAAGACATAAAGAACAGTTCAGGCTGAGTGCTCGCCAGCAATGGGCTGTGATTGTGGGCAAGTCTTTTCATCTTGCGGGGCTCAGCCGTAGTATCT
The DNA here is from genome assembly GCF_016772045.2 of Ovis aries. NCBI lineage: Eukaryota > Metazoa > Chordata > Mammalia > Artiodactyla > Bovidae > Ovis > Ovis aries. The sequence goes on from NC_056073.1 coordinate 50,382,572, forward strand.
GTCAACTGAGGCTATTATGCTAGACCAGTGTTTTTAGGCGTTTTTGCCCACTCGGGGGCACAGTGAGAAATATTCTTGTGAAAAATCCTGGTGCACACGTGTGTGTGTGCGTGTGTGTGTGTTGGGCACAAGTGACGCAGAGTGACGTGTGTCCTCACGGGGCTCAGTGTGCTCCTCACGTGTGTTGCGAACTGACTCCAGGGCCCTGCATCCTCACCCCTGTTTGGAAAAGAGTGGGTGGGATGCCCTCTGCCCCACTGATGTTAGGACTTTGAATTCAACATGCAGAATCGATTTTACGACTTTTGGACTAGAAACGTGAGTGAGTTTTTGGCAGTGACATGCTGCGGTCCCAGCAGAATGAGGGGTGGCTGTGCGGGGCTTGGGGCCCGGGGCCGGGTGAGCGGCGCTGGACCTCGTCAGCCTGTGCACAGAGCTTCAGCGAGGACGCCGAGGCAGTGCCTCGAGGCTGCGGGGCTGCTCCCACACAGCCCAGGAGTCAGCTGTTTTGCTGAAAATGGAGGCTGCTGTGCTTTAGTCTCGTCGTGTGTGAAGTTGCCGTATTGTAGCCTCCAAACAGTTGAAGAGTCAGCCTTATGAGATTGTTCAACCCAGTAACTCACCAAAGGTTATGTGCCCAGCCAGTGGCATTCTGATTGGCCTCTGATGACCCAAAGCCCATCTCCTTTTCCCTACTATTCTATGTGGAATTTACCGCATTGTAAAGCTCACTAAACAAACTGCGGAGAAGCCTGAGATGTCCCATCGTGTTGCACAAGCCTGAAACACCTTCTCGGTCAGGACCAGACAGTGGGGCCGGGAGGTCAGGGGGCGTCCCAGCCGCCTTTGTTCTGAAGAAGGCACTATTTAGGGGTCGGGAGTGAAGGGTGATTGCATGGTCCCCAGTGTAGTCACTTCTGCGTTCTTCACTTCCCGAAGGTGGGCGTGTCTTGCCGTTGGCTGGGGGTCCGTGGCCGACGCAGTCTCTGCGGGGCTGACCGTGCTCCTCCCCCGCGTGCCTTGTGGCTGCTGGTGCCTTCTCCGTACCCTGAGCCAGCACCCCCTCCCCGGGATGCCGGATGGTGGAGAGCAACCAGATACGTTTAGAAAGGTGCCTCCCCGCCGGCCCAGCACTGCCTCCTGGATGCTCTGTGGTCAGCACAGGGGAGGCCCCTGCAGAGCCCCCAGGAGTCGAGGCAGGTGGGAGCTGTGTTCGCTTCCCCTCTGCACCGACTGTCTAATGTAAACATTCCAATGCTGAACACAACACCGAGAGCTGATGTTTTCAGGGAAGGGTCACTGAGCTCAGATGGACACAAAAAATACGCGCAGAAAGAAAGCAGCATGTTAATGCAGAGTATCCGAACCTGAGACAGAGGAAGGCCACTCGCTCATCTGGTTCAGGGGGCTAGAAATTCACAGATGTGTTTGTGATTTTACCAGCTGTGGAGATTTCAAATATTGAAACGGCATTTGAAACAGGAAGATGGGGTTCAGATTAGGGCCCCGTGAATAACAAAGTGAAATAGTGCTGTTCTAGCAGCTCACAGATCCCTTATTGTGTTTGCCTCCACGGACTCTGGACGAGATGATCTCGAAAGAGTGTGGCCTGTTGTTCTTGGCTTTTATTGATTTTGCTCCGTGCAGTGTGAAGGCTCCGCTGCTTGTCCTGAAATAATGAAATTGAGAGAAGATTGATTTTGGATGACTTCCAGTATCTTTCCTTAAACTTGAGTTTGCAAGAATTGGTCACTCAGAATCAAAGCCCCAACTCCCACAGTCCGCGCCCTGCTGCTGCGAGTCAAGAATCTACAGTTTATGCGTCTAGTGGATTTGGGAGAGGGCCTCCCAGGCAGCTCAGTGGTCAGGAACCCGCCTGTCAGCGTGGGAGGCACAGCCTCAGCCCCTGGGTCGGGAAGACCCCCCGGAGAGCAAAGTGCAGCCCACTGCAGTGTTCTTGGCGGAATACCCCACGGACAGAGGAGCCTGGTGCGCTGCAGCCCATGGGGGTGCAGAGAGCTGGACACAGCTGAGTGACCGAAAGCAGTAGCAGGAGCTTTGAGAGAACTGGGAGATTGCAGCCCATTTTGTAGCAGAAGTGCTACCACATTCAATCTGTTCTATGAACAATAAAAAATAAAAGGGGAGAACATTCCAGAGCCTCTTGATGCCCTGCCTTTCCTCAGTTCAGTTCAGTCTCTCAGTCGTCTCCGACTCTTTGCAACCCCATGAACCTCAGCACGCCAGGCCTCCCTGTCCATCACCAACTGCCAGAGTCCACCCAAACCCATGTCCATTGAGCCAGTGATGCCATCCAACCATCTCATCCTCTGTCGTCCCCTTCTCCTCCTGCCCTCAATCTTTCCCAGCATCAGGGACTTTTCAGATGAGTCAGCTCTTTGCATCAGGTGGCCAAAGTATTGGAGTTTCAGCTTCAACATCAGTCCTTCCAGTGAACACCCAGGACTGATCTTCTTTAGGATAGACTGGTCGGATCTCCTCGCCTTTTCTCAGCTGTGTCCGAAAGAGCAGCTCTTGGAACCTGGGCAGTGTGTTGATTTGGAGAAAGGGGGCCTCCCCTGTCCTTTCAGATCTTAGACGTTTCAGGGCATCTAAGTTGTAGAAACAGGGTAACTTGTTTTTTAAGTGAATTAATACCAGCTTTGTCCTGTGGCATGCGTTTCCTGTTGTGTAAAGGGTAAATGAAAGCTGTGAAGTATGTTCCTGGCCAAGCACACCCTGCTCGTGCCCCAGCCCCCTGGCACACCTGCTCTGGCCCAAGGGTGGACTGTGCATCAGTGAAGAGGTGACCCACGCGCCGACAGAAGGCTTTCCCATCATTTTTGCTCCTTCTTCCTTGGAAGGACTTAACGGTAGTGTTCGCAGTTAGAGGCTCAGAACCCCAGGTGTGCGGGGTGACCTGTCCGGGGTCACATTCAAAGTCAAAACTTGGCGTAGACAGCGCAGTGGGACCGTGTGAGGGCTGGCGTCCAGTCTTCCTGTGTCGTCTGCCCTTCCGCTGTCTTGGAAGGTGTAACGTGGCAGCGTAGGTGGCTGGATGGGGGCTTAGGGTTTGAGGGTTCAGAGCTTTAGTGCCTTCTCTCTCTTTTTGCATGAAGTAGCCGGTCTTTCGCAGCTTTTTCAGCCTCCAGTTTTGCCCTAAAGGAACACCCAGCCTCTGGCCCTCCTTCCGTCTCCACATCTCCTCCCGTGCCCGTCTGCCCTTCTAGCCATTAGTGAGCTCCCTCCGCCTGTGCGGCAGCTAGGAGGGGTGTACCGGAGCACAGCCTGCTTTTGTGCTCAGGGCAGATGAGCTGATAGAAGGACACTCAGGCCTGCTTCTCCTGCGCTTGTGCTGAAGGAATAAGGGCGCCTTGAGATTTCCGAGTTAAGGTCGGCTTGCCGGGGCCGGAAAGGACGTGAGAACAGAGGAGCCCCGGCCCCCGGGGGCTGCTTCGGCAGCCTCTGTTGCAGGTGGTCGAGGGAGGGCGTGGTCCCAGCTAGCTCCTGGGAGTGGGCATGCTTGGCTGCACTTGCTGGAAAGACAGGCGCTGGAGGGCAGCTGTGTGTGTGGACAGGATGCAGGAAGGTGCTGGAGAAGGCAGGGAGCTTGGTCCCCGCTTGGCAGGCGTCTGTTGTCTGCGGCCGAGGGAGCTGTCTAGAGGAAGCTGATGTGTGATCCTGGACGATGTGAATGAGAGGGTCGGTGCTGAGGCTGCCACGCCATGTCCATGAGGTTTGGATCTGCCATGCCTGCTTTGCATGTGGTGTCAGACATGGGAACGGGAGTCAGTGGAGGGAGCAGAGGAGGAGGGGTGGGGGAGGAGGATGGGGGGGCCCAGGCATGCCTCCGATGGGGGGCTCAGGGAGCCCTCTGATGGGGGCCCACAGACACCTCTGATGGGATCACGGGGACACCTCGGAGCAGCCTCTGAGGTGTTTGACTTTTGTCCTGGCCTGTCCTTCCCTCCGTTAGCCTGTTTAGAGGGGCCACAGCGTTAACGATATCTACGAGCATATATAAAAATGTGATTCGGGTTATTTTATTTTATTTATTTTATGATTAATTTATGATGATTATATCAAATCATTATATCAAAATTATTCTGTGATTTTAGTTTATTTTATTATCTTTCAGCCTCAGCACCAGTGTCTCCCTTCATCACAATGCTAGGTCCTAAACAAAGGACACGTGTTACCTTATCATATAGAGCTTGTTTCCTTTGTAATTTTACTTTTGTAATTGTGTTTTTCTTTGCATCTTTAAATGCGTGGTTCTGAGAAAGTGCCCCTCAGCTTCACGCACAGCACAAACACGGTCCAGGGTTCGGGCTGGGCCACGCGTCCTGTGCTCCTGGGTCCCCAGCAGTGGCTCCACGTGGGCCCTGGGCGGGCGTCTGGACATGAGGCCTGGGCCGTGGACCAGCCTGCTCCCCTGGGGTCTCAGTCTCCGCCTGGCCCCGTCCCGGGACTTGGCGGGCAGGCAGTCTGTGTGGCCAGCTCCTCTCATGCCCGTAGCTGGTGTGGGGCGTGGAGTGCGGGGCCTCCCCGTGCGAGTGCCCAGACGTGATCTTGAATCTATAGCCTCAAGTTTCCTGTAACACAAGACGACGATGGGAAAGGATGAAGAGCTTGAGACGCCCCGTGATGATGCAGGCGCTCGTGCCAAGAGAACTGGAAGTCAACAAAGATGCTTGCAGGGATGGGTGCTTTTCCTTTACTTTCCATTTCTCTATAGAATCTCTTAGTTTTATGGCAGGAAAATCAATGTCCGGTATAAAGACTGCCTCTGGTTGGATTGTGGGTAATGGCGCCAGAGCCATGCCTTTCCAGATGGACTTGCTGAGCCTCGAGCCTGTTCTGGAGCAGCACGAGGTGGTGGCTGGGGACACTGCCTGCCGCCTGGTGAGGGCGGACGGGCTTTCACTCACACAGCGACCGCCTCCTGAGAGACGACGTGGCAGGAGAGGGCCTCCCGCGCCATCGTGGCCCTGGCTGCAGCTGCGCCCTCATGCACCGGTGCCCTGGGCAGGTCTGGCTTGAGTGCCTGCAGCACGCTGTTCATGCCGTGCGTCCAGTGATTAGTGTCGCACTGTGAATGCTGTAAATCGCCTGCTTAGAAAGATGGAATCTGAGCTTCCTGTTACAGGTGAATGGAGTGGATACGTTTCTCATCAAACATGCTTGAGTGCCTAGACTGTGGGGGCCATTGGTGCTTCGAGGGGGAGTTCAGTCTGCAATATGTAGACTTTTCTAGCGACCGGCTCTCGACTCTGCATGCAGCCTCTGATATTGTGGAAGTGAAGTCTCTCAGTTGTGTCCGATTCTTTGCAACCCCATGGACTAGGCCATGGAATTCTCCAGGCCAGAATACTGGACTGGGGAGCCTTTCCCTTCTCCGGGGGATCTTCCCGATCCAGGAATCAAACCAGGGTCTCCTGCATTGCAGGCGGATTCTTTACCAGCTGAGCTACAAGGGAAGCCCTTTTTATTTTGGAGAATTTTTGTGTGTGTTAAATTGAGACGTGCATGGGACACTTACAAGTCTTAATTCTGGAGAAGCAGAGAAGAACTTTTCTCTTTTTAACTTGAGTTTCTCTTCCTCCCTCGCCCAGTGTGCACCAGGTCCTAGGGCCTCCTTACCTGCCCACTCCTTGTCCTTCTCCAGGTGCCCGCCCTCCTCTGGGCACCCTGTCCTTCCGTTCAGGCGGGCTGGCCGCTGAGCGCCCCGAGTGCAGACACCGCCCTGATCCGGCAAGCATTCCTCGCCTTGGGTGGCCTGACCTCTCTTTAGCTCTTTAGATTTTTTACACCACCCTGAAGAGACCCAGCTTCTCTGGTCTTGAACCCATTAACAGCTTAACTGCTCTCAATCATTTCTCTGCTTTCCTGGAAGTGGAAATTTATATCATCGTGTATGTCAGATGTAACATTTTCTCTTCCTTATTTTGATCCAGAAGCTATTTGGATTGTTTGATTGCTTGGTTTCCTGGCCCGCTCAGAAACCCAGAGACGAGAGAGCCCCGCAGCCGTCTTCTCTTCAGGGGCCTGGATTCTTCATGAATTTAGAGTTTTGCTGTTTTGATTTGGTTTGCTTTCCTGTCATCCATTTATTATGAGATTTGCACTGTAGGGAAGGCAGGACTCCACCCCCTCAGGGTGGGAGCTGGGCCTGAGAGTTAAGCTGGCACAAACAGACGAGCAGGAGGACAGCGTGCAGATGGGGGCCTGTCCTGGGGGCTCCGCAGGCCATGCAGACCCAGAGACGTGCGAGGCCCCGGGTTCACCCACAGGGTGAGCAGAGACACTGTCGTGGAGACGCAGCCGGAGCACGTGGGGAGCGGCAGCCACTGGGCTGCGTCCCCAGCCCTCGGCCCCCACCATGTCGTCTGCAGGCCAGAGTGTGTCCTTGGGCATCGTGAGGGCATCTTTCACGTGGGGGATTCCTTCCCGCTCCCAGGATAGAAGGTGGAGGTCAGGGTGCCCTCCCTTCTTCTGCTGTTCTTCCAGTACCTTTGGCTCAAAATAATCCTTGAGCCACAGTGGCATATTTGGGGTGACATGTCGTGCCGCCTCGCTGTCCTTCAGTAATTCAGTAGGTATCAGAAGACTTCTCACAAATGGTTTACACCACAGCATTTGTGATTTTTTAACAAGTCCCTGACCTCTGCGTGCCTGTCTCCTAATATGTACACAGAAGTAACAGCGGTATGGCCTCCCTAGGGTTGTTGTGAGGTTTATAGGAACGTGAGTGCAGCGCTTCGAAGGCCTGCACCTCCGGTGAGGGGCGCCCGCAAGTGGCGTGCCCTGGGGCTCCCGAAGGCCAGCCCGCCGTGGAGTTGCCTGCCCTTCCTGGAAGCTGGGGAGGCCGGAGCCCCTGCTTTCATGCCAGCTGCACCGCCCAGCATGGAGCCTCCGCCCCCGGGGCACCAGCCACGGGGCTGGACCCCTAGGACCCCCTGGCGGGAAGAGGGGGAGTGGGGCCAGAGAGGTGCTGGCGGCGGCATGGGAGCAGGCTGCCCGGGCCCAGGAGAGAGGAAGCCAGGCTGAACCTGGAGGAGCATCAGCTTCTCCTCTCCCGGCCTCCTTTCATCTCCAGCCTTGCTGCTTTCTATCCTCCTTCCAAAATACTTCGACTCAATTTTGACGGACTGAAAAATACAATAATTACAGGTTTGTTAACTGATAACCTTTAAAGATGTAGAATACTCTAGAAGTTCCCTGAGCTTGAGTTACCTTTTAGCATCTGTTTGATGTGCAAAAACATAATTTATGGCCGGGTCTAATTTTCAGGTGATGGAGAACATGAGCTCTCCTCTTTGTGTTTTGAAAACCGTTTCATTAGGTGCCATTTGTTGATGTTCTGAATTCGGGAGATCGCTTTTCCACATGGTCTGCCGTTAATTATTCGCTCTCCGTGTCTTTATTTGTAGGTCCCCTATTTGTCTCACTCAGTCTGTCCATCATCTGGGTATGTAGCTCAGCTGGTAACATCTGTTAGTTCATGGCTATTTCTGAGCAGGAATGTGAGGGGCAGAAACAAGGTTTATTTATTGCGGCTCTTTTCTGACCACTCAGAGTACTTCTAACCTTCAAACAGCTTCCCCGACTGCAACAAAAGTGTCTCTTGTTCCTTTATGGAAGTGGGCCAAATCGTTTGACCTAACGACAGGTGGGGTATTATTCAGGGCCGCTGGAGCGCGGGCTCCACACGCTTTGTTCCCTGGGGACTGTGTTCCGCTCGCCTGTTCCTGGCTGCCCTCGTGGCAGGAGGCGCCTTTGCTGAGCTTGAAGCATGCCTGCAGAGCCAGCCTTGCGGAGGCTCCAGCTGCAGGGCCGGCGTCCCGTGTGCTCGCGGCCGCTGTAGTTCGGTTCTGTTTGCGCGCTAGAGTCGCGAGTGGCGCTCGTTCTCATTTGTTTGTGTTTGTTTTTACGTAGTTTCCCGTTACGAGAAACACAGCTGTGCTGTTTATGTCTGTGAGTACTTGTGCATTTTGGGTTTGGGGCCTTTTGAATTTCAAGGATGGATATGTGTTTACTTGTGAATTGAAAAAAGCCTTGCAAGGAATGTCCAGCACTTTAGACGAGTGATTGCTTTAAGAAGTTAAAGATCTGCCTTGTTGATGATGTTCTTAGTGCAGGAGCTGACGCCACAGTCGAGGCTGATGTCGACTGTGAGGTTTATTGCAACACTCTTCCTCCCTCCCTCCCTTCCCGTCAGAGAAGGTGCGCGCCGGTGCTCTGAGTTCCTGCACTGCTCTGCCTGGGGGGTGAGCAGGGACCACACAGAGCCTCTGTCCCCTGTCCCCTGGTCCTGGGCTCGTGTCCGGGGTCATGGGATAAACACACACTCCTAGGATCTGACCTGAAGCAGACCCTGAAGCAGACCCAAAGGGGCAGGCTTTGTGTGTGACGTCTCTGCCCTTACGGGAGCGAGTTCTGTCTTCATTTTGTAGGTGAGAAAACGGAGTCTCAGAAACTCGTCGCTTCACTCGAGGACGTTGATGTTGGGAATTTAAGCTGCACTCTTTTTGCTCCCGCTGACCACTTCTCTTGGGTCTCTCAGCACAGGTTCCAGACTCATGCTCCTCGCCGGTCCTGGAGATGACTAACGCCTTGCCACCTGAAACTCGGCGACTGGGTCACGGGCACGGCTGGGTGTGGCCCGTGGTAGCTGCTCAGCTCATGCTCTTTCAGTAAAGTGGTGGAGACGCTTTCAGCGGCCGCAGAGCTTAGAAACCGGCTTCACTTTGCTTGCCTGTCCGTGTTTCACCAGAGTTTAACAAAACCTGAAAGTAAGATGCGAGTAATTAAGATGCGCTTCCTGTTGGAAGCTTAAGGAGGGGTGGTCCTCGCGGAGGCCTCTCACCAGCCCGAGGAGGGCCGTCCGGGCGGGGCTGAGACCACCACAGCGGGGTAGGGAGCCTTGGGGTCTGGAAGGCAGGGCGCACAGGCAGGCACCGCTCGTGCTCGCGGCAGTGGCTCTGTGGCCTCTGTGGATCTTCCATCTGTGAAATGGGGGTGTTTATGTCACGGGGTCCCTCTGTAGTTTATTGACCAGAGAGCAGTGCAGAAAATCGGAAACTGACAGAGTCTAATACCAGTGCTGAAAATGGACCAATTCTATTTCCATTTTTAATGGAATTCATATTTTTTACTCTATTAGATTTTCAGGTCCTTGCCTCTAACCTTTGTTCTGTCGGAATGATTTATCATGTATCTGGGGTTGATGAACTTAAAAACTATTCAGGGATGAAGTACAGTCTCCTCCCACCATAGGATTTGAGCAGTAGTGCATTTTTAAGCTTTCCCAAAGAAATGATTTTCCCTTCTAGAAAGGGAATGATAATGAAATTACAAACAAAACCACGATATATTTGATAACATTTATCATATTAATGATCAGCGTTTCAACCTGTCTGAAATTCAAAGAAAATGATAGTTCTGTGTAGTTCTGTGCTCTCACCTGGCGCGCTCTGTTGGCTTTGTCCAGACACGGGGCAGGAGGGCTTGTGTAACGGGCCACCTCCAGAAGGGGGACGCGGAGCCTCTACAGCCGCTCTTCTCTTGCCGGGAGCAGGCCAGGGGTTCGAATGCCCGGGGGCACATTGGGCCCACACGACCGAGTCAGGGAAGCGCCAGCCCTCCAGAGGGCGTTGGTCTCTCCCTGGACGTGTGTGCTGGGACTCAGCCTCCCCCCCCCCCGACACCCGGACTCCCTTCTGGTGACCCAGGGAGGCCTTGCGAGGCCCCGAGACTCTGTGGGGCCAGGACTCCTGCTGCTTCCAGGCGACCGTGTTTGAAACTCATCCCGTGCTTGTGATGCTCTGCCTGCCTTTACGCCACCTCGGAAGTTAGAGAACATTGAATTTCTCTTCTACTTCTGCCTCAGAATGCTTTCTCACCTGGATGCGGGGGGCTGGTGTGAGAGTCATGGGGTGTACAAGGGCAGCTGCGCGGTCCTCATGGCACGGTGCAGCCTCAGCAGCAGCGTGGGGGGCGGACTCGAGCCCTGGGCAGTGCAAGTGCCTGGCTGTATCCGGATATGCGAGCAGCAGGGCTGCCAGCTGCCAGCAGTGAGCCAGGGGACAGCTGGGCAGGTCTCCATCATCCGCTTTCTGTAGTTAGACCAACTGTCTCTGCGTGCTTGTCTTTGTATGTGCCTGCTTGGTGTTGGCGACCTTTATGAATCTGCGGCATACTGACTTTTGCCCTGATGGGGAAATTGATTTGTCCTGTACTCCTCTTCTTTCTCTCGGGAACTCAGTTACACGGGTGTTTTAAAATTATCCTGTCGATCCTGCGTTCTTATCATTTTGTTCAGGAACTTCATCCTCAGGGTCTGTAGTCTCCAGCTCTACTCAGCCTTCTCCGTCATCACCTGTCTGCTGGTAAGTCCATTTCATTTCAGTGAGATGCTCTTCAGTTCTAGGATTTTCATTTGGCTCTTTTCCCCTTCTTTTTTAAAGCTCTGTTTCTCTGATGAGCTTCTTGTTATCCATCCCGAGTGCGCCTTTTCAAGTGTCGCGATGCGGGCGGCAGTCGCAGCTCATGCTGGCGTCCAGGATCGTCTCAGTATCAGCCTTCCTTGCTGTCTTCCCTTTTGAGACGGCTCAGGTTCTTGTTTCTGAGGCACGTTCCCTCCCTCCTCACGGCGTTGATTCTTTTCTTTTCGCACAGATTGGATGGCCCACGCTGCCAGCGGTGGTTTCAGTGTGGGCAGCAGCTCCAGTCACGGTCGCTCCCTTCAGTTCTGTCCTGGCGTCCGGGTCAGCTAGGGGTTTGGGCACAGCGCACCCAGATGGGCATGCCGTCTTCTTGTCTGTCTTCGCTGTGTCACCCCTCCCTGCCACCCTCATCCCCAGTCGCTGCTGCTGCCCTAAACTGGCCTTTGTTTCTTCACGCCGGTAAAACAGCGGGCTTTCTATAGTGTTGCTGCCTCTGCTTGGTCCACGTGGGAGCCTGCCCTCGGGTTAAGGTTCGCGGAAAGCAGGAGAGTCACTTGAGTGTCATCTCCTCTCCAGACTCTTCACGGGGATGCTCTTAAGAATCTCGGCAGTTGTGTTGTATTGTCCAAGATTTGTAGTTATTATCTGCAGGCAGTTCAGAAAAACAGGCATTTTTCTTCCTTCGTCAGAGGCTTCTTCTGGACTACTCACAGTCTAATAATCACAAGTGTCTCCTGTGATGAAGATGCGCGAAGGTTAGATTTTGCTTGGGAAGAACGATGATATTTCTGTTTTTTAACACGTTAGAATGGAGGTTTAGAGCTATTGCTTCACTTTCTGTGATAACTGAATGTGCTCTTTTTGCATTTTGGTTTCTTTTGTGAGTGTAATTTATTCTGAATTCTGAATGAGCACATTTGGTATGTTTCTTGGAGAAATTGAAAAATTTTTACTATATGGAAACTTTTGCTTTGCTGATAAATAAGATGATATTTTTCACAAGTCAAGTGTAAGCGCTTTGATTAGTGAAGTGATTTATGGATGGAGGGCATAAATATAAGTAATTAACTCTAGTGTAAATTCTGTGTTTAATTATAGAAAAAAGGAACTCTGATGATTTTGCTTTGATGATTGGAGGGCAATGTGCTGGTAGTGAAGAGCCCACCTGCCCGTGCAGGAGGTGTTAGAGATGCGGGCTCCGTCCCTGGGGCTACTGCCCTACTGGTCTGGACTCTCCTGGTGGCTCAGATGGTAAAGAATCCACCAGCAATGTGGAAGGCCTGAGTTCGATCCCTGGGTCGGGAAGATCCCCTGGAGGAGGGCTTGGCAACCCACTCCAGTGTTCAGGCCTGGAGAATCCCCATTGGACAGAGGAGCCTGGTGGGCTACAGTCCACGGGATCACAGAGAGTCAGACACGACTGAGCGACCAAGCACAGCACGGCACATTCATCAATGGGAGTATTTTAATTGGAGTGATTCTGTGGTTCTAATATGAACTAAGTTAGTGGGTTTTTTTTTTTTTTTTGGCTTAGTCATGTTAAACCTGGAAATTAATTTTCTCAGTGTGTTTAACCTCTTATTTCTTAAAATTATGTGCAATTTTAGTCTGCCGATATATTATTGAGTTAGAAATGTACACCCCTTTCTTCTATACTTTTCTCAAATTTGAACTACTTTGATACAAGTATTTAATCTGGCAGCTATAAAAGGATATGAAAAATTAAGAAATTTAAATTTGTTTTTGTATTTCCTAATTTGTTGAAAATCACAGAAGAGTCCAGTAGAGCCCAAACGCTTATGAAATGCCTAATGCTATCCTACATCTATATGTAAATGTGTGTGTTTGTAGGACTAAATTTTATTCATTTTTATGTGTTATTTCTTAATTCTTTGTATTTTTACCTTATCATGATCAGACCTGGGAACTTTATTTTCAAAAAGAATCCCTGTAATACCATTAGTTTTTAAGGATTATGCAATGGTAATGTTTTAAAAATTAAATTTATCAGTATTTTAGACTGTCATGAAATATATATGTTATATCAATGTTTGGGGGAAAAATAAAAAATATATTCTCTTACTAAGATCATTCCATTCTGAAATTAGCTATTTTTCAACAATCTGTTGTCATTTAAAACCGGAGATAAAAATATCAAGAGGTGGTATAACAGGATGCCTCAGCTGTAAAGAGCAGAAAGCCCAAACCGAAAGCCCTAAACAATGAAGCGTTTTTAGACTTGCATAACAGGAAGTCTGGGCACAGGGCCAGGTCACTGGGGTCAACGTGGACAGACGCTCCTTCCATCTTTTTGGTCCAACAGCTTTATCATACTAGCTTGATCCTAGGGTGAGTCCCCTCATTGTCACAAAAGGGTTGCTATAGCTCCAGACATCCAGGTTTCCTTCCATGAATGTGTAATTAGAGGGGAAAACCTTTTCCTGGTGCTTCCTCATATCTCCTTGATCACAGAAATGGAATTATCGTAATTGGTAAGCAGCAATCACGATTTACCTTCCCAGACGAGACCATGTGCTTCCTGACCGCACAGCATAGTGGATACTGGAGCAAGGCTGGGGCTCGGGTGGCAGCAAGGAAGGGGTGTAGGAGAGAGGCTGCACCCTTACAAGCAGGTTTAGATAGCCAGAGATTTCCCAGTTCCTTTAAAGAGCTGTGTTTTCTCCTGCTTTTAGGGCCTTCTTTTTGCTGTCTGGAATCTACTCCTAATAGATTATTTCTCATCTTTTAACTCTGAACTTATATATAGCTTCTTTGGGGAAGTTTCTCTAAATATGACTTAAAAAAGAGACTTTAAGGCAAAGCACTGTTACAGATAAATTACCTTTATAATGATAAAGGTTGTGTCCCCAAGAAGTGATAACAATTCTATATATGTCCACACTTAGCAACCGAAGTCAAGCTATAGTATAAAATTGTATAGCATGAAACAGTATAACGATTGCAGAGCTTGACTAAGTAAATGGGGAAGTAAACAAACTGTAACCATAGCAGGAGATTTTAGCCCACTTTTGTCATAATTACTAGAAGCGCACAGCATATGTGTGTGTGTATATAAGTATAAATATAGAAGAGCTGAAGAACAAGATTAACTCACCTGAGCCAAGCAAGCAGTATATCACGTGGCTTATATGCGCTTAGGTCTGCTTGCGTGGCATCAGTGGCTTCTGGGGAACAAGGAGCAGCGCCCTCCACCTCACTGTAGGAATCAGTAGAAGCTGACAGTAGTGGTATAAGCAGGGCCTCCCCGGTGGCGCTGGTGGTCAAGAGCCTGCCTGCCACTGCAGGAGACACGAGACACGTGGGTCCCATCCCTGGGCCAGGACAATCCCCTGGGGGCGGGCACGGCAGCCCACTCCAGTGTTCTTGCCTGGACCATCCCATGGACAGAGGCCAGGACAGTCCCCTGGGGGCGGGCACAGCAGCCCACCCCAGTGTTCTTACCTGGACCATCCCATGGACAGAGGCCAGGACAGTCCCCTGGGGGCGGGCACGGCAGCCCACTCCAGTGTTCCCCCTGGACCATCCCATGGACAGAGGGGCCAGGCGGGGGTGGGAGCGTTAGTGTGCCCAGCACTGTGTGGTTTATAAAGTGCAAAAACAGTTGTGCTTAATCATGAAGATACTTCTGATGTGGGGGATGAGAAGGCTGCCTTCAGCACGTGTCCATTTGCCCTTCTGATGGGGGACAGATCTGATGCGATTAGGCAAATACGTAAACCAAAAGAAAAACTTAAAATAGAACTTTGGAAACGAGGAGCTATCCCTTATTATTTACAGGTGGAGAAGATGGAGAAACTCTGCAGAATCAACAAAAACAAGACCTAGAGCTGACTGTGGCTCAGATCATCAGTTCCTTATTGAAAAACTCAAGCTTAAATTGAAGAAAGTAGGGAAAACTAGTAGGCCACACAGGTATGACCTAAATCAAATCCCTTGTGATTATACAGTGAAAATGACAAATAGATTCAAGGGATTAGATCTGCTAGGCGGAGTGCCTGAAGCCGTGTGGGTAGAGGTTTGTAACCTTGTGCAGGAGGTGGTGACAGAGACCATCCCAAAGAAAAGGAACTGCCTGAGGGCAAAGTGGCTGTCTGAAGAGGCTTCGCACACAGCTGAGGAAAGAAGACAAGCAAAAAGCAAGGGAGAGAGGGAAAGATGCACCCAACTGAACGCAGAGGTCCAGAGAATAACAAGGAGAAATCAGGTCTTCTTAAATGAAAACTGCAAAGAAGCAGAGGACAACAATAGAATGGGAAAGACTAGAGATCTCGTCAAGAAAACTGGAGACAGCAAGGGAACATTCCACGCAAGGATGGGCTCGATCAAGGACAGAGATGGTAAGGACCAAACAGAAGCGGAAGAGCTTAAGGAGAGGTGGTAAGAATACACAGAAGAAATGTACAGCGAAGGTCTTAATGACCCGGGTCACTCATCTAGAGCCAGACACCCTGGAATGTGAAGCCAAATGCGCCCTGGGGAGCATCACTGTGAGCGAAGCTAGTGCAGGTGAGGGAGTTCCAGCCGAGCTACTTCAGACCCTAAAGGATGATGCTGTTAAAGTGCTGCACTCAGTTTGCCAGCAAATTTGGGAACCTCAGCAGTGGCCACGGGACTGGAGAAGGTCGGTGTTCATCGCAGTCCCAAAGAAGGGCAGCGCCAGAGAATGCTCCGGCTGCCGCACGGTTGTGCTCATTCTCTTTGCTGGGAAGGTCGTGCTCAAAGTCCGTAAAGCCAGGCTTCAGCAGTATGTGAACCAAGAGCTTCCAGATGTACAAGCTGGGTTTAGAAAAGGCAGAGGAACCAGAAATCAAATTGCCAACATTTGTTGGATCATAGAAAAAGCAAGGGAGTTCCAGAAAAACATCTACTTCTACTTCATTGACTATACAAAAATCTTTGACTATGTGGATCACAATAAACTGTGGAAAATTCTTAAAGAGATGGGAATACCAGACCAGCTTACCTATCTCCTGAGAAACCTGTATACAGATCAAGAATCAACAGTTAGAACAAGATACAGAACAACAGACTGGTTCAAAATTGGGAAAGCAATGTGTTAAAACTGTGTACTGTCCCTCTGTTTATTTAACTTCTGTGCAGAGTACATCATGTGAAATGCTGGGCTGGATGAATCACAGACTGGAGCCAAGACTGAAGTATCAACAACCTCAGATACGATATCACTCTAATGGCAGAAAGTGAAGAGAAACTAAAGGGCCTCTTGATAAAAGTGAAAGAGGAGAGTGAAAAAGTTGGCTTAAAACTCAACATTCCAAAAACTGTGGCATCTGGTCCCATCACTTCATAGCAAATAGATGGGGAAAAAGTGGAAACAATGACATATTTTCTTTTCTTAAGTCCATCCAAAATCACTGAGGATGGTGACTGCAGTCATGAAATTAAAAGACACTTGCTCTTTGGAAGGGGAGCTATGACAAACCTAGACGGCATATGAAAAAACAAAGACGTCACTTTGCCGACAAAAATCCATGTAGTCAAAGCTTTGGTTTTTCCCGTGGTCATGCATGGATATGAGAGTGTGACCACAGAGAAGGCTGAGAGTCGAAGAAATGGTGCTTTCGAACCGGGGTCCTGGAGGAGACTCTTGAGGGTCCCTTGGACAGCAAGGAGATCAGACTAGTCCATCCAAAAGGAAATCAACCCTGAATATTCATTGGAAGGACTGATGCTAAAGCTCCAATACTTTGATCACCGGAGGAGAAGAGCCAACTCGTTGGAAAAGACCCTGACGCTGGGAAAGACTGAGGGCAGGAGGAGAAGGGGGCAACAGAGGATGAGATGGTTGGATGGCATCACCGACTCAATGGACAGGAGTTTGAGCAAGCTCTGGGAGACGGTGAAGGACCGGGAAGCCTGGCGTGCTGCGGTCCACGGGGTTGTCAAGAGTGGGATACCCCTTACTGACTGAGCAACGAAATGACTGTGGACAAACGAAAATCCCCAAAGTTGATAGAGAAATTGTTCAAGTTAATGACTAATTTCAGGAGCTAGCTTAGCCTGGCCCCTCATAACCAAATAGCATCATCTGGGTGGCTTAAACAATAGAAATTTGTTTCCTCAAAGTTCTGAAGGTTAGAAATCCAAGGTCAAGGTGCCAACGTGGTTGGGTTTGGTGAGAGCTCTCTTTCTGCCTTGCAGGTGGCTGGCTTTCCACCTTGTCCTAAGGTGGTAACACGGGCAGGGTGTGGGTGGGGGGAGGTCTGCTCTCTGAGGGCACTCGTCTGCCACGAGGACCAGGTGGAGTGTTCTTTACAGGGAGAGAGTGCACGAAAAGATGTTCACTCTGCACCATATTACTCTATGTGAATTTATTCTTAAAAATTATGTGAATGACTTGGGAACAAAAACAAAATCCTGCCAGGCGGCTTGCTACTTGCGAGGACCTCCGAGCTGAATTTGCTCTCCAAAGGCCGAGCACCCTCTGGGACCCTGTCATCATGCCCTTGCTACCGCTCCTCCGAGTCACTGTTTCATGAACTTAGGCAGTTTACGTTTGTGAGGAACTCTGTGCTCAAATTTTAATCCAAGTCAAACTGTGCAAGATTCTCTAAAGAGAATTGCCAGAAGATTTGTGTTCTCATGGATTATATCAGATGTCCATTACAATGAGACTCTAATCTAGTGTGTGAATTGGGTATTGGTTTTAGTATATATTCAGCCTGCTTCTGACTTTTTAGTGTCTGGAGTTTATCCAAGCATAACTGAAGAGTGAAATCTGTACTCAGTGTAGTCCACGTTTCTAGTAATCGCTGCATGTGTGTGAGCACACTTCTGTGCCACACGCAGCCCTGAGTATACACAGTAGAAACAGCTTTGCGTGTGTGGAAACCAACTCCTCAAACCACCACTTAGTTTAGGGATATGGCGGATTTGGGGGCCACTTTAGTGCTGTAGTCGCTCTGGTGGGTCTTTATCACTGCCAGCCGGTGAGTGGGGGCTCAGCAGAGCTGGCCGCTGCTGCTTCACTCAGGGCCGTTATTTCACGTGATACGCTGGGCAGTGGGAAAATCCATGATGTGGTATCAGCCCTCTGTCCGCATACTGGCAGGTGGAGTGTGCTTTCTGCCTGCACGATCATGGGGTCAGTCCTCTCTGCATGCTGGCGGGTGGAGTGTGCTTTCTGCCTGCACGCCTGAAACTTTGCTGTGCTGTGCCCAGTTGCTCAGTTGTGTCCAACTCTTTGCGACACCAAAAGTAGCCCAGCAGACTCCTCTGTCCATGGGGATTCTCCAGGCCAGAACACTGGAGTGGGTTGCCATGCCCTCCTCCAGGGGATCTTCCCGACCCAGGAACTGAGCCCAGGTCTCCTGCTTTGCAGGCCGATTCTTTACCAGCTGAGCCACCAGGGAAGCCCAAGAATACTAGAGTGGGTAGCCTGTCCCTACTCCAGGGGACCTTCCCAACCCAGGAATCAAACTGGGTCTCCTGTATTGCAGGCAGACTCTTTACCAGCTGAGCTAGCAGGGAAGCCTGGACCTTTTCTAGTAGCTTCCAAATCTATATATTTTTGCAAAGTCATATTTTGATGTAAAGTTGTGGTTTGTTTTCTTGTAAATATTTGTTTGTTTGTTTGGTGGGTGGGTGGGGTGGGTGGGTGGTTGGTTGCTTGTTTGGTCAGTTGGTTGTTAATTGGTTGGTTGGTTGGTTGGTTGGTTGGTTGGTTGGTTGGTTTTTTAGTTGTTTGGTTGGTTATTTTGTTGTTCGCTTGTTTGTTGTTGGTTTGTTGTTTGGTTGGTTGGTTGGTTGGTTCGTTGTTTGTTTAGTGGCTTGGTGGTTTGGTTAGTTGTTTGGTTGTTTAGTTGCTTACTTGGTTATTTGTTTGGTTAGTTTGTTTATTGCTTGTTTGGTTGGTGGTTTAGGTGGTTGGTTGGTTGGTTGGTTGGTTGTTTAGATGCTTGGTTGGTTGGTTGGTTGGTTGGTTGATTAGTTGTTTGTTTAGTGGCTTGGTGGTTTGGTTGTTTGGTTGGTTGACTAGTTGTTTGTTTGTTTAGTGGCTTGGTGGTTTGGCTGCTTGGTTGGTTGCATCCAATCTAAGTTGCAGTACATTAACTCTCTAGTTGTGGCTCACAGCTTAGTTGCACGTGGGATCTTAGTTCCCTGACCAGGGATCAAACCCATGTTTCCTGCATTGCCAGGCAGATTCTTAGCCACCGGAGCAGCAGGGAAGCCCGAAAGTTGTGGTTGAAAGCATGTGTTAAGGACTTCCCCGGAGCCCGGTGGTCTGAAACCCACCTGCCAGTGCAGGGAGCACAGGCTCAGCTCTTGGTTCGGGAAGGTTCCGCATGCTGCGTAGCGACCAAGCCCGTGCACCTCTACCGAGTCTTTGCTCCAGAGCTCGTGCTCCGCAGCGAGAGAGGCCCCGCAGAGAGAGCCGTGGCTCCGCAGCGAGAGAGGCCCCGCAGAGAGAACCCAGCCACCGCCGCTGGAGAAAACCCAGAAACAAAGGCCCTGTGCCGCCGGAATTCAGCAACACGTATTGAGCGCTGTGTCCAGCAGACACCTGGAGCCCCAGCGGCCCTGCAGACCCCCGTCTGCTCACCCCTCTCCCAGGCCCAGGATGGGAGGGTGTGGATCAGGGGTGGGACCAACTGTCTGCAGCTTCTGCTCGTGGGCAACAATAGCGCTCTAAACGCTGAACGCCCAGTGGCGTGCTCTCTGAGGCCAGGTCTGAGGTGGCGCCGTGGTGCTGCACCGCAGGCTGCTCTCTGCTGAGCCCGCTGGGCTCGCCAGGCAGCTGAGCTGGTCCCAGTCTCGGGGTCTGTGTCTCACTTATTCTGTTGTTCTCTTTCAGGGATTGTCTCTCTGCTCTTTTTCACCTTTTGTAGAAGGCACGACTGAGCGACTTATCTTTCACTTCCATGCACTGGAGAAAGAAATGGCAACCCACTCCGGTGTTCTTGCCTGGAGAACCCCAGGGATGGGGCAGCCTGGTGGGCTGCCGTCTATGGGGTCGCACAGAGTTGGACACGACTGAAGTGACTTAGCAGCAGCAGCAGAAGGCTTTGCCGCCATGAGTTCTGTCTGTATATACACGCGTGTGCACGTCTCTGTGTTTGAGCCTGTGTCCTTGTATACAGTGCGAGGCCCTCCCGCACGCTTGTCGCCCTAGAGCCTGGGCCCTGCCGGTTAGCATGCTCCTGTCCGCTTCCGTCCTGCTGCAGTGGCCTCGGCGGCCACCGGTGCCAACGCTCACATGGTCTGCTTCGCGCATGAGCATCGAGCGGGGCCGCGCTGTGCTGCTAGCTCGGTCGCTGCGAAGTGAGGCCTTTCTGACGGAGGTGAGTCCAGCAGGTCGCACGACTGTTTCCTGTCACACAAGCTGTGGGCGTCCCCGGTCTCTGCCTTCACACGCTTGCAGACTCTGTCTCTGAACACCGAGCTTATATAGTGCTTCTTACTTCAGAAGGGCTTCAGCCAAATGCACGGTACCCCACGACTCATGCTGGCGCTGGTGAGTGTCCTGGCTGGGCCAGCGGCCCCTCTGAGCCCTGATTTGGCCCCTCCTGTCAGCAGGCCATGGGGCCTGCCCTGCTCTGCATCATGTCTCCTCCTGTGGAGAGACGGTGCCGAGAGTCCTCCGCTTGGGTGGGAGGCGCACACATGGGACTGCACCCTGCACGCTCTGGTGTGGCCTCGCGCTCTTCTCAGAGGAGTGTCCCCTGGGGGGAGCCTGAGATGCAGGCTCCCCGGCACTCTGTTTAGGTAGCACCAAGGGCTTCCCTGGTGGCCCAGACGATAAAGAGTCCACCTGCCAATTCAGGAGACTTGGGTTCAATCCCTGGGTCAGGAAGATCCTCTGGAGAGGGCATGGCAACCCACTCCAGTGTTCTTGCCTGGAGAATCCCACGGACAGAGGAGCCTGGCAGGCTATAGTCCGCGGGGCCACAAAGAGTCAGACATGCGTGAGCAAATAACACTTTCACTTCTTTCACTTCCTGAGACCAGAGGTACTTAGGTGGTGAGACTCTAAATTAATCACGTTAATTACCTTCACATTTTATTTTGTGAATAAGAGTTGGAGAAAGGGCTGGGTGCCCATGTTTCTGAGCAGCCACTGAGGGACGGCGTTTCTGGGGGGTGTTTGCTTTGGTGCTGGGCTCCCTTCTGGGAGGGCTTTGAGTTAGCAGAGCCCTGAGGAGAGGCGTTCTCTCGCAGGACTTTCATTTGGTGTGTCTGCGTTCCCCGTGTGAATGGGACGTTGCTCTGCCATTTCAAACCTGCGGCCCCGCTGCCTGCGGGAGGACGCCAGGGCCGGCCTGCTGGAGGCCAGGCTGGAGAAGCGCTGGGGTCCCGCAGACAGGCCTGCATTCTTGCCGCGTCTGCCCGCGGAGTTCGCTTATCAAAGCACTTTATCGCCGGGAGGGGATGTGGGTTAAGCACTGCACTGGGCTCTGGCCCCCTGGCTCCCTGTCTGGCTGTCAGCAAACAGCTGCTTCTCAGCAAGCACGCTGTGCCGCCCGCCTGCACAGAGCTGGGGACAAAACCTGCTTTGTGTCCTGTGTGGAGGGTGGGGGGGGGTGGGCTTTGGGGAGAGGGGCGAGTTCCCGCTTTGGGAGGGCGTCTTGGGTGAGCAGGTCTTTCCCTCTTCATTTCAGGGTTCAAGGTTAACTTTAAAAGCGTGCCTTCCCCGAGCAGGCCAACTGCAGGTACACCGTGGCAGAGAGAGTGTGGGACACGAGTCCCTGTGGACATCCGCACGGTGTGCGGCAGCGCCTTCTCGGCCGCTTTCCCTGCTCCCTCCCCCCACCGTCTCCATTCACTCCTCATCCTCCGGTGGCCATCGCGGGCGACTGGAGGAATGATGGCCGTGCAGCAGCGGGCAGATGCGTCAGGGAGCCCAGCCCGGTGCTTGTGGACCCCAGGGAGCAGCAGGAGCAAATCCCAGGACAGTCGGAGTCTCTGTTCAGGACGCGGGGGCTCCCAGCCCGTCCTCATCTGTGGAAGCTGCTCTGTGCGTCGCTGGGCAGGGAGGACAGTCACTCAGGTTCCTCCTCCCGGACACAGGGCCGGGTCCAGCCCTCCTGCCCCCGGGGTCTCTGGCCTCCCCGGCAGCTCCCTTCACTGCCCCGTCACCGCCTCGTGGAAGCTGCCAGGTCACAGCCCCCGTCCCGGGGCCCAGGGTGAGTGCAGCGCTGTGGCGTGTCACGAGAGCTCGCTCCAGGGGGCGTTCACTTGAGGCTCTTGGTACTGCAGGAAAACACAGTTCTGACGGATTCACAGGCTGGAAGCAAGGCTTCCGTGCCTTCTTCGTGGACCCTTTGTGAGGCTCTGCCAGGATTTCCATCTCTCCCCCGGCGCGTCCCCCACATGGACGAGTTCGTTCTCAGAGCGCATCCGCAAGTCCAGCTCAGGGAGCCTAGGAACCCCCGCGCAGCTGGCTGTGTAGGACTGCAGTAGCTTGAGAGGACTGCTCAGAGAAACGCTGCGTAACGAACAAACGTGAAAAAGGAAGGGAGCACGGGGCCTCGAGAACTCGGGTGGCGCAGTGCTGGCAGCCGGGGCTGCCCTGAGTGACCAGGCAGGACGAGCTCCTGACTGAGGGCAGGGGCGCGGGAACGGTGGAGCTGGAGGGGCGTCCGCCGCAGGGGCAGGGAGGCGGGCTGCAGCGTCACCCCTGACGCAGATGGGACGTGCGTTCGCTTCTTTGAAAGTTGAGGCTTGCAGGCTCGTGTGCTGGGACGCAGTGTGCTTCCTTGTCCCCTCTCTTCGCAGCACAGCACGCCCGAGGGGTGCCGCCTGGCGCGGGTGCTGTGAGCTCCTGGCCAGCGCAGTGCAGGCGCTCGGTCTCCCCGGCCGGCGGCGGGTGGAGGCGCCTCTGGTGGAGCGCGCCGTCCCCGCTCCTGGGGCCGCTCTTGCCCTGTATCCCCCACGTTTAAGTTCTTACCCCCTTCCTGCCTCTGTAAAACCGTTCCAAGTGGAGCGTAGGTAGAGTTTATTCTAAACGTTACTTCTGAGAGTGCCTTTCGGACACGTGAGATCACGTGTCCACACTCAGCTGGGGAGCTCTGCTTCCCGGGCTTCGCAGGGATGTCCACAGCGCCGGAGGTGCTCAGGCCTCCCCGCAGCAGCTTTCTTCACGGTGTGTATTTCCTTCAGAACACTAGTCGTGGGTAAACTGCTTACCCTTGGTATATACTGTATTTACTTCCTGACATTTATGGGAAGAAAATTATCATGAATCAGCATATATGATTCTACCGTTTAAAGCTCTCTGGCGTTTTGCCTGGAGCCCCACTTGTTTGGAATGGACACATACGCTACTAAGTAGCCGGGAAATATCTGTGTGCTCAGTTTTTGTGGACAGCAAAGCCTGGGACAGTGGGAGCTCTGAGGGTCCCTGAGACAGACCTGCCCACGTGGACGTCGCATGGATTTCTCGGCACCAACCGCTGACCAGCCTGATGCTATCCCTGGAGCAGTGAAGAGCAATGGTTTGTTTCCAGTTAGCAAACATGTTATTCATGCCACGTGTGTTTGTAAAAGACAGCTTGGTAATCTGTGAAGCCGGTGTATTTAGATCTTTATCCAGTCAGATCCTAATTTATCAACACCTTGATGTCTTACATACTTTATACAGAAGGGTCATAAATCTTCCTTTAGAGGGCTTTTTTTCACCCTTTAATTAAACCACCCTGATTTCCTTCATTGACTCTAAAAGGGAATGGAGGGATTGCTGATTTTCATTAGGCAAAAAGTTTAATTTAGTTTAATACAAATATTAGACTAAAGCTGGGTGGCAGGAAAGCACTGTCTTTTCCCTGTAGCAGCAGGACAGACGAAGGCTGAGGCCCCCTCGACCACACTGGCTGCAGACGTGAGCTTCCTTGTGGGGAGGGGGTTTGGGAAGCTTGTTCTACCCGCTGGCGCTCTCTGTTTCCGTAAGAACTTGACTGTGGTGCTAGGACTGAGAGCACTGACAAATCTGAGCTTTTAGTCGGCGGGGGAAGGACAGTGGGCGATTCCTGGGGAGACGGAGGGAGACACAGGTGGAGGGCTGACTCGCTGGGCTAGCCCTGAAGGACGGAGGGCTTCAGGCTTTGGGAGATGAGGAGGAGGGACGCTCTGATCAGCAGCACCAGCCGAGGCGAGCCAGCAGCAGAGGGCAGACAGCCGACCTGCCTGCCACTGTCCCACAGCCGGGCCCGCCCTCCACGGGATGACCCGGTGGGCCAGCGAGACCAGACCCTGTGCTGGGTGTGAATTCGGGGCGATGCGATGCTGTGTACGTAAAGAATTTTGCAGCTGCAAGTTATGGGGCATCCTGGAAAACCGCTTACATACGTGTGCTTTTCTCACGAGGTGGGAGGGTTGGAAGGGCCAGGCCGGCGAAGTCTCTGCCCGTTCCTGGCGCTGCCAGGGGTGGGCGGCTCCTCCTGCTCCCCGCAGCGCCCCCACACCTCTCCTCTCTCGGTCTCGGGGTGTCTCCTCGCTTGGGCAGGAGTTCCCACATGGCTCTTGGAGAGCTGCAGCTCTAGGTACCTGGTTGCAGGCTGTGGCCCCTGGGCTCAGCCCTGAGGTAGGAGAGGCCGTCTTGCTCTCCCTGACAGCTTCAGGGAGAGAGCCCAGCTGAGCACGCCGGGCGGCGGGTGCCATCCCCTCGCCGGCCGTGCGGCCGTCAGTGTGGCTGTTTGCAGGACGGTCACCCCAGTAGGAGCCCCCACACCTGTTAGGGTCACTCTGTTCGTGTCAGGCCCCTCAAGCCCCTGGCACCTCTCCACGTCACTTCGCTCTGGACTTGCCTGCTCTGGACATTGCAAATAGATGGATCCTATAATACGTGCCCTTTTGTAACTGGCAGTCACTGCATTGTTTAAAGGTTGTAAAGGAAAAGCACAGAACAGACACCAGAGACTGCCTGTGGCCTGAAGCTCAGACTGCTGGCGTCTGACCTCTAACAGAGGCGCCTGCTGACCCCTGCTCAGATCAGTGTGCATTTTTGACCAGAAAGAAGTTTTTGAGCATGAATCTCCTATATGCACACCACATGCACTTACGCAAGGACATGTATTTATGGATTATATGTGCTTAATCCTGTACCACATCTCTGTATGTTATGAATCATTCAACTCAAAAATGAAAGATAAATATAAAAGCTGAAATGTTTTTGCATATCTCTGTGGGCCATCATATATTCCTCTCAAGGGGCACATAGTGTGTTCAGGATTGGTGATGCCGAAATATTTATTTATGAATAGACTGCATTAGAAGCATGCTGGCATTTATCAAAAATACACTATCCAGACCTCCCTCCACCTCAGAGCTACTGAAACAGACTCTTTAGCAGTTGAACCCTGGGACTTCCCTGGTGGTCCAGTGGTTAAGAATCTGCCTTGCAATGCAGGGGACGTGGGTTCAATCCCTGGTCAGGGAACTAAGACCCTACATGCTGTAGAACTTAAACGAAGCCCTGCACCATGAAGAAAGAGCCTGCGTGACGCTCCTAAGACCCAGTGCAGCCAGATAGTTTCTTTTTTTTTAAGAAGTTGAACCCAGGACCCTGCGTTTTGATAGGAAGCCCAGTGACGCTGATGGGGAGCCTGGGTCAGGCACCAAGGCTCTGCGCCACTAGTCCCCTGGTGCAAGGTGCGGGGAGATGGCGCAGCAGAGCCCGTGGCATGGAGCCTCAGACGCTGAACTCCTTTAGAACGTGAGTTTCCAGAAACTTTTATGTCATGAGAGCAGCCTTTTAAGTTTCCTCTCCGGGAGCTGGTGATGGATAGGGAGGCCTGGCGTGCTGCGATTCATGGGGTCGCAAAGAGTCGGACACGACTGAGCGACTGAACTGAATGGAACTGAACTGAACTGAAGAATCAAACGTTGCCACTTGCCCCTCGGGATGTGCTGTGAGAGACTTCAGGAGAGGGACAGAAGAGAGAGCAGCCTCCGGCCAGCGATGCAGCGAAGAGTCTGTCCACACCTGGCGGTTCCAACGTGTGTGTTTCCAGAAGGTCCGTGATGGTTTCCTCGGACAGAAATAATGAGACTGTCCCCCCCCCCCCCCCCCCCCAGCGAACAGCCTGGTGACTTCTGAGGGAAGTAGATATTGCCTAGTTCATTGATTCAGGAGCAGAATAAAGAGATGCTGTGGGACCTTCTCGTGGAGCCCTGGACTATCAGTTGCACGACGGCGCTTACGGCTTCTGTCAGCAGTGGTTCTCAACTGATGAATGGGTCAGCGATTCAGTGATTGTGCAGTTATTACTCCTCTGATCCTGTGGTCTGGCTCAAGTGACAAGTGAAGAAAATAATCAATTTAAAATGATCCAGGAAAGGAAACGGCCAGAATTCTGAGGCCCTCAGTCTATCCTTTCCTGTGTGATTCAACTGATTACGAGAGTTTATATGCGCTTCCTGTTGAGTAAATGCCAGTAATAGTTTACCCAAATGTAAGATGAATTTTAATTTTACTTTCATTTTTGTGGCTTTAAATTTTAAAATGTTAAAAATGAGATTTGAAAAACCCCAAGTTGTTGTTAAAATTTTTTCTTAGCACCTTCTTCTTCTTGGTAGAGTGAGTATATAGCAGATCACCAAGAGGAACTGCTCCGCATCTGTCAGGGTGAGTTAGGTTCCAGATGCTGACCGTGTTTCTACTGTGACCTTGTGGAAGACGCCACATCTAGCAGCGGGTCAGCAGCTTTACAAGAATGAGCGGAGATCTTACTACTAATGATGCTGATGGTTACATCAGGCTCCTTGTGAACAAGTCATTGCTTTTCTTGTTTGTATATGTGTGTGTGTATATGTGTGTATGTGTGTGTATATGTGTGTATGTGTGTATATATGTATGTGTGTGTATGTGTGTGTGTGTGTAAACGTGTGTGTGTATGTGTATAAAATACATAGATGTATATATACATTTACTTTTGTATGCTCCCTAAGGGCAAGGATCGTTGTTCTCTGGTGTGTTTGTATATGTGTGTGTGTAATGTGTGTATGTGTGTGTATATGTGTGTATGTGTGTATATATGTGTGTGCATGTGTGTATGTGTGCGTATGTGTGTGTGTATGTGTGTGTATACGTGTGTGTGTGTGTGTATAAAATACATAGATGTATATATACATTTACTTTTGTATGCTCCCTAAGGGCAAGGATCGTTGTTCTCTGGTATACGCCTAGAACCTAATAATGTCTACCTTCAGAAAACTTTAATGAATGAATGGACTCCAGAACTTGTTTTGAAAAGGACTTTCTGAAATGCAGACAAGTGTGGTGACACGTACAGTATGCCAAGAGAAAATGAGTTCGGTCTCGCTCAGGAAGAAACTGAGATGGTGGGAAAGAAGTGAAGGACGAGAGGCCCGAGGGTGAGGTCAGAGTGCAGCTTGCAGACGCGGCCTCGTGCGGATGCCCGGCGGAGGCTGTGCATTTGACACTGGGATGCCCAGCTGCACAGGATTGTGTATCAGGAGGATAAAAGGGTGTGTAGATTTGCTGCCTCTGTGGGCATCCTTGACCTGGCTGCTCGCCTGTCAGAGGCTTGACGTTGATCACAGAGCAACCGAGGGATAGATGTGTGTGTACAGGGCTGGCCCAGCCCCGGCCCCAGAGACGCGGCTCACAGCGTGTATGTGTCTTCCAGATGATAGACAGGGGCAGCGGATCCACAGACGGAGGACGGCAGAGTGTCCCCTTTTGCTGGGATTTTATTCCACCCTTTGATCACTGAGAGACTCCCACGCCTGTCCTGGCTCCTTGGGGATCTCTGTGTGTGCGCCTTCAGTAGTAAGCTCTGATTAAAGACTGCACGCTTTCAGTGTGCTTGAGTTCAGGAGGAAGGCGGCCAGGAGAAAAGTGGCTATTTGTTTTTTTTCATAAAGCATATTACTAAAATATGACTTGTATTTGCAAACTCTTACAACTATCTCTTGATAGCTCCCAAATACATAACTAGGTTTCTCTACTTTTAAGTCAGAAGAGAAGCGTTAGTGTTTAAGGCCTGTCTTTTCCAGGACTCTTTCCTCAGCCCCCCGGCCCCCAGGCTGGCTCAGTTTAACAGGCCCTGGACACGCCGGCCCGGTTTTCACAGCTGGCCTTTGCTCTCTCCCCAGAGGTCCTCAAGTCTTCTTCATCTGCGTCGTCTTCATCTTCTGCGTCTTCTTCAAGAGTCTCACCTGCCTTGTTCTCAGTGAGAGTGTCCCTGATCACACACGTATGCATACATGCACACACACAGGTCAGATGCAAGTGTGCACACGTGTACATACATGTGCACACGTGCACACTCGTGTACATGCATTGCGTGTGCACACCCATACACATGCGCCTGCACCCGTGCACACACACGTGCACACACACTCTCCCCATCTTTCCCTCTCTTTCCCACAGCACTGACCACGGACTTGCACGCTATCTGTGTGTGTCTTGCCGGGCGTCTCTCCGGTGCACCCTGGTCTGTCTGCTCACTGCTGGACCTTCCGAGCCGACAGCGCATGAACACAGACCAGGTTGTATTTGTCGGATGGATGAATTTCCGGCTTCTTCAGAGAAATGGGCCGGCGCTGGGCCTGGCTGCATTTCTTCATGGAGGCTGTCGTCTGAGGCAGAGCAGCAGGAAGAGAGAATAGGTCTCCAGGCCATTGCTTCTCAAGGAGCTTGTGAGAAATAGGGGTCTTGGATGCTCCTACAACCCCTGAACTTGACCCATGGCAGTCTGAGAAGGCCCACGTGGGGTGACCGCAGCCGCACCTGACCCAGCTGAGTTACTATGGGACAGGCCCACCCCGTGGGCATTTGTGATCTGGTGGAGAATAAGGTGATCATTTCTACGTGTGAGAGAACTGACACGGTAATAGCTGGCTTTGTTTGTAGTAAAGGACTTGGTGAGCAGGCTTGCTGTTGTGTCTGTGCTGAGTCCTGGGGATAGGCCCCATGACTGTGGTCGTGTCCTGGGGGCCTGTGGGCTGCAGCGCCCCATTTCCAGGCCGTTGGGGTTACCTTGACGTGCGCCCAAGCTAAGTGAGGTGCTTTTCAGCCGCTTCACTGTGCTGGTCCAGCGCACATGGCCTTGTTTGGAACCAACCTGTATTTTGGCAAATGGGCTACTTTTAAAAAATATCTATTACTTTCTTCACCAGAAAGTAATAGTTCCCAGGGAATTGTTACAAGGAGTCTCTCTTCTCTGCACACATGCCCTCTATCCCCGGAGAGTATGGGAGCCTCTGAGACCCACTGCAGCCCAGTCTGCTGCACAAACTCTGCTTGCCTCAGATCTTCGGGGGGATCTTAGATAAGAAAACACTTTGTATGCATTTTATGTATGGAATGGGGTCCGTGTAAAATAAAAATTGGGATAACATTTGAAATTGTGCTTCCTCTCTCTGCAAATTCTCAGATGCTGAAATAAAAAACACCAAATTAAAGTTTGCCTTACTCATCTTTTTACTGACTTTCCAACCTCACAAATTTGATGCAGGGGTTCAAATGTACCACCCCTCAAAATATTTCAAGAAAATGTGGATATATGGGTATTCTTGTTCACCCTCTACTTTGAAATAATCTTTGAAAATAGTCCAGACCAAAGGCACAGGCCCTTGTGGAGGAGGCGGACAGTACCCATGGGGACCGGGAGCCCGGGCCGGCAGTGCAGGAGGTGCTGTGGGCGGGGGGGCTCTTGAGTGGGCACTCTTTCCTCCTCCACGGCCTGTCCACCGTGCATACTGACCCGAAACGCTCATTGCCTCATGGGGAGAAGCAGCCCAGCAGGTAAAATGCATGTCTTCTGTTTTACAGCAGAGGTTTGTTCAGGGCCAGATCAACATCCTGAAAGACCTCAGAGCTGGAAACAATACTTCACGACGCCTCTTCTACACTCTGATGTGTGACACAGGATTAAATTCATGTGGGCTCTTTGAAGTATTTTGATATCAAGATTCTAGGTAACTTCATTGAGGATAAGCTTTTTCTCCTTTGGGGTGACATGTGGAACTCGAAGCATGTTCTCAGGCAACCTGCTATGTGAGCCTGCAGTGGGTCGGCCGTGCCCCCAGCGGAGGATACTCAGGAACGGTCACGGTGGGAGTGATGCCCACACAGGCCCGAGAGGGCGCACGTGCTTCCTGCCACTGAAGTCCTCCACTGCCCTCCCGTGCTAATGCTGAGCTGGGCCATCGGTGCAGTTTTTAACCTGGTCCTCCTTCGTCTTCAGGACAATTCTTGGAAGCCCCAGTACCCTGGACCAGTTGTAATGGGTTTCTGCTGGGTGGGTAATTTCTCTGCTTTCGCACGCCCAATAGTGAGAAAGAAGATGAGGGGTCAGAGGCAGGGCAAGCTGACAATTGGATCGTCATCAGCTGAGTCATTAAGGAGGACTGTAAATTTTTTTTATTGTAGTTGGAAAATACCTGATTAGGGTGTGTGAGAGACAGAAAGGGTGGAGGGGAGACAGAGGCAGAGAATGGAAGAAGCCCAGAAGTGATGTCCAAACTTAAATTTAAATCGGTATTTGTTATGATATTGTTTGGATTTATTTTGTCTTGAGGGCAGTCAAACTTTAACATAATGTGTTACAATTGTTAAAAATATACAACTCAACATACATTTTTTAAGTTATGGTAAAGGTCTTAAGACATCTCTGCCTCCTCATGCCCCCAATTAAAAAAAAAAAAGTCACACGGCAAAGCCATCTATCTTGTATAATTATCCTCATAAACTTCCAAGGAACGCCTCTCTCCCAAAATGTTACTGGCGTTGATCCTGGTATACAGTCATCACACCAGTAATTACAGGTCTTCAAAGGAATACAGTCGTCAGTGTTTACTAGCCTTCATCATGGACACATAAATCACTTAATAAAACGGCGAGGGGACACTTGACTTGTCGTTCTGTTTACATTGGGCATTCCCGGCAGGCGATCCACATGAAAGCTGAGGCAGGCTGCGCGCTTTCTGTAGACAGGCCTTATCGTTAATAGAAAGCAGCCTCGTGCATCCTGCAGACCTGTTTCCTTATTTAAAGTGGGCATCCTTCCTCCACCGAGAGGCGCTTCCTCTTTATTACAGGACTGAGGACCGGGCCTTTGTCAACCCTTAAAGGCACATCCCTTCCAAATGACCTTTTGTCCGGAGCAGCTAAGATGTATTGTTTAGTCCACTCAGAATTACACGGGGTGTCCTAGGAGTATTTGTTTTGGTTAATTAAATTTGGAAATGTGTCATTTTTTCCTATTATAAAGCAGAAATGAAAGTCCAGCCAATTGATTTTGGAGTTCTGGGAGATGAGATAATTGCAGAGGGTTTAAAAATATGGGCACCTTTTCTCCAGTGAGGGAAACATGAAACACACTTCAATTAAAGTATCTGTTTCTTCCCACCTGTAGGGATGTTCATATGCGTGTATGCTGAGCGCACACATCCTCACTAGTTACACTAAACAGAATGGGGCACTGCTTGAATGGAAGTGTTCTTTTTACTCTTAAATGTTAAGGGATGCTGAACTAACGATCCACATGAGAGCTTATCCGACGGGTCAGAAGCCATTTTATACGTGAGACCTCATCACACCCTTTCATAGTTGCTCTCTTCAAGGCTGTTCTTCTGCCAAGAATTTTTTGTTTTTCTTTAACTAGTCAAAGTTATTTTAAACCTTTGTTCAATGAACTATAAACGCTACAATTTTTTTTTTAAGTCTTAACGCCAGAAGAGGACTGTTCCATGGTAATAGGCTTATTAATTGTAACAGCATAGAAAGCTGATTTGATTATGCAGATAGCTTCCTAAAGTTTTCACTTTTCATTTATGCTTTATTTGTAATAAAAGGACTTTCCCGAAACTATGAAACACAAATCTATGACCTCTTGTCTTATTCTGTGTTGTGACACGCCATTTACCTTTTCTTCCGGTAACTATGATGTCATCGGCTGTCCTCTGATACTACGTATTTGTTTCTGGAAGAATCCTGTCTCTTGTTTGGTATTCCACCTCTATTTCTGCATATCTGGTATATCCGAGTAAAAATCATCTTTCTGAATCTCACACTCTAAGGAAAATCACCTAAGCCCCTTTCTGAGAAAACCGGAAGGCAAAGAAAAGGGAACAGGGGTCGCCCTGGGTGTCAGAGTCTGCCTGTTCCTGTCCCCCTGGGGTCGCCTCTGTGTCCCCCCACGTGACCTGGGAGGTCACGCACAGCTGCCACCCACCTCAGCTATGCTGTTTCAGGTCAGAACCTCCCGCTTTACAAGGACCAAAGGGCCTGCCTCTTCCTGGAGCCACGGGAGGCCGAGTGCCCGTTCCATACCGCCAGTCCCTGGTCTCAGCTCCTGGTTTACCGTGATATCTTTGCTTGTACGCATACCAGTGCGTATTTCATGGTTTCTGCGGTTTTGCTGTAATTTCTAGTCTGCTTTTCTTTGACCTTAGTGTTCTCTTATTTCTTATATGATCCGTACCCTTCTTTGGAAGATATTTTTGACTCATTTCCTGTTTATTGATAACATCTCAGTTAGTACAGAGCTCTTCCATAGGCAACACGAGGTGAACTGACGGAGCTGTAACGCTGATTTTGTAAGGTAGTGACCTTAGACCTGGTTCCTGTGTGCCAGGATTCCAGTGAGCCTGGCAGCTATGTCATCCATGGCCTCATCCACCCCCGTGGAGCTCTGTGAGCTCCCCCTGCAGGGTCCCCATGGGCACCACCAGAACCAGCGCTGGTGAAGAATTCCTGGAGACGCTGAGAGTCATCGAGTGGTTTAGGAAGTGTTACCACTGAGATTAAACTGCTGAGAATGTGCACGTATCATACAAAGGGCAGCACCAACTCTTTCACAAGGTTGCACCTGAGGCGGTTATGATGGTGATTTCGAACAGCAGCTTCTCGTTTGCCAAGAAAAATGGTGATCTCTTACTATTAAATCTAATTTTTATGTTTTACGTACAAATTGCAGAGATCTTTCCAATACGACTGTGTAAAGTCCTACCTGCTTATGGTCCTATTTGCCACACCCTTAAACCCAGTGTGTTTGCATCAGGGCTGGACAGGCCATGCCTGGGGCCGGCCGGGTGACAAACTGAGCTCGCGGCTGTGGAGCGGAGGTGTGTGCCTGGGAGCCCTGCTGGGGCCTCTGACGCTGAGTTCAGAGGAGCTGGGCAGCTTTCTGCATCCTGACGTGAAGAGAGCCACGTGGCCAGAGAGCCCAGGGGGCCTGTGGCCCGGGACCAGGTGGTCGCCCTTTGACCCCATCTGCCTGTGGAGCAGTTTTTACTTAGCAGGCAAGTGCAGCTTCTTTGAACTACAGGGATTGTTCTGAGGGTTGAACTGCTAAGTTAAAGGTACAATAGAAACCTTGAGCATTTGAGCAAAAGGTGCTAACAACCTTAAAATTAATTTTAAAAGTTATTTTGTTGTGTTGAAAAAACTCTAAAGGGGCCATCTAGCAGTTTAAAACCTTTCCTTTTTTTTTCTTAAGCTAACACCACGAGTGAGGGAGACTGATTTCTTCCCATGTGACCTGTGAATCTTCTTCACAGATCTGG
Organism: Ovis aries; assembly: GCF_016772045.2. Lineage (NCBI taxonomy): Eukaryota > Metazoa > Chordata > Mammalia > Artiodactyla > Bovidae > Ovis > Ovis aries. The sequence goes on from NC_056073.1 coordinate 50,415,532, forward strand.
TTAACCAACTGTTTAGTCAACTGTGAAACTTCTTCACAGAGCTGGTTAACCAACTGTTCAGTCAGCTGTGAATCTTCTTCACAGAGCTGGTTAACCAGCTGTTCAATCAACTGTGAATCTTCTTCACAGAGCTGGTTAACCAACTGTTTAGTCAACTGTGAATCTTCCTCACAGAGCTGGTTAACCAGCTGTTCAATCAACTGTGAATCTTCCTCACAGAGGTGGTTAACCAGCTGTTCAGTCAACGTGAATCTTCTTCACAGAGCTGGCTAACCAACTGTTCAGTCAACTGTGAATCTTCCTCACAGAGCTGGTTAACCAACTCTTCGGTCAGCTGTGAATCTTCACAGAGCTGGTTAACCAACTCTTCGGTCAGCTGTGAATCTTCACAGAGCTGGTTAACCAACTGTTCAGTTAGTTGTGAATCTTCCTCACAGACCTAGCTAACTAATTTCTCAGTCAAGCCCGTTTGCTGCACAGGTCCCTTAGGATTCAGAAAGAACTCGAACTTTTTTTTTCCCCAAATCTTACTTCAGCTTGAAACGTGTTCAGATCGCCAGAGCTGCTGGCTATGTGGGAACATCCTTATTCATTCACTTACAGACTGAGAGATATGAGGTGGAAAGTATGGTTTTTTGAGCTGGTATAGTCTTTATTCATACAGTATATGGGTTGAATTTACTTGGCTGATTCTTATTATCCATGTATAAAGTTAATAAATTCTTGATTTGAAACTTTTCAAGTTCAAAAAGAAAGAAATTGTCGTGTGTGTGTGTGTGGTCCTGTGCACAGGCACACACTGAGTTCTAAATACTCATTTCAGTGGGCTCAAAGCTCATTTTATCAGGGCCACTTGGTACGTACTCGTTAAATATGTGTCAGTCACACAGACACACTCACATACAGCCTCATTAGGTTGAGAGAACTAATTGTGTAAGTTTTTAATTCTTTCAGTATCTTTTATGTTAGACCTTAATTTATGGATTTCCCAACATGTGGATAGATGTTCAATAAATTAGAAACAAGTTAGATTTCTTGTCAAAGTCAAAATTTTAAAATCAGCTTTAGTGTCATCTACTTTCTTTGGCTACGTTGTTCTGTTTCTTCTTCTATATAATCTCAAGTTCATTCGTTTTAGTTTTTTTTTTTCCTGAATGATTGCATTGAATTTGATAGTATTCCCACAAAGTATTAAAATCCCTGTCATTGTGGATTTATTTGTCTTTCCTTGTTTATGGTTATCATATCCTTTGGGGTGTGTGGTTTTAGCAATAGGTAGCATGCTCATTAGTGTTAATATTTTCAACTAAAAAAGTAGCATCCATGCTACTGAGCCCACTTTCTGTTTGCAAGTGCTCGCCCGGGACCCCTTTCTCCAGTGCCCATCGTCACGGCTGATGTGCAGACGCGCCTTTCTGTCTCAGTGCGCGTTTTCTGCTTTTCTCTTTGCCTCTCTTCTCTCCTCTTCGTTGCCTTTGGTGACTTTGATATTTTTTTTTAATTTATTTTTCCTCAGCTACCAGTTCAGAAGTTAGACTTTTAATTTGTATACTTTCAACTTGTATTGTTTTTGCTACTGTGCTTCATTTCAACACACATACTCTATAAACTCTAAACCGGATCTATAGTTCTCACTGCCTCAGAGCACTCGTCCATCTGCTGCTCCCCAGGGCCGTGGACGGCTCTCCAGACACTTTAGTTCTATCCTGTCTGCATGTCTTTGCAGCAGTCGTTACCGCTCTTCTGCTGTTTTCCGTACAGCTCGTAATTTTTAGGTTTATCTGAGTGTTTCACAGTTACTTTGCTCCCTCCTGCTTCTTTCATCCTGCTCCTGCTTTTTCGTTTAAATTTCTTCTTGTTTCAACGGATCCCTCAGTGGTGTTTCAGTGCAGGTGTGGGTTGCAGACACTCTGCCTTCGCCTGAAAAGGTCTTCACTCGGCCTGCGCTCCTGCGCAGCGCCTGCCCGCGTTGCGTGCTGGTGTCCGCTGCCCCTCGGCCCGCCGCTGCCTCCTGCTGCTCTCTCGCCGGCTCGGCAGCCTGTCCAGTGCTTTCTTCAGGCCCACCCGTTCTTGCTCTGGGTCTTTACTTCTTTCATCTGTTTGACTGTTTCAGATATGCTTCGTTTAGAGTCTTTCACATTCCCTTATTTTTCGTTCTGGGAGTGAGGACTCTCCTGGGTGTGCACCCCTGCTTTCTGTGGGGTGTCTGTGGGCCCCAGGCTTGGAGGCTCCCCGCGGTGTCTGTGCGGTCCCATCTCAGGTTTCCCAGTGCCAGCCAAGTTCTGATGTTTTGAATTCTGAAAACTGTGGCACAGAACAGTTTGTCCATATAGCAGATAGTACGAGGAAGGGACAGACATCCTGTCCTTTTGCAGCTTGTCACCACCCTAACTGATGACACATTCATGAGTTTCAAGTCTATGTGAATAGGACAGGAGAAGCTTTATGCTAAAGTCTAGGTGAAAATGAGTTTCACTTGATAGCATAAGTACATATGGAGGTGGTTGCCACTATTTTGAATGTTAGTGTGATTTACATGTAAGTTTGAGTATAGTTTTCAATATAATTTAAAATGAAATTCAAGTTGGCTATTTGAAAAATGCCTGGAACACCTCTGGGAATATAGTTTGCCTGTCAGTCACCTAGATTCTAGTACCTGCCTCAATATTAACTGACATGGTTTGCTAAGTAGGCCCAGGATCTGCATATTTAAGGAAATCAACTATAGAAGTCAACTAATGAATACTTTTAAAAATCTTAATTATGTCTTAAGAACACCTAGTTTCTTAAAAGACAAGTACATGAATATTTTTATTATTCTTCAGAAGGAAAGCTGATCAGACTTTTAGGGGGGGGTTTCCTAGTGTGTTCTTAAGCTTCACAATTATTTGCCTGGAATGCTCTAATTGACTGATTTCCAAATTACTCACACATATATGAAGCAAAGCCTTATCTTTTTTTAGGAACGTTGTTCTCCTGTATAGTTAGATATACAGTGAAATTCAGAAATACACATTTCAGTCTGGAGCGCCTTGTGCACCTGTGGTGTGGACATAATAGCACATGTTGTCCAAGAAGCTCAGGGCTGTCCTGTGTTAAATGTGGTGGTGACTTTCATTTTTGTAATCTGCATAATTACTAGCAGATTTAACAGGACATTTCACTTGTGATTTCTTCCCTCCTTTTAAAGTTTGAATTTTTAGAATGATGGAATCTCTGTGAGATTTTGACTCACGTATAGCATCATCATGTCATCTTTACCTTATGGATCTCACAGTTGTAAAGAGAAACCAGGAAACAGCTACAGAATCAGCCGCTGGTTTTCAGAATATGAGTTGCTGCTGTCCGGAGGCCGGGGGCCTCCCCCTGAGCGCGTGTGCAGCGCGCTCTCGCTCACCCTTCGCACCGTGAGGCTCTGCCTCCTGACTCTGCCCGTCTCTCTGCCCTGCTCTTCTCCAGTGCCCCCATGAAATCAAAAATATTTTTTGCTCCACTCTGGTTTCTTTAGACCGTGTGTGTGCTCAGTCACTTGAGTTGTGTCCAACTCTTTGCGACCCCATGGACTGTAGCCTGCCAGGCTCCTCTGTCCACGGGAGAAGCCTGGAGTGGGTTGCCATGTCCTCCTCCAGGGGGTCTTCCCCACCCAGGGATGGAACCTGTGTCTTTTATGTCACCTGCTTCTGCAGGCAGGTTTCTTACCACTCAGGCCACCTAGGAAGACCCTCTAGACTGTGTTTTCTGCCGCTTTGGCGCCGCCCCTTCCGGTTCTGGTGTGACTCACATGTCTGCCCTTCTCTGTACTCTGCTGCCTTGCTCGCGGTAGGGAGTCTGTCAATCCCAAAACAGAGAAGAAATTCAGGTTACAGTGGAGAGCATTCCCTCATCAAGTCCGGCTCCCATCACCCTTGGCTTCATAGGGTTATAGCAAGGTCATCTGATGTCCAGGGCTGCCCCGCTAGCATTTTGAAGATGTTGAGAGACTGGCTGTGTGTTAGTGCGACTCTGCCATTTCACAGCCTGGGGGTCAAGGCAGCACAGCTGAGGAAGCCGCCCTCCCAGCTAGGGCGCGTGTGCCCCTCCCCACGTGGGCTGTGTGGGTGGGAGCCGTCCCCGTGCACGTGTGGGGTGGGAGCCTGTTTGGAACGTGGTCGCCAGTGTGGGTGACGGCCAGGTTCTGCCGCCCCAAGACGCTGGCGCGCACCACCTCACAGCCGGGACCAGGGCTTCAGGAGTCAGAGTGGAGACGAGACCTGGTGACGTCACTGTTCTGCTCGTTATGTTTTTGGCTCTTTTTCTCTGTTTGTATCTTTAAGTCTGTATGTACTGTTTCTAGAGACTGAATCCTTGAGTTTTGCGCTCAGCCTTTCTCTCTCTTGGTGGTTAAGGAGAAGGCACCATGGTCTGTCAGCAAACTTAGTATTTTAATGGTCCTAAGACCTCTGTAGCCAGCACCTCAACTTTGATCACGACTGGTATTTAAGATGAGGCAGTATGTCCATTCTTTCCCCTAAATTTTAGGTCTTGTAGTTGAAGAGGATCAGCATTTGGGTTCTTGGAGTGTCTGGTTATAAATAAACTGGAAATTAGCAACAAGGGGGCTACTGCTTCGGTAATGACCCCTTTCAAATACTTAAAAGCAAATGATTCATCAAATAAAATCGCTAGAAGCAGAAACCTGCCAGTCTGTAGAATGTGACCCTCCTAATCAGAGCGCGCCAGCAGGATGTGGGGTTCCTGCTCTGCACCTGATTAAAGGCGGGCGCGCAGCACAGCTGTGGGAGGAAGCTCAGGACACTAGGAGGAAGGGGGCTTTTACGAAACCTTCTCCATTTGTTTAATTTTTCCAGATATGCATAGCAGATAGGCACAGTTTCAAGCTTTGCATTTCTTAGTAACATTCCATCTCTGATTTAAGGAAAAGGAATCTATGTGTGTTTTAAGCAAAATGTCTTCCTACGCAAGTTAGATGTGTTATTTTCAGGCGATTCTATTATCCTAAGTTTGCAATCATTCTCTTTAGGCATTTGTTGCAGCTATTAGAATAGTCACTCTTCTTTACTTACAGTCAATATTAATGATTCCGGCCCCACTGAATTTCAGTTTTTATTGTTTCCCATTAAGGGGTTCTCTGATGATTTCAATTTTTTTAAAAAATATATACATCTGAGTTCATTGTAGTATTTTCTCATGATTATTAAGGCTTTGCAAAGTGTTGTCTGTAGTTATTTAAATATTTTTATGAAGTTAAGCTAAAACTCTTGCTTCTCTAAAAATAAATTTTTAGAAAATTGGAAACATTCCACCAACTGTAATTTAAACTGTAGAACTGAGAAGCTATTAGCAGTTAAGATTTCTGGGCCGTTCAGAGTCTGAGCCTTGCTGCTGAGTGCTCTGTAGCTGACCTCTGATACTCCTGCCCACCAGCAGTGAGTGGGAGTCCCAGTCCCTTTGCCTCTCCACCGGCATTTGGTGGTGTCCGTGTAGATTTGGTCGTTCCGATGGACCTGCAGTCGTAGCCCCGTGTTGCCATTTGCATCTCTTTGCTGACACGTGGTGTGGAGCGTCTCTTCGCGTGCTCACTTGCTGTCTGCATTTCTTTACGGTGACCGGTGAGTGCTTGCTGTCTGCATTTCTTTACGGTGACCGGTGAGTGCTTGCTGTCTGCATTTCTTTACGGTGACCGGTGAGTGCTGTAGCTTAGCCCTTTTGTTTTATTTGTCGCATGTGTTCTTGGCCTTATCTATTTTGCTTTGCGTTGAATTGGGTATTTTAAAGTTTTAGAAAATCAAATCAAATCAAATCAAATCGAATCATTGTCTCTGTCTGTACATCCTTGTTTAAATTTCTTAGTGAGCACGTAGTGCGCCTGTCCCTCGTCACTCTCTGCCCGTGCTTGTGCAGGTGACGGTGGTGGTTTACTTCACTACGTCTTGTCCAGCTCTTGAGGTCCATCCCGCGGACTGTAGCCTGCCTGGCTCTTCTGTCCATGGGATTTCCCAGGCAAGAATACTGGAGTGAGTTGCCATTTCCTCCTCAGGGGAGCTTCCCGACCCAGGGACTGAACCTGCATCTCCTGTTTGGCGGGCGGACTCTTCACCACTGAGCCCCTGGGGAAGCGCCGCCTGTGCTTGTGCGTGGTATTAGGCTGCGCCCCATAGAGTGTGAGAAGCTGACAGCAGTGTGCTTCCGCTTTCTCATCCTGGTCTTTGTGCTGCAGTTATTTTCATAGACTTTCTTTTCACGCATCTTTTAAATCTTATAATCTATTGTTATTTTTTTGTTTAAACAACTTAAAAGGAATTTTTAAAAGAGTATTTTTGGCAGGTTCCTGGGAAGAGCAGGAAGCACTCCTTGGTCTAAGATTCATTCAAAATTGAACATATTTTGCCTGTTTTTCTAATATCATGGCCTATAGACGTGGCTTGAGGAAATGGCAAGCTGAGTTTCTTAGTTCCTATCCTGGTGTCTGTAAGACACACTTCTGTTTCTGTCCGGCAGTGGAGAATGCTAGCATTCGAGCCGCATGTGAGCTGTCAGCTACTGAGCTCTTGTCAGCAGGAGGGGAGCTGTGTGGGGCTGGCAGAGGCGGCCGGGCTGGGCGAGTTCAAGCCCACTCTGCGACGTATGGACCCCACAGGCATTGAAGAAGGACCCTGTCATAAACAAGAAGTATGGATGTAAATAGAAATTAAGCTGTACTTTTAATTTTTTTAATCAAGAATGAATAGGAGAAATAAGAAGAATCTTCTGTATTCAGTAAAAATGATGTTGAAAATAGTTTTCTTCTGAGATTTGGTGCCAGGAAAATGCTTCTGGGTGATGAAAACCGTGTGCACTCTGTTCATCAAACAGTGAGGAAAGGTGGCATGGCTTCCCGCAGAGTCGGGGCCTCTTATTTCCAGGGCAGCTTTAGATGTAAATACGGTTAGAACCACAAATGTTGGGGGAGTTTGTATTTCAGAAGTAATGGGGTAGAAATTATAATTTTTTAAATATTCTGAAATTAAACAATTATAAAATGAAGCCATAGTACACAGTCGTCATAAAACGTGCTGCTACAATTTAAGTGTTGATGTTTCATTTACAGATGAACCAGAAAAGATTTGTGTAACCAAATACACAAGACATGAGAATATACCCATTGGCATAGCCGGATTAACTGCTTTCCTGAGAATCCTACAGTTATTGGAACATATTTTTCTCCTAAAATGTCATCAACTTAACTTTGAAGAGCTAGAGGATGTTTTCAACGGGAAACAGATGGCTTTAAACTCCCAAACCAAGAAATGAAAAGCTTAGACCCTTTTTTGGGAAAACCTAGTAAACTTGAGAACGTAGTGGGCAAACAGAGCACTGAGCTATATAATCGTACATTCAAGAGAATGTGAGTGAGGAAGGGAGAAGTGGCAGGAGGACATTCATTAACCTGGAAGGCGCATTTCTCATAGAACTGTTCATTATAAATAACCAGGAAGACAACATTCCCCACAGGTTCATGTGCTTAGAATTGTCTCTCTCTTTTTTTTTTTTTTTCAATTGGAGGGAAGTTCCTGGTGCATTATAAAGGCATCGTTTGCTTTTACCTCAGTTTTCCTTAAGTGAGCTTTTTATTCCCCACAAACAAATAAAAAGAAATCTCCCTCAAGGATGATTTGAGGGGCCCTGAGGCCCCAAATTTCATTCCTTGAAGCTGTCAAAGGATGAGTGACTCACCAGTCACAAATTGCTCAGATCAATCTGGGTGTTTTTTAAGCCTCTTGTTATTTTCTATTCTGTTTTAAAGAGTACAAAGACTGCTCTGTGTGAAACTCTCTTTTCTGTCACTTTTTCTCAACCTCAAGGAAGAATTATAAGACAGGAAATTATATCACAGCAGATCGGTGTTCCCCTTTTAGGAAGAGCTTACACTCGGGGTATTACTCAAACCGTTTCTACGCTCAAGGGCAAAATATTCGCGGTGCACCCCGGGAGTTGCACCCCTCACTGCTTTGAACACTGTGATTGAAAACTTTATGCACTTTGGATACATGTAAATGAATTTAAAGGTCAAATTGATGTAAAGTAATTTTGTGATGATTGATTTATTTGGGGGGAAAGTTAAGTACTTCGCTAGCTTTTTAGTTACAGAATGGAAAAGGTGGTGAAAAATTACTGGTGGGCAGACAGGGTAGAATGATGTTGAAAAGTGTGTTTTTAGTTAATGCAGAAAATACATAAGACAGAATGAAAACAACATGTAAAATATTCATTTTAAGGGTTAGTTATTGATAATTAAGAATCTGTTTAGAATTGTTTAAAATGCATGGCTGTGAACGATTCGGAACCCAGTTGTCCTTTACCTCTGAATCCAAAGCATTGGATGACTTCTGCTTTTCCATCACGAGGGTAGGAGGGCGTTGGGGCGGGGCAGGGGCGGGGTGTGGAGAAGTGGGCGGAGTGTGGAGGGGCGGGGGCAGGGCGTGGGGCAGTGGGCGGGGCGTTGAGGGGCAGGGGCGGGGCGTGGAGAAGTGGGCGGAGTGTGGAGGGGCGGGGGCAGGGCGTGGGGGCAGTGGGCGGGGCGTTGAGGGGCAGGGGGCGGGGCCATCTGGGCAGAGCTGTTCTGGTGCAGCCGGGCGGCCTTCTGGACTCAGGTGGTCGCGTTGGAGAGGAAGGCAGGGGTGATGAGTGTGAGTGTGAGTGAGAGTCTGCCGTGGGGGAGGGATGAAAGGGGCCCTTGGGAGCGCGAGGTGCCTCGGGTAGAGGCAGCGGTGGCCCTGACAGGTGAGCCGAGCCCCGTGCGGCGGGGTCCAGGCTTCCCCCGGCATCACCAGTTTCCCTCGGCCCAAGCTGACGGAAAGGAAAGCGGGGACGCTCGAGTTCAGACGCCGAGACCCTGGCTGCGTAGAGGCGAGCCACGTGTCTGCCCGCTCGAGGCCTCTGCTTTTCCAGAGCTGGCGTCAGGGGCCCCGCAGGACTGCTGACCGAGCCTTCTGGCCCGAGGTCGGGCCCCGCGCTGGACGCCCTGAGCCCCAGTGATCCCTCACATATTGCACAAAGCCCTGTGTTTTGAGGTAATTTAAAACCTTATTAATCCGGGCCCCATTGAGTCAGGATTTGAGCAATTCCAGACGCAGGCTTGTTAAAACTCACCATAACGGTCGCCTAGAAAAGGTTCCACTAAGCAAACTCATAGCGCAAACACGATTGTAGCAGGAATGTTCCGACTACTTAGAGCGGGGCTTTGTTTATAAGTGGTCGTAAGTACTTCTTAAGCCCTTCAGAGGCCCTCACTCACTTATAAACTATCTGCTCGCTCACTGCAAACCACTCTTATCTAGTTATTACATCTATGGATTGATACTGGGTAAGATTTTATTAGTTTAATTCCAGTTGCTGTATTTTATAGGCAGTTTTCAGCAGCTAATGTCAAACATCAGCTCAAATAATTGTCTAAAGAGCAGCATTAAATCCAAATAGCAGAAATCCACTTAGGACTTGCTGAAAGCCAGGCTCTGTCTTTGTGTCCCTGGATCTTCTACCCACAGTCCTTATTTCCGTCAGCCCCGCCCTCTCCCTGCAGGACTGTGAGGAATGTCAGTGGATGCCCGCCTCAGGGGATCTTTTCCTGCTTCCTGACTCACCAAGCCGGAGTCTGGAGCTTCCCTGTCAGCCTTGAGGCAGTGATGGTTGGGAAAGCCTCATTCAGTGACATTATCGGACCAGCCCCAGAGGAGGGAGTCCTTCCATCAAGTCTTCAGTGTCCAGCAGCTCAGAGGCTGTCAGAGTTCCCCGGGAAAATATCTTCTATCATTTGGAAGGACTTAAAATGAGAGAAATGTTAATCTTTTTTTTTTTTTTGTTAAACCACACTGCTGCACATCATGGAGGATCTTAGTTCCTCAACCAGGGATCGAACCCACACCGGCTGCTTTGGAAGCTTCGAGTCTTTTTTTTTAACATTAAAAGCTTCCTTATTTGCGACCGTGCTGGGTCTCTGTCGCTGCGCCTGGGCTTTCCCTCGTTCTGGGAGCTTCTCTCTCGTGGACTCACAGCCGTGGCTTCTGCTGTCACGGAGCCCAGGCTCCAGGCCTCGGGCTTCAGTCTCTGTGGGGCGCAGGCTGAGATGCCCGTTGGCATGTGGGATTTTGCTGGACCAGGGATCAAACCTGTGTCCCCTGCATTGGCAGGCAGAGTCTTAACCACTGAACCACTAGGGAAATCCCAAGAAAAACGTCAACTTAAAAACTGGCTCATGTTTCTGTCTCTGGGGCTTTCTGACCAAAGAAGCGTGTCAGCCTCAGCTCAGCCTGTCCTCTGCCCTCTGCCGCCGCCCTGGGTTTCTGGTGCCGCAGAAGCACATGCTGGGGCAGGGCGGGGGCGGGGGGGGGGGGTGTGTGTGTGTGTGTGTGGTGTGTGTGCGATTGGCTTGAATCCTGGGACATCAGCTCATCAGTGCTACGACCTTGGGTGAGTCCTTGGGCTCTCTGACCCACGGGAGCCCCCTGGATGAAAGGTGCTGTGGAGTTGACCTTGGTGCCGCGTCAGTGAGAGGGAGGTGTGTGCGGTCAACCAGGCGCTTCCCTGCTGCTCTCTGAGCGTCAGTAGCCGACTGCTCGATGCGGGGCGGGGCTGTGCGCATCGATTCTGTGTCTAGCAGTTCACACAATGGGAGTGACGGTAAATACGGACTGGAGAGGAGGCAAGGAGACACAGCTTCAGGGTGGAAAAGGCTCCGCGGTCTTGGGGTTTGTGGGTGATGAAAGGGGCCTGTGGTGACGCTCATGGGAATCCACGGGTCTGTGGTCGGAAACAGGTGGAAAAGTCAAGTTGGAGACCGCTGGCGGAAGGCTGTGCAAAGCTGCCTGAAGTGCACCAGCGTCTGGGAGCCTCTGGGGGTCTTGAGTGAAGGAAGCCGGGCCGGGCAGAGACGAGGGGCAAGTGGACCACTGGTTAGACTGGAGGTCCTCAGAGAGAGGCACAGGGATTCAGAGCTGGCTTAAACGCTTGCAAATAAATTGTCCTCATAAAATATCTAGACCAAAATATTAAGCTACTAATGTGTATCTGACAGCCTCTCATTTCTGTGTGTGGGCACAAAGAGCTGCTGGGTTCCCTCCTGACCTGTCGTGTCCGTGGCTAGAACCGTGTGAGCTTGCGCTGGCCCGGCCGGGCTGCAAGTCCAGTGGCGCGCCTGCCTGTTCCTCGCGCTGCGGGTTCGGCAGGTGTCTCCGCTGGCGCCCCGCGGCCTCGGTTCCTGGAGGCCTGGAGCGTGCGCGGTGGCTCTGCTGGCAGGGGTGGGGCTGGGCTGCGCTCCTCCCTCTGCTGCCCCTGGACCCCCGGGCGCCCCCGCTCCTTCGCCAGGTCCCCTCTGCACCGAGGGAGTCAGGTGCATCCAGCGGAGAGCTCTGCGCCCCCACCCCCACCTCTCCTGTCCCCCGCTGTTTGGTCTGGTCCCAGCAGCCTCCCAAGCCATTGCCTCTCTCCACTCCAGCCAGAGAGCCTGTGCCCTCCGTCTGCCAGAGACACCCCAAGTTCTGGCTTCCCACACCCCACCTCTCCCGTTTCTCTCCCTCTCTCTCCCTCCTCATTCCTTTCATCGATGTGTTTCTGAGGACCTTATCTTTCAGCTTCTGAGACGTATAGACGCCCCCAGGACAATTGTACTGTCTAATTCTGTTGCATTCCCGTTTTCGCTTTATACATTTGGAAGCTGGAATGTTGCTTTGTGTTGACATTTTCTCTTTTCCTAGCCTACTTTAAAAAAAACTGTACAAAGTGTCTTTTCATGATATTTTCTGGACTTACTCTTTATTTGATGTTAGTATTACCACTTTTACTTTATTTTTATTAGCATTATGCCTCTTTTCAATCATTTTTGTTCATGTTTTGCATTTAGATGTCTTGAAAATAACTTATAATTAAGCTTTTAAAAATACTTTTAAAGAACTTTTGAGTCTTGATAGGAAGGTTCAAGGCATTCACATCTATTTTAATTATTGATCCGTTTGTCCTAATTTTTCCTAATCCCTGCCATTGTATTTTATGTTTTTCTTAAAAAAAAATCATCACTTTTTCCCTTTATTTCTTTCCTTCTGTCTCCGACATCTCTTATTTCTTTAATCCTCTTTAAGCTGCAGTCCACCCCCAAGCTATTTAGGAGTTCTGCATTCCAACTATACTTTGCTGGTTGTTTCTCATAAGAATATTTGAAACTATGAATTCCAAGAATTTAATAGTATCTACATGTTACTGCGTCTTTGCCAAGGATGAAAGGAAATCTTGTGCATGCTTTTTTCCTCTTTCCTACTTGAATCCTAGGGTTTTTTTTTTTTTAAAGAAATAGTCTATATTGTAAATACTGGGTCAGATTTTCTTATTGTGTCTTTTTTACTCCCCTGTCTTTCTGAGCAGTTGAGTCGACTCCGCAGCTGCGTTCTCGGACAAGGTTTGGGCTGATCGAGACTTTCGTTCTCTTCCTCGTTTGCCGCTCGTTGCTCGCGTTTTTCATCACCATCATTTTCTCGGAAGCACGTCCTCAGGTGACGTTCCTCCTGAGCAGAGTGCATTGGCATGCTTTCCAAGTCTTTTCATTAAGAAAAATGGTTTTCTTTCATCTTCACGGTTTCTGTGACATCCTGTTCCAGCTCTGGGGTCACGGTGCTGCCCCTCATCTGTGTTTAGCGTTCAGGCTCGTCTCCACTCCCCCTGGGTTTCCTCCTTCCCTGCCCTCCTCTGCTCCTGCTGGGGGCTCATGGCGACTTTCTGCTTGTTTCGGCACTGAGAACTCCCCCGGTCTGGGGTCTGTAGTCGGCACTTGGGGGCCTGATCCTCAGAGGGTCCCCCTGACCCAGCAATGGCTCCAGCTCCCACCCCTCAGGTCACAGCTGTGGGCACCCCCGACCGTCACGGTTACATTTCTCCTGTGTGTGCACCACTATTCCTGTATGTTCGGGGAGATTGTCTGTTGGAATTCAAACCAAGACTTTGGTTTTCTTAAGTGTTTTATTAAGTCGCATGTCTCCACGGGGCATCTCAGCTGAGTGGCCGTGTTTTCACTTTCCTCACGCTTTCTGGGTCCTCCATTTCTCTGTGTAATTTCACGTGGTTCTTGTCCTGCTTGGAGGCGACGCGTCTTCAGAGCTTCCTGAACCTGCTGCTTTGGGGCTTGCCTTCTGATTTGGATGCTCTGCCCCCCACAGGGTGCCACATGCTCCTTATGGAGCGAGGAGTGAACCCCCAGCACTGCTGGTTGACGGGGCCCCACAGCGCCGTGGGTCTCTTTGCTCTCCCAGGGGGCCTCCGCCCACCAAATGGCCAGTGGGGACAAACTCCGCAGGGGCCCGCACGCCAAAAGGGGGGCCTTCCCCTCCAGGTGCGTTGCCTGGGAATGAAGCAGAGAGTCAGCCTCTTCTAGGGAGACTGCAGGAGTGGGTGCCGAGGGGCCTGTGACTTGTGCCCGAGACGGAGGCCCCAGGGTGATGCCGCCTCACGTGCTCAGGGAGTCGGCAGCCTCTCGCTGCCCTTCCTCGGGCTCAGGAGCAGCCTCTGGACCAGCTCTGTCCTCTCTGGGCACTTCCCCCTCTACCATGTAGTGGCCTCTCCCCAGCCATCAGAGCAGACGGGCAGGAAGAGGGGAGGCGTCGTCAGGTGTGAGCAGCAGCCTCCTGGGGTGCTGTGGGCGCCTCTTCCACATTGGAAGGGTTGGGGACATTGCAGGAATTACTGGGGAATTGGTGCAGCTTCCAGAAAGGCTGGCGTCTCGCTCCTTGACTGGAGGTCTGCTTAGCAAGTGTGGCAGAAGTGCTTGGTTTGTCCCTCAGCTTCCGTTTTCTCCTTCTCACGGATACAGTTCTGAATTTTTATCTGAGTATATTGTCTTCTGTAATAATTACATTCCCAACTCCCTTTATAATTTGTTGGGCATGTGACTGCATTCTATGAAATTACTTTCAAATAGACATGACATCTGCTACAGTCTATTAAATGTGTATGCGTGTATGTGTGTGTGTGTACACAGACGGGAAGGGGAAGAATCTTCTTGGTGGGAGGGTGGATGTGATGGCAGGAATCTTGGCAGCTATTTTGGACCAGGGCTTGGAAGCTTTATGAAGTGGATACCAGAGCCATGGAGAGAATTGGCATCCTTAGTAATCGTGGAGCTACCAGGCCTTTCTCTCTACAGGCAGACTTATACAAGGGGAAGGGGAACTTTCAGCTTGTGTCAGCTTCTCTTTTTAAGCTTTTCTTTCACTTTGATGTGAACCCAGTCCCAGCTGATGGGAGCAGTCTCTTGGAGCAGGGAGGAGGAGAACGGGAGAAATGGCAGCAAGGGCAGCTGCGAGTATCCTCCTCCTGCTGGTCTGCAAGGCTGGGCCCCAGCGGGGACCCCGGCAGTGAGACCCCACAGGGAGGAAGCCTGTCATAGAGTGGTCAGCCCAGAGCCCGATTTCTCTCACTGGGAGCTGGGCAGAGGTACTGCTGCCCCCCGCCCAGGCCCCCTGAAGAATTCCCCCCACAAATTATGCCAGAACCAGCTTCTGTTCATCAGCTACCCTGTGACCCAGCTGGTTGTTGGGTGCAAGAGTGGAGATGAGGAAGAAGCTGGAAGCTGTGGCCCCCAGGCAGTTAAATAGCGAATGACATAGAGTGATTTCAAGGTGATTGCTTCTTCACAGGGGAAGTCTCCATGCCTCTGAGCTCATGGGCTCCCCCTGCGCCTTCCCTGTCTGTCCAGCAAGGGGGACGTCCTCCCCGCCTGTCACCGAGGGCCAGCCATCGGCCCTGGATCACCTTAGTGCCGCGGCTCCCTGACGGCCTGGCTCCTCGGGCCTGTTTGTTCACTCCCTCCCTCGTGAGTGTTGTCATCACTTGCCGAAGCTCTGACTGTTTTTAAAGAGGGTTCAGTGTTTCTGCGTCTGTGTGTGTGGGGGTTTGTGTCCTGATATATCACGGGCTCCTGGATAGCAGAGGCAGCCCCATTCACCTTTCTGTCCCCAAACTCCGCTCGGTGCCCAGGCTTGGAAGCGTGCCCTCCGCGTTTGCTGAGGAGCACTGGGCAGGCGCCCAGCCGGCCCCGGAGCCTCGCACGCTGAGCCGCGGGGGCTCTGTGCGGCTGTCCCTGCACTCGCCCCTTTGCTCAGGGAGCCTCACTGGCGGCCGTGTCACCATGCCCTGCTTTTCCCTGCACGCCTCTCATCTCCTGGGACTTGCTGTGGGTCTCCCTTCTTTGTGTTGGCTCTCCTCTTCTCCCATCACTGGCGAGTGAGCCCCGCAAGGGCAGAGACCTTTGCCTGTTTCGTTTGAGTCTGGACAGGGCCTCGGAGTTGCTCTGTGATGCTTAGCTGAATAAACAGCAAGAGGACTTAACGTGGATGGGAGGCTGGTTTTGCACATAGCGTGACTCAGTGTATCCGAAGCGAAAAGAGACAGTGAGATGGAATGTGAGAGACCTGCCTGTCAGAGAGACGCTGTGACTTCCAGTGGGCTTTGCGTTCTGAGGGTTTTTATCTGGACGCATTAGCATGCAGAAAAGAATGAAGACCAGATGAAAGCAGGTTTCACCCTTCTTTCCCACACCCTCTACCCTCCTCCCTCCTGACACAGTAGGGGAATGAAGGGCTCTCCTTGCACATCTTCGTACCCGACTCCCTGGCAGTTTCCCGAGTCCCTGCTCCGCGTCTCCATGTCCACGCCGCGGTGACAATGCTGGCCTGGCCGGGCCCGGCCTGTGCTGGGTGAGCGGGCGCCCATGGCGTCTCGCATCCCTCTCCGTGGAGGGCCGTGTTGGTTCAGACAGCAGCACAGCCTCCGGCTCAGCCCTTGGTTTCCTGTGCTCTCATGGAAGAGGCTCAGCGCCGCCTCCGTGAAGCGGGCCCGGGGCTTCTTCACTGTTCCCTCCTTCGATCCCCACCCCGCCCCTCACTCTCAAGCCCTGTGTGGTCTGAACGTGGCGCTTTGGCAGCGTGGTTTGGAGATGACCCTGGAAGATGAATCGCTCTTACCAAGTCTCCCTGACAGCTGCCCGGGTCGTTAAGGTAACAGCAGTGAGGGGCGTGACAAGTAAGACTCGGGCCAGACGCAAGTTTCCCGTCGGGGTCAGAGTCCTGGTGCCTCTCAGGGTCTCAGGCGCCCGTCCTTCGCCCTCCGGGCATCTTCACATGGCCGTTGTCTTTCTCTGAATTCTGACCCTTAGTGTAGATGCTTGAAGATAAGCCGCTGTTCACTGTTGGGGTCCTGCCGCGCTGCACCCTTATGAACTTAATTCAGCTGGCTTTGCTGTTTAATTAGTCATGTGTACTCTGCTCTCCTCAAGGCAGTGAAAGACTGGCTTCGTAGGGGAGACCGCTGGCACTGCCTGCAGATGGAAGGCCAGGGTCGCTGAGGGTGGCGAGTTTAGCAGCGCCCAGGCTGCAGTGTCTGGCATCGCGGGAGGTGCCCCTGCACCTCGCTGCACCTCCCAGACCACGCTGGCACTGCCTGGGCAGTTAATCTCCAGGGCACCTGTAATATTTCAGGGAGGCAGAGCAGGTACCAACATCTCATCTTACTCAGAGAACTCCCAGGGAAGGTCATTTTCTCAGACGTTTTTAAGAACACAAAGAACATCATTTGCAGATTACATGTGATTTAAGACCTTGTCTTACTGTAATAAATCTTAGAGGAAAGTGATGTTCTTTTGAATAACAGAAATGCTGAAACTTGAAATTGTTGGCACTCACTAGTTTTCTAGGTCATCCACTTTTCAAGCCGTCATAAGTATGCCTAAGCTTTCTGCATCCAGACACAAAGTAGTTCTGCTCGGAATAAAGCCCTGCGTGCACCCCAGGCCACCTGCACACGCTGACTCACCCTGCTTCCGCCAGGGCAGGCTCACGGCGGCAAGCTCAGGCCGCCTCTGACTCCGGGGGACCTGGCTTGTATCCAGCTCTCCTTCCCTTGCCCGTCACCCTCCCCCACCTCTCTCCCTCCCTTCACTGCATCTGTGTGTTTTGGGGCAGCATTCCCGGCTCTGTGCTATCTACTGAAGATTGAAGAAACCCAGGTCTCACAAAATGAGCCCATTCGTCCGGTGTGTGCTTTTGCTGTGGAGTTTCTAGGCGTCTGTCTTCGGTCGTCGCAGTGTGGGTTTCACTGACTGCTTGTTTCCAGTGTTTTCAGTCTTTTTCACTCTGTTATTGTTTCATTTTGCCTGTTTTCAAAACTATTTCCTGTTTTTAGCTGGTGTTATTTTTTGGTCTCTTTGGGGTTAAAGAGATATTAAGGGAAAGTATTTAAGGTCATTTTCAGAATGTGCTATTATTTTCATTTCCTCTGGTGTCAATTCTCTCTTGAATTGTAGGTCTTGTTGGTTCTCTCTTTAGCAGGAGTGAATAATTGTTTTTTAATTATTTAAACTAAGGTGTTTAAATATGGAGTTCAACTCCATCTGAACTCTGTGAGGAGCCATTCTACTTCAAGAAGAATGTGGTGGCCTAATTAGATTTTACATTTTGGGAAGATCATTCTGGTAGCGTGGAAGATGGAGTTTAGAAAGGCCAGACCACAGGCTGGGAGATGTGTTTGGAATGTTCAGTTCAGTTCAGTCGCTCAGTTGTGTCTGACTCTTTGCGACCCCATGAATCGCAGCACGCCAGGCCTCCCTGTCCATCACCATCTCCCGGAGTTAACGCAGACTCACGTCCATCGAGTCCATGATGCCATCCAGCCATCTCATCCTCGGTTGTCCCCTTCTCCTCCTGCCCCCAATCCCTCCCAGCATCAGAGTCTTTTCCAATGAGTCAACTCTTCACATCAGGTGGCCAAAGTACTGGAGCTTTAGTTTTAGCATCATTCCTTCCAAAGAAATCCCAGGATTGATCTCCTTTAGAATGGACTGGTTGGATCTCCTTGCAGTCCAAGGGACTCTCACGAGTCTTCTCCAACACCACAGTTCAAAAGCATCAATTCTTCAGTGCTCAGCCTTCTTTACAGTCCAACTCTCACATCCATACATGACCACAGGAAAAACCATAGCCTTGACTAGACGGACCTTAGTTGGCAAAGTAATGTCTCTGCTTTTGAATATACTGTCTAGGGTGGTCATAACTTTTCTTCCAAGGAGTAAGCATCTTTTAATTTCATGGCTGCAGTCACCATCTGCAGTGATTTTGGAGCCCCCAAAAATAAAGTCTGACACTGTTTCCACTGTTTCCCCATCTATTTCCCATGCAGTGATGGGACCGGATGCCATGATCTTCGTTTTCTGAATGTTGAGCTTTAAGCCAACTTTTTCGCTCTCCTCTTTCACTTTCATCAAGAGGCTTGTTAGTTCCTCTTCACTTTCTGCCATAAGGGTGGTGTCATCTGCATATCTGAGGTTATTGATATTTCTCCCGTCAGTCTTGATTCCAACTTGTGTTTCTTCCAGTCCAGCGTTTCTCATGATGTCCTCTGCATAGAAGTTAAATAAGCAGGGTGACAATATACAGCCTTGACGTACTCCTTTTCCTGTTTGGAACCAGTGTGTTGTTCCATGTCCAGTTCTAACTGTTGCTTCCTGACCTGCATACAGATTTCTCAAGAGGCAGGTCAGGTGGTCTGGTATTCCCATCTCTTTCAGAATTTTCCACAGTTTATTGTGATCCACACAGTCAAAGGCTTTGGCATAGTCAAGAAAGCAGAAATAGATGTTTTCTGGAACTCTCTTGCTTTTCCATGATCCAGCGGATGTTGGCAATTTGATCTCTGGTTCCTCTGCCTTTTCTAAAACCAGCTTGAACATCAGGGAGTTCACGGTTCACGTATTGCTGAAGCCTGGCTTGGAGAATTTTGAGCATTACTTTACTAGCATGTGAGATGAGTGCAATTGTGTGGTAGTTTGAGCATTCTTTTGCATTGCCTTTCTTTGGAATTGGAATGAAAACGGACCTTTTCCAGTCCTGTGGCCACTGCTGAGATTTCCAAATCTGCTGACATATTGAGTGTAGCACTTCGACAGCATCATCTTTCAGGATTTGAAACAGCTCCACTGGAATTCCATCACCTCCACTAGCTTTGTTTGTAGTGATGCTTTCTAAGGCTCACTTGACTTCAGATTCCAACATGTCTGGTTCTAGATTAGTGATCACATCATCATGATTATCTGGGTCGTGAAGATCTTTTTTGTACAGTTCTTCCGTGTATTCTTGCCACCTCTTCTTAATGTCTTCTGTGCAAAGGTCGTGGTGAGAGGCCTGGGGTGTTCGGGGGTGGACTCAGCATGGACGTTGGGGTCACGAGGAGCAGCTGCGTTGTGCAGGGCGGGGGCCCAGGCTGCCCGGACGCCCTTCTCCTTCAAGGCCAGCCCTCTTTCCTGCTGCACCTCTGGCCACGTTACTCACTGGCTGCTTGGAATAGAACGTGGAGCCTTTGTTTCCCTTCCTTCCACTGACCATCATGTCAGTCAAGAGGATGGTTGCTGGACACGTGTGGTGTCCTCAGATATACAGAGGAATGAGCCTGGAAAGGACTGTATGTGGGAGAAAGGGACTGAGGCTCAGGTTATTGACAGAACAAGGAGGAAAGCCGAGAGTTCTCCTCAGCTGTCGTCAGCAGCTTCTGTGTCACCCTCTGCTCAGTCGTCGTCACCCGTCACAGCCCCAGGGGCAGCTCTGCCTTAGCCCGGGAGGCTGCTGTTGCGGCAAGTTGCATTTCCTTCTTCTGAGAACTCACGGTCCTTCTAGTCTTTCTTTCCCTGCCCAGCTCTGACTCGGATGCTGTTGTTTTCCCCATTTGCCCTGAAATCAGTTTCCTCCTGGTCTCATGCGTCTGTTGGCCTGGCGTGCAGTGTGTGCGGCCCTCTGCCCCCCACCCTGGCCTCCTGTCTCTGCTCAGTCACATCAGCTCCCAGACTCCAGGGGACCGACGTCGGCAAGCATCACACTGGACGGTGTTCAAAACAGAGTAAGACATATATCCTGTCCAGCGTGACCTTCGTTTTCCTGTAAAATCTAAATTTTGTGCCACACAGCAGTTTCAGTGTGGAAAAAACCCATAAAAAACGCAGCATTTTTTTTCACATTTTGAAAGTGTCTGGCTAATACCTACCTGTGCACTTATTTGTTGTAGAAAACACTGCTTTTAAAATGCCGTTCAATAGCACCAAACACCTGCTCAAAGCATTAATAGCAGCAACGCTGCTGTTGATGGTGTTTCCCTCCTAGAGACTGCACGCCGCTGAACTCCCTTAGTCTTAGGGCTGCGCCAGGTTTTCACAGCGTTTTGTTCCTGTGGGAATGACTCCTGTCTAGAACAGACACTGGGATTAAGAGAAAGGTGTTCCAAGAGGAAGGAGCGATTTCAATGTCCCTGTCCTTTCTGAGGAGATCTGTGGTGTTTGGAGGTATCGGAATACTTGGCTCCTTTTTATTCATGTCCTCAACGGAATATCACCCTGCGCTGGGCGTGATGGAGAGCAGGATGGAGGCGTGTCCCTGCCCTGAAGACTGACAGCCTGCTTCTCAAGAGTGTGGGTTGCTCCAGAGGGAGCTTATTAAGCAGATTGTTTTTCAAACCACCGCTCAGTTGAAGACGGACTTCTGTTTTGTTAATTCAGTGCCTAATCAGACTTCAGTGAAGGGTGTGCCCCGTTCAGGTCTTCTCGATGCTAATGAGTGAGTTTATCATCTTTCTATTCACGTCCTCTATTATTTAACGGAGCCTGAGTCACTGCACCCACTTCCTGTCTCAGAGCTCGCAATGGAAAGAAATCTCACCTCCCGAGCCCTCTGCCCGCGTGACGGCTGCTCTGTCCTCTGGGCCCTCGGACTCTGTGCATGCAGCAGGCCCTCCTGGAGGGTGGTGACCGGAGGCCTCCCCACGCACGGGCGGGGGCACTGCCTTCTGTTCTGTGTCTCTGCTCTTCGCAGTGAGACTGCTCCTTCCTGATTCTCAGCCCCAAACCGAAGTCTGAGCTCGGTGGAGGACCCGGGGTCTGAGGGTGTGGCTGCCGTCACCTCTCTCTCTCATGTTAAATGCCCAGCCTCCTTGGCCCGGTTTTCAGTGTCCTGACGTGTTCTGTGCATTTCCCCCAATGGCTTAGTGTATTTTTCTTCTAAAATTGATACAGTATATGCTTATGTGCTATTTTTGGAAGAAAAAGCACCTTGAGACAAATGGAGGCAAACAGGACAGGAAGCCCCTTGTGCTGTGCGCTGCGGTGCCACTGTGGCCTGCCGTGAGCCGGGACGCTCAGACACGCCGCCCGCCGTGAGGCTGAATCTCCCTGATCCGTTAGTTTCCTGCCAGGAGCTCTGTCTCCTCTTCATCGTAATGAAATTCTTCTCCCTCACAAAACGGGACCCACGTTCCTGCAGCGGGGCACTTTGTAGCTTCTCGGGCCCACCCAGCATTGCCAGCAGCCCTCGTTCTGTGGTTGCTGTCCTGATGGTCTGTGGACTAAAGAACAGTTAGCTGTTTGGATGCGAAGGGAAGTGCTGAATTCCTACTTCAGTGTATAGCACTGGCCACTCCAGCCGTCATGACAGTGGTTGGAAGAGAAAGGGATGCTTTATGCTAAGTGTGGACACCGTTTTGGTCCTCCCACGCACGACCAAGGAGCTGCTCAGACCCGGTCTGTCCCGAGGACTCCCCGAATCCCCACTGCCTGCGCGGTGACGGGCGACAGGAGTCAAATCCTGTGGTCACCTCTGGACTATCTTCAACAGACAGTTTAATCCCTTGCTTAAGTGTTTAAGGCTCTTGGCTGAGTCCCCCTGAAGCAGATAATCCCTCCAGACACTCCCAGGCTTCAGGGCAGTTAGAGCCTCCCTGTGTGTGTGAGCAGAGCCATGCAGAAGACTGGGGTTGTGAACTTTATCAGCTGGGGCGCAGAGCTAGACTGGCCATCCACTTTTTGATTGTCTGTCCAAAACCAGTGTCACGTCAACG
This sequence comes from Ovis aries, assembly GCF_016772045.2. Lineage (NCBI taxonomy): Eukaryota > Metazoa > Chordata > Mammalia > Artiodactyla > Bovidae > Ovis > Ovis aries. Next base: position 50,437,417 of record NC_056073.1, read on the forward strand.
CCTTCGTACACCTGTGTGGTTTTGGGACGGAGTTACCGAGGTCAGGAGTCCGCCATGATTCAGACCCTAGGATAATCGAAGATCCAGCGGTGTGCCGTGAGGTTGTGTGCGTCAGACCCCGACGTGGGTGGGGGGAGCTTGTTCATGGAGGAGGTGTGGGTTCTGAGAGACTGGGCCAAGATTCTGATTAGTCAGCGTTTCTGTTCATCTTTATGGATGGAAAGTGGAATCGGGAGAGAAGTCAAAACTCCTTCATCTGTTCCACAAACGGTTTTGTGTCCTGCCGTGTGCTGAGCAGATGGGTGCGAGACGGGGACCCCCACGCCGGCAGTGGACAGACGGCTCTGGTGAGATTGGAGTTGTCGGGAGCATGATGCCTGGGGCAGTTATCTTGTCCAGATCCCACGAATGTTCTGATTGCCTGTGGGAATCTTTAGTCGACTTTAGTTAAAAAACCTAAAGGGAAAGGGTCCCCACTCCAGTATTCTCACCTGGAGAATTCCATGGATGTGTAGTCCACGGGGTCGCAAAGAGTCAGACACAACTGACGACTTCCACTCCCAGTGGAAACTGCATTGGGTGAGCAGAGTTGCAGGGAGGTGTCCCCTCTGTTTAGTCTGGGCAGAATCCAACACACCAATGGACTGATGACTTACGACTGTTAAATGCTTCAAATTATCATTGTAAATGTTTTTGAATAAAAATATAATTACAGCGAAATAAGGAAAAGATCGTATAAATCTGGGCTTGTGAGTGCCAGGAGGTTCTGGTCCAGAGGCACAGAGAGCCAAGGCCGGGGGCGAGTCCACAGTGCAAAGGCCCGGCTGAAGCGCCGCCCCTCCTCTGTTCTGCCCCCGTCACTGGCTCCCCAGTGGCCACTGAGCAAGACTGCACCCCCGCCTCCTCCAGCCTGGCCCGCCTCTGTCCTTGGCTTTTCCCGTCTGAGCTGGAGCCTCCTGGTTTCCAGCACAGCCAGGGTGACCCCCCATCAGGGGGCCTCCCACCCCGTCTCCACTCGCTTGCGTGGGCATCTGCTCCCTGAGCCTTCTCTCCTCTGTCCATGCCCTCTCTCCTCCTCTGAGTTTCTGGGCCCCTACCCACCGTGGTCCCCAGACCCTGCAGCCGTCTCAGCCCCACCCCCTCAGTTCCCGAGGCCTCCGCCTTGCGGGCCCCTTCACTCCCCTCGCTGTTCTGCACCCGGAGGCAGGCAGGGGGACTCCTTCACCTTTGCATGTCCTGCACTTAGGACGGGCGCCCTGCTGCTCGGGGTGGACAGCCCCATAAACAGCACTGCCCCTCACCCCAGATCGGCCAGGAAGCCCCTCTGCCAGGCTGCAGCCCCCCGGGCCGGCCCCCTGCCGCCTGCCCGCCCTGCTCTGATCTCCTCTTGTCCTAGCTGTGAGGAGGTGCCTGCCTACCGAGCGCCGTGTCCGGGGAGACGGGTGTTTTATTGTTGCTCTCCTTGATTAATAATCTCACTTGCAGATTCCAGCTCCGAGGAGGCGCGGCAGCAGGCGCTGCCTGTGTGGTCCGTCTCCCGGAGGCAGAGGCGGTGCCGGGGCCCGGCTGCCTCTTCCCACACGGAGCTCTCCTGCAGCAGCAGTGGCAGCCTCTGCGGGTCTGAGGCGACATCTGTGCTCAGGAAACGCTAGCTCCTTCCTTGAGATTTCAGAAATCAAGTTTGCTTCCCGTGTAAAGTCCACTCCCTTCTTAGCTATATGCTCAGGTCACTGAGAAGTTACCGGCCTCCACTTGGGACTCCCCGCCATCCTCTGTGTTCAGGTTCTCACTGGTGGGAAAACAGGCAGAACAAGCGTGCGTGCACACACGCTCCTGCCCCGGGGGCTCCGGGCCCCTAGACTGTGGGCGACTTGGGCTCTGAGGTCGGAGGTGACGCCAGGAGGAGACGCCGCCCGGGAGGGCCGTGAGGGTGGCGGGACTGCCGACCTTGCTGGCCCTGCGTGGTGTGAGCCCCGTGCGTTGAGCCGGGCCCAATCCAGTGAGCACGCTTCCAGAGTCTGCGCTCACGTGTTGCTCAGTAGTGCGGGGTGCAGGGCAGGCCTCCAGCTCCTCCATCTGGGTCCCCACAGCGCTCTGGGCAGGAGGCTCAGATTTCCACTTCTCTCTGAATGAGGATAATTCTGGGATACGTGTTTATATCTTTGAATGTTGATCAGAGCAATCTGCTCTATATTTGAACTTAAGTTTCCTATTTTCCTTTGACTTTAAGCGCCCTGGGTCCCGGCGGCCCTGCCACTGTCCTGATGGGCCTGGCGGTGAGCGTGTCGGGGGCGGCGAGCGTGTCGGGGGGGCGAGGTCTTCCTTGGCTCTCCCGCTCCTCCTGCACCTGCTTCCCGACTGCAGGCTCAGGCGGTCCTCTGCCCCGAGCTCTGCATCTTTGTGCAGCCTTTCGGGCGGTCCTCTGCCCCGAGCTCTGCATCTTTGTGCAGCCTTTGTCGTAACTGTTGCGCCGAAGTTTTGAAATTGACAGAGTTTCGTGTTAATTGTACCTGTTTCCGTAAGGTTAGGTTACCAACCTTCTTCCGTCTTCTGGTAGCCCATGTTTTTTCGTAGTCTTTGTAGTTTTATTTGATATTTCTGTGTTCGACATTTAAATCTCAGTGGTTCACGTGCTGTCTTCATTCATCCACCAAACACTGGCCCAAGCCATGTTTCAGGCCCAGGGCTCCTGCTTAACACAAGGAAACTCTGCCCTCAGGAGCCTCGTTTTAATGGAGAAGCTGGACAGTGAGTGAAGGCTGGGTGGATGGAGGTGCAGGCCTCTGGGCTTTGTGGGCGGAGAGGAGGGCAGGGCAGGCCCCTGGGCCGGGGCAGCCGTGTGTAGCGCGAGGCTGACCGCGTGCACGCCTGCCTGGGTGTGTGTGCCTGTGAGTATGCAAGGACAGTGGTTTTCGGACGATGGTTTTTACTAGTTTAGGAGATTTTGATATTAGGTTAATTTACTTATTATACTTACAGTTAATTGAAGAAAAAAGCGCGTCGGTCACATTTATGTTTAAATGAAACAGGGGAGAGCTGCAGAGCACTGAGTGACCCCTGACCTCTGCTTCGAAGCCCGTCCGCTCGGCGTGCGTGGCCTCTTGCTGTATTCGTGTCCTTATAATTGAAAGATATGTGTGTTCTTGTTTCGTTATTAAATCATGACTGACTCTGCGACCCCGTGGACTGTAGCCCACCAGGCTCCTCTGTCCTTGGGATCCTCCAGGCAAGAACACTGGAGTGGGCTGCCATTTCCTTCTCCAGGGGATCTTCCCGACCCAGGGACTGAACCCTCATCTCCTGCATTGGCAAGAAGGTTCTTTACCACTGAGCCACCTGGGACGCCTGTATCATTATGTATATAAGGTGCTAAAAAGTCGTGCTTGTAGCTTAATTAAAAATAGAAGATAAGAGTTCTTTTAACAATCAACTGTGTTCTAATCACATGTTCCCAAACTTAATCTGTGCATAAAAATTGTGTCATTGAAAATGTGGGTTCCTAGCCACCCCCCACCCATAGATTGGTTCCAGCTGAATTTTGGGGGGACACCCAGGCACCCTGATGATTCTGTGGGGCAGAGGCTTGCGTTTTGAGAAGCCCAGCCCCAGGGACCTGAGCCTGGAGTCAGCAGGTGGTGCGTGTGGCTGAGGAGTTCCCTGTGTTTCCACCGGTAATTGATGCCGCTTTCTTAAGGTATTTTTTCATCCACCTGACGTTAGAAACAGATGACATCCACACTCTTACTCTGCTGCTGGAAAATAATATTTTCCCACGAATAGAACCCTTCCAAGTAGCAGTTGCAGCCCGTCGCCTCTGAGGGTCTTCGCTGCTGGTCTGCGCTAATGTGGCCGCGTTGGCGCCTGCTGTTTCCAGATCTCATTCGACCTGGCGGAGTACACGGCCGACGTGGATGGCGTGGGCACCTTGCGGCTCCTGGACGCGGTGAAGACCTGTGGCCTTATCAACTCGGTGCGGTTCTACCAAGCCTCGACGAGCGAGCTCTATGGGAAGGTGCAGGAGATACCTCAGAAGGAGACCACGCCTTTCTACCCGCGCTCCCCTTACGGTGAGAAGGCACGGCCCTGTCCTGCCCGGGGGGCTGGCGACACCCCGGGGGTGGCCGGGCAGACGGGCCGAGGGGCGTGGCTTGCCGGCCAGACGCCTGTGCGCAGGCGGGGACTCCTGCCGCCTCTGCCTCTGGGTGGAATCGCCGTGTCACCGCACCCTCCGGACAGAGCGCTGTGAGAGGGAAGTGGCTTCCTGCAAGATTCTTGGTGCTGGAGAGTTGTGGGTCGTGCTGAAGTGATATGTCTGGTGTTTATTCCATTTCCCAGTTTAAATTCTCCTGAGCTCAAACCTTTAAGTGAAAGTGTTAGTTGCTCAGTCTTGTCTGACTCTTGGAGACCCCATGGACTGTGGCCCGCCAGGCTCCTCTGTCCATGGGATTCTCCAGGCAAGGATACTGGAGTGGGTTACCATTCCCTTCTCTAGGGGGGGTCATCCCAACCCAGGGATCGAATTGATCTCCTGCTTTGCAGGCAAATTCTTTGCCATCTGAGCCAGCAGGGAAACCCTAAAAGAGACAAATCTTTCGTGCCTAAAAAGTGTTCACAGAAGACTTTAGTGATGAAATTTAAAGCAGCTAGAATACCAAGATTCGGGTTTTTCACTTACTACTTCCTTAAAGAAAAAGGGGATGAGGCCTAGGAAAGGTCAGTTTGCTGTGCTGCGCACGCTACAGTTGAGGTAGGTTGTGAAGGCATGGGTTGTGGCTGTTACAGAAGGAAGGATCTCTGAAGTATTTCCTGTTTCGTGGCAAAGGAGCCTTTATTTTGTCCTTGGCTTTTGATTCGTTTTCTCCCTATCTTGAGACATTGTGAACTGTAAATTTTGCAAGTTGTTACTTGTCTGAGTGAAAATCTGTTTTACAGTAAGACACTGTCTTTGATTTGCTTTTAAAAATTTATTCCAACAGGGGCAGCAAAGCTCTACGCCTACTGGATTGTGGTGAACTTCCGGGAGGCGTACAACCTGTTTGCAGTGAACGGCATCCTCTTCAACCACGAGAGCCCCCGGAGAGGTCAGTACAGGTGCTGATGGGAGGAGAGCCCCTGGCTCCAGGCAGGGACGTGCGTGCGTGCGTGCGTGCGTGCGTGTGTGTGTGTGTGTGTGTGTGTGTGTGTGCACGGGTTCTACACATGTGCTGTGCAGACTGGGGGCCGCTTCACATCTGTTTTTAGTGATGCGAGTGTCAGAAGCAGTCGATGAAGACGTGGGAATCCAGCCTTGATTGCCTACTAGCTTTGATAGGGGTTTTGTTCAGCATGGAGCTGAGCAGTGTCCCAGGTTTACCATTCCCATCGGAAGCGCTCACCACGCGTGTTTGAACCCAGGAGTCAGGAGGTGTCCTTGGAGTACGAGGGGCCAGGCGGGAGCCGGGGCTTCTTCCCGTGTGGCTGTCGCTCTGGAGCCTCCACCTGTGGAGTCTCCCCTTTCTCACTCGGAATCAGTTCTGTACTCAATATTCCTTCTTTGCCTTCCATTTAACAAGCACCCAGACATTTCTGTGCTTCTAGAGTGTGTCTGAAGGTACATTTGAAATCACTGCTTGTATTTAGAATCTTTATTTTCTTTTTCAGAAAATCATATTTGTCTTGGGTTGTTGCCTTTTTGTGGTTGTCTTTGAGACTGTGAGCAACATGCCAACTCTCCTCTTCCAAATATTAGGTTTTAAATAAGAAAGTGTGTACTCCCTTCATTATTTCTGGTTTACTAAAGCATGAGAAACCTTTAACAAAACATGTGCACCGATAAAGTGAAAGTCATCTGTTTAATCTAGTTCTAAGAAGTTTTATTAAATTTCACTGTCATTCAGGCTTTTAGCTTGAAAACGAATGAGAAGCCAGTGTTGCAGGTCGTTCCGTGCCCAACAATTAGTGATGCTTATAACCTGGTCAGTGAATTTTTATGTGACTGTATAGCCACATAATTAAACCAGCAAGTCATGGGGAAAGATTAAAGTGACATTTGTACTGGTGTGTTTAGTGGCAATACATTTTAATTTTATAATTGCTTCAGTTAAAACGTCCCACAGTGGACTGCTGGAGCATCAGAGCCTGGCGGCCGCCTCTGACGCTAACAGGAGAGCCGGTGAGCAGGCTCAGCGCCACGCTGTGGGGCGCCCCGAGCAGCCGGGAGAGGGGGCGCCTGGCCGTCCCTGCCTCTGACTGGGTTGGGGTGCTGGGGACCGACCGTCCGGCCTCCCAGGCACAAACGTGTCAGTGCATCTTGTCTTCTGTGATTCCCCCCTCAACTTTTCCACTGGCAAAAAAAGGAAACTCAGTTGTTTGGGGATAGGTTAGGGTGAATGCCAGGGACGGGGGAGCCTGGTGGGCTGCCGTCTCTGGGGTCACACAGAGTCGGACACGACTGCAGTGACCTGGCAGTGGCAGCAGCAGGTTAGGATAGGGAAAAACATTCTCAGCTGTAGAGTACACCGATTTACATTTTTAAATGGGAACCCCCCTCAGTCCTCTGTGCTCTTCCTAGTGAGAGCCATTTGTCTTCATTGATGTCAGCAACTGTTAAAAACTTTTCTTTTTAAAAGGAATGTTTATTTTTAAAATGGTTTTATTTTTTTACTCAGGTATGGTTGGTTCATAATGCTGTCAGTTTCAGGCGTGCAGTTAAGTGATTTATATATAATGTAACTGAATATATATATGTGTATGCACACAGATTCACACACACGCCCAGATTCTTTTCCCGTATAAGTTATTACAAAGTGGGCAGAGTCCCCTGTGCTGTGTAGGAGGTCCCTCTCGTCTGTCCGTTCTTGGTGTAATGGGGCATATGTGTCACTCCCAGGTTCACAACTCATCCCTCCCGCAGCCCTTCTCCGTTGGGCGCCTCAGTCTGTGTCCTGCGCCTGCGGGTCTGTTTCCGTCCTGCGGGTGAGCTCCTGTGTGGCATCCGCAGACTCTGCACGCGAGTGGGGTCGCCTGGCGTTGTCCTCGCCTTCACTCGGTGTGCCCATCCCCGGGTGCACCTGTGGTGCTGCAGCGGGCACCGCTCCGCCTTCCTCTCAGCTGAGCAGCGCTCGTCGCACCCGCCTGCCGCGTGGCCTTTCCCCGTCTTCCGCGTGGCGTCTATGCCCCTTCACGCCCTGGCTGCTGTGCGCAGCGCTGCCCTGAGCGCTGGGGCGCGCGTGTCTTTTCTGACCTTGGCTTTCCTCCAGGTATGTGTCTGCGAGTAGGACTGCTAACTAATGTGGTAGCTCTGTTGGTAGTGTTGTAATGCAGGGGTGTCTAGCCTCAGGGATGTAATGATGCCTGATGATCTGAGGTGGAGCTGATGCAGTAATGGGAATGAAGTGCACAATACATCACGCATGTGAGTCGTCCTGAAGCCGCCTCTCCCACCCCCAGTCCATGGAAACATTGTCTTCATGAAACTGGTCCCTGGCGGCCAAAGGGTTGGAGCTGCTGTGTTAAGGAACCTCCGTACTATTCTCCGCAATGACTGCACCAGTTTACATCCCCACCAGCAGTATAGGGGGGTCCCTTTCCTTCATACCCATGCAGCATTTATTGTTTGCAGACTTTTTGGTGATGGCCAGTCTGACTGGTGTGGTGATACCAAACAAAACCTAATTAAACTTAAAACATTTTGCGCAGCAAAGGAAGCCGTAAACAAAATGAAAAGACAACGTGCAGGATGGGAGAAAATGTTTCAAACGATGCAGCAGACAGGGGATGAATCTGAAAATATGCAGGGAACTCACACGGCTCAGCATGAACCAAACAAACAGTCTCCAGTCAGAAAAGGGGCACATGATCTAAACCGACATTCCTCCAGAGAAGACATACAGATAGTTAATGGGCTCATGCAAAGATGTTCACCATCACCAATTATTAGAGAAATGCCAATCAAAGCGGAAAATAATATACTTCTCTTTTGTTTAAAGAAAAGTAAACAGTGGAGGGAGGTTATGGGGAGAGCAGCCCCTTTCTCCCCGGGCTCCAGCCCCACCCTCAGGCCTCGGCTGACTCTCCTGCAGAAGCGGCCCAGGGGCCCCCGCCTCAGCGCAGAGGTGGCGCTGCGTGCACAGTGGCCCGCTCGCCGCGGGCAGAGGCGGGCCTGCGGCGCGCACCGCCTTGCTTTGTTCTGAAAGCCTGTGGCATCTCACTTTCTGTTTCATCCATATAACCGAACAATGGAAAATGATTAAAATAGTGGTATGTGTGAAAATGATGTGATACTTACTTGATAAGATATCTAATAGTTAATACCCACAGCATTTCCTGAAACTTGGAAATCAATCTTCACCTTAAATCAAGCTGATAATACTGCTGTTGTTCTGTCGCAGTTAATTGTTAGTTTTTGAGATTCTCTAGCAGACTGAGAATTCCTTCCTGGTAGGGAGTGTGTCACAGTCTTTCGTCTTCAGCGTCTGAAACGGCGCCTGCCTGCTGTCACACATTTGCTAAATGTCACGTCAGTTTCAGGTGTGCGACACGGTGGCTCACTTTCTGAAGGCTGAGCTCCGTTTGTAGCTGTGGAAGAGCCTTGGCTCCGTTCCTGTGCTGGACTTATTTTGTGTGCGGTCCTTGGTAGGAAGTGATTTAGAAGGTTCTCTGTGATGCCCCTTGGGGAACACGCAGAGCCCTCGTTAAGTGCCGGTAGCTCAGTCGCCTGCGATGCGCTGGTGCCTTGCGTTCGTTCTCTTAAGCAGCCGAGCGTGTGTGTGTCCCTCAGCCCTTCTGCCCTGTCACCTCTGGGCCACTTTGGTTTCGTCACTGAAGTGGTGAAGCTAAGTGTCAGGCCCCGTTAAGTGGAGCTGACACGAAGGCTGCTTTTTGCTTGTTCTCTAACAGAAGCTAATTGACAAGGCCCTTTTTGAGTGCTTGCATACATTCCATGAGAATCTCTGACTTTTAAGAAGTATGGAAGAGGTGTTTTTCATCTAGAGATATTCTGGACCAGAGGTTGGCCAGCTCTGGCTGGTGCGTCCAGTCCTGCCCACCTGCTTGTGTTTGGAAGTGAAGGGTCACGGGAGCCCGGCCGTGCCCAGGACCCGCACATTATCGGCGGCTGTGTCCACAGTGGAGGCCTGGGGCCTGCAGAGCCCCGAGGGTTGACTGTCTGACCCTTGAAGAAGACATCTGCTGTTCCGCCACCTTCCACCCTCGGGAACAGCTGAGGCCTCAACAGTAAGACACATCCAACTGTGTGTGGTGTGGGCTTCTCCCGAGGCCACAAGGCAGCTTTATAGAAGGGCTTCCAACAAACATGAATCGCGTTGAGTCAGTGGTTAACCCGCCTGCAGCGGGATGCCTGCAGCATGCTGTCAGCTGGGCGCCGAGAGGCCCGCGGGCGACCTGGCGGCCGGGCTGCTCCCAGCCGGTCCTGCTGGGCACGCGGCTGCTGGCCTCGCCTGCACCGTGTGTCCTCTCTCCCTCGCGGTCCTGGTGGTTCTCTGGAAGGACGCGTATGTACTTGGTCATGTGGTGAGCTCACAGTAGCTTTGGAGGTGGGTGGGGTTGTAGCTCGGGGTCCCCGATCTGGTGGAGACGCCGGTGATCAGAGGCGGGCCTGTTTGCCCGCCAGCCCCCTGCTCGCTCTTCAGAGGTGCTGCATGGCTCATCCTTCAGGTTTGCTTTTAAGAAAGCGGAGGCCCTTGAGTAACGTTTGCAGCACATTAACAGCAAGTGACAGTCTAGAGTCCAGCGCTGTCTGCCGGAAGGGGCGGCGCGCGTCCCGTGTGCTCGCATCACGCAGCGACGTTCAGACGCCAGCACGCTGCTCCCACTCATCGCACTCAGCCTGTGAAGTACACACAGACTGTCCTCTTTAAGTTAAAACGAGAGCTGCTTCACTTCGTGGAGAAATGCCACAAAACTGGACTTGCACCTGAAACCCTTTTACTTCTTTTGTTTCTCGAAACGAGCGTGTCGTCTATTTTACTTAGTATTTCTACGTGTGCGTGAATGCACGTGGGGTTCTGTTTGCCACGCCCGTGGCAGGGGTGCCACCTTACTTCTGAAGATACGGGCTTATATGTTCCCTCGTTAGGAAACGGAAGGCTGTGCTTATTGTCTGGAACTATTACATTTCTGCGAGGAAAATGTCACGTGCAAAGAATCTTTTTGTTTTTGTTGCTCTTTCTTTGGAAAGCGAATCAGAGACTGATGTCACGGAGCTGTTAACTATAGAAATTAGACTATGTAAAAAATGCTGAGAAATTTTAAAATTACTTTAAAGTAGCTTGTGAAAAGAAAGTAGCTTCTTTTCAAATATATTGGTTATCATGATAAAATACGAGACTAGTCTGTGGATTAGAACATTGAAAACAAGCCCACTAGGAAGGTCATTGTACTCACAAGCTGTTTTTGCTGCAGCTGACATGTTCATTTAATACTCTAAAGATACTTGTAGAGATATTTTGACAGACTTGTTAAACTTACACATTTCTTTCTGTGTATGTGGTCATTCATACACACTTCGGATTTTTAAGATTTCTTAATTTAAAAGTACATAGTGGCCCATGAGGCAATACTGTCTCTGAAAGAGCTTTTAGGGGGTGAGCAGTGGCCACCCACCTGTGTGTGCTCTCCCCAGAGGCACTCGGAGTCCAGGAGGAGGAGGAGTGCAGGCTTTTCTTCCCGTTTGTCTCATCACTGAAGAAGCTGAAGTGGCATGAGGGTGAGATGCTCACGGTCTCGGCACTGACTGATGTCAACACAAGGCTGGCACAGCCCTGGGGATGGAGGGTCAACCTACACGTTGCTTGTATCTGTAGAAATCGCATGTGGTGATGCTTTGGGGTTGGCATTGGAGCAGGTCACCCCCAGAAGCAGAGCTGGGCTTCAAAATGGAATGAAGCAATGCCTCCTATCTTTGGTGAAAGATGTGAACTCTTCTGGTTAAATGCAGTGTGCCTTTCAGATGTTTAGCAGAAATGATCATAATGAAACATTAGTTTTATGACAGTAATATACAAATGTGATTCAAAGTAAAAATCTGACCTTGAGTATCACCAGGAGCTGGCCGGGAGGAAAAGCAGAGCTCATACAAAATGCATTACAACCCCATGCGACAGTGCGCAGTGGTGAAGCGCCGTAAATACACCCATGATTAGCAGGTCGACTCCGCAAATGCATGGTGTCCAGCGACCGCTTAGGAGTGGAGGCTTCTTTAGATGCTATAGCACATTCCTCTAAACACGGGCTTCGTAAGAAATCATATATATCAGTCTAAACACAGTATTCACCTGACTGGGAGACTCTGGAAGGTTCATGAACTTGTGGTTTTAAGGTTTAGACTTGAGCTTTTTTGTTTTTTTTTGCCAAGTATTTTGCTTCTTAAAATGTCTAACTATATTAACATAAGTTAATCTTCAGATTTTTAAAAACTATAATTGCGAGAAGTAACTACTCAAATCATAGTAAAATTTTGGACAGTTTTCCCCTTTAGTTTTCCAAACATTGTTCTTTATTCATTGCTGTAAATGTAAGATTAACCCTCCAGACTAGAGGTTTCTCCACTGGGATGGGGAGCGAGGTGGGGAGAATGTGACCTGCCCCCAGAGGACATGTGATTCACCTGAAGCCGTTTTTGGTTCTCACCCCTGGAGGGAGGGGTGCTGGGTGCTTGCTGCCAGCACCTTGGCTGTGGGCAGGGAAGCTCCTAAACAGCCCACAAGCACAGGTGCCCCACGGGCGTGGGTCCCCCAGGCGAGTGTCAGCCATACTGAGAGTGACGGCCCCAGAGGCTGTCACCAGATCTGCACGAGCGCCATCTCTAAGACCAGCATCTTCTTTCCTTAATGGAGCACTTTTGCTTTGTCATAAATCCTTCCCAGAGTTTAGCAAATGTTCACCTAAACGCAGGAGAAAAGAAATCTGATTTAAATAGTTCCCTGTGAAACTGTTTAGGCCTTAGGTCTCCTGGAGGTCAGGCCTGAGTCGGGGAAGCCTGAGACCAGAGGAGTTTCTTCACGGCCCTTCTGATCAGCTGGGGATGAGCTCTCACTTCATAGGGGCCCACTGTCCACAGCCCTCGTCCCAGGTGGATCCAGTGCCCTCCCTCTGCCTCTGAAGTACGTGAGCATTTTTTATCGGTCCTTGTGGATCAGAGCAAGAGCACAGCTTTCCTTTGGGAGTGAACTGTGGATCCATGCCCTGGGCCATCCCTCAGGGCGCAGGACCACAGGAACGTTTCTGTAGAGGCTCCCCAAGTATGAGAGCTTTCCTCCAAAATGATTCAAACTCACAGCTGCTTGATGCTCTAGGGGATAAGAGGATGCACGGTATACATCAAATAGTTGGAACTGGCTTGTATTTAATCCTGATGGGCAGAAAGCACTCCCCTTTCTGTATGTGGATGTCTATTTGTAAATAAGGTAATTTTTAAAAAAATGACGTGTTAGTATTTTGTCAATCTGGCTGGTAAATTTAAATTGCAGTGCTATAGGCATACTGAGAAACATGGAAACCAGTATCACATGGGCCAACTATGTATTTGTATTGCTGTATATTAAGAGTGCTCTGTGGTTTTGGGTGAGCATCACAGCCTGAATTACTGAAGACAGTGCAGCCACCTGTTGTGAAATCCAGGCAGTAAGCCCACACGAGGGCCCAGCCCAGTCCTGCAGGCTCAACACAGACCCATTCTGCCTGCCTTCGCGATGAGGTCGCTGGCTGCTCGCCGTGGCCCCACCGGGCTCCTGGTGGCCTCTGCCTGGGCAGGAACTGATGTCCTCCGGGCCCCTGTCACCCCTGCGGACTGGGACACCTGGACGCCACAGAGCTGTCTGCCTGTCCTTTTCTGCAGAAGACGAGGTGTAACTGGTCGGATGCTGGACTGAGTTTTCTTTTTCAGACTGTAGAAAGTTATCCGTTCCTTTCTTTACTTCCGGCTGTGCGGGCTCGGGGCCGCGTGCGCGCTTCTGTAGCTGCGGTGCGCGCGCCTCTCCCTGCGGGGCTGCTCTGGCCGTGGTGCGGGCTCCAGGGTGCTCGGGTCTCGGCAGCTGCAGTCCGCAGGCTCCGGAGCACGAGCCCCGACTCCGTGGTGCACGGGCCCAGCTGCCCCGCGGCGCGTGGGATCTTCAGGGCCAGGGGCTGAACCCGTGTCTCCTGCACTGGCAGGCATCGCCGAGCCGCCAGCGAAGCCCCCGAAGGACTCCTGAAGTGAGGCTTGGTCTTAGCGAGTGGCTCTTACCACTCAGGAAAGTCAAGTCCCTTCTCACCCCCTGAGGGGACACTTCTGGGATTAGCACTGATTTTGTGTGTGTGTGTGTGTGTGTGTGTGTGTGTGAGATTTCTGTGGCACTGACTTGTGAAACCAAAGTGACGACCGTTGGGTCTCACATAGCGCGGCTCCACCTGTAAGCTGGCAGCGTCCGCGGGGCCGCAGGCCGCACAGAGCCAGGCACGGGCCGGGGCCGCGTGGCAGGGACTCAGGCAGCCCTCGGTCCTCTTCCGTGTCGGGGACCACGTCCAGCTCAGGCTGTCTTGCGCCGACGGTGTGCTGCGCACCTGTGGGGGCCGCGCAGGGGAGCAGCGGGGCGCAGGTGTGACACGGAGGAGCGCGGCTGGGGCGCTGGGAGCCCGTGTGCGCCCCCCTCCCCCTCGCTTCTCTTCCCTCTTCCTGTGCTTCCTTGCTGAGTCCTGGAGGCTGGACTCGGGACACCCCCCTCCCCCCGACCCCATCTGAGGGAGCGGCCGCAGCCTGAACAGTGCACATCCCGCGGGGCTGCCAGCCAGAGGTGTGTTAGAGCTGAACCCAGAAGGGATCGTGATGTTTACAGATGGCTTAGAGTGGCCGCCCAGGCGTCCGTGCGTTGCAGAAAGAAGAGATCGAGGCGCTCCTGGAGAATCGCTGGAACCACAGGAAAAGCCATTTGCAAGTGAGATTCTGGAAGTTAAGCCAGCGAATGTTTGAATTAGGGAAGCCAAGAACAGATGATGATGAATATGGAAGGATTATGGATAAACACCAAAGGCCTGTGTGAGACCCTTGGGAAAATTAATGAAACCTTTAAGTATTTTTAAAAATGGTTCACATATTTTCATTAATGATCCTGTGAAGTGCAAAATGTTTTGTCAAAGAAATTACAAACCAGAAAAAAAAAAAAGCCTGCTATACATTTTGGTGATACTAAGGGAAAAAAAGTACAATTATTATTTAAATTTTATTATACATTGCAAACTTTTTTTCAAATGGCATTTTCCCCAAACTTTAGTTTGAGCCAAAGCTTCCTTCTTCCTGTTTACTGTAGGGCTTGGCTCCCCTTTTTCATTGGCTTGGTTTCAGGGGAGGACGCAGGAGCCATCAGCTGCTTAGACCCAAGCCAGCCTCCTCCACTTACGGCAGGAGCAACTTTGGCAAGTCCTGGCATCTCTCTGAGCCTCAGTTTCCTCACCTGTGAAATGGGATGATGACTGTCTTCCCTTAAGGGACTGTGACCTTGGCAGGAAGTCCTGTAAGTAGGGTCATTAGCGCAGGGTTCCATCACCCCTGCTGACGGTGCTCTGGAGAAGTGACGGCCGTCTGTGGCCAGCTCACATTCAAATGCAGTAATCACGAGGGAATGGGGGAGACTCACGAAGGGAGAGGTGGCGTGTCTTTCCTGAGTAAGTTAGAGGAGCTCGGCTCTCAGACCTTGTTCAGGGGTGATTAGGGTAGGCGAGATGTGGTGAAGTGTCAGTAATTTACGGAACACAGGACACCACGTAGCGGTGGGGAGTGTGCTGCGCTTCCTGTTTGCTTTCGATTCCCAGAGCTCAGTTAGGGACCGAACTCTGAGCAGAAACGACTCTTCTAGAGAAAGGCTCTAAAGCCATGCCGCTCTCCTAAGCTCGTCCTTTGCGGAGGAAAACTTTCTGTAGAAAATACTGGTGGTAAGGAAAGAAAAGGAAGGTGGGGAAGGAGCCGCAGTAAGCAGCCGGAGGAAGCGGAGCCTTGCGTGCAGCTAGCCGAGGACGACTCGGGGCTCGATGGCAGCCTCTGGCCCGGGCGTCTGCAGTCCCGAAGCATCGTGGCAGCTGGCGCCTACCCGCCTGTGAGGGGCGTGGCAGAGAGCCCGGAGCACAGCTCGGCTCAGGAGGCTGCGGCCCAGGCGTGAGGGTGAGGCGCGCTGGGGGCTTTGCCTGAGCCGCTGACGTCCTTTCCGGTTGGTCAGAGTCTCGCCCACGCGCGGCACGCGGTGCAGGCTTAGCCCACGCGCAGACGCGGTGCGGGGCTGGCGTCGCTCCTCGCTCAGAGCCGAGGCAATGCGTGAAAGTGACAGCCGGTCTGACCCGGGAGGAGTGACGGTGGCAACGGCTTCGGGCTTTTAAAACAGGAAGGAACCTGTGAGTCTGGGGCCTGAGGACCTGAGAGCACTCCCGTGGGGCTCCATTCTGATGCCAGGAACTGGGGAGGGGCCTCTCCGCGACATGCGTGGGGGCACCGTCCTCGGGGAGGACGTGCTGCCCCTGGAGCTTTGGGGCCAGCTGAGCTCTGGGCCAGGGTGTGGTGCCCGTGGCTCCTCCCTCAAGCTGGTCAATGCCAGGACGATGAGAGCTCCAGACAGGAGGCTTTGAGAATATTCAACATTTCCCACTGGGTCAGTGGAAGTCAGCCCAACTGCTTCTCTGATCTTGGTAGTTATCGGTTGATGGACCCCTGGGCTTCCAGTCCTGGGTCCATTCAGGAAGTTAGAGCTTAGGCTCAACCTCTCAGCAGACCCTTTGCCATCTTCCTACAGCCCTGGCTGAATGAACACTTCCAGGTGTTACACAGACATTCGTGGTCTGCATGGACCCGAATGATGGGTCACATCAAAATTCCCAGAGTGGGCCAAAGTTAATGTTGAAGAAGGCTTATTTCTGCCAGAATAGGCTGCTGCTGCTGCTGCTAAGTCGCTTCAGTCGTGTCCGACTCTGTGCGACCCCATAGACGGCAGCCCACTAGGCTCCCCCATCCCTGGGATTCTCCAGGCAAGAAGAGTGGAGTGGGTTGCCATTTCCTTCTCCAATGCATGGAAGTGAAAAGTGAAAGTGAAGTCGCTCAGTTGTGCCGACTGTTAGCGACCCCATGGACTGCAGCCCACCAGGCTCCTCCGCCCATGGGATATTCCAGGCAAGAAGAGTGGAGTGGGTTGCCATTGCCTTCTCCGGCCAGAATAGGCGTATCATTGCAGTAACACTTGCTGAATGTCTAGTAAGTTCGGGGTGTCTGAAAAGGCACCAAAGAGGATGTGCGGAAGGATAAGTAGCCCATAGCGGCCGCAATCGAGGAAGTGCGACCACAGTCCGACCGCAGAGAGCACTTCCTGGCCGTGAGGAAGGTGGGTGTTCAACATCATCTTACCAGTGGGAAAGGGGAAGCTCCTGTGCCCACAAGATGTTGAGGAGGCTGCGGTAAAGTCCACAGGAAACGTCTCAGCCTGGCCCCAGGTCCCTCTTAAAACCCTAACAATGGATTTGTGCAAAAGAAGCAAACCTCGTAAAGGAGAGGGAGGCAATCCTCAGAGGAGATGTGAGGTTTCTGTTGGAGGAAGATGGGCTAAACGTAGTTGCGAACCTCAGCGTGGATGTGAGGCCACGCGCACGGCCTTGGGATGGTGCTCACAGGAGGGCCTGGTGGACGATGCAGCTGAAGTGTTTCCTAAGCCTGCAGACACGGCGTCTTCTTGTAAGAAAGAAAATCAGGCAGTGACTGAAAATATCCTTAATAACAAGTATCATCTACTCTGCTGGGCCCACCGACTCAATGGACTTGAATCTGAGCAAACTTTGGGAGATAGTGAAGGACAGAGGAGCCTGGCGGGCTGCTGTCCGTAGGGTCACAGGATCAGGTGTGACTTAGTGACTGAACAACAAGCTTCTGGGCTCGGCACAGTCATGAGCTGTTAATAGTGCACCATCTGTGAAAAAGTGACCCAAAGTGCCCCTCTAGCGAACGATGCAGGCACATACTGCCGGTTAATGAAGCTCGATGGTCGTGAACGTGAACTTGGTTCCTGGAATGGGCGCTGAGCAGTGGTGGGGCTGTGCCCGTGGGAGTGGACGGCACCTGCCCCGCGGCTTGTGCCCAGCCTGCAGTGCAGAGATGTCACTTCCACTGTGCTGCTTGCTGGGGCCCGCGTTTGCTCGCTGTTCTGTGCAGGAACTGGATCCCAAGCATGGAGGGAGATGACCCTGCAAGGGCACGCGTGGCCTCCACGTGTGGACCTTTGTCTTGTTTCTGTTGCCCATCAGATGAAGGGCTTGAAGCAAAGCCTTTGGGAGGTTTTCTCACTTTGCAGTCTCTGCACCAGAATGCCTATAAGCAGATGCTGGCTTTTTAAAGTTACCTTGAACGTGAAATTTCCATGAAGTGGCCGTGCTCTGCTTCTCAGCGGTCAGGACGGCTCTGAGCTGAGACGGAAGATGAAGGACCTGAGCCTCCGCGGTTGTGAGCGAGCCTGGCCAGGGAGAGGCACCGCCTTCCTGACGCACCACGTGCCCCGTCCTGGGTGCAGCCAGGACGTGACCCAGGTCTATAGGAGAGGAGTCGTCTTTTAATGTTAACAAATCATTTCAGTACAAAGAGCGGGTTTCAAAGGACGGCGTGCAAGTCCCTGTGTGGCTCGCAGGCGGGCTTCCTCCTGAGAACACTGTGTGTCCGGGGCAGCCGCCCCGAGGGTTGAGTGCCCAGGACAGCCCAGGGCAGGAGGGTGAGCACGCAGGCACGTGAGGAGCTGGCTCCCCGGGAAGGGCAGCGAGCACTGGAACAAACAGCAGAGCAGCCTGCGCCTCTCTCTTCAGCCCCCGTTTATGACTAGCTGCCTGGAGGTGGTGGCTCATGCCGTGAATGGGCCTCTTGTCCGCCGGGTCCCCGCAGTCCTATGCTGTTGCTCTTGGCCGGGCTCACGGCACAGGAGGTACGGGGCCCTCTGATCTCCGCGGTCTGCGCCGCTGGCCGTGACCTTCCCGCGTCTCCTCTTTCTCCACCCCGTCTGCACCGCGCCCGGCCCGGGCCTTGCCCGGTGGGGCGGCCGGGATCCCTGCGGGGTGGGACGTGGGCTCGGCAGAGGTCGCCAGGGGTTCAAGGAACATTGGAGCGATTTCTGTTTGCTGAAGGACGTCATCCAAGCTGCCTCTGTGCTTTATCTAATTCCAAAAAGCCTCTCAATCAAGAGCGTTTGGATGCAGTGCCGGGCAGCAGGGTGGAATTTTATTGGAGGCACCGTGGTTGCTTCTCCTGTTGCCTGGTGCCGACAGGGGCGGCTCACACGGGTTTGTGTGTGTGCGCTCACACGGCCCCAGGCACGGGCAGGCGGCCCGCTCCAGTCCCCCACACTCAGAGCTGCAGGGCCCTCGGCAAGTGCTCGGCCAGAGAAGAGGTGACTTTGTCCCGTGAGCGAGGGTGCCCCCGGCGCTCTTCCCTTAGAGCTGCTCAGCCTCCCTGTGCTGTCCACTGGGGCATTTTAAAAAGGTTTGTTGGCGTGATGCACTGTGGGAGAGAATGTATTTCAACAGATGATCTAGTTCTTTAATCTTTGCTGAGTGTGCTGTCTTCATGTCTTACAGTTCAATGCTGGCAATCCAAGGTGTGCGCTTTGCAAATTTCGTCAGTTCTCCTTTTCCTTCAAGTTTTGTCTTGAAGGTGTTTGACTCGGGGGTGTTATGTGGGTGCTTTGTGAGATGAGATTAGAAAGTTTAATAGAACAAGGGCTTGGAAGCCCACACACACGTACGCGAGGGTCAAGCATGGGCACAGGCCAGGGATTTGGGATCTGGCTCGGGCTCCCCTCCGAGTCTGCGTGTCCTGCTCCCCAGCTTCTCAGTGGGTCCTGGTTATCCGGCCTCACGGGAGGTGAGGCCTGGCAGGAGGGGAAGGCCCAGAAAAACAGAGTCCTCTTGAATTTCATGAGTTTGCTTGTGCGTGAAAAAATCATTACAGATAAGTGTATTTGAGCCAGAAAAATAGCGTGAGCAAGATAGACCCGTTTCAGGTTTTTACATATTTTTTATGTACATGTAGTCAATGTACAGACATACTCCATACAGAATAAAACAGTAAAATCAAAATTTTCTGAATGTGTAAAGTGAAGCTGTGTGTGTCCAGCATGGTGTAGTTGCTCGCGTTCGCCCAGGTGTGCAGAGCAGCAGCTTTCTCCCTTCAGGTCTGTCTGGTCTTTCCGGCAGCCCTGCCTGCTGGCAGGCGGGGGGCCGTGAGGGACAGCAAACTGCCCGCTGGTTCCGCCCATCCATGGGGATGTGGTGACCCAGGAGGCCTCTCACCACCCAACCTCTGGGGGGCCTCAGTCTGGGCCTTCCCATGGCAGTGGGGACTGAATCCTGTGCCCCTGGGGCTGGGGAAGGTGAGGGGAGGTGGCAGGGCAGTGCCTCTGTGCGCCCTCGACCAGAAGCAAGCAGACCCTCCCTGGAGGCGACTGTGCTTGTCAGACGTGTTCCCCGGCTTCCAGCAGATCTTCGCTCACTGAGAACTGGGGGTGCCACCAAGCGAGCCAGGAAGCAAGCAAGTCAGAGTCTGCAGAGGAGACGAGATCAGTCACTGGCGAATTCTAAGTATGAGGACTGTTAAATGAGAATATAGAACTCCAGGGTGTGTTTAAGTGGAAAACCGTAAGTTGAAACATCATAAAATGAAAATTCATAAAAAAAGAAAGAAACAAAATCAGAATATGAAAAATACCCAGGTAGATCTGCAAAAGCAGCAGAGAGAACTTTAGATATAAAAGATTATGTAAACAGAATTAAACGCTTGGCTTAAATACCAGACACTGAGCAGAATGACACGGCTCTACGGAAGTCAGCTGCATATTGCAGGGAAGGGCAGGAGGAGGGAAATTATTTTAAAAGAGGTGAAGAGGTTGCAAGGTGACCTGGGAAGGTCTAGCGTTCTTTCCCAGAAGGGAACAGAAAGAAGAAAATAGAGTCAAGAGGGGGCCGTGCATGCGGAGGCCCATGGGTCGCACAGACACGGGACGGCTCTGCATGCGCCGAGCAGAAGCTGCGTCTGGACGCCTGGACTCCAGGGGCTGAAGAGGGAGAGGGCTTCGTTAGTCTCCCCAGAGGAGAAAGGGGAAGGGCGCTCACGCTGCCACACCCTCATCCAGGACAAACCAGAGCCGGAGGCTGTGTGTTAGTGCCCTGCTGCTGAGAGGAGCAACCTTCAACTTGGGGTCGTGAGGACTCTCAGAATCAAGCCAGACAGTTCTCCACTTTAAAGGAAATTCTAAAGAGTGCATTTTAAGAAGAAAGGAAAGTATGCCAGAAGAAAGATTCGAAAAGGTAGGATGAGAAGGAAAATTGGTACAGATGGGAATATGCCCAGCCTTTCTAGTCCAAAATTATAAACAGACCTGTCTTCTCTGAAAAGAGACCCTGGGAGCTATTCGAAGCAATCGAGCAAACTAGCGGAGTTAAAGCTGAGAGGAAACTGACTTTATCACCTCCAGCCTGTTGCAGCTGGGGACTCTGTTGGCACTTTTGCTCGTGAAAGATGCATGATTACCCTCACCAGTGGCTCAGCAGTGAAGAATGTGCCTGCAGTGCGGGAGACACTGGTTCAGTCCCTGGGTCGGGAAGATGCCCTGGAAGAGGAAATGGTACCACACCAGTGTTCTTGCCTGGAGACTCCCAGGGACAGAGGAGCCTGGCCAGCTGTGGTCCATAGTGTTGCACAGAGTCGGGTATGACTGATAAAAGTGACGGAATTAAGAGTGACTCCCAGGCCGTGTGGCCTGGCTCCCGGGGCCTCTGTGGAAGCCTCACCCTTTGCCTCCAGTTGGAGATCAGAGCTGAAGCTCTTTCCAGGGCCTCAGGTAGTGTCCCACCCAATCCCAGCCTGACCCCTCGGGGCCCACCTGTAACCCAGGCGGTGTGTGCAGACTAAGCTTTGAAATTCAGTGAATTGTCATATTTTATCCAGCATAGTTTGGTGTTTTTTAATGGGGTGAAATGGGGGGGGGGCAAATTTTATTTGCCAAAATAAAAGTTCTGAACCTTTCATTCCGTCAATGCTAGAAACGCTCCTGATCTCAATCTCAGCTAATATTTGGACTAAAACCCATTTTGATTGGTTTCCTTCTTACTAGTTTACATTTTTGTGTGTATTATGTTTTTCCGTGGCTAATGAATTTACCCTGAAAAAGTAACCTACGGCGTACAATATGAGAGATGTGCTCTTGGTGTGTGAGTCCACCCGCCTGCCTCTGGCTGTTTATTTAGATTTGTTCTCATTCTCAGACTTCCCAAATCAGAGAATTAAAGGGCTTAG
Organism: Ovis aries; assembly: GCF_016772045.2. Classification (NCBI taxonomy): domain Eukaryota; kingdom Metazoa; phylum Chordata; class Mammalia; order Artiodactyla; family Bovidae; genus Ovis; species Ovis aries. The sequence goes on from NC_056073.1 coordinate 50,458,694, forward strand.
TCATGAACAGACTAAGAAATCTGGGCTTCTCACTGAGGTTTAATTACAGGTCCCATTAGCTTTGCAGTGTAGTAATTGTGATAACAGGTGACACGTTGTGAATTCCTTAATCACATCCACCTGGAATTTCTGAAACATCAGCCTGCACATACGCTGTACCAGAGCAGCCCTGTAGCCACATGCAGGGGGCTGAAGCAGGGCCCTTTTCTCCTCACCATACATAGATGAACTGGAACCAGGTCAGATACCTACATTTAAGAACCAAATCAACGAAAGGCGTAAAACATCCAGGAGAAAATCTTCAAGACTCTCCTTGGGTAGGCAACGCCCTTTTGGATGTAACACCAAAAGCTCATACAGTCAAAAAAAAAAAAAAAATAGACAAATTGAACTTCACAAAAATGAAAAAAATAATTGTGTGTGAATAGATGCCATCAAGGAAATTAAAATACGACTTATACAATGAGAGGAAATGTTTGTAAATCATGTCTGATGAAGGATTTGGACCCATAATATATAAAGAACTCTTACAACTCAAGATTAAAAAGACCAGTGACATTGTCCTTTAAAAGTTGGACAAAAACCCTGATTCGACATATCTCCAAAGAAGATACACCAGTGGCTGATAAGTACATGGAAATGTGGGTGCTTAGTGCCATTAGCTGTCAGAGAAATGCAAGTCAGAACCGCAAGGAGATAACACTTAAGTGCCCACGAGGACGACTGTCATTAGAAAGACGAAACCGTGCAGTTGTTGGGGAGGGCGTGGAGGAGTGAGACCCAGTGGCTGCTGTGAGCACGCAGCTGGTGAACGGCTGTGGAGGCACCTGGCGGCCGATCGGTGGGTTCGCTGCGGAGCTGCCCTGCGCTCAAGCGCTACGTTGTCTGACTCTTTACAGCCCCATGGAGGGTAGCCCAGCAGGCTCACTCTGTCCGTGGGATTTCCCAGGCAAGAGTACTGGATTGCCATTTCCTTCTCTAGGAGATCTTCCCAACCCAGGGAGTGAACCTGCCTCTCATGCATTGCAGGCAGATTCTTTAGTGCTGAGCCACCAGGGAAGCTCCATGGAGCTGCCCTCAGTTCAGTTCAGTTCAGTCGCTCAGTCGTATCCGACTCTTTGCGACCCCATGAATCATAGCACGCCAGGCCTCCCTGTCCATCACCAACTCCTGGAGTTCACTCAAACTCATATCCATCGAGTTGGTGATGCCATCCAGCCATCTCATCCTCGGTCGTCCCCTTCTCCTCCTACGCTCAGTCTTTCCCAGCATCAGGGTCTTTTCCAGTGAGTCAGTTCTTTCCATCAGCTGGCCAAAGGATTGGAGCTTCAGCCTCAGCATCAGTCCTTCCAATGAGTATTCAGGGCTGATCTCCTTTAGGATGGACTGGTTGGATCTCCTTGCAGTCCAAGGGACTCTCAAGAGTCTTCTCCAACACCACAGTTCAAAAGCATCAATTCTTTGGCACTCAGCTTTCTTCACAGTCCAACTCTCACGTCCATACATGACCACTGGAAAACCCATAGCCTTGACTAGACAGACCTTTGTTGGCAAAGTAATGTCTCTGCTTTTGAATATGCTATCTAGGTTGGTCATAACTTTCCTTCCAAAGAGTAAGCCTCTTTTAATTTCATGGTTGCGGTCACCATCTGCAGTGATTCCAGGGGAAATGAACACTTGATCCCCACACAGAAAAGGGTGCACCCACGTTCGCTGAAGCACTCTTCACAACAGCCGAGAGGTGGGAACAGCCCAATGTCCGTGTGCTATTAACAGATACAGAGACGCAGTGTGTCCATGTCCATTGGGCCTCAAAGAAGGAAGTACTAACTCATGTAACATAGGTGAGTTGACATCACAAATTTATCCACGGAGCTGCAGGATGATGGCAGAGTCCTGACACCAAAATACGAAGATAGACACCAAGCCTAAGTTTAATTGTCACTTTAAATCAGTAGTAAATTAGAAGTTGCCAATTGAGAGCAGATTGAACAGGACTGTGCCTGTTAAACGCGTCACATGCAGAGGCTCCGTTCCGAAGGAGCTCTTGTGTCCACTACGCAGTGCCCTGTGGAGCTGCAGCTGCACCTCCTAAAGTCCACTGTTACCACCCACGAGACTGAAGCTTCAGCTCCTCACCGTCACTCGCGGTCGGGCCTGGCGTAAATGAGCCCGCCAAGGTTGCGCAGCGAGGCTGCTGTGCTTCTGAACTTGTGCTGGGCTCTTCTTGCCAAAGTTGAGAAAACCTACGTATAAGAATCCCCCTTCTCTCTGTCTCAGTCTGTCAAGAAGGCCACGCTTTTGTCGCAACACTCACCTCCCTGTTTCTTCTGCAGAGGAACAAAGCTGAAGTTACTGAAATGTGATAAGTTATGATGGCCATCTGTCTAATCTGTGTGACGCCACCATTGACCAGCTCACGTGCCTGTTAATTACCTTGAGATTTTGGTAGCTTTGTGATAACCTTACTTAGATGTGGGGACATAGATAAAGCTGCCTCAGAAGTGCCTTTTAATTTTCTCCTTCTTTGTGATCTTTTAATAGTGGATAGAGGCTTTCATTAAAGACCAGAGAACATTAAAGCTGTTTCGTTCCTTTCGGGTAGGATACGTTTCATCTGATCATTTCAAAATATTTATAGAGAATTCAGAAATGCTGTCCTGCAGATAACACTTGGGTGAATTTAGACGTTGACATTGTACTAAGTACAGAGAGTCTTGCAGCTTCAGACTTGGCCCTGGTAGCCACCATTGCTGGTGTTCATTCACTGACTCGTGTCTGACTCTGTGGCCCCAGGGACTGCAGCTCGCCAGGCCTCCCTGTCCTTCCCTGTCTGCCGGAGTTTGCCCAAGTTCACGGCCATCGAGTCAGTGACACCATCCAACCGCTGCCTCCTCTGTCGCCCCCTTCTCCTGCCCTCAGTCTTTCCCACCATCAGGGTCTTTTTCCGATGAGCTGACTCTTTCCATCAGGTGGCTTAAGTATTGGAGCTTCAGCTTCATCATCAGTCCTTCCAATGAATATTCAGGGTTGATTTCCTTTAGGATGGACTGGTTTGATCTCCTTTCTGTCCAAGGGACTCTCAAGGGTCTTCTCCAGCACCACAGCTCAAAAGCATCGATTCCACCTTCTTTAGATAAAGGAGGGACCACCCCCCTTCCAGCAGCCACATGCATTTCTTGTTTGCTTCCTGTGGTCACACCTGGGAGGAAGATTAGTCTCCTTTCTCTCTACACATGAACCCCGAAATAGTCTTATTAATAGGGATACATGATGTTTATGTTCTTAAAAAGTCAGGGTGGTCTTATTACAGATTCTGGCCTTTCCCTTCGTCCAGCCCTGTGGACTCTTGTGTAAAGACTGGCCTTCCGAGAGCTGCTCTCTGGCCTGGGGTCTGCTCACGTGTCGCAGCAGCACACGGGGCCTGCCAAGACGGCGCCACAGTGTCCGCCGCAGCTGCGGAGCCGGCGTGGCGCTCGATGGGGCTCCTGATCTTGCCTAAGTGACGGCCAGTGGTTTCTGTCGTTTACTTTTGTTATTGTTTTAGAGGGGGGAGGGGATGGAAGAAATGCCCAGAGGCTCGGATTGTGTTTGGTTCACCAAACTGTTAAATGTCGAAATCACTAGACTGATAATACATCTTTTGTCTCTTTTAGGAGCTAATTTTGTTACTCGAAAAATTAGCCGCTCAGTAGCTAAGATTCACCTTGGACAACTGGAATGTTTCAGTTTGGGGAATCTGGATGCCAAACGAGACTGGGGCCACGCCAAGGACTATGTGGAGGTAGGAACCGATGCATTCTGGTTTCTAAGTATCTGCGTCTGCATGTCCGAGTGCCAGGCCTCCTGGGAGGGCTGCCTGGAGGGGGCAGCGCGTCAGCCGTGCTCATGCAGCTGTGTCTCAGCTCACACTGTGTCCCCTGCTGGCCCATGGTCAGCGGTGCGTGAGGCCGTTCTGCACAGTCTGGAAGGGGGAGTCCCTCACGGGCGTTGTTTTAATTATTGAAAACAAGGATGCTGGCCAGTGGGCTGGATGGTGGACAGAAAGCACATGGTGTTGTTTCCTTTCTGGAGTGTCTTCCGCGTGCCTCCTCCCTCACCCCACCCAGGACGCAGGTGGTGGCGTGCGAGAGGACCTGCTGGCGAGCAGGACTAGCGTCCAGGCCTCCCAGGAACACCGCTGGCCCTGGTGTCACTGCCGGTGTCTGCGAGCGCGCCCTTCACTGGCGTGAGCACGCCCTTCACTGGTGTGGCCACGCCCGCTGGCTCCTGAGTGCTGTCCTCAGAGAGCCTGGTGTCTGCTGCTTCAGACCCTGCTTACCCCCAGCCCTGGGCAGCCCGTGACTCCCACCCGTGAATTCTGCCCACTAAAGAAGGAACGCGAGAGAGACGTGAGCAGGGATGCTGCTGCGGAGCAGCGGGTGTTGTCAGAGGGGATCCAGGCGTCAGTCTCGGGATTAACATGCACGTTAAGGTCCGGTTTGGGTTACGTACGTTATTTAATGTACACGTAAATAGCGTGGTTTTCCTGTGAACAGTTTGTTGCCTTTTGCCTCACCGGGATGAGCATGCTTGCTGATGTCTGGAGTTTCCGTGGCGAGACGTGAAGGAGCGTGTTGGTGACGGGGTGTTTGCCCCGGAGCCCGTGGTGCCTGTTTAGGTGCCCACTGATTTCCTGTGCGCAGGACTGTTTCTGCCCCCAGCGATGCCTCTGGGGAACCGGATCTGGCTTCCTTGTTCATTGATGTGGTTCAAAAAGAAACTTGACCATTTCGAAAAGAAAGCAAACAAGAGTTCACTTGCCAACACAGAGGTCAGCTCCGCTATGTTACCGCTTTTGTGTGTGACTGAAATGTTGCGTGCTTGAACGCCTAAATTGTGATTTGTATTATGGCCCCAAAATTCCGATTCAACGCTTTGCTCAGCAGTGAAACATTTAGGTCGTTTGCATGTGTTCTTCCAAGCTGTAAACACAGTGAAGCTTTTTGTGATGGTGGCCCTTGGATATATTTTAAGACCATTGCATTAAAAAAGTACAGACGTCCACACTTTGAAAAACTATGAGACAGTGGGCGAAAGGTGATATAAAAGAACCTGAAATTTTGTTTCGTCTACATATATGGCCTCACCTTCTTAAGACTACGAGGCAAGTTTTGTAAAAATAATAATTTTTTTCAATACTGTCATTTTGGCATATAACCCTCTAGCTCTCTGCAAATACCTACAGCTACTTAGAAGGCTGTGAAGGTATCCATCTTTATCCAAAGTCTTGTTCTGCAGTTTTGGAACCAGATCGATCAAATTTCGTTCCACTCTACGTTTTTGCACTGGGATGCAACAGGAGTGTGTGTTGGACTCCGAAATAGATCTTGATAGTGCAGTAAGCAGTGTATCAAAATGTCAGTGATGCTTATTTCTGGTTACGTTTATTTTCTTCTCTAGACTGCTGTGTTTTCCATGTATTGAAACAAGTACATATAAACTTTTTCAGTCAGGGGAAAAAATAAATGGCATTTGGAAAACACGCCAGAAAAATCCAACAAAAATGCATGAGACCATTTGGTAAATACAGAAGTAATGAAAACCCCTCTGGGAGCTCAGTGGGTCTGTGTGGGGACCATGGGGTCGTTTCAGCCCAAAATGCCAAGCGCACCTCGGCTCTGGGGGTCACGCAGATCTTGGCGCAAAGGACCCCTGTCTGTGTTTGTGTAACAGGGAAGTATTTCAGAAACATCTAGGCTCAAAGACTTCAAAGGTCTTCCCAAATGATGTCATTTTTAAGATTCCTTAATGAGACGTGTCAGTCCAGCAACCCCAGGTGCTAAACTGCTCGGGAGAGAAGGTGTGAGAGCAGGAGGGCCTGGCTCCTCGGGACAGTGTGATGCTTTTGGATTCCAGGGATGCACGCTCAGGGCCAGTCATCCCTGGGTGTCCACGGCCTAGTCTGTGCCCCGACACAGGTGGGCTTTGCGTGTTTTGGGCTCCTTGGGCTCTGACAGTAACACACAGTGCTGCTCTAAAAATGATTTTCTCATTTACAGGTTCTGAAAGAGATTGACATTTCATGATTTCCAAAAAAGTGTCATCACTAAATAAAAATTCATCACTTTCATCCCCATTTTAAGAAATAGGACCATCCTTTGCAATTCCATTTTAAAATGAGGCTACTTCACAGACTTATGAGTCAAAGTAGGTGTGGCCAAAATTAAAATCAGCAAGCCTAAAAATGAAAAAACAGAAGCCTCATTTGATTAACTCATATCTAGATCCTGGCACTCTAATCAGTCTTAGAGTTGAGAAGCCTCAGCCAGCAGAGATCAAACAAGTCATAATAGCATCTCCTCACACATGCTTTAATTGTAGAATCCCTCTCATTTGTGCATAAATATATCGATGAGTCTCTAGGTTAAGCAGCTTATACTTTTATCTGTGGACGGGTTTCAGAGAAGAGGAGCAGAGAGCGTTTGCCAGACTGGGTGTGGTGATCTCGACTGGGTTAGTGGGCTCTGCCTCAGTCTCGGCAAGGTTCGTGCATCAATCACTGATCTTTGGAAAGGACGTAATAGCAGTCGCCTTCACATGCTGTACGTCCATGATGGGAATCTCTTTGTCTTGTAAACGTTTTCCCGACAATTAATACAAAGCCATTTCCTGTTGCTGATTCAGATCCGTTAACTTCTGTTTCATAGTCTCGTCTCTGAGATCAAGATGATTAAACGTTAGTTGAGTGGGTAAGAGGTATTTCAACCTGGAGTGGAGACTGACTTCTGCATTTAGCTACGTCGTGCTTCAGAGCAGACAGGTCCTGTGCAGCTACACCTTTTCTCATCATTTTATTGGAAGCATTGGTAAAGGTGCAGAGTTGTTGAATGGATTTTACTAGGAATGGCCACATATATCCAGCACCCAGGTTCTGTGAACATGCGTTTCTTTTGGGATGAGGTCAGCTGACAGTTCAAACTGTAAAACACTTTCATCTTCTTAGCTGTGTAGATGCCCTCAGCACAGCCTGTCCTCAGGCCTGGCTCCCCGTGCGCGCGCCGGAGCTGCACCTTGAGTACATGAAAGCACGAGGGCTGTGCTCCCAGGTGACGGAGACCCAGCAGAGCGGAGGCCTCCAGCGGGACGGGAGCCCAGCGGCCACCCTGGGGGAGCTGCCCGCTCTCTCCGGGCCCCTCGCCCCGCGTGCAGGCTGCTGCAGGCGTTTCCACCCTGCGCTCATCCACACAGATCTGGGAGGGGATGCTGTGTGGGCGCCCTGAGACTGTTTAAGGGGAACTGGCTCATTGCAGCATCTCTTCTTCATGTTCAGGAGAGGAGTTGATTCCTTGCCAGGGTTGAGTCTCTGAGAGTCGCTGGTCTCTGAACCGGGTCGCTAGCCAGGCCATACCGGGCAGAGATGCTGAAGGTCACCATAGCCAGGTTTCCTTGGCCAGGTCTTGATTGGTTGGGGGTGACACCCCAGGAGAGGCCATGGTCCCCACACCCCATAAACTGCAGGTCCTGTTTACGTCATCATGTTGACAGATGAAGCTTCTAGGATGGGTTGGGTTACTCCTCAAGTTTTCATCCACAGGGAAGTCCCAGCATGGAGATCAGAGACACTGCAGGGTCGGATTTTCGGCTGTGTCGTACAGAGGAAGACTGGGATATCTGACCTTGCGTCGGAAGAGCCGTTCTTGGCAAAGGGGTTCGTGTGTGCACGGGTGCGCGTGTGCACGTGTGCGTGGAGAGGAGGAAAGCGTAGGCTCAGCAGATGCCACACCGGGCAGACGCCCCGCACCTACTCAGGGGCAGAATTACCCGCCCTCAGCAGCGGCCTGGGCCCCGCCCTCCACCCCACCCCCACGCAGTGTCGGCACAGCGTGGGTCACCAGGTGACCCTCGTCCCCAAGAGAGTCATGGGTCTGTTCCTGAAGATGACCGTATGAATGGTGAGGCTCACTCGCTCTTATTTCAAGGGTCTGATGAGGGTCCCTGGGTGGCTGCCCCACCTCTCTTGCCCCCTGGCTGCACTCTGTCCCGTGTCTGCTCCTTCCCTTCCCATCTGTCCCTGCTGGCACCCGCTTCCTGTCTGCTTCCGCCCATGATGAGAACTGGCTATTTAATCGCAATGACGAGACTCTCCTGCAATACGGGTGAGATTGCCGCTCGTAAAGGCTGACATCACCTGCACTTAGAGATGACTGTATAGGAGGCGGCAGTGCTGGGCACTCTTGTTGTGCAGAAATAAAATGGCTGACGCTTTGACTTGCTGGTTAAATAGTTTCAGGATAATGTATTGCCTTTGTTCCGAGTTCTTGAACCCTTATTGTGGTTCAAGTGTCTGCAGAAGCCATCATCCTCTTGAAACCAAATTTCCAAAAGGTTTTACATGTGGCCTTCCGAGTGGCTCCAGAGGCCGTGGTTGTATCCTACTCACAAGTTCACGGTGCCCAGGGGGATGAGCTGGGAGGACTAGTCAAGACCCCCTCTCATTTTAGCAAAGAAAATCATGGATGGGGCTTCCATGAAGCCCAGATAATTCACAAGCAAAGTTTTACAGAAGCAGAATTACCTGAAGGCAAGATCGAGAAACCATTTGTGGGACGGTCGGTGTTGCTGACAAAGCCTCACGCAGGTGTCACTAGTGAAGACCCTAAAGAAAGACACAGAACTGCTGTGTGGTATCGCTTCCCCCACTGCCTCTGAGTCGTGAAAGTATTTCAGGCCACTTTTGCTGCACTTTCTCAAAGAAAATGGTGAGCCTACCTCACTGTCCATCACTTCATGCAGAATCTGAGACCTGAAGTCTCGGAGAATGAAATCCCTCCTCCACAAACATAGGAAGGATGAGGTTGGCTACCTGGGCCCGCCCCCACGCTCTGGGGTCTGTCCCTCTTACTTGTAATCTCGCATCACAGAACGCCTGTTGCAGAACAGGTGCCCTGTGAATACGTGGAAGGAATGGACCCTCCCTGTCAATTATTTCTTCATAACGTGTATAAAAATGGATTCATAAAAATATGGGATGTGTTTGCTTTCTCTTACTTCTAAAGCACTGTTTCCTGTACTTAGCATCAGACATTTTCCACAGAACACATTCTTAGCCCATTTAGGTTCAGTTGTGATGGATTTTCCTGACCCCAGCCAAACGTGCTCAAGCAGGTTTCTCTCTTACTGCACGCTGGCCACGAAGGATCGCGGAGCAGTGCTCGCGTGTTCTCGTTTTGGGTGAGTCTCCGAGGACCTCTGGCTTCTATCAGCGCTATCACTAGACGGGATCCCTATTTTTAAAAGAAGGGTATCCGAGCGATGGAAAGCACAGAATGGCACGTTGGCCCTGATTTATAAGACAGACTTTGAAAATCGCAGACTTAGTGTGTAAGATCAGTGGCCCGCAGCGTGACTCTAACACTGGCACTCGCTCCTTAGAGGCCTCTGGCGCTGTGGGGCCCTCAGCGTGTGCTCCCAGTTTCCAAGCGCACCGCTGATGCAGGGTTCTTTGATAAAGCAAGATTTCTGTCGCAGATTCTGTTGGAAACTTTCTCTCCATTCCACCCCCCCCCCCCGCCCGCCCTGCCACACACACACAGATGAGTGCTCACTTTCTGACGATTTGTCTTTGTTTCTCGATTTGTATAAGAGTTGACTTCATGACTCGTAGGCAGCTCTTTGGCAGAAGTGGCGATAGGAATCTCTGAAGTGCGGTGAGAAGGGAGGTCGTCCTGCAGGACCTTGGGTTCTCCGAGCGTCCCTTCCCCTCCTCCTGTGATCAGAACTCGGGCGCTGGAGCGAGGGCCTGTCCCGCTGCTGGCTCCCCTGTGGGCGGGCTGGGGGCCGCCAGGCAGAGCCTGGGAGGTGGGCGCATCCCTGGCCGTGGCCGTGGCCTGGCCAGCCTGGGCCCGCGTCCGTGGGCCCCACGCCCCTCCCGGGCGGCAGAGGCGCTGCCATGCTGCCGTGGCGGCACGGAGGCTACGGGCTGGGCTTCGCTGTGGCTCCACGTGGTCTTTCTTATGGTGCCTCCTCTGGCTTAAGAATTACTTGCTGACTTTTACTGAATCTTAAATTTCAAGTTTGGAAACAAAAAGTGCTTTCACCAGACTGAAAACAAAATAAAAAGTGCTTTCACTGGACTTTTTTTTTTTTTTTTAAGCCCCGAGGGTTATCCTCTTGTGTTTGTGTGGTGCTTTATCAGTTCCATCTTTGGATGTGATTCTCCTGACAAATGTCAGACCGTGAGGAGAGCAGGAATTATTATGTGCATTTTTCATAGGGCAACGCTGGCTTTGAATGGAGATGTCCTGGCCCGCAGGCCTGGCTTGACTGTGACGCCGCGTGGCCTTTTAGGGTGGGTTCTTGGTGCCTTTAGACCTTCTTATGAGATGTAGAGGCTGTGTTTTGCACTGACCCCCAGCATCAACCCTCCCCAGGAATCAGGGATGTTTGTGCTGCTGGCTTGGGCCACCCCCGTCCCGCCCTGCCCCGAGAGACCGAGCCCAGGCCTGAAGACCCGGCTCAGAAAGAAGCCGCAGCAGCTGGGCAGAGAGGGGAGGCGGCCTGCCGTGCCGAGCAGGGACTTCCGCTGCGGCACGTGTTAGCTCAGTACTTGTACCGTCCTGTCATCTGGGGCAGGTATCAGCTCCGTACAGGAAATACAGGTTTAACAGAAATCACTTCATTTGATCCTTATCTTCAGAAACTCTGAAGGGAGAAGTTGGAAGAAAGGGCCGAGGTGGCTTGAATTCCATTGCTTGTTGTCAGCGGCAGCTGAAGGCCTCATTGTAGTGAACCGTCCGCGGGCGGCTCCGGAACCGGCGGCAGCGGGCGGCGGGGCGTGGGCCACCGGTAACCTGAGCCCTGCAAGCCCGGCTCCAGCGCAGCTGCCCACAGCTTACAGCCTCGGCAGTCTCCAAGCGGCTGTGTGGCTCAGGGGGTGCTTCCGGGGGTCTCGTCTTCCCAGCACACTGACCCCCTCCTCCCCACTCCCTCCCCTCTCTCCCTTCCCTCTCTCTTTCCAGTGAAGCGGCAGCTCCTGAACCCTCACCCGAGTGCATCTCTGATGGGGTCTCAGTGTCTGGAGGGTGAGGCCCTGGCCTTGTGCCCCTCAGGGCTCCTCGCCGCAAGAGCCCCTGGGGCCCCAGCCCTGTTCCCCTGCCCCCACCTTCCGTGGGAACCATGCCAGCCACGCAGTCTCATGTTAGACATGAAGGGAGGGGTTTGCAGCTCTTTTCCCCTCTCAGTCCAGCCACTCCTCTCGGCTGGAAGTCCACGCTTCTCAGATCGTTGCCCCTCCAGTGACCCCAGGGTGGCTGTGGCCCCTCCCGACCCCTGAGTACCCCCACCCCCGGCCTGTGCCCTTGCCCAGAAGAGAAGGCTGCAGACTTTCAGGTGAGCCCTGGCCTGTGGCCACCCTGCCCTGCTCTGCTCTGCTGGGGCTCGTGGGGGCAGGTCTTCCCCTCCCAAGACTCTCTCCCAGGAGGGCCTGCCTGGGCCACATGCCTGCTCGCGGGAGGCCTGGCTCTGACCAGCCTGGGCGGCTCCGAGCTCTCGGCCCGCACCCTGCCATCCCCGCCGTGCCTCCCCAACCCTGCCCAGACCCGTGTCCAGTGCCTTCCCGGGAGGGCTTCCTGGGGTCCGGACAGTGGGGTGAGATGGACAGGCCAGCAGCCCGTGTGCGGACTGTGTCTCCTTCAGGCCTGGGACGTCGGTCCACCTTTGCTGATTTTGTGCTCCTTCGTAAGCGCCCAGTCTAACGCCCTCGCGTGTGGTCGGCGTCCAGGCCTTGGCGGCCCCGCCGGACCACTGCGGTCTCTGGTCTGGGCCGACGGGGCTGCTTCTCCTTCCTTCGTCCCCCTGCCTCCACCGACTGCTGTCGATGGGAGCACCGCACAGAGCTGTGCTTGTCTTACTGACATCAGTCTCCCCGCTAGCTTTCAGTTCTACCGTATCTGCATTTTTGTGTTTGACCTATTACTGCCTTTTTGGTTTTATAAAGAAAAGTGCCTCCCTCAGCAGAACCATCTGGCTGCGTTTCCGGTCCCCGGCGGCCGTGTGTATACTCCAGCCAGGCCGGCCCTGTGGTTTCTGAGCACGCTGTTACTCTGGTGGTCTCAGGACTCAACTGGAACACTGGAAAAGTTACACTATGGGCAGCTTTCAAGTCTTAAGTTTCCAAGGTGGAAAAAAATGCATATTGTTGTCATTTTTGACACAGTGTTATTTTTTTTTCTGTAACTGAAAAAGAATTTTAAAAAGAATTACAGCATTCTGTTCTTTGAGGAAGAAACCTTGCTTCTAAAATTTCTTTTAGATACGGAGCTACCAAGTTTGCCTGTCAGCCACCTGAGGTGACTGTGGCTGGACTGGACGTGTTTACAGCAGTACAAGTTTTCTTAAATTAGGGTCAGGTAACAGTAGTTTTTGTTTTTGCTTTTTTTTTAATTGCGAGCTAGCTGGCATATAGCACTGTGTTAGTTTCGAATGCGCAGCGTCATGATCTGGTGTTTGTATATGCCGCAGAATGGCCACCATGCTAAGCCCAGGTAGCCTCTGCCACCTTACACAGCTACAGCTTTTTTATCTTATGATGAGAGTGTCTGAGATCTACTCTGAGCATCTTTCAAGGGTGCAGCACGGCGTGTTGACCGGCCTCACCTGCCGTCCGCCACAGCCCCAGCCTCACCTGTCTCACCCCTGGAAAGGGGTGGCTCTTGACCACCCTCGCCCATTGCTGTTGCCTTTATCCTCACTCCTCCTCCGACCTGGCAACCACCAGCCTGCGCTCTGTATCTGTCGGTCCCTTTTTGTTCTTGCCGTATCTTTTAGCATTTGAGTGAGGGTAGACGCTATTTGTCTTTCTCTGTCTGACTTGTTCATGTAGTGTAACGCCCTCCACGTCCATCTGTGCTACTGCAAATGGCAAGAGTTCATTCCTTTTTCTGTCTGAAAAATATTCTGGTTTTTGTTTGCACACACACACACACACACACACACACACACACACACACACACACACACACACGAGCTCCTGTGTGGCTCGGTGGTAAAGAATCCGCCTGCGATGCAGGAGACACGGGTTCAACCCCTGGGTTGGGAAGATCCCTTGGAGAAAGGAATGGAGCCCACACCCGTATTCTCGCCTGCAGAATCCCATGGACAGAGGAAGCTGGCAGGCTACATTCCTCGGGGTCACAGAGAGTTGGGCACGACATAGCAACTAAACAAGAATAAATATATACATGAACTATAATATATATATTAGCCAGTTTTCTAAAAGGATCATATAGCAACAAGACAGACTCAAGGTAACAATAAATAGTAACAGTAAGTGTCAGACTGGAGGAGACTCGCTACTCGGTTCCTGTTTCCCGTGACCGTGGAGAGGGTGAACCTGCTTTCAAAGGCTGGTCTCCTCCAGTGCAGGCAGCGGCCACTGGGCAGTGAACGTGTTTCCGCAGATGCCTGCATAGTGGACGCAATACTGCGTCTTTATGTTGTAATAGTCCTGCTTCGAAAACTGCTTTGAGCACATGTGCACTTGGTTTTCATTTTCTAAAATGCTACTTTTAATATAAAATCATTGTTTTTAGAAGCAAATTAAACCTTTTTTTTTTTACAAAATAACGGTTTTGTTCATCTGCCCCACCCCCATATCACCTGGCAGCTCAGATCCACAGGCTATGGAGAGAAGACAGCCTGGGCGTCTTTTTCTCTCTTTTTGTAGTTCTTGTCACAGATTTCAGTGCATAAGAGCAGTGTGTAAAGTAATGCCTGGCATGTGGGCAGGACCCGGATTTAATTAGAGTCTTCTCCAGGATTCTTCAAGTGACGTTAGTGCTTCAGAACGACCAACACTGGAGGAACAGGGCTATGACACCCCAGTCCTTCCCCCCAGTCTAGGACTTCTCAGATAGTGAAGACAGGGAGGCCTGGCGTGCTGCAGTCCACGGGATCACAAAGAGCTGGGCACGCCTGAGCAACTGAACAACAACAAGGAGGGGTTTGGAGAGGTGGAAAGAAAGCCCGCACCGAGAGCTGGCTGTTCATGGTGTTTTCCCAGCCTCGCTGAGCCTGAATGCCACGGCTCGAAGGTGCACAGATGTGACGGGATGCTCATCTTTATTTCAAGAGAAGGCGAAAGCTGAGAATGGAGACCAATGCAAGTTAACAGGGAGCAGTGACACCCTTTAGCGGGTGGGCTATGCTGCTAACGTGCGCGTGTGGTACCTTCCTTCATCAGTGGTAACTCCATCCCCTGGAAAAGGAGCTGGTGAGACACGAGGCCGTGTCGCCCCCCTGCCTGTGGCTCACTTTCTGGCCAGCTCCACCGTCGTTTTAAATGGTGGAAAGAACAGGCACACAGAAATGACAATATAAGGGTTGGGTTTGTTTTTTTCCCCTGCCGTTTTCCCTAATTTGACAGAGGGTGGTAAAACAGTTATCAGCAGAGTTATCGTTTCTGTCTCTGTGCTTAGAAGCTTATTTTGGGATGGGAAACGTTCTCCAAACCCAGTGGGCGCAGTTAATACTCCAGTTTTCATTTGAGGAAAAGTTACTTTCCATGGTAGGGATGTGGGGCATTGCCCGACTGTGCATTTGGTGTTGATGGTCCAGAGAGACAGCACAGCTGGGCTTTCTGACGGGCAGCGCAGGAGACACCGGCGGGTCCCTGGAGATGGTATCCGGCTCTGGCTACGCGAATCCGCACACAGGGAAAGCTGTGACTCTTAGAAACGTTGCTCTCGGACGGCCCTGTCTGCCACCTAGATCAAATCTGTGGTGTGCACCACCGTCGTCCTGGTGTCAGAGATGAACGTGACCTTCACTGTGTCCCTGCCTGTAGGGTCTGGGCTCTGGGAACCCGTCCCATGCTGGACCACCTTGAAGGATGGGGCTTCTGCCACGGGGATGAACGGATAAGCCAGGCCGTGCTCTCTCAGCAGCCTGCCACTGCGATAGGCAGGAACCATGTGGAGCAGTTCTAGGTGATGGCTGATGCTGTGAGCTTTCTTGTGGTAAAGTTAATCACTTGCCCTTTCTCCAGAGTTATTATGATTTTTCTTAAAAGCAGGATACCATTTTTCCCATAGCAAGTTTTTTAAAGCTAATAATTATTCAGAGAAATACTTGTATCATATTTCCTAGAGGGCCTTCACCTCATGAGCTGTTTTTAGTAAAATAAAATATGTGCTCCTGGAATTTATCTCCAAATGGAGCGTGAAATCCTGAGTGTTGGTACCTGCTGTTTCTCGGCCCGTGTGACCTGACGCATGTGCCCCTCAGCCCCGAGCTGCTGACTCTGACCCAGGAGCTGCAAACACTCCCAGTCTTGGTTTTCTCGTCTTCAGTGGGAGGGGCTGGAGTCGCGTGCACTAGAAGGTTCAGAATCTGAGGATGTGGTTCCAGCCTGACAGACACTTTCCCTGAAGCCTAAAGACCATCCGGTATACAGTCTATACTGGCTTTAGTGATGCAGACTACGCCTTCCTGTTTTGATGCCACGAGATCCCTGAATGAAACAACTTACACAGCCCAATGCCATTTTATTCAACTTTCATGGTTAATTTAGACACATTTAAGCTAACATTTATTTCTCTTTCCATGCCAAGGTAAGAGATGTTCTAGAACATGGCTATCCAATAGAAATAATTGGATAGTAATAGTAATTCAAGCCACACATGTGAGCCATTTAATTTTAAGTAGTTTAAAATTTT
Source organism: Ovis aries (assembly GCF_016772045.2). Classification (NCBI taxonomy): domain Eukaryota; kingdom Metazoa; phylum Chordata; class Mammalia; order Artiodactyla; family Bovidae; genus Ovis; species Ovis aries. The sequence goes on from NC_056073.1 coordinate 50,474,389, forward strand.
CTAGTAGCTGCATTTGAGAAAATAAAAAAAATGAGATTAATTTTAATATTTTATCTAACCCATTGCATCCAAAATACCGTTTAGATGTGTTTAAAATACACAGTTATCGAGACGTGTTACCTCTTTGTTTTCCTGTGCTAAGGCTTCACGGCCCAGTGTGTGTTGTGTGTAGGTGATCCACTTTCTGGGTTGCCCACATTTAGGTCATACCACAGCGGTCACTGCAGGGGGGCTTGGTAGGTTTGTAGAATCATGGTCTGCCCTCTCGCTCCAAGCTGCATATTTTAAAACCAGCTCTTACATTCACACAGTCCTGAAGAAGGGCATCTCTGGAAGAGAAAGCCTAGGTGCTTGTGTGCTGAACATGTGGCCCTTTGACTGGGTGACTCGGTGGTCGGTGGCCTGTCCTGTCCCCCTGGGGAGCTGATGGGGCCCCCGCCCAGCGACCTGTGCTGCTGAGACCCTGCCTCAGTCTTCCCCCAGAGTGGCTGCAGCCAGTACCGGCGAGGTTACAGCACGCACCACCGGCCTTCCTGGGGACAGAAGCCACACCAGGCCACCCGTGAAAACCCTCAGAGCAGATCCTTTTGCAATCCAGAGAATCCCAGAATTTTTTAAGTAAAGGACCTTAGGAAGAATGTAGTTGTTGACACAGGATTAACCATAAGGACAGAGTATATACCTTTGGGGCTTTGATTCAGACCAGACAGATTCACTGTGACTCTGTTCCGTCAGGCAGTTCAGCAGTGGGTGGAATCCCAGTTGTCAAGTGGAATTTGGGGCTAACTTAATTTACTCTACTTAAGTGCTTTAACTTCAGACCAAGAATCCATTTAACTCTGGAGAACATTTTAGCTGCACCTTTCTGTATGGTTTTGAAGACTGCCAAACTTGCCTGGTTACAAACTCAGAACGTCTGTTTAGAGGGAACATCACAAGCTCCTAGGGTGCTCTTTTTTCGTAGGAGCAGCTTTCCTTGTGTGACTAATATCCTGGATTTTCGGTGAATCCGTATCATTCTTTCCATTTACACCACATCTCTGTTGGTAAGCCTCTCAAACCATGTTTGGGTAGAAGTTGGTATAGGTTTGCTAATTACAGAGATGTGGATATTTTAGCCCCCCTGGGGTGAAAATGGCTTGCTTTTAGGGTCAGCCAGGAGTCTGGGGGCAAACCTGGGATTTTAACCCAGGACTCCTGATTCTTGAATTTCTGCTCAAAGTTTGAGCTATTTAAAAATATGAAGAGACAGGACCCTGCTGCTCTCTGGGACACATGTCCAGCTGTGCGCGAGCCCACAGCCCTGCCCAGCCCGCCTGCCGCACCCCGCCCCTGCAGCCTCAGAGCCCGGGGGCACACGCAGCTTGACCGGGCGCTTGTTGGAGGGTCAGAGTGATGAGCAGGAAGAGGAGGTGAGGGAGGGGAGACGCGGCTGAGCAGCTGAGGGCTCACCTCCAGGACCCCAGCTGCTGGCCGGGTGGCTCCCACCCTGGGGGTGTCGTGACTGAAGTCTGTCTCGTAGCTCACATCGCATGCATCTCACAGAAAGCTTTTCATTCCAGTAGATATTTTTACCAAAGGAAGTTCCAAACAAAACCGGTCAACTTATCAACGACTTGGCGAAGAGAACCCTTACATGAAACATGTAAGTGAAAATATAAGAGATGTATTTTGGTGGTGTTCAGTTGCTAAGTCGTGTCTGTCTCTTTGCAGCCCCACGGACTGCAGCACGCCAGGCTTCCCTGTCCTTCACCGTCTCCCAGAGCTTGCTCAAACTCATGTCCGTGGAGTCGGTGGTGCCATCCAACCCTCTCACCCTGTCGCCCCCTTCCCCTCCCGCCTTCAGTCTTTCCCAGCATCAGGGGCTTTTCCAGTGAGTCAGCTTTTCACACAGGTGCCCAAAGTATTCAGCATCAGCTTCAGCTTCAGCATCACTCCTTCCAATGAATATTCGGGGTTGATTAACTTTAGGATGGACTGGTTTGATCTCCATGCAGTCCAAGGGACTCTCCAGCACAGTTTGAAAGCATCAGTTCTTTGGCACTCAGCCTTTTTTATGGTCCAGCTCACATCCCTACATGACTACTGGAGAAACCATAGCTTTGACTATGGAGACCTTTGTCAGCAAAGCGATGACTTTGCTCTTTTAATACACTGTCAAGAAATGCAGACAAGAAATGCATGCAAAGTCATGCTGTGTCCTTGTCGATGGGGAGTGTGTCTAACATGTGGGCGCATGACGCACCGTTGACGGCCCTGACGGATCTCGGATTGTTTGTGGTCTTGTGTGTGTGGGTCCCCCGAGGCCGCAGCGGCCCCGGGGGAGGGACCGTGACGCTGGCCCTGGGCCGGCCTGCCGGCTCCAGCTGGAGCAGGTCGTGGGCACGAGCTCTGCGGGCACTCTGGCCTGCTCGCTGGGGAAAGCTCCATAAGGAAGCGCTCTCCTGGTCCAGTCAGAAGGCCCCTTTAAGGCAGACCGTCCCCAGGAGAGTTTGTTCGACTCCCTTGTTTCCGTGCCGTATGGCCCGAGGTAGGCACCCGGCCTCCGGCTTCTTTCGGCTACGCCTGTCTTACTGAAGTGGAGCTGGTTCGCAGTGTGGTCTGGTCTCTGCTGCGCCGCAGAGCGCCTCAGCCGTGCGTGTACGTGTGTTCTTCCTCATGTTCTTTTCCACTGGGGTTCATCACGGGACAGTGGCTAAAGCTGTATTGACTATAATTCCCTGTGATGAACAGAAAGACCTTTTTTATTCACAGTTATTGGTTTTTTACCCTGGAGGAGGGAATGGCAACACACTCCAGTATTTTTGCCTGCAGAATCCCATGGACAGAGGAGCCTAGTCGGGCTACAGTCCATGGGGTCGCAAAACGTTGGACACGACTGAGCAACTAATACTTTACTACTGTTTTTTTATTGGTTTCTTAAAACTTAAATTATTTTAGAGAGCTCTCTCTATTCGTAGGTCACAATATATTGCCTTGTGCCACCTTTGTCTGTCAAATCCAGCTTTGGAAACTGGGTTGTGGGACTCTGTGGCGCTAGGCTTGCCATCCATCCCCAAGCATATGGAGCCCTAAGCCACCCGGGGCCAGGGGAGCAGAGTTAAGTTGGTGCAGAGGCAAGGGGCATCTTCCCCTAGAGGCCTGGGGTCCTGGGGTAGAGAACCCACAAGCACAGAAGGAAGCTCTCCTGCACCGGCGCGGCCCCAGCACGTGGACCCAGCGCCCCAGTGCCGGTGCCAAGAGCCGCTCCGCACCGTCCAGGGTCAGGGGTCGGGCCAGGGGCCACTCTCCCCCGCCAGCTGCAGGCCCGCCCCGCCTGGCCCCCCTTCCCGGGTGCAGCTGGACACGTGTTTGCTGAGTAGCAGGGGCCCTGTGGCCATGCCTCAGGAAGCCCCAGACCTGAAGGCTGGACCTGCCGGCCTGCCGTGACCAAGAGGGGCTCCTGGAGGACCGAGCCCCCTGTTCCCCAGCACAGCCGGGGGGTGAGGGGTGGGGTGGAGCGGGGAAGGGGGGGAGGGAGGAGGGGAATCCCGGGATACGCACTTTTGGGTCATACACACCTGGGACTCTCACCCCACGGCGGTCAGAGCTTGAGGGTCTGGAGGATCGGCAGCATCACCCGGCCCAGCTCTGCAACCCCCAGCCTCCTCAGAACCTCCGAGAAACCAGCATGTCCTTGAGATGCGGAGACTCCCAGCATCAGTGAACAGACGCGTCCAGGTAAAACTTTAACTGTAGAGTTTTTAAGGAGTCGTAAAAATTGGAATAGGCTTCAGTGACAAAATGCATGTCTGGCTGTTTGACTTACAGCACTTAGGGTTCTGGTTTGGCCTAAATCATCCCTGAGAAGCTGGGGGTTCTTGGGTTATCCCAGCCCAGTGGAACCCCTAGCGGGAGGGGGACCTGCACCCACACGGCCCCTCCCAGCGAGCCCCTGGGAAGCCGCTCGGGCCGGAAGTTCCAGTGTGCTGCTCACGGCATGGCACCGCCCGTCGCCGTCACCGGCCTGCAGGCCCAGCGCTGTCCCTCAGCGGCCCCGGGTGAAGAGCACTGTCTCCAGGTGCCCCTGGGTGCTGGCAGTGGGCGCACTCGCAGCCCCCTCCTCCCTGCAGGCGGTCCCCATCGGCTCTGGAGGGTCCACCCACCCCCCGCTCCAGAGCGGAGTGCGCCTCTGAGGGCAGGGGCGCTGGCAGCCCCACGCCTGTTGTCGGCACCCGGAGTGCCCCACGTCCAGCGTCGGGGAGTTGGACAAAGCCCAGCCCTGCAGAGCAAGTGTTTTTATCCCCGTTTTGGTGAAGAAGAAGAGGAGGTGCAGTGTGGCCAGATACCTTCCCCAGAGCGCGTGGCAGCACCAGCCCAGACTCCGCAGGCAGGCGCCACTCGCAGGCTGGCCGGCACGCAGGCAGGCCCCGACACCTCTCGGGGACTTCCCTCTGCTCCCAGCCCAGTTTCCTTTGGCGCCTCCCCTCGAGGGGCACAGTAACTTTGCCTCTGATGGGTCTCTGACACTCTTGCTTCGTCAGCCGTGTCTTCCCTGCAACACTGGGCCAGGACCCTGTGTGCTCTGGGCTCTCTCCCTCCAGCTGGGAAGCAGGGGCCTTGGGGCAGAGCCCCTGGGGTGAGGCTCCCACCAAGGACTGGGTGCTGTACCGGGCCAGGCTGGCATCTCGCTGGCACTCGGGTCACCGTGGCTAAGCTCAAGCAGGGACTGGCACCCAGAGCGCAGGGTCCAGACCTCAGCCAGGGGAGCGGTCTTCCCACAAGAGATGCAAATTCATTCGTTAAACCTGGTGACTCCTTGGTTTCATCACACAGCTACGCCTTTTCTTGACTTACTGTGTCTGCCTGAGACAGTCAGCGCGGGAGACCTTCCCTACCTCCATCCAGGAGGAGGCTTTGCTGCAAAGGGGTGAGGGGAGGGCTGAGTGGTCCTGCTCCCAGAGAGGAGGCCCAGCGCCGCCCCAGCTCGGTCAGCCACTTTTTCAGGAGCCCATCTCTCTCATCCACGGTGGTGTTTGTTCTGTTTCATACAACTGCGCGTCACTGAATCTTAGATTTTTTGGAAATGGCTTTCCCTGAGGCCATTCCCCTCTGCTCCTTTGTCCCGAAGCCTGGAGGGCCTGTCCCTGCGTCACGTGTTCCGTGCTGAACAGCGCGGCTCTGTTCCGAGCTCACCCTCGCCCCAGAGCTGGAATAAATCACAGTCGGTGGAGACTCCGTCGCCATAAATCACGGCCTGTCCAGAGCTGGAGCCTGCCCAGTCGAAATGTCATAGCTCGGCTCTCACTGAGGATTAATTAAGGGCCTGATAGAAAGCCCAGGTGTGGTGCCTGGTGGCTGCGGCTCCCGGGTCTCTGCCCGCCCAGGAGCGCGGGGGGGGCGCGGGGGAGCGCGGGGGGGGGCGCGGGGGAGCGCGGGGGCAGCGCGGGGGGGGCGCGGGAGGGGCCGGGGGGGCGCGGGGGGCGCGGGGGAGCGCGGGGGAGCGCGGGGGGGGGCGCGGGGGGGCGCGGGGGGGCCGCGGGGGGGCGCGGGGGGGCGCGGGGGGAGCGCGGGGGGGCGCGGGAGGGGCGCGGGCGTGCGCGCGTCCTAGCGACTTCACCTGGTTTGCAGGATGCGCGCGCGCTCTGGGCGTCGGGCTCTGCATGCCCAGCCTCTGCCTGCAGGGCCTGCAATCACGCAGAGGCTGCACTTTAACCGAGAAAGATGGAAGAAAAGGGACAAAGTCAAGGCGCCCTCAACACAGAAAAAGCTGTCCTGAAACCAGTGTCTGCTTACACCGCACGTGTCCATGTCAGGCCAGGGAACCCAGGAGAGCCGGGTCTTCGGCACCTGTACTCGGGAGAGCTGGGCTCCTCGGGAGAGCTGGGCTCCTCCGGAGCGGCTCTCGCCTCAGCAAGTTGCTCAGTCCTTCCTTCAGTCCTGAACGATCGAGTGGAACCATCCAAAAAAGGGTGCTTGGTTAACTTACATTAAAGGGAATGTGCAGCGTGAACCAGTTCTCGACATATCCTAGCAAAATACCGCATTAGAAACAGACAACAAGGAATAGCTTGTAATGTAAACCAGGCACCCGACCATGCTTTTGCACAACTTTAACCTCAATATTAGCCACTGTAGAAATTTGATTATGAAGTTGGGAAAAAAAGACACCATGGAAGACCAAAAATAACCAGACATCTTTTTCCTGTGGTAATATGTTTACTTCCCTTACTGAGGATCTGAAATTGGCTATTTAGAAACTTCGTAAACAAAACGGTAACTCCCGATTACTGTGCGATCCATGCAAACATAATCAGAGATGTCAGTTGGAAAACTGTGATAGTGGAAAACAAGGCTGTCTGTGCCGAGCAGAGCTTGCTGTTTCGTATAGCTCATCTTTGTGTTTACCTGAGGCTTCTATCGACAGAAAGTTCGGCTTTCCCCAGCACACAGTGCTATATTGCTGCTTACTTTCTGGACATGAACACTTTGTTTTTTATGAACTTAAATAATGAAATAGCATATACCTTAAACAAATTCTAGAGAAAAGCATGGTGATTTCAATGGAAGTGATCTGAATGTTTTTATACCTGTTATGTGACCCAGGTATTTAAATATACAACCATATTCAATTTTAAGGATTTTTAAAAAATCTAATAAACTATTAATAGCCACATTATATGTGTTCATATATGACTTTTTATTACTTTCGTCCTATAATCTGATGATTGTGACTGAAGTAATAATCTGAATAGACTTTTTAGCGTGCCTGTGCAATTTCTCAGAAGCAGTTTCAGCTATCTTCCAAATGATCAAATTCTGTATTTCTGTTGAGATTACTGAGGACTGGTCTTGAGGAGTTATCATGGGTCTCACAGCATGTTTGTTGGCTTTCCAAGGCTTTCCTCAAGAACCCTTGGCTTACAGTAGTCAATTACCTGGGGGAAAAATAGTTTATTGCAAAGTTCCATTTATGATAGCCTAGATATTTGATGTTTTTAGGAGGATTGCCACTGCATACTTTCTTGCTTAGCCCATGAGTAACTTCACATTTATCATTCCTTCTGGTCCTGCATTTAAATTTCACTAGCTCTGCACAGGCTGAAAGGCCCAGGTCAGTGAGCAGAAACTGACCTGAAGAAATCGTTGCATTTCCCCAAACCAGGCAGCCTGGCTCCTGGAACAATCTTTAAAAATACTGCTTGTGTGTTTTCCCTTCTGTGCTTCTGATCGCATGGAGGCGACGGCTAATGTAACAGACCCGGTGTGGTTCGCTAAGTGTGAGAGTGTGCACACCACCAGCACCAGCGAGGAGGTCTCATTCCCAAGCCCAAGGATTAACACGATCAGAAAAAGACTAAGCCGTTGCCGTAGTCAGAAATCAGAATCGCATCCCGCAGTGGAGAGGGGAAATGCCCTCACTTAATGCAGGCTGTCTGCTGCCCGGGGTGCTGGGCAGTGGGTGGACACCAGGCCCGCCTGCCCTCTGGGCTGGGCTGGGCGCAGAGCATGCAGACCCCTCAGCTCAGCCGGGCATCTCCCTGCTGGGAAGTGGCGAGCCCACGCCTGGCCTTTCCCCCCTCACATGGTATCTTAGTGCAGCAGACCAGCGCTCCCTGATGATGGCGTCCAGGTGCACTGCTCTGAAGTTAGGCAGCCCCTGTTTCCGTGTATAGCATTTTAGATGAGAAGGTTCACTCGGAAGTTGTCTGCTTTGATTAGCTGTAGACGTGAAGACCAGCAGAAGTCAGTGGTGCGTCCAGTGCTGTCAGTCAGAGCTGTTAGCGCTTGGCCACTGTTTCTTCTTCCCAATGTTGTCTCATATTTTCTCATTATTTTAAAGATTGGTTGATGTTGGCCATCAGCTGTTACGATGAGTTTGTGAAAACGCATTTATCCATTCGCATATATGTGCTTTTCTTTTACCTTGTATATTATATACTTAATGAAATTAAAAGACACTGCTCCTTGTAAGAAAAGCTACGACCAACCTGGACAGAGTATTAAAAAGCAGGAACGTCACTTTCCTGACAAAGGTCTGCATAGTCAAAGCGATGGTTTTTCTGTAGTCATGTGCAGATGTGAAAGTTGGACCGTAAAGAAAGCTGAGCGCCAAAGAATTGACGCTTTCACATCGTGGCACTGGAGAAGACTCTTGAGAGTCCCTTGGACTGCAAGGAAATCAAACCAGTCAATCCTAAATTTAATCAACCCTGAATATTCATTGGAAGGACTGATGCTGAAGCTGAAGCTACAATACTTTGGCCACCTGATGCGGAGAGCTGACTCATTGGAAAAGACCCTGATGCTGGGAAAGATTGAGGGCAGGAGGAGAAGAGGGTGACAGAGGATGAGATGGTTGGAGGGCATCACCAAGTCAGTGGACATGAGTCTGAGCAAACTCTAGAAGATAGTGAGGGACAGGGAGGCCTGGCGTGCTGCAGTCCACGGGGTTGCAGAGAGTCTGACACGGCGGAACAACAACAACGTTAGGCTTCAGCGTAAATCATCTTTAAAACATCACGATGTATGGAATTTGACATCATGCTTACCAGCGTGGGTTCGTTCTGAGGGTGTTTTTGATGGCAGTAAATCCTTAGCTCTTCAAATCAAGGGCATACCTGTCTGGAGGTGGGGCAGGGGCTGCTCTGTACTTGGTGGAGGTGGGGCGGGGCTGCTCTGTACTTGGTGGAGGTGGGGCGGGGCTGCTCTGTACTTGGTGGAGGTGGGGCGGGGCTGCTCTGTACTTGGTGGAGGTGGGGAGGGGGCTGCTCTGTACTTGGTGAGGTGGGACGGGGCTGCTCTGTGCTTGGTGGAGGTGGGGCGGGGGCTGCTCTGTACTTGGTGAGGGACCAGGTGGCCCCTTCCTGTGTTGCTGGCACTGTCCTGTGGGCTGCACATGACGGAGGCCTTGGATAGTTCAAGGTGAGCAGGTGCCACTGTGTCTGCTTGGGAACCGCCTCCTCTAGGGTGGGCGTCCCCCCATATCAGCCCCTAAGGGGGTCCCTCTCCCAGCAGCGCCTCCTGTGGGGTCTTCTGCTGCTCAATGGCCCCCTTCCTGGGAAAGGGCCAATTTGTGTGGCAGACGAGTGGCCCACAGCGTACGCGCTGGCTCACAGGGTGGGTGGCTTCCTCCTGGGCCAGCATCCACGCCGCCAGACCCCAGCCGATGCCCCTTCAGGTAAGACTCAGCCATGCTCACCGAACAGCCTGAGCTGCGGCTCTGCTGAAGCGTCAGGAGATCGTTCTTTGGCTTTGATGTTTGACATCTTTTATAGGAAATTTACTGGACCGTCTGCTCTCCTCCTCCATTTCCTGGAACGGTCCACACGGGGTCTTCTCTCCCCGTCCTTTGCAGCGTCTGCCGTGCGCTCCCTCAGTGCAGTCTTGTCTGTCGCCTGAGGCGGCTCCTGCCCCCGCGCGGCCTCTTCGGGCGCGTGTGCCCACTGGGCCACACGGAGACTCGCTCACTGCCTCTCCAGGTGCCCTGGTGCACGGTGCTCTCAGATGTCCTCCTGGAAATGGAGTTAGATATTTTCAATATGCCGGTTCCCAAGTTTTAGGTCCCAGCCCTCAGAAACACAGTGGCGCTGGTGACATTTAAACCTGACACTTATTTTCAGTGGACGTCTCCGCAGGCAGGGGGGCTGGGCAGAGAGAGGCAGGCAGGCGGAGAGGAAGCCTCCTTCCTGCCGCTGCTCAGGCCTTCCCCGCGAGCCGAGCCTGGATGACGGATGTGGCGGCTGATGAGGCGTCTCGGTGGCCTCACCTCCGTTCTCTTCTCTGGTGGCGGCTATCACAGCTGGGACCCCCTCGCTGTGACCTGGGCTCACCTTCCCCCCGCGCTCCGCTGTGCCGCCCGCTCGCCCCTGACCCCCGCCCACCCCGGCCCCTCCCGGGGGCGCCGATGTTTGTTCAGAGGCCAGGTGATGAGGCCGGGCGCTCCCGCGCCGCACCGTCCACAGGGCCCCCGGGAAGCACCGTCTGCAGGGCTCCCGACGCTGCCGCGGGCCCCTCGCCCTGCCCTTCACTCGCCCTCGGTGGCGGTGCTGTCCTTCTCCCCGGCGGGGCGTCACTGTCGCCACGCCCTCAGGCCACGCTGACCTGGCCTGTGTTTACTGAAGGGACAGTGGAGCAAATGCCAAGCGGAGGCGGGCGCTGCCGTCTTGCCCAACTGGCCGGGCCAGCGTGGACTGTGTGCCTTGTCCTGTGTGCCTCCCTCCAGCCTGGCCCCGCCTCGCTCCAGAGGGATGTGTAGCGAGAAGAGAGAATGGAGCCCACAGGTGACTCGGACCTGCTGGGGTGCCCACGCCCGTCCCACTCACGTGCGTGTCTGTAGACTCCCCAGCCTCCCGGCCCACACCCGGGATCAGGTGGGCTCAGGCATGAGGAGCCGGTGCTCTTTGGAGAAAGACTGGGCGTCCCTGAATGTTAGGTGGAGAGCATCCGTCCTGAGGACAGGACGTCTTGCTGGTTAGTTTTGTAGAAACAGCAATGGAGGTAACACCGTTCCAAGAGAAGAAAGATTTGGGTGACAATGAGAAATGTGTTTTCACTTCAAAAATGTAAAGAAAGCACTAAGTGGTATTTAAGAAATTTAATCTATTCTCTTGCCTGGAGGGTTCCATGGACGGAGGAGCCTGGTGGGCTGCAGCCCACGGGGTCACTAACAGCAGGCACGACTGAGCGACTTCCCTTTCACTTTTCACTTTCATGCATTGGAGAAGGAAATGGTAACCCACTCCAGTGTTCTTGCCTGGAGAATCCCAGGGACCGGGGAGCCTGGTGGGCTGCCGTCTGTGGGGTCGCACAGAGTCGGACACGACTGATGCGACTTAGCAGCAGCAGCAATCTATTCTCTTCTATTAATGTTTTAAGATTATTAGATGTTTTGATATTCAAGTTAGATGATTATTTAAGGAAGGGCTATTTTTCCACAGCAGGCATTTCACGGGCCAGGAGCACACGTCTTTAAAACCCTTGGCTGGGAACTGAGTTGGTTCTTCCCGGGGAGCTCCCAGGGCAGGAAGGTCAAATTAGAAGTGTGAGTAAAATATTATCCCAGTCAGGTGGAGCATTAGGCTTGTAAACTGATCGACGCTTTTTCAGGAACGTGACAAGTCTTGGCTTCTTCCTGTCATGGAGGAGCCCGTGAGAGCCGAGAGGAAGCCGTGTTTGTCTCCGTGTCAGGTATTCGGTGATGAGTTAATTGAAGATTTTCGTCGCTGTGCTGACCCTGGTCTCCAGCTTTCGGGACCGGCCTCCACCCTCTGCCTCCCCGCAGCCCCCGCCCAGCTTCCTCGCTGGACCCCGAGGGCCTCGGGTTTGCACAAGGTTCAGAGCAGGGCAGATGTTCACTGGTGTTTTGTAAAGGCGGCCTGAGCTCACGTAGTTGCTTATCTTCATTAATTCCTCTCGTCCGCCCCCACCCCCACCGCAGGCCCAGCCCTTCACGTGAATCCAGTCTACCCTCAATGCACCTTATTCAGCGGCTTCAGGCTGCCCTTCCCGCCAGCTGTCCGGCCGCCTGGCGGCCTCAGGCTTCCCGATTTAGCTCTGGAAATGATTTCAGCATGGCAAAAACGTTTCTCCGGCCAATTTGGAAAACAGGGTTCAATTTGTGAGGAAGGCCCGAAATGGCAACTGAACTTGGCAGGGAGGTGGGGGAGGCGGGGTGAGACTGTCAGGGTGGGGGTGGGGTGACGAGGGACCCTTACCCCGGGGCAGCCCCCCAGGAGCACCTCCGGGGTGGCGCCCCCTTCTCACCTGGAGGTGCGGGCGGGGTCAGGCTCGGGCTGTGCTGCTGTCTCTGCTAGTCTCCCGCTGGCCTCGGGTCTAAGGGCGGCTCTGCGGGCACTGGGGGCGGCGGGTGGGGAGGCCCAGCACGGCCACTGTCACCCGTGGTGCATGGGTGGCCGGGACCCGGGAGGCGCTGCGGCTGAGTGGGGACAGGTCTCAGCGCGGCGGCCGAGGCTGGAGCGATGCCGCGCGACACGTGGGGCTGAAAGAGCGGCACGCCCATCGCACACGCCCATCGCACACGCCCATCGCACACGCCGTTGCACCTGAGCCACCTGCTAAGTGTGGCTCTGCCTGTTAGGTCCAAAATTACTTGTGAGTAATTCATATAGGGTGTAAAAGGTTGCTCAACAGTGGATTCACTGTGGGCTTCGGTGAGGGGTGTGCTATTGAGATGCGTGCAGGCAGGCTCTAGGCTCCGAAGGCTGGCTGATGTCAGAGGCTGGTGGGCAGGGACTGTGGACGTGTGCGTCATTGCTTTTCTCTTTGTACACAAACCTCAGTCTCTCCCAAGAGAGAAGTGTGTTTGAACGTGTGTGGCTCAGTAGTAGCTGCTGCTTAAACTCCACCATGTTCCTTCTGTCCCACGGAATCTGTGATGGCAAACTAAGCGAGGTTATTACTCACAGCTTCTCCTGCAGAGGACACTGGATTTTGAATAATTTCAAAAGCCTAATGCCTTCAGATGGCTTCCCTGGTGGCTCATCAGTGACGCGCCCATCGCCAGTGCAGGGGACTCCGGTTCAGTCCATGCGTCGGGAAGATCCCCTGGAGGAGGGCATGCAACCCGCTCCAGCATTATTGCCTGCAGAATCTCAGGGACAGAGGAGCCTGGCGGGCTAAGGTCCATGAAGTTGCAAAGAGTCAGACACGACTGAGAGACTTACCACCACCACCGTCTTCAGAAGTTACGGTCGCCCATCACGAGCTGTGTATTTAGCTGTATCGTTTATCCGTAACCGCTGCTGCTGGTGGTCAGTTGACAGGCCAAGGATGGCGGGACACAGCCACCCTCTCTGCTCTGCCCCGCACGTTAGAGGCCTCTCTTTGACCTTCAGAGGGGTGGTGCTTGGACTTGGAGGTCAGGCAGCCTGGGGAAAGGTGACTTTCTGCCAGGGTGGGGAGCATTCGTTTTGGGTCAGTGTCACTGAAGGGAGTGGAGGGAAGGACGGGTGAAAAGGACTCGCAAAACTGCCGCGAAAAGGATGCGGTCCCCAAGGATGCGGTCCCCAGGGATGAGGTCCCCAAGGGTGTGGTCCCCAAGGGTGCGGTCCCCAGGGATGCGGTCCCCAGGGATGCGGTCCCCAAGGATGCGGTCCCCAGGGATGCGGTCCCCAAGGATGCGGTCCCCAAGGATGCGGTCCCCAGGGATGAGGTCCCCAAGGGTGCGGTCCCCAAGGGTGCGGTCCCCAGGGATGCGGTCCCCAGGGATGCGGTCCCCAAGGATGCGGTCCCCAGGGATGCGGTCCCCAAGGATGCGGTCCCCAAGGATGCGGTCCCCAAGGATGTGGTCCCCAGGGATGCGGTCCCCAAGGATGCGGTCCCCAGGGATGCGGTCCCCAAGGATGCGGTCCCCAAGGATGCGGTCCCCAGGGATGAGGTCCCCAAGGGTGTGGTCCCCAAGGGTGCGGTCCCCAGGGATGCGGTCCCCAGGGATGCGGTCCCCAAGGATGCGGTCCCCAGGGATGCGGTCCCCAAGGATGCGGTCCCCAAGGGTGCGGTCCCCAGGGATGCGGTCCCCAAGGGTGCGGTCCCCAAGGGTGTGGTCCCCAAGGATGCCGTCCCCAAGGATGTGGTCCCTGCTCCAAAATGGTAAGAACACTGCCCACTCGCAACGTTTCTGATAGGATTATTTTAGATGTGTTGTTGAAAATGTAGGTGCTAAATAATTGGCAAAGAATAAAGCCCCAGAATAGCCTGCCACCCACTGCAGTTCAGGGCCAGTCCCTCGCCCGCTCTGTGACTCCGTTCGTTCCTCTGTGCCACGGGCCATCTCCTGCGACTGTCGTGATGGGTAGGAGAGAACGTGCGTGTCTTCCCGGCGCATCGGGAAGGCTCAGCCATTTACAGTGGCGGCAGCAGCCACTGCTGACACCGTGTCTTCAGGACAAACAGAAGAAAGAGCCATTTTCTGCGGTCGCCAGTGGGAGCTCATCAATGAGAAGGACCTCTGCTGGTTTAATCATTTATGCAAATCACAGATCTGATCTCTTCTGACCAAACAGTGCTTTTTCAGTCGTCTTAACCCCCGGCCCCTGGTGTAGATGAATGTAAAGAGATAAATGTTGGTTTTTGGAAAGTACAATTAATTGAAACGAGGCAGATAAAATACATGATGTTGGGTGGCCCCCTCTGGCTGCACTGCAGAGCTCTGGGGTCAGAGGGTCCTCTCCCTCCCAGGCCACGCTCACGTGCATCCTCATCACGGAGACTGAAAACCAAGTCGCCACTGGGGCTGCAGGCGCAGCATCCTGGTAACGGGGAGCCCACTCGAGCCCACACAGCAGGGCCTGGAATCATGTCTCTCTGTCTGTCTCTGGGATGTGATGGAGTTGTTTGGTTTATCATAGAGTAAAGTCTGTGCCATTTCTGGTCGATATCCTTTTCCCATTGATATTTTAGGGCTTGTTACAGTAAAATTCCAGCAGAATTACGCAACCGAGAAAGAATGATCCAGCAGGTCCTGAAAGTGTACACCCTAATGGATTTCTGATGGAGGCTGAACGCAATGGCAGTATGTTAAGTTCTTGAAGTCGGAAATTCGTGTTATATTTTTAGGGGACATTCTTGGCATTGCTTTTCCCATTTGGGAGGAGGCAAGGAGAAACATCATGACTTTTCTTCTTTTCTCAGACAAACCACCAAGCAGGAGATGTTTTTATATGTTACGATCACACTCACTCTGCAGAGCCTGCTGTGAGTCCCGGCTTAGTCTCTTGGATTCTGCGCCCCCAGCCGTTCTGCGGACGACAGCCCTGAAGGCAGCCGGGGGACCACGCGCCCTGATTTCTCGGCGTGGCCAGGGAGCTCAGCAGGCTCTGTTTCGGGGTGTAGACCAGGAGGGAAGGGCACAGCTGGCTCTGCCTGAGGCCGCACCGTGCCGCACCCCGGGCTGGCCCGAGGGCTGGGTTCATTCAGCCTCCAGACCCAAGAGCCGTGTCCTGCGAGGAAGGCAGGTGGGCGGAAGTGCAGGCGACGGGAGGGCGGGAGCCCTGGAAGGGAGCGGCGGCCTGTGGAGACGGGCCGTGTCTGCCCCTCGACCCCGGGGACGCCGCTGCGGCCGAGGGACAGCCGTGGTGTCTCCTCGTCCCTCTCCATGATGATCTTTATAACCAAAGCTCCAGAGTGTTTTTGGCACCGAGCGGTCACTACCCTGTCGCTGTGCCTTCATGCTCTCCAGCCAGCGTCAGCTCAGACGCGTTCCCCGCGCCTCCTGCTCGGCCTTGCTCCGAGAAAGTGACGTGCAGTCCAGGTTAAACACTCGGCTCCTTTGCCTGGATCTGCAGACACATTTGTTTGATATATGACGAAGATAAGCAGGCAGAGAGAGGACGAGTGGGAGGACCCACTTACTCTGAGATAGCTTCTCTTTTTCAACTTCGAAATGAGAAATAATTGTGTTTATCTCTGCAGCACGGAGATAATGAGGCTGTAAATTAATTTCCATGCAGACTCTTCTAGTAAATTACAGTTTCACTCTTTTCCAGAATCAGAAGTCTAATAGGATGTTTCTGGGTCAAGTGCTCTGAGCCTCCTGCCCCTGTTTCTTTATAACAAGGGTGTTATCCCCTTCAATCCATAAATTATTTGAAACACCCTTTTAACTTGTTGGAAGAGAGGTGCCAGAGCGCTTAAATATTTCCTGTTTTGTCCGAGTTCTGTGTTCCTTTTCACTTATTTCAGCATGGTCTCCTCCTATAATTAAACCAGCGTTTCAGAACTTAATGTGAAGAAGGGAGCTCACAGACGGATGATGGAACTCTGTGGCTCAAAGAGATAAATCTTGGGGCCCTGCCAGTAGGTGAATAACGAACTTGTACTCAAGCCACTTAGGAGCGATCAGCTGCGAGGTCGGCCGCTCAGGGCACTGGGGCTTAATGCACTTTTTAATGAGTAAATCATGGCTAACTGGTGCTCTCATAATTTAACTCCCTTTTTAATATACTGCCCATGAGTTATGCCCCTAAAAAGCAAGTGTGGTGCCCTGAGGGCCAGAGGGGACTGGGAACATTTACAGACGAGCGTGACACCGATGTGAACCAATGGATTATTTGAATTCCACTGCCTCACTTATCACTTAGTGGCTGCAGGCTCCGGTGGCGAGCCTGAGGACTGCGTTATGTTAGCCTCAGAAATAAATGCTAATATCTGCAGTGTTTCCACATTCCCCACCATATTTGGTAAATTGTGCTCACTGAGCCCCCTGAGGGCTGCCAAGAGCCTGGCTAGCAAACACTGCCACTTTGCCGAAGACGTACTGACCACTGGTCCTGCTTGCTGGCTTTCCACAGTGGGACCTGCCTCCTTTCCTCCTTTGGACTCAGGGGTTTGAGCTTTTTATTACAGCGATGATTTGAGTTGTGTGTAAATCGCGCTCCTAGATCGCATTTTCCTTCGTTGGCAGAGTTTTGATCTTTGGATAATAATGGAAACCCTTGAATGTATGAGCTTAATGAATGGTTGTATTGATCTGTTTTTCGCAAGGATGTTTAGTTGGGCACTTAGGACCTGTGGGTAAAAAAGTAGATACCCAGGTCGAAGGATGGTGGCAAACTCAGGTCCCCACATGGAGGTCGATTCTTGCCCTTTCCCACTGAGGCTCTTACTCTAACCGTAGTTCCATGTATCAAAGTTATGGCCAGTTGAAGATTATATGCTAAATACTGCTTAGATGCCTGCTCTCCACTCATCAAGTCTAAATGAACCGGAAGGAAAACTATGTAATACATTTTGTAATGATTACAGAACACTTAGATTTGATTACAAAAATATGTAACAATGTATTTGTATGTATTCTTACAATAAGGAAACATAAAACATATCTTCCTTTCTGATATATTTTGTATTTAATTTGTTGTTCAGTTGCTCAGTTGAGTCTGACTCTGCGGCCCCATGGACTGCAGCAAGCCAGGCTTCCCTGTCCGTCACCAACTCCCAGAGCTTGCTCAGACTCATGTCCACTGAGTCGGTGATGCCATCCAACCATCTCATCCTCTGTCGTCCCCTTCTCCTGCCTTCAGTTTTTCCCAGCATCAGGGTCTTTCCCAGTGAGTTGGCTCTTCAAATCAAGTGGACAAAATATTGGAGCTTCAGCTTCAGCATCAGTCCTTACAGTGAATATTCAGGATTGATTTCCTTTAGGATTGACTGGTTGGACCTCCTTGCAGTCCAAGGGACTCTCAAGAGTCTTCTCCAACACCACAGTTGAAAAGCATCAATTCTGCAGCGCTCAGCTTTCTTTATAGTCCACCTCTCACGTCCGTACCTGACCACTGGAAAAACCATAGCCTTGAGTAGATGGACCTTTGATGGCAAAGTAATGTCTCTGCTTTTTACTATGCTGTCTAGGTTGGTCATAGCTTTTCTTTGAAGGAGCAAGCATCTTTTAATTTCATGGCTGCCGTCACCATCTGAAGTCATTTTGGAGCCCAAGAAAATAAAGTCTCTCACTGTTCCCATTGTTTCCCCGTCTGTTTGCCATGAAGTGGTGGGCCGTGGTGGTGCCATTCACTGTGAAGCGATGATGCCCTGGTCTTCGTTTCCTGAATGCTGAGTTTTGAGCCGGTTTTTTCACTCTCCTCTTTCACCTTCATCAAGAGGTTCTTTAGTTTCTCTTCACTTGGTGCCGTAAGGATAGTATTATCTGCATATCTGAGGTTATTGGTATTTAAGTTAACATTGAAATTTAAATGTTACTATTTTATTGGTGAAGCTTTTGGTCACTTGGCTTAGTGTCCAGGGTAATGAGGAGGTGCTCAGCTGTAGCTGGAGTGGTAGCTAGGCAGCAGGGGTGCTGGCTGGCGTTAGACTCACGTCTGCTCTGTAAGCTGTGTCTCTGTGCGAGTCACAAACAAAGGTGTTCTCGGTAACTCAGAGTTTTAGGATAGACAGATGGTATATCTGAGGGCTCCTTCAAATTTCAAAATCTGTTTTGTAATATATGTGGAAAGATGTTTTCTAAAATAGTCTTCAACATATTTACTTTGCATTTCATTTTCATTGCCAACTTCTAAAAGCCATTGATCTGTATGTAAAAAGTAGGTCAACAGACAGTTGGTTAATTCTACAAAGTGATTTTTAAGGCAGGAGGCCTAACATCTCTCTGTATTTCGAATGCCACACGTGAGGGCCTTTGCTCCTGGCAGAGGCATGTGCTGTTTCCTGAGCTGCTCTGACCAGGATACAGGACACGACCATTTTCCTCCAATCCTCAACCGATACGCGGACTTGGCTCAGTAATTGTTCCACAGGTGGAAAAACTGGAGCTCAGCCTGAGATGTGTAACTAGAGAAACGGGAATTCTGAATGGGATAACCAGCGCTCTCTTCTGTTACGTCCTGTGGCCACGTCCGTGTTAAGTCCACACATGGACACCATTGTGCAGTGAGTGCAAGAGCTGGGGGCTCGGAAGGTCCCATCTGGTGCTCGTAGTAGTCCACAGCAGGCGTTGTTGGGAGTCTCGTGGTCAGTGACTTCCTGTGACTCTGGGTCACGTGCTGGATGTTGCTAATGGCGTCAGGATTAACTTCAGAGTTTCCCCTCCTGAGCCTGCACGCCGAGTTTCTTCATTACTTCTCTCTCTTCTAAGTGGTCCTGAAAGTTGTGGTCATTGTGAGTACAGAATAGGGGGTTTGGGGTCAACTTGCCCTCCTACCCTAGGAGCACTTGAAATGACAGCTGGCTCATCTCCTTCCAGCCGTGCGTGTGCGTGTGTGTGTGCACGCGTGTGTGCGTGCGTGTGTGCGCGCATGTGTGTGCGTGCGCGCGCGTGTGTGTGCATGTGTGTGTGCGTGCGTGTGTGCGTGCATGCGTGTGTGTGTGTGTGCGTGTGCATGTGTGCGTGTGTGTGCGCGCGCGCGTGTGTGCGCGTGCACACGTGCACACACATGCACTTATGCTCACATGCACATACATGCTTACATATGCTCAAGTCAATGGTGATTTAACTACAACCATTATTTCTATTTCTAAGTAATATTTATCTTCACTAGAAAAGCCGATTAGGGAGCCTCACAGAGAGCCCTGGGCTTCAGTTTTCTCTGCCTCCAGTTCTGAGGGACCAAGGGCTGCAGAGAGTTGTCCCCCAGCTGCCTGGTAAAGATGCTTAATTCAGCAGCTAAACTGGGCGCCTCGGCTTGGAAATGCTGCACCTTGGTTGTAAGCCTGTGCCTTCCTTGGCTGATTCAGAAAGGAGGTTCTAAAAGCAAAATAGTGGCGCACACAACCCTTCTGACATGTGCATTGGAGAAGAATCCCTTCGACAGTGTTTCGCGGACAGAGGTTCCTAGGCGTCGGGCCTCACCCGGGAGGAGGCATTGAGCCTCTCTGGCCTCATGGATGGGGCTCCCTGCTCCTGGTGCTTCTCCCAACCTCCGGCATTTGGCCCGGCTCCTCTGAGGGCAGTGGGCACGCAGGGCTGGAGGGGCGTCTCCTCTGCGTCCCGCTGTGCGTCCTGCGGGAAAGCAGAGGCCCTCCACTCCGGAGTAACCGGAGCCCGCTTACTTCCAGTGCGCTCAGTGGGATTTCTGGGCTGAGAGCTGGAGCAGGCAGTCCTGCGGCATCCCTGAGATGAGAGATGGACGGTTTGGTGGAAAGCAGAGCGGACGTCTGGGGACAGACAGATCTGTCTCGTGCACCTGGCTCTTGTTTTCATCATGTCTTTGCTGTGTTAGGGCTGTGCTCTTTCTTCAGACCTACTCCCTGTGACCTGATCGATGCTGCCCTGATGAGGATGCCTGGCAGAGCTCGACAGTGGTGTGCTTCAGGGGTTTATTCGGACCCACTGTCCTTGAACCTGTACTCAGCCTTCTCTTTTTCTAGAAAGTAAACGATCAATTTCTCATCTGTTATTTTTTTCTTCTTTTTAATTGCTTAATGATACTTTTTTCAATTTGGTCTGATGTTCAAGGCTTGATACCCAAGCCCAAGGGCGTGGCTGCAGGTCGGCTGCAGAGCCGTCTCACTGCTGCTCTTTGTTCTTGTCTTATCTGCTTCCTGCGTGTCCTGGGCGTCTGTGCAGGTTGATCCCTCGTGTCACTGGTTCCACTTCGGCAGGAAAAACCTCCTTTTCCAGCTTCTTTGGTTTCTCTGTGACTCCTTTTCATCCTGCCTGTTTTTGTTTTTTAATAGATGGATGTCTTCTTTACAAAAATATTCTTTCCTAGAATGTCTTGTTTTTCCCCCTAGAGTTTATACCTTAGCATTATTTTAACTTTGGTTCGTCTAAAAGTTACACAGTTAACAAGGTGTTCTTTTATTTCTTTACCCTTGATTCCTTCTCTCATATCTCATCAACACATGTCCTTATTTCCAGTTTGATTTTTCTACTAGTACCTAGTGCTGTAATGGGGTGGCAGTTTTCCTGCTGGCCTCACCGTCACCAGAAGATAGGCCCAGCCCGCGTGGTGGGTGGGCGGCGGTTGAGATCCCCAGTGCATGAAGGGCATCCTTTCTGCTGCCAGAAGTTATCTTTGTTTCTGATGATTGTCTAACTAGTAACATAGTAATGGAATTTGGTTGGAATTGGGAAAATCCGGAACCAACTGTCTTGCCTTGTGCTGAGAGGGGCCTTGTAAGTGATCACCCTGCAGAGATGACGCCTCTAGCAGCTGTTTACATGTTACCTGGATGGCTTGGGTCCGAACAGCACGTTCATAGCCGCAAGCATGGGTGCTCACTCGCTCACTTGTGTCTGACTCTGTGCGACCCCATAGACTGCAGGCCACCAGGCTCCTCCGTCCATGGGATTCTCCAGGCAAGAACACTGGAGTGGGCTGCCATCTCCTTCTCCAGGGATTGAACCTGTGTTTCCGACGTCTGCACTGGCAGGTGGGTTCTTTAACCCTGCACCACCTGGGAAGCCATTCACAGTTACAGTACTGGGCAAAACCAGGGAAGTGAGACGCGTGTCAGCCCGGTAACGCTCTGAAGGTCTTCATCTAACAGTGGGGTCCCTGTGTGAGTCTTCCTTCCCTGCCTTCTCGTTGTCTTGCTCCGACCTCTGCCCCCATGACCAGCTCCACTCGGAACACACGAGGCCCAGCACACCGCACACTGGCTATCTGTGGGAGAATGAGACCTGTCCAGGGTCTCCTCCTGCTCACGACAGCTCTGCACGGCCCTGATGTGGCATGAGGTCCTGTGCTCCCGAAGCAGGAAGAGCGGCCCCCCGCCCCCTGAGCCCGTCCATCCAGACCTTCGGCCTTGTCGCCAAGGGCCGTGCTGCCCAGGCTGGGGGACCAGCTGCCCTCGGGGACCCTCTCCAGTCTCCTTGCTGTGCTCAGATCAGAGCTCAGTGCCAGAAGGCAGTTCCTAAGAGATGCCTCAGGAACGCAGTGCATCTCCAGGCCGACCCTTGGAGGCCTGCGTCATGTGCGTGGCCCGGCAGGTAGTGGGTCGCCTGTCAGGACGCTTTCCTTCAAGTCCTAGGTTTTCTGCTGCTGAAACACAGAGGAGTGAAGGAGAGAGAGTCGTGAAAGAGAACTTGCCTGTTATCATCTGAGTGTGACAACTGGGGTAACGTGTGAGAAATCGGGATAAATCTCTCTCTTCAAGGAACAGTCTTTTATTTAGCACAAAGGGCCCTAATCCGGCGGTCACCGGGGGTTGCCTCGCCGCCGGCCGCCTTCCTAAGCAAGTCAGCAGCGCAGCGTCCCGGCCACGGCTTGGCCTCCGAGGACTCCGAATGTTCTGCCTCCCGCCTTGGCAGCTGAGGTTGTTCCTCTTGCAGCCAAGTTGTCCTTCTCACCTGAACCTAAATATATTTTGTGACCCCATGGACTGTAGCCTGCCAGGCTAAATATATTTTAGAAGTGTATTTTTAAAATGTATTTTGTGCCCACTACCTGCTTAAATAGAAAATCACCAGTTAATTATTGTCTTTGCCATGCTTATAACTAAATTTTAGAAATAAACTTTGAATTCTTTTGTCCCCCTCTTTCTATAACAACTTATTTAGGGAGTATTTACTGAATACCCAACATCTGTTCCGCTGTATGTATTTTGCACTGGGATTAACTGTGTGGTGAATTCGATGCAGCCTCTGACCTCAGGGAACCCCGCACCCCATCCAGAGCCACACGGTCCTGGAAATGAGTCCTGGTACCTGGCGGGTGTGGCGGGGGCTCTGGGCCCAGGAAGGAATGTGGAGAGAAGTGAGGGCCGTTCCCAACCCCACCCCTTGCATTCACTCTGGAGTGCCTTTCTATTGGGGAAAAGCCACCCCTTTATTAGAGTCTCCCGCACTTTATTTTTAAGTGCTGTTTTTGCAGATATCTAATCATTGGATTCGCAGAAAGGGCACTGGGTTCACTGGCACTTCAGTTCCCTATTCTTGGATTAAATAGATAAAACTTGTCCCCAGCAGCTGCGTGTACATCAGTGGGTATTTCTCACCCCTCACTTGTCACACTTCTATGAAAGGGGCCCATGGCAGCACCATGGGGCTGGGCATCGCATTCTAGCGGAGGCGCTGGGCTCACTGGTGACGCTACATCACCCCAGGGTTGTAAAGTGGAAGCCTGTTCCCGAGGAGCTAAGTAACGCGATTGGTCTGCATCACTGACTGGAGGGCTTTTGGGGAGATGGGAGGCCGTGGGCTTCTGTTGCCCGTCACAGCTGAACCAGGTGAGCTGGAGGACGTCGACAGGTGTGGCTGACCTCTGAATCCTGGTGTTTGCCTCAGAGAGCATTTCACTCTTGATCTTTTAAGCTGCATGAACTTGCTCCGCAGAGACCTCCCCCAGCCCGCCTCCTCGTCGCACGTGGTGAGGGTGTGCGGGCCGGGGGCTGAGGGAATGTCAGTGCTCCCGCCGGGCTGGCCTTTGCGTCTCTCCCAGGGCCTGTGACCACAGGGCTTGGAGGTGACAGTTCCAGCAGCGCGGCCTCACCAAGGTGACCCCTGGGGATTGTGTCCGTCATCCCGAGACCCTCCTCTCCTCCCCGGAAGCACCAGGGCTTGGACACTGAGCTGCAGCTGGCAATGGGTTTACTTGGGCAAAAAGAAACAAAACAAAACTCCAATATTTCTAAACATCCTCAGTTCAGTTGCTCAGTCATGTCCGAATCTTTGCGACCTCAGGGACACAGCACGCCAGGCTTCCCTGTCCAGCGCCAACTCCTGACCATCTAAGCATCCTAATGTAGGAAGGGGCGGGGCTGGAGAAGGGGCGGGCAAGCAGGAGGAGGGGCCTCGCAGGGAAATCTACCTCGGGGCCCAGCCAAGGCTTGCCCGCCGCCAGAGAGGGAGAGAGGGCCAGAGAACGCTGTCCATAGGGAATCAGCCATCTTCTCTTTCTCTGTGAGTCGGGACAGAAGGGAGGACTTCCACTTCACGGTATGTTCCCGGGAGGCGTTCACTGAGGAGACGGGAGCGCCAGTGCCAGTGCCTGGCGTTTACTCGGCGTCAGCTTTCAGGAAACGTCGCCTTATGTCATCAGTGTTCCTGACGGCCCTGGGTGGGCTGCTTGTCCCAGAAGCTCAGAAATTGTCCAGAAGCCCCCGTGAACCTGGGTCTCTGCTCCCAGCCCCGCCCATCCCCAGCCCCGCCCATCCCCAGCCCCGCCCCATCCCCAGCCCCGCCCCCTCCCCAGCCCCGCCCCCTCCCCAGCCCCGCCCCTTCCCCAGCCCCGCCCCTTCCCCAGCCCCGCCCCTTCCCCAGCCCCGCCCCCAGTCTCGCCACAACCTGTGCGCAGCTGCGCTTCGTTCAGAAGCTTCACGTTCGGTTTCAGTCTGTTCATTACATCATTTGTGTTCTTTAATGAGGATGCGGTGGAAGACGGCGTTAGATCATTTTGCTTGCATGCTTTAGAACATGAGATTAGCAGCCTTCCTTCTTCTTCTGGGCAATTTCTACTTTGTCAAGTGTACTTTGGGATAATATTTGGCAAATAGAAGTTGTGAATGTATTTGGCAATACTTCAAGATAAGAAGGCTCAGTGAGGACTTCAAGACTCTGTAGAGAATCTCCTGAGATGTCCAATCTACCTGTGTAATTGTGGTGGTTAATGGTTTGGAGACAGTAGCAGAGCGCCGTGGGTTAAACATCGGAAATGCTGTTACAGTGTGTCTCTCTTGTGCTGACATACTTTCAAAAGTCTTTTCAGTCCTAATAGAGATTGTGTTGGCACAAACTCTTCCAGTCTCTGTGTGTGTTATGTGTATATGTAGTTATGTAACTTTTACATAGAAAAAAAAGATTGAAAATGAATTTGCCTAATAAAAGGTATTCAGATATTATTTATAAAATTTGAATCATAAGCATCAAAAATGATGTTCTTTACATTTGTTCAAATTCATTCATTTGAAAGAGTTTTCTTTTGGAGTAGAACATTTTTGGATATTTTTACAGTATTTTACAGTTTTGTATTCTTTTTATTTTGAATTATATGTGCCCCAAAATAGGTAACCTCAAATATGAGGCCATCCCATATTTTCCACAGGGAAGAAACAGAAAATGTGCTAAGCCAACTGAATATTTTAACCTTTAGAAATGTGGACAGAACGGTTAAGTGACTGTAAATATTTAATTTGCTAAATTAAGTACATATTCATATTTTAAATGACATTAGGATGTTTAGATGTTTAGGAGTTGGCATTGGACAGGGAAGCCTGGCGTGCTGTGTCCATAGGGTCGCAAAGATTCGGACATGACTGAGCAACTGAACTGAGGATGTTTAGAAATATTGGAGTTTTTTCTTCTTGCACTGTATTTTATCCAGTCCTCTCAAATGCGTCTTTGGCATCTATCAACCAGCCGTTTCCCCAGAGCCCCTCCTCCACTGCTGGCCCCATGTCGGGGCACCAGTCTGAGGCCTCGGGGCCTGGCGGGGACAGGCCGTTACTCCTCCTGCTTTGTAGAGGATTCCAGTGTCTTCGTTGACCTCAGACTCTTCGGTGATGAGACCATGCTTGCGATGATTATAGCTCCTTCAGTGCCGTGTCTTTAAACAGATTCTTTCACGTGGGCCCTTGAATCGTGGAAGCTAGGGTCGATTGATGTTACTTCCAGTGAATGCCTTCCCTCTCGCCCTGCCGCCCCCCGACGTGGCGCTTTGCTGTTTGAAACGGTATAACGAGAGGCCACCCAGGGTCCCTGGGACCCTATCAGGGCTTGGGCAGAAGGCGCACTGGGAGGAGGTGTCCCCACACCGTGGAAGAAACATCCTTGTCTTTCTGCATCAAATTTCACATTTCTTCCATGAGATTTTCTGTATAAACAAAATCTCCAACTTGAAATTGCATCAGGCCAAAGTGGAACTCTGGAGTCGGGAACAGAGGGACTGCTTTCCCGGGGGTCCCCCACCCCTGGGTCGCCGCCTCCCACGGGCCGCGCTGCAGCTCAGCCCTGCGTTGGCGTGGCCCCGGGGGCCCGGCACTCTGCGGTGGGGGCTTCCTGCAGGAGGCGGCTGCGGCCGGGCGCCTGGGTGCTCGCCTCCCGCTCCAGGCAGTGCGGGGGTGTGCTTGGCGCTGCCCCCAGCTCCCCCACCCATCCGGCAGCCTCACCGAGTCCCCGGAACCCTGCTGAGGAGCCAGCATGGCTGCCGCTTAAAGCCAGGGCCCTGGGCCCAGGCGCTGCCCCCAGGTTGCTTGTCTGGAGCCTGGTCTCCCCATCCTCTGCCCAGAGCCAGCGGCGCCCATCTCCAGGGACACAGGGGCGCCCTGGCCTCGTTCTCGACATGCCCCCCAGGGTGGGCGGGGCAGGGGTGCTACAGGGGAGCCCAGGATGGGGGTGTGGACCCCCCCCCCCCCGAGCGACTGCCTCTGAAGGGCAAGTGCAGGGAGGAGGGCGAAGTGCAGGGAGGAGGGCGAGTGCAGGCCGCTGACGCTGCTCACTCTCCTGTGGCGTTTCCGAGGCTCCCCCAGGACCCCCAGAACACCTCCACCCCTCCCGGCCTGGAGGAGGGGCTCTCGCTGTCCCTCTGCCTCTGAAGGCCTGGGACAGGTCCACCTCCTGGGCCGCCCCGGCTGTGAGCCCTCCGCCTCTGCTCACCTGTGAACGGAGTCGCCGAGCCCCAGAGCGGTGTGGGGTGTCAGTGGGCTCCAGGCCCCCGAGTCTGCAGCCCCCGTGGGGAGCCGGTCCCTCGCTGGGGGCAGGGCATGGCGAGGCGGGGGGAGCCCAGCCGGTGGCCGGCTCTGGGCTGCCATGTGTGCTGTGTAATGCTTGTCATCTCCAGTGAGTCATTAAAAGGTTCCCCTTAATGGGGCTTTGAAGTGCAGGGCAGCTTGAGCGCATCCATAAATTCCACAAACAGCCCTCTGACTGCGCCGGCTAATTGCTTGCTCTTTGACTTATTAGGATCAACTGAGTTAAATAATTTGTCACATGTGTGGCTCGTAATAAATAATGTGACCGGCCGGTTTGTGGGCTGCCTGGGTGATGCGTTGCACCCCTTTCGGGTGTTGCCACACATAGCCAGCAAGTGGGGCTCTTTTATCCCCAGGACCATCTTTTCCTGCAAAAAGAGGAGCTCCTGACGGCGCAACTGGGGGAAGAATTCAGAAGAGTCTAGTTACAAACAAATGCGTTCACTTCTGCTTCAGCCTTTCCACAAGGCATCAATCGTTATTTTCCTCGGCTGTTAGGCATCTGTACCACATGCCATGCAGCTCGTAGGCTGGGCTGCCGTTGGTGCGGGTCCAGGGACTGCAGCTAAACTGGGGAGGAGGCTGTCCTGCTCGCAGCCCCAGGCGCCCTGTGTCCCCTCTTGCTGCACGCAGGGAGCCCCCCTGCCGCTGCAGGTGTGGAGCTCCATCCGCGGGGAACAACGGGGGCCGCAAGGGCAGGAGACGGGACATGGCCAGGGAGGGGCCATCTGGGAGAGGGCAGGAGCAGGCCCAGAGTGGACGGGCCCACTCTCGCGCACTTGGGGTGAGTCCCTCACTCGGGGCCCAGAGTCCTTCCACCTCCGGAGACGTGACGCCCCAGCAGCTCTGGGCCGCCTGGCTCTCAGCTCAGCATCGTGTGTTTTTTTCACATTCAGGGAAAAAGGGGCCGGAGGGCAAATTTCTTGCCGTGCTGTTAATCTTAGTCTTGACTGTGTTCTTGCAGAAAGTGTCATGTGACTAATAAGAAAAGAATTGAGCTTATTTGTGACTTTTAAAAAAATCTTTGCAAGAGCAAGTCATGCTTGACTCTGCCTGTGCTCAGCAGTGGCCACCTAGAGCCGCGCTTCTATTGTGCTTGGGGTGGAGCAGGCGCCTCCGAAGGGAAGGCGGCCGCGCTTTTCTCTGGCAGATGAGTCTTTTCACAGTTCCACAAAGTGATTCTGCAGCAGAACAAGACAGGAAAAGTCCAGCTCACCCGGGCTTCCTTTCAGCTTTTTCAGTTCATGGACTACCATTTACAACTTATTTATTTGTCTGTGCTCCCCAAAGCACTCAATTGAAATAATAACTGCCTTAACTAACACTTTTATGGCAATTTTAAAAATTAAAAATAACTCCTTCTCTGTGCATGCTGCTTCAGAATTAATGTTCTTGAGCCGTTTTCTCTAATGACCTATTCTTTCTCCCTCTTTGAATATGTTTACTTAGGGTTTTAATATATCTCTATGCTTGCGTATTATCACTGAGACAACAGGCAATAAAAATGCCAGAAAGTCTCAAACAGTGAGGCCATGAAGTCAGGAGCAGGCTGCAGCTGGAGGAGGCCCCGCCCTCCGTCAGCCTCTGGCACTCAGGCCTCTGGGCTGGGCGTTCAGAGCACAGTTAGATAACAGGGTGAGTGTGGGGTGGGCGAGGGTGCGTGTGCTCCGCATGGGGACACGAGTAGGAGTCCCCGCGTCTGGGGTGTCATCTCCGGGCAGCGGGCCTCCTCTGCCAGGCACCGGCCAGTCATCCCCTTGTGCAGCAGGTGGCTCTCGGCTCTGGGCCATCGAGTTTGTTGGCAGAAATCAGTGGCTTGGTCCAGTTCATCATGTCTGCTTCTGTGTGAGGTGATATCAAGTGAAATAAAGCTATTCACCTGGCTTCACTGAGCTCATACCTCCTGAATACTCTTCCCCAGTGACTCTTTAAACATTGTGGGTGTGTCTCGGGTGTGACGAAGATAATGGTTCTATTAGGAAGAGTGTGTGAATGGAAGATGGCGTTCAGGATGTTTATCTCGTGGTGTACTCTCCTGCCCTTGAAGGCAGAACGTGCTGGGGTGGGGCTTCTAGCTCGGGGGCGGGCGCCATGGTTTGGCCTGGTCCTCGAGGGCAGGCTCAGGACGTGTGGTGGGGGGCCGCAGGGGAGATGAGGGGGCAGAGGAGAGATGGGGGTTGGTCAGTGAGTGCTCTGCACAGTCTCCGCGTGTGCGTGTGTTGCTTCCTGGTGTCTGGGCTGGTGGACATACCTTCCTTTCCGCCCTCTTGTCAGGGGCAGGGGCAGTGGGCTCAGGCACAGGGCGGCGACCGCAGAGCGTGTTTCTCCCACACACCCTGGCTCAGGACGGCCGCCTGAGGTGGGGTCCGGGCAGCGTGGGGAGCAGCACCTCCAGGCC
The DNA here is from genome assembly GCF_016772045.2 of Ovis aries. NCBI lineage: Eukaryota > Metazoa > Chordata > Mammalia > Artiodactyla > Bovidae > Ovis > Ovis aries. The sequence continues at coordinate 50,502,869 of NC_056073.1, forward strand.
TCCCCAGAGGAACAGGGGGCGAGCCCAGCCCAGTGCCCCAGGAGGCAATCCCCCCTTTCCCGTGTAAATTATGAGGAAATGTCTTAAACCTAAAATAGGCATGGGGAGCCTACCCTTGATTTCTGTCCTGTCCAGGCTCATCGAGACGGCCTGTCACAGCCGTGCGTAAGTGTGCAGTGTGCAGACCTGACACGCCCGTCACGAGGTGCCTGCCACCGAGGTGAGCATCCCGCCTTTCACATGGCTGCCCAAGGAAGGCTTCTTTGCTCGTGAAACCCTCGGGCCTGCGCCTTCAGCTGTGCACAGGTGCAGGGCCCAGCCCGTCACCTGCAGGCCCTGTGCCGAGCTTCTCGTCCTGGTCCCGAGGCTTGGCCCTCGGTGCTCCCGATCGGCAGGCGCGCACCTGCGCTTGCTGCTCCCTGGGTCCTGTTAGGGAGCCGGGCCTCCAAAAGTGCACCCGTGCGTCACGTATCGCTGTTCTTCCTGCCCTGGTAGCCCTCGTAGCAGAGTTCGGGAACCCTCCACTGAAGCCAGGGGGTCAAGACTGACCCTCAGCTCTGCTGAGCCACGCCTCTGAGATAAATTCCATCGCCTGTAAACGTCTTGAACTCGAAGAGCCTTTCAAACTGTTAAATGAAGGAAGGAGTGTAAGGACGCTCACGTTGGTGCCTGTGGAGCTGGGCTGTCTGTCCCCTTCCGGGGGCTGAGGCTGCCCCGTGGTGAGGTGGGTTTAGGACCGTCAGGCGAGTCCCCAGAGCCCCTGTGGCCCTTGGTCGGCACAGGGTGGTGCTTCCCAGGCGGCCTGGGCAGCGGCCGGGATGGGCGGCCTGGGCAGCGTTTGTGGGTGGACACTGCTGGCTGCAGAGCTGCTGTCAGGAGCTGAGGCGAGCACTCGGGACCCCATGTCCCTGGAGCGGCCGCACCAGGCAGAGACCCTGCCGAGCAGGCTCCTTTCCTCCCGCCTCCTGCCCGCTGTTGTCGAGGCTCCTGGGGACAGGTGTTCTTGTAGTTCCACCTCTCAGCCAATGTTAACTTTTATTCTGGCTTGTTTTCTCAGAGTTTCCTTTTGATTTACTGACTTATTTTTCTTAAGCATCTTTGTGTCAGTTTTTAATAGTTCACAGTTACTCAAGCAACAGAGGGCGGTCTCCTGTTGTGTCTTTATCTGGGACCTGCGTCTACTCGTGTCTGGAGATCTCGGCTGTGGAGACCTTCTTGTGTGATATTTAGGCTGAGTGGGCCTCGGGCTGTAATGTGCCCTGAGGGTCAGAGTGTACAATGATGTCAAGTCCAGATGGGTGGAGTCTGGATCTGTCAGGATCATTTCTGTATTTGTGCTCAAACGCTGTCGAATCTGCCAGATGTCACCTTGCTGTTACCTGTTAGGACTCCTACCTAATCGCTTGTCTTACTTGCTGCTGCTGCTGCTGCTGCTAAGCCACTTCAGTCGTGTCCGACTCTGTGCGACCCCAGAGACGGCAGCCCACCAGGCTCCCCCGCCCCTGGGATTCTCCAGGCAAGAACACTGGAGTGGGTTGCCATTTCCTTCTCCAATGCATGAAAGTGAAAAGTGAAAGGGAAGTCGCTCAGTCATGTCTGACTCTTAGCGACCCCATGGACTGCACCCCACCAGGTTCCTCCGTCCATGGGATTTTCCAGGCAAGAGTACTGGAGTGGGTTGCCATTGCCTTCTCCTATCTTACCCTATAATAGTATAAATAAAATACGTCTTCATTAATATTTCAGAGAGAAAAAACCTTTTCTTTCTTAAAAAACACATAAGGATAATTTTATGATCCTGAAATAACCCCTGTTATAAGGTTTCCCTTTGACTCTATTAGCCTGCCCTTTAAAATGCAGTGTCTCAACTTTAAATATTGTCACAATTTATGCTTTTGAGTTGCAAGTAATTTTTCCATATATTAAAGAAGTCGCTAGAACTAAAGTCATCAGAAGGAAACACAGAATCTCTGTCAAATTATTGTACATAAACTGATAAGCATGGCTAAATATATCTATGCAGTTTGTCCAAAGAATATTTTTGCTTAAACTGAAGGACAACACTGGAGTCTCTGTTAATTTTTTTTTTTTTTTTTTTTGAGGAGGGGTGCTAATTCAAAAGTTACCAAAACTATTAATGCATTATAAATTAAAAAAAAAAAATGCCTTTCTCTTGTCATCCTGGGAGTTTGCCACGCTGGGTTGTTTCCCTTCCTGGAGAGGACCCTAGCCGACCATCCCACCCCGGGAGGCCAGCAGAGGGGGCGGTGGTGTGTGCGGCCCCAGCACTCGACCGGACACCTCAAACCTCTGCTTCTTCTGAAGTTGGGAGGACTGTGCTGGGCAGGGAACGGTGGGGAGCACTCCAGTGGGGCAGGAAGGGTGGGGACTACTCGGGTGAGGCAGGAACGGTGGGGGGCATTAGGGTGTGCCCCTCGCTGCACTCCGGCAGGTCCTACTGCTGAACTTCAGGGCGCTCGTCGAGGTGCCTGAGGCCTGCCGGTCCGCGAGGACTGGGCCCCTTGTGGCCGCGGTAGCTCCAAGCACTTGACGTTTCTAAGCCCTTTTCCCGTCTGTAATGTAAACTCTGTGAAGCTCCGGCTTCTTTAAAGCGTGTCCCCTGCACCGAGGCAGCTCCCACAATGAAACCTTTGTTCCCGGCCGCGTTGCACATTCGTATCTGTGTCCACACTCCCGCTGTCTGATGTTTGTCTGGTCTGGAATGAGCGTTCATCTTTAATTACTGGATAAACATTTTAAACAGGTGTGGAAGGACTGCGCCCAGCCCAGCCCAGTGCGGTGTTTATCTCCTGGCTGCCGGGCAGCCCGACCCCTCGGCCGGGGCTGGAGGTACGGGCGGAGGGGCAGAGGGCAGAGAAATGCCCAGGTCCCACGTGAATCGGGACTTTGCAGTTATAAATTACGTACCACCAGAACGCCCCTTACCGCAGTCTGCACGCTAGGAGCGGCCTGGGGACGGCGTCTCCTGAGCAGCATGCTTCTCTGTGTGGGAGCGCTGCCACGAGGGGCTGTGTGCACCGCGTCTTCCTCCTTCCTGGGGACTGTGCGGCCCCGGCTGCCTTCTGCGGGGCCGTGGTGTGAGCAGATATAAAGCAGCCTTTTTCTCGCTGCCTCTGGGACAATGAGGCCTCTGTTCACAGGAACCCGGCCGCGCAGACGGCCTCGCGGGCCACGGGGCTGCTGGAGCCCAGGTTCAAAGCCGTCGGCCTCCAAGTGCTCTTAATTCAGCGTTATTTTTGCTGCTCTAACCTTTTTTTTTTTCTCTTTCTGCATAAACCTTCTGAGGCCTCCTTGTTTGGTTGGGAACCCAGCAGTGACTTTTTCTAATTAGGTTAAAGTTAATCAAATGAAGACTTGGATATGTTTAACCGTCATTTAATCTCCTTCTCCTCCTCTTCCCCATGGATTTTATCACCTTAGCTCAGTTTGCTGTAAAGTCTACCCTCACTTCTGCCTAGCTTCAGGTTTTCAAGTTTGGGAAAGCAGAGGCCAGCAGGCATTTCCAGGCATCTCGTTTGTGCTGGAAGGAAACACGCAGCCGGTGCCTGAGCTGCTTCTGACCGGATGGCTCTGCTGCCCCGCCATCCTCCACTGCAGGTCTTCCCTGCTGGGGCCCTGGGAGAGGAGGCCTGCAGTAAAGGGTTTCTGTAGTTAAGGATGGAACAGGGAAGGACGGCCACAGAGAACCGGGAGAACACTGATGTCTGAGGAGGGGACTGATGAGATTAGGGTGCTCCAGTCGATTTAAGACAGTAAGGCCGAAGAGGGAATCTGTGAGCACGCTTGATGCAGCTTCTCTACTCTAGCAATGAGAGTGTGAGCGCCCCTTCTTGCTGAGTCCAGATTCAAGCCCCGGATGACATGCTCTGGGAGGAGGCAGTGGGGGAGGGGAGGGGAGGCAGGGGGGAGGAGAGGAGAGGAAGGAGGGAGGGGAGGGGAGGCAGGGGGGAGGAGAGGAGAGGAGGGAGGGGAGGGGAGGCAGGGGGGAGGGGAGGGGAGGCAGGGGGAGGGGAGGGGAGGCAGGGGGAGGGGAGGGGAGGGAGAGGAGGGAAAGGAGGCAGTAGGGGAGGGGAGGGAGTGGGGGGAGGGGAGGGGAGGGAGTGGGGGAGGGGCGGCAAGCAGGGGGGAGGGCAATAGAGTTGGGGGCAGCAAGGCTGCCCTTGCCGCTTGGCTGGACTTTGACAAGCATCCTTTCTACTCCATGGACGAGGAGTCAGGTTTCGAGTTTCGAGCTGAAGGCCGTGGGGTGGTGCGCGGAGGGCCTGGTTCTGATTTTCAGTGGTGCTAAGAAGGTCAGGGTTCACATTTTTCCCATTTTATCCTGAGCTCATCACCAGCGGGTCTGCCTTTGCACACGTAGTAAACACTCCCGAGCAGATGAGACCAGGACGGGGTTCCCAGCCCCGGCCGGCGCCGACACCCCCAGTGTGAGGAGAAGAGTCCATGCCGCTGGCGGTGCAGCCGCTGCTCCACCTTCGCACCGGCTCTCTGACGGCCGCGTGTTCTCGTCTGCAGTGAACAGTGACGTCTCGTTTCCGACCTGAGTGAAGGGCTGCTTCATTCGCGCCTTTGTTCCTGTGTCTCGGCCACTGAAACGTATGCTTCTGGTTTTAAGCCACTGTTAGGACCTGCGTTGCATAAAGACACACGCTCTTGAAATCCTCTTTTTTCCTAGTCCAGAAGTTAATTATACTTCCTAAGGCCTTGGTCTGAAAGGTTAGTCAAAGTGCTATTCCTGTGTTAAAACCCATGAGTAATAAAAGTTCTCTAAATAACTCTTTAATATCTATGTATTTTATCCTCTTAGAATTCTTTTTGAACGAATAATAAAAGTAGGGAACATATTTCTTATATTTGTAAAAAGTGACTTAAATTTCTTTTTTATAAATAAAATGTTCTGACTTCCCTCTCTTCTTAGACAGTTTAATCTTATCAATCAACAATGACCACTTTCTTCCTGTTAGTTTATTGGCTGATTCGTTTGAAATTGGCCAATGTCTTTTTAAGGCTATACACTAGAAAAAAAATTTCTTTTCTATTTTGTCATAGCTGTAAACGTTGATTCGTGATGTTGGTACAAGACGCAGATGTGAAGGGAGGGACGAGTATGTGCTGCGTTTGCATTTATTGATGAGCGGACGTTGTACAACACCAAACAATGCCAACAATCCCCAAGGTGAGGGGCTCATAGACTAGCAGACTTCTGCACTGTTGAGACCGCATATTCAGCAGCTGAAGCAAATGTGAGCATGTCTAAATCTCTAAGAGTGATTTCAATCTATAAGATTTTGTTTAAAGCTTTTAGGAGGTGTCAGAATCTTTAAATCACCAATAATAAAATAGCCCATTCTCATGCTAAGTAAAAGTTAAAAAAAAAAAAAGGCTACCCAGATACTTCATGTAAATTTAGAGGCATTGAATAAAATCAACAGGAGGCTTCCCCTCCCTCCCCTGTTTACCCTGGAAAACACTCACACACACTCACACATAAACACACACACACACAGTCACACACTTTCCTGTGAGGGGCTGCTGTGTGCACACATCACGTAACATGTCAGGGTTTGCAGCCAAGCGTTTGTGGGCGCTGTTTCCAGTCCACTTGCCCTGCTCACAAAAACGTACCAAAACAAACAGGAAAAATGTACTCTCTAAGGTAAAGTCCTAAAACATCTTCTCTTTGACTTGCTAGAGGCTTTCCTATGGCGAGATCTCCTCTGTGTGTTCAGAAAGCCCAGCGGTTGTGCATGCGAGCCCCGGTCAGAGTTCATGGATAAGTCCTCCCGCCCCGGCCCCCATCGACGGCTCGGCCCCCATGTCGCATCACAGGTGACAGAGCCGACTGAGGCAGCAGAGGACAGGCAGATGCTTTCGAATTTAATGTCTAAAATCACATTCCCTAATAAATTTCTTTTCCTGTTCCGCAGAGTGAAAATACAAGCATTGTTCCTTACATGTTCAAAAGTAGAACAGTGTACTTAGTTTAGCTTCTGAACATTCAGAAATGATCTGTAACTTCAGTATTTGATTTCTTTAGTTTAGGGATGCTCACTCGGGGTTTGGTGTAAGTCGACGCGCGTTTTATGTTTGGAAGAGACAATGCTGCTTGGAGAGATTGGTCTCAACAAGGTCACAGTTCTTGTGTGCATAGAAATTATTCCTCCTCCTCATTAGCTTTTCACATATACCATTGTTTTAGCCTAAAGAAGAATATCTCAATAGTACCAAATAATAAATCCACAGCTTTTTTTTATTTAACCAAGGAAAATGTTACATGAATAAGGCGTTAGATGTTTTCCATGAGGCTTGCTGGGCACAGCTGGGCAAGCGTCCTCGGCGGAGACAGACTGCCATGAGCTTTGCCAAGCTGTGGGAATGCATAAATTGTAGACTTCTCTTATGAACGGTCTTAATGCTGTCAACCTTGTTCTGGCTGAGGCAGAGAACTTTTCCGAGGTGCACACTCTGGCCTCCTCCCCGGCTGGCTGCGCCGTGGGCCGCACCAGACGCAGCCTAGGTGCGGGGACCGGCTCGCCGGCACTGCTCCTGGCCGCCGATGCCGTGCCAGCGGGAGCCCTTGCCTTCCTGCCCTTTCCGTTGTCTCCTGTCCAAGGCCTGTTTATGTAAAGGAAGAACCACTGTTGCTGTTTGAAACATTAAACAAAATAATTTTATTCCTCTTTCAATACTGCTGGATCACCCACAGCCTCTAAAATAAATAAATGAGCTTAGCTCATCAAACAAAACATTATTTTTATTGGTCTGGTTTGTGAAGAATGAGGAATTCTAGTGCAGAAAGTATCTGTCCTTTCATCATCGTCTCCCTTCCTGTTGGAGTTATTTTCTGTAAATCCTACTCAGATAGTCCAGGGTTTAAAGTAACTCAGACGTAGAAGCTGGGAGAGTGGTTGGTGTACATATCCTCCCGGAGCCTCTTTCTTTAAGGTTTGTGCAATGACTCTGTGCATAAACACAGTCCATTACAGCTGCTTTTCAGTTGGAATTTTAGCAAAATTAAACGTCAGTCTAGTGATAGGAAGTATTTTGACTTTGTTATCTGGATGAACTCTCTCAGAAGAAAAGCTGGGTGGGACCAGGCATGTTTGTGAGCACCTGGACCCTCTGCGGTGGGAAGGGAGTGCGTTTGCTAGGACAGGGCTGCAACAGCTTCCCCCGTGGCCTTGGGTGCCTCCTGGTCTCTCACTTTTCGAGCAGAGAGATTACAGAGATGACCTTCAGCCACGGACGTTTCTGCTCTGTGCCCTGAAATCATAGGCTGTGGATCAGCCGGGCAGCGCTGGCGTCCAGCCCCGGAGGCTGCCCTTCTCACGGGGCGGACTCCACCGATCCCCTGGAAGGCAGCACCAAGATGCTTACTCCACTGGCTCTGGGGAAACTGATGGCCACCCCCATATCACTGCCCGGGCAGCGATCAGAGCCTGCTGACATCTGTCTTTTGGGATTATCCACCCTTTCAGCTCCCAGGGGTTCTGGTGACCCAAGGCCGACTCGTTGCCACCAGAGAGGGACAGACAGAGCGATGCTCTTGGTGACTGAGGTCAAGGAGTTAATATCATTTAGTTGGCAGTTTTAAACGTTTCTTGGAAACTGCTTCAGTAGTTTGGTCTCTGCTCTAGTTTGCTTTTCCGTATGCTTTGGTCTAATGGGGAAACTTGAAAGCTACAGCTTCACGTTTGAAAGGCTGCTGTTCAGTAGAGGAAGTCGAAATCAGCTATATTGCTCCAAAGATCAAAACAGCATTTTGTAACAAAGTCTGACTTCACTGTTTACCTGAGTTGGGAACAGTGGCAGCAGCTAGCTCAGGTGTGGGATAGACAGCAGCCCCGGGTTCACCTCCAGCTCTGGGAGCCCTGGATCCCCGTGCTCCTGTTCGTCATGCAGACTCTGTTGTCTTAAGTACGTCCGGCCCCTTCCCGGACACTGGGCTCACACACACGCTCCTCCTGGAATGCATGTTGTCAGCCCTGAGCTTGGGAGCTGTCAGCCCAACCCTGTCCTTCACGGCCTGAGAGTCCCTCCATCCTGTGGGCATCGTGCCTGCCAAGGTGACTCGCCAAGCTTTTCTCTAGGGACCTGGCCCAAAAGCAGCCCCGTAGCAGACCCTTACACAGCTCCACAGGGTGCTCACTGGAAGGCAGAGCTTGTTTCTGTAAATTAGACTCTTGAGCGGGCAGGCCTGATGTTTCTTGCCCCTGCGGTGGGCTCTGGCTGAGATGCTGCCCGCTGGCCGGCAGCTGGTGGAGCAGAGGCGGAGGCACCAGATGAGAAGCGCGGGAAGCCCAGGCGAGGCTGCAGTGCAGCAGGGCTGCTCGGGTCCTCACCTCCTTCCCAGCAGCGTCTGCTCGTGTGCGGGTCAGCGAGCTGGGGAGCTTGACATGGTGAAGCTTCCAAACAACGTAGGGTTTTACCTTCTGAACTAAGTTCCTAAAATCCAAAACCTGTGGGCCACACCCTGTTTCACATGTGACAACTTGTGACCTAAAACCCTTTTCATCTGTTTTGGGGGTGCTCTCCATATATTAGTAAAAATATCCACTCCTCGGTTTTGAGTCAGGTTCACTGTGTGTAGCTCACACACAGTGATGCTCACGCTTTGCGGCGTGTACATCTGTGGGGCTTGTAACTGCAGCAGTCCTGTGACCGCCACACCTTCAGGATTTAGAATGACCTGCATCCCAGGTGGCTCGGTTGGTAAAGAACCTGCCTGCAATGCTGGAGACCCGGGTTCGACCCCTGGGTGGGGAAGATCCCCTGGAGGAGGGCATGGCAACCCGCTCCAGTGTTCTTGCCTGGAGAGTCCCATGGACAGAGGAGCCTGGCGGGCCACAGTCTGTGGGGTCACAGAGTCAGACAGGACTGAGCAACTAACACTTTCACACCCCAGAAGGCCTCCCCCTTCCTCTGTAGTCAGTTGCCTCCTCTCCTCTCCTTCCTGACCCACGGAATCAGTGACTTCTCTGCCCCAAAGTTTCCCCTTTTACAGAAAAACATGTGACTGTAATTTCTAGCCTTTGGAGCCTGGCTGCTTTTGCTTCTCGTTTGCATTTGAGAGTCAGCCCTGGCGTTGCCCATATTTTCTTCATTGTTGAGCAGTAGCCCCGCCCATTATATGGATCGACTTTTTTTTTAACTGAAAAAAAGGTACAGAATTCCATTGTAATTTTTTTATTTTGCAGTGACATTGTTTGATTGCAACCATCTTTTCATTTTCAATTGGAAGATAACTGCCTTGCCATGTTGCGTTGGTTTCTGCTGTGCAACAATGCGAGTCATCTATCGATACAAATATATACGCATATAAATTACATACGTGTCGGTGTATACATGAACCCCTCCCCCATCCCACCCCACACCCCTAGGCCCTCGCAGCGTGCCGGCTGAGCTCCACACCCTGCGCAGCAGGCCACCGGAGGCGTGCCACGCGGCGTCACGTGCGCCAGTGCTCCCCTCTCCCGTGTTTGAACTCAGTATCAGTCATGTGTCTTCCCAGGAGTTTGAAATGCATATAATTAAGGTCAGGTCACTGGTTTATTTTTAATTTCTCTCTTCCTTTTCTCCCCCCTTCATTGATTATCCTTATTTATTGAAAAATAGTCAACTGACAGTGTTGTGCTTCAGGTTTGTAGCAAACCGATTCAGTTATACATTTACACACACATATATATCTGATATATCCTTTTTTGGATTCTTTTCCATCGTAGGTTATTACGGTGTATTCTCTCTCCCTTTTTTAAACACGTTATCATGTGGGTGTCTTCTGGCGTTTCTAGCTGCTATTCGCTTGGTTAGTCTCTCGCCCTCACTAGACGTGAGGTCTGGAAGGCCAGTGGGGAGCAGGAAGTCGGTGCATATCCACCTGTCATGTAGGATTCTACCCCAGTCATCACCCAGGATTTCCAGTTTGTAAAATTTGGACTTAGTACTATTTTCTTAAAAGGAGGCTGGCCATATTTGAAGGCATTCACTGTGTCCCGATGCTCTCCCGTGGACGCAGTCAGGTGTCCTGGCACTGCCCCGTGGGTGCGGTTAGGTGTCGTGACTCACAGTTCACACGTGACTATCACGAGGGCTGAGACGTCATCTCCACAATACCCGACTGTGAGCAGAGAAGCTCAGGTCCGGGCGGGCCTGCGGGGCCCCAGACACTCCAGCCTGTGGTCTCTGGGCGCATCGATCAGAAGCAAGGGCTTGGGTGCCGTTTTTCCGACTTACAAACCGAAACCAAAAGTCAGGACAGAGGTTGGAGTCCCATCTCCAGCTGGAGGCGGGGGCTTATTAATCAGTCACACTCATTCCACTCTCAGTGGACGTTAGCCCTGGAATGTTTATGCCAAACAGAGTTGTTGTTTTTTTTTTTCCCTAATTGAAATTTTTCATCCAGTAAACTGCAGTTTAGCCTAGTTTGAACTGCTGCCTGGAGAAGTGTTTGTTCGAGTCTCTTGCACGAGACATCTCAGAGGCCGCTTTGTCAACGGCCTTCCCGTGAGCAGGGCCGTTTTGGGGGCGTGCTCCCGGCGGCAGAGCAGAGGCAGCACCGGCTCGCGGGGGCTTCCGCGCCTGGGGAGGCCTCACTGCCCGCCGCTCGCCTCCTGTCTGGGCAGTGCTGTGCTTGGTTGGTTGTCAGAGAAAAATCACAGACAATATGCTAGTCGGGTCACGGCTGAATCTCCAGTTTGTGCGGGTCTGAGCGCCGAGAGTCAACAGTAGGACAGGGAGTGTCCCCCGGAACTGAGACGCCAACCTCAGGGCCTCTGCTTCCTCTGAGTCCCGTGGGGGGCGGGGGGCCAGAATGAGGGGGCCCTGAGATGCGACGGACGTTTCTTCTTTAATGGAGCCTGCCAACACTTGTGAATGACCGAAAACCATTAAAATTCTCTTTTAAAAGCTAAATCTATTTCAACCTCCCATGTAGACAGGGAGGGAAAAGAATAAAAATTATCATCTTTGTTGAATTCTCCTAAGATCAATCAACAGTCCTTAATATGACTGATGCCAGGGAGGGCCACGAAAATGTTAAAGACGCCGCTGTAAACTGGCCAGTGAATTCTCCTGTGAAAGTTCAGAAAGCATTCACTCTGGCCGTCGGAAATAAATGTCTGAATTTACTCTCTCTTTGTGACGTTTCTTTGCCTGTGTTTATCCCTTTTCAAATAACATACATCGCACTCCTCAGTGAAAAGTAATTGGAATAAGTAAAATCTGAACCAAATTGCAGTGTGAAGTAGTAGCAAAAAAAGAGAGAAAGAGGTGGAAGCGTAGTGACAAGCAAAGCATTGTTACCGAAAGTTTCTGGAAGAAAGCCGCTTTCCCGCTGCTGGCCCCGTTAGGAAGCTTGGCCGCTGGTACAAAGCCACACAGCTGCACACAATATAAACGAAGGTTAACAGCATATTTGGTGCGTTTATAACTTCCCTGGGGCATTTTAACAGTAAAAATAGTGATTGTTAACCCAGTCCATCTGAACTTAAATATGAGCTTACTTTGCAAGAAATGAGGGGTAACGTGTAAGCAGTTTTCTCCAGGCTTCACTCGTTTGAAGATTTCACGTTATGGATCCTCTCTGTCTGCTTTCATGTGACATGTTTTATCCGACATGCTGGCTTATTTGGACTCTCAGCCTGGTGGCTTTTCTCCTACGTAGGGAGTGTAGGTCTTCATGAACGCGATACACCCAGTGTTCTGACGGACGAGACGCGTATCCATACGTGTGACACAGGCTGGGGCGGTGGAGCTGATCCTATAGTCGTCCCGGCGGATTTTCTGGGGTGCGCACCACGGCGTCCTCTGCTTATAATCACAGGAATGCAGCTTCCAGCAGCCGAGACCTCTAGACTGTCAGAATATTTCTAACTTAATTCATAAACAAAGCCGAGTCGGTGCATGGACCACGGTCAGTCCTGCTGGGCAATGCAAAAAATACTACAAATGCGTTTCATTATGTTCCCTCAGCCTCAGCATCTGCACTCCGCTGCTGGCTCCCAGCAGACGGGCGGCCATCGTGCTCCGAGGTGAGAGGCCGCTCCCGGCACGAGGACGCCGAGGAGCACTCGTCAGATGAGGCCCGCGTGCGTGTGCGCTCAGCCGCTCAGGCGCGTCCGACTCTTTGTGACGCTGTGCGCTCCTCCGTCCATGGGATGCTCTGGGCAAGCATACTGGACTGGGTTGCCATGCCCTCCTCCAGGGGATCCTCCTGACTCAGGGTGGAACCCACGTCTCTTCCTGTGACCCTAAACCAAGCATCAGCTGGAGCCAGACGGCAGTGTCTGAAGTGTGAGGCGCCGAGATTGTGGCTGGACCCCCCCCCCCCGCCCGACACCCCCCCCCCGCCCAGGCCCAGCGTGAGCTCCCCCAGGCCTGCAGCCCCCCGTGTCCACACAGGGTCCCCGCGTGTCCACAGGCCTCATCTGACTCCAGGAAGCGGCGCTGCTGACCGCTCGGCATCTCCTGAGAGCGGAGGACGGTGCGGCCCAGCCTGCCAGTGAGTGTCCCGGTGTGGCTCCGTGCCCCCGCCTGAGGCCTGGTCCTTCTGCTCCGCAGCCCAGCAGCAGAGTCTGGTTTCTCAGCAGCCGCCGCGCTGTGTCTGCAGAGGACAGTCTGCCGAGGGGCACGGGCGCTGCGAGTGGCTGCACCTGGTCGCTCCCTCGGGAAGCGCAGCGTCCGCGTGCCTGGCGGCCTTCAGCTCTTCCATTCCTTAGACTCTGAGAGGAATTAGACCTTGGGAATGGTCTGTACTGGTTTTGCTCTGTCTCTCCATAACTTTGAGGAATCGCTGTCCTTCAGCTCGAGGTAGACTCGGGGCGTGAGCGGCCCCTTCCTGCGCCCTGCTGCGGGGAAGCACTGGGCCCCAGGCGGAGGCCTCGCCCTTCCTCGCTCTCAGTCCGCTCCTCGAGGCCGCCCGGGACTGAGGCCCGTTGGGAGCGACAGCCCTTCTGCTCCGCCGGAGCCGTCCCACAGGCCGCGGCAATCTCCGTCGGGCGGCTGCCAGCGTCGGCCGTCTGGAGCCCGGGCGTGGGGGGGGGCAGGGGAGAGGTCCTTGCAGCTGCAGACCCTGAAAGGCGACACTGCCGACCCTGAGCTCCGGGGGCCTCGGGGGTGCTCCGGTCCGGCCTGGCCTGGGGTGGAGTCTGGCACGTGTGGCAGCCGGGGGGCGGCCCTGATGCAGCAGTGCGGGCAGCGGCGCAGACGCCGCGTGGACGTGGGCACTAGCAGGCCCCGCGGGCGCAGGCTGCGGCCAAGGGTGGGGGGTGGTTGGTGCAGCTGTCTCTAATGGGCGCCCGGCCGGGCAATTACGCATACGGCTCTCATGTTCAGCCCCTGTGTGCACTAGCGTCAGGAGATGCTGGGTTGTCCCTGTGGCCCCTGACAGCTGACACGCGTCCCCACTGGCCGCACTCCGAGTGGCGGGCTCGCCCCGAGGTAGCTGGGTGCCCGCGGTTTACCCCGCAGCTGCAGTGGGTGTGCCTCGTGCCACCCTTCAGATCCCCAGCGGCGGGGGGCTCTCGTGGGCGGTTTTGGAGTCGAGAGGTGGACACAGGGACACACAGTGTAGACAGGTGTCTGTCTGCACCGAGAGACGCCACGGCCACGAGAAGCCTGCCCGCCGCAGCCCCGCTCGCTGCAGCTAGAGGAAGCCTGCAGCGGCAGCAAAGACCCCGCACCACACAAGAAAGACATCCGGCCCCACAGGGTCGCCCTGATGACCCCGGCGACCCCGATGACAGACGCGCGCAGCCGTGCCCACCCCAGGCAGGGGCGCTTCGGGGTGCTGCCCACACCGCCAGGGCTCAGGCCCTCCTCTGGACGGGACCCCTGCCACCTCTGCCCACCCCCGGTCTCTTCCTTGTCCTCTTTCTCCGTAAGCAGGTCTTCCTCTCAGTGGGGAGGTGAGGCCTGGACGTTCGTCCCCGGAACACGGGACTGACGTTTCTAGCCGGGGGTAGCCCTGGAGCAGACGCTGACGCCACGGCTGTGGCTGGACCCCCTCTTTCTTGGAGCCTCAGCAGTGCTCCCTCGCCCGTTCCCCCTCCTGGGTCCTCAGGGCACACGGGGTCCCCACGCCTTCCCTGCCACAGGGCACAGAGATCTCTGATCGATCAATAGGTGAACAGTAGGGTGTGGTCTCCGTCCCTCAGGGATGAGCAAAGCAAGTGGAAGATTTTCACACCCATGAGCCCGGGCCCCGCAGAGCATCGGCCTCCCTCCAGTGAAAACAAAGCCAGTGTCGGGCAGCACAGGGCCACCTCTGCTCACCTCCCTTTCTTCCTTTTGGCCGATTGTCTCCGTGGTCTTACAAAGCCACCGTCAGCAAGAAAGTATGACCAGGGAGGAGGATGAGAGATTGATCCGGGACGGCGAGGAGTCCCCTCCCTAGTCAGTGCAGACAGAAAACACAGGTGTCACTTCAGGACCCGGTAAGAGAGGTTTGTGCAGATGCCCTGGGTCCAGGACATGGAGCCGTGGCCCCAGCGAGGACAGCCCCCGGGGTTCGGGGGTAACTGCCCAGCAGGGCCCACCTCGACCCCCCCAGCCCGTCCCGTCCAGCGGCACCCCAGCTTCAGCCGCAGTGGTGCGCCCCACCCAGGGCATCAACCACAGACGTCCCCAGACGTTGCTCCAGCCCCCTGGGAGAGAAGCCCCTCGGCCTTGTCTCGGGAACCGTTGTTCAAGGATGGATGGTGCTGGAGGGGAGAACGACATGAGGCAGGGTCTTCTGGTTTTAAAGCTGAATTTCAAAAACTGAAATCCCAATTTGGTGTGTGGTCTCTTTGCCCTTGGACAGCAAGGAGACCAAACCAGTCCATCCTAAAGGAAATAAACCCTGAATATTCACTGGAAGGACTAATGTTGAAGCTGAAGCTCCAATACTTTGGCCACCTGATGAGAAGAACTGACTCATTGGAAAAGACCCTAATGCTTGGAAAGATTGAAGGCAGGATGAGAAGGGGACGGTGAGGATGAGATGGTCGGATGGCATTGCCAACTCGATGGGCATGAGTTTGAGCCAGCTCCAGGACATGGTGTAGGACAGGGAGGACTGGCGTGCTGCAGTCCATGGGGTCGCAGAGTCAGACACAGGGGCCTTGGCCCCCTGTGCAGATGAGGACCCCCTTTCCCACTTGCCCACGTCCTGTAGAGGTTAGTACTCAAAGTATGACTTTTGGGTACATTTTCCTGTTTTATAGAATGGAATTGTTTCTGCTACCAACGTTTACCTGGGTGTGAATTTTTACAACTGGGATATTAATCCTTTAAAAAGAGACTTTTTAGTGGAAATGCTGACACAGCCTCAGCGCCCCCCCCTCCCATGGCATCTTGGCGTCACTGCACTCTGGACGTGTCTGTGCCCCGAGAACAGTGGTGGCATTGTCTGCCTTGGAACGGGGCTGGGGCCAGGGTGGGGGGCTTTGGCACTGATATCAGAGCCAGGGAAGTGAAGCACAGACTGCACCTCCGTGCATGAGCCGCCCGTTCAGCTCAGGCATCGTCTCCAGCGCACACACGGGTCTGACCCGTGCAGGATTTGCGTGTTTTGCCCCCAGCGGTAAATCAGACCGATGGCGCTGCCTCTGGTTGCCTCTCCCAGCCTCTCCTCTCTGGGTGTGAGCTGCTGGAACGACAGCCCAGGGAGGGGTGTTCTCTTTAGTAAATGCTCTTCGGGCTCGGCCTGGAAGCGCCGCACGTCTCGGGTACTCGCTGTGCAGAAGCTGGCTGTGCGCACGGTGGTCAGCTCAGACTTGCTCTGGTGGGGACTGCACACAGGCGCGGCAGTGGCCTGCCATTTTTTCTGGTCTGACAGCATTCATTTCTGCAAATAAAAAGCACTTCTGAGTAAGAAGCGGACGAGGGGCTGAGGTTGGGAGAGGCTGGCGTCACAGAGGTGACGGTCCGGCCACCTTGGATTGGCTGTCGTGGTCTGTGGGCAGCTCTCCGGTCCAAGTCTTCTTGTGTCTCATGATGGTCTTTTGAGTGTGTTTGGTGGGGACGCCGGGTAGGGGAGGCCCCTGGGGCTTAGTGTTGGGGAACCCTCCCTTTCTGGTTTGCTAGATCACCTTCCTTGTTCTACGCCTGTGTTGAACGCTTGTGTCCTGGCGTTCAGTGTGGGGTCTTCCCACAGCTGTGTGTTTGCAAACAGTTGTGCTCACACAGGCAAGGAGCGAAGTTCTGCCCTGAAGCTCCTAACCTTAGTAAAGTCTGTTGTTTCCAGTAAACCCTTCACCACGAGCATAATATTACGTTATTGTTCACCAAATGCACTTAAATATTTAAATGACATCAGCAAACACCTAAAGCTTATTTCCTTTGGCAATAAAATACATATATACATATATTCTCAGTCTTATAAGTCTCCACATTAACAATAATTTACAGGTTAGAAGACAGTCTTGGTTACAGCTAATCCCTCAGCCCTCTACTCTTGTTGGGAACACACACACGTTTTCTGAGCATCTTAGCTCAGTGTCTTGGGTCCATCCTTCTCTCCTCCTTCAATCTGATGTGTAAGAAACAGCTTCATCTGAAGGGTCATCTCCTCCCGCAGCCCCTCCGGGAAATCTCAGAGCCCTCAGCCTCGCACGGCTGCCCCACCGAGCGCTGCTGCTGTTTACAGTCTGTTACCCCTGAGGCTGGCTTCCCGTTTAATAAAGTACTAAAAATCCCGTCGAGTAGGATCAACTTGGGTGTTCTGCGGTTTGCATGGTGGTTGTCCTGCCCGACTCCCACAGCAGAGCCGGGAATTGGAGCGGTGAAAGGAGAGACATGGGGGGCTGCCAGCTGAGAGACCCCCGGCCCCGGACACAGGCTGGGCTGGGGGCGGTGTTCCTGGAGGGTGGGCGGGGGCCGGGGAGAGCTGGTCTTGGGAAGCAGCCGCAGGTCTGGATCCAATAATCCCTAGCCGCTGCGTCTGGAATAGATCTCGGGGTGAGTGGGGCGGACTCGTACCCTGCTCTGTGCTCTGCACTTATTAGCCTCCGAGCCCCTGCTTTGACCCTGCTCCCTTTCTAAATTAATGCATCTCCAATTCCCTAATCTAGACATTTTTTTAAATCTCATGTTTCTTTGTTTCCACCCAATTGGAGGAAATAGCTGAGGAGTTTTCAACTGTTTACCCAGAGGCAAAATTAACAGGTGCATTCGGGTGACTGGGGGCCTCACCCACCGCGCCAGGCCCGCCCGGGTGCAGTTCCAAGAAACAGCCCGGTGTCGTCAGTTAATTGAAAACCGACAGGGCGACGGCGTAGCCCGGAATCTGGGTAAGGCTTTGCCATGTCCTGTGCGGCGGCCTCCGTACCCGTGTCTACGGGACGGACTTTCTCAGGAGAGAGCTTGAAAGCAGCTAAGGTGGGACCAGAAAGGGTCGCCTCCCTGCCACAGTCCAGGGCGCGTTTCCCTTGGGGGCGGCCTGGCGCGGGGAGAGGCTGTTGGGTGCTCTGCTGTCTGTTGCCTGGTGACGCCTCTGTTTGGAGCAGCCGGTCCGGGAGCCCGCGTGTGTGAACAGGGAGCATTAGGAAGAAGTAGGGTGTGTCCGGGGTCCTCTGTGGGGGCACAAGGGCCGTTTACAGGGAAGCACGTGGAATTTCCCGTACGCACGTCTTCAGGCACAAAAGCTCTGCAAAGCCTTATTGCGAAGAACGAACTTCACAGCTTGCAGAGGGCACCCACTGTTTCTGAGCTGTTCTGGTTCCATGAAAAGGGTTTTGAGGAGTTCTCTGTTGGAGAGAAGGGACCGCAGAGCTGTGCCATTGTGGCCCAGACAGCATTGCTGTTCCACGTGCCAAAGGCGAAGAACACCTGTCTGAAGGCCTTGAGAGGTGCCTTTCCCACCCAGGGACCTCCGAGGCTGGCCAAGGACAGCCTCCCAGATGAATCCCCCGTCTCTCCTCCAGGCCTTTGCTGACACCGTTCTGCTGGGCACATGCTGGCGGAAAAAACACACCGAGCGACCCAAGGCAGGAAGTGGCTATTGTCAGGACAAGTGGTGCCAGGAGCTCCGAGCGCCCACGCGGAACTTCTGCGCGGAGGGCAGGGGACCCGGACTGGGGGGAGGGCTCGGGGCCCTGGGGTTCATTAGAAGGGGACAGGGATGCCGGGCACCGAGAGCTTCGCCACATCTGGACCCCGGGCTTCTGGGTGGAGGGAGGTGGCCACTGGCCCAGGTGGTGGGTGCCTGCTGGGGAAACGGGCTGGTGCTGGATCTGGGAGGATCCGAGGCAAAGCTGAGGAGTGTGGTCTGTAGGCGTGGGGAGCTGGTGAGTGGGAGGTGGGATTCGGGTGGATTCAGGAAGCAGTAGCGGGTTTTCCTGGTGGCTCAGTGGTAGAGAACCTGCCTGCCATGCAGGACATGGGGGTTCCATCCCTGGGTCAGAAGATCCCCTGGAGAAGGAAATGGCAGCCCACCCCAGTGTTCTTGCCTGGGGCATCCCAGGGACAGAGGAGGCTGGTGGGCCACAGTCCACGGGGTCACGCAGTCCACGGGGTCACAGAGATAGGATGTGGCAGCTAAGCAACAGAACCAGTGTCAGCCCCGCGGCCTCCTGCCCCCGGCACCGTGAGCCCTTCGAGCGTGCGCCTCCCCAGGTCCTCCCCGGCGCCCGGCCTCGTGCCCTGGCCTGGACGCCCCTGGTGTCCTGACCCTTTGCTCCCGTCAATCTCGTGCACGCCCCTGCCCCTCCAGAGCCTGTCTCCCCTTCAGCTGTGGTCTGTCAGGTCAGGCCCACGTCTGTCTCAGCCTCCATGAAGGCTCAGACCGCCACAGGCCCGAGCTCAGCCCCGGGGACAGAGATGCTGCCGGGCAGATGTGCACGGGTTACCAGCCGGCTCAGCTCGGGGCGAGGGGAGGCGGGCCCACACCGTCCTCTGCCGTGACCCGTGTGCCTTCTCCAGAAGAGCCGCGCTTCCACGTGTGCACACGCCATAGGCGTGTGTCTGTGTGTCTGTGTCCATCACTGAGAAAGGTTTCCGCGAATCCCAATGAGGCATAAATACAGTCTCGCATGAGGGATAGTAAACTGAATGGGAAGCATCATGCTTTCCCCCGCTCAGGCTGTCTGCCACCTTCTCTAGGCCACTTATTATATTTGTCATAGAGGCCCACCTCAGAGATACTGCAGGCTCGATTCCAGACCTCTGCAATTAAGCAAGCACCTCAATAAAACGAATCGAGACTGTTTGGTTTCCCGGGGCGTGTAGTGTTCACACTGTACTGAGGTTATTAAGCTTGCGTTAGCATTACGTCCAAAAAAAGTGCCTTCGTTAAAACCTACTTTATTGCTGAAACATGCTGACCGTCATCTGACAGTGTAGAGCGGCCACGGACCTTCTGTTTGTAAAAGACACAGTATCGGCAAGCTCTGGGAAAGAGTGAGGACAAACAGAGAGGAGCGGGGTCTGCCTGCAAGTCAGAGAGAAATCGAGGCCGGTGGCGGCGTTGACACGTTACCTCCATCTCAGCCGGGAAATGCCCTGTGCCGTGAAAACAGTTTGTCTGACTTACTTTCAACTGTTTCTACTTTTCATCCGTAACCAGAGTCATGTTTCATACTCAGATGGAACATGAGAAAACTTCTGGGAAGACACGATGTAGACATGTTGAGGTTTAGCGGCATTTACTGAGCAGAACGGCGTGGCCCAGAGGCCCCCTTTCCATTCTGTATAAAGAGGCCACTTAATGCAGTCATCATCGATTCATCTGAAGAAATGTCACTTTAAGATTATAGATGCAATTCTGTTATTAATTTCTCCTACTTGCACAGAATGATCCAAGAGAGAAGTTAGCCTGCTTATAAAAAGAAGTGTGTGTGTGGATTGTGCCAGAAGTTATTTTGAAATGTACTTTCGTGTAGTAATGCTGCTGAAAGTTGCTGCGTAGATACAGTTGGGCCAGCTTGTACATTCATTATCTTTCCCCAAATTGCCAACCAAAATATTCTAAGCAACAATAACAACAACAAAAAAAAACACTGCTGTCATCTTAGGGTTTTTTTCTGCTCCCTCCGGGGGGAGGAGGTGGGAAAAAGCTGCGCTTTGTTGTATTTCTTGGTGCAAAGCTTTGAAAGATTTCTTCTGATAATGAAGATTGTCTGTCAGTGATTTGGGGAAATTTCAAACTAAACAAACAACAACAACAGAAATATGCCAGGCGTTTATGAGTTTAAGCTTCAGGGTAAATGAAAAATTATGGTGTGGTGAGAACTTTACGTTGAATCCTGAGATAGATGCACCCCGTGTAAGGCCGTCCCACAAGTCTCGAGGCCCCCCGTGGAGAGTTCACGTCCCCACCAGGCCCCTGCCTCCAGGCCGCCCGGCCCCGCCTCCGGTTGTAACAGTCCCTTCTGCATGGAGTGGGCGGTGGGCCTTTGGGGGACTGTTGTTACTTCCTTGTGTGTCGGCCATACATCACACTTGGAGAAACTGCAGGTTTAGAGACAAACTTGCACACAGACCGCGGGGCGCCTGCCCAGCCTGGTGGCCGGTGGGGGTCGCGTCACCTCCGCGGGGAGGGTGAGGCGGCGAGCCAGTCTGGACCGGGCGCTGGCACCGCCCCCGCGCCCCATCCTGCCCGAGGCCCTGGGGGCCCCACGGTCCTGGGCTCTCCAGCCTCACAGCTGGTGCTGGTCGCCCTGGTCTGAACGGATGTTAACTTGGGTGCTTTCCTTCCAGCCCCGGAGCCGGGAGACCCGGGAGGGTGGTGCCCGTCTCCTCCGCCCACGTGGCAGCAGCCTGCCCGGGGCGTGAAGGGGCCTGCCCGCCCGAGGCCGCACCCCGCCGCCCCAGGGCTGCCCACCCGGGTGTGGGCAGGAGCTGTCACCCTGGCATGTGGCTCGTCACCCGCACCTCCCCCGCCGCCCCGGGCAGCACCCGGCCATGCAGGATTGGGGCTCTGCTTGCCACACATCCGCAGGCGGCCGGGGGACACGGACCTGCCCCCGCCCCCAAGTCAGGATGTGTCTGCCTTCAAGTGACAGAAAATGTGAGTCAGACTGGCTGTAGCTGTAAGGAAATCTGTGCGCCCAGAGGTGTCCGGGGCCTGGTTGCCCCCTCTGCTGTCCCACCACCCCCCCAGGCTGGTCCCTGGGGTGCGTCAGGCTGTATCGCCTCCGCTGAGAGCAAACCGAGAGCAAAGCAGTGATGCCCGTCTTGTTGCCAGAGTCCGGCCCTGCCGTGGACCCTGGCGGTCTGCTGAGAGCACAGCTCTGACTGCCCAGACACGGCCACCACGCAGTCTGTGCCAGACTTCGCCCAGCAGGCAAGGGGGGAGGCAGGAGATCACACCACAGAAGCCTTCCTGGAGGAGGCGGCCTTTGCGCTGGGCTCTGAAGAATAGGTTATAGATGAGATTTGAAGCAGAGGAACGGTCTGGACAGCAAGTCCTGAAGGGCCTTGCGGTAGGAGCCCAAAGTGGTGACCGCAGAGGATGAGGGTGACAGGCTGACCGGGAGGGCGTGAGGTCACGGCCGTCCAGGACCTCAGGGTGTCCTGGCCGGATGTGGGCAGGCCTCTGAGCAGGTCCAGGGCGGGACAGGGAGGGCTGCCTGAGAGGAAGCCCCCCGGGGGCGCAGGGGAGAAGCCGGCGTGTCCTGGGCCCCCGGCCACCGTGGCCCCTGAGCCGGGCCATCCTCACGCTGCGGTGGTGACACTGTGTCCCGAGCGGGGCCGTGCGCACAAAGCACGCGTCATCAGTGCTCGTCCCCATGCTGCCGCCAGCAACCGCCCCTTCCCAATTTTCCTAAACACCTTAAATGAATAGTTTTACTTGTTTGAGGATGCAAGAAAAACAGCGACCCTTAAAGAAAAAAAAATTCCCTCCATGGAAGCAACCCAGACGTTGGTTTCGTAAAGTGGGGAGAACCCAGCATCCGGCTGCAATTTAGACTCAGCTTGTGGGATCCCAGTCTTCCCAGGTGGCTCAGTGGTGAAGAATCTGCCCACCAGTGCAGAAGACCCAGGTTTGATCCCTGGGTCAGGAAGATCCCCTGGAGGAGGGCATGGCAGCCCTCTCCAGTGTTCTTGCCTGGAGAGTCCCACGGACAGAGGAGCCTGGCAGGCTACGGTGCACGGGTCGCAAGAGTGGGTCGCACGTGACTGAGCTTTCCACACACACAGGGTCCCCGCCAGCAGCACCCTCTCCTCCTGCTCGGGTGGGCGTGGTGGGTGGGCGGTTGCCCCTGTGTTTCTGGCTCTGACTCTCTACCCGGAATGTTCTGTTCACACAAACCTGGTTGACGTCCGCGGTCGGCGTGCCTGCCTGTGTGGAGCTGCGGCTGTGTGTTCAGTGCCCACTTGGAGCATAGTGGGAACCGACTGTGTGCCGAGTGTGTGTCCATCCAGGCATCTGCTGCCTGGAGACTCAGGAGGGATTAAAACTGGCTGCCGCGTCGTTCCCGATGCTGTTGACTTCAGAGGAGCGAACAGAAGTGCTTCCTGGAGGATTTCTTTCCTGGGTGTGAGCTGAAGATGAGCGGTTCTCAGCCGTCCCCACCAGGGTCTGGGCCCAGGGCTCCCTGGCTGCTCAGCCCTGCTGCCTGCTGGCCCCAGGTGTAGGAGATGGGGGCCAGAGCCCCCAGCTCCTCCGGGAAGCATCTATGCAAGCACACCACAGCTCGAAGTGCAGCGGCCCGGCTCTGCCTCCGGCTTCAGGGAGAGAGTGCAGGGTGAGCTGGAATAGCACCTCTGACGTGGTCGTCGCGGCGGCCAGGATGATGGATCTGAGATGTACGTGAAGGGATAATTGTACACAACCAGTTTAAAAGCTGGTAAATATTTAAGGGTCAGGGGTTAAATGTCAGAGCCATGGCGCTTGGGCTCAGCTCCATAAAACATCCAGAATGACTGCTAATTAAACCCAGGGTATATTTCAGCAAAGGGAAATAAATTTGACAGCTAACAACCGATACTGGATTACCACCTTGCAGAGGTTAGGGATCATGCTAGGAGTTGTAGACGGTTTTCAGTGGTTAACCCGAAGTCATCAGAGGGTGAGTGCTCCCCGTGACAGATCACTGCGCTGAACAGAGCTCGCTCTTGGGACTCAACCATGAGTGTCGCCGGGAGGCACCGTGTGTCCAGGCCCCCTGGCTCACCTGGTGCTTAACAACAAACGCCGTGTGGCTGCCGCAGAGCACACCCTTAAAATGAATGCAGTCGAAGGCGCGCTGACGTCTCTTCCTGAGCTGGATTTCTTTTCTGTGATTAATAATCACCAATGAGTGTCACAGCCAATTAGGAAGCAAGATGAGTTTGATTTCCAAACGGGACAGCAAATTGAAAGCAGAAAACTATCAGCTCGGTGTCATCGTCCGGGAGTGAGGCACGCCCTGGTGGCGCTCAGGTGGTCCCGCCTTCGACCAAGCTCAGCATTCTTCAATGGGCAGGTCATCCGGACGCCACCCTGTGTGCCCCGCCTCGGGAAAAGGCTGCTTACCTTGAGATGGGATATGCTGTATGAGCGCTAAGCAAACAGAGTGATTGTAATATTTTAATAGCTGTGTTTACATGCAGATCTTGAGATTATTTCTGCATTAGGTGATTTATGAGGCTATATTAAGTAAATCACACTTGGAATGCTGCTCCAGAGGATGAGTCACGGAGTATGGCCATTTCCCTTTCTCCTCACCAGAGGAGCTCAGAGGGAAAGAAAGGGAATCGCTCGGCACTCAACCCGTGCGGATGGAGAACGCGGCCCATTCAAGCTGCAGTTTCCGCTGCTTTGGATACTGACTGACATCTGTTTAAAGTAAAATTGTCTAACCTGAAATTTCGCAGAGATAAATTTATGTAGTAAAATAAATAAATAAAAATAACCGAAGCCATAAAAGCTCGCCACTCCTGCTCCTGAAGCTTCTGCAGGCTGAGCTGATTGCTGTCTGATCTTTACGTGAGGTATTGGTTAAACCAATTAAGTCGTTAGGAGTAATTTCAATAATGCTAGTGTTTGAGAGAACGAATGACCACATCGCAAACAGTATTGGCCTTAATTAGACTTTCAAACTCAGAGCCCTATCTCAGTCTGGAGCCGAGTTCTCTAATCTCGACTCTCCCTGCCTTCCTTCACTTAGTTGTAAGGGGGAATTTTTAATATGTCTGGCTCGAAGTAATTAGTTTGCAAATGTGTAATGTGAGACCTGGTCAGAGGGAGCTGGAAGGAAAGCACAGCCCCTCCCTTTTCACTTTATGAGCTTTTCCTGTATCTGGAGGCTTCCTGCGAGGAGGGAGTGTTCCCAGGGGTGCAGCTCTGGGAGGTTTGCACCAATCGCGGTGAATGCCTGCACACAGGTACCTGCGGCTGACCTCGGGCCCTCTGCCCTTTAACAGAAAGGCAGTGCTTTTCTTTGTCAGGTCTCTGCCCCCTCCCGCCTCCCCCGCCGGCCCCAGGCGCCCTCCATACCGGCTTCCTCTCGGGCTGGACCCGGGCAGGAGATCCTGTCCAGACCTGTGGGAAAGTGCCCAGGGCCCCCCATTCCCACCGTCCCGCCCACCCGCTGGGGAAGGAACTCTGGGCAGGAAGGTCTCATTAGCCTGAAAGAACATCCCGCCTTCCTGCCCAGCTAGCTCCGGGCTCCTGCCGCAGTAAATGCAGGAGGGCAGCGCTCACGCTGCTCAGATGGGGCTCTGTCTTTGGAGAGTCATAGCGCTCTGCTCACACAGAGAACTCCCTGCTAACTTCCTTCCCCAGGCGAAGGTTCCTCCCGATGCGTTCCTGCCCTCGGAAAGTTCAGCCTTGAGGAGCCGGGTGGCCGGCACGCCAGTCACGAGGCCAGGAAGCCAGAGCTTCACGAATTCGGGGGAATCTGAATCCTCAGCACCACACAGTTTCTTCAGTTCTAACAGTCTTCAGAGACTCGGGTTCTGCTTCTGTGGAAACTTGCTCTGTGTTAGGAGGAAATGGCTTCCCCCCCGACCCCCCAGCACACACCCATTTTGTAAGCGCAGGAGAATCAATCAGTCCAGCCGCAGCCGACAACCAGAGCGAACATTGACTCGCCACCCCGTGCCTTCCTGCTGCTCTGCATCTGAGCGTGCGGCGAGCCCAGCAGGTGGAGGGGCTTTTCCCCAAGGTGCAGTGGCTCCACACTTTTGGATGCAATTTAATTTTTAGTTTTAAAGTCTTACGTGGCACAGCTGAGCATGCTGGAAATTAAAGCTGGCATGAGCACAACTGCGGGAGTGACCGAAAGCTGAGCGGGTGAAACCCGGAGACTGGCACTTCCCGCCCGTGAAGCTTCGCTTTTTCCCAAACGTTCTCTCTTGCGAACGTAAAACAAAGTCTTATCAGCAAGCAACACAGCGGAGCAGCTGGACGCCATTAGACCCTCCATCCTCACGATTCTTCTTCATTACCTTTCTCCTGACAAGCCTCGCTCTGCACAGAAATGTAACTTTGTGATGAGATTTATGTAATTCAGGTGTCCTCTCTGCTGAATGAGCCCTTGGCTACAGAAGAAAGGGGTTTGCAAGCATCCAAGGAGTTTTATAAGAGGAGGAGGCAGGACATGACAGAATTTGCAAAGAAACACGGGCTAACCTGACCACTTTCACCAACCCCCCTTTTATAAGTTCTTTTCATATTGAAACATTTTTCTGCAGACTAAAATAGTCGGTAGGTTTTATTTTACTAAAGCAAGACCTTTAGCTGTCTTACCGTAAAATACCCAGCAGCGCTCTTCCAGTGCCTTCTGGCTCAGGGGCTGTGAGCCGACTTTCTCAGCAGCGGCATAGGCATCCAGCCGTCAGTGCAGGCTGCAGCCGGCCACGCATATGCCCCTGAGTTTAGTGAGGCGGCGCTCCGGTTGTTAAGGTGGTGGCCGGTGTGCTGGCTCATTCTCACCCATCTGGGAGCCTTCCACTTGAGGTCTGCCGCAGTAAGTGTCAGTATCTGAGCCCAGGGTCAGACGTGTTTCTTTCAGTGGCACCACAGGACCAGCGGGGAGAGAGACTTATCCCTGTTAGAGGTGATGGGGCACCAGGGAATCGAAAGCATGTTTTAAAAAATAGAGGGAGCGAGAGGAATTCCCTAAGGGCCCTCTGGGACGTCAAGTCAGTAGCCTCTTCTTTCCTTGATGGGATAGTTATTTTCTACCGTATTACGAAATTAGTGTCTGTAAGAATTGTTGTAATCAAAAAGCACCTGCTACACGTAATTTTATCAGCAACAGTTCAGTTGCTACTTATGTCCACCCTCCTGTACTTCCGGTTTGAATTAGAAATACAGAAAGCCTAAGAACCTGTAAAATAGTCGATTCATCAGAATTAAAACGTCATAGGCATAATCTGGTGATTTACAGGTGAAGGTCACTCAGGGGGTGGTGGTGTCATAAGTTAAGGCTCCTTTGATTTCACATCATTTTCCGTAAACACAGGATAAAGATCCCCAGCGTTTGACATCAGAGCCCCCCTCAGAGGCACAAGTGTAGCTGCCTTGGGCGTCTCACTCTTCTGCTGCAGGGACGGGAGGCGGGGAGGAGGGAAGGGCTGCCCTGGACTTGGCTCTCGCATCCCCCGGCTGTCACCGAGGGGCCTCTCAGGTGTCCTGCCCCCAGGAGACCTCCCTGGCAGTCTCCGACTGGCACCGGTTCTGGGCTCTTCCCCTCCCACCCTGATCACCCCCTTCTGCTCTGTGGTGGGGCCGTCCGCTCAGAGGCCAGGATGGGCTGTGTCCCCATTCACCCCTCTTAGTGGCCCCATGAAGCAGGAAGAGAAACAGGCGCAGAGAAGCTGCAGAGAAGTTGCCCAAGATTGTGTGGACAGTAAATGATAAGAGTCTGCACGTGAACATAAATAATTCTGGCCAAGACAGCAGCAGTCTTAATTTAAAAAAATTTTTCTTTACTGACTTACCTACAAACATCTAAACTCATGTAGCTGCTCTTTGGACATCCGGTCAGCTCTATCCTGCACCCTTTCTGTGTTGTCTTGTCAATGACAGTCTAAGCCCCTGAGGCGCTCTGGTGATGATTTAAAAATCTTCCCCTGCCACCTCCAGTTGATACCTAGTGGGTGCCAAGAGAAAGACAGACAACAGATGCTTAGTAAACCCTTGCTGAAAATTAAAAATAGGACATAGTATTGTTTACATTAGGTAGATGACAGGCTTTGATTTGGGGTCAAACTCAAGGACCAAATAATTATGCTGAAATGATCAGCTGTGCCTAGTTTGAGCCATGGAACAGAGTCAAGACAAGGTTTAAAAATCCAAAATAACCGTTATTTTTTTCTTGGAAGTTGGGGTGGAGGCGAGCCTATTCCCGTCCAATAGCGAACCAATTTGTATCTAACATAAAGCACAGTTAAATAAGGGTTGTGATAAGGCTACCAGGTGGCTGGCTTGCAGCTGTGGCGAAGAGCAAGCGTGTTCCCCAGGAAGTGGAAGCACCTCTGAGAGACGTCCGAACAGAAAGCAGGGTCAGAGCAGCGTGTTCTGTGTCGCTGACAGGGTGGCGAGCACAAGAGAAGGACCCCCTGGCTGCCCGCTGGGGTTCTGGACTGGGGGGAGGTGGCTCGGGAATCGTCCAGTTAGCTCGAGATCTTCAGCTCGGGAATGCCGGGTCTGCAGAGAGAGGGGAGTCACCTGGGGTTCCTGGGGCGGTGCAGCTCCACAGGCCCCGCCTGTCAGTCCATCCTCCCTGGGGCGGTGGGATCTCAGATTCAGATTAGAAGTGTGTCAGAAGCCGAAGGCAGTGAAAGTGTCAGTCGCTCAGTGGTGTCCGACTCTTTGCAACCCCGTGGACTGTAGCCCGCCAGGCTCCTCTGTCCAGGGAATTCTCCAGGCACAGATACTGGAGTGGGTAGCCATTCCCTTCTCCAGGGGATCTTCCTGACCCAGGGATCAAACCTGGGTCTCCTGAATTGGCAGCTGGAACCTTTACCACCTGAGCCACCAGGGAAGCCGTAATCTTGTATTCAAATTAGAAGTGTGTCAGAAACCAAGTGCAGGCTGATGCTTAGACCTCGTCTCACGACAGCCGTGTGAATAAGTGCCTTGTTGCGCGTTCCTGGTTGGTGAAAGAGGGAGTTGCTGTGTGTCCACACGGATGTCGCACACTCCAGGAAAAGACAGGTCCCCTCTGGGCGGTGGCAGAAGGTGGCGGCGCCCCTGACCCCGCCCCTGTCCGGCCCAGGCCATGTGGTGTCCTGGGCCCAGCCCTTCTCCTGATGGGAATTAGCATCTTGAAATCACCCAACTTTTTTCCATGACCATAAATGTTTTACATGGAATCTCTTTTAAGTTTTTAAACCTTTTAAACCATAGGTTTAAATGTTTTAAGCCTTCGATGGACCCCTAACAAAACCTTGTGCAGTGTCCTTCATTTTCCTGCTATTGGATGAAATTAAGTATCAGCTGGCTTCATTTCAAAGCATGCCAAACATTTTAACCTGCAAATCAGTAACTTTCTTCTTTTCAACTTTAACTACTAGATTTTAAAATATTAACCCTTAATAATGTCTTTAAATTTGCAGTAACTTTTAGCTGGAGTCCCAGCCCTGCCTTGATGAGTCCATCGTGTGTGTGCACAGAACTTGCTTTTCGGATGGGCAGGACAGGGATTCTACAGGAATGCACACCAAGTGGTTTAAGGAGGGTGCGTTTCCCAAGTAGATGTTGC
This sequence comes from Ovis aries, assembly GCF_016772045.2. NCBI lineage: Eukaryota > Metazoa > Chordata > Mammalia > Artiodactyla > Bovidae > Ovis > Ovis aries. The sequence goes on from NC_056073.1 coordinate 50,531,506, forward strand.
CTAGAAATGCAGAGAAGCTAACCAACTACCTCTTAATTCACCTTGTTTATTTAATGAGCACCTTGGGTTTGTGTTAATTTCTGCCTCCATAAATTACCTTACTCATGAATAATGAAGAGTCTTCAGCCCACTGCCCTTCCATCTGAACACTGTGTTTTGAGCAAGATGGGTTGTAGTTTCCCCCTTCTGCCGCTGGAACAAGGTCAGCAGAACACGCGTGGGGCACGAAGTTTGTCTTTGGCACAGATTTGTCATGAGCCTCAGCATCTGTCTCTTTTGAGTAATTTACCGTTTAATTACCTTGTGTTACATTCTCTCAGGAAGGGGAGAAGAGGAGAGGAGAAGAGGAAAACAAGTGGTCCCGCCTCATAGGGTCTTTCTGGTCACGGAGTGAGGTCCAGGGTGTGCCTCACGCTTCACACTGAGGCCCCGAGATGAGCCTTCCCTCCGAAGGGAAAGAAGAGCTCCCAGACCCCGGGCTGGCCTCCCCCCACCCCAGGGCTGCTGACCACACAGTTTGGGCAGGAAGCCCCGTGGGAGGGCCGGCTCCCTCGCTGATGACCTTGCCGAGGGTCCGGGGGTCCAGGCCTCCCCGCCCTGGGGGCCCCGCCGCGGAGCAGGCTGTCCGTGGCTGTGCGCGGCCGGGCCGCGGCGCCGGCTGCTTCCCGTCCTCTGGGTGGGTGATTCACAGGCCCAGGGCGGCAGAGCTCTCTGGAGCCCAGGACCTCCTTCCTCCAGCGGCCGAACACCCTGAGGGCTGACCGTGGTGCTCGGAATCGGCCCCCAAGCCCCAGCCCGGTGAAGGTCTCCGCGGTTTCACGTGGCCGCTCCGCACATCTGGCAGGCCCTGCGTGTGAGGAAATCAGGTTCGAGGAGGCAATGGAGAGTGAGCGCGGCCCCAGCAGGCCTGTAAGCGCCCTTTCACATGAGAAGCCCCCGTCAGTCTGCTTCCGGGACGTTCACAGTCAGGCTGCCGTCCCAGCCGCCCACCGGCTGTGCGGGCAGAGGGTCTCCATCTCCTCCCACCCTCTGGGACTCTTGAGGGTGGTTCTGGGAGGTGATTCTTGGTCTTCTGTGCAGACTGGCCCGGTAGCATTTGCAGGCCCTTCAAGACCAAAATGTCAGTTCAGTGCCTGGGGCAAAATGTTGCAAAAGAAAGCGCCCTCTCAGGGATTTCCCGGCTCTGCACCCAGTGTTCACGCGGTTCCAGCGAAACCGGGCAGCGTGGTGGTTTTCGCCGACCTGCTGTGTGTCTGAAAGTGGAATGGACATGGGGGCGTGTTTCTGCCGCTGCCTTGAGTGTGCGAGCGTTAGTCACTCGGTTGTATCTGACTCTTTGTGACCTTGTGGAGTGTAGCCTGCCAGGCTCTGCTGTCCAGCGAATTCTGTGGGCAAAATTAGTGGAGTGGGTTGCCATTCCCTTCTCCAGGGACTACCACTTTATGCCCCATTAGAAGGATGGTAAAAGGAAAAAAGGTTCACACACTCAGAACATCAAAGAGGAAAGCAGTAGTTTTGCCTGATTACTGAGCACAGAGGAGGCTGAGCGCCAAGGGGAAGGGAAGAGACTGTGGTTCAAATAGCGCCTTCTGGACCCAGGTATGTGTGAGCATCCTCTGAGAGCGGCCCCAGGTCTCGAGGGCAGGGGGCGCTGAGACGGGAGCCTTGGCAGGGTTTCCTTAAAATTAAGCCAGGCGGACACAAGTGGGTCAAAGCGCAGATTAAACCAGGTGGAACCCAAGTTGCTAACAGTGGGGCCACTGATAGTTGCTTCCATTGCCTAATATCGTGTGTCTAAAATTATCTCAGGTGTAAATTTTCTTTAGTCTGGACATATGTGAGGTCCTGTGCAGCTTTCTAAATGAACTTCACGAAGGGCACCCCTGTGGGCAAGGTGAGGGAATGCCTCCCTCCTCCTGGACTCAGGGGGCCACATCCAGGTGAGCAGGCAGCCCTGAGTACACTCAGGTTTTGGGTTTGTGGTTTTTATTGCTCATTTGCTAAGTTGTGTCTGACTCTTTGGGACCCCATGGACTGCAGCAAGCCAGGCTTCCCTGTCCTTCACCATCTCCTGGAGCTTGCTCAAAGTCATGTCCATTGAGTTGGTGATGCCATCCAACCCTCTCATCCTCTGTCGCCCCCTTCTCCTCCAGCCCTAAATCTTTCCCAGCATCAGGATCTTTTCCAGTGAAAAGACTCCAGTGACTCTTTGCATCAGGTCACCAAAGTATTGGAGCTTCAGCTTCAGCATCAGTCCCTCCAATGAATATCCAGGGTTGATTTCCTTTAGGATGGACTGGTTGGATCTCCTTGCTGTCCAAGGGACTCTCAAGAGTCTTCTCCAGCACCACAGTTCAAAAGCATCAATTCTTCAGTATTCAGCCTTCTTTATGGTCAAACTCTCACATTCATACATGACTACTGGAGAAACCACAGCTTTGACTAGATGGAACTTTGTTGGCAAAGGTTTTTTACTCATCTGCAAGCTTTAGCAGCATTGGTGAGAACAGGTTTCTTGTGAGTCATCTAAGAACTACCACATCCGCTGGAGGTGTGTAACTCCTTGGTTGAAAGTGGGCCCTCTGAGGAGCACCCCCTTATCGCGTGGCTGTGCCCGAGGCCGGAACATGGAAATGAAGGAATACTTCATCTTCTTTTAAGATATATATTCAAATAACGTGTGAAGGTTTCTGAGCTCCTACCATGAAACTTAGAACATGAGAATGTCTTCTATTCATGAAATATTAATATTGCTATTTGTAGATGGAGCAGAAAAGGTCAGGCATCCCCATTATCCCTTTTAATATATAAACACACTGAGGGGCATGACCATGGGTATATTACAGATGCCAGAAATGTAAGTTCACACAGAACAGTCGTTTCCAGAAAGTGAATGTTCTTATCAGTCATCTGAATCCTCTATGGAGAGCTAGTTTGCTGAGTGTTTTATTCATATGAGATCATTTTTCCTCTGACACTGAAGTGGTCAGGGCATGTGGTATTGTCCCTGATTATAAATAAAGAAGCCAAGATTCCAAAGGGCTTTCCTGGTGGCTCAGCACTAAAGAATCTGCCTGCCACAGCAGGAGATGCAGGTTTGATCCCTGGGTTGGGAAGATCCTCTGGAGAAGGGGATGGCAACCGACTCCAATGTTCCTGCTGGGAAATCCCATGGACCGAGGAGCCTGACGGGCCACTGCTGGTGGGGCCGTAAAGAGCCGGGCACAAGTTAGTGGCTGAAGAGCAGCAGCGAACAAGAGGCGCCGGGAGGCTGAGTGCCCAGCCTGGGGCTACACGCTGAGCAGGCGGGGAGCTGGAAGCAGACCCCGCCTCCTCCTCTCGCCACCTTGTCTGCACACCCGCAGTCTTGTTGCCGTGTGGACCGCGCTGCTCCTAGAGGCGCCGTGAGCTGATTGAGTTCATCCCAGCTCCACGCCCGCGCGGCCCCTGCTGCCTTTGACGGCACGGATCGCGCCTCTCTACCTCGTGCGCCCGGTGACTTAGATCCGCAGGTGGCCTCGCGTACACTTGCCTGTTAGATGATGTAGGAAATGCAAGGCAGAGCTACCAGCCAAAACTGCCGCTCGCTGACCTTACAGCGTCTCTGCGGCCACTCTACTGGGGATCCTCGCCGCGTGCTGACCTTACGGCGTCTCTGCGGCCACTCTACTGGGGATCCTCACGTCTCCATAAGACTTTGACTTACGCTGTGGCTTCCTTCAACTTCCTTAGCCTCTGGTGATCCGGGGAGGCTTGCTTTCTTCCTCATGTTTGAAGGACAGTTTTACTGGATATAGAATTCTCATTTGACAGTGTTTTCTTTTCTTCACTTTAGATATTTCAACCAGAGGCTCTTTGGCTTCTGGCCTCTAAGGTTTCTGCTGAGAAATTGGCTAACGGTCTTTCGTGAGGCCCCTCCTGTCTGAACAGGCTCTTCTCTCTGCTGCTTCAAGATTCCCTCTCTCTTTTTAATGATTTGAAAGTTGAAAGACTTTAATAATCTGTGCTTTCATTGTTCTTTTCATGTTCCTTTTAATGGAGTAGGGTCAATTTACAATGTTGTATTAGTTCCAAGCATCCATCCAAGTTTCACATGTGTCTATACACACACACTCCTTTTCAGGCTCTTTTCCATCGCGGGTTAGTCCGAGGTATTGAGCACGGCTCCCTGCGCTATGTGGCAGGTCCTGCCGTTCCCGTCTTATAGACAGAGGTGTGTATATGTTCCTCCTAAACTCCTAATTCATCTCTTGGAGATTCTGTCTTAATTTTTCTTTAATTTGATTGTGTATCTTAGTGCAGTTCTCTCTGAGTTGACCCCACCTGTTTGTCCAGCTTCTTCGATTTGTAGGGTCCTCCTTCCATCAGGTTGGGATGCTGCCAGCCGCCGTTTCTCTGAGTCCTCTTTCCTGGACACCCGCAGCGGGGATGGTGGCCTGTTTCGTGGGGTTCACGAGTCACTGAGGCTCTGCTCACTTTCTTCATTGTTTGTCTTTCTGTTGCTCTGACTCAGTAATCTCACATTTCTTATCTTCAAGCTTGCTGCTGCTTCTAGTTACTCAAATCTGCTTTTGAACCCTTCCGCCATATCTTTTATTATTCATTTATTCATTCTATTATTTACCTTGCATTGCGTTTGCTTTCCAGCTCCAGGATTTCCTTGTCGCTCCTTCTTACAAGTCCTGTCTCTTCTCTTAGTCTCTGTCCCTCTCTCACTCTCTTGACTTTGTCGCGTAGCCTTGGAGCACCTTTTGCTTAGTAAGTCCAGAGTCTGAGCCTCCTCGGGTATTTATTCTCTGGATTTATTTTGAGCATCTTTTCCTTAGTGAGCCCAGAGTCTGAGCCTCCTCGGGTATTTATTCTCTGGATTTATTTTGAGCATCTTTTGCTTAGTGAGCCCAGAGTCTGAGCCTCCTCAGGTATTTGTTCTCTGGATTTATTTTGTCCCTTTGAGCAGCTCGTACTTTCTTGTTTCTTTTTTGTTGTTGAAAACTAGACATTTGAATTGGGTAAAAGTTAACTCTGGAAATGAAATTCTCCTTCCCAGGGTTTGTTTTTCTTTTTGTTTTGTTTTTATTACTGTTGGGTGTGTCTGTGCCAGGGATCAGCCTAAGGTGAAAAGGCTTAAGGTCTTCTCAGGCCTTTTCCTGCTGAGCACAGTGGCTTTCTGAATTCCTGAACGTGTGGGTGTCTTTGAGTATCTGAAGACACACGGCTGTTCCTTTGGCTTTGTGGAAGCCATTTCAGCCAGTGGGGGTTGAAGCAATAGAATAAATCCTTATCTTTTAATAAAGCTGATTTACAGCATTTTTAAAGTCAGAGATTCTGCCTTAGGACTCTTTCCCAAACATATAATGTAGTGCCTTGAAGTTAGTATATATTCAGTAGATATTTGTTGAATTATAATAAATAATCACTGCATGAATTCTCCATTCTGTATAGGCAGTAGACACTCTCGAATAACATGGATTTGAACTGTTCAGGTCCACTTGTTATGAGGATTTTTTTTTTTTTACAGTAAATACTTTACTGCTGTGAGCTTTGCCGGTGGCATGGTGGTAAAGAACCCTCCTGCTCATGCAGAGATGCAGGAGACTCAGGTTCAGCCACCGGGTCAGGAAGATCCCCTGGAGAAGGGCATGGCAACCCACTTCATTATTCTTGCCTGGGAAATCCCATGGACAGAGGAGCCTGGTGGGCTACAGTCCATGGGGTCCCAAGTGGACATGACTGAGTGCGCACACACACACACACACACACACACACACACGCCCAGTACTACACCATCCAAGGAGGGTTGACTGTGGATGAGGAAGCCCCTGTACCAAGTCCTGGGGGTACAGGGGGCCAACTGTAAAGTTACACGTGAATTTCCGACTCCACACGACGTCAGTGCCCCGACTCCAGCACTGTGGAGGGTCAACCATATTCAGGTACTGGCGTAAATTAATTTCGGATAGCAATTGGAAGCTTATAAGCAGCCTTAGGTCATTCGTGATGAGATTTCAGAATTGCAAAGTAACCCAGTATGTATAATTAAAGTCAGGCTATTTTAATTTGCCTCATTAATTTGGATTCATAACTGTATCATTACAATATCTGTAGAAAGCATTTGTTTAGCATATTAACAGATTAAGCAAAGTGAAAATGATGCCTACATATACCAAACTTTTAAGCATTAACATAATTTTAGGAGCCTCTATTTGTACAAAAATAGCTTGCTGATGCAAAAGCTGTATCTGTAGACTCAGGTATGTGTAAGCGTCTCAGGCTCGCTCCTGAGAACTGCCCCAAGCCCTGACTACAGATATTTTAACTAGTTCTTCAAACCAGATGGGCCTTACTTACTCAGCTTCCTCAGCTTAAGCCAACTTTTAATTTATTTGTCTGCCATTTTGCAAATTTTAAGTTTTGTTGTAAGTTTGGTCTAGTACATTTTTTAAAGTTAAGAAAATGTATGTTTTGTGATTTTTTAGGGTTTTGTGTGTGTGTGTGTCTCCTACAGATATGTTCTCACAAGAGTCAGGTATTTTGAAGGACACTCTAATGTGAAACTTTACCAGGAATATTCTCAGCTTTGATTTATGTAAAACCTCAGGCACTCTGTTGCAGGGCAGCTTTGAATGGCAACTGACTCCCACAGGGAATTTCTTTCTTTGCAAGTAAAGGATCTAGATTGTTTTTTAAAAAAATGACCCTGTGTGCTCCCCTCCCTCCTTCTGCCTGCACTTCTGTAGTTTCTGGCCCAAGGAAAAGTGGCTTCAGGAAGACGATAAAGTGTTTCGTAGGCGCCTGCAATGCGTAAGGCACTGAGCTGGCTGCTGGGGGTGACCTAACGCCCGCCCCCACCTGCTAAAATCCCATTAGGAGGCGAGAAGGCAGCCCCGGAGCCCGAGGCAGAGGGTGCAGGAGGACAATCGCTGTTTTGGCGCGGGGATGTTCACAACACAGCTGCAGAGAGTGAGCACTCAATTGTCGCAGGCGTGCAACACGCATTATTCCGCCTGGTCCTCCCGGCCCGGCTGTGACCCTCAGCCCCACAGGTCGAACGTTCAGGCGGTGGACGCGAGGCTCCGTGGAGCCCCATGGGGCCGGGGTTGGGCCTGACGGGACTCGGGGGGACTTGGGGAGAGGCTGGGGCGCCGTGGAGGCGGGTATCTGGCTCCCCTGGCTGCGGGCACACCCGGGCCTCCTGCAAGTTGCTGCCTGAATCTGAGCATGAAGGAGGATGGGCCGCAGCCCAAGCTAGTGGGACAGGCCGCCGTGGACGGGCAGCTAATTAGTGCTGCTGGAGAGGCAGGAAGAGGGGAGGCGGGGGGGGGGGGGGCTGGTGACAGCGCCCCGAGCCCGTGGGAGAAGCGCTTTCAGGGGGGTGGCAGGTGGCGCCATGGGCTGGCGTTGGCGGTGCTGGTGATGCTGCCAGGGTGGAGACACGGTTTGGGTTTGGGTTTGTCTCCTGCGGATCTCGGTATTCACGCCTCCCACCCTGGCTGTGGAGTCTAGCATACCCCCTGACATCCATCCGGGGACCCAGGTTCAGGAGCTCTGCAGTAGGACAGAGCTGTTTGAAACCGTGTTAGTGATGAATTTACTGAAAAACAGTGTGTGGAAGGAAAGGCCGAAGACCAGGTCACAGCTTTAGGAGCGGCAGATCCGGGTGTGGGGGGCGGCCCTCAAGGTGGGGCAGACGGGGAGCCGGACCGCAAGGCGCCTTAAGGCCCCCAAGGACAGGCGGGTCAGCTGTGTGTAAGGTGACGCGGTTAGGAAGGCGTATCCGCAGACCCCGAGACTCGATGCGTACCCAGGGATGAAACCCGGGTCTCCTGCTGTGCGGGCCGACTAGCATCTGAGCCCCCAGGGAGCCTGACAGACGGCTCCTGTTGCTTAGTATTATGGTTCCCGTTTCTAAACAGAGCTGTGAGGAAGAGGACTGATTATAAACTGCAGAGGGGGTGGTGGGGAAATGCAGATAACATGGAACTGTATTAATCGTCTATCAAAATATATAATTTCTGATTCAAAAAAAATAGACTCAAGTGGGAGGTGGTGGCCTGGCATGCCGCAGTCCATGGGATCGCAGAGGCTGGCACAACTGAGCGCTGAGCTGACTGGCTGGTACTGCAGGTGCCTACCATTCTATGGAGAGTTCTAGAGCATTCACAGATAGAAGCTAGATAGTTTTTTCTATATTTTACAAATAAGTAAATTTTATATATGAGTGAGTTTTGCCAAATATTTCACATACTTCTGATACACAAGCCAAATCTTTTCAATGAGCTCTAAATTTAAAAAGTACAAAAAGTCACTGAAATTGAGAGGATGTTTAGAAAAAAGGAAATCCTGTGGTATAAAAGACCCAAACAGACAATATTTTCATGTTGGTTCAGGTATTTTTTACGATGCTTTGTGTTTAGGGGAACAGCCGTTTCTGTCTTCTCTCAGATGCCACTTTATCAGGGAAGTATTTAGCTGCAGTAAAACACATGTACCCAAAAATACTTGTTATATTATGGATTTTTAAAATCATATTTTATTATTTTTTAAAAAAATTAATAATATTTAAGCAGTTAAAATATTAAAGAGGTATCTTGCTGAAGCAAAAATAGATCATCATAATCTAATTTTTGGACCTCCCTGGTGGCTCAGACAGTAAAAAGAAAATCTGCCTGCAATGTGGGAGACTGGGTTCGATCCCCCGGTCAGGAAGATCCCTGGAGGAGGGCATGGCAACCCTCTCCAGTATTCTTGCCTGGAGAACCCCATGGACAGAGGAGCCTGGGGGGCTACAGCCCACGGGGTCGAAAAGAGTCAGACACGACTGCAGTAAACCACACATACCCCAAACCACTGGCTGCATCATAGATCTTTTTAAAATCACATTTTATTATATTACAGTTTTTTAAAATTAGTAATGTTTAAGCAGTTAAAATATTAAAGAGGTGTTTGCTGAAGCAAAGCTAGGTCATTGTGATCTGGCTTTTCTGGTGTAATATGGAAGGTGTAAATAAGGGTGATCTGTGAGGGTGTGAGTAAGTGTGATCTGTGAGGGTGTAAGTGTGATCTGTGAGGGTGTAAGTGTGATCTGTGAGGGTGTGAGTAAGTGTGATCTGTGAGGGTGTGAGTAAGTGTGATCTGTGAGGGTGTGAGTGTGATCTGTGAGGATGTAAGTGTGATCTGTGAGGGTGTAAATAAGTGTGATCTGTGAGGGTGTAAATAAGTGTGATCTGTGAGGGTGTGAGCAAGTGTGATCTATGAGGGTGTGAGTAAGTGTGATCTGTGAGGGTGTAAGTGTGATCTGTGAGGGTGTGAGTAAGTGTGATCTGTGAGGGTGTAAGTGTGATCTGTGAGGGTGTGAGTGTGATCTGTGAGGGTGTGAGTAAGTGTGATCTGTGAGGGTGTGAGTAAGCCTCGGACGTTCTTCTGCTCCCATCACAAAGCCTGCAACACGACCAAGAATTCTGCCTCTCTTTCTCCCTCTCTCCTGTGTATGTGAGCGTCATCAAGCCTAAAAGCGTGTTGGTGTCTGTCTTGAATTGTCTCGTGACTGCGTACTTTGTCTACATGGCTCCTTTCTGCTCCTTGAGTTTGTCAGATGGTTACTGCCATGGAGTTCCGATGGGAACGTTCCCTCTCTTTTCTGTCTGAAGGAACTCACTTCCTCTGAAAATAATCAGAGCACTGTCAAGCCTACCAGTAATCTGTGACCTAGAACTCACCCCAATACTTCTCAGAATGATGCGTTTCCTAATGTGTTTGGGCTTTGCCAAACCATCACATACTTTAAAATATAGCTCTGGTTTTGAATTTCCAAATGCATTTGCTTTGAATAATTTCATAACGCTAATACTTTCAAACGGGAAGATGGGAATTGGGTCAGAAGGCTCGCGTTTGCAGGCGTCTCCAGCTCAGGTGGCCTGTCGTGGGGTCTCACAGCGCGGAAGGCAGCGAGTCCAGCTCAGGTGGCCTGTCGCGGGGTCTCACAGCGCGGAAGGCAGCGAACAAGAAGTCACTTGTCAGAGCCGTCTGTTTCCTGGTAGCTTACACACCAGAAACTGAAATCTGAGAACGGCCCTTGAAGGAAAACAAAGAGCTTTACAGTATTTTTTTTTTTCTTTTCAGGAAAACACACAGAAGCTAATTTTAGCTTCTTGATCAGATTGACCCGGCCTTTAACCCTGGCAGACGCTGCCCCACACACTTCCCATAGACAATGGTTCGCATGCCAGCCCTGCGCTGGGAACAGATGTGCGCTCCGAGCAGGCCCCCAGCCGCCTCCGGGCCCATGCGCCCTGGACCCCGAAACTGACGAGGTCCTTCCTAGCTGGCTAGAAATGGGAGCTTCTTCCAAATTTCAAGCTAAAAGCTTTCCTGACTTCTTAAAAATTTATTATGTCACAATTCTGTTTTGACCTGAGATACAAAATATCATTCACTAGAGAAACATCTCTTGGCTTCAGCATGAATTTTATCCTGGGGGAAAAAAGAGAAGAAATTGCTAGCAGCTGCTCTGCTCATGAGTGATGGTCACACAGTTTATATATTAAAGCGTTTGGAATGCGAACAATTACCTCTTTTACTTTCTCACCACGTCTCCTATAGTTTATATAAATTGCATTTTTATTACCAAAGAAACGTCAGCCTCCCCCCTCCTGCCCACCCTGCCCATCCTGCCCTCACCAGGCACGCTCCAGGAGTGTCCGCCCGCCCGAGGCTGGCGCGCTCCAGGCCCTGCCCCGTGCTTGTGCCCCAGCCCCCGCAGGGACCCCTGGCAGCATCCCCAGGAAGGAACCCAGCTCAGCAGCTTTACTGTAGCCCCTTCCCTAAGCCCCAGGGAGATCCACTAACTTCTGACATGCTGGAGAGTTTTGCCATTTCTGCCAGGAGACAAGGAAAGGAGCAAATGTCTGTGCTCCCTTGCGCGAGGAAAAGGAGTGTTTCCTGCCTCTCTGCTGCAGTAGCTGCCTCTGTTTGGACACGCTCTCGCCCTGGGATGCTGTAGCTGCCTCTGTGTGGACACCCTCTCGCCCTGGGATGCTGTAGCTGGCTGTGACGCGTGTGCCCGCAAGTAGAGCCCACGTGTGCCGGCACGAAGGGACTGTCCTGTCGGGACTCCCCACAGCTGTTTTGGTCAATTCCTGTTTGGAACCTGTGGTTCTGGGACTTCACTGAAATCACAGAGCGAGTTGATGACCCTGGGTCTAAGCTAGGACCCCAGGACCAAGTTCCCAGCGGAGGCCCTGACCCACATGTGCAGAGCAGCTTAGTGACCAGCCAGGGTGTTCTTAAGGCTTACAGGCGTGAAATCCTCATTGAGAACTTGAGCTATAAAAGAGGAATTTAGGGGCAGGCATGATATTTTTTAGAAGCTGAGACTTTATATTGTAGACATATGTGTAAATTACAGTGTTTAACAGAATTTTAGAAATTAAATGAACGTATTCTTCAATGAGTATGTGTTATCTCTGTCTTTAAAACATTCTTCTCTCTTAAAAATAATTATGAGCACCTCTTATTCCTCCTAAAATTTAAATACATAAAATTCTAGGAGGTTATAATACATCTGAATGGAATTACATAAAGGAAATAGATGTTGGACTGTTATCATGATAATTGCATATTAAATATATTTAATGCAAGAAAAGTTCTAAAGTTTACAGGGTGCATAAGCAATTGCTGATCAAGTATCCACATGAAAATATTTTTCCTTATATTTGCATGTTATAGCTGCATTTGAACTCTGTGAAGGGAATTTAAAGTATTTTCCTCAAATTTTAGTTTGACTGCCAAAGGGGAAAACTTTTTTGTTAGATTTTGATTGTGAAATCCAATATTTTTTATGTGTATGTTTTTATTACCAAGGGATTCTTTATCCACCTTTCTCTTTTTTTCATAATAAAGTTCATAGTCTTCTTTCAGTAACAATGTGAAGAGGCGATGCCGCCCTGAGCTCTGCCTCCCGCTTCAGATTTATGCTGAATCTGTTGTTAAGTGTGCAGGTCTCAGGAGTGCTGAGTCACAGATAGACAGTTTGTAAATGATAACAGATTAGGAAGCCCGATTCCGCTGAATCACAGCCATATCGTCAGGGGCCTCTCGTATTGGCTCCAGACAGGAGTCCGTGTGATGTGTGTGTTTACTGCTGTGCACGCTCCAAAGGAAACACTCAGAGCTGCTGCAGCAGCCCCTGCTCCGCTCGGAGGCGGTCAGTGTGCACCACGTGCGTCTGAGCTCGCGCGCCCACAGCTCCTGCCTGTCCTCGTCTTGTCTCCGTAGGGACACCTCACCCGACGTGCAAGGGTCTTTCAAGGACCAGGCCTCTCCCACGAAGCTTTCCTGCGGTCACAAGTCACAGGCAGCAGCTTGCCCTGCCACGCAGGCCCCACTGGACTCAGCCCTCTCCCGGGCGTCCTGAGCCAGCAGCTGCCCAGGACGAGGTGGGACACCGGGCCCCCCTGCGCTGCCTGGTCTCGTCTCAGAGGCCCTGTGAGGGGGGTGTTGGCGCCACAGCCTGAGGCCAAGGAGGTGAGCCGGCTCGCCCAGGGCCTGGGGGCTCACAGGAGATCTGGAGTTTGAAGCGAATCACAGGTGCAGAATGCAGTCACTTCTGTACCCTAGTGTGCGTGAGTGTGTGAGCTGCATACACCATGTGGAAGTGTGTGTACATGTACCTGTGTAGTCTGTGTATATACCATACGTGTGTATGGATTCGTGTGTAATATTTGTGTATATGTGTGTGTACACCATGGGGAAGTGTGTGTACATGTACCCGTGTAGTCTGTGTGTACACCATACGTGTGTGTGGATTAGTGTGCAATATTTGTGTATATGTGTGTGCACCATGTGGAAGTGTGTGTACATGTACCCGTGTAGTCTGTGTGTACACCATACGTGTGTATGGATTAGTGTGGATGTGTGTGTATATGTACTGTATCTGTGTGTGTATATATATTTTTTGCAGACGTACGTGCGTGTCCTGCACACGCCACGTGGGTGTCTGTGTGTGTATTTGTGTGGGGGCACATGTGTGCATATGCCCCCGTGGCGTTCTCCTGTGTGCTCTGTGCCTGTGTAGCGTATATGTACCGTGTGTGTCTATGTGCATAGCGCATGTGTGTATATTTGGGAGTGCGTGTGTATCTGTGTCGTGCATGTGTGTGTACCTGTGTGTCTATGCACATGTATGTGTGTGTATGGATTCACGTGTGTGTGTGCATATATCTGTGTGCACGTGTATGCTCCTAGTAGGCCCTGTGCCATCACCACCCCCGCAGGTAGTCTTTATTTTCTCACTTGGGAGAAACTTTCATGTAGAGAAACCCCAACTCTGAGTCATTTCAAAGTTGAGTCGTTACAACAGCCTGCCCTTGATGTTCTATTTTTTCAATTCATTAGCTCTGCTTTCTCTTAGTTGTTCCATCTTAATATATTCAGTTAAGTTTCCAAGAAATGTAACACATCCAGAAGGTTTTTGGTAGCATTGCTGTCCCTTGACATCTTTATACCATGGATTTGCATCGACGTGCATCCAGATGGGGCTTTTACTTTCCCATCTTCTGTGATTTTCCAATGGGCTGGTGACTAGGAGGTGCATCTTAAGATCAACTATATATTTCAGGAAGATAGACAGCGTGATTTCACTTTTTTCCCCCTTTTTGTTATCTCTTTATTGCTGCTCCTGCTGCTAAGTCGCCTCAGTCGTGTCTGACTCTGTGCGACCCCATAGACGGCAGCCCACCAGGCTCCCCCGTCCCTGGGATTCTCCAGGCAGGAACACCGGAGTGGGTTGCCATTTCCTTCTCCAGTGCATGCAAGTGAAAAGGGAAAGTGAAGTCGCTTAGTCATGTCCAACTCTTGGCGACCCCATGGACTGCAGGCCACCAGGCTCCTCCACCCATGGGATTTTCCAGGCAAGGGTACTGGAGTGGGGTGCCATTAACCTTGTCCGTGTTAGCTCTTCACAGCATTATAATTTTTCTTTCTTTTGCATTCTCCTTTATAAAAGGGAAGAAACCCATGATTTCATTTTATTCTGACCTCCTTTAGGGTCCACCAGGCCTCTTCCTCCCCCAGGGTCCGCCCCTCAAATGGCCTGGTGGGTCTGTGCTCCTCAGAAAGTCAAGGGGTGCTTTCAAGCCAGCCTCGCCGGGATCTGTTTGCCCTTCCAAGGACCGAAGCAATTAATGTGTTTGTTCTGCTACAAAGTACATGGCTTGCTGAGAACGTGTTTGTATTTTTATATGTTTTTATGGTTGATGTTTTCAGTGACCCTTGTCATAAAGTAAGCCGTAACTACTTCTGCACGCATGTCACCGCAGGAAAGCACAGCTGCGTGTTCCTAGATATTCACACCACTTCACTCAAAACCTTGGAGCGAAACTTGAAAAAGGGGAAAAAAAAGAGTTCTTCTCAAACATCCCAGCTCGAAACTCCATTTCAGGTCCTTGGCAGTGTCCTGTGTAGACTTTCTTACGTGATTGTTGAATAACATGTTATTATACGCGGGGAAGAATAGTTCTTTTGTTGGCTGCGTTACATTTTGTGGTGAAATTGGAGAAAACAAATCATTAAGGAAGTCTATTTTAGTTCAAGACATTACACACTTATGACGAGTCTGTTTTTAACCATTTGTGCTGGAACAGGGAGGCACGCTGCAGACCCCATGCAGCAACGTCGTGTGAGTGTGTATGTGAGTGTGTGAGTGTGTGAGTGTGTGTGTGAGTGTGTGTGTGAGTGTGAGAATGTGTGTGTGTGAGTGTGTGTATTTGTGTGTGTGAGTGTGTGTGAGAGAGAGAGTGTGAGTGTGTGTGCAGGGCAGCGGTGGGTGACAGGTGTGTGTGGACCCCAGCCCTGCCGCTGTTCTTCGGTGAGGTCGCAGCCAGTCCTCCCGTGACCGGCTTTCAGACGCTGCTCAGGGGAGGAGGCGGCTCTCTGGGCGGCGCCGGCGCTGATAATCCTGCCTGACCTGCTCTCCTCGGGCCGTTGCCCTGGTCGCCCGAAACCGTGTGGCCACTGCTCCGTTGAAACTCCCATGGAGGCAGCATCCTGTGGTCAAAAGTGGAAAGAAAAGCTTTCACAGCTGAAAGAAAAACAGAGTGTCTGTGCGCCTCCTTGTCACAGCTAGCCTGAGTGGGGAAACAGTATAGAGAGAAAGGCCAGGTTCGAACTGGGTCAACGGGTTGGATTCAACTTTGTTTGAAAGACGTGGAGAAATTCTTTACACACTTCTGTGTTCTTTGATTTATTACAAATAAAATGGATTACCTTTAAAGGTGTAAAAAGGAGAAAACAAAGCCGCCGGTTTCGCAGAGTACCAGCAGCGGTCTGACATCCGCCCTCTGGACTCCAGGACTTCAGGAGAGGGTGGACGCACGCGGACAGACCCGAAGGCAGCCTTTTGTGGGATCCCCGAAATGCTCCCCGTCAGGAGCTCCTGAGCTGGGAAAGGAGACAGCCTGGGGCAGTCCTGCTTGGGCCTTAGCTGGTGTGATTTAGCTCAGCTCATGAGCTCTTTGGACGCCCCTTCCTCATCCAGAAGGACGTCATAAAAACACCGTGTCCGTTGAGATGGCAAAGATGAGGGGAGATAACTAAAGCTCCTAGCTCGTGGCAGGATTCCCGTAAATACCACCCAGAACCCAGCCCAGTGCATAGTAGGTGCTCATAACTACGGGACCAGTGGGCCAGTGAATGAATGGTTACTTTTTCCGCTGGTCCTGGACCTGCCTGGCCACCTCATGGTCAGGGTCGAGGTCGGATGGGAGGCCAGGCCTCCCGCTCAGCTGGTGGGCATCCACACCTGTGGACGGTGGGCTCTCGGCTGGGCGCTTCTTTGCGAACGGCGGGGTTAACGTGCAGACCCCACGTATCAGAGAAGGGAGATGTACTCCGCGTCATAAACAAAGTCCACTTGCAACTCAAGTCTTTCTTGTTTCTCTGCTTTGCAGTATTCTGCTCGTCTGGGTTTCCTTGTGAGTGAAACTTGCCAGGGTTAAAACAGCAGTAGACATCAGGATAAGGGCCATCCAAGCAGCTGAATAATTACATAGAAGTTATCTGCAGAGCTCACGTTGGCCTTTTTACTACTCCTGTTGTTTGTCATTGAGAAAGATTAATAATAAAGAAGAGACAGAAGGAAAGAAGAAAAGAAAGTAGTTGAAAGGCTCATTGCTCACGTTGTATGAACGGAAATGGGTTTATTTTTTAAATCTCACTTGAACAGCTTACTCTTGTTTATAAAGGATGGTTCAAAGCATGTGAGTCATCACAAAGGAGAAAAACAAAAATTCCGGGTGAACTTTCTCTTCGTTTCCCAAGAAACGGATTATGCCGTGGTCTCATTCACCATGTGGAGTGCGTGTCCCCTTTTGAGCCCCTGGGCAGGGCGGCTGCCCTCATCCAGGAATATTTACACGGGTGATCAGTAAGTCCAGACCACGTGTAGCTTCTTGTTAGAATTTAATAGCAAAAACAAAGACACTGAGATATTCTCCCGTAACTTTCATTTCCAAAAATAAAGTAGTCCCCTAAGGTTTATTTTGTTAAAATATCAGTTTTTCTGTGTGTGTGTATGCATATGATAACTTGGTGGGTTAAAAATATTACTTTGGGGATTGACTGAGACTCTAAACTTGCCTCAAACTTGAGGTAAAGTGCTGGAGTTTTTAATGAGATGAATTGCCTTTTTTACTGACTGGGGGAAAAACATGTCTGCAGTGATCTAAAAACACTTGAAGATGCAGAAGGCCTCAGCATCTCATGTGAAGGAGCCGTGCTGTGCACTGAGGGGCAGGGCAGGTTCACCCAGCGGAGTCTGCTTCGTCTTACAGAGGGGCCTTCAGGCGCCATCACGCACCTTCCCCCTCAGGGTCTGTGACGTCTTACTGCGTTCCTGCTGTTGTCCCCAAATGGGACATGTTCTCTTTCACATTTGATTTAAAATAAACACTTTTCTTCTTCTTAATACAAGTCAACTAAACACAGGACTGTTCATCTTATCACTTTTAATTGGAAACTGAAATGTCAAGAACTTTTACAAAATCATAAGATAAATACCAGTCATTGAATTGGTTTTGTATAACAAAATTTGGAGACTGAATTATAAAGCAGAATTGCTTCAATACATGAGCTTCAAATGCACACACATACACACACACCGCTTGAAAAAAGTTAAATGCCTTCAAATTAAATCTGCTTATCCCAAACCTGAAGTCCTTTAAAGCTACAGACAGTAAGTGGCTTTCGCATCATGAAGTCGCACGCCGTCTAAGTCTCCATAATGCCCCCACGCTCAGCCGCGTCCCTCCTCCGGGGGTGCCGGACGGGCTTGGAGGGCGCAGCCTGGGTGGTCTCCGGCTGTTTCGGCTGCAGCCGCGCTTTTCTCCCGGGTTCCCTTATCTTGAGTCTTAATGTTGGAAACACTGCTTGTCGTAAAGCTCCGATAGTCTTTCTCGTTCCAAAATGTACCCTTCTCTTATTAACACAAGGAAGAAAAAGCCTTCCAGCCACGGTCCTTGGGAAGTGGGTGCTTCTCCCTCGTGCAGAAATTCCTGTCTCAGTGAGGAAGGAAATGTAACCTCCCGACCTGGAGAGCTGGAAGCCCTTGGCAGCCACAGTGGGTTCAGTCAGACTCACCCCGGACTGATGCTCCGATTGGGTTAAAATCCCGTCGCCCACCTTGGTTCTTATCCACAGCTGAGTTCTGCTGACATAGAAATGGAAACACAAGGGGGACAGGCTTCTGGTTGCCCTGGAGCCTGGGGCTACCCCAGTGCCTCATGTCCGTGATGCCGAATTTTCAAAACGTGCTTGCGAGAAGCGATTATGACTTATAAACTAGTCCTTATGTTTCTTTATATGAAATCAGAGGTTGCTCTCAATTACTATTAAATGGAATTAATTACTAGTTCCAATGCACAGATTCATTCTGTGCCTTTACCCCAATATTTCCATTTCCAGCTGGGGAACGACAGGGTGGCGCTCCTGTGTTCAGTTAACTGCTGAGAAACATTGTAAAGGGGTTTTGCTTTAGCTCCTGTTTGAAGAGCACAGTGAGGAGAACTCTGTTACTGAAGGAAGACTAGTCAGTTGCTCTCTTCTCACACTTGAAACTCTGAAGAGTCGCATGCTTGTCGCTCCCTCGCAAAGATGCTCTTATTAAAAGCGCTGGAGCGCTCTGTTTTCTCAACCATCCAGTGTTAGCTATCTAGAGCTGAGTACTCCCGAGGGCCCGTCTTTGGGATTTTATGATTCTGTGTCTCCTGGGACATCATGCAAAATTTTCAGATAATAAAGGAAGCCCGTAAGAATTCCTTCTTTTTCTTAAGTCAGGGGAAAATAAGAATGGCTTCGGCGTAAGTGTTCCTACGATAACTTCACTCTGGCCTTTGAAAGCTGGGTTTTCTGTCTGAACTTTCCTCTAAAGAACTTTTTTTTAAAATGATTAGTATATTGATCGGTTTTTATTTTCCAAGATTGTTGAAAAACACTTGACTTTGATCTTTTGTGTCCTGTGGACTTAGCTGTGGCGCTGAAGGGATGATCTTGCAAAAAGCAGACCTAATCTTGGCCTTGCCCTGCTGGCCCACCAGGCGTGCCTAGCCCGCTGTGGGCAGGGAGGCCCCTGAAATAGCCCCTGTGAGCCCCCCGTCGCCTCCCTGTCTGCTCCTTGGACAGACCACGCTCTCCCGGCGCCTCTGTTCACTCTGGTCCATCCACCTGAAAACCCGTCCCCATCCGCCCTGCCCGGTCTCCTCCCCGTGTTCCTCCCCAGCACGGCTGCTCCTGAGCGTGCCTTCCCGCCCGGCCCCCAGGTGAGTGGGGCTGGGAGCCTTCAGCCCGCACCTCCCAGGTTGGGGTCTTCCCCGTGTCTCCTCCTCCAAGACGGCAGGGCTGTGCCTGGTCGATGTCCACGCCCCTGGCTGCGGGGTGGGCAGACAGCACCTGCTCCATGTCCTTTTGTAGAATAAATGGGAGAACTATTCATCAATCTGACCCAGTCTGAAAATTGATCTTAAGTAAAAAGCTAACCTTCCCAGGTGTATCTCCAAGGCACCTGCCAGGCCTGTGTCCCCCTAAGGCTGCGGTCTTGTGTTCCAGGGATCGCGGCGGCCTGCTCTCCAGGGCCGCGGTCGGGCCCGGTTGCTGCGGCCGCGGCAGGCGCGGGGGCTCCGGGGGCGGTCTGCGCCTCTCTCCCCTCCACTCCTCTCCTCTCCTCTCCTCTCCTCTCCTCTCCTCTCGTGGTTCATCCTGACCTAGTCTTAGGTTTCACGATCCGTTCACTAGCCCTCTTCTGTGTCACTCGCCCTTTAATTTACACGTTGGGCTGTCTGGTTCCTGTTACTCGGCCTACAAATCTGTCCTATGTCATCTCCTCTGAGTAATTTATAACCTCCATAAAATGCCACGGAGAGGCGCTTTTTTACATTTTTGAGTAATGGTGAGAAAGAATTGCCCTGGGAATCAAAAACCCAGTGAGTCATAGATTATTTTGTTATTTATGACCAGAGAGTGGTCATTGACAATATTTGGCAATTTTACAGCTATGAACCCGGGCTATTGTGCTTTAGAATGTAATTTATTAAGCAAATAAAACCCTTACTGGTAATGGTTTCTGTTAAATCTGGGGGACCACGTGGGCTCCAGGCCGGTGCAGCTGTGCACGGTCCTAGTAGCCACATGCATCCTGCGTGTCTGGACACTAATATTTTACACTTACTTCATGGTCTTACTTATTCAGTCGCCTTTATATTCTGATTGGATTCTGACCAACCGTTTTAAGAAGTCATCAGCTTTGAGCAGAGAAGGAGGAGCCTGGAGAAAATAAAATGAGTTTATGTTGAAAAAGCATAAATTCTTCCTTCGTTAGATATGACATTTAGTAAATTCAGGCTTTAAAGAAACACCAGATGTGTTCACGGAAAATAACTGATGTAAAATCATCTTTGAAAAAGAAAAAGACAAGGACCTTAAATTTGGTTACATGCACCCGAGGGAGAGAGAGACGTGCACACAGAGGCAGGAAGGGCTGTATACACAGGGCACACAGACACACACGGACACACGCACACAGACACGCACAGAGACACACACAGCATACGCTAGTGCCAATGGTGTGAGTGGGCACTCTGGACTGTTTCTCAAATCTTCATTACACACATACATGCATATATATATATAAGTAGTATTTTGTAATGTTGATTCCAGTTTAGTTCTAACCATCCTTAGCTTTTCATATGTTTGGAGAAGAGAATAATCTTGAAATTCTCAACGAAGGAAGTTGATCTTTTTCAAAATTACCACAGCAGGCAATAGAGTCCTTTTTTGCTGTTGTTTTCTTTTTAAGCTGGAAATGTGCTTCCTTCGGTGTGATGTTACATGTGTGTGTCTGACAAATTCCAGGGTGAGAGAAACTTGGTCACATACTTAACAGCGTGAGACACTCTGAAGACCTGGTTTCGAAAGCCAAACTGCAAATACTGATCAAAAGGAACGTTCCAGGAGCGTTCCTTCCATTTGGAAGTTAGTTCTGGACGCTGCATCTACCTGTCCTTTCTACAGGTAACGATCCCCCTTCTGTGGTCCTTGCCTTGTGTCTCTGCGCAGAAGAGAGACCGGCAGGCGAGACCTGCGGGGGGGTGTGGGCGCGGCGCCAGGGACGGTGGGGCTGAAAATGAGGAGATGAGACCAGGCAGGTGGCCTTGAGGGCCGCCCTCGTGTTCAGCCAGGCCCCTGGAGGCATGTGTTGCCACCCAGGGCTCTGTTACTGTTCTGGTTAAACCGGCAGCTTCTGGCCATGCCCTTTGTCATGCACGTCTCCTGTGGGGACGCAGGCTGCAGTGATCCTGGCGTGAACCTCGGCGGGCTGCCTGCCCGCTGGCTGCCCTGCTTCTCGGGACGGGCGCTGGTGCTCCGGGCAGGAACCGTCGGGCCCCAGCTTCCCGTGTTCGTTCACCCGGGCTGTTTTCATGGTGCAGACTCAGGTCCCGTCAGCCACGCGCAGCGGGCCTGTGTTTCTCCGGGAACGTCGTAGCGTTTGCTTTCACGTCAGGGTCTGTGGCCGCCTCTGACTGCCGTTGTGTGTGGTGTGAGGCAGGGTGGAGAGTCATTCTTTCTGTATGATATCGAATTGCTCTAGAAGGGCCTAGATCTGATAGATAGAGTGCCTGATGAACTATGGAATGAGGTTCATCACATTGTACAGGAGACCGGGATCAAGACCATCCCCATGGAAAAGAAATGCAAAAAACCAAAATGGCTGTCTGAGGAGGCCTTAGAGATAGCTGTGAAAAGAAGAGAGGTGAAAAGCAAAGGAGAAAAGGAAAGATATAAGCATCTGAATGCAGAGTTCCAAAGAATAGCAAGAAGAGATAAGAAAGCCTTCTTCAGCGATCAATGCAAAGAAATAGAGGAAAACAACAGAATGGGAAAGACTAGAGATCTCTTCAAGAAAATCAGAGATACCAAGGGAACATTTCATGCAAAGATGGGCTTGATAAAGGACAGAAATGGTATGGACCTAACAGAAGCAAGAATACACAGAAGAACTGTACAAAAAGATCTTCATGACCGAGATAATCACAATAATGTAATCACTCACCTAGAGCCAGACATCCTGGAATGTGAAGTCAAGTGGGCCTTAGAAAGTATCACTACGAACAAAGTTAGTGGAGGTGATGGAATTCCAGTTCAGCTGTTTCAAATCCTAAAAGATGATGCTGTGAAAGTGCTGCACTCAATATGCCAGCAGATTTGGAAAACTCAGCAGTGGCCACAGGACTGGAAAAGGTCCGTTTTCATTCCAATTCCAAAGAAAGGCAATGCCAAAGAATACTCAAACAACCACACAATTGCACTCATCTCACATGCTAGTAAAGTAATGCTCAAAATTCTCCAAGCCAGGCTTCAGCAATACATGAACCGTGAACTCCCTGATGTTCAAGCTGGTTTTAGAAAAGGCAGAGGAACCAGAGATCAAATTGCCAACATCCACTGGATCTTGGAAAAAGCAAGAGAGTTCCAGAAAAACATCTATTTCTGCTTTATTGACTATGCCAAAGCCTTTGACTGTGTGGATCACAATAAACTGTGGAAAATTCTGAAAGAGATGGGAATACCAGACCACCTGACCTGCCTCTTGAGAAATCTGTATGCAGGTGAGAAAGCAACAGTTAGAACTGGACATGGAACCACAGACTGGTTCCAAATAGGAAAAGGAGTACATCAAGGCTGTATATTGTCACCCTGCTTATTTAACTTCTATGCAGAGTACATCATGAGAAACGCTGGGCTGGAAGAAGCACAAGCTGGAATCAAGATTGCCGGGAGAAATATCAATAACCTCAGATATGCAGATGACACCACCCTTATGGCAGAAAGTGAAGAGGAACTAACAAGCCTCTTGATGAAAGTGAAAGCGGAGAGTGAAAAAGTTGGCTTAAAGCTCAACATTCAGAAAACGAAGATCATGACATCTGGTCCCATCACTTCATGGGAAATAGATGGGGAAACAGTAGAAACAGTGTCAGACTTTACTTTTGAGGGCTCCAAAATCACTGCAGATGGTGACTGCAGCCATGAAATTAAAAGACGCTTACTCCTTGGAAGAAAAGTTATGACCAGCCTAGATAGCATATTCAAAAGCAGAGACATTACTTTGCCAACTAAGGTCCGTCTAGTCAAGGCTATGGTTTTTCCTGTGGTCATGTATGGATGTGAGAGTTGGACTGTGAAGAAGGCTGAGCGCCAAAGAATTGATGCTTTGATCCAACCAGTCCATCCTAAAGGAGATCAGTCCTGGGTATTCATTGGAAGAACTGATGCTAAAGCTGAAACTCCAGTACTTTGGCCACCTCATGTGAAGAGTTGACTCATTGGAAAAGACTCTGATGCTGGGAGGGATTGAGGGCAGGAGGGGAAGGGGATGACAGAGGATGAGATGGCTGGATGGCATCACGGACTCGATGGACGTGAGTCTGAGTGAACTCCGGGAGTTGGTGATGGACAGGGAGGCCTGGCGTGCTGCGATTCTTGGGGTTGCAAAGAGTCAGACACGACTGAGTGACTGAACTGAACTGAACTGAACTAGAACTTTATTGAAAACACCTCGCTTTCCCCTCACTGAATTGCTTTGATGTCTTTGTTGAAAATTGTAACGATACCAAGGTTTTGACATTCATTCTTTGATCCATAATTCTTACTGTGAATTTTAACTGGATTCGTGTTTTCGTCATTGTCGAAACAGTGTGGAACACAGACGTGTCCCTGCTCTCATGGGGTTTATAGTCCACAGTTCCACCCTTCGGTTTAGACTGAAGCAAGGAACAGATTTCACAGAAGAGTAAAGGCGTTTTGTCAGAAGCCAACGACCCTGGTCTACGAGTCACATGCTCTCTCATCTGTTCTTTGAATTTTAAGAATAAATATTGTGACTAAACGAGAACAGCTGAAATACTGAACATGCTTTTCCAAAGCAAGCAGACGACCTCTGCCCCCCACCCCGACAGTGAGGCCCTCGGGTCTGGGTGAGGACCCTCTGCCTCCGACAGTGAGACCCTTGGGTCTGGAGGGCCACCCACCCCCCCGACAGTGAGGCCTCGGGTCTGGGTGAGGAGCCCCCACCCCCGACAGTGAGGCCTCGGGTCTGGGTGAGGACCCTCCACCCCCGACAGCGAGGCCTCGGGTCTGGGTGAGGACCCCCCCACCCCCGACAGTGAGGCCTCGGGTCTGGGTGAGGACCCCCCACCCCCGACAGCGAGGCCTCGGGTCTGGAGGGCGCGCGTGCGGGTGGCATCTATCATCAGGACCAAGTGTCTCAGCGCTGGAGGCTTGACAGGGGCGCAGGGCAGATGTGCAAACTCTGTGGGAACCGTTCGCTGGCTGGTGAACCTGAGTGGTGTCTATTACACGTCTGGTTTTGGAAGGAAAATGCTGCTTAAATAAAACCCTCGGCTTCGATGGCAGGCACCAGTGTGCAAAAGTACCCGCAGGACCTTTGTCCTGGTTTGAAATGTAAGAATCCTAAATTCTACGCTGGGCAAGTTCAAATCCATTCTCTGTCACTGACACGTAGTAATGGCTGTGGTAACAGGCGGCTTTCGTTCCAGTCCCAGGACGGATCAAGCCGCGGTGGCGTCCCCAGCCTCGTTCAAGTTGCAGGCGGCCCCGCAGGTCTGCGCATCTGACGCCTGCGGGGCCTGCACGCTTTCCTCCGGCACTGACGGGCGCCTGCGCCCAAGCTCAGAGCCCTTAATGAGTTGAATTGCTGGGACAGGCTCTATTCTGAAGAAATCTGCCTTTTAAATCCAAAACTAAGAGCTCAATTTGTAAGGACAGAGTTCTAAACTTATAAGAACTTCTAGCGTGGTTTCCAGTATTCTAAGTGGCCCATTCTAACCGAGTGCTAGGACCTAGAGGGAGCAACTCTTCAGAGCTCATAACGCTGACTTCTGAAAGGCTGGACACTCCTTCAGAAGCTCATTGTTGCTGTTCAGTCGCTCAGTCATGTCCGACCTTTGTGACCCCCTGGACTCGCCCACCAGGCTCCCCTGTCCTTCATCATCTCTGGGAGTTTGCTTAGATTCATGTCCATCGAGTCGGTGATGCCATCCAGCCATCTCATTCTCTGTAGCCCTCCTCTTTTGCCTCCAGTATTTCCCAGCATCAGGGTCTTTTCCAGTGAGTCGGCTCTTCACATCAGGTGGCCAAAGTATTGGAGCTTCAGCTTCAGTATCAGTCCTTCCAATGAACAGTCAGGGTTGATTATCTTTAGGGTTACCAGTTTGGTCTCTTTACTGTCCGAGGGATGCTCAGAGTCTTCGTCAGCACTAGAGTTCAGAAGCAGGAGTTCTTGGGCACCCAGCCTTCTTTATGGCCCAACTGTCGCACCCATACAGGGCGACTGGGAGAACCATAGCTTTGGCTGTACAGACCTTTGCTGACAGGCTGATGCCTCTGCTTCTTAATATGCTGTCTAGGTTGGTCATAGCTTTTCTTCCAAGGAGCAGATGTCTTTTAATTTCATGGCTGCAGTCACTGTCCACTGTCCAAGGATGAATTTGGACTCAGAACGAAGCTCATTATCTAGGTACATTCTTACACACAGGTGCAGTTACAGATTTCCACATTTTCATGTGAATTGAAACTGTGTGATTGAAGAGCTCCAAACGAAACCAGCTAAGTGCCCTGAACCAGAATTTTGCAAACTACTCTCACCTCAGAGCCCTGCTCCCTCCCCTTTACACTCTTAAAAATGAGAATCCCAAACTACTTTTGCTTTTGTGGTCTGAGTCTACCAGTATTTACCATATTAGAAAATAGAACTGATATTTAAAAGATATTTACCACTTATTTAAAAGTAACACGGTAACATAACTATTCTATGGAAAATACTTATTTTTGTAAACAAAGAATATTAGTAGAAAGAGTACTCACCTCTGAGCAGGTTCCCTGCTGTCTGATGTGCTGAAGGCGGCTGGGTTCTCCCGCCCGCTGACCGTCTTGCAGTGCCGCAAGTGTGGCGGCCCCTGGAGGGCCCCGCACACCTGTGAGAGGAAGCTGGCCAGGACCCACCGTCCTCATGTTATTAGAAAAATGATTTTGGCTGGGCCCGGGGCTCCAGGGTCTCAGGCTTGGGGGGCCTTCAGGGCTGCCCGATCACACTTTGGGAACTGCGCTCTGGAACGCCGTGGGCCACATCAGAGCCATCCACCCGACCACACTGCCTTGCAAAGCGGCGTGGGTGTGCAGACTACAGTACACAGGGACATTTGCTGGATCATATGTGTTCCCCTACTTGGAAACAAGCATTGTTTCTTAGAATATCTAAGTGCACATAGAACACAACGAGACAGACAGAGAAAGCTTACATTCCAAGCCACTTCCATATCAGTGCTTCATAAAATCAAACAGCATGACGCGGAACCCTCTCAAAGGCTCGACCGGTGAGCTACCTGTGGAAACCTAAGAGTGTGAAGCCGGAGCTTTAAGTTCCATGTGACAGGAAAGAGACGCTGCGGTTCTTAAAATGATGAAAGGAGGGAAGTTGATACTCTGATACAAACAGTAAGAGGTCTGTCTTCTCTTTGAAATAGAAAGCCACTCAACTTCTCTAGAAGGTTGGTTACAGGAAACTTGGAGACCATTTTTTTTCCTCTCTCAAACAAACGCTTTAATTTTGTTGAAGCACATGGATCTGTGCCTTTGAGTTTGTGGAGATGACCTTAGCCTAGAAAATACCAGAGCGGTGCATCCCTGCTACTGGTGGGAGGGAGCATATGACAGTAAAGAAAGCACGAGACAGAAGAGCCGCAGCTCTGCCGTGTGAGAATGCCCACTGACGAGGCTTGGGACAAATTTCCAGTGCGTTTTATTTACGTGTGTTTGTTACTGGGCTGCGCCAGGTCTCCGCTGCAGCACATGGGATTGCGTTCTGTGGCCGGGGCTGGGACCCTGGCCCCTGCGTTGGGAGAGTGGAGTCTCAGCCACTGGACCACCAGGCACGTCCTTCTAACAAGTTTATAGAATTGTCTGTTCGTGGGCTCTGTGTTACACCTGAGTGCCTTATGAGCTTCTGTGATTTCTAGTGAACGTGTACACAGTCCATGATAAAAAAGTCAGTCTGTGTGTCCCCTGGTGGCCGGGGAGCTCGAGACTCAGGGTGCCGTGCCCAACCAAAAGGACTTGCGGGTCCTGACGTTACGACCCACCGGCAGAGTTAGCGGAAAGCTGCTCTTCTGTCCCCAAGTCTCTGAAGTCATGGTGAGAAACACGGAGTGGCCCCTGAAGTGGCGTGGCCGAGGCCCAGCTCCTGGTGGGGCATCAGCCTCCAGGATGGCGGGGGTCTGGGAGCAGCCGCTAGGTGTGCTTAAGAGTGGGGGGAAGCTCGTGGGCTTGGAAAGACTTCCATTCGAGCCAAGCTCATGTGCGAAAGCAAACCCTCCAGGTAGCCAGCTTGCTCCGCGAGCTGAGTAAAAGGCTCTCATTGTTCCCGCTTGCTCAGAAAAAATGAGCCGCTTAACCCACTGGCCGTAAAGCGGTTACAGAAAGAAGACAGGGAGGGACGCTGACCAAGCGCTGCTGGCCCATCTCTCGACCTCGGGTCATGGCTCAGTCTGGTCATCAGCCCATTCTCCTGGTGGACGGTCAAGTCAGTGTCCCACCCCTCTCCGGGGAGCTCTGGCGTTGCAGACGCCCTTTAGAGAGAGGCCCCCACAGCCAGACACCTGCATGCGCGCTTCGGGTGGCAAAGCTCACCTCCCAACCGCGTGCACGCCTGGCCTTGCTGGGGGGGCGGGGGGAGCTGGCCGCACTGCCGGCACCTCGGGGTGCAGGGCTGGCTCCCTCCTGTGAACCTGGCCCCCATCTCCCCCGCGTTTCCCCTCAGTGTAACCCAACACTTCGGCAACTGGAGGCCCAAATAGTCTTGTTAACTTAAAAGTTTTCCTTCAGATTTATTGACCCAGTGGAGTTGAACAGGGTGAGTGTTGATCCACACCTCGCAGGCATTTCTTTAATTATTGGGCTGGCATCTCGAGGGCCTCGTAAAAATGTGCAGCATGAGTCGTAATAAAGTCACTGTGTGTTTATTTATTTGTTTGTGCATGTATTTATGTATGAATTTATTTATTTGGGGGGTAGGAGAATCCGGGGTTTTCTAAGGGGAGCCCCTACCTTCTGCCATAAATTGTAGCCATGGCCTTGATAATACTGTGGTTGAGCAGTCAGGGCTCCAAGACTGCTCCCTGAAAGAGATTAAACTGTAATTAAACTCTGCTATGAGTAAGGAGGGACAGAAAAAAAGAAGAAAAAAAATTGTGGTTTCATAAAGCAGAAAAGAAATACATTGACTGGTGTTTACAGCCCAGAGACTTTTTTTTTTGCCTTTTTTTTTTTCCAACTACAAAACAGTCTTATTTTTAGCCAGCCAAGGTTTTGCAAGAAGGCCGTATCAATCCCACAGTGCTGTTCTTTGAAATAATTGCACCAGGCTGGTCCCAAATCAGCAGTAACTAACGGAGAAGCAGGAGGGAGCCATTTCTCAAACATACAGTGCCGATGAAATTTGCCATAACCCTCTGAATTATGTCGGCTGCCTGCGTGAAGTTCCACCTAATGGGAAAAAAGAATTTAACTGGATCTTAATTGAACATAGAGCTACATAATATCCTTTTGTTTAGGCTCAAAAATGGATTTTTTTTAAACCTCCTTATCAGTGCAGCTATTAAATATTGTGGCTCTCGGGCTATCAGTCTCAGATCAGCTCAGTTAGTGCATTTTACCTTCCAAGGAAGTGCACTTGAGCCAGCTGGAGCGCGAGAGACGGAGGAGCTGGGGAAAGTCGTAATTGGAACAGGCGACTGCTTCAGAGCAGACAGGAAATAAGAGGAACACTGGCCCCTCCAACGGATTAAATTAGATGTTTCAGATGCAGACGGTATCAGGAAGAAGAAGCCTTACGGGAGGGGGGAAAGGTAACAGTAAGTTCATTCAGCCGACTCCCCCCCTCCCTGCGCACACGTGTTTCTGCTGGGCCCTCTCCGCGTCCCCCCAGGCCGGCCGCCCACCCCCTGCCCGCAGCAGTGGCAGGGCTGCCCTCTTGTCACACCCTCCCAGCCCCCCTGCCCACCCGCTCCCTTCCAGAGCCCTTTGGTATTCCATTTCCATAAATTAGGCGTGAAATTACGTTGGACTGAGGATACAGGATTTCAGCTGTTTTATAGTTGGAAAGGAAAGTCTTTCAGACCTAAAGCAAAAACATTTTTTTAAATATGCTTCCTGCCTATTAGTTTGAGATATGCCTATTATGGAAAATGCTTGCTTTGTAGAAACCTTCTCTTTTCGATCTCAGAGAGTTCTGTCTCATCCTCACGGATTGAGAGCCGATTGTGCACACGGCCCCTGGGCTGACTGGAGTCGTGTGTGTACATCACTGCAACGGCTTTCGTGTCTGTATCATTCAGATGCTCACGGCGGACTTGTGCCACTTTGTTAAAATATTTTAGGAAGTAGGTTTTATTTTACACTAGACGAATCAGCTGACACTTTTGGAGCTCTTTCTCTTTTTCACTTTCCTTGCATGCTGTATCTCAGTTTTCCCCATTTTGCAAATACAGGCCTTAGTTTTACACAGTTTGCTTAAATATCTACATTCAAAGTTTATGACTAGCAACGCCTGCAACATTGCTTTTTAAGGTCAGTGCCTCTTTCAGCCTGATGGCGTCCAGCATCATTTATTTCTGGGGGCAGGCAGCATTGGGTGAGGCATTTTCTCCCAGATATATATAAATATACTGAAAACGTCAACAAGCTAAAAATATGATGGCTCTCCTCTGTCCCCTCTTGAAAGCTGGTGACGTTCAGCGTTATTGTCGCAAATGGGTGGAATCCCAACTTGAAAGGCTCCTCTGAGGCCCCCTGGGTTCCTGAGCCATCATCTCTGGGGAGCAGGGGGCCCTGTCTGCTCAGGTGGGCTCACTGCTCAGCTTCCTGAACTGAACCCTGGGAAAATTGCCGTGCAAACATCTGCTCCGTTCACTCCACCTCTGCCCGGGAGTGCATCACGGGGTGGGCCCCTATGGAAAATGTCGTGGGTTGCTTCCACTCCAGCTAGACAGCTTTATGCAGCTATAAACCTTTACGGCCATATTAAGGTTCTGTTCAAAGGGTATGGATCTCATATACTCATGGTCCAGCAGAACTGTTACTAATTGCTTATCTACTGACTAGCTACCAGGGCTGGCAGCTTGAGCAACAATAATCCAGGGATGTGGTATCCTCCAACGCTAGAACATTCTCGCTCCTATAAATAGCACGGCTCGCGTTTTCCGAACGTGAAGGAGCAGATTAGCAGTGTCTGCTGTGGCCCCGTCACCGTGGACTGTGTCCCCCAGGCCTCGTGTTCTGACAGAGGCCTGTTGTTCCCTTCTGAAAGGTCATCCCAACACGGGTCTCCTCGAGCGGGGGCGTCTTACAGAGAACGGCCTCTGCGTCTCGGGCAGGCTGTGCTAGCGCCTGGGTCCCAGGTTCAGGGTCGAGCGTTAAAAAAGTGCCCGGAAGCAGACCGGACTCGGAGCAGGGATGAAGCCGCTGCCCCGGGCCAGGACCCGCGGTGGCCACAGCCCTGAACGGGGCGCGCCTTTTAGGAGCTGCATCGCCGTCCTGCAGAGGTTCTCCCGGCAGCGGCGCGTCTTCTGAGGGGCGGTCCCCGGAGGCCCGGCCCCGGCTGGGCGATCTGAGGCAGGCACGCTCGTCTCGCTGCAGCCTGAGTCCCGGGCGCGGAGCTGCGGGATTCAGAAGCCTCCCTGGTCCCCTCCAGCACACCGGCGTGAGCTGGCCCTTCTTTAGCTTGGGAAGCCTGCTGTGTGCAGAAGAGGGACGTCTCCAGGAGGCAGCCCCTCTGGGGGCGCCGTCCCACGGCCTGGGCAGCTGGGGGCGGAGGCGGGCGGGCAGCCGCGGGGGCCGTCGAGGCTGGGGCCCCAGGCGGGAGATGTCCTCCGGCCTCCTGCTCTTTCCCGACAGACCAGCCCTGAACTGTCCTGATTTTAATTACTAAAGAAGCGTGGATCGGCTGTGTGAATGGCCACGAGCTCTAACCCATGAGGAGGCCGCTAACTCCGTCTCTAACGGGTGTCAGCACGTGGGCAGTGTTTGCAGCGGTGGGTGAGTTTCCTGTGAGCTCGGTGAGGGTGTCCCCAGGGGCTGTCTCTGGTTTAGAGGGAAGTGATGCGGGAATCAGCCGTCGCAGGTCGGCTGGGTGCAAACGGCGCGAGCAGCAGGAGCGGCCCCGAGTGGGCCCCGAGTGGAGAGCGGCACGTGGACCCCAGGCCCGCCTTCTCCAGCCCCACCCCGTTTCTCCTGGCCCCGCCCCATGCTCCTCCCACTCCGGGTGCCTCCGTCTGTGCTGCTCGTGGCGGAGGGCGGGGGGACCATGCCCTGGTTCTCCTGGCTGCTCCCCTCCCGGGACAGTAATGAAGACTTGCGCGCCCAGGGCCCAGTTCAGCCCCTCGTCGGGAAACCACCAAAATGGAGAGTTCAGGTTCCACAGCTGACAGCTGGTGTGGCCGCATAAATGTCCTTTAAAAATAAACACGTAGAGAGGACCGTGCTCTGTGACCTGGACACTAAGGGCAAAGAAGGAGGGGACTTGGCTGCCAAGGAGACTCGGGGCCTGGACCCAGCGTGCCCCCCAACCCAACCCCGCTCCCCACTCTGTCTCCCCTCTCCTCTTTGGGTGCTGGGAGTACAGATTTGGAAAGTTCATATTTGGAAATAGCCACTGGTGACTGCGATGCCTCCTCCCTGGCTCGGGAGGCTCACGGAGCCTAGCCTGCCCCCCCCCGCCCCCCGCCCCGGCAGACATCAGCTCAGGAGGCTCGCGGAGCCTAGCCCTCCCCGGGCCGGACGTCAGCTCGGGGCTTTCTGTCTGGGTCATGTGCATCCTGGCTGCGGCCTTGCTGGATTCTGAGGCTGCTCCCCACGTGTCAGGAGCCCATCTCCAAGCTCGCAGGCCTATGTCCAAGCCTGGAGCTCCCACCCCATATGGGTGTCAGCAGGCCTGGCCTCCCTTTCCCAGGCTGTGCGGGGACCAGCGGGTAGGTGGGTGTGGGGAAGCCGGGCTTTGGAGCGCAGGCTCCATTTGGGGTCTCGGGGTGGGCACTTGGGAGGCTCAGGGCACGTGCCTGCTGAGAGGACACTGGGAGAGGACCCTTGGCTGCGAGCAGGCCTGGAGCCCTCCTGTCCCCCCCTCCACTTCTCCCCCACGGGCCACTTCCAGAAAGCTGAGGCTGTTCCAGAACCTCCCACGCGGGCTTGTCCAAGGCCCAGTGGTTCTGCAGGTACTGTCTTACTGGGCCCAGGAAGTTGACAAGCATCCTTTAAAGTCTGGGTTCTTTCAGAACTGCCCGTTGCAGTTACTTACTGGAAAATGATAACACGCTGGTGTGGGGCTGCAAGTTCAATAATTGATACTGAATCCTTGAATGCTTTCCTTAAGAGGTGTCTGTGTGCATGTGTGTCTGGTGGCTGTGTATTCAGAAGTAAACTCAGATCAGAATTGGGCACAATTGGCCCCATCCTTATGCACCCACAATTGAAGTTCCTAGAATTATAGGTTGAGTGTTTTTCTGAGTTTGGTACAAATGTATTGAAACCAAAACTGGGAAGGTGTGGAAGCTCCATGTCCTTTGACTGCTGGTAAAAGAAGCGCAGAAGGGCATTTTCCAGGAGTAGCTCCGAGTGTGTATGAAACCAGGAAATAACTCTGTGACAGTCATAGTGTTAATCCCCCCAACTGAGTCAGAGGCGCGGCTGGAACAGAGCCAGCGTGCCCTGCCTGTCTTCAGAGAGCAGGGGTCTGACCAGCCACGCCTGTCCTGGTCACGCGGAGGCCTGGGCACACGTGGTGCAGCAGGGTGTCAGGGCAGGACACAGACCCCTGGGCTCAGACCCTGCCTCTGCCCCTTCCCGGGCCCATCTCTCAGGTCCTCTGTGTTTCAGTGTCTCTGCCTGTGAAGTGAGCACAGTAACAGTGCCCGCCTCGCAGGGCTCCAGCAGGGCATTAGTGAGGCCGTGCCCAGTTCTCTAGACTGTGGGTGTGTCTAAACGCGGGCAGCTGTGATGATACTGGTGGAGGTGGTGTTAACAGGTGCTTGCCTCTGTGCTTTGCATCATCACCCACCTCAGAGCGCCCCAGAAGAGCCCCGCAGCAGGCCACGTGCACAGAGCGAGTCTGTGGCGACATCTGTCTCCTACACTGAAGAGGGGCGGGCGGGGGTCTTACCAAGTCCTCCTGTGCTCTTGCCCTGCCGGCGCTAAGGTTCAAAACCTCCTCCAGCACAGCAGGACCACGAGCTAGTGGCCGTTTCATGTGGGTTTAGTGACATATTCTTTCTGCTTTCTTGAGCCTTTGGAAGAAACATTTCTGGTCGGAAGCGAGATAACGTTTCCCCAGCTTCTTATTAGTGACTGGGAAACGGACCCTGCAAGCCTACCAAACAAGTCAAAGTCGCCATGGTTTGAGGAGTGAGGGTCCCAGTAAGTGCCAAGGAAAGGAAGACCTTAGGCTCCGCGTTCTCAAGTTTTTTGCTACTAAAACAAAGTAAGCATTTGGAGGGAAAACTCAGCAAATGAATATTTTATGTTCATTATTTTTAATTGAAATGAAGAGACCCATCAGTGGGTTTTTATGTTGCTAAAAGAGCAAATATATATAGGAGTTCAGGAAACCAAATTTGCATGAAATTGGAAAGTCATGCTTTGAGAAGTTAGTACCCCAAGGAAACTTTCCAAAATAGCATCAAATTTGAAATCCTAAACATGACTTGATTGTTAGGAGCTCTGGGGGAGCTTTATAAACTTAGACGTTCCCAGGCCCCTTACCAGCTCACCAAATCATAATCTGCAGAAGTGAGGCTTGAGAATTTGTGTTTTTTAAAGCACTCCAAGTGATTCAAAATACACAGGATAAAAAGAGAAAAAAGTGTAGTTTATAACCTGGACCAGCTTCATTTTTACATCCTCTTTTGCAGAGCACTATCTTAATGAAAAATAACAAATGTTATACTTGACACAGGATAACCAGGGACCCCAGTTCTCTGTGGGCCTCAGGGGAAGTTTTCAGGTGGCCACGCGGCAAGGGTCCCCCGTGCCCAGCTGCTGAGGCCTTTCAGGGAGACGTGTGCACACAGCCTTCCTTGTAACTCGGAGGGGAACACCTCCCACCTGAGCTCTCGGCTCTGGCTACGCTTCCTGTTCGCTGCACGGCTCTCGCTGGTTCAGGGAGGGCGGGAGGGCGCTGGCCCAGCCCTGCCTTCCTCCTGCCCCGGCTCCACTGGTCACGGTAAATGCGGGTGGTGTATCTGTCAGCATTCACGTCAGTGTTTCTTCGGGACCACATTGCTGGTGTTTCATGCATGTCTTTAGAGCAAATAGCTGTTTAAGTTGGGTGTAATATTCGCAAGACGAAGGTGAAAAAGCTGGCTTGACACTCAACATAAGTTCATGGCATCTGGTCGCATCACTTCATGGCAAATAGATGGGAAAGTGGAAAGAGTAACAGATTCTATTTTCCTGGGCCCTGAAGTCGCCACAGACGGTGACTGCAGCCGTGAAACTGAAAGACGCGTGTTCCTTGTGAGAAAGCGATGGCAAACCTGGACCTAGTAAAAAGCAGAGACGCCACTTTGCTGACAGAAGTCTGTCTAGCCAAAGCCATCTCATCCTCCGTCGTCCCCTTCTCCCCCCGCCTTCAGTCTTTCCCAGCATCAGGGTCTTTTCCAGTGAGTCAGTTCTTCACTGGAAATTATGTGTAGATAATGGCCAAAGTATTGGACGACAGAGGATGAGATGGTTGGATGGCGTCACCAGCTTGATGGACATGGGTGTGAGGAAGCTCTGGGAGTGGGTGATGGACAAGGGAGCCTGGATGCTGCGGCCCGCGGGGTCACAAAAAGTCAGACACGACTGAGCGACTGAGCTGAGTCAAGCCGTGGGTTTCCCAGCAGTCGTATATGATGTGGGTTGGGCCATAAAGAAGCTGAATGGTAAAGAATTGATGCTTTTGAATTCTGTTGCTGGAGAAGACTCTTGAGAGTCCCTTGGACTGCAAGAAGATCCAACCAGTCCATCCTAAAGGAAATCAACCCTGAATATTCACTGGAAGGACTGATGCTGAAGCTGAAGCTCCAGTACTTTGGCCACCTGATGTGAAGAGCTGACTCACTGGAAAAGACCCTGATTCTGGGAAAGACTGAGGTCAGGAGGAGAAGGGAGTGACAGAGGGTTAGGTGGCTGGATAGTATCACTGACTCACTGGACATGAATCTGAGCAAACTCCGGGAGATGGTGAGGAACAGGGGGCCTGGGTGCTGCAGCCCACGGGGTCTCAAAGAGTCAGACACGACTGAGCGACTGAGCAGAGATCCACAGTGCAGTCTGAGTGACTGTTAACACAGGTGCACGGGCACTTACAGTATTTTTATGTGGCCAGGCATTTCACGTGGACTTCGTGTCTACACATAATCATCTTAACTTCTATCTGAATTCAAAGCTTGGCTCCTACTAATGTCCCAGTTTGTCACTTCATGGTTACTATCTCTAAGCCTGAAAGTTTTCTGCAGCTTTTAATTGTTCTCCAGTAGGAGATATAGCTCTTTCTAGTAGCTGATTTAAAAGATATAAATACAGAAAAAGAGGTTGAGCCGTTTGGAAGGTCAGATTGCATACAGCCATGTGAGCAGTGAGGCCAGCGCTGGGTACCTCTGTGTAATTTTGTGCCCCGTGGGCTTTCGGTGTAACTGAGAGTTCCCTCAAAAACAAAAGATGTCACAGCCTCAGAGTCTTTGTTAGCATATAAAAATCTTTATATAAAAATGCATTCATACAGAAAATTTAAGATATTATTCAATACCTTTAGTCTGGAATAGGACAGTTTTAGCTTCTTTTCAAAGATTTCGGAAGGCTCCAAATGAATTTTGTGCCCTTGGGGAAAGCAGGACAAGTGTGTCCAGTATCGCCACATGCAGGGGTCTGCTCACTAAATGGTAATACGTGTGGCTTTTAATCGGCCTATGAAATGATTTGGGCACCGCTGTTAGTAGCCAGGGTGGATAGGAGACTTGAGTCACTTCTCTTCCTCAGACAGCCTATCAACCCTGTTCTCTTATGAAGTCAGACTGAGGCCAGCCTCTGCCGAGGCTAGTGGACTTCCGGCAGCTGACCTCTGCTCTGTCCTTGGCGTCCAGCCACCACAGTTGGCCACACCCATGGCTTCAACCACCAAACCCCGAGCTCTCCATAAAGTGCCTCCACAAAACACCACAGTTTCCTTTCTGTGATTTTCGCTGATACAGAGGTGTCTGTGTCCACCCTGATGTTTGCATGACCTCAGCAGTTTACACGGAGTTGTGGTTTCCCGAGTTTTTTTTTTTTTTTCCCCTCAATGAACTGATTCTTTAGAAGATATCTTAGACTGAGGAGTGCTCAAAGTGGAGTGAAATAAGTATGAAGAAATGAGGTCTGAAATGCAGTTGCTCAGCTGTGAGAGTCTCCGTGGGTTCATTGCAGGAGGAAGCTCAGCGGGCGTTGGCCCTGGGCTGGAGGGAGTGACTACAGGCTCACCGCAAAGCTGGGGATGAATCCCCGTACCGGAGGGAATGCCGTGTTTTGTTGGTTTTGTTTCCTTCATGTTCCTTCCATTAAAATGTGTCCTCCTGGGAGAATCGTTCATCCCCCCCTTTATTTCGAGGAGTCCGTCTCCATCTCCTGTACATTTGAGCCAAAGCCGCCCCCACACGCAGGCAGGCAGGCACTTCCCATCACTGCACTTCTCACTGTCCTTGGGGGTTCCTTGTCCTCTCAGACCCCAGCATGCCATCCCTCCTGCTCAGTGCAGACATTTCTTCCTCTGTGGTCCCTCCCCGTCACCCTTTCTGTGCTTTAAAGTCTGGAGTATCTGGGAGAAGCTCTGAGACCTGAGACAGAGAGTTTGCGTGCATTTAGGATCGCGGAGCCGGATGAGAGACCCAGGGTTGCAGGGCGGCACGGGCAAGGACAGCAGCTGCCACCCAGGGCTTTGAACTCCCTCTGGCCCCTCCGTGGTGCGCTCCATCCCACACCTGTGCAGGTGGGGCATCCCCAGGCTAGTGCAGAAGCATCTGGGGCTCATGGACTTGGCTACATTCACTGAACACAAGGACGAACTCCACATCCTTGGACATCTCAAGGGCATACATCAAGTTTTCATCTCATAAACTTCTGGAAAGAGGTCATTTATACATTTATAATTCCCCATGCCAATTCAGACCTACTTTAAAAGATCATAGGAATTTATATGTATCTGAATTTCTTTCAACTGTTCTGAAGGTAACTGGAACTCTTTACTCTCCTTAACCCGTATCTACACCCAGAACAGCCTCATAAGTTCCTAAAACCATTCTAGAGTAGAGAAGTGCCTGGCAGACGCAGAGTCATGTTCCAACACAGGTCCCAGGACTGCCATGAACCGCGGGACGCCTGGGAATGTAAAATGACTGAGGAAAGTATGTGCCCAGAGGAAGCCTTAGGAAGCTGTTTGTTAAGTATGGAGAAGATCACTGTTGGGGTGAGTGTAGAAAGGGGTCAAGCACTGACCCTTGAGCCACAAGGAGACGCAGCATGCAGGAGCTAGACGAGGCCCTGGGAAGCGCAAGCGCCACGTGGGCTTCAGCGAGCGCACAGAAGGGGACTGTCGAAGGACCACTGGAGGAAAATTTCCCAGAACTGAAGTATGTGAATGTTGAGATTGCAAAAGCTTTGTGAGTGTCCAGCCCAGTGAATGAACAAAGACCCACACCAAAGACCATTACTGTGAAATTTCAACATTGGGTTTAAAGAGAAGTTCCTAAAAGTTCTAACAGTGAAAACAAGTTTCTTTAAAATGACCCAGAGTGAAGAAGCAGGAGTGAAAATGCCACTGTACGATGTTCCAGCACAAAAAATGAGACGCCAAAGAAGAAAAGCCTTCCCAATTTTGGAAATGATCTTCAACCTGAGATTCTAAACCTATATGAAATATTATAGGCATTTTCAAGCATGCATCATTTTAAAAGACATTGTCCTCCATGTACTTTTCTGAGAAAGATAGGGGAGAGTAGCCTCCACCAAGACAGTGAGGTAAACCAACAAAGATGAAGGCAGAGGGTTCAGGAGGTAGGGACAGAGCACAGACACAGGGGGAGAGCATTCTCCAGAGGAGCCAGAAAGGGAGCTGCGGGTTGAGAGCAAGGTCAGCGGCTGAAGGTGGAGGTTTCGGAAGGCATGTCACCCAGAGAAAAATGAAAAGTAGCCAGGGAGCAGATGGACAGGCGGGAGGACATGGAGAGCCAGAGGCGTGAGAAAGCTCGGAAGCCCAGCAAAGCCGATTAAACGCAAAAAGCCCACCAGTCACTAAGGGTATTAGACTGGGGGAAGGGGCTGTCCAGAAACTGAAATCTTGACCCACTAGGTGACTGAGGAGTAGAACATTTCTTTAGAAATTAACACTGGCTACTATGACAATTGCCAGGAGAAACGTCAGCAATGCAGATGACATCATCACCATGCAGATGACATATTCACACATGCAGATGACATCATCATGCAGATGACATCACACATGCAGATGACATCATCACCATGCAGATGACATCATGCAGATGACATCACCACGCCGATGATATCACCATGCAGATGACATCGCACATGCAGACGACATCATCACACATGCAGTTGACCTCACACATGCAGATGACATCACACATGCAGATGACATGCAGATGACATCATCACACATGCAGATGACAGGCAGATGACATCATCACACACGCAAATGACATCATCACACATGAAGATGACATCACCATGCAGATGACATCACCATGCAGATGACATCATGCAGACGACATCATCACACATGCAGTTGACATCACACATGCAGATGACATCACCGCGCCAATGATATCATCATGTAGATGACATCATCACCATGCAGACGACATCATGCGGATGATATCACCACACATGCAGATGACATCATCACCATGCAGATGACATCACCATGCAGACGACATCATCACATATGCAGATGACATCACACATGCAGATGACATCACACATGCAGATGACATCACACATGCAGATGACATCACCACACATGCAGACGACATCACACATGCAGATGACATCATCACAGATGCAGATGACATGCAGATGACATCATCACATATGCAGATGACATCATCACACATCCAGATATCACACATGCAGATGACATCATCACACATCCAGATATCACACATGCAGATGACATCACTATGCAGATGACATCATGCCAATGACATCACCATGCAGATGGCATCATCACACATGCAGATGACATCACATGCAGATGACATCATCACACATCCAGATATCACACATGCAGATGACATCACCATGCAGATGACATCATCACACATGCAGATGACATCACACATGCAGATGACATGCAGATGACATCATCACACATGCAGACGACATCATCACACATCCAGATATCACACATGCAGATGACATCACCATGCAGGTGACATCATGCAGATGACATCATCATGCAGATGACATCATCACACATGCAGGTGACATCATCACACATGCAGACGACACTGCCCTAATGGCAGAAAGTGCAGAGGAGCTAAAGACCCTCTTGATGAGGGTGAAAGAGGAGAGTGAAGAAGCTGGCTTAAAACTCAGCATTCAAAAAGCTGAGATCATGGCATCCAGTCCCATCACTTCATGACAAATAGATGGTGGAAAGTGGAAACAGTGGCAGATTTCATTCTCCTGGTGAGCTGCAATCCATGGGATCTCAAAGAGTTGGACACGACTTAGCAACTCAGCGGCAACAACAACGATGATATAAATTTAACCAAAAATTGAGGAGTAATATAGGTAAAAAGTAGGATAAAAAGGTGTGTAATGCTAAAAATCCCCTCTCGCTATACTAGACAATATTTTAAGGCCTAAAGTGGATTAATCAGGTGATAAAAGAATAAACACACATGATTTAGCAAATGGTTCTAAGTATTGAAAGGGGCCCTAAAGTGTCTCACAAGTTGGGAGGAGCAGGGAACAAGGGGATTGTTTTTTATTATAAGTCTCTGAACACTTTAAAATTTCTTATATTTTTGACATGTCACATTTTGGTTAGTTTGAAAATTAATTTTAAAATAAATATAACTTGATCATATGTTGTACACAGCACTAAAGTTTGAAAATAAATTCGGTTTTCATCATTACTTAATAAGCCCGAATCCCCCCTACATTCTAGAAACTGGAAGGAGGACTGCTGTTGTTGCTTTTACCTGTGATGTAACCCGCCTATAACACTGCGCCCGTGTCAGGTGCGCAGCACGCTAACGTTGCATTTGTGCAGCGTGATAGGTGGGTGTCTGCACATCTTGCAGAATGATGCACTAGTTCTAGCCGGCAGCCACCACAAGACGCAGTGACAGTTTGTTTCTTGTGATGAGGACTTTTTAAGATCTCTCTTAACAACTTTCAGATGTACAATGCAGTATTATGAACTGGAGTTAGTGTGTGTGCTGTGCTTATCAGCTCAGTCGTGTCTGACTCTTTGTGACCCCTTGGACTGTAACCCACCAGGCCCCTCTCTCCATGGGATTTCCCAGGCAAGAATCCTGGAGCTGGTTGCCATTTTCTTCTCTAGGGGATCTTCCTGACCCAGCAGTGAAACCCACGATTCCTGCCTCTCCTCCTTCGGGGGATTCTTTACTATTATTGCCACCTGGGAAGCTCATAGTTAGTATAGTTAGAATAGTAAGATGTTAGTTTCACTTACGGGAAAAGAAGCA
The DNA here is from genome assembly GCF_016772045.2 of Ovis aries. NCBI lineage: Eukaryota > Metazoa > Chordata > Mammalia > Artiodactyla > Bovidae > Ovis > Ovis aries. The sequence continues at coordinate 50,571,867 of NC_056073.1, forward strand.
TATAGTTTCTTGTTGCTGACACACGTCACCAGACTTGGTGGTCAAGAAGAGTTCCGTGTGGCCTGGATCGTGTCCTCCTGCGTGTAGTGAGATTTGGACGTGGGCTGCTGGGAGGTAACTGGATTTGGAGAAGGTCGTGACGTGGGGCTCTCTCGATGGGGTCAGGAAAAGAAGACAGGGAGAAGGCGGCCATTTGCGAGCCAGGGGGAGGGTGCTGACCACTCTGTGACCGCAGCCTCTAGAATGGAGAGCACGGTCTGTTGCTGAATTCTGAGCGGGGGATGCCCTCTTGTGCAGGCCAGGCAGATGGAGGAAACAGGAGCACATTTATCATCTGACGGTTCAGGTCGGAGTCTGGACGGGTCACACAGGCTGCAGTCACGGAGCCAGCCTTCTGGAGGCCCCGGGGGCTCTGTGCCCGCCTCCCCGCTCCTAGACACGCCTGCGCCCCTCGGCCTGCGGCGCCGCACACACGCACGCCTCGTCCCGTCCCCTCGGCCTCCTCAGGCGCCACTCCCGTGCTGGGCCCTTGCGCTCACACTGGCCGCATGGGTTCCTCAGTAACCAGGACAGCCTCCCCGCGTCAGGGTCCTTACCTTCATCTGCGTCACCTGAGCTGACTCAGGGCTGACTCAGGGCTCACGGGTTAGAGGACTGGGGCGTGGGGCTCTTTGGGGACCAGCGTTCAGCTACCACTAGGGGCGACGGAACTGGCAGGTGTGAGTAGACAGACCTCCTTATAGTCAATCCCCAAGTAGCGGGGCTGTTGACAGCAAAATCACATTTGTTTAAAACACATGTTACTAGTTATATTCGGATATAGAGGAAAACTTAAATTTCAGTTTTAACTACAACTATAGAGAACCTTGATAGTTTGTGAAATAAATAAATTTCATAGATAAATCTTCCTCACCTCCATTAAAACAGATAAAGAACTCAGTGGCAGTTGCCTGTTGGATGCTTGTGCCAGACAGCTGACCTTAAAATCTGTCTCTGCCTCCTTCCACCTGAGTTGGGACCAGTCACTAAATCTCTAAATCTCAGCTTCCTCGTCTGTGCAACAGAGAGACCCGGCCTCCATCCTACCGGGCTGTTGCCGGGCTGTGCCTGGCGCTCTGAGGATGCTCGGAGACCATGGGCTCTTACTGTGATTATTCACGGGCAGTTTAGGGGCTTGTCTCACATCCCCCAAACCCTTTGGGATTGTTCCCGAGCCGTCAGGCTGGAGTGATGCCGTTTCTGTCTGGATTTGTCGACAGGTATTAGGATTGGTAAGGCTGCTCATGGAAGGAGTGAGGGAGGAACATTTCATGACACATGGTAAGAACTTCAGCAGCAGTAAATGCAACGCCATGTATTTAAGGACCAAAAAAAGTATCTTTATGGATGCAAGTTGGGGAAAATAAGAAGACATATCAGAGTGAGTAAAAATTGTTTTGATTATAGGAGCAGAAATACGACGTTATTTAAACGGGAGTGAGGCCGTGCGCCTCTTTTAAATGCGAGTGCAGTTTAGCCGTGCCACCGCTAGCAAGGCGTGTTGGGGATGTTCTGCCATCCAGTTACGTTTTCGTTGTATAGCAGAGGGTTTGATGTTCTTTCTCCCTCGTTCCTGGAATGAAGGCTGTAAATGCTTGGAATTTCCCAAGTGCAGGGGCCTTTGGTCCGCGGTGGTGGGCCACGATGTAGCGTGAGCGCTGGGGCTGGCCATGCCAAAAGACCACCCGTGGGGCTTGGGGGCCGCGGCTCTGAGCCGTAGGAGGAGCCCACCTCCTGGCCTCACGGAGGAGGGCGCTGGAGGTCAAGCCCAGCCGTGTAGCCGAGAATTCAGTCCATCAGGCGCGCGGGGACCCCCGGTCATGACTGAGTGCCCCGGCTCCCCAGTGCCGATGGCAGCTGCCTGTGCGCACGTGTGGGAGGGTCTGTGTCTGGGGACACCAGGGGCTCTGAGTGTGGGCCCCCTGGGGCCCCTTGTGTGTCCCTGCGCTTGCCTAGTCCGGGGGCGTCCCTGCAGGCACTGCAGCCTGCCCCTCCCTCCCCTGACTGTGGCCCTGGTGGCCACCGGGTCCCCACCCGTGACTCATGGCTCCGCTGTTCCTGCCTTTGGCCGCCGGCCCACCTTCTCCTGTTGCCTGCTCTGTTCAGTCGCTCAGTCGTGTCTGACTCTTTGCGACCCCACAGACTGCAGCACGCCAGGCTTCCCTGTCCTTCACCATCTCCTAGAGTTTGTTGAAGCTCATGTCCATTGAGTCGGTGATGCCATCCAATCACCTCATCTTCTGTCATCTCCTCTCCTGCCTTCAATCTTTCCCAGCCTCAGGGTCTTCTCCAGTGAGTCAGTTCTTTGCATCAGGTGGCCAAAGTATTGGAGGTTCAGCTTCAGCATCAGTCCTTCCAATAAATATTCAGGATTGATTTCCTCTAGGATTGCCTGTCCTAACCTCTGGGTATTAATATTCCAGTGTGATATAGGTGGACTGAGTCTGGGAACGTGTAAGGACCTGCCAAGGTCACAGGCTAGTGGTCAGGGCAGGGCTCCGGGGGTGCAAGGGGGTGTGTGTCAGTCCTGGGCACGCCCTGCCCTTACAGCCGAGCGTCAGCACCGAAGCCTCGGTCACCAGGCCTGCAGAAGTGCGAGTCCTACAAGAAATAGTCCCGACTTGTGAAGCTGACTTCACGCCTTATCTCCACCGTAGGGTCTAGATTCTCTCTTCGGCATCTCAGGAATATCTTTGCACCTCCCCCACATGAAAACTATTTCAGGCATCTGGGGCTTCTTCTGCCTTTTTTAATATCTGGGTCTAGAGACTTTACATGTTAATTTTGATGCAAAAGATACAATTAAGCCAATTAGTGTTGATTAAAAAACAACAACATAAATCCACAAGAGCATCTCCAGGCCTGTCCCCCCTTACTGTGAGCGGCATTCCTTCCGAGGCAGCCAGGCCTGAGCGCGTACTGCGAGCAGGGCCCCTTGTGTGTGGAGATGGACTTATCACATGGTTAGCAGCTAGGTTACGTGGGGCCTCATTAAATAAAGCAGCGGAGGCAGCCACCTCCCGCCGACAGGCACCCGGAGGCACGGTACCTGTGTCTTTCCAATTCTAGCTCCTCTTTCTTACTTTGTTTTATGTCTCTCTCATTTTTCCGACTGTTTTTGACATTTTCTGACCTCACAGTACTTTTATTATTATTTTTATTGCTACTATAACAATGATAACTTAAAGGTCTGATTTATATGATGGCAACTTAGCCAAGGGGGAGATTAAGGCAGACCCGAAAAAGCCTGCCGTAAATGTTTGAATCCGTCAGCCTTTCATTTTTATTAAGTGGGAAGCTTTTGTTTTGACACGCGTGAGTTTGCAGGGTGCTGAGTGGCTGCAGGGCAGCGTCTGCTGGCGGGCGGCCCTGGGTCCCTGTGGTCACTCTGCACGACGCTCTTCACTCAGCCTCCCTTTTCCTTTCGGGGCACTCCGTAGTCCTTGCCTTGTTTTCCTTCTTGCTGAAGTGAGTACGATTTTCAGAATGAGCGAAATGCCACAGATTATGGACAGACTTTCTTCATCGTGGTGACTTTGACGTTTACCTGTCTTGTTTGGGAGGGGCCAGGCCTTGTGCACCCCCAGCAGAGCCAGCCCTCCCGAGGGGCATGGGAAATGGCCGTGGGGGGGGCGCCTGGCCCCTGATGTGCCCATCCCCCACTCAGTGCGCCCATCCCCCCCAGTGCCCCACCCCTGGTGCCCCACCCCTGGTGTGCCCATCCCCCCTGGTGCCCCACCCCTGGTGCCCATCTCTCCTGGTGCCCCCATCCCCCCGTGCGCCCATTCCCTCCCCCCGTCCCCCCACCCCCCCCGAGTTTGTCCATTCCCCCAGTGCCCCCATCCCCCTAGAACAGGGCTGGTCTGACCTGAAATTGATGTAAATGTAAATTGGACACAAAATTTCCAAGGGCAAAAAGCAGAACATAAAATATCTCAACAATTATTTATATGAATTGCAAGTCAAGATAATAATGCTTTGGATAAGTAATATATTACTGTGTGTGAAAGTCACTCAGTCATGTCCGACTCTTTGCGTCCCTGTGGACTGTAGCCTACCAGCCTCCTCTGTATGGATGTGGCAGTTGGACCATAAAGAACGCTGAGTGCGAAAGAACTGATGCTTTTGAGCTGTGGTGCTGGAGAGGACTCTTGAGAGTCCCTTGGACAGCGAGGAGATCCAACCAGTCCATCCTAAAGGAAATCAGCCCTGAATACTCATTGGAAGGACTGATGCTGAAGCTGAAGCTCCAACCCTTTGGCCACCTGATGGAAAGAACTGACTCACTGGAAAAGACCCTGATGCTGGGAAAGATTGAAGGCAGGAGGAGAAGGGGACGGCAGAGGATGAGATGGTTGGATGGCATCACTGACTCAATGCATGTGAGTTTGAGTGAACTCTGGAAGATGGTGAAGGACAGGGAGGCCTGACTTGCTGCAGTTCCTGGGATCTCAGAGACCTGGGCCTGACTTACCTGAACAACAACTGCGGTGTGGCGTTACAAGTCGTTTCACCCATTTCTGTCTTTTTACTGATGCATCAAACGTTTAGAGAGCTCGGTGGGGACACTGCATCGCTGGCACAGGGCCGTCCTGAGACCTGTGGTCACCTGTCTGTCAGCAGTGACGTGCCCTGGGCCCAGGCCTGGCGGCATCACAGGGCCCTGTGCCTGCGTCCCCTGTGGGCACCATTGTACAGTGACGGTGGGCTCTTCTCTGAGAATATGATATCTCCCGAATGAGCTGTTACCACACTTCAAACTTGAGACGAAGTGTCTCTGACTGTCCTTTTCCTGTGCTGCCCTCCAGGAGTAAGAAAGTTCCATTGAACACCGTCAGGGTGCCCTGTTGCCACGGTCTTGGTTAAATGCCTCTCTTCAAGGAGTGAGGCCTAATGATGCAGCCTGTTACGTCCCAGAAAAGATCAGGACTTCCATCAGATTAAACTGTCTTTCTTGTTACTTGTTAGAATTTCCCTTAACCAGCCAGTCTCTATAGATCTTTTTTATTCTTTTATATACTTCATGCTGAAGATTTATTACAAGTACAAATAAAAACATATTTCTAATCCTGTTTTTCAACGATAAACCATCTGGATTTGTTATGGCTGAAGAACTTCGTGAATTGCATTCCTAACCCTGTTTGGCTCATATCAGTCTCTGATGAAAAATAATGTCAGCTTCTTAGGATTTGGGGATATTCTTGGGGCTTTGCAGCGCTTTTCCATTTCAACCCTGACCTTGTTTATGCTTTATTAGAAGAAAGACTTACGCTGCAACACATGTCATTGCTGTATCAAAGCTACTCTGGAAAGGCCTTTCTTTCTGCGTGTTTTCTGAATGGTGATGCTTCAAGTCTTTGAACATCATTTTAAAGATCACCGCACCATTTTAATCTGTGAGTTGCCACAATCCGTTATTCAGATCTGAAAGCGTAACTGTGACGGGGCAGAGAAGGACATCGTGCAAGGCAGAGGAAACCAAGCTGCCCTGTGGTCGGTCACATCCGAAAGCAATAGGAGCCCGACCCCGCAGAGGCGCTTAAGAGCGCTTTTATTCTCTTCTGGCGCGGAGGTGGCGGAGGCTCCCAGTCCCGTGACGCAGAGCTGGCCCCCGGATCCAGAGGCGCCTCTCCACCCGCGCGCCGCCCTCTCGGGCCCAGACTCTGCCCTGCACGTCGCCTCCTTTGAGCAGCCCCTGCCCACCTCTCCCTTCTCTGGACCGACGCTGCTCCCCGGCCCAGGTGCTCCTGAGGTCACACAGACGCTGGGCACCCTTAGGCCAGGGAGGCTGGGGAGGCCTGGGAAAACCTGCAGAGGAGCTTTCCTAGTCTGTTTCATATCGTTATGCTTAGATTTATTTCTTCATTGGTAAACATAAATGGCCCACTGGTAACATGCAAAGCATAAATTCCATTACAGCAGATTGAACTTCTGAATATTTCGCTGATGTCAAGGCCCTGACTAATGTTGAGAGGTTTCTGTGGTTTCTGTTTTTTTAAGACTGGCCCATCTGGCCTGACCACCTGCCTAATTATCACAGATCCAGGCTGGCCAGGGACCCTGGGGAAGGGGCCTGACCACGTGTCACCATCGTGCCTGTCACCGAGCCCCGGGGCCTGAGAACCTCTTAGTGTGGGTGTGCGCAGCTCAGTGACGTGACCGAGCAAGCTGCCTTGTCACACCACTTGTGCTAACGTTTTCACATTCCTCTTTTGCGTGTTTTCAGTAGCGACAGAATTGCTGCCTCTTAAGAGTCCAAACTGCATTTATTCCAACAGGACCGCCACTGCCGGTGAGACACCGTGGAGCTTCTTGAGGACGGACACGCTGGCTTCACACAGCGCGCCCTTCATCTCAGACCTGGTTGCAGACTTTGTATTCCAAAGGGTGTGGAGGCTGTGCCCTCCTTTTGGGTCATTTTGGACTCGGGGCTCCTGACCTCGGCATTTAGCTCTCACTGAAGTCTGGCAGGTCAGGCGCAGGGGTGCAGTGGGGAGAGGGGCGCCCTGGGGACGCACACAGTCCCCCCTGAAACGTGAGGGTCCAGTGCGGCTGCCCCGTGTGGCCTCAGCGGCCGGCCTTCCAGCACAGGGGGCTGCTGGAGAGGCTGGGTGAGCAGCCCCTGTCCCGCCCCAGCCGGGCCGGCATCCTCACCTCCCCACCCTCCGCTTTCCGATGGGGGCCGTAGCCCCCCCTCTGCAGGGCTGTCCTGGAATGAGGTGAGCGGGGGCGTGTGCTTGGCAGCTGGCATGGCGTGGGCCTTTAGTAAGGTTGTTTTATAAATATTTCACTCCATTTTGATCCACATTGCAATTTTGCCTGTATTCACGGCCTCCTAGCCGTGCCTAATGTCTCTTTGCCAGACAGAGTTCACATCCGCGAGACGGGACTCAGACGTTCGGCCACAAGCCCATCTTTCTGTGGGTGGAACCGCCTGGCTTTTTGTGACAGTCCATTTGCTCTAGATTCAGGTTTTATTGGTCCTGACACAGACCTTGAAGGAGATTATTACAAGATTAAGGCTTGAAGCATTCTTCAGCCTCTGGTGAGGTAAAAACCGCCTCATTGTCCAACTCAGGATGACGAAGCTTGAACTGATCGTGATTACCCTTGGTGCTGTGCGTCTAGGAACCCTAACCCTTAGAACGTGCTTAGGTACGGGTGTTCGTTTTTCCTTCTTGTTCTTTAAATACATGTAACTAGGTCTTTTGCTAGAAATTTCTTTGGGGCTAAGTTGGAGCAAGAAAATAAGTGGGAGAGTTGGACCCAGTTCTGTGAGTCTGGACTCCACCAGGCCAGATTCCCCTTCCTTACATGCAGTTTCAATAGAATTCCATTGAATTAATTTTACTCGTAATAAAATCGGCTGTATTTCAGGCCCGCAGCCCTGGGGCCTTCTGATCCAAGCACAACAGCCTGTGCTGTGCCGCCTGTTGACCTTGGCAGCGAGGGGTGGAGATGGGATCGTGTTTGAAGTTGGACCCTTCTACCCCGCTCATCAATATTTCAGGACAGCTGGGATTCTCTGAAAATCAACTTTGGCAAAAAAAAAAAAAAAAAAATTGCTGGTTTGAGAGGATTGTGCTACTTCTAAATTATTATTCCTACAATACTATAAAATTGTAAAAGGCTCCATAAACCATTAAGAGTATTGGAAGCTGGTGACTCGTCTTTCAGGGCTGAGTGTGGAGGCGAGGCCGCTGTGGCCAGCAGGTCCGTTCCGGGGACTTCCGCGGCAGGCTGTGTTCCCCGAGCTGGTGGGGTGGCCACATCTCACGGTGGCCCCGGGCCAGGGACAGCAGGGAACGGGGGCTGGGGCTGCTCGGACACCACGGAGGGACTGGGAAGGGCGGCTCTTTCCTGGGGCCCCGGCGCCGTGAGGGTCCCCTGAACACAGCCAGGAGCCTCCTGCTGCAGCGGGGTGCCCCGCACCGCCCGCAGAGCCGGGCCTCCCACCCAGGGCCGGGCTGCCGAGTCCCAGGGTCTGACTGCACTGGCAGGCGCGCCTGAGAGAGAAGCCCTCTTCCCGCAGGCGGTTCCTTAGACTCAGGGTGCGGGCAGTGAGACCCGAAGGAAGGAAAGCTGCGTTAGTTTTTAAAACCTGAAATGTGGTCTCTCGATTGGATGGTTTTAAATTATATGCGAACACGTGCCACTGCGCCATCACACGCACAGGACGAGGGCCGCCACGTGGGCGCGGACGGGAGGGTCTCGGGGCGCACCCGCGGACCGGAGGGTCTCGGGGCGCACCCGCGGACGGGAGGGTCTCGGGGCACACTCAGGACGGGAGGGTCTCGGGGCGCACTCAGGACGGGAGGGTCTCGGGGCGCACCCGCGGACCGGAGGGTCTCGGGGCGCACTCAGGACGGGAGGGTCTCGGGGCACACCCGCGGACGGGAGGGTCTCGGGGCGCACTCAGGACGGGAGGGTCTCGGGGCACACCCGCGGACGGGAGGGTCTCGGGGCGCACCCGCGGACGGGAGGGTCTCGGGGCGCACTCAGGACGGGAGGGTCTCGGGGCACACCCGCGGACGGGAGGGTCTCGGGGCGCACCCGCGGACGGGAGGGTCTCGGGGCGCACTCAGGACGGGAGGGTCTCGGGGCACACCCGCGGACGGGAGGGTCTCGGGGCGCACTCAGGACGGGAGGGTCTCGGGGCACACCCGCGGACGGGAGGGTCTCGGGGCGCACCCGCGGACGGGAGGAATCTCGGGGCGCACCCGCGGACGGGAGGGTCTCGGGGCGCACTCAGGACAGGAGGGTCTCGGGGCGCACCCGCGGACGGGAGGGTCTCGGGGCGCACCCGCGGACCGGAGGGTCTCGGGGCACACTCAGGACGGGAGGGTCTCGGGGCGCACTCAGGACAGGAGGGTCTCGGGGCGCACCCGCGGACGGGAGGGTCTCGGGGCGCACCCGCGGACGGGAGGGTCTCGGGGCGCACCCGCGGACCGGAGGGTCTCGGGGCACACTCAGGACGGGAGGGTCTCGGGGCGCACCCGCGGACGGGAGGGTCTCGGGGCGCACTCAGGACGGGAGGGTCTCGGGGCACACCCGCGGACGGGAGGGTCTCGGGGCGCACTCAGGACGGGAGGGTCTCGGGGCACACCCGCGGACGGGAGGGTCTCGGGGCGCACCCGCGGACGGGAGGGTCTCGGGGCGCACCCGCGGACGGGAGGGTCTCGGGGCGCACCCGCGGACGGGAGGGTCTCGGGGCACACTCAGGACGGGAGGGTCTCGGGGTGCATCCATGGACTGGTAAGTTTTGGGGTGCTATTCATGGACTGGTAAATCTCGGTGCCATTTATGGACTGAATTCTTGGGTGCCGTTGATGGACTGGTAAATCTCGGGGTGCCGTTCATGGACTGGTAAGGCTCGGGGCGCCAGTCAGCACTGCAGTTAGAAAGGAGCGGGCCCTCAACATGGAGTCAGGTGGGATACCGGGGTGGGTCCTGCTGGGCCTCCTGTCACTCAGGTGCTGCAGCTGCTGTTTTGACTCGTGACCGGGAGCCCGGGCAAGTGACTGCCGGCCGCGCTGGCCCTCTCAGGAGGGGACGTGGGCAGAGAGATGGGAGGCTGCTTGCTGCTGCGTCTGGAATCCAGCAGGAGGGTGGAGAGCTGCCTCGGCCCCACAGGCTGTGGACAGGAGGCGGGCCGGGTGCTCTCAGGGCAACGGCTCAGCTCCTGGTTCCCTGTGGGCAGGTGCTGAGTGTTACTCGGGGCTGGGGGGCCACGGGCCTTTCTGCCCCACCCTAGACCAGTGCAGACGCCTCCAGGGAGCTTGGGACTGGAGGCAGGCAGGGCCGCTGTGGGTCTCGTCCACGTGCTCCCCAGGCCGAGTGCTGACACCTGACCCTGTCTCTTCAGAGATCCACCCTGGGTCTCCTCCTCATCGACCCTGGACCCCCCCAAGGGGGAAGGGCCTCACCCAGAGAACAGAACAAAGCTCTTTCTCCTGTCCTCAGAGGCGGGCCCCAGAAAGTCCCTTTCCGCTCGTGTCAGCTACCTGCAGGAGACGTGTTCAGCCACCCTCTCCTTCTTCTCTGGGTCTGTCAGGCTCTGCAGCGGTGGGCGGTGGGCGGCTCAGCCCTTCGGGGAGAAGGTCCTCAGGAGTGGACCTCAGAGCTGGAGTCAGCAGGGCAGAGGCTCCAGTCAGCCTGGCCCCCGTGACCCGGTGAAGCTTCTTCCCTCTGTCGCCTCGAGGGGCGCAGGACCAGCTGCCTTTGCTGGCGCCGATGGCGGCTCTTCCATGAGGCAGGGGTGTCTCTGGGACACCTGCCACCGCAGGACACCGTCCCCAAGGCCCAGATAGCACTCCCAGGAGCGCCAAGTGCCCCGTCTCTCCTGGAAGTCATGGCCGGGTCCCAGGTTCCTTCCCAGTCCTGGGCTTCCCAGATAGCTCCTGGCTCGTCGGGCCCCCTCAGAATGGCTCGGGGAAACAGGGTCCGGCCCACAGACAGGCGGACGCGCCTGGGGGCAGCTCCAGAACAGGGCTTGGCCGGCGGGGGGAGGGGGTGTGGGGGTTGTGGTGTGGGGAGGGGGCCTGGGGGAAGGGGATCTGGATGAGGAGAGGGCCTGGGTGGGGAGAGGGTGTGGAGGCTGCAATGTGAGGAGGGGGTCTGGGAGGGATCCTGGGTGGGGAGGGGGCGTGGTGGCTGCAGTGTGGGGGAGGAGGTCTGGGTGGGGAGGGGGTGGGGTCTGGGTGCGGAGAGGGCCGCAGTGTGGGGAGGGGCCGCTGAGCAGGGGACACCTCGCCTGAGGTCTCCCGTCACTGGCATCAAGCGTCTGGACTGAAGGGCTCCGGGCCGAGGCTGCCAGGGACGCCAGGCGGAGAAGGGCCGCCTGGCCGCGAGCGGTGCCACCTGGTCAGGGAGCAGCCTGGGCGGCCGTGGCAGCCCCGCCAGGAGGGCCAGGCTGCTAAGGAAACCTGTGAACTGGGAGGGCAGGGGGTGCTGGGGTTGGAAAAACACTCTCAGGCGTTTTCTGCCTCAGAGGAAGAAAGGAACCAGAGCGTCTGAGAGGCCAGGCCCTGCGGCGGCGCGGGTGCAGGCCTGGCCCACACCGGTCCAGCCGCGGCCGTGCGCCCAGGGCTAAACTGCGGACGTCAGCAGGCTTTTTCCTGGCTGGCAGGAAGGGAAAGTTCCCTCCAGTGACAGACAGAAGTAATGGATCTGGGGCGCGCCGCGGCCTTGGGAGGTTACGGTGAAAACTAATGGAGGCCACGTTTACTAATGTTGCTCTAATCCTGCAGTTTGGGGCATTGGGCTGAGCTTCTCTTCATGGCATGTTTTACAGACTAGCCTATTTGAGATGCTGGAACAGCCGGGCTTCAGTGAGTTCCAGGTCAGGAAGCGTGCCCCTCCCCTTGGAATCCAGCGCCCTGGCCACTGGGTGCTAGCTGCCCAGCCCTGCCCGATGCCCTGGGGGCCCGCGCGGCGGCCCATTCATCTTCCAGGTGTTACAGTCGCGGGCCGCGGCCACCTCCATCACGCTAAACGGGCAATTATCTACCTTGTCACTTCTGCCTCTGCTCTTTTGACCCGGGGGTCACAGAGGCCCGGCTGTAACTGAATCCAGCAGAACTATTCCCTTACCTGTCATATAAATAGTCGTCCTGGCAGAATGAGGCCCACGGGGGCTTTTCGGGAGGTGTTGAGAAGGCCGGTCTAACTTGCGCCTTTATGCGCTCTGTAAGGAATGCAGCCCTGTTTTGGCACTCTATCAAAATAAAACAAAGTTCCATTTTTCAGCTTCTTTTTTTAAAGTGTGCACCCCTGAGCTCACAAATGCTTCTTTGTGGCCCTCTTTATTGAAATTTCCATTCAGCTCTTCCATCTGTTAGCTGTGTTTACCACTATTTCTAGGGAAAGAATTCAGCATTTCACCTTTATTTGGGGTGTAAGGTCATAAAACTGTCTGGATTATTTCAGCTATATTTATACCAAACTTAATATTGCTTCTTTAACAGGTTTAAAGCTTTTAATTCCCAGGTTCATTATTCACGGTGAGCTGCCTGAAGAGACCAGTTGGTGTTTTAAATGAGGAAGGTGTTCTGTACCTTCTTGCTGTCCGTGCTCCCTGCTCCTCGAGAGCGTGCTCCCTGTGACCTCCACTCGGGGAACCTCTAGCTCAGCTCCAGCGCCCCCTCCGCACAGGGTTGCCAACAACGCGCGGTGTTCCAGGAGCACACACTTGCAACATGAGTCCCCTTTTTGTAGAAATAGTCACGTTACTGTGATCTTAGAAAAGGCCTAAGACTGCGGGAGTGACGTCCTCTGGGGAGGTGACATCTCCCGGGCAGAGCTGATCCACGTGCGTATCGGTGGGTATGCGTGTGGATGTCTGCGCACGTGTGCATATGTGTGTATGTGTAGATGTGCGTATATGCGTATGTAAATTTCCCAAAACTTGGCAACTTCAGCTTCAGTTTTCAGCAGTAAGTTTGGAGCTGTGTCAGAAAGACATACAGAAATAATATGGAAATGCACACAGGTGATTTTTCCATCTAGAATTGCCACATCGATATGTTTGATGTTTCCCCATTTCCCCTGCAGCCCGGGCTGCAGGAAGCAGGTGGAGAGGCGGGCAGACCACAGGCCATTAGGGGTCCTGCATTGTTGGCCCAGGGCGTTCCGGTCTCAGTTCTGCCTTCACGGAGGAGCGGAGCGGGCAGTGCAGATGCGCCGTGAGGGACGGGGGTGTGGGCAGACACGGGCCCGGTGGGCGCTCACGGGGGTGTGGGCAGACACGGGCCTGGTGGGCGCTCATGGTGGGTGTGGGCAGACACGGGCCTGGTGGGCGCTCACGGGGGGTGTGGGCAGACACGGGCCTGGTGGGCGCTCACGGGGGGTGTGGGCAGACATGGACCCTGGTGGGCGCTCACGGGGGTGTGGGCAGACACGGGCCTGGTGGGCGCTCACGGGGGGTGTGGGCAGACACGGGCCCGGTGGGCGCTCACGGGGGTGTGGGCAGACACGGGCCTGGTGGGCGCTCACGGGGGGTGTGGGCAGACATGGACCCTGGTGGGCGCTCACGGGGGTGTGGGCAGACACGGGGCCTGGTGGGCGCCCATGGGGGTGTGGGCAGACACAGGCTCTGGTGGGCCCTCACAGGCCCTGGTGGGCGCTCATGGTGGGTGTGGGCAAACACAGGCCCTGGTGGGCGCTCACGGGGGTGGGGTGTGGGCAGACACAGGGCCTGGTGGGCACTCAGGCCCTGATGGGCACTCATGGGGGTTTGGACAGACACGGGCCCTGGTGGGCCCTCACAGTGGGTGTGAACAGACACGGGGCCTGGTGGGCACTCATGGGGGTGGGGTGTGGGCAGACACAGGGCCTCGTGGGCACTCATGAGGGTGTGGGCAGACACAGGCCCTGGTAGGCGCTCACAGGGGTGGTGTGGGCAGACACAGGGCCTGGTGGGCACTCTCAGGCCCTGGTGGGCACTCATGGGGGGTGTGGGCAGACACGGGCCCTGGTGGGCACTCATGGGGGGTGTGGGCAGACACGGGCCCTGGTGGGCACTCATGGGGGATGTAGGCAGACACGGGTCCTGGTGGGCGCTCACGGGGGTGTGGGCAGACACGGGCCCTGGTGGGCGCTCACAGGGGGTGTGGGCAGACACGGGGCCTGGTGGGCACTCACAAGCGCTGGTGGGTGCTCACGGGGGGTGTGGGCAGACACGGGCCCTGGTGGGCCCTCACAGTGGGTGTGAACAGACATGGGGCCTGGTGGGCACTCATGGGGGTGGGGTGTGGGCAGACACAGGGCCTCGTGGGCACTCATGGGGGTGTGGGCAGACACGGGCCCTGGTGGGCACTCATGGGGGGTGTGGGCAGACACGGGCCCTGGTGGGCACTCATGGGGGGTGTGGGCAGACACGGGCCCTGGTGGGCACTCATGGGGGGTGTGGGCAGACACGGGCCCTGGTGGGCACTCATGGGGGGTGTGGGCAGACACGGCCTGGTGGGCACTCATGGGGGGTGTGGGCAGACACGGGCCTGGTGAGCACCCGCATGGGTTGTGGGCAGACACGGGCCCTGGTGGGGGGCCCGCCCCCGCGTCTCGGTGCTGCTTCACAGGGTGCTTGTCTGACACCTGCCCGGGGGCCGCGGGCTCAGCTGTGTGGCTGCTTCCCCTAGTCCCTGACCTGCGAGCCCTTGCTGAAGAAGAGCATCTGTCTTCACCCTTTCCTGGATCATTTCCTGTGATAAGAGGCTCCCGAATGAGGGCAGGGGAGGTGGAAGTTGCGTCTCCAGGTAGAGAGGAACCAGAATGGCGCTCAGGGCGCTTAGGTCAGCGCAGCCTGCGACCCGTCCGTCAGAGCTGGAGCCCGAGACGTAGGTGACTCCGGTGACAGCACAGCCCCAGGCTGCTCCCGAGAGCTGGGACCAAGACCCGCCACCTCAGTGGGCGTCCACCTGTTTTAACGAAAGGGGCTTAAAGAAGGGCCCGCCATTGCCCTTGACTTAGAGACTCAGGAGAAAGAGCAACGGTGGCTCTTCGTGACCTCCCATGACTGTGTCTTTCTGGTCCTAACTCATTGCTGAGTCCAGGTCGTGCCCAGTGGTCAGCGCACAGCTGGACGGAGCTTCTGGGCTGCAGCCGCCTGCCTCCCCAACTGTCTCTGCTCTCCCAGGACCGAGGCAGCACAGAGACCCACACACGTCTGCTGAGGGAGGTGGGCGAGCACACGCTGAGCCCCAGAGCAGGGCCGCCGTGGTTCCCCAGCCTCCAGTACTTCACAACGAAGGCAGAAGGGCTTTCCTGGTGGTGCTAGTGGAGAAGAGCCTGCCTGCCGGTGCAGGAGACAGAAAAGCCGCAGGCTCAGTCCCTGAGTCGGGAAGACCCCCCTGGAGGAAGGAACGGCGGCCCACTCCAGTGTTCTTGCCTGGAGAGTCCCAGGGACAGAGGAGTCTGTCCATAACAGGCGGGCTGCAGTCCACGGGGTTGCAAACAGCTGGACACTACTGAAGTGACAGCGCGTACGCATAAAGACAGAAAAGAGTGAAATTCACTTTAGAAAGACGAAAACGTTTGAAGAAAAAAATGCCAACCCTTAGAAACCACCATCTACCTTTGAAAACTCTATCAGAGCATCTCCGTCTCCTGGAGACACCTTGACTCGTCAGCAATATGAGTTTCTAGAGGAAGCAATAATGGGCTGTTTGGTCCTCTCATCCCAGGCCGCAGGCCGCTGCCTCCCCATCCCTGGTTCCTGGGCCAGCAGGGTGTCTGGCCGGCCCTGGGGACCCCATGTGCGCCGGCATCACGTGGCTGGTCCTGGGGGCTCCGTGTGCGCCGGCGTCTCCCCGGCGGGGTTGGGGGCGGGGCATGTGCACGTCAGCAGAATTCACCTCCTCTCTCGACGGCTCAGGTCCCTGAGCTACTTTATTTATTTCCATAATCACATTAGGTGCTACAGACATTAATGAAGTAGTTGTCTCCAGAAGACCTGTCCTTTGGAAGAAGCCAGAGACGGATAGCCTCCAAATGGACATCCCCAGGACGGGCAGCCACCTGTCCGCTTCCTGAAACTCCATGCCCCTGACCCGGGCCCTGCCTTCAGCTCTGACGCCAGGGTCCCCGCCCATGGTGAGGGACACGGAGGGCCTCCCTCGGCTCTGGAACTCTGCACGTGTGTGATCCCGTCTCAGTGGCTGATGAAGATATCTGTGCTGAATGCGCAGAAGCACCCGCTTCTTCATAAGCACAGAGGCAGGTTTTGGAAGAAGCGTTTCCCTTTTCAGCGTGGGTCAGGTGCTTTCTGCCCTGACAGGAGTCGCTGGGCTCCCTGCACTAGCTTGCGGCACATGTGCTTTCAGCGTGGGCCGCCGGCTGAAACACCTTTGCTAGGCTTCCGGGGAGGCAGCCGGACAGCGTGTGCTCCCACCGTGTGCGTCCGTGTCTGCACACTTGCACGCAGTCAGCACGGGACCTGCTGATGGGCCCTAACCCGCTCTAACAGCCTCGTGAGAGACGGCATCGTGCCTGGCGTGGCAGCGGCTGAACATGCTCTGCAGCAGCGGAGGGACCGCCCTCGCAACTCACCGCACGCCTGCCCTTCCGGCTCGTGGGATCCAGCCCGTTACCTCACGTCGGCTCGTCACCCGGCGTCATCCTTGTCGGCAGAAAGCCTTGTGACAGGCGCTGAGCACCAGGGACGTGCGGGGGAGCGTGCGCTGTGGCACCCGAGCGAAGAGGCACACGCCGAGCGGACAGCCTCTCTCCTCCCGGGCGACACACGGGGCTGGATTCCTCAGCACTGTGAGCGCAGAGCAGACCCCGGGAGGCCGCGTGCTCCTGTCTGTGACTCACGCGTTTATGAGGCCTCACCTCCGAGGCATCCAGGGCCTTTTGGAAATTTTGCAGGAAACAAGCGTGGCCATGACTTTCTCCTCTCAAGCGCTGTTTTCACTAAGCTGTATGTTATTCTAGTGTTGGTTTTTGAATCATCGCAGGCATTTCTGTGCTTTAAAGTGAAGCCACTATTCAAAAACAGTCTCATTTCTATTGTTTGTAAATATATCATGTCCAGTGGGTTGAGCTTTTGACGTGAGCATAACTATTTGAACTCTTAGATACAGATAAACTGTTTGTGGATTTGATACTTAATAAGAACCACCTGCACCCTTTTATGTTAAAATCTAAATCCATTACAAGGAGGCTAAAATCTTGACACTTTTGGAATAAGATGGAACTACCCCTGTGAAATTTGTCTCCTGTACTCTCTCAAGAGGAACTGCCCACTTAGAATTCACACATCAGGGACTTTCCTGGTGGTCCAGTGACTAGGACTGCACACTCCCAAAGAAAGGGTCCAAGGTTCAATCCCTGGCCAGGGAATTAGATCCTGTGTTCCACAACTGAAAAAAAAAAAAAAAAACCACCACCAAGTGCTGCCACTGAGACCTGGAGCAGCCAAATAAATAAGTATTAAAAAACCTCACACGTCAGACATCGTGAGCTGAGACCTGGGCCAGCCCCAGCAGCATGCGCTGCGGACCACAGGTTCAGTCCACATCTGACTGCCCCCGAGTGCAAGGCCACTGTCCTGCCGTGAAGCTGTGATGTTGCCACCCAGCCAGCCGAGCGGTAGGCTCGGCCTTCATCTGCGTGACTGTGCTTGTTGTGGTCTGGAGGCCCCCAGAAGCCTTCTGTGAGATGGCTTTAGTGCACATAGGGAGGAGGGGACACAGAAGATGAGACGGTCGGATGGCATTATACATACGTTTGAGTGAACTCCGGGAGATGGTGAAGGACAGGGAGGCCTGGCGAGCTGCAGTCCATGGGGCTGCAGAGAGTCAGACAGGACTGCGCAGCTGAACTATAGCAGCAACAGAGCGGCGCCCAAGCCCAGCTCTGTGCAGCCCTGAGCGCTCTGAGCCCCAGCAGGCCTCCAGCCATCGTCTCCTCAGAAGCATGGACTTCCAGCTGAGGAGGTATTACTTCATTAGATGCTGATACTGACCAAGGGCCACCATCGCTGTTGAGAGAGCCCTTTGCTAACCCAAGTAGCTTCTGTCTTCTCTCAAAGGTGCACTTACCTTGAACCTGAAATAGCGGATCCTCAGTGTTTTCTGTGTAAAGTGTCGAGTCTTTGCTCTCTGTTCCTCCCTGAGCTGCCGTCTCCAGAGGGCAGCTGAGCCCCGCCCTTGGGCTTCATGCTCACAGGTAGGGGGCCGTGGGTCTGCCGTTTGCCGAGAAGGCCCAGCTAGTGATGGTCAGAGTGTTCTCCCGGGGTCTCTTTACCTTACGTTTTGCTCTGGAATGTGCATCCCGGCTTAAACAGGATGAATATCAAACAGAAACATAGAAGCTGTTTTTTTCAATAACCCCCCCCCCTTCTAGAATCCAATTGCTGACAAGCGGCACCTGCAGAGAAGACAGGATGAAACAGGGAATATTTGCGTCTTTTTATTTTCCGTTTTCTCTCCGGGGTCACAGTAATCTTTGGCTGGTTCTCCCCTCATCGGTCTTTCCCCACAGTCACCAGCCTGTTTTCAGAGTTCTTACAGATGAACTTGGTGCCGGACAGCCCTTCAGGGTGTCAGCCTGGGCGACCTCGCCTGTGGGGGCACGTCCTGGGACCCCCTGCGAGGCCGCTGTCCTGGGTCTCTTGTAGAGCTGCTGTATTTTGAGAGCTAAACATAATCTGAAAAGTGTTTATTAACCACCTCTGAGGACACAGTCCCAGTGCTCACACACTGAGATCCTTCGAAGGCCTCTTCAGCACTGGAAAGGCGTCTCCTCTTGTGCCCCGCAGATGCGGAAGCTTCTTTTCTCTCTGGTGGTGGAATGAAAGGACTGGGGGAAGTTGTCTCCCAGACCTGCTCTGCACACACTCAGATGCCCCCCGCGTGTGAGGACGAGATTCCACTCTTTCCTCCGCTTATCCCTCCCCGCCCTACCCTCAGGGATTGAAGAGAGAGAGGCGTGTTGGCTTTGGCCATGATCTAGTTGGTGTCCTCGTCCGCTTTATTTGCTATGGAGCAGTGACTGACAGCCGCTGAGACTGAGACTCTGGAGCAGAGCTCGCCACCTGCCACGCCCACCCTCTCCTGTCCGATGGCCCGCCCTCGGGGGACCGCAGGCTGTGCGGGGGGCCTCTCCTGCTCCGGCGGCCTGCCCTCGGGGGACCGCAGGCTGTGCTGGGGCCTCTCCTGCTCCGGCGGCCTGCCCTCAGAGGACCGCAGGCTGTGCCGGGGGCCGGGGGGCCGCTCTTCGCCGATCGCCCGCTTCTTTCCATTGCTCCCCATTTTCTCAAGACTGGCTGCCTCCTGGTCATGTGTCCGCGCCCCCAGATGGGGCTTCTCCTTTTCCTTCTCTTGAACACCTGCAGTGCTGAGGGCGCGTGCTGGGCCCATGGGTGCTGGTGGCGCAGGGTGCGCTGCTGGCTGGGTGACTGACAGGCCCCTGCAGGCCATCTCTGTGTCTTGCTGTGTGGCTTCAGCCCGTCCACTAACACCTTCCACGCATCGTTTCCTCTAGGGTGAAGGAGAGACCACGGTGCTGCCGATTGACTCCAGTGTACTGTGAGGCTCAGACGGCAGAGCGTGCGGGTGTTTACAGAGCCTGTCTCACTGTAGCTGGGGGCCTTTGGGCCTCAGACACTGGGGAGTGGCCTCCTTAGTGCAGGTTAACGGCAGCTGCCCCTGTTGACCTGCTTCTGTGGCTGGCCATTATTACGGGCACTTCACACTCGTCTCCCATGTGTTCGTTGAAAGCCTGCAGGAGAGGCTTTGTTGCCCTCACATCACAGCTGAAGGGCTTGCCCGGCACCCTGAACACGAGACAGCAGAGCGGGAGTCCTGCCCGGTCTGCCCGTGCCAGGGCCCCTTACTGTGCCCGCTCTCCGCAGGGTGTGGGGTCTGACTCTCTGGCAGCTGAGGGGCCTAGTGTAGCCCTGTTTTCAGGCTTAGATGTTTGAGCTCCAAAAGAAGCAAGTGCTTGACCGCGGCGGGCAGGTGTTAGCACAGAAGGCATAAGCCGCCAGTGAGTTTCAGAAGCAAGCTGTGCCTCATAAGCCTCTTGTTACATGGGCCTCCCTGGTGGTTCAAACAGTTAAGAATCCGCCTGCAGCGCGGGAGACCTGGGTTCGATCCCTGGGTTGGGAAGATCCCCTGGAGAAGGGAACAGCTACCCACTCCAGTATTCTTGCCTGGGGAATTCCATGAATAGGGGGGCCTGGCTACAGTCCGCGGGGTCACAAGAGTCGGACGTGACTAAGCAAGTAACGCTTTGGCTGATTTGATTTCAGTGCTTTGCTTACGTCTCTCGTGACCCAGTGAAGAATGTAGGTCAAAGTCCACTGCCGCAAAAGCTCCCCTTCCTCTATTGCTGTGGCAGCTTTATTTCTTAAAGGGTCATCATGTAAAAATTTTTTCAGAACAGTTCCTTGGGTGCTTCTGGTGAAGAGGTCTTCTCCCCTCAGTAAGAAGACGTCCTGGACGCTTCTGATCAGTCGACTCCTCCTTGCTTTCCCTTTCTGGGTGAAAGTTCCGCTTCCCTGATCCGTGGCTGGCTCTCAAGGCAGGAAGGCAAGTTTGACTTCATAAACCGACAGCTAACGTTTGTTTAGCTTCCGCCGTTTACAAAGCAGGCACTGTTCACTGCACTGTCCCAGCCCCAGGGCTGGTCGCTGTCCGAGGGCTCAGGCCTGGACACAGGGGCTGCCGTCTGGAGCACCCCGGGCTGAGCTGACGTGGGCAGAGGCACCACTCACCCCCGGCTGAGCTGACGCGGGCCGTGGCACAGGTCAGCGCCTCCCCGGCTCCCTGGCGTCCCACTCAGCTTCTCGACCCGACCTCACCGTGGTCGTCAGTGAGCCTGTGAGTGTGAGATGAGTGGAAGCTGCAGTGTGTCCTCGGTGACTCAGAGGTGTCTAAGCCAGTGTCCGCAGGCAGCCTTTCCGGGACATCTGTGAGTCTCCGAAAACCTTGGGCAGAAGCATGCCATGCAGACTCACACACGCGCGCTTTTTGAAGAAGAATGCATCTTCCTCATTCTTAATCACATCCTCAGAGGGGCTCACGACCCCAATAAAGGCAATAATCACTGCTTTAAAAAATAGAACAGCCCTAAATCTTAAGGTTTTATTTACCATCCGTAACAAGAGACAGAAATCATCAGAACGTTAGGCTTAACCTCTGTGTTACCTAAGGGTATCAACATTTCGTGTCTGAGCTAATTGAATTTGGTTTGTTAGAGCTTAAAACTAATGAGGTTGACACTTGGGTTTCAACCTTCCAATTGGCGAATTCTCAGCTCGGCCCTGGGGCCGTGGATCTCACTGAGTCCCCAGGCGTCTTGAAAATGCCCGTGATGGGCGTAAATGCACAGTGCCCCATCGGCAGTTGGCTGAAGCAGAAGGTCCCAAGACGAGCACCCACGTTTGAGTTCTGTGATATTTTATTGGTCATATGTTATCGACAGGCCACACTGTACCTTTTCTAGAGTGATCCTTCCAATTAAATTTTTTAGAAGCAAATGATGAAATGTCATCCTTGCCCTTTTGCACGTCTTATTAATTACACTGTCATTTTAAATATTTACAATGTGTTCTTTCAAATATTTGTAGATATAATAGAAGGCACGTCTGTGACAGTATATGCCTTGCTAAATTGACATTAGGCATTCCCATGTTTACACACTTACGTATGGTTAATGGCTCACGTTACCTAGTAAAGCTTTCTGTTTCCCGATTTAAAAGATAGTGAAAGGATGAAGTCCTGAAATGTTTATTTTTTACCCCAGGGTCTTACTGCTTCATGGAGTCACACACAAACAGGCTGAATACTTATTTTAACACCCCCAAACCCACGGTGAAGCTTCACTGGGAAACT
Organism: Ovis aries; assembly: GCF_016772045.2. NCBI lineage: Eukaryota > Metazoa > Chordata > Mammalia > Artiodactyla > Bovidae > Ovis > Ovis aries. The sequence goes on from NC_056073.1 coordinate 50,593,247, forward strand.
AAGGTCTGGTCAGCTGATGTCGCGCTGGATACTTGGCGTGGCCGGTGTGGCCGCCGGTGACCTCTGTCCCAGGGAGGCGCGCGGAACGTAAACACGGTTTCTGCAGCAGCTCAGAGCCGGGATTAACTTGGATCAGCTCGTCTTCTGCTTTTAATGAAATTCCGTCCCTTATATTTTCGTGTTTGGAGGAAAGTCCAAGCTGCCTCATGCTCACTTAGTCCGGCCGTGCCCTCGGGCCGTCGCAGGCTTCCCTGACCTCTGGGGGGCAGGGGGGGGCACGAAACATTCCTGAGAAACTGGAGCGCGGCGGCCCCCAGAGAGTTCGCAGAGAAACTCGCTCCAGACTCGCTGCCAGACACTCGAGTCCCCTTTCAGCACTTGCCTGACGTCTCTGTCAGCCCGTCTGGCTCCTCGGGGAGGTCAGTCTGGGGGCTGGGAGAGGTGGCCGCCCCCGAGGCCAGGGGCCCGGACGGGCCTTCCGTCTCCGTCGTCCGCCGTCTGACTCCGTCCACGGAGGCGGGAAAAGCGTGGGGAAACGGGGCTGCAGTTTGCAAGTCATTTTCTTTTCTCTTAACCTTCAATTTAAATTAGATGAATTAGTGTTTTTATTCCTCAAATAATGAATTCACTGATTTGGGGTGGATGAAATTGAAGGGTTGTTGGCCATGGGTTTTTTTATAGGACCTCTGCGACTAATTATTTTGTAATGATATTAGCTATCGTACAAAGGATGTTTTCTCTTGTACATTTAATGAAATTTGGGGCAAGGGGGTTTGGGAAACATGTTTCTGGTTTTAAAATTATATTCTCTTTGTGGTTTACGTTTCCTATATGATGGATTTCAGAAAAAGCGGGGAACAAGGGTACTCTATACTGTAAACAAACTGAGAAGCCACATTTCTCGGCTCGTCCATTGTCCTCCGTGGACTGACTGCGGCTGAGTGTGCACGGCAGTGGCCGTGTGGGGAGAGTCTGCAGGTCCTGGCTGGACGGGACACCCGTGTCGGATCCTTGGGAAAAATGCTCCTGTTGGGGTCCTTCCCGACCGCACCGGAGCTGGGCTGTGGCTATGCCTGGCTTGGTTCAGGCAACGTTTAATTTTTTTTTTTTTAACTAGCATTTAAAATTAGTGGTTTTGTTTTTTTTTAACAAAAGTGTCAGTTTTTCGTTTCAGATGTACAGCTTCTCTTATCTACCCAGAAGGCCTGGCTAGACTGGTTCCCCATCCCATGTGGGAAACACCTTCATCCCGGCAGTTTCCCGGCTCTTCCCCAAGGGAATATGCCCTGCAGGTCACCAGGGTGCCTCCCTGGCCAACCAGTGCCCCTGAAGTCACTGGAGGTGTGAACCTCTGGACTCTTTATCCAGTGCTGTGTTAAAAGAGAGATCACTCTGCGAAGTAAAGTGCTCTGTTCACTAGAAAGCCCTTCCTAGCTTTTGTATAAAAGCAGATGCTTGAATATTACAGTCACGGCTTCACTGACCTGCCTCATGCTTCTCAGGGTGCCTGGACAGACGCCCTCCCATAGACGGACTGGGGCCCCGCATCAAGGCCGTCTCTCATCGTCTGAAATGTCTCTTTGGACAGTTTCCTTATCACCAAAGCCCAAAACAAATCCAGCTCTCAAAGGTTCTGTGATCCCTAGTGCGCTTCAGTTTCCCGTGATTCAAGACGCAGCAGCTTGGGCTTCCCAAATTGCCTGCCTTCTCTGCCAAAAGGTTAATCTCGGAATGAAGCATGTTGCTGTGCTCAGAGTGGGGCGGGGGAGTGCTGTGTCTAGCAAACGTTCAGGTTCTGTGTGGAAAGCCCCTTCGTAGAGACAGGACCCTTCAGATTAACACCCACCCCCATCCCCGTCGTCTTCATAAAGTGAAGCAAGTCTGGCCAGTCTGACCCCTGAGACAGAGGACGTGTGCCCGTGACGTCTGAAGAGCATCAATAATGAGGGGACCCAGCAGAGTCTGGGAGGACCCCTCATGTCCAGGCTGGAGAGCGGGGAAGGAGGAGGGTCCCACATTGATCCTGGGATGGGCCTCTCTGAGCCCCTCACGTCCTGGCTAAGTCCCGGGCCGGCCTGTGCCTGGAGCTGCAGGGCCCAGGCCTCCCCCAGGCCAGGGACTGTGGTGGGTGCTGGGGGCTGGCTCAGGGTATTTTCAGGGAGCTGCTGATCAACCCTCAGCCCCTGCGGGCTCACCGGGACGGGGCAGCCTGGGTGGACGGTGGCCCGAGACCGGGAAGCCTGCCCCTCCCTCCTTTCGCCACCGTGACCTTCGCGAGGCCACTCCCAGCCCTGTTTGTTTTCCCCATCAGTAAAATAAGACAGTGAAGTTAATGTTCTTTCTGAGAAGCTCTAGGGAGATTCTTCTGATATCTTCATGGAAACGACGGCAGATAGACATTTCTTGGGGCTCCACCGTGGTCCCCGTCTGGGCCTGCCTCTCCGGTTGGGGGGCTTCTCAGACCCGCCTTCCTACTCCGCGCCCACCAGTCCTGCCCCAGCCTCCCCTGCTGCCCCAGGAGGAGAGGTGGAGGGAGTGGGAGCTCCTACGCCGAAAGAAACGGTGAAGTTTGGAGATGTTTAGACTAAGATACTTAGGACGATGCGACTGAGCAATGATGGCGTCAGATTTGTTGTTACACTTACGGTAGCGCTCAGCACCCCGGGGCTCGCTCTCCAGTTAACTGTTCTGTCTTAAAAGGTTTGTTCTGTTTGCTTTAAGGCTTCATTTTGTTGAAACCTTCTCATCATGCCTCAGTTCAGGCTCTATTTATAGGCTTTTCTACTTCATTGAGAAATGTTGGGAAAACATCTGTTTTTCTATCAACAACTGTTGACAACTTGAGGATAGTATTAGACCAAGAAGCGCACAGCAGTGCATGAAGCCGATGCTATAGAAGGCATGAGTCAGGCTCCCCCCACCCCCCGAGTATCTGCTTGTTTAGCACAGATTCATTTTCATAAAATAGCAGAAACGCACATATAAGGCGAACACACAAATTACCAGGATTTTTATACTCTTTCTAAACTTAAATAGCCAACCTGCCTTAGTCAAGGACTCAGAAATTCTTAAGGATGTTGAAACCACAGATTCCATTCTAAAACACATCTTTAAAAAGAATTAGTGCTCTGAAGAATGCTGTGTTTTCATGTTAGGACTGATAACAGGCCGTGGAATTATCACATCATATCTGGGAGATCGCTACGGGTCACTGATCTCCTAGGCGTTGGCCCAGGAAATTTTCTCCAGGAAAATCAGCGTTTGCAGTAGCGGGAACAGCTTGTGGACCACAAAGTGCTTTCAAGAGACGCTCTGATGGGAGCTCTAGGCCCTGGAAAGCGTGGGGAACCTGAGCAGGAAGTCGGTGGCGTGTCTGGCATGATGAGCCCGGAGTCTAGGACTGCTGTCCGCTTTCTTCCCACCGCATAACCTTGGCCCAGGCCTGCATGGCCCATTTCCCTGTGACGCTCTCCTGGGGGGACGCGTGGCAGCTCCAGGCCTTCACATCCCACCGTCTGCGGGAGGCGGGAGGGTCTCTCCGGGCGGTGTTCGCGGCACAGGCTCGGCTTGTGGAACTGACCCCCCTCCCATGACAAGGTCACGGCTGATCGCGGGAGGGATCCTCGGCCACCACGCCCGGCACTGCTGGGAGCCGGGGCGCCGTTCTCACTCTTCCCTTTGTCCTTGCCCTCCACCCCCAACAGCAGGAGGAGCTGGTATCACCGGGGGCTGGCCCTGCTCTCTCCCGACTCCCTGTGGGCAGCGGGCCCACCAAGAGACAGGGTCTCTGCTGAAGCAGGTGGCAGCCCCCACGGGTGACACATTCCCAGCCAGGGGACACCAGTCATGCCTGGGAGCAAAGGCCCCAAACTGCGCCTCTTCTCAGGGTCCTAACCTAACACAGAGCAGGAGATGAAGGTGACTGGCACCGCAAGACGCTGCTCCTGGCCCCTGGTGGGGGGATCTGTGCCAGCCTGGCTGGGACATCACGCTGCCCCCCAGTACAGAGCCCTGCCCATCCACACCCCCATGAGAGCATGTGCTCGCGCCCCTTCCTGTCCCGTGTGGCCTGGCGTTGGGCACTCAGAGGCGCGGGGCAGGGGTGGGGCAGCGGGCATTGCAGCCCACCCCGCGTCTCCGCCCACCCCAGGCCGGGGGCTGCCCACGGGGCTATGCGGATTCCTCTCCCTGCCGGGGAGATGGGCTTCCTTGGGGGCAGTTCACTGAGGCTTCGTCTCACTTGCGTGGTCTCTGAACGGAATTTCTTCTTTTTTTAACCACTGTGCCACCTGGGAAGCCCTGTTTCCCTTCGTTTTTGCCCGCAAGGCTTCACTCTGGCTGATGGGGGCGGGCAGGGTGGGAAGGAGTCCCTGCCCACTGCTAGTCGGATGGCCCTGGTCAGGCAGCACCCCGCGTGTGTCCCAAATCTCTGACCTCCGATCCCCTCGCCACGTTGTCTTTCCCTGTGACTTTAGGAGGAGTTTAGTAGAAATGGGAGCTGGAGAATCCGTGTGGATTGAGCAGAAAGTGTGACTGTCACGCGGGCCCCTGTGCCAGAGCCTTGATAGGTGACTTCATGTTCTGCTCACGCACATGCTCCTGCTCGAAAGTTAGCAGCCTCTTAATTTGTGATCCAGCGTCTCACATTAATTTATGATTTTTGGAGCAAATATTCAATAACTGCTCTTGAGTCGACAACATTGATTTGAAAAACAAAACTGTCAGCATTACCTAGGGTGTCACAGGGAAGAAAAGCGTCCACGGGATCATTTCAGATTGAGTTTTGAGGTGTTACCAGAGGCCAGCTTTCTAACCAGGCTCCGTCTGCGATAAGGGCCGGACAGTGAAGAGGCCGCGCATCTGTGTACGACCAGCAGCCTCAGTTGGTCCCGAGGACCCAGCACGTCGCACGTCTTCCCGGGAAGGCGCTCATCCTGGGGTAACGTCTGCCTTCCGTAAGCACCACCCCAAGGGCCTCCTTCTCGGAAAGTTGGGCCGAGAGAGCCAGGACAGATTTCCACATGCCCCCCGCCCCCCGTCCCCCCAGAGCCTTGCGTCACAAGCCTTTCTGATCAATAAGAACATTGTGGAGGTTGCTGCAGGCTGATGAGCTTGCTCGTCTGCAAGCCAGCACCTGACTTGAAAGGCTGGTCTAGTCTGCGGCGGACCGCGGCCTCGCTGCCTGTCCTGGCTCCCGCCCCGGGCCCGCTCTCCCGACGCAGCGGCCCAGCCCGCAGTTTCGTGGTGAGTAAGCTGTGGCTGGACCCGCGCTCCTGTGAGAGGCATTGCGCCTTTCCCGTCAGAACCGCCGTGCCCAGATCCTGAGTGGGAAGGAGGAGAGAGCGGAATCGAAACCCGTCAGATCGCTGACCGGGGCCTGCAGGTCTGAAGAGACTGACAGCCCAGTGGCCCTGCTCTCCTTAGAACTGGGACGCGTGCACGCTGCCACAGGCCGTGGGCATCTGCGAGGAGATAACGCGCAAGCACACGGCTCAGGGCGAGCCGCCCGCGTGGTCCTCAGCTCACGGTTACAGCGCACTGTGCGTCTCGGCTTTTCTGTAATTGGTGGATATGGTTTGTATTTTAATTCATGTCAGGCTCTTGGAATTTCCTCTTGAAATTTTTGTCTTCCTCCTTGAAAACTTTCCGTTTCATTTTCAGGGAAATGGAATCCTTAGGTCTTACTCTTGAAATGTAGTTTTGCTCTTTCTGACAATGCTTTTAATTTCACCAGTCGCAGGGTAAATGAGCCATTGTGCAGCTGGGGGAAAAAAAACTGGCAGAAAGGCAGAACATGTTGAAGAGTCTTGCCTCCCTTTGCTGGGGAGATTTCCCAACTGGAGTGTCTCTGTTTTATTTTGCCTCTGGCTAACATCCGAAGATCAGTCATAAAGCTCCATGCAAATACTTTCATGTATTAGAAGAACAATATTTTGACACTCATTGACACAGCAAAAAAAAACAACACTAAATTAGTGTTCAGGAAGACAGTGCAGACATTGTCCATTCATATGAAATGACTGTGAAAATGCTGTGTTAACAGCAAAGATGGCCCCACGGCCCCTGCCGACAGCATTTGCCGGGAGAGCCACCTCTGGTGTTTCACAGGCTCCCACAACTTTTTCTTCTTAATCCTCGGTCTTGAACAGTCATTGGTGCTTGTCAAACAACTGAAAATTCTAGTCACCAAGAAATAAAGGTTTGTTCTCCAGAATCTGGTAATTTGAGTTAAGCTTCTCTAAGAGGTTTATGTTGATTTGATACTAGGGGGTAGGGGGAGAATTTTAGAATTGTTGACTATTCGATATGTTAACTGTCTTGAAAATATTAATTCAATTTATGAAAGACCTGATTTTCCAGATTTTATTTAAAGTTATAAAGACTCAAAAAAAAAAATCTCCTGTCCTATGTGTTCTTAAAGTGATCAAACCTTTAGGAATTCTCTTGATTTTTTTTCTTTTTTAATTTGGAAAACATTAAGGAGGTTTTTGCTTAATTTTCAGCAGTGTTGTGGGAGCGTCTGTAGACTACTGGGGTTTTTTATCTGGTGGAATTCCTCTCCTCCCATGTCACTCAGCTCCAGTATTACTGTCACAGAAATGTTTTCTTAAATGTAACTGGCTTCCCTTCCCATCTCTTTCAATCAAGGACGTCGCTGAGTCAGCATCTAGGAAATAATTATAACAGAAACATTGTGGGCAGGACCGAGCTAATAAGAGTGACCTGACCTCCCAGAAGAGCAAAGCTTACACACTGTGTGTGCTGGGGTGCTCTTATGTTTAGCAACCAAAAGTTAACACGGGATGATTAAATCTGGATCTATCCATCATAGCTTCGGGAGTACTGAGGGGAGGGTGACTTTTAAGCTGAAATCCTGATTTTTGTGAATTGGAACATTGTGGGAAACACGTTTGAAGTGAGTTTCGATGAATGAGGTGGCCAGGCCACCGTCCTCAGTTAGGAGGATGCTGTGAGTGCTGGGCGGTCCCTGGGATGCTGGACAGGCAGGTGCTGAAGTCCTGGGGTGAAGGGGCAGACGGGTGCCGATTCTGGGGGCCCATCCCAAGGTGCGCCCCCTGCCCCCCGCCCCTGCTGGCCGTTGCCCCTCCTGGCATCCTCCCCGCAGGCCCTGAGCCGAGTGCCTCCTGAGCGCTGAGTGCCGCCCCCCGCGCGGCCACCCTTCACCCGGGGCTGAGCCCCGTCTTCCACGCAGCCTGTGCGTAGGGGCAGGAAGCTAGCTCGGAGAGTCCAGGGGTGGGGCAGTCATCCGGGGGCGGCGGGCGCCTCCCAGGCCTGGTCAAGGGGCCCCCTGCCAAGCCCCCCCAGGCCTGTGGCTCCCCGCCCCCCACGTATCACCTCTGGGTCTCCCACCCTAGGCCTCGGTGCTCCTGCCCCAGGCACCCCCAGCCTCAGCCAGCTGCTGCCCCCAGCACAGCTGGGCATCTGTGGTACCCAGGGCCAGCCACGCAGGCTCTGGGCCCCTGGGCACAGGTTTTTCTGAGACCCTGACTGACCCAGAATGAGTCCCATCACAGAAAAGGGCTGGGAGGAGGGGAGACCCTGGGACAGCTCCCCGGCCGCATGCCCCTCCATCCTGAGCTGCGGGCCATGGGCTTGCTCAGGACAGAGGCTGAGGGAGCCCCCATGCCCGACAGCTCCTGGAGGCTCCCTGGAGTTTACACTCAGAAGCCCTTCCCCAAATCAAGCATCGGCCTCTTTCCTGCACAGAGTGTGGACTTCCCTGAGCCTGGCAGGGCGTCCACCGTGTCTGCCCGCCCCCCCTGCCCTGCGTCCTCCATGCCAGCACCTTGCGGGACCCTGTGAACGCTTGCCAACTGGCAGGTTGGGTCCCCGGGCAGGCGCACAGAGGCCCACGCAGGGTTCCTAGCAGCCATCTGCGGCACTCCCACAGGAAAGCGTGTGGGAGCGGAGTGCGCCTGGAGGAGGAATGGACGGGGGCGCAGCCTCTCGTCCCGCCACCAGCCGAACCGGCTGTGTGGCTTCAGATGGGTCACCCCGCCTCCCTGCTCTCAGCCGCCAGCCCACCTTCTAAATGAGTGGAATTGAATGGCGGTACCTCGAGGTCCCTTCCATCTGTGAAGGTCTGTGGCTCTGACTAACAGAACTGGGATTAAATTCTCTCCACCCTCCACTCTCCCCTCCTGGAGAGGAGCCCTCTCCAGCTATGTAGTCAGCGCCATCGTCACGGAAACCACAGTCCTCGAGCACTCACTCTGCCCCTGCCCATTCCCGGCACTTTTCATAAAAGTGAAAAGTGAAAGTCTCCCAGTCGCGTCTGACTCTGTGCGACCCCGTGGACTGTACCGTCCGTGGAGTTCTCCAGACCAGAATACTGCAGTGGGTAGCCTTTCCCTTCACCAGGGGACCTTCCCAACCCAGGGGTCAAACCCAGGTCTCCGCATTGCAGGCAGATTCCTTACCAGCTGAGCCAGCAGGGATATTAACTAATTTAATCCCAGAAACAGCCCTCTGAGGCCAGCACCATGTATTCTCGTTTTTCTGAAGCGCTGGAAGATTAGGCAACTTCTCAGAAGTTATCCAGTGACTCCCGGAATGGGGGTCTAACCCAGGTGATCCGACTCCACGTCTGAGCCCAGCAAGCCTGGGCTCTCCTTGTGGCTCCCACACTGGTGCTGGCAGCCTCCCTGAAACCTGTTAAAGTTCAGGTGTTCAGGCTGTGGGGTCAGCCCCAAGGGGGCTGGTGGAGGCCCACAGGGTGCACGGGCCCCTTCCGGGTGACTCTGAGGCACCCAGGTTTGCTTCAAGCAGCCAGCCTCCTCTCTGAGCGCCCAGTGCCATCGTGCCTATCATCAGGGTCCTCTGGGTCTTCACTCCCCGATGTCCCCACGGGGCGGGTGGGGAGGGAATTGCTGCCCGTCGGACAGTCGCGATGCAAGCTTTCACGTGTCAGATGGTCATCAGTCGGGAGCTATGGGACGACTTTTCAAGGTCTGTCTTCACCGGTGAGGTCACTCCAGGAAGAGGCAGGCAGCATGGAGGCCATGACGAGAGAGGGACGAGAGGTCAGCCCTGCAGCTGTGCCGCCAGCGGGGCGGCTGCCTCCCTGGCCCTGCAGGCGGAGCGGCAGGACGAGGCACTGCCCACTCACCTCTCCTCCTCCGGGACGGCTCTGCCGCCCTGTGCCCAGTGGGCGCCCACCAGGCCCCTGGGTCACTGAGCATGTGAGGGGGGCCTGTCTGAACTCAGGGGTGCTGTAGCCACAGAAGGAGCGCCACGGCCCCCTGCACAGAACAGCAGCGTGACGCGCCTGGAGGGTGTGACGCGCCTGGAGGGTGTTCCGCGTTGCAGTGGCGCGGCGCTGCGTTTGGCGTTCTAAGACGCTGAAGTCAGCTTCCCTTTTTCCGGCTCCTTTTCACTGTGGCTCACGGAAGGTGCTAAGCTGCATGTGTGGCCCACTGCTGATGGGGCAGCACTGTCTGAAGGAAACTGAGCTTGTGAAGAAAGTACGACCCGCATTTCCCTGATGCCCATGCCCTGTTGTGTCTGTGGGGTTTATCTACCAGTGGCGATGGTTATCGGGGAGCTGAGGCTCATGCCTGCCATCTGTGGGCGCCCACGACCAGCCCGGAAGCTGGATTCCAGAGGTTGGAGTCAGCCGAGCGGCAGGGCCAGGTGGTCAGGACGGGCTGGAGGGGTAGGTCACAGGGAAGTCAGGGCTGGCTTCTGCGAGGGAGCCACGGGCGGCTGGGGCGGCCGGCAGGTGGCCGTGGGTGTGGAGTCACTTCCCGCCCCGAGCCCACAGCTCGTGGCGGCCCTGCTGAGCCGGGAGCGGGTTTGGGTGGCTCGCAGGCCGTGCGCGTGGGAGCAGGTAATTGGAAGCACCTGGTCCAGGTAGGCGGCGGGGCCCCAGGAAGCAGCACTTCAGGGAGGCATGTTGTGGCAGTCCTGGAGCTTGGGTCGGGCCGCCAAGCCTGAGTCCCGGGCTCCTGTCCCTCTCGGGGGCCTGACAGGGTGTTGAAGGCAAACAGTGCTGAGCAGAGACGCAGCGGCAGAGGCAGCGATGCCACTGTTAAAGGCAAGCACGGAATTCTGCGGTGCTGAAACCACCAGCCGAAGCTCCGGTCATCACAGGACCGCCCTCTCACCCCGGGTGCCTCCCACTGTGCGACTTGACTCCTCACCGCGGTGTTTCCCCTTTGTTGGGTTTGGGCTGAGCCTGTCCATAGAGTGGGGGGACGCTGGGTCACTCCAGGCCGAGGCCAGAGGAGGCCTGGCAGCTTCTGTTTTCTGAGGAGGTGGGGGCAGGCTGGCCGGGAGGCCGTGGAGGCAGGGCAGGTGCAGGAGAGCAGGTGTGTCCAGCGCGAGGCCAGGCGGTCAGGCCACCTGGCCCGCAGCCCGGGGGCAGGGCGGAGCCACCACCCCAGGGCTCCTGCTGCAGGTCTCCGAGTCCTGAGCAGCTCGGCCCCAGGGCGACGCCCTTTGTTCGCATCTTCCGTTCTGGTTCTTCCTTCACCGTGCACGTGGCCACATAGCCTGATCCTTCACCGTGCACATGGCCACATAGCCTGATCCTTCACCGTGCACATGGCCACATAGCCTGACGCACCCACTCCGAGTATGCTGTGCCGGGCATGCACGTCTGGCTCTAGAATTTGCTCAGCTTAGTCTTCAGTCCTAAAAGCCCCACAGAATGATATTACGTATGGTTCAGTTCAGTTCAGTTCAATCACTCTGTCGAGTCCGACTCTTTGCGACCCCATGGACTGCAGCACGCCAGGCCTCCCTGTCCATCACCAACTCCCAGGGTTTACTCAAACTCACGTCCATCGAGTCGGTGACGCCATCTAACCGTCTCATCCTCTGTCATCCCCTTCTCCTCCTACCTTCAATCTTTCCCAGCATCAGGGTCTTTTCCAGTGAGTCAGTTCTTTGAATCACGTGGCCAAAGGACTGGAGCTTCAGCTTCAGCACCAGTCCTTTCAATGAATATTCAGGACTGATCTCCTTTAGGGTTGACTGGTTGGATCTCCTTGCAGTCCGAGGTCTTCTCAAGAGTCTTCTTCAACACCACAGTTCAAAAGCATCAGTTCTTCGGAGCTCAGCGTTCTTTATAATCCACCTATCACATCTGTACCTGACTACTGGAAAAACCATAGCTTTGACTAGACAGACCTTTGCTGACAAAGTAATGTCTCTGCTTTTTAATATGTTGGCTAGGTTGGTCATAGCTTTCCTTCCAAGGAGCAAGTGTCTTTGAATTTCATGGCTGCAGTCACCGTCTGCAGTGATTTTGGAGACCAAAAAATAAAGTCTGCCGCTGTTCCCACTGTCTCCCCATCTATTTGCCACGAAGTGATGGGACTGGAGCCATGGTCTTCGTTTTCTGAAGGCTGAGTTTTAGCCAGCTTCTTCGCTCGCTCTCCTCTTTCCGTTTCGTCCAGAGGCTCCTTAGTTCTTCTTCGCTTCCTGCCATGAGGGTTATGGAGGGTTAGCGAACGTCCATACCGATGCCTACTGTTTCCTGCAGGACACACCAGCTTCCCTGTCAGGCCGGGCCTCCGGGCCAAGGGTGCAGACTGATCGCGGCCGGGCTGCCCGGTGGCCACGATCCCCAGCCCGACACTGGGGAGAGAGGGCAAGTGTGCCCCGGCGGGGAGCGTGGTGGTTCTGGAGAGAGTGTCTGGGGAGAGCCTTGAGGGGCAGCAGGCCCACCCTGTGCTTTTGTGCTCTTCCTCCTGCAGTTCGGCAGCGAATAGTAATGGTGGGAAAGGGGAGTGGCCTGGGGATGGGGTTGCAGGGCAATACGAGGGCCCAGCAGGCAGGCAGGCATGCGTGCTGACCGTAAGCACCGGGTCAGAGGAGGATACCGGGGTCCAGAGGAACTGCAGGCAGCACGGTCCAGTTCCATCTGCGAGAAGCCTGGGTGGACAGACGAGCGTCCGTGGGCCAGTCAGGGTTCCGTAGCAGTGCAGCCCCGCAGGTCTGTCCCTGAGCTGTCGCGGCCGATCGGGGCTCCGGCCGCAGAGCTGAGTGCCTGTGGCTCAGCCTGTGGCTCAGAAACCTCAAGTGTTTACTCTCTGGCCCTTTAAGGAAATGTTTGCAGATTCCACACTTCAAGGAAATAAATGAAATAAAATAAATGAAAGAGCTAAGCCTGAAGTAGTCAGGAGCAACATGGACGAGAGAGAATCATTCAAGACATTGAAGCCACGTCAGAAAGAAAATTTTAAATAAATGTTGTTAGGAACAATCAAACGAGCAAGCAAAAGGAAATCAGATAAACAATGTGGAAAAGAGCAAAAGCACAAGTGTGACCAGGCAGCACGCAGCAGACTTGGGCACGGAGGAGGAGAGGGCGGTTGCCGCGCCCGGGAACCAGGCGGAGCGTCCTCGGAGAGCGAAGGAGAGACAGCTGGGCCACCTGGCTCCGCGTGTGCAGAGAGCAGACGGCGTTCCAAACACACTGGGTCAGGGTGATTCCCGGAGGACTAGGGCGACCAGGCTGTGGTTCCCCCGCCTTGGACCTCGCAGGTCCGTGGGTAGGCCAGGGCAGGGCACATGCTGGCCCAGTCCATTTCAGAGCATTGGTACCAGCGTTGAATGACCGTTCATAGCGAGAGCTTAGAGAGCCTTCTAAGTTTGTTCCATTATTTTGGGTTGTTTCTTTTTTTTTAATTTATGGTCTAATGATTTTTTTCCTGACTAGTAAGTTTGTATCTTTAAAATGTCTAAAAGGCCCTTAGTCAGAGGACTCCACAAGCCTCAGTATTTTTGCCCATGAAGAAATGACTAGATTGAGGTTTTGATTTTATGCCGAAGGATTTTCTCCATATAGTTGTATTTGTTCCCCAACTATGTCAGAGTAAGCGGTGCTCCCCCGACCCTGGGGTAGCCCTTCAACCGCCCCCTGTGGGTCCCACAAACGTAAGACCCGGCCTCGCCCAGGACTCCTCGAGGTCCTGATTCAAGCTAAGAACACCAGGCTGTTGTTGTGGAGACAGCTACTGAATGAGCTTAAAGAAAATGCCGGTAACTAGTTCCACACTTGGAACACTCTGTGGGGAATTTTATCTCCATTTGTTCAAACGCCTCTGATTTTCAGTAGAAACAGTCTGTGGGGTTTCTGTGGACCCTAGTTTCTGTATCTGTGTGTGTGTATATGTCTACACGCGTGTGTATTTGTAAGTGTGTGTGTGTGTGTAGACCATTTCCGTGACGGCGGCCCGTGGAGCAGGCCGAGTGAGCACAGGGCTGAGGCGGCAGCAGTCCCCTGGACACAGTTAATCATAACCTCGATTAACACGTCTTGTTATTCATGGATGATAGCTCGGTTAATAAGTGTCCCTGGTGTGGATACCAAGCCGGAGGTTAACGGCGAGGTGGAGGCAATCATCGAAGCCAGATTTTGAAGACAGACGCAGCCCACGCTCTGAAGGGCGTGTGCGGAGTCGGGCCGCTGGCCAGCTGTGCGGCGCACTCTGGCAGTTCCCCTCCACGGGCCCAGCTGGGGGCCGCCCGCGCCCCGTGCCCCGCGCCCAGGTGGTGGGGGCCCCTCCCTGGGACTTCCGCGGCCGTGACCCGAACGGCCAGCAAGCAGGTGGGCAGAGGAGGGCTTTAGGGTTCTTTTTTTTTTTTTTGAAAATTTTTTAAATCAAAGTTTTATTTTGACTTCTCTAATCAGATTTGTGAAACAGCTAGGTTAATTGTACGGTTACGAGAAAACATACCTCCGGATGGGGCGAACGTCTGTAACCATCTAGACTTGGCCTCCGATGTCGGTGACGTGGGTCAGGTCTCCGTGACTGCCTGTGCCACGAGACGTGGCTGGACAGCGGAAGGGCCCATTTGCCATCAAGGAGCAATTTCAAGCCTTGGTGCACCCCTGCCCCGGCTGTCTTTCCTCCCCCTGGGACAGGTGAGAAAGAAGCAGGCGGAGTTTTCATTTGCCCTGGTGATCAGGTCAGGGCAGCGGTGACGAGTGTGTGAGGACGTGGGTACATCCGTGGTATCCTCACGGGGCCCCTTGTACCTGGAGAGATGGGGCTGGACCCTGACATCTGAAGCCTGTCCCCTCTGGAGCGTTTCTGTGTCAGAAGCTGCAGGCCGATCATGGGTCACCCCTCCTGCCCACGATCAGGAAGGCGCGTGGAGGTGGACGCTGGTCAGCCACTCTGTCCGTCCAGGGAGCAGTGGACCAGGTCAGTGCGCCCAGCTGTGTGCGGAGGCCGGGCCAACGCTTCCCACTCAGGGGCCCTTGTGTCTGGCTGGGCGAGCATCCCCGCAGGCCTGGGGGCAGAGCGCTGACCACAGCCACTCCAGACGCTAGCTCGCTCGCCTGCTGACCCGGGTGTCACCCGGCCCCCATCACCAGCCAAGGACCATCCACTATACTCAGTGGAAATTCAGACAAAGCCCTTCCCTCTGTTAAGACCAGTAAACGGCTCAGGAATAACAAATAACTCTGGAGTTGTATGTCCTTTCTCTTCCCATTCCCAGGCTGCAGTCTGGGACTGTAGGAACTTTACAGGAAATGCCTAGAAGTTGGCAGGTCAGAGGCCGCAGACGGTCTGATGGAAAAGAAGAGGGCAGATTCTCGGCGTTGGGTCCAGTGAAAGGAGAGGCTCCTGGTGGCCCCAGGTTCCCAGTGGGGACGAGCCCGCCCTGGGGCCGGCGCTGGTGCCTTGCGTGGCCCAGCCCCGGCCGGCCTCCTCCGTCTTCTCTCCTTTTGTTTTCAGCTGTCCTCACTTCCTTTCACATGATTCAAAATATGATTTTTTCGAAACCATTTGAGCCCCAACATAGTGTTCAAAAGAAATAAAATAAGCGGAGCCGTCCTGAAAGACCCATTTGAAATGTTATTTTTAGAATGGAAATTTGAGTAAAACACACAAGTGTATACACTAATCCCTCACAAAAACGTTCAAATAGAAATTCTAGCCAGAAGCATAATTTGATTTTTTCCTAAAAACTTTGAAAGTATTTTGAAGAAAGCCAAAGCGCGTGTGTGTGTGCGTGCGTGTGCTTACGTGCGTCTGTGCCCCAGCTTGTGTGTTTGGGAGGTGGGATGGTCCCTTCATCGGGGAAGTGGCTGCAGTGAAGTCAGCGTGGGGGCCATCGCCCCAGGGAGACCCAGGAGACTGCTGCATCAAGGTGCAGAGAGAGGGCTCCCAGGCCGCGGGAGGAGGGCAGGCAGGCCGGGAGGCTCCTGCAAGACAGACACCAGGAGGGCCCGGCCTCCGCGGGTGCCCGCGAGCAGGGCGCCCCCGAGGAGCAGCCAGCCACCCGGGCCCGACACTGTGGGGGCCGCCGAAGCACAGGCTTCCCAGGCCAGGCGTGCCGTCGCGACCAAGAGAAGAGCTTGCATCCTGTGCCTGTTTAAAGCCGGTCAGGCTCTACTATTAATGTGACTCGTGTGAGACTTTTGAGGCGTCACGGCTGGGACCCAGTGGTGAGACTCCAGCTCCTAACGCAGGGGCTCAGGTTCAACCCTCGGTTAGGGAAGGAGACCCCCACGTGTCTCACATAAGACACAGTGCAGCCGAGTAAATAAAAATAAAATTTTAAAAAGGCTTGCAGCTGAGTTTACTAGCTATTATATGACACGTAACCGCCGGTCTTTCTGCAGTCTGTGGCCGTGAACAAAGCCCTCTCCTGCAGGATGACCTCATCCGGCGTCCCCCTGTGTCCCTGACGCGGGCTGTCTCCATCGCCCCGCTTACAGACACATGAGCTGCAGCTCCACGGCGTGTGAAGTGGCCAGAAGTCCCCTCTTCTGGCAGGACGGAAATATGATTGGAGACGGTCTGGAAGTAGACCCAAAATGCAAAATAGTCGCAAGAAGAAAGTTCGCGCACAAGAGATATAAGCTCGGTTGTATTTTTTTAGAAGGCTACCGTAGATTCAGATGGATGAAGAAGAATTGGGCTTTGTTGACTGCATTTTCTAAAAGAAAATGAGCTGCTCCATCTTCCTCAGAAATGTACTTCTCAGCTTATCTGACAGCAGCTAGGGAGACACCAACCAACAGTTCCCTTTAAGCGTGAAAGCAAAAGTCCAGTGTCCCTGCCGGGGGGTCTGTGTTCTAAGGGGGTGCCTACTGCTTTTACCTGTGTTATTCAGAATGGGGGTCCCAGGTGCACTGGGACAACCCAGAGGGTTGGGATGGGGAGGGAGGCGGGAAGGGGGTTCGGGACCGGGGGACACATGTGCACCCGTGGCTGATTCATGTCAGTGTGGCAAAACCCACAGTATTATAAAGTAATTAGCCTCCAATTAAAATAAATCAATCAACTAAAAACGCGCGGGTGCGGTGCAGGTGACGCAGAGCTGTGCTGAGGCTGATTTGCCCTCTGGCGGCTTCAGGCGTGCAGCGAGGCGGTTCAGCTGTGCACGCGTGTGTGCGTGTGTGTGCGTGTGCATGTGTGTGCATGTGTGTGTGCTTGTGTCCGTGTGTGCATGCATGTGTGTGTGCGTGTGCGTGTGTGCATGTGTGTATGCACTTGTGCGTGCGTGTGTGCGTGTGTACATGTGTGCGTGCACATGTGTGTGCGTGTGTGTGTGCGTGTGCGTGCGTGCGTGTGTGCGCGTGTGTGCGTGCACGTGTGTATGCATGTGTGTGTGCATGTGTCCGTGTGCGCGTGCATGCATGTGTGCGTGCACGTGTGTATGCATGTGTCCGTGTGTGCATGTGTGCGTGTGCGTGCATGTGTGCATGCATGTGTGTGCATGCATGTGTGCATGTGTGTGCATGCGTGTGTGCATGCATGTGTGCGTGTGTGTGCATGTGTGTGTGCATGCATGCGTGTGTGTGTGTGTGTGTGTGTGTGTGTCCCACCTTCCTGGGGGCTCACTGTGAGGGCTGTCGGCGTGGCCCGTCGGGGGTGCGCGTGCTGCCCTGACCGCCCCGAGGGGAGCGCACCCCTCTCACCTGCTCTGCCTCTCTCCCCAGGCCATGTGGCTCATGCTCCAGAAGGACGAGCCCGAGGACTTCGTCATCGCCACGGGGGAGGTCCACAGTGTGCGGGAGTTCGTGGAGAAGTCGTTTCTGCACATCGGGAAGACCATTGTGTGAGTAGGCCCCACGGGCGTCCCTCCGCCTGCCTGCAGTCGGTCTCGCCATCTGCCCTTCTAGAGCAGGCAGCAGACGCTCTGTCCCGCTGGCAGTCCCCGTCACGCGCGGGTCACCAACTATACTCAGTCCTTCAGAAGTTTATCTTTTTAATTTTTAAATATGTTTTTAAGCTGTTTACTTTTTTAACTTCAAATGTTGTATCATGGTTTATACAGGCTTTCCTGGGATTTCACTGTCACTAATTCCTCTAAACAGATCAATGTGAGAACGTTATACAATCTCTGTTTTTAATATGTTCACTATATATTTAAAATTTTGGAAACCACAAAAATTTACAGGACAGTTTCGGATGTACTACCAGCAAAATCCTTTTCTCTGAAGCACTGAGAGCGGGCTGCTGACCCGAGGCCCCATCCCCGTGGACTTCGTGTGCTTTCCCCATGAGCAGTGACTCTGCTGAACGTGGGCACAGGATGGCCAGGAGGCCCCACTGGTGTGTGAGCAGCGTCCAGCCCGTGGGTGTCACTGAGGGTCTCAGCTCAGCCAGCGCTACCCGTTACACCAGAACATCACATGCTCCACCCACTCGTTGATCACACGAGTTTTGCAGTCGCTTTTTTGTTGGAAGATTTGGGGCCAGTCCATCACTGTGGATGGAGACTCTTTTCCGGTGATTGCTTTATTGAGGTGGGATACGTGTAAATGCTAAGTCACTTCAGTCACGTCTGACTCTTTGTGACCCCCGTGGACCGTGGCCCCCCAGGCTTCTCTGTCCATGCGATTCTCCAGGCAAGAACACTGGAGTGGGTAGCCATGCCCTTCTCCAGGGGATCTTCCAGACCCAGGGATCGAACCCGTGTTCCTTATATCTCCTGCCTTGGCAGGCGGGTTCTTTGTCACCTTCTGGGAAGCCCATGTGTAGCATAAAGTTTAGCGTTTTCACATTTGGGGCGTTAAGTGGGTCGGTGGCACTAAGGACATTCACAGCTAATGCAACCACCAGCGCCCTCTACAGAACCCTCTCATCTCCCCAGGCTGGAACGCTGTCTCCGTTAAACAGTAGCTCTCCACCCCTCCCTCAGCCCCAGCAACGAAAACTCTGCTTGCAGTCTCTGAGTGGGAGGACCCCAGGGACCTCGTGTAAGTGGAACAACACACTTTCCGTCCTTCTGTGCCGGGCTCACCTCACTGAACCTGATGTCCTCAAGGCCCGTCCCTGCTGTAACTCGCGCCAGCACGTTGCTCCTTCTCAAGGCTGAGTAACGCTCTGTTGTGCGGTTGGACCACGTGTTGCTTATCTATCTGTTGTAACAGCTGGGTTGCTCCTCTTCGGCTATTGTGAGCTGTGCTGCTGTGAACACACAAGTTCCTGAGTCCCTGCTTTCAGTTCTTTGGGGGTAAAAGCCTAAAGAGTAGAATTTCTGGGTCTTATGGTAACTCTGTGTTTAGCTTCTTGAGGATCTGCCAACTGTTTTCCCAAGGTTCAGTTTTAAAATATAAGAAGGGACTTCCACTTCTAACTATGATGGAATAACAGAAATTCGGTTAAACCTCTACCTTGAAAACCTAGGAGACTGTATGAAATATATAGAACAGCTTTCGGACAATGGGCAGCGCAGGGCCACGGGCCCTGGCAGGAAAGGAGCGAGTGAGGCGAGTCCTGCAATGGCCTGGCTTCCTGGAGGCACGGCCTCCACCTGGGAGGGAGGAAGAGGCGCTGCTACAGAGAAGACAGAGGTCAGAGCGCAGAGTCCGGGGCTGTGGAGAGTGCGGATGAGTTCTAGAAAGGTGTGATCTACAAAGCAAAGGAGCTCCAGAAATGTGCGTCAGGATCCCCCTGCGTTCCTGCCAAATATGAGGAAACTCCATGGGCTTGGACAGGAAACAGCCCTGAGGTGGGACTGAAGGCTTCTCAGGGCGTTCCCGCGGCCGAGAGGCTCCTGAGCTGCAGCCGCCACCGAGCCACCTCGCTCATCACTCAGAGGACGGAGCAAGTCCCCAGAAGGCCTGAGCTCGGAGGTGGGGTGACCCTGAGTGGAGGCTCCTCTAAGGCCAGGCCAGCAGAGCTGACGCACAGACTTCAAGGGCTTCCAAGTCACTGAGCCTCCAACCGTTGCAAAGCCCTGTGTTCTTCAAAGGAAGACAGTAGAATCTAGACTCAGAAGCGTAATTTTCTTAACGCTTAGCATTCAACCAAAAATTAGTAGGAGTGTCGCGAAGTGGGAAACGACCTAAAGCCAAGAGGAAAATCCGTCCACAGAAACAGACTGAGGCCTCATAAAGACAGTGTGTGCGCTCATGGGGAAGGCAGAGGGGCCACTGTGACGGCCGACTGTGTCGAGGAGACATGAGTGGAGTGAGGAGAGAGAGGAGATATGCGTGCTTTTTATAAGAGCCGCATGCAACCTTCAGAGATGAAAAATGAAGTAACTGGAATGAAGCCTCCCTCTTGGCATTGAGAACAGATCAGACGCTGCGGGAAAAAAGCTAGTAACCCTGCACGCGTTGTGCTGGAAATGACCCAGAATGAAGCGCAGGAAGAAACAGACTGAGGGGAAACTGAGTTTGATTAGATTAACCTGTGAGACAAAATCAAACAACGTGCACAATCAGAGTCTTGGGGAAAAGGGGGGGAGAGGACACAGGAAAAGAATTAAATAACAGCCCCAAGTTTCCCAAACTACTGAAAATAAATGCTAAAGAGAAAACTTTAAAAGTAGAGTTACGTAGAGGGGAACTAACATAAGAAAGCTGTGGTATCAGAAACTATTCGAGGCAAGAATTCCTTGTAGCAGCACCCTTAAATCGCAGGAGGAAACCTACGCCCCGAGGTCTGTGCCCGCGGACAGCATCTCGGAAATGGAGGCGAGTTAAAGACTTTCCAGACAGGCGGAGATTGGGAGGGCTCGTCACCAGCAAACGCTTAGATGGAAGGAAAACAGCAGAATGAGGGGCAGGAGAAGCCGCCGGAATGTAGGAAAATAAAAATTCTCCCCTCACTTTAGAAATTCTTTGAAAAGTAGCTGACTGTTGAAAGTACAAATAACAGCAGTACGTTTGTAGTTTTAATACACATATAATAGACGTAAATAAATAGAACAGACTGCACAGTAGCAGCAGCGCTGAGAGCGGAGACAGGATGGAAGCCTCGCATCGCTGCGCTGTTGCAGGACTCTGACACCGGATGGGAACTGGCGTGGAGCTATTTGAAGACAGGCTGCAGTTAGTCAAAGAATGTGCTGCGCACTCTGGAGAAACCACTAAAACAGAACAAAATGAAAGGTGGCCACGAGCCGGCACTGGAGGCAGAATGCAGCCTGGAGGCTGCTCGTCTCAGAGCAGCTGGAGAAGAGGGCTGGGAACAGCTTGCAGATGGGGCTGAAGGAGACAGATGCTGACTGCAGTGACAGGCACACCCACGGTGAGCGCCCTGAAAGCCCAAAAGAGCGGTGAAGCCGGACTCGACGGAAAAGCGACACGCTGCTGGCACGGGACACATTTCAGGTATAAGCACACAGAGAGTTTAAAAGCAAAAAGGTGAAAAATAAAGCATCCAGATACTACCGACAAGGAAACTGGAGTGGCTGCACTTATATGGGATGAAAGAGACTTCATTTCCTCAGAAGGAATAAAGAGCCCTTTCGCAGTTTAAAGGGTTGATTCTTCATAAAGACATAATAATTTTAAATGTATATACACCGAGTTGTAGATGCTTCAGAATCCTGACAGAATGGATAGGAAAAAAGACAGACTTAATGTCTGTGCACCGTGGCACGCCTCTCTCTGTGACTGCGGTACATGTAGACAGTCTCTGCAGACACAGAAGCGAGCGTCCTTACCCTGACTGGCATTTCAGAGCTCACCACCTGCCACACTTCTCAACAACTCACAGGTCAAACAAAGGAATCACAAGGGAGATTGGAGTAAATTCTGCACTAAACGCCAGGGAAAGCAGCGTACCAGAAGTCGCGGGGTGCTGGCGAAGCAGCGCTTAGAGAGGAGCGCGTGGCTGTGAACACTGGCGTTAGAACGCAAGAAAGAGCCCAAACCAGTTATCCCAGCTTCCATCTTAAGAAGCTTGACAAAGACGAGCACATTGAGCCCAGCGCAAACAGAAAGAAGGAAACGGCAAAGATGAAAAGAGAGATAAATGAAGTAGAAACGGGAACATGATGGGGAAAATCATACAAATCATCAAAATCATCCAAAACCATCAAAACGTGGATGAACCTCTATCCAGGAAAAAAGGAGACAGCAGAAATCATACGCAGTAGAAATAAAAGACTCATCATCCCAACAAGTCCTCCAGACGCTGACAGAATGGTAAGGAAATGCTGTGAACAGGGTTTTGCCAGTGACCTTTTCAGGTCAGAGAAAATGGGCAAATCGCACGAGAGACACAAACTGCCAAACCTGATTCAAGAAATCTATAAATTTCTGTAGTTCTATACGTATTTTAAAAAAATGGATTTTTAATGTTTAATGATGAAAACACTCCCTTCCTTCCTTTCACTAAGAAGAGAGAACGCTTCCTAACTCATTTGATGAGGCCAATATTACCCTCATGCTAAAAATAAAAATATTGCATGAAAAGAAAGATACTGACTAGTATTTCCAGTGAGCATAGAAACAAAAAATAGCAACAGAATATTAGCAAATCGAAATTGTCCATATATAAAGAGTTGGTGCACCGCGGCAGAGTGGGGTTTATTCTAGGAACGCGAGGTTGGTTTAACATTTGAAAATTAACGTGATTCAACATATTAAGAAAATGAAGAAGCCATATTTTTTTTCAATAGAGGCAGAACAGACATTTGATAAAATTTAGCAGCTATTATTTTTTAAAATTAATTTCAACACACTAGAAATTAAAGGAAATTTCCTCAAGCTGATAAATGGTCTTTGAGAAAAACCGACAGTTAGCATCATAGTTGAATGTGGAGGCTGAATGCTTTTCCTCTAAAAGTGGGGCTCAGGGCAAGGCTGTCCGCTTCTGCCAAACCATTTCCACATTATCCTGGATCTTAGCCACAAGGAAAGTAAGAAAAAGAACGGGAGATGTGTGTCTGTCTTATTCACAGGTAGCTTGATGGAGCACATAGGAAACCTGCGTGATCTACCCAGAAAGCCAGGTGCATTCAGCAGCATCACAGGGCACAAGGTCCATATGCAGAAGCCAACTGCATTTCTGGGTACTGCCACTCAACAACTGGGAATCAAATTTTTTAAAAAAAAGCACAATACCATTTAGAGTAGAATCAGAAAAATGAAACGGAGATGAACTTAATAAAGTGCCTGAAAGATGTGCACCCACGTCGACGGGAGAAACCAGAACAGCGCTACGCAAGCGGGGAGGTGCGCCGCGCGCACGCAGGGTCCGGGAAGACGCGGTTCTCTTGGGATCAGTCTGCGGATTCAGTGTGGTTCTCCCGCTTTGGAGACGGCATCTTGTGTTCAGCCTTCTGTCCCTGGTCCCCTGGGCTAACGCCTTTTTAAAAATACCTAGCACAGACCTGTACACACTGAGACTTCTGTAGAGAGGAAATGCCTTAGAAAAGCATGTGTCCAGCTCATCTGGAGAATATTGAATATTACAACCCCTCCTGGAGAATCACCAGTAGAGTCCGTGTGACGTTGTTTAACCCAGCGCTTCTCAAGCTGAGCTTGTATTGGAATCCTACTGGAACAACAGAGCCGCGTGGACTGCCAGCTGGGAGTGCCCTCTGTCCTTCGGAGCCCCGCTGCAGCCTGAGTCCCCATCCCCAGAGGCGGCAGGAAAGCCCGGCGTAGTCTCGCTAGAACCCACGGCAGATCTCAGGAGAGGCCTTCACGTCGTTCCAGGTGACGGACCAAGCCACCAGCCAAGGCTTCACGGCATCAGCGTCGCCCTTGAGTGTCACGTACAGTTTTGGCGAAACCAAAACATTTTCCCGAATCTCCCACGAAGAGAGCAGGTGCCAATGGTCCGTCCGAGACACCGGGGCACTGCCCTGTGCCCCCAGCCGAGCCTCCTGCCCGGTGGCCACCTGCACCCCGAGCCTGCATGGCCGGGCGTGGGAACAGAGCGCGGCGATGCTCGCTCTCACAGCACGGCTGAGACGCGGAATTCCTTCTCAGGGCCAGATAATGAAACCACGATGGCTCTCTGAGCGCGGTCTGGAAGTTGCGTTCTGTTGTTTGTTTTCTTTCCAATTTCCTTCCCTGGAGCATCTCCGGGCCCCACGAGCAGCATTCCGATCTCAGCTGGAACAGGCTGGAGAGTTGGGAGAGTCGGGACCGCTCCGGGCCAGCCCCGCCGCAGCTGGCCTTCTGACGGGCCGGCCAGGCCTCCTTGGGAACGGCTTCCGTGCAGTGAGACACCAGGCAGCGACGGGCAAGGAAAACGTCGAGCCGGAGCCGGGCCTGGAGGGCCCCCTCCCCGTTACCACCGGCTTCCTATCCCAGAACTCAGCGTGTCGTCTCTGCACGCAGTGTGCTGTGGCGTTGGGTGAGGGGCTCCACTCCAGCGCCCCCACCCACCCCAGGCCTGGGTCCCCACTCCACTGCCCCCACCCACCCCAGGCCTGGGTCCCCACTCCACCCCCCGCCCCACCCCAGGCCTGGGTCCCCACTCCACCCCCTGCCCCACCCCTGGGCCTGGGTCCCCACTCCACTGCCCCCACCCACCCCAGGCCTGGGTCCCCACTCCACTGCCCCCACCCACCCCAGGCCTGGGTCCCCACTCCACCCCCGCCCCACCCCAGGCCTGGGTCCCCACTCCACCCCCGCCCCACCCCTGGGCCTGGGTCCCCACTCCACCCCCCACCCACCCCAGGCCTGGGTCCCCACTCCACCGCCTCCACGCCACCCCTGGGCCTGGCTCCCCACTCCACCGCCCCCGCCCCACCCCTGGGCCTGGCCCCCCACTCCACCGCCCGCCCACCCCAGGCCTGGGTCCCCACTCCACCCCCCCGCCCCACCCCAGGCCTGGGTCCCCACTCCACCCCCCGCCCCACCCCAGGCCTGGGTCCCCACTCCACCGCCCGCCCCACCCCAGGCCTGGCCCCCCACTCCACCGCCCCCGCCCCACCCCTGGGCCTGGCCCCTACTCCACCGCCCCGCCCCACCCCTGGGCCTGGCCCCCACTCCACCGCCCCCGCCCCACCCCTGGGCCTGGCCCCCCCCCCCCCCCCCCCCCGCCCCACCCCTGGGCCTGGCCCCCCACTCCACCGCCCCCGCCCCACCCCTGGGCCTGGGTCCCCACTCCACCCCCGCCCCACCCCTGGGCCTGGCCCCCCACTCCACCCCCCGCCCCACCCCTGGGCCTGGCCCCCCACTCCACCGCCCCCGCCCCACCCCTGGGCCTGGCCCCCACTCCACCGCCCCCGCCCCACCCCTGGGCCTGGCCCCCACTCCACCCCCCCGCCCCCCCCCTGGGCCTGGCCCCCCACTCCACCACCCCCGCCCCACCCCTGGGCCTGGCCCCCCACTCCACCGCCCCCTGGGCCTGGCCCCCGCTCCACTGTCCCCATCCCCCTGGGCCTAGCCCCCCACTCCACCGCCATCTGGGCCTGGCCCTGCTCCACAGCCCCCCCACACCCCCCAGCCTGCCCCCGGCTCCACCTCCCCCCCGCCCCCCACCCAGGCCTGGCCTTGCTCCACCGCCCCCACCCCCGGGCAGCAGTTAGCTCTGGGCCTCACCCGAGAGGGGGTGAGGGCCTGCCTCTCAGGGATGGGAGCCGGTGAAACACGTCAACACGCGGGACGCGCCACAGCGGGCTGGAGTGTCGGGCACTCTGCCCTGTTTGCTGTTCGTGAGGAAACAGTGTTGATGGAAAGTGACATTTGTCTACATGAATGCTAGGGACAAGCAAAGCATGAAACCAGTAAGATCGGGCAACTGATGCTATGTCTGGGGACTCTAAACAGTCGAGTCCCACCAATGCCTCACACTCATGTGACCAGGAGGAGCCTACAGGCGTGCTCAGCAGAGAGGCGGGCAGGGAGGGAGAGGACAGGCCCTCAGCTCGCGCCCAGGGGGCTGTGGCTGTGATGAGGACTCCCCTGCTCTCCGGGAGTAACCCACCTCCCAGCAGAGCTAGGGCGTCTTTTGGCTGGTCTGTCTCCTGTGGAGCACAAGTCCTCTGATGCTAAGTGCTGAGAAGCGCTTGGGGATCTAGTTAAAGTGCAGGTTTGGAATCGGTAGGTCTGGGCGGGGCCTGAGCATCTAACAGGACCCCCGCGATGCCAGATGTGGGGGCTGCTTGGCCCCTGGACCCCACTCTGAGCAGCAGAGCCTGGGAGATCACAGAACCTCAGGCCCAAGGTGGACCTGACAGTCACCGCATCTGAGCTCTCACCCCTTCTGACCGCGATCTTAGGTCGCCTGGGACTTTACCCTCCCTGGCGGACTGGGCATTCTCTGCTTGAGGCCGCACCTGCTTTGGGTCCTTTCTGAACCTTGCATCCTGCCCCGCACAGTGGCAGACAGTTGGTAAATCAGCATTTTCATGAGTCGGTAACGGAAAACGAATATTTGGAAGTTGAGAGTTTGATTGTGTGTCTGTGTGTGTGGCATGCAGGGTGGGAATGAGGGCAGACTGCTGTAAAGTGAAAAGCCTAGACTTTCTAGGTTTTTCCATGAGGACTGTCACCCAGGGAGTGCCTGCAGCCGCCGTGGTGCCTTCTCTCCTCTTTCTTTCTGCCCTCACGCCTCCAGGGATCACATAAACGTCAGTTGAATTGAACGAAACATTGGACTAGTTAATTATCTGATAAACTGAGATAGAAGAAATCCTCTGAACACCACTTCCTGCCTTCAGTGACTTTGGATCGCTCTTGGTGAGACAGAGTTCTGAACAGCTGGAGGCATCCCTACCTGTTGTTTTTTTTTTTTTTTCCAAAGTAGGAAAGAGATTGACCAAGAACTGATGGGGGTCTCCAAGGTGCAAGAGCCAGGGGGTCCAGAACCCTGGTCTCTAAAGCGAGAGAAGAGCCAGGCATTGATGGAAGTCTCCTGGGAGCCCAAGAAACATGTCGGTCATCTCTGAACTGATGGGGACTCGGTTCCACAGTTGTGTAGGAGTCAAGTTCTTCCAGCAACTTAATTTATATAGTAGTTCCCTTACCTCAAAACTTTTAATGGCAATCTGTCAAAAACAGCCTTGGAAATTGGAGAAAATCCAGGAGCTCATCTTTTGGGAAACACTTCACGTGCTTTCCTGTAATACTTTGCCTTTAAAACATTTGGCCCTTGGATCCCAAGAGAAGGTGAAGGTTTGTAAACCCAGGACCAACATCCTTATTTGTAGTGGACTTTAGGTGATGACGCTTCCAGACTATAGCAAGAGGATCAAAAATTCCGTCTATAGAATCACTTTCCATGTCAAAAATGCCACAGAATCATCTTCTATGTCACTGTTTCTTAATTCATCTGCGTTTTCTTTCCTAGCTACCAGACTTATGCATTTGTTTTGCATGAAAACATTGCGCAGGAGACTAATTACATTCATTAGGGGAGATAAGGAACAGGAAGGCAGATGTGTTGGCGTTTTCATTTTAAATACAATGCTGGGAGCTGGAACACAGGTGGAAAAAAGCAAGAGGACGTGGAAGAATGTGCAGGCAGAGGAGCCGTCTGGACTGCCTCCATGCCCTCCTTCACTGTGGAAGAAGGCAGTGTGCGCTTCAAGAAAATCACCCATGTCCTTCTGTGATTTGCAAATGTATCGTGGGTCTCTTGTGTCAGGACTGAGTTTTTAAATATCCTTTTAATTCAAAATCCATGTTGCTTTAAATAAACCTCCAAGGTTCTTATTAGAGTGAATAGTATAGAAAAAGTGAATACCCTTCACTCTACAGTGGAGGCAATTTCATGTCTTTTTTCCTAAAAACAAGTACGCTTTTTGTTTATGTTTTCTTACGGCATAAAATATGATGTTTTATTGACATTGTCTTAAACTCCAAAAGTTGTGAGGGATGAAAGACATAAATCCTTATTTATTTCAATGTGTGTAGCACTCATGCTAATAAAACCGAGCCGTGCGCTGTCCAGGTAAGAGCAGTGCTCCGTGTGTGTGTGTGTGTGCGCGCGTGTGACTGTGAGTCTGTGAGTGTGTATGTATGTCTGTGTGAATGCGTGAGAGTGTGTATATGTGTGTGTCCATATGTGTATCTGTGTGCCTGTTTGTGTGTCTGAGTGTGTGTATGTGTATTTGTGTGTCTTTATGTGTATATGTGTATCTGTGTGAGTGTGTGAGAGTGTGTATATGTGTGTGTCTATATACGTATCTATGTGCCTGTGTATCTGTCTGTCTGTGTGAGTGTGTGTGTGTCTGTGTGTGTGCGTGTGTGTGTATCTGTGTGAGTGCGTATCTGTGTGAGTGTGTGTATGTGTCTATGGGCCTGTGTGCGTGTGTGTGTGTGCATGTGTGAGAGTGTGTGTGTGCCTGTGTGTGTACACGTGTGCATTTGGAGGAGGCTGTGTGTGTATATGTGTATCTGTGTGAATGCACGATAGTGTGTATATGTGTGCGTCTGTATATGTATCTATGTGCCTGTTTGTGTATCTGTGTGTCTGTGTGAGTGTACGTGTGTCTGTGTGTGTGGGTGTGTATGGATGTATCTGTGGGGGGGGTGTATATGTGTATCTGTGTGTCTGTGAGTGTGTGTGTGTATGTGTCTATGAGCACGTGTGCGTGCGTGTGCGTGCGTGTGCGTGCGTGTGTGTGTGCCTCTGTGTGTATCCGTGTGCGTTTGGCGGGGGCTGTGTTCTCGGGGTCGTTGTCAGTGTGAGGCTTTTCTTCCCGCTTCCCTGTCACCTTATCACTTATTAGGTAATAAGTAATGTGAAAAGGAAGCGCTCTTCTCTTGCACTCGAAGTGATGCGTAAACCAAACAGGCCAATACTTGTCTTGACTAATTTTCTGTCATTAATCTTGTTAAATTTTGAGAAGAGAGTTGTAGGAACAGCCTGCAACCATGAGAAAACCACCGCATGCTGCTGGGGTGGGGGCGGCGTTCCGCCAATGGAAATATTTATCATAGTTTGCGGTATCATAACTATATTTTCAGTCAAAACAACAAGGGCAAACCTTATTATACGTTTAAAAAGAAACTCATTTCTAAACGCCTCCTGGCTGAGATGACAAGCGTTCTGTGTCCATGCGCATTCTTCCCCTAATTAGGGATTGTTTCTTGGGGCAGGGGTTGGGGCGGGGGGAGGTGGGGTGTGGGTTGGTGTGTGAGGCTTCTGGCTGGCAGCTGGGCTCGGAGGACGCAGAGGGGACTGCAGGGAGGTGGGGTTGGTGGGGGGGCCCAGGAGCGAGCCCGTGTCCCGTGTCCAGGTATCAGGACCCCAGGAGCGAGCCCGTGTCCCATGTCTGGGTGTCCATTGTGAGCCCTCCTGTTGTACATGCTGAACCTTGACTGTGTCCAGTTGCTCTGTGGGAAAACCGCACCCTTCCAGCGTGTCACTTCTGATGAAGTTTCTCCAGCTGTATGTTCGGGCTCTACTTGAGCAGAGTCAGGCAAAGGAGCGTCCGGGCTCTGCCTTCTTTCTCTGGAAGGTTCCGCATGTTTGCTCACGTTTGGGGCCGGCTGGCCCACGTCTCTGCTCAGCAGCCCCACCCCGGAGCTCCAGCTCCCCGCGGTGGCCTGCAGCCGCCCTCTCTAACGTGCACACCATCTAGCCAAGTTGAGTGGCCTCTCTGACGCTGAGGGGTGGAGAGAGCATCACTCGGCATCTTCCATGGAGCCGGGAGAGAAGTGGCATGGGTTGGGCCCCTTGAGAACGTGGAGGAGACGCTCTGAGCAGACCCGAGCCTCCTCCCGAAGTGTCCGTGCGGAGACTGGCCCTGCTCACCAGCCTCCACTCACCGCTGAGGCAGAGCCTCCCCGCTTGAGAAAGCTAAGCCCTCGGTTTACGTTTATATGAACTTCTGAGATACTTAGGGTTTTAACCCACTAAAAAAAAAATAAAATAACAGCTAAAGCGATAGGAGCTTCGACTGAAGTGGCAGGCGTCTGGATGAGCAGTGTGCGCAGATCCGATGCTGTCTGCCTTGGAGGCTGGGGCAGCCCTCGCTACCTCTCCCGGACAGCTGATGCAGCCCTTCAGTTACGGTCTTTAGCTAAGGGTCCATCAGATCTCAGAGTGCCTGCTGCCTCTGAAGATTACCTGAAGAAACGGGCTTTGACCTGAACACAGAGCAGGCGCTCCATCCACGGGCTCCCTGCCCGTTTTCTTCTTCCTTTTTACTCTCAGAGCCAAACTCACCCAAGACAACCAAGGCCGGTGCTTGCGCTTGAGAAGCCAGGCTTTAATGCAGTGATAAGGAGAAGCCATCATTTACAAATCTATGCAAACAGCTGCGGATATTATGGAAGCCCGTTCTATCGCCACTTCTGAAGGGACGGCCGCACAACCGTGGCTGGAGTGATGTCGGCAGGGAGGTGGAGTCCCAGCTGGAGAAGAGGCTGGGAGCTCCGAGGAGGGCCCCCATGTGGGTGGAGAGGCCTGAGAACAAGCGCGGAGGCCGCTCTGTCACCCAGCTGTGGCCAGGACCAGCCTGGCCGCTCCGGGCAGGTGGGCGGTGGTGGGGAGGGGCGAGGAGCGGGGCTCCGCGCCCGCTCTGCCTCCGTCTCACCGCCGCCCGTCCGCGGGGTCTCGGCTGGGAGACCCTCCCGGGGCCCTGCCCCGCTGCGGCTGTTCCTGCCGGGTGCTGCCTGGTCCCCTGACCCCGCCGCTCCTCGGCTGTCCTGCGTGGCCGCCAGGCTAGAGGACCCTGGAGGACAGAGACCTGGGCGCTCAGCCCCAGCTCAGCTCAGTGCCCGACACGCAGGGCCCGCGGCGAGGACAAGGGGGTGGGGGGGCAGACGAGCGAGCTCGGCCGGGAGTGGAGGAGCCCCTGGGGACGCTCCCTTGCCCCTCCCCACCACTGCCCACCTGCCCATCAAGCCACTGCCCAGGTGCTTCCTCCTGTGAGGCTGGAGAAACCCCAGCCACAGTCTCTGCGTGAGGACAGAGTTCGACACAAGGAACACAGATAGGTAAGAGCTGTGTGAAGATGGCGCAGAGGCCCGCGGCACATGGCGAGGCCGCCGGGGGTCTCTGAGTGTCCCTCTGCTCTCAGCTCACGCTGCGGGGGCCAGCCCTGGTCTCTCTCGCGTCATCTCTCGAGCCACCTCATTCGGCCTCGTTAGGCTGGACCACCCGGGCCCTGTCCACGGAGCTGGTCACCCCCGTCAGAGGCCCTGCAGATGAAGCTGGCACAGGACAGTGAGAAAGGAGACACTTCTCCCTTTAACAGTTGCCAGTGATGCTCATGGGAGTTCCCTCGATGCAAGGAGGTCCACCCAGTCCATCCCAAAGGAGAGCAGTCCTGGGTGCTCATTGGAAGGACTGATGCTGAAGCTGAAGCTCCAATACTTTGGCCACCTAATGTGAAGAGCTGACTCATTTGAAAAGACCCTGATGCTGGGAAAGATTGAAGGCGGGAGGAGAAGGGGACGACAGAGAACGAGATGGTTGGATGGCATCACCGACTCGATGGACATGAGTTTGAGTAAATTCCGGGAGTTGGTGATGGACAGGGAGGCCTGGCGTGCTGCGATTCATGGGGTCGCAGAGAGTCGGACACGACTGTGACTGAACTGAAGTGAGTGATGCTGGTGATGAAGGATGCAGGAAAGATGCTGACGGTGCCCCCAGCCCCCCAGGAAGCAGCGTCCCCGCCGGAGGATGCCTGCAGTGGAGGGAGGGGAAGCCACTCGCTCTCCTCTCCCCCCATGCAGGCCGCAGACCATGCGCCTGGGTGGCATGCCCGGCCTGGTGTGGAAGCCCCGGGGATGAGTCCCACGGCAGCCCTCTTCCGGAACCCGGGCACGAGGGTTAAAGTTTAGCCTTTGTGTTTTAGTTGGTTATTTGTTCACACGGCGTGGCAGCGGGAGCCGGAGTCAGTGGCAGTGACTCTGGCTGAGGGGCGGAGGAGAGGCTCTGCAAGGGGCCTGAGAGCCCCCTTCGCGCCCTGAAGCCCCCCCCCCCCCCGGCCCGGCGCTGCCGTCCGGAGTCTCCCTTCCCCCGCCCGCGTCTGGGACGGTCGCTCCACGGGCCTGGGGCTCCAGTGCCGCCTCCGCGCGCACAGACCGCTGTCCCTGCCTCCTCTGCCTTCAGCTCCTTCCCCAGCGTCGTGGCCGTCCCAGTGCCCCCACCGAGAGGCCCCTCCTCCCGTGGCGGCTCGCAGAGGCGCAGGGCCCAGCTCTCCTCGCGGCGGCCTCCCCACCCAGCCCGCCCTCCGCTCGTCCGGCCGCTGGCTCTCCTCATCCAGCCTGGGCCGTCCGGGGTCCACCTCCACCCTGCCCGTGTCTGCCGCCTCTTGCTGGGAGTCCGCCGCCGCGTTGCTGGCCTTTCCCTGCCACGACTCCAGGCCGCGCTCTGATCTCCGTCCGCGCTGCTCCCCTCGCAGCTTCTCTCCTGGCCTGTTGCTCAGGACGAGGCTCCGTCCCTTGCACCCCGCATCCCGCCCTCCGCCCCCCCCTGCCCGCTCCAGGGGCCGCCGGTTCCCGTCATAGAGCAACAGTCCTGTTTCTCTGCGTCTGCCCCATTTCCCATGCGACCGCCCCTCGCCTGCCCCGTCAGCCCCGGGCTCTCCCCGGGCGTGTCGCCTGGGGCAGCCCCTCTGCCACCTTGCCACCTGACCCCGCCTGGACAGGTGGACGCTTGGCAGCCCCTGTTTTCCAACATCTTTCTAGAGCCTCGTGGTTTGGTTTCCTGAGACCAGTGCATCTGGAAACACATCTCTTCTGCCCTCGGCGTGAATAAGGGGGCCGATGTTCGTCTCTTGGTTGGAAACAGCCTTCCTTCAGGACTTGGAAGGCACTGCTTGCAGGGACCGCCCTGCCCACCCCCGAGCCCACCCCCAAGCCCACCCCCGACCCTGTCCCGTGTTCTGAAACAGGCCGCTAGTCCCACCTGGCGTCTGGGTGCTCGGTGGGGCCCTGTCTGTCTGGAAACATCTCTTCTTCTCCTCTGGTCCATTTTCTCCATTTATTTGAAGACAGTTACTTCCTTCACTCTCTTTCTGGAAACCCTGTTATACTGACCTCTCGAGGCCGTCTTCTGATTTTATCTTCCTTTTTCATATTGATATCTTTTTGCTCTACTTTCTGAGAAATTACCTCAATTTTGTCTTCAAAATCTTCTCTTGAGTTCTTCTGAATTCTTTCCAATTACTACATCTTTTGTTTTCAAATTGTCCTTTTTTTAGTGCAGCGTCTTGCTTTTGTCTCCTGGGGCCGTGTCGCCTCACAGCTCTTGGCGGTGGTGCCTGTGGGCCGTCCTGTTCGCTGTTCTCTCACTCACCCCCCCTTCCCGTCGGTTCTGTCTCCTCCGAGTTGCTATGTCTCAGCTTATCTCTTGTGACCCCTTGTCTTCGTAAGTGTGGTTTTCCTCACGTGCGTCTGGTAAGCCTTAGTGCTGGGCTCATATTTGAAAGTGGGGGCCTAAAAGCTGGTTGGGGTTTCTAGGACCTAGAGCTCGGGGGCTCCTGGTCACTCTGGGGGCTGTGAAGGGCTGTTTGCTTGGAGAATGGAGTCCAGAGGGCGTCCCTAGCTTCCCCCGCAGAAGGGGCCAGCCTGACCCCAGCCCCCACCACAGAAGGGGCCAGCCTGACCCCCACCTCACTCCTAGAAAGGGGTACCCTGACCCCCGCAGCCCCTGGGGGCCGAGGGTGCCCAGCGCTCACGTACAGCCCACCTGCGTGCTCTCCGCGTGGGGACCCCGTCTCGGGGGCGCAGGACCGTCCCTCCTGCCACCGTCACAGGAACGCTGAGGCTGCCGTCCGGTGGTGTGGGCCGCGGCGGCCTGGGCCCCAGCCTGCTTCCAGGGGAACCGAGCCCCTCCACCCTGAGCACCCGGGGCTGCCCTGCTCAGCCTGCCCACTGCCCGCTCGCAAGCCTGTTTTCGGGGCTCCTGCCCCGTCCTTCACGCTCGTCCGTCTGCTCGGCAGCACGGGTTGTCTCTTCTCTCCCGCGGTCCGGCCCTTGTAGACTGACCCATGTCTGCAGGTGGGTCGAGGAAGGAGGAGGAGGGTGCAGCCAGCCTCCCGTCCAGAGCCGCTGCCTCTCCCAAGCCGCCCTGGGCCTCGACCTCCCGGCCCCGCCTGCCCCGCTCCAGCAGCGGGGCCTGCAGTGGCCCCGCCAGCTCTGGAGGCCCGGGCTCGCTTCACCCTGCTTGCTCCAGAGGGCCTCCTGGGTAGGGAGGCGTGCGCTGCCCCGCGTCTCGCCACGGGGCACTCGGTTCTGCTCTCAGTGCTGCCTCGGGCTCTTAGCGCTTCTTAGGAGCCAGCAGTTGAGCCCACAGTCCGAGTCTGCAGGACCCCACGCGGGGAGTGCCATCTCACCGAGCAGGCTGCGCTCCTGCCGACCGGCGGGATCCTCACTCCCCGCCAGCAGCGCACAGGCCGCTCTGCGTGGAGTCACCCGTTACCTGTTAGGGCAGGTCCGCCCTTGCCTCTCGCTGGTGAACACAGCACTCCGTGTCCTGTTGCAGCCCACAGCTTCCTGGGCCTTGGCCGAAGCGTCTGCCTGCTGCCTGGTGCCGACCAGAAAGTGGCTCTGCGGCTCCATCCCACTCTGAGCCCTTCGCTCAGAGCCGTGGCCTCGGCAGCCGTGGCCGCAGACACCCCTGTAGGCCGGCCGACAGCATGGGGCAGAGGAGACCTCTGTGTGGGCAGCTCACACTACAGGCGCCCAAAGTGCCTGCTCGGTTCTGCCAGGCGGGCCCTTCCCCAGCTGCTCCCACCTCAGCTGCTGCGACAGGGGCTGGTGTTGGCCCAGGACTGCAGCACAGCCCAGCGAGCCCGTGACGCTGGGGAAGGTCGCCCCAAGCCCGCTGTCGGCCCGCCGGTGTGGGCGGAACCAGATGCCCCCCCGGGGCGGAGGCTGAGGATGTGCCCCTGACTCGTCCCCTGGACCCGGCGGACGACTGGTCTGCATGCCAGACCCCAGTGAGGCCTGTGTTCTCTTCTCCAAGGATGTTTCCACTGTTCAGGCTTCCCCAGCGGCTCAGACGGTAAAGCGTCCGCCTGCAGTGCAGGAGACCCAGGTTCTATCCCTGGGTTGGGAAGATCCCCTGGAGAAGGAAATGGCAACCCACTCCAGTAGTCTTGCCTGGAAAATTCCGTGGACTAAGGAGCCTGGTAGGCTACAGTCCGTGGGGTCCCAAAGAGTCAGACACGATTGAGCGACTTCACTTCAAACGGTAGTTTTTTTAAAAAAAAAAAAAAAAGATGATATTGGGAAAGAGAAGGAGGAAGAATACGGAACAGAGCCTCAGGTTATCGTCCGTTTCGAGCTCTGTAGAAAAGGTCCTCCAGCCCCTGGTCCAGCCACGCGGAGGGCGGTGTCCTGTGTATCCATGTTCCCACACGAGTGTGGCCCGTCACACGTTACACGTGGGTGAGCACGTGCTTCTGAAACCCCGGCTCCGTGGAGATGCGTCAGGAAGGCGTGTGAGCTTGCTTTTCTTTGTATGACATGTGAACAAGACTAAAGCTGAAACATGCTCGTGAGGAGCAGCTGTCCTTTCGTCGACTAGAAGCGCTCCCACAGAGAGCGCCCACGGAAACGACCTTAGAGCTGCACAGGAGACCTTTGGGAACCGTGACCTCACCAGATCCCCTCCCTTGCTGTGGATGCCGAGGTGGATTTCATCCACCTGAAATCACAGGGGTTCCCGTCTCACAGCGTCTCTAGTCTGCATATCTAAAGCGTGTCCAGGTGAGTGTTCCAAACGCTTAGCTCTGAGCCTGCCAAGTGAGTCTAGGCAAGGGTAAGAAAATGAACCAAATAAGTAAATAGCCAAACCCCCTTTCTTGAGTCAATTAATTAATAGAAAATTCATGGAAAATGCCAGTTGTGCACAAGTCACCGTCCAGCATAATCTACTGTAACTCTGAGTGTTGTGGGATGTTTTTCCGTGTTTGCCTGTAGTCTGTGGGCAAGCCCAGTGTCCTCACAAACTGATTATTTCTCCAACGATGAAATGTGGTCCCTGTGCTGTCAGAAAGGGATTTAGACACAGAACCTCCGGATGGTCGATCAGAAATAAAGCTTGTGATGCTGGTTTATGTCCCTGTTACCCGACCTTTCTGCAGAATGCAACCGCGATCAGCGTTTGATCATCTTCAACGACCCCTGTACGGCATGTGGTCCAGTGGCCAGTGTGATACTCTGCTCTTCCCCCCAAGCCCCTGCGGCTGGTCGGGGGCACAGGACTGCCCTGTAGTAGGGCTCTTCGCCCGCCGAGAGAGCAAAGGTCTGAGATCAAGCATTGGAGTCAAACATTATACCCTGCAACATGTTTCCCTTCTTTGCCAAAAAGCTTCATTTGTGAAAATAATTAAAATTGTATAGTATGTTTCTGTTTGAGTATTGGTTTGTGGAAACGCAGAGGTCAGCTCTAAGCCAGAGTCTTCGTTTCTATAAAAGTGAGAATGTAAAATCGAACTCCAGCGGGAAGCCAGTGTTGAAATGTGTGCGCTTGCCTCCTGGACTCACAGTGGAGGCTGTGCCTGGGCCCTGAAGGGCGAGCGGCTGTGGGTGTTTACAGGGGAAAACGAGTCCAGAGGGCCTCACGGCTGAGTAAGAGGAGGAGAGTCTGGCAGACCCTTTCTTAGCAGGAAGTAACCGAGTCGTTACATAGTTTTGGAGGTTTAGTCACCTGGGATTTGTCGCTGGGGCCCATGGCTGCCTGGGTACAGCAAGGTAACTGGTGTGTAATACCAGGGTGATGTTAACGGTTCATTAGGACATTAAACTTGCTCTAAACTGGAATGCGTTAAAATTACAATAAATACACCTAAAACTCAAAAAAAAAAAAGGCGGGGGGAGAGACACAAGCGATTACTTCATAATAATTGACTTTGTCAAGAATAGTCTAAAGAAGCAGAAAGTCTTTGAGGTCCCTGAAAACTGTAGAATTCCTTATTCTGGCTAATCTCTTCACTTCTGAGGTCTCAGTTCTGACTGCATCGTGATTTTCTTTAAAAAGGCAGGGGAGCCCCTGAAATGGACCTGGGAAGGCCCGAAGGCCGCGGCTTAGCCTGTGCTCCCGAGTTCGCACGCTTCCGTGCGACCCTGGCCAGCTGCTCCCAAGCAACTCGGTGCGGACGACTAAGTCTTTATCTCCTTTCCAGGTGGGAAGGAGAGAATGAAAACGAAGTGGGCAGATGTAAAGAGACCGGCAAGATTCACGTGACTGTGGACCTCAAGTACTACCGGCCCACGGAAGTGGTAAGACTCTCGGCCGCGTCTCCACTGGCCACTCCTGGGAGACCGTCCCTGGACGCCGCGGCCAGGCCGCCCAGGCCCACACTGGGCGATCTGCGACCCTAGCGCCTTACCCAAGCCAGAGCCTTGGGAGGCGAATCCGGGGTGCTATTCTTGGCACAAGACGCACTGCCGTATAAAGGAGAGCGGGGGTAGTTCATACCCGGGGAAGGGTTGGTTTCAGAAATGGAGGCTCGGGCCAAAGGCAGGCCCGTCAAGGTTAGGCCTGCTTGATGGCTGAGCCCTAGAGCCTGCGGGCTGTCTGCCTTCCCAGGGCCCCGTGACCTGCAGGGTCTGGAGGTCCCAGTGCACACGCACCTGCACACATTCACACACACACACTCACGTGCACCCTCAGACACACTCCTGCACACGCATGCACACACACACGCATGCATCCACGTGCGCTCGCACACAGTCAAACGTGCTGAGTCACGCACACACGCACGCACACACGCACACACACGCACTCACACACACACATGTACACATGCACACACACGCATGCATTCACGTGCGCTCGCACACAGTCAAACGTGCTGAGTCATGCACACACGCACGCACACACACGCACTCACTTGCATACACGTGCTCAGCACTCACACGAACCGATGCACACAGCCACATGTATTCATACGGTCACGCACACACACGCACTCACACGCACACACATGTACACATGCACACACACACACAAACCTGAGCCGTGTGAGCCTGTACACTTTTTGAGCCTCAGCGCGAGTGTGGTCCTGGGTGCGAAGCCTCTTCTGGCCCGTGGACTGGCCGCCACCGAGCTTCCAGCTTTCCCTCTTGGATCTACATCGCACGCTCTGCAAACCGTGTCATAACGTGTGTGACAGCTTGTCAGACTCATCTCTTTCCATGTTTTTCTCCAAACTGTGAACTCTTTGAGGAAGACTCTTGTCCTGTCTCAGACGGCAACAGACGCGGTGTGAGTGCCGGTTGGCGGGTGGGTGGGTGGATGGTGCGTGGTCTCTGCGTGCGCGGGCCCCTGTCTGGAGAAACAGCCTGGAGGCATCAGGGCGCAGGGTCCCCCTTCCCTCACTGTCTAAGAATTCCTGGCTGGGTGTTGCCATTTAAACGTGGGCCTCCTTCACTCTGGTGACGAAACTCAGAGGTTTAAAGGGACGGACCTGGGGTGATGGAAAGCAGCGTCTTGACAGAGGTGTGCAAATGTGGTGGTTCCCGAACGAAATGTGTGTTAACTGTGAGCACGTTACCCTGGAACCTGTTCGACCTGTGTTTTGAACTAAATTCCTGTCTGCCGCACCACCTTTCGAGGTCAGGAAAGCCCCGCCAAGAAGGGTTGAAAGTGAACGTGTCTCTGGTGATCACCCGTCAGACGGTCTTGTTTCAGACAAAGGAGAGGCGTCGCTTCACGCGGCCGTCCACAAGGGCGGGACAGCAAGGAGAGGAAGTGTGCAGGGCTGTCCGGCCGGGCGGGGCGGCCTCTGCCGGGCGGCAAACAATGGCGCGCTGTGCCGGCGGAGTGGGTGTGCCGGCGGAGGATGTGCGGGCCGGGAGGGGGCCGCGGCTGCCTGCTGACGCAGCAGGGGGTCCTGCCCTGCAGCCCACGCCCGCCGCCCACCCGGCCGAGACGCCGCAGGCTTCTCGTATTTCTGGAACCTAAACGGGCAGCCTTGTGTCCCGGCTTGCGACGAGCGTTGTCATCTCAGAGTGGGAGTGGACGGGGCCCCTGCACCCCGTGACACCGTCACCCCGGGCCTTCTTTCCGAAGCCAGGAGCCCGCTACCAGCGGCTCGTCTGCCACCCTCCCGTGGGGACGCTGGGGCGTGGTAGGGACATGGCACGAGAGAGCCGAAGCCCCCGTGGCCCATCTTTCCGGCCGAAGCTCCGCGTCCGTCCGTCCTTCTGTTCCCACGGACACGGTGGTGGCACCTGCTCTGCAGGTCTGTCCACAGAGGGCATCTGAGCCTGAGGGCGCTGCCTGGCTCCGTGGGTTCCTCTCGCCCATCTGTCGCCCCCAGGCCCCCGTTACTGCTGTGGGAGCCTGTCCTCCCCGCCCCGCTCAGGGCTCCGTGGGGCATGTGCAGTGAGGCTCAACTTTTCACCCCATTCCTCAGCACAGCAGCTTTCCCAGAACCGAGCAGTCTGACAGGCTGAGGCAGAGCTGCCCGAGGCGCTGTGTTCCTCCAGGTGAAAGGGGACCAGACCCAGAGCCGCCGCCATGAGCTTGCACTTGGGTCTGGGCCCTGACCAGCAGCCAGAGGGGTTGCTGGGACGAGGCCTGAGAAGCGCTGGGCGTGGGGGCCGTGGAGCCCCCGGGGCCGGCGGTGGCCTGCCCTTGTCTGTGGTCAGGTCCATCTTCCGAGGCCACAGAGTCCTCCCTCCTCGGGTTCTAGAAAAGCTCCTTCCCCTGGCCATTTTTGTCCTGTGTCTTCAGCACCCAGCACACCCGAGAGCCAACCGCAGAACCCGATTACCTTAGGGTCCAGTGTGTCAAGAGACTGCCAGGGGGAGTGCCAGGCAGGAAACCTGGGGCAGGCTGTAAGGACATGGCAGGCCCCAAAACACCAGCGTCCTCAAGCAAGACTAACGGGAGGTGCAGATTTGTGTCGTTATGTGAATAAGATTCAGACCAAGGAAGGCTGTTTGCCCAGCAGAGCCCAGCACAAGGACCCCACCGGCGGCTCTATATGGAGCAGGACTCCCGGCCAGGACCTTCCCCTGTTGATCTCACCACGGCGGGCTCCTCGGTCCTGCTCCTGCTTTGTGCGGAAGGTCCTGCTCCTGAAAGTGTGTGTCTGAGCTCAGGATGCTGGCGTCCACTTAGAGCTGAGCGGAGTCCTGTTCTGGGTCTCTCGGTGGACACCTCTGGGCTTCCCCTGAATGTTTAGTTGTTTGACTCGGGTGGAGAACTTGACTCTGGAAACTGGGCTTCACATTTCCCAGCGTTGCTGACCACCCTGTGAAGACTGGGCCCCGCTTCTCTGGGTGCACGGTATGCGGAGCCCTGGTGATGCGCGTCCATGCCCGGGAAGAAGCAGGGTTGGGTTGAAGGCCAGGCGGCCTGAGTTCAGAAACTGTCCATCACAGACGGGTAACCTCGAACCTGTCGCTCCTCGGTGCGTCTGTCTGCCTGTCTTTAAAAATGGGGTTAGCAGTCAGACTTTTTCCAAAGAGTTGTTGTAGAAGTG
The DNA here is from genome assembly GCF_016772045.2 of Ovis aries. Taxonomy (NCBI): domain Eukaryota; kingdom Metazoa; phylum Chordata; class Mammalia; order Artiodactyla; family Bovidae; genus Ovis; species Ovis aries. The sequence goes on from NC_056073.1 coordinate 50,632,787, forward strand.
ACAGTCAGCTCCGCGACTGCTCGTCAGAACAGTGGTGCACGGTGAGACGCCCAGCCTTGACGCTCTCACTGTCAGTCATTCATTCTTCCAGCAGATATTCGCCAAACCCTGTGTTAGACCCTAAGAGTCGCACGTGGACGACACACACCCTGTTGCCACGGGGAGTATAGGTGGAAAGAACAGGCCAGTTACTCAAGCCGACTGCCTTCTGAAAGACAGACTGACGTCGCTGGCGGATTGTGCGCGTTAACTGCCAACAAGTCAGTGACGTGATACAATCAAGGCTTCTAGCAGACGTTTTACTGTGTACTTTGATTTCTTTATTCTTGTTTTATTTTGATTTTTATCCTTTCTGACCCTGTCTCTGAAAATTCAGTAGCAATTCAGGGATATGGAATTATCATGTAAATATGAGAAAATTAACATTAATTTATTACTTAATTTAAGATAACAAAAACATTTTCTTTTTGTCTGAAAATTTTTAACTTGGGAAATTCACAAAGATTGGATTAAGAAGTATTCATCCCAACGTGGCAATTGTTAATCACACCAAATGGTCAATTCACTTAAAGAAAGAGAAGCTAAGATTTTCTCTTTTTCAGTGAAACAAACAAACCAAAAAATGCCTTTTTTTTTCTGCAGAGCACTTTAAGAAATATCATGGGAAACGCATTCACAGACCAAATTTGGAAGCACCTATTTTCCATGAAAAAATACATTTAAACTCTACTGATGATGGAGCTGAGCTTCCCTCCCTGTCCTGTTTGTCTCTAATGTGGGCTTTTCTTGATGTGATGCTTCCAGCACCCTCCCCTGTGACTGGCTTTTGCTTTCTTTACCTAGATACTTTATGTTTATTCCCATTCTTTATAGATATTAGAAAAAAAGTCCCGAGTTAAAATCTGGATCTGGGAAAGCAGTAACTTCAAAGAAGGCAAAGCCAGTTAAAACAACACCTTCCTTCAGCAGAAACATGTGGCCTGTTTCTAATCAAATTACCACACGCTTGTCGAGTTGTCCCCTCTGCAAACTTTTCCTAATATTTTTCTGTAAATGATGTTAAGTTAAATGGCCCATAATTGCTTGTTCTATCTCGTAGCCCTGTTTAGAATAATGCAGGGTAACACTTTCCAGACCTCAGGAATCTGATCTGTCATCAGAGGACTTGTATAAATACCAGTTAGACCTTCGCCCAGCACCACCCCGAGCCTCTGCAGGGGTCTTGAAAAGGCCCCTCTTCCCGTGTCTGTGCTCCCGCCCCAGCAGGAAGCCGGACCTGCCTTCCCCGTGGCTCCGTCTTCCTCAGCCCCCCTGGAGGCCCCTATCGCTCAGTCCTGGTCCCCTGACCCCCAGGGCCCTCAGCCCTCACCTCCGCCCTCCTGCCCTCTGTGGGACCAGGGAAGAGGAAGCTGGCCGGGCAGACGAAGGGCGAGCCCCCTCTCTGCCGGGACCAGGAGAGGAGCGGCTGGGCTCCCGGCTCAGCGTCCGCCCTCTCGTAACCGGCAGGAGCAGTGGCGTGGATGCCGTCAGCGGTGCGTCGCTTCGGACGGAGCTTCCTCTCTGTAATTACTCCCTGACCATCTCACCACTCGTGTTTATAAGTTTATGTCTCACAACCACTGTGGACGCCCTCCCAGGCTCCGCCCTCCCAGGCTCCGTGTCCCTCCTTAACCGCACTGCCCCTCTCCTTCCGGGACAGACCTGCGAGGGCTCTGCACCTCGCTGTCTGCAGCTGGACCACGGCCTGGCCTCCTCTGTGCAGGACCCCCGGGCAGGCAACACTCCTCCTAAAGCCTGAGCTCCTCCCTGGCTGCCCGCCCCTCAAGACTGTTTGTATCTAATGAAATAGTAGTTGTGTCCCGACTACAGTGCCCCCGACTTCCTCCTGTTGCTCCTTGCAGGGTTCACGATTATACCTGGATCAGAATGGTGCCATCCAGCTGTAGGGGAAGAAGGTACAGATTTTAGACGAACCCCTACTGGTGCAGCGAATGGTGCAGCGTGCATTAGGAGTGCTGGTCTGCGCGTTTCCTGACGCGTGACAGGTTTCCCGGATAAGCCAGAAGTGTTCCGCCTCCTAAACCTGGTGTGAGAACGCCTACACTAAGGAACAGGTCAGCACCCAGCCGCTGATAGGCTCTGCAGCTTTCAGGCTTCGTTACTTTGCCGACTAAGGGCCGTCTAGTCAAGGCTATGGTTTTTCCTGTGGTCCTGTATGGATGTGAGAGTTGGACTGTGAAGAAGGCTGAGCACCGAAGAATTGATGCTTTTGAACTGTGGTGCTGGAGAAGACTCTTGAGGGTCCCTTGGACTGCAAGGAGATCCAACCAGTCCATTCTGAAGGAGATCGGCCCTGGGATTTCTTTGGAAGGAATGATGCTAAAGCTGAAGCTCCAGTACTTTGGCCACCTCATGCGAAGAGTTGACTCATTGGAAAAGACCCTGATGCTGGGAAGGATTGGGGGCAGGAGGAGAAGGGGACAACCAAGGATGAGATGGCTGGATGGCAACACCGACTCGATGGATGTGAGTCTGAGTGAACTCCGGGAGTTGGTGATGGACAGGGAGGCCTGGCAGCTGCGATTCATGGGGTCGCGAAGAGTCGGACACGACTGAGCGACTGAACTGAACTGAACTGGACTGAACTGAACTGGACTGAACTGGACTGAACTGGACTGGACTGGACTGGACTGGACTGGACTGAACTGGACTGGACTGGACTGGACTGAACTGGACTGAACTGGTAGGGATCCCTTAGCGCACTCACCACACCCACACCTTCAGCTTCTCAGCAGGCCTAGCAGCAGCACAGAGTAGACTGTCTCTGTGTGACTGGGGCCTTAGAGGGTTAATCCTGAAGCAGCATTCGCTGGATTCCTGCCATGGAAGCGAGTCCTCGCAGCCCGTGAGAAATGCACAGAGACATGAAGCAGGGTCCTCGGCCGTAGACGAGGGAAGACGCAGCGTGGAAGCTGTGGGCCGGTCCGGGGCAGGCCAGCGAGGCACTCGCCGGACCGGGAGGTGGCAGCCGGACAGCGGCACGTGCCAGGACATTGCAAACGGAGGTCGCAGGGCCAGGGCAGGTGGGACAGTGCCGCAGGACGGGCGGCACGTGAGGGCCCGCGGTGCAGGAGCGGGGCTGCCACCCCATCGGGATCCCCTGAGGACCGCAGCAGTCGTTCATGGGGCAGGTGCAGGGCACTGAGCTCCGGCACGATTTCGGAGCCTCAAGCTGGCGCTGCGCCTAGGGGCCTGCTGTGCACGAGGAGCATTGAGGGGCATTTAGGGGAGGGGGTCGTGAGCAGGAGTTGGTCCCCTGCAGGCAGGCATCTGTGGGTGCAGGAGCTCAGTCTTAGAAACCCAGCTGAGGAAGCATTTATGTCCAAGGTCCAGGAGGCCAGACTCTTCAGAGGGGTAAAGGGCTGACGCCAAAGAGCTGACGTGAGCTGGCAGGCGGTGCCCACCCCCAGTCCAGGCAGACTGAATTTCAGGGGTGAGTAGAGACCTACTTTCAAACTGATGTGCCCGCAAGGCGGGATGCAGAGTGTTTAGCTCCTGAGGATGAAAGGCTCATCTAAGTATAAGGTGCTTTGCACCGCGCGTTATCGCTTTTATTGCTGTCATCATGGTTAATTATCACCGTCAGCATCGTCGTGTATGCCCGTGGAACCATTAGTTATCAGAGGCCATCTCAAAGGCTTCTTTGAGCCATCTGCTTCTGAGGTTTCCTGTAGCGTGTGCCTGGTTCTGTTGCCCGACGGCTTTGGGCAGGAACGGTCACGTGCGCCTTCACTGCTGGCACTGCTTCTGAACCGATGGTCCTGGGGAAAGATAGAAGTTGAGTTTCTCCTCTGATTCTGCTCTTCTCTGTGCCAAGCCCTGGGGCCCAGCGTGTTCCAGGGCCACCCCCGGAACTGCAGCCTTGCTGGCCGGCTGGAGATCAGCTACCACGAGAGACGCTGGGCGGCCGTCCACCACCTTCCCGTCAGCCGCCCCACCCGCTCCCGCAGAAACCGGTCTCTGCGCACATGCTCGAGCCCGGCACCGCTTCCCAGTCCGGAGTCCGCGTGGGTTCTGGTGCTACCGCAGCAGGTCAGCACTGCACACGCTCGCTCCCTTGTGGGTCCAGGCTCAGAGGCCTGACAAGTTTCGGGAAGTAAGATCACTGCGTTGACAGAGCTGTGCTCCCCCCAGGGGCTCAAGGGTCTGGGTGTTCTACTGGAAGAAAATACTGGGTTGGTCATGTTGGAATGTTGCTGGGTCACAGCGTTTTCTGTTGTTTGGAAAACACATTGTTAATCACTTTGAGGAGAAAGAAGAAATGGAAGATCCTAGTTAGCTGCCAGTTGAAAGTTTGATAACGCACACCCTTGAAAACACCGTGAGCACAGATGTGGGCCGCCGCGGGTGAGGCCAGCCTGCACGTGCAGCGTTTCCGAGGGTCGGCAGGCGGGGGCCAGGAGCAGTGGGGCGACTGTGGCTTCAAACAGAGGCCCAGAGGGTGTCCCGGAGCAGGGACCACTTCCTCCCACGTGGAGATGCTGGCGCCCGGGGCCCTCCCAGACCCTACAGCGAGTACTCTGCCCGCGGGCAGCGCTCAGCCCTCCTCCCCTCACACCTCGCCCTCTTCTCCCTGCGCTTGGACTCCCTTCTGTCCTATTCCTGTTGTCGTGAGCCTCAAAACCGTGTCACCCGTAAGCCCACTGAGTCCCGCTCCCTCGGAGACGGCCAGCCTCCCCGTCGACAAGCGTCGCCTGGCCACTGGCCAGTCACTGCGGGGTGACCCCTCGCAGTGTTTTCCTCTCCGTGACCAACTTTGACGGCAGTTTCGGTCCGACGCGTTGGGCTGGGCTTTGGATGGGCTCTTTGGATGGGCTCTCTGAAGCAGGTTCCCAAACCCCCTTCATTAATGTCCTGCTTCCCAGGGGCAGGGGCATGGCCCGACTGAAGCTGGCTCTCTTGCAAGAACTGCTAGCTTGCAACGGCAGACTGAAGGAACGAGAGTCCTGATGACTCGCAGAGCAGATGGGCAGAGAGAGAGGGAGGGAGGCTGTGGATTAGAGAGAGCAGCTCTGGTCTCCCGCGAGGTCCTCACGCTGGTGTCACCCACCGAGGTGAGAGAGGAGCCGTTTTCACACGCCCGCTCACCTGTGGGAGTGGCGTGCTTGTCCATGGCCGTGGAGCCCGCCCTGGCTTGTCCACGGGCATGTGGTTTGTGGGTCCGTGGATGTGGAGCCTGCCCTGGCTTGTCCGCGGGTGTGTGGTTTGTGTGTCCGTGGCCGTGGAGCCTGCCCTGGGCATGTGGTTTGTGTGTCCGTGGCCATGGAGCCTGCCCTGGGCGTGTGGTTTGTGTGTCCGTGGCCGTGGAGCCCGCCCTGGCTTGTCCGCGGGCATGTGGTTTGTGTGTCCGTGGCCGTGGAGCCCGTCCTGGGCGTGTGGTTTGTGTGTCCGTGGCCGTGGAGCCGGCCCTGGGTGTGTGGTGTGTGTGTCCGTGGCCGTGGAGCCCGTCCTGGGTGTGTGGTTTGTGTGTCCGTGGCCGTGGAGCCCGCCCTGGGTGTGTGGTTTGTGTGTCCGTGGCCGTGGAGCCTGCCCTGGGTGTGTGGTGTGTGTGTCCGTGGCCGTGGAGCCTGCCCTGGGTGTGTGGTGTGTGTGTCCGTGGCTGTGGAGCCGGCCCTGGGCGTGTGGTGTGTGTGTCCGTGGCCGTGGAGCCCGCCCTGGCTTGTCCGCGGGCATGTGGTTTGTGTGTCCGTGGCCGTGGAGCCCGCCCTCAGGTTAGTGGCTGTGACGAGCTCTCTTTGTGAATCAGCCCCCCCCGGCTGCCCTGCAGGTGAAGTGGTTGGTGCCACTTTGGCCTCATGTCCGTCCCCGCTGCTCAGGGAGGCCTTGGGAAGAGACATAAGCAGACAGCCCAGGGTGGGCAGTGAGAGCCTGGCCCCATCACCACGTGGGCCCGGTCGCCCCCCGCCGACCCCGAGGGAGCAAGGACGGCTCCCACTGGAATCTGTCTGTGAGACCAGGGCGCATCCCATCAGGACAGCAGGGGCCGAGGCCACGATTCTAATTGTGGATTTCTTTAATGTATTTATCAAAAGGCTGTCTCTTTCATGTCTGGCTAAACATGAAGCAGAGCTGCTGCCTGTCCACTGAGAGTGTCCACTGCGGTCACCTTTCTTCCCATCCAGCCATCTCACATCCAAGCCTGGGTCCTAAGAAGCCTCATGCTCACAGCTTTATTGCTCTGGAATAAACACAGGTCCTGGGCTTCCCAGGTGGCTCAGGGGTGAAGAATCCGCCTGCCAGTACAGGAGATGCATGAGGCTTGGGTTCGATCCCTGGGTCAGGAAGATCCCCTGGAGCAGGAAATGGCAAACCACCCCAGTATTCTTGCCTGGAGAATCCCATGGACAGAGGAGCCTGGCTGGCTACAGTCCCTGGGGTCACAGAGAGTCGGACGCGACTGAGCGCACACACAGGCCTGTGGCGGTGGCTTTCAGCAGAAGGGCCTTTGCGCACCTGCTCACGTTGGTGCCCGTCTTCTGACTCAGTGGCTCCTCTCCTCAGTTAAGTGATATTTAGGTGATTCTACCCCCAACCTCTGCTGAAATCCAAACAGAACCACCCACTGCCTACTGGAAACACTCTCCTTTCTTCGTCTGCATTTTTCATGATATTGCTCTTTTTTTTTTTTTTTAAAGTAATTCAACCTCTTTTCTGTCTTCCTTGTTCATCTTTATAATCTTTCCAGGCAGCTGGACTCTATTTTTGATCCCCTCACACTTGGTGGTCTGTGTCCCAGACTCTACAGTGATGGTCTGTTTTAAACCTGAGTTGACTGTCAGGCATTATTTCTGCTGCAGCGCCTGTCTGTGTGGCATTTTTGTGCCCTGACCCTCACGTCGATAGCAGGTTAGGTTGTGGGTTCTGCAGGTATTGCTCACGTAAACCACCGGCAGAGGTTTTAGTTTGTTCGCTGAAAGTAAGCAACACAGGGAACCCTGCGGGGGTCAGATGCGCAGAAGCTGAGAGAGAAGGCTGCTGTTGAAATGGCACCTTGGGCTCCCTCGTCATCTTCCCCTGACTCAGCGCCCGTTCCCCGTCCTAATTGAGGGATGATTGTCCTAAACTGCACAAAAGTACCAGGAGGTGAAATTAACGTGCGAGAAGCATGTTGCGATCTCACCATCAAGACGCAGCGTTAGTGTAAATTGCCGCGATTATCCTCCCGGGAACTCCTCCGACTTCCTCCGGAGCCCCAGGCCTGTGCCTGTCAGCACCCCAGCCTTCCCCTCGGGGATGCCGGTCTCAGTCCTGGGGTCCGTTCCTGGGAGTCGGGGAGAATCAGAATAGGTCAGGGCCTGGAAGTTGGGAAGAGGCCTGGTCACACACTCCCCTGGTGTCCCTCTTTCTCCCTCTTCCTCTGGCGGGCGCCTAGAAACTCTGCCTCCTAGAAGCTGTGTTTCCAGTGACACTGGGGCCCAGCCCTGCCCACCCAAAGCCGTTGTCCCAGTGACGTGCCTAAAACACAAGTCAGAAACCCTGAGCTGCGCCTCCGCACACGGGCGGGGCTGTTTCTCTGTGGAGTGGGCGCTTCTGAGTGGGCGGGGGAAAGAGCCTCGGTGCCAGCGGGCCCCCGTGAAGACCAGGTGAGGGCCCCCAGGAGGCCTGCGTGTCCCTGGGCACCTTCACCCCCGCCCAGGCCACCCCGAAGCCCGGAGGTCTCCGGGAGCGGACACGGGTGGGCCTGTGAGGTCACCGTCGGCTCCGCCCGAGTCTTGACCTCGAAACCCGCTGACTGGCTCCCTTTCCCCGTCACCAGGAGTGTGGTTAGAGAGACGTGCTTCTGATGGCGCGTGGGGATGTACTTTTAATTCCCCCTCTTCCCAACCAATAATAATATTGAAATTTTGGGTAAACAACATTTGAGAGGTACTGAAACTTGAGAATCACTTAACTGCTAAAGTACTACTCTCTTATCCACAAACCACCCGCTGTGAGTGTTTCCGTGCCCATTGATGGCGAGACACTTTGGAAAGTTGTGAGCCAGGAAGTTGTGAGAGATCCCAACTGCCTCTCGCCCTGAGACACGGCCGAGCGGTCTCCTCTAAGTTACGACACCCTGGGCACTTAGAGACAGTGGACCGCAGAGTCCAGCCATACATGACACGAAGAGCTGGTTCTCTGTGAATCAGAACATATTTTGCTGCAAATAAAGTGATTTGTCATGCCCATCATTAGTAAGCAAACTAATTCACTTTAAGGAGCTTATGTAAGCTTATAGAAAGGAAGAGACATTTACAGAGTACTGAAGGAAGATACTCATTTATAAGTAAACTTATTAATTGCTTATAATTAATATTTACATGTAATTTTAAAATGAGAAGACTTCTGAGCCAGTGTCCTTGGGTTTGATGACATAATCTTAAAAAATAGAATGTAGTAAATTACTGTTTTTAATTTTGTCATCATGAAGAACCTGTGAGAAAATGGCGTGTTGTTCATGTCTCCTAAATTTCAGCATTTCTCCTTAAATTGCACGGACCTGTCTTTAGGTTTGGAAATGGTCCTCTGTGCGGGGGAGGGGGGGTGGTGACGATGCAGCCAGGGGCTATTGGAGCAGGAGGCTTCATGGAAAGGAAATCTCATGAAGTCTTTTCCCTGAAGAAATATTCCTCTTCCTGCACTTCTAGGCATTGTATAGTCTCTGCCACAGTTGTTCAGTACAAAGTGTTTCGAATTAAATGCTAGCTTCCCAAGGACAGACTTTGAATAGGTGGGCAAACTAGGTAAACTGGTGGTCCAGCGTTTGTGAAAGAACGCTCGTCTGAGAGCCTCCCTGTGGAAGAGGATGGGGCAGCGTCTGGCCCGGTGGGGTGGGGGCGGCTCCATCAGCAGAGGACAGTGCTGAAGCTGCGTCGTCTGGACCGGGGGCCTGAGAGGCAGGCAGATGACAGGGTCGCCCTGACGTGCCCCTGTCCCAGTCCTGGGACCTGTGGCTCCTTAAAGGCCAGGTTCTTCCTGGGCCTCATCCCTGGAGCGCGACTCGGGATCTGCTGGTGCCGACGCTTACTTCTTTAATGTGCTCGTAGGTGCTGCTGGCCCGGGGACCACGTTCAGAGCCGCTGGCTGGGAACCCGTGATGCAGAGGCTCTGGTTGGCCATCGTCTGTGTTTAGGGGCATCTTATGAGCAGCCAGCCGAGGTCTTCTGTTTCATTCCTAGCTCAGTCTCTGGCTGACAGGGTGACCAGCCCTCCTGGTTTCTGCAGAACTGAGGGGTTCTGGGGCTTCCCAGTTGGGGCTAGTGGTAAAGATCCCGCCCGCCAGTGCAGGAGACGTCAGAGAAGCAACGGTGACCCCTGGGTCAGGAGGATCCCCTGGAGAGGCCACGGCAACCCCCTGCAGTGCTCCTGCCTAGAGAGTTCCACGGACAGAGGAGCCTGGCGGACTGCAGCCCACGGGGTCACACAGAGGCGGACACAGCCGAGCGAGTAAACCAACTGGGGATCTACAAGCCCCGCAGACATGTTTCGCTTGAACAGTTGTATGTTCTGCTGTGAAAACTGGCTATGGCCACAGGAAACGATCTTCAGGCTTTCTCTGAGTTTGTGTAAGGCCCGTGGACGGTTGTTCACTCGCTGGGCTGTGGGCAGAGGAGACATCCCATCCCGCCAACATTCGCTGATGCTGTTTCCACTGGTCTCCATCAGCTGCACTTGACTCCCACGGGCCACCGGGATACATGTGCGTGCCGACACGCAGGTGCACACACGCAGGACTGGCATGTCAGCAGGAAAACACAGAAGGTAGTGAGAGGGACTAATTTCAAACAAGCGTATTAGAAGTAGCAAAACCAGGCACCGCCGTTTACCAGCTGTGTGACCCTGGCTGGGCCCCGGGCCTCTTTGTGCCTCCGTCCCTCTGAACTGCAGGCCAGGACGCCACCCCTCAGTGTTGTCGCTCAGGGCAACAGTGGCAGGTGGTAGGTACCAGAAAATGTCACTCGCTAGGTAATTGATTTCAGTGTGTATTTTGTAAACTTCTAACGAGTAGGTGACTACTTATGATCCTAAAAACATTAAGTCTCAGTCCTTAGATTTTGTTTAATTTTTATTAAAATTTTAACAAATCCTGAAATTGATGTTTTGGCATTGAAAGTTTAGTTTTAGTATGTAAAGCGCCGTGTCCTGTTTAACGGGCAGTGTCTTCCTTTCTCGGGGATAGGCAAAGTCACGATGCCCTCACACTCAGAGGCCTCTTGTGTGTGTGAGCCACTCGGTCCTGTCCAGCTCTGCGACCCCGTGGACTATGGCCCACTCCGCTGTCCATGGGATTCTCCAGGCAAGAATCCTGGAGTGGGTTGCCAAGCCCTCCTCCAGGGGCTCTTCCCAACCGGGGGATGGAACCCATGTTGCGTCTCCCCACTGGCAGGCGGGCTCTTCACCGCTAGCGCCCCTGAGGCCCCCTCGATGAATGAAACAGAGCGCCGCTGCCGTTCTGCGTTTGCAGCCTCAGGAGGGGCCGTGCGCTCACGTGTTTCCTTGACCCCATGCTCGCTCCCGCATGCTCACGTGTTTCCGTGACCCCAAGCTCGCTCCCGCATGCTCACATGTTTCCGTGACCCCAAGCTCGCTCCCGCACGCTTCCTGTGCCCGTGGTCTTCCCTTCAGTCTGTTCAGGAGAGCCAGGAGCAGAGCGCAGCCTTGTGAATCAGACGAGCTAACGCCCTGCTCTCAGCCCGGACACGAACCAGCCCATCACCCCTCCGTGCGTGAAGAGGGAACTGTGTGTTTACTGCAGAGTTGTTGCAAGGATGCAACGCAGTCGTGGAGGCAAGCACAGCCGCTTAGCATGGGCGCTCAGCTAATGAGGAGCCAGGAGCCGACAGGAGACCGTGCTTCCTGGTGAGAGAACGTGATGTTTGGCATTTTCTCTGAAGCAGACAAAAGCCACCCCCACACGTGTGAGGAAGTCATCGAGGCCGGGAATAACCACCCGAGGGTGGGAGCACAGACGTTCACTCGGGCTGGGAACAGGCTCCCCCCAGCCAGGCTGGGAGAGCTCAGCGTCCACAGGCGGCGGCTGAGAGTCTGGGGGTCCCGCCTCGGTAGTGGGGGATCCATTGGCCCCACCTGGGGCGCAGCTCCAGACCTGCCTAACAGACCTGAAAAGGAAGACCCCCAAGGACCACCCTGTTTTCAGGCGAGCTAAGGATATACCACAAAACGCAGTTCAGTAGTATTTGTAACAATACAGAAATACCACCTCACGGGGGGAGCTTCACCATGGATGACATCCATCCGAAAATCACCGGTTTGCAAAGAAGCAGGACAGCATGTCCACAGTGAAGAGAAGAATCCACCAAAACCAATGCAGACGTGACCCGGATGTTGGCACTCGTGGCAGGGGCGTTAGACGCTGAGCTCGTGTGAAACCCTGCTCCACAGGCCGAGAAGCTAGAGGGAGGACATGGAGAAGACAGCTGGGCTTGCAGAGATGAAACCCGCCACGGCCGATGCGAAAGGCACATCAGATGGAATTAAGGGGCGACTGCTCTACAGAGGAGCCCGGTGCCCCGGAGACCATCTGAGATGAAACACAGAAAGAATTTTCCAGGAAACAGTGTCAGCTCTCCAGGACAGCTTTAAGTGCCCAGATGTGCTAGTAGCTGGGGTCGCAGCAACGAGAGGAGAGTTAAATGAACACATGGAGAAACAACACGTTTTTTTTCAAATTTCATGAAAACGCTAAGCACACAGATGTGGCAAGCTCCATAAACCTCAAGCGTAAGAAATAGGGAGAGAACAGCCCAGAGGGTCTCACAGTCGTGGAGCACAAGCCAGGGACAGAGGATGCGCCACGGGGCCCGCGAGGGGCAGAGCTAAGGAGGAAGCCCTACGCCTGCGCCGTGAGCCGCAGAGCGCAGTTGGAGGGAGGCCCCAGAGCGGGCTCCCACCCCGCCCCGTAGACGCTCCAGGAATACGTGTGCCAAGGCTGGGGGAGCGAGCTTCACGGCGACGCCTGTAGCAGAAACGCCTGTGTATGTGAGGGTGCCGCTGGAGCCACGCGCTCACGGGTCTCGTGTGGCCAGCTCCTTGCAGATAGAACGTCGGGTCTCATTCGGGCTTCCCGGGTGGCTCAGAGGGTAAAGCGTCTGCCTCCAGTGCAGGAGACCCGGGTTTGAGCCCTGGGTCGGAAAGATCCCATGGAGAAGGAAATGGCAACCCACTCCAGGATTCTTGCCTGGAGAATCTCGTGGACAGCGGAGCCTGGTAGGCTACAGTCCATGGGGTCGCAGAGTCGGACGCGACTGAGCGACTTCACTTTCTTTCGTTCATTAGGCCCGGTCGAGTCCACCTGACGGAAGAAGATTTTGTCTCTAGTTTAAGTGTGTTAGTTTTCAGGGGGCAGTTAGGGAGTGCCCGCTGGCTGGACACTGGGGAGGACAGATGCCGTGCTCGGGCAGCTTGTGGGCAGTGGAGAGGCTCTGGGGACAGAAGAACGCCTGGAAAGGGACGGGGTTGCCCAGGCGCGGGACGTGCTGCTCACCTGCCTGGGCTGCCAGCAGCGCGTTCCCCTTCCCGCCCAACTTCCGGGTGGGCCGGTCACAGGACGCGCGCGTCTCTGATGCAGGCGGGACGGTAGTTGCTCAGTCCCTCTTCGCTCCACCTACTGTGACCCAGGGGACTCGTCCTGACTGCTCCGCTCCCGGGTGCCGAGTCGTGAGACGCCTCACTCAGAGAGAAGCCAGCATATAATCGCCAGTGGAAGCTTTTAAGGGCTCATCGCAGGGTCGTGTCGGAGGCCTGCACTTCAGTGATTTATGGGCTGGCTCGCTCAGGTGTGCGGCCTCTGGGCGCGGGGCACAGTCCAGGGAAGGGGAACAGGGTGGGGACACCCCTCCGTGTGTGCAGCCCTCCCAGCGCCGGGGCCCGTGGGTGCCCATCAGCCCATCCTCTTGTCTCCCAGAGGCTCCGGACGGGGCCTGGGGTGGGCAGGGACCTGGGGTGGATGGGATCACAGCTGGACGGGGGTCTGGCTGGACAGCTCAGGCTGTACCGGCCCCTGGAGCTGATGAGGGCGCAGGAGGCCCACTGCAGAGCCTCGTGTCTCCATAGCCCTCAGAGCTGTTAGAAGGAAGCTGTGCTCAGAGACGCGGCCGCGGCAGCGCAGGGCCCCGGCGTCCCCCGCAGGTGGTCTCCAGCGCGGATGCTGGTGTGTCAGGGTCCTTCTCTGGCGTCCCATCCTGCGTCCACATGGGGAGCTGATGGTCTTAGTAAGTTCACGTTCCTGGAGTGGATCCCTGAAGTTGGAGGAAGCACCGCCCCCAGGCCTGCATGCAGCTCCAAAGTGAGGCTCCTCACCTGGCATGCACAGGGTGGTTATTTTCGCTAAAGCCCGGCCCCGGCTTGCGTCTGCATCTCCTCCCACCGGCCAAGGCCCTCTGTGCTCCTTTCTTTGGGAACTGAACCTGGATCCAGCTCGCCACCTCCTCCCCTCCCAGAGCCCGAGCCAAATGCTAGGCCCCGCAGCTTCCTCAGGGTGTGCACTCCCGCCCTCAGCTGCTTCTCCAGACAACGGCCAGAGCCACACTGGACCGGAAGTGAGCGGACGGCTCTGTCCCCACCTCCCCACCTGCTCAGAGTGCCCCTCGAGGTGCCCGTGGCCTGCCCCTCCCTGAGTGAGGCTCCTGCCCCACACCCTCCGCCTTCTGACCCTTCAGGCCTCCCTGGGGTACACGGGCCAGGCCCCGGGGAGCCCGAGGGCAGGGCTGGCTCCTTCCTGCCCTGGGGCTCTGCATCTGTCCCTGGAGCCCCGGAGAAGCAGCAGCGCCCCCAGCGGCTCGTCTCCCGCTGCCTCTGCGGCCTGGGCGCCGGCCGGGTCCTGATGCTCTGGCCCAGCTGCCTGCAGGCCGGCCCTGCTCTCTGCGGAGAGGCAGGGCTGCGGGCAGCGCCGGGTCTGGGCTGGGATTCGAGTCATGGCCATGGTGCTTACCACCTCTCTGACCCGGGCCAGGTCCGGACCTGGAGGCCAGGCCAGCCCTCCTTGCGGTCGGGTGTTTCCCAGGCCTCCCAGCCCTGACTCCAGATGTCCAGAGACTCGGGAGACCACGTCTGCCTGTCCCTGCCCTCCCCACCAACCGCGGAGCCGCGGGCCGCGCGGAGATCCACTGAGCGCTGTGGTTCTTCATCGCGGGAGGGACCACATCCTCCAGCAGGTGGGAGGGCGCTGGTGCGGGGAGGGCTTCACAGACAACCGTTTTCCCCTCATCTTGGAAATAATCACAGCCACGACTTTGCCTGAAACTAGGGCTGGACTGAAACCCCACCAAGTTCCGTTTCTACACACGTTTCTCTTCCTCAAAGTCAATATTCTTTGGGTGGGAGGAAATGAAATTTTGTAGTATTTCAACAGGTGGCGCTGCTAGTAGCTATTATCTGACTATAAAAATTAAAATTCAGCTTTCCTACCTTAAAAAAATAATCTCAGTAAAAAATTGCTCTTGTGTCCCGGGACGATAGATCAATTTGTTTAGTCCTTTATGTTGCTGAATGCCAGGGTAGTGACTGGTTTTACCCCTTCTGAGCAGTGAAGCCGGCCCTGGAATGCAGGGTCGTCCGGCCCCTGAGGTGCCTCTGTCCATCTCACACACGCTGAGCCGGTGCTGCCTTAGACAGCAGCACGAGGCGCTTCTCAGGGGCAGAGAGAAGGCCGTGTGCGCAGCAGAGCAGCCCAGCCTGGCTTTTGATGTAAACACAGACAAACTGGGGTCTGTCTTTCCGGATGCTCCATGGGGATGCAAATACCGCATCCTCTGCGACCACACTCTCGGGAGGAAGCCACTGGCTGGGCAGAGGGTGTGGAGAAAGACGCGGGCCTGCTGGGGTCTTGGGAGAGGAGGCTCCCAGAGGACAAGGCCTAGCTCGCGGCTTCCTGCCCTGGACCGACGTGCCCCTCTGGCCTCGGAACAGCCGTCTCCTCGCCCTGCAGCCGTGCCCTGGCCACTGGGTGCGGCCTTCCTGATTGCACACTCCAGCGCAGATTGCAAATGTCTGGCAAGAGTCCTCCTTCTGTGGGAACCAGACAAGTCATAACACCCACTGGGCGCTCCACACGGCCGTGCGGGAAAGAGCGGCATCATCTCGGGTTTCAGAGTGCGGAGCCTGAGGTCGCGGGGCTCCACTCCCCCTGGAGCCGAGGCCCCGGGGACGCTCTGTGGAGAGAGTGGCGGCCCCCGCCTGGCCCCCTCTGCCAGCCCAGGTGCCGGGGCACCGCCAGCGCTCTGCCCCGGAGCCCAGCTTGTGCCATGCCTTGTGGCGCCATCACCCAGAGCGGGATGCAGGGTCGGGCCTCGGGCGTGTTCAGGAGCAGGCGGCCGGGGGCAAGGCTGCAAAGCTGACCCTCAGGAAGCCCCACGTGTTGGGTGAAGCAGCCACACGCCCCCTTGACTTCCGGGCCCTTGGCTCCTGTCCACCTGCTCCATCAGGTCTGCCTGTGCCCACCGCTTGCTTCTCAAGAAAGCGGGGAGACCCCCATGGAGAGGAGAGTGGCCGGGAGGGAGCCCGCCGCCCAGGGGCGATGCGAGCCAGTCCTCTGTGCACGAGGACAGGCGGGGGGCACGGCGTCAGTGGCCTTCTCACTGCTTTCTAGGGTTAAGCAGTGTTTCTAACCTTATTACTAGACTCACTTGGCAAACCAAGACCTGTTCTGTCTGCATCCAGCCGGCCCTGGAGCTGCGCAGGGCTAAGTGAGCAGGCAGAGTCCGCCCCAGCTTCGCGGCCCTGCGTCCACGGGCCCAGCCTGAGCCCCGGGAGCCGCAGGGCCGCGCGGTGCCGGAAAGCCAGAGGAACCGCGCTTGGCACCCCTATCTCACTTCATAGGGCCTCGCTGCCTTTGTTTGTGGGGCAGGGGGATGGAGGTGAACAGTCAAAGATGAAGAATGGGAGGGTGGGCACGTGTCAGAAGGAAGTGGGGTACGCTGTGCTCAGGCCTGAGGTAAGCTCGGCAGGCCCGCGCTGGCAGCAGGAACTTGGCATGACGGGGCTGTGGTTCCAGGAGACCGGACTCGAGAGGGGGCGTCACAGCCTCCTCGGGGCCAGCTCCACGGTCGGCCGCCCCGGGTGTAGTGAAACGGATCACTCGCTCCCGTGAGTTTTGGCGACCCTCGGGTGTGTGGCCGCCACAAAGACACGAAGCGCGTCTGCCGCCCTGGGGGGCTTCTGCAGCCCCTCTGCGGGGCCTCTCGCCCACTTTTTGGCCACATTCGCCGTTGTTCTGACCGTCACCGAAAGGGAGCCTTCCCCTGGAGCTTGCCTGTGGCCCCTCAGGAGACGGGAGCCAGGCCCCGTCTGCCTGGGTTCTGTCCCTGCGCCCGGCCCACGGGCCCAGCACAGCCGGCGGCTTCCTCTGGGGCGGGCGGGGTGCTGCCTGAGTGGACCTCACACCGGGGTCTGCGTGTGCTCCAGTGCGTGTCTGTTGGGCGGACGCCGGGGAGGGGCTCACGAGGGGCAGATAGACACCCGTGGGGGGCTCACGAGGGACAGATAGATGCCTGGGAGGGGCTCACGAGGGGCAGATAGACCCCCAGGAGGGGCTCACGAGGGCAGTGCGTTTCTCAGGCCCCGCCAAGCTGTTGCCCCAGGTTGCCGTGTGTGCCCCGAGACGCCTGCCCAGCGGGGTGTTCGAGAGTTCCCGTGGCCCCGCTTCCGGGCGGTCATATGTTATTTCAGTCCCTCGTCAACGACACCGTAGATCGAGCGTCATGGGTCCAATTTTCATTTTACACACAAGGACACTGAGGCGTGGCAAGGCCGCGTGACTTGTGCAGGCCGCATGCTGAGAGCTTGCGGCTCCACGTACGCTACCCTGGGTCTGGTGAGGCTTCTGTAAAGTGAGCTGATGTCGAAGCTGGAAGTGCTCGTGTGGATCATCTGAGGGTTCAGGACGAGTGGAAGACGACCAGTCGTGTCTGAGGAGCCCAGAGCCTCCGGCTTCTCCTCGTGGCCTGTGCGTAGGAAGCGGGATCAGAAGGGCTACAGGAGCCTTTCACCTCAGTGAGAACACGTTCAGGGCAAGCCGGGTGAGGTAGGGACGGTGCTCGTGCTGAAGCCTCTATTCTGCAAACCCCACTGACGGCGGCGTCTTTATGTGCCCACCGCGCCTCCTCGGGGCAGGGGGCGCCCTCGCTGGACCCTGACCCGGCGCTGGTGCCCTCCTAAGTGGGTGGCATTACAGAGCCCACAGAGATCATTCTGGACATGACTCCTCCTTCCCTTTTCTTTGTTCTGCCTTAGAATAAGTTAGAGAATAAATAAGTGAATCTCGTCACATTTCTCACAACTGCACGCCTTGGGAAGGTACATTGTCGGTCTTTAGACAGCACGGTGGTTTCAGAAGAGAACGTCTCCTAAGCCCAGAAGGCAGTGGTGGAGGCTGGGTCCTTGCAGGTGAGCGTCCGGAATGCGAGCCGCTCTCTGAGCCCGAGTCCACCGCCCTCCTGTTCATGGCGGCAGAAGGCTCTTCCCCGGGACTGTGCCCCATGGGTGTCTGAAAGTCAGGTTCATATTCGCCACTCACCTTCCAGCCCATTATTGCGGCCGCCAGAGGCCCGGAAGGCAGGTGGGCCTGCGAGTCCGCAGCCCCTGGGGCCCTGCCCCGGCCCCCTCCCCACCCCATCCGCAGAGCCACAGCCTCCATCCCAGGTGAGGACACCGTATATCCAGGCCGCATCTCCCGGCCCTGTCGGGCCCTGCGTGCTGCAGCTCAGCCAACAGCAGGCCGAGGGCTTGTCCAACAGCTTGACAGACCCTGCGGTGCGCTGCCGCGTGCATCGTCAAGCAGAAGCCTTGTCACACGGCGGCAAGTGCCAGCCTGTCCCGGGGCAGCACACGGCCACGCGGCCGGCGCACACACATTCCTGCCCGTGCTGACACACGCCCTGCGCCCATCATCTCCCCGGCTGTGAGAGAGAGGGTGTCTGTGCGTCTGTGTGTGTGCCTGTGAGTATCAGTGTGTGAGAGAGAAGGTGTCTGTGTGTGTGCATGTATCACTGTGTGTGAGAGAGGGTGTCTGTGTGTGTGTGTGTGCATGTGAGTATCTGTGTGTGAGAGAGGGTGTCTGTGCGCGTGTGTGTGCAGGTAAGTATCTGCGTGTGTGAGAGGGTGTCTGTGTGTGCACGTGTGTGTGCCTGTGAGTATCAGTGTGTGTGAGAGAGGGTGTCTGTGTGCGCGTGTGTGTAGGTATCAGTGTGTGTGAGAGAGGGTGTCTGTATGAGTCTGTGTGTGGTGGGTGAGTATCACTGTGTGTGAGAGGGTGTCTGTGTGTGTGTGTGTGTGCATGTGAGTATCTGTGTGTGAGAGGGTGTCTGTGTGTGTCTGTGTGTGTGCATGTGAGTATCAGTGTGTGTGAGAGAGGGTGTCTGTGTGCGCGTGTGTGTAGGTATCAGTGTGTGTGAGAGAGGGTGTCTGTATGAGTCTGTGTGTGTGTGGGTGAGTATCACTGTGTGTGAGAGAGGGTGTCTGTGTGCGCGTGTGTGTGCAGGTGAGTATCTGTGTGAGAGGGTGTCTGTGTGTGCACGTGTGTGTGCCTGTGAGTATCAGTGTGTGTGAGAGAGGGTGTCTGTGTGTGTCTGTGTGTGTGCATGTGAGTATCACTGTGTGTGAGAGGGTGTCTGTGTCTGTGTGTGTGCCTGTGAGTATCAGTGTGTGAGAGAGGGTGTCTGTGTGTGTGTGGGTGTGCGCAGGTGAGTATCAGTGTGTGTGAGAGAGGGTGTCTGTATGAGTCTGTGTGTGTGTGGGTGAGTATCACTGTGTGTGAGAGAGGGTGTCTGTGTGTGTGTGGGTGTGCGCAGGTGAGTATCAGTGTGTGTGAGAAGGTGTCTGTGTGTGTGTGTGTGCATGTGAGTATCAGTGTGTGTGAGAGGGTGTCTGTATGTGTGTGTGTGCCTGTGAGTATCAGTGTGTGTGAGAGGGTGTCTGTATGTGTGTGTGTGCCTGTGAGTATCAGTGTGTGTGAGAGGGTGTCTGTATGTGTCTGTGTGTGTGCATGTGAGTATCAGTGTGTGTGAGAGAGGGTGTCTGTGTGTATGTGTGCATGTATCAGTGTGTGTGAGAGGGTGTCTGTGTGTGTGTGTGTGCCTGTATCTGTGTGTGAGAGGGTGTCTGTGCACACGTGTGTGTGCCTGTGAGCATCAGTGTGTGTGAGAGAGGGTATCAGTGTGTGTGAGAGAGTGTCTGTGTGTGTGTGTGTGTGCAGGTGAGTGTCACTGTGTGTGAGAGGGTGTCTGTGTGTGTGTGTGTGCCTGTGAGTATCAGTGTGTGAGAGAGGGTGTCTGTGTCTGTGTGTGTGCAGGTGAGTATCAGTGTGTGAGAGAGTGTCTGTGTGTGTGTGTGTGTGTGTGCAGGTGAGTGTCACTGTGTGAGAGAGGGTGTCTGTGTGTGTGTGTGCCTGTGAGCATCAGTGTGTGTGAGAGAGGGTGTCTGTGCGCGTGTGTCCTTGTGCGCGTCTGTGCGCGTGTGTCTGTGTGTGCACTTGGATGTTTTTGCATGTGTGTCTGTGTGCGTGTGACTGTGGGTGTATGTGTGCATGTGAGTGTGTGCATGTGAGTGTGTGCATGTGTGTGTGTGTACATATGTGAGTGTGCATGTGTGTGCACGTGTCTTTTGCTTCTCTCCTTTCCGACCCCCGCCCCAAGGAGGCGGCCTTGAGTGTGAGCCACCAGACAGAACAAACCAAGTGTCGAATGGTCTCCCGTGCGCTCGCGGAGCTTCTCTTCAGGAAGCCTCTCCCCAGCAGCCGCAGGAGGAGCAGCCTTCTGGGCGGCTTGTACAGGGCTGGCTCGTGTGGGTGTCAGAGTGAGGAGCGTGCCAGGCGCCCCCGGCAGGTGTCCGTTCAGCGGGGGAGGGTCAGGGCCGGAGCTCCCTGGGGGGGCCCAGCGTGGAGACTGTCCGCTGCTCCTCATGGCTCCACGTGGCCCCTGCAGTTCGCTTGCCTAGAACGTGACGACCTCAGTGGGCCTTCCTGAGGTGATATCCTGTCCCGGCTTGGCTCCCAAGGAGGGACACAGAGCCGCAGTCAGAATCAGAGCTGGAGTCTGACAACCTCGGGCTGTGTGCACTCAGAAGGCAGAGAGTCAAGAGGACAGGACTCGTGGCCTGTCGCTGACCTCAGGCCCTCAATACCTGCAACTGAGACCCCAGACGTTTCCGTCCTGAGGGGCCAGGCCCCTGTGTGGCCGATACTGCCCACCTCCTGGTCCCGGTGCAGCTGGCCTCCCAGAGCCACGCCGCTTCTCTCTGGGGGCTTCAGGAAGAAGTCAGGGCGGCAGAGGGCCCACAGTTCAGGAATTCCTGTTGGCACAGCGAACTGCACCCCAAGCAGAGGCCACGTTGAGACCTGGCGACCGTGCCCACTGTCTGGGGAGCAGCCTGCTCTGAGGACACTGGGGATCGTAGGCGCGAGGACCTCTGCCCCGCAAGCAGCCGCAGATGCCATCTGCAGAGAGTCTGGTTTCGTCCACAGCACCAGCCTCTGCCTGCAGTCACAGGCGGGACGAAATCAGCGATCAACCTGGCAGGTGTCTGTGCATCGCGATGGCCTATCCACACCCCACACCCCAGAACAATGCACCCCATTGTCAGTCTCCCATTCTGTTTTCTTTCCCTTCTTTCCCCCCTCGTCTCCAGGAGACCAGTTAATTGCTCAAAGGTGATGTGTAGAGGAGATTCTGAGAGCATTTTCTTTGGCACCGGCTCAGCCCCTTCGTGGTCTGGCTAACAGTAAGGCTGAAGTCTGTCTGTAGCGATGGCCCCGGCTGGACTGGAGGCCCTTTGAAGTTCCTGCAGTTTGCTGTCGTGAGAGCTCAAGATATTATTTGACTCGTTCTGCACATTATCCAAATAGGGGACACGCTGAACGTGGCAACAGGCAGTGGCCAGGCCCTCCCTCGGAGGCGCTCTGCCCGGGCGCCGCAGCACGGGTGCAGGAGGGTTCACCCACAGGGCCCGTCGCTACCGCGGGGGCCGGTCACGGGCCAGAAACGCACCCTGTTGAGCCCGCATCGGCCAGGATGGGGAGGACAGAGCAAAGCTGCGCAGGCCAGCGACCATGCCGCGGGCAGCCCCGCCTGGCTGGGTGACCGCCGGGACCCAGGGCAGTTGTCGCGGTTCAGCCTCTCAGCTCTTGCGTCAGCTGACCTAAATTATTCTGTGCTGTAGTCACCCCTAAGTAAATATAGTCCTTGTCCTGGGCTCTATTTATACTCTGAAACTCTTTCCCAACCACCCCGGGACTGGGAACAGCTCACCGGCCTCAGTGAGGAGGGTGTCCCGGCCTCCCTCCCACCGGTGGCTTTGGGACCCTCGTGCACAGGAGCTTCGCTCAGGGGCTGCTCCTCCGGGACGCACGTGTCCCGGTGTCAGGGCAGAGCCCGGCTGCTCCGAGAGCAGGAGTGTCTGTGCACGGCGAGTGGGCACCCTGAGGGCCGTGTGCCTCTACTGGAAAGCTGCTTTGTCTCAGGTGGTTTGGTAAACAGCTCCCGCTCAGGCGGCGTGTTACTTGGCCGCCATGTTCCAGGTGTTAGAAAATGCTGCGATGGATGCTTGTTTTAAACAAAGAAAGAAGCCCTTGTAGTGTTCACTGACACCGCTCTCTGGGCTATGCTCCCTTGCTTGTGTGGGTGAAAATATTGTAAGTGATTTTTATGATAGTTTAAATAACCAAAAGGAATGCCTGAAAATGTATTTTGGCACAGGGGAATCCCTCCTTACAGGAATTTATAAGTATGTCATGTGGGAAAATAATTATAAAATCTGTTTTAATCTTCTCGCCTCTGACTGAGCCCTCAGTTAAATGTTCTATCTGCCCCTGCCTTTCCGTGTTTGGTCCGAGCTGTGTCCAGGTGGGGAGGAGAATAAATAAAAGTCTGCTTAACTCACTTCCAGTTTCCACGCCGACAAGTGTCCTCACAAGAAGGAAATAAGCTGAACCAGCTGAAAGCCCGTAGCTGTTCTTAGCTCCATCGGGACGCTGAGGTCACAGGACAAATGGTGCCCCCACACTGGGGAGAGGCCTGAACACAGAGCTGATCAGGATGGACCCTTCTCACACGCGCAAAGGGTGACTGGCTGGGTGCTGGAGGCCGAGTGAGAGGTGGGGACTCTTAGGACACAGCATTTGGGGCCCAGATGCCGGTGAGGGCCCTGCTGTGCTCAGGATGGAAGAGGAGGGGCTGGCCTCATGCCTCTGGTGGGGCGGGGACAGAGGGGGAGAGCCACCAGTTTCCAAGGTGCCCAGAGCCCTCGGGTCCCTTCCCTCCAGGGAAGCTGACTGATGTGGGGGAAGGAAGCACCCGCCTCAGCCCCGAGAGCCCTCATCTCCTGCAGCTGGAGAGGAAAGCGAGGGCTGCTGGTGAAGGGCACAGCAAGGGACACAGAGTGAGCGCCAAGCCTCCGGCTGCACCGGCTCCTCCTGAACCACGCCAGCAGGCCCTGAGTGACGCCACGGGGCCATAGCTGGAAAGACTGCGAGGCTCAGACCCTGCTTACAGAGGAGTCACTAGGGAAACCCAAAGACAACCTCCCGGACACCGGGGGGGCCGTGGCCTCGGATGCTGGCAGCTGCGCCAAACAAGAAGCACAGCCTGACTGCACGCCAGGCCCACCAGGCCTCACGCTGCAGGCCCAGGCACCTTAGCGCCTTCTATCCAGCACGCCGTGTCCAGGTTCCAGCCATAGGATGTGCTGAAATGTGAAAAGCACAGGCTGAAGAGGCAAAGCAAGCATCAGAGCCACTCACACATGAATGAGACTTGGGGATCATCAGACTTTAGATTAAAACAGCCATGATTGGCATTCTGAGGTGTAGTGGACAGCATGGGCACCACACGGAACAGATGAGCAACACAAGGAGACAGATGGGCATCTAAGAAGGAAAGGCTAGCGATCAGAGACTCGGTAACAGCGTAAAGAACACCTCTGACGGGCTCATAGGTAGACCCTCAGGACCAAGGCAGGAATCGGCAAGCCTGAAGACACGTCAGCAGAAAGTTCCACAGCTGAAAAGGCCAAGAAGGAAGAAAGGAGAAACGAACCGAATGCCTAAGGTTGTGGGTCAGTTGCAGAAGGCGCGGCGCACATGTCATGGGAATACCAGGTTGAGAAGGAAGAGAGAGAAGAATCGAAGAGATACTTGAAGTGAGAATGGCTGAGACGTTCCCACCGTTAATGACAGACGCCAAACCACAGATCCAGGAAGGTCAGAGAACAGCAAGCAAAGTGAATGCCAGAAGGTTTGTGGCTGCCTGTGCCACACTCAAAGTGCAGAAAATAAGAGACAGAGAAAAATCTTGAAAGAAGTCAGAGGGGAAAAAGCACCTTATCTATTGAGGAACAAGGGCCAGAATCATGTCAGATTTCTCCTCAGAAACCGCGCATGAAGTGACTGAAGTGGAATGTTTAAAGAGGTGAAAAAAAAAAAGCCTAGAATCTGCATGTAGCAGAATTAGCATTCGAAAGCAAATGAGCAAATGAGAAATGCCAGTAGGCATACCTTGCAAAAAATGGAGTTAAACCAATTTCTCCGTAAAGAAGAAAAATGATATAAGATGTGTATGGGTATTGACAGAGTGGTTCTAAAGATTACGCAGAAAGGCTAAACCCTCAGAAACGCCACCACAGCACTGAAGAAGAGCTCAGCCAGAGAGCGGGCGCTGCTCCAGCGGCTACAGTGTGATGCTGGCCCCCGGGCGCAGAGCTCACGCAGGCGGCCCTCGCACAGGCGGCCAGCTCGTCTCTGACGGGCTGGGGCGTCCCCGTGGAGAAAGGACGGTCCTCTCAGCAGACGGCACAGAAACAGCCGGACAGCCACAGAGCAAGACGGCGGGTCTCGACAGACCTTCTGCCCGCCGCAGAAGGCAGGCCGAGACGGGCCGCAGACCTCGACACAAAATGCAAAACCAGGGGACTTCCGGGCGATAATACAGGAGAAAGTCCAGACGATTTGGTGACCTTGAAGTTTTCAGTTAACGCCAAACGCACAGCCCAAGAAAGGAAAGCTCATCAGTGGGCCGTCATCAAGAGTAAAAACCATGCTTTGTGAAAGACGCTGTTAAGGAGTGGGGGGGAATCTTTGCAAAACCCATCTCTGATAATAATAATAATTTTTTTAAAAAACTGATATCCAAAATATACAAAGAACTCTTAAAATTCAACAATAAGGAGATGAATAACCCAATTTAAAAATAGGCAAAATGTCCAAGCAGACACCTTACCAAAGGAGACACACAGATAGCAACTACGCATGTGAAAAGATGCCCAACACCTGACGCCATTAAGGAAATGCAAATCAGAACCGCCGAGCTGCACTCTGCACACCTCTGAGAGCACTGAGCATCCAGATGCCGCCTGCTGACAAGGGAGGAGCGGCAGGGCCCTCAGTCCCTGCTGGTGGGAAAGCAGAGCGCTGCGGCCACGCTGCGGGAAGGCGTGCACTTCCTTAAAGGCAGTCGCCCCTCTGAGTTGGAACTTATGTCCCCATAAAAGCTGCGCATCGTTTTTCACAGCGAATCCCCACCGGTGGGAGCAGGACATGCTCCGGGAGGTGGATGGACGATCACGGCCCGTCCGGACAGCAGAGTGCCGACCAGCACGGGGAGGGAGCCCTTGGGGAGGGAGCGACTGCACGCTGCCGAGTGAAGGTAGCCGCTCTGAAAGGCTGCACGCTGCCATTCCAGCTCCCTGCCACCCCAGAAAGGGGACACAGTGAGGAGGCCAGTGCCTCCCAGGATGGAGGCGGGCTGCGTGGCAGACCGGCCTCCCAGGTGGCGCCCGTGGTGAAGCGTCTGCCTGCCACTGCAGGAGACGCTAGAGACGTGGGCTTGAGCCCTGGGTCGGGAAGACCCCCTGGAGGAGGAAAGGGCGGCCCACTCCAGTGTTCTTGCCTGGAGAATCCCATGGACAGAGGAGCCTGGCCGGCCACAGCCCGCGGGGGAGCAAAGAGTCGGGCACAGCCGAGCACACGTGCACGCGTGGCACGCCAGGTGGAGCGCGGGGTTTCATTGCTTAAGGAAGTAGAATTACTCTGTACAAGCCTGTGTGTTGGCGAGGAGAGGTCGCACGTGTGTCAGAGCCCGGAGGACCACAGCCTCCAGCACGGCCTGGAGTCAGTGCGCCCGGCGTGGTCCATCAGTGGTAACTGAGATGTTCACAGGGGAGGTCGTGCAGGGCGGGTGGAGGAGGGGCTCAGGGCCCCGTCTACCTTCTGTGTTGTGTTTCTGCAAAACGAGGCTGCTCTGACAAGGAGTCTACTTTGAAAAAGGCCCTTTGACAACATAGCTGAAGAGAAATCAAAGGAAGAAACATGGAGCCCTGTGAAACCAAGGAAGTGGTGGGGGGTGGGCGGGAGGGGGCCGGAGCAGTGGGGGCCCCAGTGCATCCAGGGGCACAGCCCCGACGCCTGGGACAGCCGAGGGGATGCTGTGGATGTCAGGATGCTAGCGGTGGCCCGAAGCCAGAGAGGCCCTCTCAAAGCCGGAACCTCATCTGTTTTCGCCAAAGTTCAAAACCAGGGTGGGCCCGCCTGATCCTTGGTCAGCTGCTGCAGGCTGATGGGCAGTGCCTTTCATGTGTAAGAACACGGGGGTGGGAACAGGCTGGTGCCTTCGAATCCCACCAAGCTGTCTGCCAGGCATGGGGGCTGCAGAGCCAGCGCCGACCCGTCCTCTCAACTCGCGGAGGGGGCCCTGGAGGAGGCGCCCTGTGCAGCCCCAGATGCCCAAGGTGGGGAGAGAAGAGCCCGCAAGAGCCGGGTCAGACCCGGGCCGGCGGGGGCGCCTGCTCCTCCTGGTCACTACACAGGCAGCTCTCGTGGCTGCTGTCTCCAGGGACCCTCGGGACCCGTCTCTGAATTCTCTCTCCACGTCTGATAACGGAGACCAGGCCCTGGGAAATGCCTCTCAGTTCAGTTCAGTCGCTCAGTTGTGTCTGACTCTGTGTGACCCCAGGGACTGCAGCATGCCAGGCCTCCCTGTCTATCACCAACTCCGGGAACTTACTCAGAATCATGTCCATTATGTCAGTGATGCCATCCAACCATCTCACCCTCTGTCGTCCCCCTCTCCTCCTGCCCTCAGTCTCACCCTCTGTCGTCCCCTTCTCCTCCTGCCCTCAGTCTCTCCCAGCATCAGGGTCTTTTCCAGTCAGTCAGTTCTTCGCATCAGGCAGCCAAAGTATTGGAGTTTCAACTTCAGCATCAGTCTTTCCAATGAATATTCAGCACTGATCTCCTTTAGGATGGACTGGTTGGAACTCCTTGCTGTCCAAGGGACTCTCAAGTGTCTTCTCCAACACCACAGTTCAAAAGCATCAATTGTTTGGCGCTCAGCTTTCTTTATAGTCCAACTCTCACAGCCATACACGACCACTGGAAAAACCATAGCTTTGACTAGACGGATCTTTGATGGCAAAGTAATGTCTCTGCTTTTTAATATGCTGTCTAGGTTGGTTATAACTTTTCTTCCAAGGAGTAAGTGTCTTTTAATTTCATGGCTGCAGTCACCATCTGCAGTGATTTTGGAGCCCCCCCCCAAAATAAAGTCTCTCACTGTTTCCACTGTTTCCCCATCTATTTGACATTAAGTGATAGGACTGGATGTCATGATCTTAGTTTTCTGAATGTTGAGTTTTAAACCAGCTTTTTCTCTCTCCCCTTTCACTTTCATCAAGAGGCTCTTTAGTCCTTCATTTTCTGCCATAAGGGTGATGTCATCTGCATATCTGAGGTTACTGATACTTCTCCCGGCAATCTTGATTCCAGCTTGTGCTTCATCCAGCCCGGCGTATCTCATGATGTACTCTGCATATAAGTCAAATAAGCAGGGTGACAATATACAGCCTCAGCGTACTCCTTTCCCAATTTGGAACATAACCTTAAAGGCTTAACAAGTGACAGAGAATGTCGGACCGGAGACCGGGAAGGCTGGGTTCTGGTTCCCGGGAATGGCCTCCCTGCAGCACGAATCTAACAGAGCTCTCTCCTGGCTGTGCGCGCGCATGCGTGTGGACGCACACACGCACACACAGCCAGGCCCCGCCGCTGCTCCGCGACCACTTCCTGTCCGGCCCCCCCCAGCCCGCCCCCCATCTGCTGTCGCCGCCCGGCGTGGCGTGGGCGCCGTGCCGGCCTCATCACCTCGGGAGACAGCGCAGCGGCGACTTCAGAGGCCGACTCCTCCCTGAGCCCGACTTGGGGGGGGTTGTCCTGGGTGGCGCTGCGCTGTTTTGTTCAGTCGGTAAGTCGTGTCCACCCCGCCATCACCGCGTGCACGGCAGCACGCCTGCAGTCCCCGCGCCTCACGGTCTCCGGAGCCTGCTCAGCGGCGTGTCCACCGCGTCGGCGCTGCCATGCAGCCATCCTGTGCTCTGCCGCCCCCTCCTCCTGCCCTCAGCATCGGGATCTTCTCCTGACGGGCGGCACGCGGCGCCGCCCGAGCGGTGCTTCTGGGGAAGCAGAGCAGCGTGTGCTGGCGTTGGAGCCGCGCTTCTCCCGTCCGTGCCCTGTGCTCAGAACCGTGCGTGCGTCCTCCAGAGTCGCCGGAGCAGCAGAGCTGACGCCGCTGGTCCCGGCACTCGCCCCTCCTCAGCGGCTCACACCCATGGCTGATCCCCGGGACCGCCTGCCGGGGTCTAGGGAGTCAGGGGCCCTCGGCCCGATCCCTCCTGGTCGCCCTGGGCTTCTCAGGAGAGCCGCCGGGCGCGAACGGCCTGGGGTTGTGGCTTCCTCTGAACAGGGCGTGGAGGGCGAGGCAGCCCATAGGCACCTCCTGGAGGAGGGCAGGGGGCACCCAGGGCCTGGCGCCTCCGCAGGTCTGGGGCGCGGTGGAGTCAGGGCGCTGGTGCTGTAGACCCTCCGCTTGCTGGCCTGGGGCGGGCAGGAGGCGGCCCTCAGACCTTTGTCCGACTGTGCAAACCTCCTGGAGGACCGCGTGGGTGGGATTGAGCCGCGGGCAGAGGCGCTCATTGTCCCGAGCTTGGAGAAGCCTGACAGCTGAACCGCGGGGAGCGGCCACCCCCGCCTGGGAGGGCAGAGCTGGGGGGCGGGGCTCCCGGCAGCCCGCCTCAGAGCAAGAGTTTTCAGGTTTCAGAGCAAAGACGTGTGAGGTACGCACCCCGGGCCATGGGCTGACCCGCCGGTGACTTCGGCTTTTGGAGCAGTGGAATGCAGAGCAAAGACTGAGAACACAGCTGAAGACAGGAAGCGCGGAGATGAGTATCTGCGGTTTCACTGAGACGCTCTTACCTCCGGAGGCCCCTGCATCCAGCCCCTCTGTCCATGTAGCTTCCCTCGTTGTAAATGTCCTTGCAGTTATGAAGCCGACCTGCAGAACGCTGTAACTTCTCATATGGGTATGCGTTTTCTCTGTCTCGTCTAGTCTGGACAAACCAGTTCCATTTAGACATCCAACCTACTCATTCATGAAGAGAAACCGAGCATCAGCTACCCCCCGTGATGCCTCAGGAGGGACAGACCCCCGCTGCAGCGTGTGTTCCCCTGGAAGGGGTCCTCTGACCGCCCGCGCGTCTCCCAAAGCCCCCGATCACGTGGGAGGAGCCCCAGAAGCCCTTGGTCTGTAACAGCGAGAGGAGCAGCCCACGTCTGCCCCGGTTCCCGGTCAGGGCAGCTCTGAACACCCTCCCGGCCCCCACCCGCGAGAGAGAACCTGTGATCCTTCCAGGCTCGGGTGGGTCTGCGGGACATTGTAACGCTGGGGGCGCCCCTGAGGAGCCCTCCGGCTCTTGGGGGGAGGGTCCCTGTGGCCCCCTGCCATCGCCGGACAGGCTGGGACAGCCCCGGCCGCTGACCTCCCTTCTTTCAGAGGCTTCCTCACCTCCCTGGGGTCGTCGCAAACCCACCCCCCACACACACTCCATTTAGGCAGCAAAGCACACACCGCACACTGCTGCTTCTTATTTCAGTGGCAGAGGCCAGGTTTATAACAGAGCCATCTTTCTCTCCAAACAAACATTGATCCAAAAGCTGGGAAGAGCCTCAGAGGCTGCAGACCTTGACGCGGCTTCAGGGACGGCCCATGCCCAGACGTATCCCCTGGAGCCCGGACGTGTCCCCGGAGCCCGGATGTGTCTCCAGAGCCTGGATGTGTCTCCCAGGGTGCCCAGCTGAGCGGGCTCCCCCTCCACGCTGGCCTCATAGAGTGCACATCCAGTCAGTCCACTCCTTCTGAGAGAAGAAAAATATAATTCTTTTAATGCGGCTCACAAAGCTTCTGTGCTTCCGTGGGCCTCGGTGACCCCACCGATGTCGGGGTCAGCGTGAGGACCCCGTGGCCTCTCGGAATCTGTCCTCCTGGGCCGATTCCTGGTGCTCGGGCCTCGGCAAAACTCAGTGACGTGTTGCTAAGAGCATCACATGTTCCCAAACGCTTATTTCTAAGTTAATAGTACCTGTTTTACCTTAGTGGAAATGTTCTGTTTTAATGTTTGGGTTCCCTTTTCTTCCCCCCCATGTCTCTGAAAATATTCACATTTTCTACCTATTTTTTTTAGAATTTAAAATGCAAAGATGTTTTTAAATCACCTTGATAACATATTTTTCAAAGCACTCTGTTAGGGTTTATAAATCTTATACATTTATTTGCTTACCTATGTGCTATTTTAGTATTTAAACAAAAAGCAACAGCATCCTCCTTATTTGGAAGCTAAGCCACAAAGTAACTGAACACTATTTTCATTCAAAGTGAAAAAAAAAATGTAAACAGACGTTCCCAAGGTTGGTGTTCTCTTTTGAAATAACATTACATGGAAGGGTATTCATAAATACAGCCACATCATAACTGTACCCTCGCATCTTACAGGAACCTAAGTCCCATCCGTTTGTGATGTTAAGAAACAGGTGACAGGTGGCAGCCTCTCCTTGTTCGTCCTGGCCGCGTGTGGGCCTGGCACCCAGAGCTTCAGCATCAAGCAGAGATGGGGGCCCCAGGGATGTTTCCTCAGGGTCTGCACACAGTCAGGAGAACCTACCCAGGACGGCGTGTGTCCCATCCTTTTGAAATGTCCAAGCCACTGATAAGTGGGACACTTTTTTTTTTTTTGAATGGCCACCTTTAAGCACCCAAGGGTCTCCCCAGGTGGCGCGGAGGTAAAGAACCCTCCTGCCAAGGCAGGAGACGCCACAGACAGAGGGTCAATCCCCGGGTCAGGAAGATCCCCTGGAGGAGGGCATGGCAACCCACCCCAGTGTTCTTGCCTGGAGTATCCCCATGGGCAGAGGAGCCTGAGGGGCTGCAGTCCGCGGGGGTCACAGAGAGCTGGACCTGGAGAAGAGCGATACAAGTGCGTCACCTGGGAAAGCAGAGTCATGCAGCCCACCTCGCCCACCCTGCGCCGCCGTCATAGCCCCTGGGCTTCAGAAGGGACCGTCACCGTCCGTTTTTCATCTTTAAAGGCTTTTAATTCTTTCAGCATGTCCGTATGGTTTTATAAAGCCCCAGATACCGGGCAAATCCCCTTGGTGTTGTAGGACAAGGTTGCTGTTAAAAAATGTTTAGGCTGTTAGCCGCTCCTCAGCGCTGTCATGGCGAGGGGCCCTGGGAACGCTGTTTATGCTGACGCGGGATTGATGGGGCCGGGGTAATGCGGTCGGGTCAGAGGTGCAGCTGCTTAGCCGCGCTCATCAAGCTCTCGAGTTTCGCCGCGGTTTATGAGGAGGGTCTGCAGCAATAGCATCTGGCTGCCCAGCGTGACTGCGCCGCCTCTGTGATTGAGCGGGATTTAATGGTGGGTGGAGAGGCCCAGGGCAACCCTTGGTCCTGAACGGTGGTCCAGGCAGATCAGGAGGGGCGGCCGCCCACAGGCAGCGGACGGAGCAGCCCCGCCTCCTCCTGCTCTGCCCCCCACACGGCGGCCCCCCACACCAGCCTCCGGGTGGGGCTGAGGGCAGCCCTTCGTGGGCACTGCCTGTGTCCTCGTCCAGCTGCACCCGACCTGCTGGGGCCCCGCCGTGGGGGTGCCCCCAGGACGACTGCGGCCCAGCCAGGGGAGCTCTGACCAGAGGCCAAGGTCCACGCCGTCGAGGAGAGAAGAGGCTTGTTCACTCTGCTGTCCTCCAGGTCCAGGTCCCAGGGATGCTGCGACCCCGGGCGCGGGGGGCTTTGTGGGCTGATTCCCCTGCACTCCCCCGGCCCAGGGTCCGGCGTCCTGGGACTGCTCGGCAGCTGCTCTCTGCGATCACAGTGGCCCGACGTGGAAAGCTGGCCGCATGTCATCTCCGCTGCCCGGGCCCCTGGAAGGGCTCATCACTCAGCCTGCGCCTTGCTGCGTGTCCCTGCCCCTCCCCCTCCTCCAGGGGCCTCTGTTCATCGACAGGGGGTCCCGCACGCAGGCCCACTGTGGCAGAGGGTCCCCCGCGCATCAGGCCGACCAGCTAGAGGAGGGGCGGGCACGGACAGTCCCGTCGCCCTGCTTCTTGCTTCCCGGCCCCCCAGCCAGGCAGGAAGGCCCCGGTGAGGTGAGCCAGCTGACCTGGCACCCAGCGCCCTGAGCGACCAGGGTCAGGCGCCCGGAGTTCATGTCCCCACCTGCTCCCGGCGTGGCGTGTGGCCTCGGGCAGCCCGCTCAGCCGGCCTGTTTCCTCCTGTGTGCAGTGGCGGTGGCCTTAGGCGCGCCGCAGGGCGTCGTGAGGCTCAGTAATTACCACGCACGCAGCGCCCTGAGGACGCGAAGCTGGACGCGTGTTCAGGTGCCTGATGGCCGTCCCCGAGGACTGCTGGGCGCTCCTGGGTGCTGGCCTGTCGGTCACTGCTGACCCCCGGCTCTCACAGCCCCGGCCTGCAGTGCAGTCCACTGCGGTGGGTTCACGACCTGGAAGGATGCCGGTGGGGCCGCTGCCAAGCGCTGGCCGCCCACGGGCTCCTGCCGTTTCCTAGAAGCGGGCTGGGGGGCGCCGTGTCGTGTGCAGAGGGTCACCTTGCCCCCTCGGGTGGCGCTGCTCAGGGGCAGAGTGGAAACCCCCTGCTGGGCCCTGCGGCTTCCTCAGGCCGAGTCTCAAGGTCAAGACGAGAGCAGAGGGCCGTGGACCATGGCTGATGCCGATCACACGGAGCCCTGGGCCCGGCTGGACAGACAGGAGCCCCTCACACCTGAGTGTCCACAGGAAGCCCTGGGCCCGGCTGGACAGACAGGAGCCCCCTCACCCGA
The DNA here is from genome assembly GCF_016772045.2 of Ovis aries. Lineage (NCBI taxonomy): Eukaryota > Metazoa > Chordata > Mammalia > Artiodactyla > Bovidae > Ovis > Ovis aries. The sequence continues at coordinate 50,664,992 of NC_056073.1, forward strand.
GTGTCCACAGGAAGCCCTGGGGCCCGGCTGGACAGACGGGAGCCCCTCACACCCGAGTGTCCACGCAGCTTGCTGAGAGCTCCGGCGCTGCGTGTGAGCACGCGTCCGGGTGTCCTCTGTGGCTGTGTCTGTTGCACAAGGACTTCGTGGTGGGCCTGGGCTTTCGCTTTAGTGTCCTGTTCTGTGATGTCATGTCACCTGCCTCTCACACTCCAGGGTGGACGCGGGGAGCGGGCAGCTGCGGATCAGACAGGCAGAGTCCGGCCTCTACCCAGCTTCCCTCCCAGACTCTCAGCACAGACACACCATCGTCCCCCGCGTCCTCTGCTTGTCTGGAGAAGCACCCGCAGCATCCGCGGGGTGTCCAGGGTCCCATCAGCCCTGCGTCTTCTGGGCGAGCCCCGGGATCCACGAGCCCTGCTCCTTCCAGTTCCATGTGAAGACCTTCAGACTCCCCCCAGGCCCTGGAGTCAGCGGCAGGCTGGGGCTCTGCCATGGACCTCACCGCCGGGACCCTGAGCGGGACCGCCGCTCGTGAGGCAGGAAGCGTGGGTGTGCGTCGCAGACACGCATCCTTGAGGTGCTAATTAAGACCTGCATCAGGAACAGGACGGGTCGGGGCGGGGACTGCGCCACCCACCCAGTGGGGCCTGGCCCAGGGCTGGACGGCACCTTGGCTTCAGGGGATGCCCGCTGACAGAGCCGTGCTCACCCACAGCACCCCGCGCCTGTGGCCCCCAGGAGACTCAGCACAGAGTGGAGGCTGGACAGACCGCTCCCTCCCCAGGGGCCCCGGCCAGACACGGACATGTGACTCTGACCAGGCCCTGATACACGTGGGCAGACAGAACGCCCTCGGGCCACACGAGCAGGCATCAGCTTCCCCTTCATTCTAGCTTTGTGTTTAAAATATTAAGGGCTTTCAACCTTAAAAGAAAGCTAATATAAATATTTTACTTAAATAGGGAAATTCTTCACTTAAAAGGATCCACACACATCTGTCAGTTGAACATGAAATAGTGCGGTGAGCAGCCTTAGAACTGGGAAAGGAGAACCAGGGTGTGTGTGCTGGTCCTGCGCCTTGTTTAGCTCAGTGGCCAGGCTTGCGGTGCCCCCGGCCTTGAGCTGGACCCTGGGGACACAAGGCTCGAGGCTCAGGCACCACCCAGAGCCCTGGCTCAGGTGTGCCAGCTTCTGCAGGATAAAGGCAACTTAGTGATTCTGGATAGCAGTGGTTTGTTCATTTCTAAACTGGGTGCCGGTGGAGTTTTTGTGGTTAAGTATGTGTAGGCTTTGCCATGGTGCAGCCTGCTTCGGGTGTGGAGTCCTGTGGCCTGAACTACCTTCCCAGGCATCACCTCTGCTTCTGGAACCCCTTCCTCGCCCAGGACTGACACCCAGTCCCCACTAAGCGGTCACTTGCCACTGCCCCGCCCCCGCCCCTGAAGCCCACGCCCCCAGCTTCTGTCCCCGTGAACGTGACTCCACGAGGGGCCGCACGTGCGTGGAGTCGGGTAGCGTTTGCCCTTCTGTGTCCGGCTCACTCCTCTGAGCACAGGGTCCCGAGTCCGTGCACGCTGTATCCCGGGCCAGGACTCGCGCCCTCTCAGACTCAGTGAAGCCCCGCCCCCCGCACGGACCGCGCCGCTTCTCCTCCGCCCTTCAGTGGCCGCTCCCGCCTTCTGCCTGTTCTGAGTGACGCTTCTGCGAACACGGGTGTGCAAGTGTCCGTTCAAGACGCTGCTTTCAGCTCTTTTGGATGGACACCCAGAAGTGGGAGTAGAGTCGCTGGGTCCCGTATAGAGTCTGTTATTTTTAAGGCGTCTCCTTGCCGTTCTCCGCAGCGCCTGCACCGTTTCACACTCGCACCAGCAGGGCGCGGGGTCTGGTCTCCCCACGTCCTGCCAGCCCTTGTCATTCTCTGTTGTTGTCTGTGTTTGTTTGTAATGTAACTGTCTGAATGGGAGTGAAGTAGCGTCCCGTGTGGTTTCGACTTGTGTTTCCATACCTTAGTGATGCTGAGCGTCTTTGCATTTGCTCATTGCCTGTGTGTCTTCTTTGAAGAATCGTCTCTGCAAGCCCTCTGCCCGCTTTTCAGCCGGGGAGTTTGGTCTGCTGTTGCTGCGTTGTGGGGGTTCTGAGTTCCTCCCGGGCGGGAGCCCTTTCTCAGACGCGCAGTTTGCAAATGTCTTCTCCGTTACAGTAGCTTGTGTCTTCACCCTGCTCGTCGTGTCCTCTGGGATCCGGAAGTCTTACATTTTGGCGTCGCCCAGTTTATCTGGTCTTGCCTTTGTTGCTTCTGCTTTTGGCGTCACGTCCGAGGAACTGTTGCCAGATCCAGCGTCGCACATCTTCCCCCTGATGGTTTCTCGCGGCCATCGTGACCACGTGTGCGGCGGGTTCTCTCTGAGGTCTGAGTTGCATTGCACTGGTTTGCTCGTCTGTCTCTGTTCCAGAACCACACAGTTCAGACTGCCACAGCCTCAGTAATACGTTCTGAAATCAGGAAGTGTGACACTCCCAACTTTGTTCTGCTCTTTAAAGAGTCCTTTGTCTTTTACCAGACCCTTGCGATTTCATATGAATTTTAGGACAGATTCTTATTTCTAAGGAAAAAAAACACTCCCTTGGGGTTCTAACAGGGGCTGCATTTAGCTGTGTAGACGTCTTTGGTGGTATTTTCCTCTAAACGTATTAAATCTTCCAATCCGTGAACATGGGGTGTCTTTCCATATGTTTGTAGCTTTTGCACTTGTTTTTGAAGTCCCGTTATAAATATAGCACCATCTTTGATCATAGAGCAAAGGAAAAATTCATCTTTTTTCCTAGAGTGGGCTAGAGCCAAGTTTGAATGATAAGCAAATTTTCTGAATAAGTCAGAACTGAGATGGGAAGCAACACTGGCTGAGGGCGTCAGTCAAGGTGATACCTCAAGGGTCAGAGGCGGGAACCATGTCTAAGCAGCTCTTGGACCCCAGGAGACTGACCTGAGCGCGCAGGAGAGTCAGAGCAGCTGAAACCTGGTGGGTCTGTGTGCTGGAGGTGGACTAGATGGTTTGAGGGAGACGCACAAGCCTGCAAGAGCGAGGGGGACGCTTAGACCAGGCAGGTGACCCGGGCAACTGTGGGAGGCGGCCGGGGCAGTGTGTGTGTGTGTGTGTCTGTCTGTCTGTCTGTCTGTCTGCCTGTCTGTGCACCATCAATGCACAGGCAGGGACAGGCTGTGGGTGTGGACAGGAGGCCAGGCCGGCGATGGTGCAGCCCAGGGTCTCTGCTGACACGCGCGCGGGAGGAGGGGCATGTGCAGCGACGTGCACGGGACAGGGACAAGGGTGGACATGGGCTCACGGGGCAGCCGGGCTGCCGGCCTGCTGACACCTGGTTGCATCCAGCCCCCCACCTCTCTCCGCTGAAGGTTAACCAGCAGGCACCAGAGGTCCCCCCGGAATCGTGGGTGCTGAGTCAGGCCTGTGGCCCTAACTGAAGGCCCGAGTGTGTGCCCTTGGCCAGCATGGGCAGAGGCGGAGGGCCCTGCACCCGGGGGGAGTCACGGGGACCCAGGGCCCAGGGGTGGAGCCCCCGGAGCTCCTCAGAAGGGCCTTCAGGAGGCCATCTCTCTGCCTGTCGGGCCCTCGCCTGCTCGGACTGGAAATGCCGGCGGGGTCGCGCGGGCGGCAGGGGTGGCCGTGCTCAGGAGCCCCCGTCAGCCTGGTGTCCTGGGCCTGTCACCAGGCGTCCTCCCCCACAGGACAGGGGTGAGCGCAGATGCGGCGGGAACAGGCCAGGGTGATGTGGGCCACTGGCATGCGGGGACGGGCTTGGGGCAGCCACTCCCGCTGGACAGAGGAGCCCAGCATGGCCAGTGCCTCTCAGACCCCCTCCCAGGGGAGCCCCCAGGGGCTGGGCCTGGAGTTCACCCACGGAGGCCAGGCCCGCGGCTTTGGGCCCACCCTCCTGCCCACCCACCCACCCACCCCGGCCCGCCGACCTGGCCCTGCCCCGGAGGGCATGCTCTCCAGAGACCGCGCTCCCTGGAGGGCACGTCCCCCACTGGGTGTTTTCCTGTTCCGTTCACGCGTCCTGTCTTCCATCCTGACAAGACTGTGGCAGCTCTTTAAGGCATCTCTTTAAGAGACGGTGAGTCTGGTGAGCGTTTTCCTCCACTCGTGTGTTATCTGACTTGGTAGGTGAAATGCCAGGGCTGTGTTGGGGTCTCCAGAGCAGTCCTGGGTCTGCCTGGTCACGATGGCGGGGGCACAGCGCCCATGTCCTGGGGGCACCGGGAAGGGTCAGCGCTTCCAAGGGCCTCTTCCGTTTTTAGGAAGAGACAGGAGTGTGTCACTGGGCGTGTCCTCGGCTCGGGAGGTGTTCTCGGAGGGACGCTGGGGAGCAGCTCGTCATGTGGGCGACCCCGGAGTCTGCAGTGTGGGCCAGGGCGGATCCCTCAGCCTCAGTCCTCTCCGCACCCCCAAGGACCCTGGGGCCTGGGGGGCCACTGAAGAGCCAGCACCAGATGGGGACCCTTCCCTTAAGGTGGGGCAGGGTCCCAGGCCAGGAGACTGGCCAGAATTCCGGTTCCTGCTTTAAGGCTTTTGAGGGCTCTCTGAAAGATGAGCTGGGAAAACTCTTAGAAAACCCGCGTAAAGAAACAAGACGGCTTAGAGCTATTTTCTTAAAAAGCCATCAGGACCGTGACATCTCAGGGCCATCTTTGAAGCAACAAAAATGTCTTTATAGGAGGAACCTGCTTTCAGTCTAAGGAAGAGGTGGTCGGGAAGACTCCTGCGGGTCTGCGGCCCTGGCTGAGAGGGTCCCCGAGGCCTGCGGCCCTGGCTGAGAGGGTCCCCGAGGCCTGCCGCCCTGGCTGAGAGAGTCCCCGAGGCCTGCGGCCCTGGCTGAGAGGGTCCCTGAGGCCTGCGGCCCTGGCTGAGACTGTCCCTGGGTCTGGATCCCCGGCCTGACAGGGCAGGAGACACCCTCCGGCCTCTCGGGAGGTGTGGAGAAGGGCAGGAGCTCCGGGCAGCCGCACCTGCTCTGGGGCAGCCTGGCGTCGTGGTGCAGGTCAGGAGTCATTCCTCCAGGATCGTAGTTGGAGGGCCATCTTATTAGGAAGGCCGAAACGCGGTGTTAACCGTGCTCCTAGAGTGTCTGATGCTGCTGGCCTAGCATGTTACATTTAGAGGCTGAGATGTCATCAGATATTCTGACCCCTGAGCTGACCTCTGAAGCTGAGTTCTCCCGTCTGTTGGGAAGCGAATGGCGTGTCCTCGGGACCCAGGCTGAGCTGAGTCAGAGGACGAGGCTGCGAGCCCCGAGGAGCGCGCGCTTCTCTCCTGCGCTTGCTCCTGAGGGGGCGTGGGGTCCTGACTCTGGGGCTGAGGGTGCACGCCTCCCGCGCCGGGGGGCCCAGCCTGTAACCTGTGAGGAGAGGTGACCGGCCCCTGCACGTGTCATAGCTGACACTTGAAGCAAGAATTGTAATTACATTTCGAGATTTTAAAAGGGTGCCTTCAAGTTAGGGCACGGTCTCTTTATTTCTGATTTTGTGCAGTGTTGCCTTTAAAGCCCTTAGCCGTGAACTTAGAGCCGTGAATCAGGAGAACTCTGAGAAGACGGTCCCTGTCTTAGGTCCGCCCTCAGCAGGGAAATTCAGTGCAGAGGCAGCAGCCAGTGTGTTCTGCAGTCTGTCTGCACATAGGCCTATAAAATGCAGCTGCTTTACGAAAACACTTTCATTTAAAATTGTTAATAGTTACGGTGCTCTATCATTTGGGAGTGGTAATTAGCTCAATGACCCATGAATTAAAGTATTACCAAACTAAAGGTTCTGATGATTCTCTGTGCAGCAGCTTTGCATTTTCACTGAGGAGGCAAGAAAGGATCAAGGAAAATCCGACTGCATTTTCTTACCAGGTGTCCGAAACTTCACTGTAACAGCAAGGAGCGCGGGTTATCAGAGCTGACGCTTGCTGTGGATTTCTCCCGTATAAAGTCAGTATCGTGGTGCCGCTGGCTGCAAGGTTAGACTGTACCTCACGGAGCAGCTCTGCACAGAAACACAAGACAACCCACAGCACCTCCCACAGTGCTGTGCGCTGCTCAGCAGTCAGCCTGAACACGTGAGCCACTCAGAAGCCCCACGCCGCAGAGAGAGGTCTTCCCCGCTCAGGGTGGACGCCGTGATGCACGGGAGGGTAGAGACGTGAGGTTCCCCTCAGAACAAGCACCGCTTAGGTCGTCCCTTCTAAAGAACAATCCTGGGAAAACCTACCAGGAGAGGTGACCGGCCCCAAGCCGTCGCCCGCATTTCAGCACTCCGGGCCTGTTCTCATCAAGTCAGGGGCGAGTGGGGTCAGTCTTGCAGGCAGCTTCCCCTGGGCAGTCGCTGGGGGCAGCACTCATTCAAGGCTGTGGTCGGGGCTGGGATGGACAGACTGCCTTTCCCCGGGGAGGCCAAAGGCGCTGCAGCCCCACGCTCCCGGGGTTCTGTGGGGAAGCATCCTGGGGCTCAGGGTGGGTGGGCTGGGTCCGGATGGAGAGCTGAGCCCTCTAAGGGGGAGGGGCTTGCCCTGCCCTCCGCGGCCTGAAGTGGGACACCTGATCTTCAGGACTCAGCCCTGACACCCCAGCTGCAGAGCCCTGCCTGTCCCCTGACCCCCCCCACCCGATGGTCCCCACCAGCAACCCCATGAGTGACCCCAGGTGCTGGCTTGCGTGGTAGCGTCCTGGCCGCTCCGTGCGCCCCGTGTCTACCGCTGAGCCTCAGCCGCAGGGGTGTTCCCACCCGGGCCCTTCACCCCCCGGGACGCCGGCTCGAAGCTGCCTGTGTTCCCGCCCACACAGACAGAGGGGCCCCAGTGCCGCTCTGACCCCCTGCGAGCAGCCCAAGCTCAGAGTTTCCTGCCCCAGCTCTGCAAGCGAGGCCGGCCCCGTGCCCACCCGGCCTTCCTCTGCCAGCCCTGGGGGGTCGGGCAGCACTTTTCTGTCAGGAACTCAAGCGGGGTAGGGGTAGGTCGCTGGTAGTGGTGAGTCAGGGCAGCTCCACTTGCCCGGAGGCCCCTCTGCAGGCTGACAGCTTGGAGCCATGCTGAGCACCTCTGACCTCTCCTGTCCGGGGGCCGCACGGAGCCCCAGCCTCCTGGGAACCTCCTCATGGTCCCGCTCAGTCGCCCATGATCCTGAGAAGAGTCCGAGCTACACTCGGGGGGAAGCAGCAAAACCGGCGAGAGCAGAGCCCCCCACTCTGTCCTCCCAAACCCCAGAGACCCAGGCCCTTCAGAGGAGGCATCGCTGGGCCAAGGCGGGCCGCGGTCTGTGCCGACAGGTGGTGTGGGCTTGCTGTGGCCAGAGTCCTGGACCACCACCCCAGCCCCCGAGAGGCTCTCGCCCGCCTCTGCCCCCCTTTCCGGGGTCTGTTTGCAGACACATCAGAGGAGACGCAGCTCCTGCCCGGAGATCTGACCCAGTTAGTCACTGGAGCAACACTCGGAGGTCGGACGCTCGTGCAGGAGGAGGCCAGCCCCTGGCTTCCTGGACGCTTCCGAGCACCTCTTGGCCCCTTGGTTACTGAGGACGACGGCTCGTCTTAGACGGGGTGCACACTCTGGGAACGTGACTCTGTGCACAGTGGGGTCCTGGAAGGGGCCTGTGGGGTCACATGACCCAGGTGGTGCCCACCGCCCTGTGATCCGTGATTCCTCCCGTGTGGGCACAGCTGGCATTTCCAGATGACTCTCACAGGCACTGAAGCACTCAGGCAAGCTGGCAGAGGGTGACACAGACTCCTGTTTTCTCTTGGCCATGGGTGGCACACAGCTCAGACTCCAGCCTCAGCGGCGACAGCCACTCTGGCTGCAAACAGCCTCTGCAGGGATTGCAGGACAGCCAGCCACACTTGGAATTGCCACCAAAGCTTCCATCAAAGTCAGCCTGATTATTTTCCACTGCGTTTTCCTGAAAGGATGTTATGAGTTTCTAGATGTTTGGTAGCTGGCGATAAATCAGGCTTTTATGATGTCATGTGAAAGGTCCCCCCCTTCCTCCTGCTGTAGCCGCAGGCTGAGAGGACGTGTCGGCCGGATGCGTGGACACCGCTGGCTTAACCCTCTGCGCGCTTGGGCTGGGCACAGCGAGGCTGCCTGCCGGTGGGGCGTGGATGGTGCTGCGGGCCTGCCTCCCTGAATGCCCCACATGGCCACGTGGCTTTGCTTCCGAGGGCCTGGGCCCCACGGTGGGAGCTCCCCAGAGGCCAGGGTGTCGCCAGCTCCTCTGTGCTCTGCCCGCCAGACACGCTGTGCAGACTCTGGGGCCGTCTCTCTGCCCCCGAGACCCAAGGGCTCTGCGTGCGCTTCTCTCTTCATCAAATCACTGAGAATATCACCACTCCAAGAAGGAGCCCCACTGTTCTTCAAGCCCCCCTCCTCCTAGGCTTCTGCCCTGCGCCCCCCATGGCTTATTCACACATCCCGCCCCCTTGACTGGCCCTCCTGCTGACCCCCGAAGCTCAGGACAAGGCTTCCTCGTGACCACTGCTGCGCCCCCCAGCGTCCGAGACAGTAAAGGTTTGGGAACAGCCAACAGCGTGTGAGATGGTTACAATAATTGGGGGAATTAAATATTAAATCGGTTACCATCAATCACACATTATGATCTAAAGACTAAAGTTTGGTTGGGATGCCAGTCAAAGGGACAGGAGTATAGAAGCAAAGCGGTGAGACACGCTCAAGGGCGGCAGCGCCACCCCTGACGCCACCGCGGGAGGCTGGGAGCACCGCCGTCCCCGCCGAGGTGCTGACCAGGCGGCCTGCCGCTGCCGTGAGCTGTGGCCACCCAGGATCCTGACCCTTGCGCAGCCTCGTCTGGCGGGCGGTGTTCTCCCCGCCTCACAGACTGAAACCCTGAGGCTCAGGGATGTTGAGGGACTCCCCCAGGGCCACACGGCTCCGAGGCTGAGCCACAGAGGCAGCCGGGTCTCCCCAGGGGTTTGTGCGCAGTCAGGTCTGAGGAGCTTTCGGTCCTGAGATGCAAGGCGTGTGCGGCAACATGCACAGATCCGGAGGCGGCAGAGCGGCGCTTTGGCGCGCGCACACCTTCCGTGCCGCCGCGCTCCCCGCCCCACGGCCGGCCCTCGGTGGTGTTCCCAGCACCTCCAGTTCCGTTGCTGGGACAGAACCTCCCACGCAGTGGACCGTGAGCATGACTCTGGCCATCTGGTCACCTGGCACCACAGCACGCTGTGGGTCCCGCTGCTCAGCTTCGTCAGTGTTGCTCAGAGCGCTCTGCCCCTCAGAAGACTGTCCACAGAGCACATTCTTGCCGTGTTTTCTGGACGGGCTCGTCCTGCTGAGGGCCCTGCATCTTCCGGTCCAGTGCCCGACCCCCAGGGGGCTTCATGACGCTCGTCAAGTTGTCGGGTTTAAGCGTCTCTGTGGCCATGTTTGGGGAGGGCTTCTATTTCTCTTACAAAGACAGAAAAGGAGAGACCGCAGGTAACCGGGCAGCGTGGCTGCCTCTCAACTGGTAAACCTGCCCCTGCCGGGAAAGCAAAGGAACGGGCAGCCGGAGGCCCGACGTCCGTCCGCACGCACGCCTCCCACCACGCCTCCCAGAAGCCTTGCTAACAAGCGTCGGAGCAGTTGTCCTAAGCTCCCCTCAACTCAGAGACTCCCCAGAGAAACAGCCGAAAAGCAGGGGTGTGGATATGGTCTATGGCTGGGCGAGGCCCAGCATTTCTTTGGAAGCCACTGAGGGAACGCACGCTGGCCTGAGTGCCATGCCGTTTCTGCTGGGGGTGAGAAGGCGGGGGCGGGAGGGTTACATGACCAGGGTTCCTTGAAGTCGAGTAGGTTGATGTGCTCTTCAGATCGAGAAAAACCCAAAGGAAGAGCCTCCTGTCCGTGTTCCAGGTGCACCCCTGTGTCCACAGCGCTCGTCAATGCCGTGCCGTGCTCAGGTGCTGAGTCGTGGCCGATTCTTTGCGACCCCACGGGCTGTCGCCCACCAGGCAGGAACACTGGAGTGGGTTGCCACGCCCTCCTCCAGGGGACCTTCCAGGCCCAGGGATCAAACCCATCTCTCTCATGCCTCCTGCAACAGCGGGCAGCTTCTTACCCCTTGCGCCACCTGAGAAGCCCATATGCGTTAGTGCTGATCCGGGGCGTGGAGGGGGTGGGTGTCTAGGGCCCAGTAGGTCCCCTCACAACAGGGAAGGAAACGGCCTTCCTCTGCGGGTGCGGGTCCCTGGTGGCCGGCCTCGGCCTGCTTGCTGAGGGGTGCCCCAACCCTGCGTCAGAACACAGAGCCGGCCTTCGACCCCCGGGTGCTTGTCAGGTGCTTCCGTGCCCAGGGAAGGGGCGTCCTGAGGCAGATCCAGGATCTCCTGAGTTGCGTTTTGATCGTCTCAAGGTTTGATCAGCTCGTGTATGTGCAGCACTCGGAGGGTAAAAGGGCCTCAATGGCGGAGGCAGAGCCGCCCAGCCTCGTGCTCCAGGGGCCACCAGCCAGCAGCGCCACAGCCCCTCTAATCACCCACTTAAAGGCGCTTTATCTCCTTTCCGCGGGCTTTGTGTCACCTCCTACCAGCCTGGGTAATCTTCACACCCTCGACCCAGTTATTAACAGTAACCAGTCATTTCCGACAAAGACGCTGCTGGCTTTGAAGCCTGGGATGTGCTGAGCTCACCGACAATCTTATCTCCCTCTCGTGAACCAGCCCTATGTTGCCACCTCCAATGGCCCCACCTCCGCCGCTCAGAGTGATCGTCAGGGAGGGCGTCAGGGTCCAGAGGCTCCCATGGCAGGACTGACCGAGCTCTGCTGGGGCTGTCAGCCCTGGTAGCACCTCGGATCCCGGAGGACAGCCGACAGAGAAGGGAGCGGGCCGGGGCGGGGAGGAGGCGCCTCGCCAGGGCGTGCGTGGCCATGCTCACCCCCCCGCCTCACCAGCGCTTTCAGAGCATCCTGGGCGCAGACAGCTTCTGGGCACAGCTTCGAGAAAGTGGGTTCAGGGGCTTCCCTGGGGGCGCGGTGGTAGAGGGGCCTCCTGCCGAAGCAGGAGGTGTGGGTTCAATCCCCGGGTCGGGGAGATCCCGCCACGTGTCGCAGAGCAGCTAAGCCTGCACGCCACAATGGAGCCCGTGCTCTGCGCCAGGATGCCTCCACCACAGTCAGAGGGCAGGCCCTGCACCCCAACGAGGACCAGCACAGCTGAAAATAGGAGAGACACCGGGCACGGACTGAGCCCGGGTGAGCCAGGCCCGGAGGCGGCTGGACTGGCCTCTCTCGGGCCCGCTCCTCTGCCCTGGGAGGGCATGCAGCTGTGAGGGGCACCCGGGGCTGGCATCGGGGACAGAAGCCAGCCTGGGCACCGGGCATGTGTCCACTCCGCGAGGAGAGGGCCCCGTCCTCACCTCAGCCTGAAAGGACTTTCTCTACGTTTGCTCAAGCTCTGTTTCAAAGGAACTTGGTGTGCTCCATCCCGTATTCCCCTGGAACAATAGTCTGTCGGCCCCTCCCCTCCGTCCTAACCACGTTTCTCTTTCTGCTAACCGCATTTTCAAAATACAAACGAAAATAGACGTCTCTACGTAGGCTGCACTATAAATGCTGTTAATTGGGTTCTCCATTTATAAAGCGAATTCTTTTTCTGTTTACCACCAGAGGCTTTATTTACAAATTTAGAAGTGGACGTGTCACGAAGTCCCTGTTCTCATTCATTTTTCCAGAAATCTCTGCGTGCGGGGTAGATGTCTTCACCCATGTCTGGGGTGCACCTGGAGGTAGCCTTGCAGGCCTGGGTTTGGTAGCTCTCAGGAACTCATTCCAAACGACAAATCCTGGTTCCCACCCCGGAAGCTTCCTGGGGACCCGCTCAGGCACCGCCTCCCCCCCCCAAGCCCTGGGGCTGGGACTGCCTGTCCCGAGGCCCCGCCCACAGTCCCCAGCAGAGATGCCGGTGTCTCTGGGCGGGCCGCTCTCTCTGCCCCACCGGCTGCCCCGTATCTCCAGGGTCAGAGGTGGCAGGGCGGTGCTGAGGACTGGATTTCCCCGCGGGAGAGCCCAGCATTGTTCAGGGCCCGACAGCAGCCCGCTGACAGACTGCCCTCTGAGGCCGCTTCCTGAGCAGACCAGACGCCTCTCCTCGTCTCTTATCAGCCCTGTCGTTAGAGGGGAGGCTGGGCTTCAGCTCCGTGGGTGCCGACGGCGGGGGTCCTGGGGGTGAGCGGAGCTCCTGCGCTGCGCTCCCCGCCTCTCTGGGACGGGTCACAGCCAAGGATGGGAGAGCAGGAGGCGCTGAACCTGCCCCCGGGAGGCAGGCTCTCCTGCGGGCTCCCTGAGGGAAGGTCCCGCTTGGCCCTTTTCCTCGTTCCCGCTGACTCTCAGCTGCACGTCTCCAGCCGGACTGGGCCAGCGCTGCCCATTGCTGTTGTCCTGAGCAGTTCCGTCTTTCTAAAAAGGAGCATTTCCCCGAGAGGAAGGCGTTAGCATCGAGTTACAGGAGGAGCCAGATTCAGTGGCATTCTTTTATTCCCTGGGAGCCACAGCCATTCCTCAGTTCTGCTTTTTAAGCAAAGTGGAAGGAAGCTGCTCAATGTGGAGCGGTCCCCACGCTCGGCTCTTAGGCCCTGGAAGGTGGCTCAGCCTCAGCGGTCCAAGTCGTCTGGGCCCCTTCTCAGTCGCAGGCTGGAGCCCAGCTCTTCCTCTCACGCTGTGGCGCCTAACAGCCTCCTGCCCAAAGAGCGCCCACCCTGAGCTGTCTCTCCACCTAAACGGACGCCCTTCGGAAAGCCTACAGACAGCCCTGCTAAGGAGACACACCGCTTTACAATACAATAGATGTTAACTTTCATATGAAAAATCTTCCTAATGTAACTTCAGTGAAAGAGCGAGAGGAAAGGAACGAGAGTGTGAACTTTAAAAAGAAACGCGATGGGCTTTGCCTGACGGCTTCCCGGGTGATTTTCAGGAAAGTGGGTGGGCAGTCAAGGGCTTAATGTGCTGAATAATGACCGGAGCACAGGGGAAAGGAGGGAGGCCACCCGTTGGAGGTGGGTCCTCATCTTGGCAGAGAAGAGACGCCCCGGGTGCAGAGAGCGGCCTGGTGAGGTGGCGGCCGGCAGCGCAGGCCTGCTCTCCCAGCTCTGTGCTGACTGCTGGGGGCTCAGGAACTGGCCTAATGACTTTTCCAGGATCTGGCCTGGCCCTTTATCACTTCACTGTAACAAGGACAGAAATCAGGAAAGCCAGAAAAATTACTGCAGCAAAACACGCTTCCTACCTGCGTCGATTTGCCGCTCTGCCCACGGGCACTCAGGCCCTAGGCCTCCAGGCTGGACCCGGCCGTCGGAGGACGAGCCCCGAAGGTGGCCCCGGAGTCTGCGGGCCCGGAAGAGCCGGGGCGTCTGCACAGGGGCGTCTGTGCCGCCCCGCCGCTGGGACCGGCTCAGCCAACCCTAATTGAATCCGACAAGAATAAATCACAGGCTGAAACTGCAGTGCTCACCTAAGGAGCCGTGAAAACAGGAGGACACCCAGAGCGGAGCTCAGGAAACGTGGTCTTCACGTAGAAATGCCTCACATTCTTCCCAGAGCGGTCCTGTCTCCCTTCTAAAGGGAAGGCCAGACCACCCAGCGCACAGTGTGCATTTGGGAAACTGTGCATAAAATCATCACGTCCCTTCAACTCCAGCCGCTGCTGTCAGACTAAGGCTTCAAGCCTGTAAATAAAGGAGGAGCTGAACTGTCAGAAGAGAAGCAGAGAGCAGGACACACGGCTGGCTCCCCGCCTGTCCTCAGAGCCGCTCCCACGCGAGTGGGGGAGCGTTCGGGCGGGGAAGGACGCTGAGCCGGCCCCCGGCCCGGCGGGCCCCACACTCCCTCCCCGCTGGCCAGCCTCGTGTACCCCAGCCGGGGCCCAGCTGTTTACCTTTTCTGTAATGGACTCACTGGGGACAAGCAGGAAAGCCCCTCAAGAGGGGCTGAGTATAAAACAAGCCGGGTGTCCCTGTCTTCCCTAGAGGGGGCCGGTCTAGGTGTCGGCTCGGACACAGCAGCTGGCGTCCAGAGTCGACGTTTTGTTTTAATGGAACCTCATCCTTTTCCTTCACAAGATCTCTCGGTCTAATTAAATTTCAGGGAGACAGCGCCTTGGCAGAGGCAAAGCTAGCTGCCGGGCTGGAATGTGGGAGCTGGGCTCAGAACTGCATTGGGAAGCTTTACTGGTGCGTCTCTGGTTTCAATGAGACCCTTGCACGGTAGCACGTCTGTTTCTGAGCTTTTGAAAGCCATTTTTCTTCTTCCTTAATTGTAGTTCCCTACGTGTTTTTAGATTAGGAGCTGCTTGTAGGAAAATACAGGAATCAGAGCTGCAGTGCCGAGCGCCCTTCCCGAGCCTCCTGCAGCCAGGTGAAGTGGCACGGGGCTCGGGGCCCTGCACCCTCACAGAGCTGGCGGCGTGGCAGGTGCGGGACCGGGACCGGCGGCGGCCCGCCCCTCCTCCCGCAGCCGAGCCTGACGGCTGTGGGGCCTGGGGCTCTGCTTCACAGCTCCCGCTGGGGACACAGACAGAATGCGTGTCTTTGTGTGACTCTTCTCCAGCAGAAGTAGCCTCGAAGTCTAGACACGTTTACTCGGGGAGAGGAGAGAAAAATAAATTCACTCGTTTTTCCGCATTTATTTCCGGCTCCATGTAGCACTGTGTTAAACTGCTGATCAGTAACACCTGCCCCTACTTTTCCTGAGGACTCTGCACATGGACTTTCGGGGCCAGCAGAAGTAACCTGTTTGACTGTTATTAATGCTGGAGGCCAGGGCAGCCCTTCAGTGGAGCCCTTTGGGAGCTGCTTGAGCCCAGCCTGGATGTGGGGCTGGGTGTTGGAGAGGCGCCGGCAGGGCCATGCTGGAACAGCCCCCGGCAGACGGTGCAGACGTGGGGCCAGGCCGCCCCTGCGTCTGCCTGTGTGGATCCACCTTCCAGAGCCTGAGTTGACTGACGTGGGGCAGAAACGTTTCAGCTGCAGCTTGAGCATCCGTTGGGCTCCTCGCTGTGGTGGTTTGAGGCTGTCCTTCAGTACTCCGTGTGGCTGGGAGAATGTCTTCCCTGGGGCGTGGGGTGCTCACGCAGCCTGGTCTGTTTCAGAGCCCCTCTCTCTCCTTTTGTCTTCCCTCTCTCTTCTCCCTCCTTCTGCCCTCACTTTCTTTTTGGAAGCATCTTGAAATTCTCATTTCTCATCCTCCCATCCATCAGTCGTGGGCAGGGGGGCTCCGCTGGGCCGGGTGGGTGGGCCCTCTCCACTCTCCCCCGGTTCCCTTCCCAGGCAGTCCAAGCAAGGCAACCCGGAGGTTCTCAGCCCCTCCCCGTCCAGGGAGGCCCAGCAGGGACCGGTTGAGTCATCGTGTCCTCTTTTATGTGTTTTTATATTTTGATAAGACCCTGTCAGCTGGGGAGAGAAACTCACCACTGAGCAAATGAGCCGCAGTGGGACCGGGGGCAAGGAAGGGGCAGAGGAGCCGGGGCCCTGGGTCGGGGGAGTTGGGGCTGGGGGCAGCGAGAAGCAGCCCTTAGATTAGCAGTTCCAAGGAAGGGAGGGACCCACAGAATACCCTGGACCTCAGCTCTGAGGGCGGCAGAGGGGGTCAGTAAAGAGGGGGCGGCTCAGAGGCCGGTTCCTGCAGGTCAGGTGTTGGGCGAGGGGCTGTGAGAGCAGAGAGAGGGAGCTGGGGCAAGCAGGGGAGGGGAGGGAGGGGGCAGGAGGGAGGGAGGGGAGGAGAAAGGGAGGAGAGGGGGAGGGGAGAGGAGAGGGAGGGGCGGGGGGAGGGAGGGAAGGGGCTTGGAGGGGGAGGGGAAGGGGCTTGGCTGGGAGTGGGGAGGGGAGAGGAGCCGGGAAGCAAGCACCGTGGGGGGCGGGCAGGCGGGGGGGGCCTCCCTCTCCTCCGAGAGGCCCACAAGGCCTTCAGAGTGCGTCCCCGGGGTGGGACTCGGGGCCGCGGCGGGGACCCGCCCAGTTGCGCCTGTAGGAGCCGTGGGGCCGCGGGTGACCGGGCCGAGGCTGCCACCGCCTGCCCGACCGTGCGCCCGGTCCCGCCCGCAGGACTTTCTGCAGGGAGACTGCTCCAAAGCCAGGCAGAAGCTCAGCTGGAAGCCTCGGGTCGCCTTTGATGTGAGTCTCCGGGGCAGGAGGGGCCCCGGGGGTGGGGGGGTTCTGGGGGGCCGGGGTGGGCGAGGAGGGCCCGGGGACCGAAGGCCAGGTCTCCCCCTGACCCACGCCCTGCCCGCAGGAGCTGGTGCGAGAGATGGTGGAGGCCGACGTGGAGCTCATGAGGACCAACCCCAACGCCTGAGCGCCCGGCTGCACTGCGCCGGGACCCAAGCTGGCCGAGGTTTTCGGCAGGCGGGAAGGGCCCCGCCGATTCCCTTTCCTCCTCCAATCGGTTTTGAAATCAGATGTTTTAATCACTTACTCGCTTCACTTGAAATTACATCCCAGACAACTGAAATTGTGGGGCTTTCAAATGGTTTTTCTCTTTTCTTATTAAAATGAGCCTTTCTCTTAATCAGCATTAACACAGTCCCTGTGGATACTGTCTCAAAGTTATAAAAGCATCAACTGTAAGGACCCCAAACAAAAAGTCACCCAAATCCACGCCTTGGAGTGGTCTCGGGCCTGAGCCTGCCGGGCCGCACGCCCTCCTGAGTCTGAGCGGCGACACTGCCGTCCCCTCCTGGTGACAATAAGCCGCTCTGTGCAGCCAGTCTGGAAACCCAGGTCCTGCAGAAAGGCGGCATTCACAGCAGCTCTGGTCTACAGCTATAATTAGAACCCACAGGGCTCCCACCATCTCAAAAGAAGGCTTGAGAAACAGGGAGGGTTAGAAGAAACTTGAAGGAAGGTAAATATTGCTGGAACATTCCAGGCCAGGCCCCTGGGTGACCCAGAGGTCTCTGAGCCCATGCCTTTGCTTGTGGTCTAGAGTCTTACACACACTACTTATTTCCAACCTCCTCTCAGTACTAGATCACTTTTTAAATCTATTTTTTATTTAGTCATTCAACCGGTTTATATTTAGTGCCTAATGTATGCCAGACACCGTGCACGTGAACCACACAAGGTTAATCAGAAATCCGGTTTCACTGAGAGCATCATTTAGCGGCCTGGCTTTCGCCGCGTGTGCTCCTGAGATGTGAACAGCGCGTCTGTGCAGCGTCAGGCAGGTGGACGCACGTGTGGATTCACCCACACCAGCAAGCGTTCGCGCACAGGTGGAGCCTCTGCCCGAGAGGCCGTGTTTTGCCCCAGAACAAACTGGGTCAGGACTCCTCTCCCCTCACTCCCCCTCCAAGGAAAATAAAATAAAACTTCACAGCAAATGGAATTCCAGCCTTTGCACACGCTTGTTAGTGGGGCTGAACTACTGCTGAATGTCTTCTCGAGCAGGTTTATGATCTGGGGAGGACCTGGGCTCCAGGCTGGTGGCTGGAGAGAGGGCTCTTTGTGTGGCTGCTCCAGTTGTGAGAGCCTGCTGGCCTGGGGCAGCCTGGCTCCCATGGAGCAGAACCGGGGGCCTGAGCCGGCCCACCCGGGTCTTGGGCTCGGGAGCTGCCCCAGGACGGGCCTTCTCCCAATCGGGACGCTGCTAATTGGAAACAGATGGTCCCCGGAAAGCTGGGCCTCCAAGACTAGGCAGGCTGGTGGGCACACACACACACTCACACATACAAACACAAATACAAACACACACCAGCAAACATGCCCGCTCTCACACTCACACACAATGCAAACCCGCTGTCACAAACGCACGCTTAAACGCCTCCCAGACACACACCTTCACACACACTGCCCTTGGCCTGGGTGCAGGGGGCAGACCCCCCCTCCTCTTCCTCTGACCCCTGAACCCTCCAGCCCTTCTCACACCGGCTCCCAGGGCTCCTTGCCGTTACCCAGCGACTCCTCAGTGAGCACTGGAGGGGGTCCAGGCAGGGGTTAGCAGGGCTTCGGTGGTGCCCTGGGGTTAAATTACTCTCAGAATGGCCTGGAGCATCGGGCTTCAAGGACACAAGGAGTATTTGGGTTGCAACCTTCTCTCTTTTCCCATATTTTGGATGGGGAGGGGGTAATCTGGCTTTCTGACCTCCCCGTGTGTGCTTAAGAGGGCGGAAAGAGAACAGGGCTGCTTGAGTATCTCTGCGCTTTCTTTCCGTGCTGTGAATTTCACTTAGACATCCTTTAACGCAATTCTCATTAAAGGGTTTCTTCTACCTAAAGTCTGGCTTCAATTTCAACAAATTTACTTTCCCCCTTTTCTCTCCTCTGCCAGCTTTGAGTATTCATTTTAGATGTGGTAAATTATCTGCCACCTTGATTTTTCAAGTGGAAACTAAGAAAGTTAAGCTTTACACTCCAATACGAGAGCAGAGCCCGTCAGGCCCACTGGCGCCCGCATGAGCAGCGAGGCCCGCGGGTGGTACCCGGACAGCCGTGGCCTCGGTTCCAGCCCACCTGCCGAACGGTGGCGGACTGTGCACTGTCCTTGCAAGAGGTCGGGAGGGAGGCGGCCCCGAAAGCCTTCTGCCCTCCAGCTGTCCAGGGGTGAGTGTGGACACACAGGCTGGGCCTGAGAGGGAAGGACTAGAGGGCTTGGGGTTAGCCTCCCCACGAGGCGGCTCCTTCAGGAGCTGGACTCCAGTCTGGGACCTCGCTCAGACACACACCAGCCACCAAGATGACAGGCCCGGGGGTGGTCGGTGGGCCACTGGGGAATGAGACCTTCGCCTGTCGGCAAAGCTCAGTGCTGTGCTTCGTCGCCCAGGCGTGTCCGACTCTGCAACCCCGTGGGCTGTAGCTGCCAGGCTCCTCTGTCCATGGGACTCTCCAGGCAAGAAGCCTGGAGTGGGTGCCATGCCCTCCCAATCCAGGGATCGAACCCAGGCCTCCCACATCGCAGGCGGATTCTTTACCATCTGAGCCCCCAGGGAAGCAGAAGGCGAGATCTCCAACTTTTGTTTCAAAATAACCATAAATGCATTGTTTACAAATCATTCTGAAGCCCCTCAAAAAAGCCTCAAAGCACTCCAGGTAGGTTCGCACCAGCAGTTCCAGGCGGGTATTCTCCGATTTAAGAAGTGTGCAAGTCCAAGTGCCCGAGCCATCTGTTTTCCCCAAGGAGCAGCCTTTCCGGTCGGTGGTGTCCGAGGTGGGGGAGGGTTACTGCAGGGTTGTGCGCCTGGACTGGACGGGGGTTTTCACACAACTCCGAAGCCAAACACACCACCCACACCTCTCCAAAAATGGCAGGTTTTGATTTTTCGTGCGGCAGTGACGGCTGGGACGAAGCATCCAGCGCCCCTTCCCGGGCGCCGGGCATCGCTGACCTGGGATCCCCGGATCCAGGCGGTGCCACCACGATCAGCCCGCGACCGCCTCTCCAACCGTTCAGGGTCCTGGGCCCCCCACCGGATGTTCCGCTGCCCCGCCCTGGGCACTGCGGCCAGGCCCCATCGTCTCTGCCGGGGAGCCCCGGAGGGGGGCCAGCGAGCGCGGCCTGACCCCCGGCCCCGGCTCCCTCCCTCCTTCCAGGGTCAGGGGTCGCGGGCGCGGGTCGCCCCGCTCTCAGCTGCCCCGTCTTTGATCTCTGGATTTGGGGACCGGACGCCGGGCGGAAGCTACTGTACGAAGGAGCCCCGACGTGGACCCAGGGTCGGCGGCTGTCACACTTATTGCCGGGGCCGCCGGGGGGAGCCAGGCGCCCCTCCCCCGACGCGGGTGGCGGGACACCCCCTGCCCAGCCAGTGTCCCAGCACCGCGAGCGGAGGACGCGGGAGAACCGCAGTTACGAAGGGACGCACGGCTCAGCCCCGCGCTGAGCGCCCAAGGCGTGCGAGATGCGATGCTCCGAAGGCCGAGGCCCCAAACGCCCAGCAGCGGGCGAACCGCGGCGGCGGCCGCCACGGGGTTCCAAGGAAGGCGGCTCAGATCCGAGGCCTGGGCCCACCGCGAGGCCCCCCTGGGGCAGGAGGGGCGGGCGGGCCGTTTTCGGGGGAGCAGGACCTCGACTGGAGCTCGGCTTGTTATGGCGAGGAGGCCGTCCAGGGAGGCCTTCCTGTCGGGCTGCTGCTCCCCGCGCCCCCGACCCTCTCCCGGGGACGGCCTGCGAAGCCGCGGCGGCGGGCGGGTTCTCAGTCACCAGACACGCTGGACGCGGCGGCCCGGCCTCCCCGACGCCGCGCGCAGACGCCTCGGGGGTGTTTGGCTCCCAGACGGGCGCCCGGGAGCCACAGTGGGGCCTCCGCGTCTCCTCCACGGCCCTCCGCCGCCGCCCGCTGGGACCCAGAGCCCGCTGCCGGGTCCAGCGCCTCTCCTGCGGGGTGACCACGACGAAAGGCCCTTCGGGCCGCACGGAAGACCCCGGGCGGCCCCCGCCCAGAGCGAACCCAGGCGCTGCGCACTCGCGCACCGGCTCGCTTCCGTGTCCGCGGCCACAGGCACCAGCCGGCAGCCAGGGACGCGGGGCTCTCTCTCCGCAGGGCACACAGTCCTCGTCTTTCCCCCACTCGCGGGTGTTTGAGAATCCGATCTCTCCCTAAACACGCGATTTCCACTCCTGCTCGGTTTTCCCAACTATCGCCACTAAGGAGGCCCGCGCAGCCTCGGGCCAGGGACCAGCCTTCACACTGCAGGGAGACAGAGGCCTTAGGAGTTAATGGCCCCCAAAGCGTTGGTTTCCCTGCCTTTTCCCAGGGGTGGGTGATGGGGGAGGGAAAGGTCTGTCTCCTCTCCCTCTCCTCTGTCACGTAAGTCGTCCCCAAGGCCCCGAAGCAAAGCCCTTCACTCCCCAGCCTCCAGCTTGGAGCCCAGGCGACCAACCTCCAGCCTGAGCCCAGGGGAGGCCTCCCCTGCCCCCGAGGCCAGGCCTGGGGTGCCACCACCCGCTCAGGGAGGAGGCCCACAGCTTTGGCTGCCTGCCCACTGCTCACTCGCTCCCTGGGCTCCCGAAAAGCAGTCCCAGGGCCACCCAAGTAGCACCAAGCTGTGCTGACTCTGGGGGCAAAGGAGCAGCCCACACAGGGTCCTTCCTGGGAGTGGCTCAGGGAAGGTAGGGGCAGGGGGCGGCAGCGGCTTGGAGGAACCCAAACGCAGAGACAGGAGGTGCTCTGTCGGGGGGGAGGGAGGTGGGAGCCACCTGGAGGAGCAGGGGGCCTGGGGAGGCTTCTGGAGTCCCCCAGGGTCCCCACCAACCACTCGGAGCTGTCCTGCGTCTCCTCCAGGAGCTCCGAGCTTCTCTCCTGCTGAAGATCCCAGAGCCCAGGGCATCCCCTCTAATAAGCTCAATATGCTGCAAATTTGAAATCAGTGAGGGAAAAAATCAAGTCAACAGCAACAAAATAATGTGAAGCAGAGACTTCTCTGGAACCGGGTGAGAAGGAGCGGCGTGGCAAAGGCCTTCGGTTGCCCTCCTGCTCCCTACGCCGTGGTCTGGTTTCCAACAAGGCGGACATGGTCCATTTTGCTCAATTTTCCACTCCTAATCCCTTGGAGAACGTCATGGGGAAGCGGCTTTCATTCCCCTGAATGGGTTTCGGAGCTAGAACTCCTTGGATTAACCATCGCCCCTTTTCCAGCCAGATCTGGACCTGGAACCAGCCCGTCCTGCTCCCTGGGGCTGGGTGCCCAAGGCCTGCTAGCCAGCCGGCAGCCACATCCGGCCCAGGCCCAGCGCAGTGGGCGCGGGAGGCAGCCCCGGCCGGGTGGGGACCCTCTCAGGAGGGGCTTCGGCCCCCAGGCTTCTGCGGAGGCCTGGGGGGGACCGGTGGGAGAAGGGGAGGACAGAGGGGGGTACGGGGGGGGGGCAGAAACCGAGCCAACAGAGCCGCGAGCCGGCCGCTGGATCTTCCGCCAAAGTGGGGCCTGGAGCAGAGGGCCCGATACCCTCTGTCAGAGGAAGGCTGTGTTTAGGTGTGACCGAAATGCCGTTAATAAACAGCTCTTTTCAAGGAACCTCTTGGCCTCCTCGTAAATCGAAATAGTAACTCAGGAAAATGGGGTCTTGAAACTGGCATTTCAGCCCCAAGCACATGTCGAAGGTTTTTTTTTTTTTCCCTTGGCCATCCCCTGAATCAATCAGGCTGTGCATCACCCCCTCCCCCGGGCTTCCTGGGGTGAACACTCTGATACACTCTCTGGGTCCTTTTTCTCTTGACCTCCCCCTAAGCTCCCTGCCTGGCTGAAGAGCCATTTGCACAGAATCAGATTCTCGCCCGCCCGCCCGCCCGCTTTATCACGTGGCCACCATCGATCTTGCCTCTAAAGCGACATTTGTTTATGACCCGGTGGGAAGGCCTAACCGCTTCAGGAACGGTTCCACAAAATGAGTCCACAGGAGCCCGAAGACTCAGCGACACAGGCACGCCATCCCCACGCTGGGCACTGAGCTCCAGAGCAAACAGGCCCCCAGAAGCTCCGGGCGTGGGGCGACGGTGGAAAGAAACTGTCACTCCCACTGCCGCCAACAACAGGGGATGGCCTGGATCCATGGGGTGCCACCTCCCTCCCGGGCAGCGGGGCCAGCACCATGCCATCCACTACAAAACGGACGGCTCTCCACCTCACAAACCGAGACCCTCCAAAGGCAACAGGGAGGGGCGAAGGCCCCGTCCCTCTTCACCTATCAAAGTTCAGGGGAGCCACAGGGCTGGAAGGCAGGCTTGTTTCCTGACCTTGCTTCTGACCCTGCAGGAAACAGCCAAGGGCTTGCGGGCCCCCAGCACAATCGAGCCTTATTCGCCTGCAGACCTCCATTATTAATGACACAACCCGCGGCACGATGGGTTGTGAGACGTGTGCCTGTTTGCATGCTGTCTGGTGGGAACGGCCTGCCACCTACATCACCCTGAAGAACAGCACCCACCACCGTGTGACTCGCCAAATGCAAGCCTGGATGTGGCATGCAGCAGGCTGAGAACTGCCTGCTCCTGTAGAAACTAAGAAGCGCCCACTGCCACACACAGGACGAGAAGACGTACTTTCCTCGGGCTTTCTACAGAGACGGACTTCCAAACTAGCCCAGTTCCCCCTGCTGGGTCCTGTCTGATGTCCCAGGCTAATTCCAAACTGCACCATTTGTTCAAACATGAAGGAGTTTCTCTTAGGATATTTCACAGCAAAATTATCCTTGTTGCTGTAACAGTTCCAATCAAATATGCAAAGCACTAAGGAACAACTTGGGGTCCCTCCAGAATAAAGAGGCCTGACCTCCCAAGGATCAGGTGGCAGGAGTCGGCCTTAAACTGTATCCGCGAAGCCAAAGCGTCCTGAGCAGGACACGCCACATAAGGGGATCTAACATCAGCTTCATGACCAGGGCCTGTACCCTTCCGCTCCAACACAGCTTCTGAACAACGCCCTGGGCAACTCCTGTAGAGAAAACTAGTTTCTCTGCCTACAAATAACCCAAGCACCTTCCTCGAGGCATGTCTTAAAACCTAACTTTCAAATGCTGGGATCGAAAAAGCAGAAGTGACGGCTAAGAGGCTTCCCTGGGGAGCAAGCAGGCAAGCGCTCCCCTGCTTGGGCCGGGGCTGCCCGCCGGCCTCCTCCAGAAGCCGAGCGCCGAGCCGGGCTCCCTCTCCAGCCCAGGGACTCGCGGGACGAGAAGGACGAGCTGGGTCGGAAGCGCCGCGGGGCCGGCCAGCTCTCTCTCACCCTCGCCGCGGCCCGAGCATCGAAGGCGGGTCGAGGCCAGGCCCCGAGGCCGCGGGGACGCCCCCTGCCCGAGGAGCGGCTCTAGCTGCCCCGCGGCCTCCGCAAACGGGACGCGCGCGCCGAGAGGGGACACGGCCCAGCGGAGAGGCCGCCCGGGCCCAGCGCCGGCCGACAGGCCAGGCCGAGGCTGTCAGGCCGGCCAGGGCGCGCGGGGCGCCGGCGGCGGGGCCTGCCCGTGGCCCCCGGGCCGCCGCGCGGTGGACGAACGCACGTGCGTCCTCCAGACAAAGCGGCGGGCGCGGCGCGGGACCGGAGCCCCGCGCCAGGCGCAGACGGGCGGTGGGCCCGCCCGCCTCGGACCCGGCCAGCGGCGCCTCGGCGCGGCTCTTCTGGCGCCCGACCCAGCCGGGCGGAGAGGAGGGGCCGTGCGCGCTGAGCGCCCGGGACTTGTCTTCCCCCTAATTAGCCGAGGAGCGTCCGGTCCGCGGCCGGGTACGGCCGGGTCCACACGGCCGCCCACCGCTCAGAGAGTCGGGGCTGCTGAGGCCGGAGGGCTCGGCTCCGGCAGCCCGCCTGGGGGCGGGTGGGGGCGCTCCGCGTCCAGCGGACCGGGCCGCTGGCCACCTGCGGCCGCTTCCCTCGGGGCCGGCCCCGCGCCGCCGCGGCCCCTTTGTCCGCCAGCCCAGCTCCTCTCTCGGCTCCCACGAATGGGCCACGCGGGAGCCAGGCGGTTTGCCCGCGGATCGTTCCCCTTCACTCCCAAACGGGGGCTCCCGGGTGGCGCCAGGCCGCCGGGCCCGGGGCTGCGACGCGGAGGCCGCGCGGCGAGGAGGCCGGTCCCCGCGGCCTGCCCCCGGGGACGCCGCGCCCCGCGCCCTGCGCGCCTGCCGGCTCGACTCCGAGCCAGGGACCCAGCAAATCAGAGGCCGTGTAAAGCAGTTTTTGACTGGAAGTAGAGTGTATTTATTTGCAGCAATCCTTTAACAATGATCAAATTTTGACAACAAGCAACAGCAATTACTGCTAAGTGTTGCCTCTAGATCGGAGCGGCAGATAGCAGGGAACTGTATTATCTCGAGAACAAACGGAGACCCTGAAAGTCTGGAATCAAATCGCATCTCCCCAGAGTCTGATTGACAGGGCAGATCACCCTAAGATAATGAATTTATTACATTTCCTGGGTTATTTACAAAAGGAGGGGGCTAGCGGGCCGCCCCAGACGCTCAACTGTAAATTAACAAGAAAAATGGGACTGAAAAGAAACCACCTGGATTGAAATACCCTGCTTCCCGCTCCTTCCTTCTTGTTATTGCTTTAAGTCTTTTTCCAAAAAATAATTGTTCTACAAACATATCTTCTAAAATAGTTTCCCAAAGATTAAATATCCCTTTCCAACCCGCAGTACATTAAAATAAAAATCAATCCTACATTGGACATGAAGGATTGTAGATGTGGATGAGTTATATACACACATTTAAAAGCTAGGTTTTTTTATCCCCCTCTTAAAAAGGAGTGAAATTAACAGGAAGAAACTTCATCCAGCATTCGGCTCACAGGGATGTCTGATATGTGCGACAGTTTTTTAAGTGATACACAAGCCAAATATTCAAATGTGTATCTGAAGGCACAGCCGCCTCTCCACACACAGGTATCACTGTGGTGAGACTGCTGCTGATTCATGGGCTTGAAATTTCCGAATCCTGTAGTCATTACTGAGAAAATGCATTTGTGCATATGCCAACTCAGATATGTTTAGGAAAATCTCTTTTTACTAGCCACAAAGCAAGCTGACTATACAGTACTTTTGCAAAAGATGCCGCAGGAAAAAATAAATCTAAACAAAAAGAGACTTACACGTGTAATTTGACCAGAAATAGAGGATGTCTCTACTTTTTTTTTTTTCAGAGATTTAGGAGAATTGGTAATTTCTAGTGTTTTAATCTCTGAAATCTTTTTCTCTTATAAGAATTAAAGGCTGTATTAAAGTATCCAGACATATAGGTCTCATTCAAACTGAATGGTGATTTATTAATAAACAATGAATATGCTCAACAAAAAGAAAGCAAAGATGATAGAATAAGATTAATACAGTTTCCCTTTTCATAATCAAAAAAGCACAATTTAAAGTTTCAGGCAATTTAACGTCAGGTTTTGGAAACACTTTCTGGCGTTTGGTCCACGGACATCCAACTACAAATCAAAAATAAATTACTATGTTGCAATTTACATTTTAAAACAAGTCCAAGAATAATAAGAAAGCCATCTCCACATATGGGGGACTTCCTCCCTCCTTCCAACAGAGGATAAAAATATCTTACAGGTGAGAGGGCAAGGGACGGGGCAGGAGGAGGAGAGGTGTTCTCTGAAAAGAGGAAGAAACTTACGTGTTATCTGGAGAAACACTGCCCTTTAACAAACCATGACTCTGCTGTCTCTGTACAAAACAGTTTTACGGTTCTGTTTGTTTAGATAAAGCAAAGTGGAGGTGGCTCCGAATCCATCTTCTAAGAGAAGAAAGCCTTTCCTTCATGCTGGTGACCTGAAAGTGTGGAGGGCTTCTGTTTGCTAGTTCGGTGGACGTTTTACGGACTGGGTTTTTGGTTTCACTTTTGCGCTGAGGGTCCTTTTGGCTGCTCCTGCTCCGGGGTTCGGGTCGGCTCGGTTCGGTCCGGCTGGGAGGCAGGCGGGGCGGAGGCGGGGGGTCAGAACTTGCTGCAGTCGTAGACGAAGGCCCCGGACGTACGGTACAGGGACTGGCCGGAAGGAAAGGCCATCTGACAGCTGCTGTTCCCGTTTACCGGCGAGTTGTTCAGGCCGATCCGCTGCGACTCAAACATCTCCCGCACCGAGTGGAAGTTCTGCTGCTGGCCCGGGTAGCCCGCGGCCGCCGCCGCCGCCGCGCTGGCCAGGTGGCCCAGGTCCCCGCCCGCCTGGTTCAGGTACCACGAGGCCAGGCGGCCTTGGTGGGCCGCGGGGTGGTGGCCGGCCTCCTGGCCGCCGCCGCCGCCGTGGCCCAGGGACGAGGAGCTGCTGCTGGTGGCCGGGGGCAGGGAGTAGTCGGGCAGAGGGTCTTCCACCGAGGAGCCTCCGGCGCCCGCGGGAGCGCCCTGCACGTGGCCGCCGCGCTCCCCCGCCGCGTACAGGCTCATGGCCTGCAGGTTACAGTGGTAGGTCCCGGGGCCCCCCGCCCCGCCGCCGCCGCCGCCCGCGCCGCCCGCGCCGCCCGCGCCGGGGCTCTGGCTGCAGGGCGAGCCGTACAGCGAGCTCTGGCCTGGCGAGTAGGCGCCGAGCGCCAGCGGAGGCGCGAGGCCCGCGCGCGAGGACGCGGCGGCCGGGGCCAGGAGGCCGGATCCCAGCTCGGCGGCCGCGCCCTGCGGCGACCCCCGCAGCGACGTCATGATGTTGTCCACGCTGAAGCCCTGGCTGTGCGCGGGCGCGGGCGCGGGCGGCGGGCCGGGCTCCGCGCCGTCCAGGCTCAGCGGCCGCGCCGCCGGCAGGCCGCCGGGGGGGCTGCCCCCGCTGGACAGGCTGCTGCTGCTGCTGTCGGGGCTTTCGATTTTGGGCACCGCGGCGGCGCCGCTGCTGCCGCTGCCCAGGGCGGCGGCCGGGGACAGGGGCTGGGGCGGCGAGGGGCACGTACCGTTCTCGGTCTTGATGTCCTGGATGCGCACGGGCGGGGGCTGCGCCCCGGGCGGCGCGCCGTCGGCCTGCTCGGGGGGCGCGGGCGCGGGCTGGCGGCCGGCCGTCGGCGGCGGCGGCGGCGGCGGCGGCGGCGGCGGCGGCGGCTCCTTGAGGTGCAGCCGGTCCTTCTCCTCCTTGTCCTTCACGGCGTCCTTCTTCTTGAAGCGCCGCCGCCGCCGCAGGAAGCTGCCGTTCTCGAACATGTTGTAGGAGTCCGGGTCGAGCGTCCAGTAGCTGCCCTTGCCCGGCTTCTTGTCGTCGCGCGGCACCTTGACGAAGCACTCGTTGAGCGAGAGGTTGTGGCGGATGCTGTTCTGCCAGCCCTGCTTGTTGTCGCGGTAGAAGGGGAAGCGGTCCATGATGAACTGGTAGATGCCGTTCAGGGTGATCTTCTTGTCCGGCGCGTTCTGGATGGCCATGGTGATGAGCGCGATGTAGCTGTAGGGCGGCTTCACCATGTCTTTGGGCTGCGGCTGCGGCGTGTAGGGCCCGTAGGCGCGGGCCATGCCGCCCGGGTACTGCTCGGCGTGCGCCGGGTGCGAGTACACGCTCATGGGGGCCGGCATGGCCGTGTAGCCGCCCCCCGCGGCCGCCGCCGCCGCGCGGTAGTAGCTCTGCTCGCCGCCGAGGTAGGGCACCACTCCCAGGGAGTTGGGGCTGGACACGGAGTAGCGCGCCTGCATGGCCCCCGCTCGCCGCCGCCGCCGCCGCCGCCGCCGCCCCCCGCCCTCTCCGGGCCGGCCGCCCAGTCCGAGTCCGGGCCCGCGGGCCGGTGCCGGGCCGCCGCCGCCGCCTCTGCGCGCGCCCGGCTCCGGGGCGCCTCGGGCCGGCAGAGAGGGCCGGACGAGGACGCGGCCGACGGCCTGGATCGCGCGCCGCGGCTGCCCGGCGGGAGCGGGAGCGCGGAGCCCCGGCTGGAAAGCAAGCCGAAGCCCGGCCCGCCGCGCCGCCTGCGCCTCGCGGAGGCTGAGCCCCAGCCGCCGGCGGGGCGGCCAGAGAGCGGGCGGGGGCAGCGCGCCGGCCCCGGCCCGGGCCGCGTCTGCTTCCTCAGGCTCTCGCGCGCCGGCCGCTCAGGGAAGCATGGGGAAAACGCCTGGACTTTTGCGCATCCGTCACCCAGGCGAGGACTTTTTTACGCAGTTGCATTTTTTCCGGGCCGCGCGGCCCCGCCCCGTCCCGGCGGCGGCGGCCAATGGGAGGCGGGAACGCCTCCGACGGAGCCGGAGGCCGAGCGGGCCGGCCCGCGCCCCGCCGCGGAGGACCGCGGGCTGACCGCACGCGCGCCGGCCCCGCGCCCCTGCCCGCGCCCCTGCCCGCGCCCGCGCCCGCGCCCCTGCCCGCGCCCCTGCCCGCGCCCGAGGGCCCCCCGCGCCCGCCGCCCGCGCCCGCGCCGGGCCCCCTCCCCGCCCCGGGCCCCGCGCCGGACGCCCATTGTTCCCGCGGCGCGGCCGGGCCCTCCGGTCCCGGCGCAGACCCTTCCCCGTCCGCTGCTCCCGGATGTCCCGGCGCCCTGGGGCCCCGACTGTCCCATTCCCGCACCCTCCCCGCCCCTCCTCGCCCACCCGGCGCCCGGGTCTCCCCTCCCCTCCCCCTTCCCTCCCCCTCCCCTCCCCCTCCCCTCCCCCTCCCCTCCCCTCCCCTCCCTCCCCTCCCCTCCCTCCCCTCCCCTCCCCTCCCCTCCCCTCCCCTCCCCTCCCCCTCCCCCCCCCCCTCCCCCCTCCCCCTCCCCTCCCCTCCTCCTCTCCCTCTCCTCCTCCCTCTCCTCTCCCTCCTCCTCCCTCCTCCCCTCCCCTCCTCTCCCTCCCCCCCTCCCCTCCCCTCCCCTCCCCTCCTCCCTCCCCTCCCCTCCCTCCCCTCCTCTCCCTATTCTCCCCTATTCTCCCTCCCCCTATTCTCCCTCTCCCCTATTCTCCCCTCCCTATTCTCCCTCCCCTCTCCTATTCTCCCCTCCCCTCCCCTCTTCTCCCTTCCTCTCTCCTGCTCTCCCCTCCCCTATTCTCCCCTCCCCTATTCTCCCCTCCCCTATTCTCCCCTCCCCTCCCCTCCCCTATTCTCCCCTCCCTATTCTCCCCTCCCCTCCCCTATTCTCCCCTCCCTATTCTCCCCCCCTATTCTCCCCTCCCCTCCCCTATTCTCCCCTCCCCTCCCCTATTCTCCCCTCCCCTCTTCTCCACTCCTGGCCACCAGTCTCCCTCCTTCCCAGAAGTCCCCAGTCCCCCCCACCTGGAAGTTCTCCAGTCCAGAGCAGGGTTACAAAAAGGCACAGTTCCGAGTCCGAAAGCAGGGCCAGCGGGAACTGTGCTGCTCCCGAGACCCCTCCCCAGTAGAAACAAGGGAGGGGGACATGGGGCCTTGCCAAGAGCTTGGGGCCGCGTTGGCGATGGGGGTCTGCAGAGCGCTCTCCTGGAGCCTGGGCGTCCCTGGACTCCTCTAGGGGTTCTCGGACAGGGCCTCCTAAAGGAGGATGCGGGCTGCGAACTCAGTGATGAGAGCGGGTGACGGGTAAAGACGGCCACCTCCCTCCCCGCCCCGCGTGGCTGCCGCTTGCAGAGCCAAAGGGTTGATGGGGGATGGGGGTGGGGGCGTTCAGAATCGCACCTGCAGGGCCTTCTGAGGGTCCGGGGGACCCTAGACTTGCCGCTTCTGGGGTCTGGGATGGAGGGCAGGAAGGAGCCGGCCTCTGGGCCTGCGGGGCTTTTTGCACTTCGGCCAACATGGAGCGGCCCTCCGGGCCCTCTCCTGAGGAACTGCGCGCCTCGGGGGCTCTGAAGAGCCGCCGGGCGCCCCTCACGCCTCCACCCCGGTTCGGACCGTCTGGAACTGCGAGGACGTGTAGGGAGCCCTTGGGCTTCCCGGCTCCAGTCTGGCTTCCTCCGCAGCCCCAGCCACAGCTGCGCTGAGTGTCAGGGCGCCGGCCTGTGCGGTGTTAAACTGTTGGGTTTCCGAGTGGACCCTGACGTGGAGAATCTGCGGTATCTGCTCCTCCCGAGCAGGCGGTACCTCCCCGAAGCCCGGCTCCCGGCGCCGCGCGGCCTGCAGAGCGCCTGGGCCGCTCCGGCCTGCTTCCCGGGCACCCACCAGGCCGCGTCTCCGCCGCCGCGAAACCCTGAGTTACGGGCAGAGGCTCGGTGCTCCTGAACACCCGGTGTGGAGGGAGGAGCAGCGAACAGTGCGTTGGTGTCCAGCACCCGCCCGCATCTCGCCGGAATCCGCTGCCTTGACCGAGGCCTTGTAGGCGCCCCGGCTTCGGAGCAGCCTAGAGGCCGAGGAAGTCAGCGGTCGCTCCGAATGCCTCGGCCTCTGGCGACTTCGGCCTTTAAACTGCGTTTCCACGGCTCTCGGCGCGCGGGCATCAACGCGGCCAAGGAGACTCGCCGGTTTCCCGGCGCGGGGGCTCGCGGCTCGCGCGGGAGACGTGGTGCGCGCTGCCCGGCCCGCGCGGCCTCTCTGCTCCTGGCTCCGAGGCCCGAGAGGTGGAAAGAGCTCCTTACGTAAACTGCAAATCCGACAGCCAGCCTTGCTGGGCCGCTTTGGGGATGAAAGTGGCCGTTGTGAAATGAGTTTCTGGCGCGCGGGGGGAAAAGGAGGGTGCAGTTTACGAAGATCAACTTTCCCCTGGTCGCGCTCTGGATATTCGCCAGGAAAAGATATTTGCGTTTGTGTTTTATAAGCTTCCTCGGAAGCAAACCTCCACTAAACGGCTTGATTGTATTTCAAGTACTTGACTTCTGTTATTATTGTCGGTGGTGGTGGTATGTGGACACGAAGGCGCAGAAATGAAGTCTTCAGGGAATGGGGTGAGGTTTTTAATTTCGGTTAGGGTTTCTGATGCCCCTTGCATATAGTTCAGTCACTGTCCCCACGACCTTAACTGGCAGAAATGCCTTCGCAGGAAACCTTCGCTGTTTTTCTGACACCTCGCGGCTGCGACCTGAAGGTCCGAGGGCGACAGCGATCGGTAATGGATGTGTTTCCTCAGATGGTCGCTGACCTTCCTGGCCCCATCCATTCCCTGACCCGCCGGCGGGGAGGGTGGGGGCGTCACAATTCCTGGGCCCTTCGATGGGGTCTTAGCTCTGAGGAGGGGTGTCACAGCCTTCCCCCAAACAGGATTCCCGAGCCCTCCGCTGGAAGAGCGTGAGGAAGGGAGAGGGGCGGGCCCTGCAGGAAATGCCCAACTGGGACCCGGTGACACCGCAGGAAGAGGGGGAGGGGTGACCCCCGCCGGGCACCGGGAACTGGGGGGGGTAGCTTCTTTTCATATCGTGATAAAGGGAATAGGGATCCGGGAGGGGGCAGGGATCCTCGGCCCAGAAAAGAATTCCCAAGGGGCTGTGAGTTCAGCCCAAGTTCCTGGCATTGTCCTCCAGAGACCCCCTTGGGAACTTTCCAGCGCCGCCCCTGCCCCCCCCAGCCCTGGACAGTGATCCTCCCCAGACACAAGCAGGCCCCTCCACCCAGTGTCCAGCGGATCCGGCTGGCTCAGCGGGTGCGGGTCGGGGCTGGTCTGAGGAGTGTTACGGGGGGGGGGCGTCTAGAAAAGCTGGCTGTCCCTCTAGACGGGCAGTCGGCCTGGGATGGGGGCCCGCTGCACACGGGGGCAGGGCTTTCTGCAGGGCTGCAGCTCTCCCACCTTCCCCCCTTTTGCTGCCGGGAGACAAGCGTGGAGTACGGAGCACTTCATGGACGGTGGGACCCGAAGTCGCCCCGCTAGACTGAAGTCACAAGGAATGGTAGCCACGTCCGTTTCGGGGCGTCTTCGCACTATTTAGGGTCCTGTGGAAGTTCTCCACGTGGCCTCGTTCAGGAAGAGCCGAAGTCCAGGGGTGGGGGAGGATACACGCCGGCAGTGATCCTTATTCGTTATCAGACCCTCGGACAGGCAAGGAGCGCTGGGCATCCGCGCAGCGCGGGGCGGGGAAGGCTCCAGCCTTCTGGAAGAGCGACTTCTCTCTTCGTCGGGGTTTCAGAGTGCTTGTTCTGTTAATGCCGTCTTCCTGGCTCAGTCCCCTCCTTAGCAGAAAAACAATTCCTATGATAAATGAAAAATGCGTTTGTTTTTCGATTTTAAAAATTGAAAACGATCTGATGACAAAGTGCTGCCCGTGACTGACCGGACCGTGGAGCTGCTCTCCTAAGGGCGGCCTCCACAGGAGGCCCGTGTGACAGGAATTCAGTGCCCCCCCAGTCCCCAGGACGGCTGCCCCACCGAGTACTCTCAATGGCAGGAGTGTGCCCACACCTGCTCAGGGTTGCCTGGGCTTGGCCCACCTGCCGCTGGTCTCAGGGAATGCCAGCTTCCCAGAGCGTTTCTGGGGCGCAGAGCGAGCTGAGTGCCTAGAAGGGGCCACAGGACAGGAGGGGAGCTTTACCCACGGGGTCCTGGCTGTGCGTCCTGGGGGCTTCCTTTGTCCTGGCAGAGGCAGGTGAAGA
Organism: Ovis aries; assembly: GCF_016772045.2. Lineage (NCBI taxonomy): Eukaryota > Metazoa > Chordata > Mammalia > Artiodactyla > Bovidae > Ovis > Ovis aries. Next base: position 50,697,799 of record NC_056073.1, read on the forward strand.
CAACTGCCTCCTCTCCTTAGCCATCCAGGACAAAAATAACATGTTAAGCATGGATGAACGGAAAGTACCAGTCTCCACTTGGGTTCTTCCCACCCGGGTCCCCACTGAGACTTGGGAGCAGCCTGGCCTGCAAGGGCCGACGGCCTGCGGGGCCCCAGGTGCGCGGTGCGGGCGACAGGGACGCAGCGCGCGGGCGCCTTCCGACCCACGGGTGGGCTCCGGGTGTCAAGAGGAAAAGCCTCTGTGCGCAGACAGACCCGAGGGCCGGCCGGCCCCGCAGCGGAGAGGAGTTGGCCGCACCTCTTGGCAGCGGGGCCTCGTCCCGGGAGGTCTCCCCTGCTCTCCAGCCCGGTTCGGGGGCCCCACGCGCGGGACCGGACCCCCTACCGCTCGGGAGCGGCCTGAGGAGCTCGAGCCCCGACGCCCCGGCCCCTCCGCGAGCCGGCGGCCAGGGACCCGGACCCGGGACGCTCCATCCACCCGGCTCAGGGCGCGGCCGGCCTGCTCCCCAACCTCCCGGGCGGCCGTGGGGTCCTCGGCCCGGCCCGCCGTCCACACCTTCAGGACGGGCGCTGGCCGGCCGTCCACACCTTCAGGACGGGCGCCGGCCGGCACCGCCGTCCACACCTTCGGGACGGGCGCCGGCCGGCACCGGGCCCCGAGCAGCCAGCCTCCGGGTCGTCGTGTGCGCCTGCACCCGGGAGCGCGGCCCAGCGGGGCCCGCAGGCTTCCCGCCTGGGCCGCTAGGGCGCCGGGCAGGGAGGCAGGGGCGTCGGGGGTCCGCACCTGAGGCGGGAGCTCTGGACCCCGGGGCGCAGCCCCGCGCCGCCCCCGCCCCGGCCACGCCGCCTGCTGCGCGGGGCTCGGGCCGCCCGGCTCCGGCTTCGGCTCTGCGCGCGCCCCGAGCGCCCCCTGCCGCCCGCGGCCAACCCCCGGGCGACGCGACGCCCCTCGGCGCCCGGGCTCAGCCCCTCGGCGCAGCCCGCGGAGGGGTCTCTGCGGGACGGGCCGGTGGGAGGCCTCGCCGCCAGACGGAGGGCCCGCCCGCCCGGCTCCTGGCCCTCGCACCCCGTAAGCTCGCCAGCGTGCCCGCGGGAAGAGTCGGCCGACAGGCCCCTTGGAGGGGCCGGGCACAGGCCTGGGAGCCTTTGTTCCCGGGACCCTCGGCGACCAGGCTGGAGGCTGGCAGCCCCGGCCGCATTCCTCCCAGCGGCCCCTTTAATTGATGTACATGTTAGAGGAAGAGGAGCCGCCTCGTCAAGTGAACTACGTTCTGGGAGATGCCGAGGAAAGTTGCAAATGAAGACCGCTGGTTTCCAGGAAAAAGTACTTCTGTTTTTTAACTGCTCCTTAGTCTTAATTACCAAAAAACTGAACCCCCAAAGAGTCTGTTTGGAGAACAGGGTGGGGTGGGGGGGCCGCCGGCTTCAGCGCGGACCCCAGCCCCCCGCGCGTTCCCAGCCGGAGCCCCGCACACAGAGGGCGCGCGGCTGCGGCCCGGGTGGAGCCCTGCGCGACGCTGGCGCCTGGAGGGATGCACTCGCGTTAGGGCTGTTTAGTTTGGAAATGAAAATTTAAGGAAAGATAAACGACACCGAATAGAGGCGAATTTCCACAGAATGTGAGTAGGAATAAGTGCGTGAGAGGAAAACAGCCACGTGCAGTCGCTGTGGCCCTCCCGGATTTTTTAAGGCCAGTGGTTGACTCCAGTTAGACTTGCTGGTAACAAACTTGTGAGTTACTTTTACTGAGGGCCGCTCTGCTTGGGATCACAAAGGCCCAGCTGGAAGGAGAAAGCCTCTCCACGCCCCAAAGCTGGCCTCCTCCGCAGACCTGGTGAGGGGCGGCAGGTGGACCGTCAGGGTGATCTTGCACGTAGGGTGGGGAGCTACGGATTCGGCAGTCGTCCTGTCCAGGGCCGAGAGTGACGTTGCCGCTGAATCCTGGCACGGGTGCCGTCTTCCGTGTCTCACTCGGGAGGAAGCTGGGCTCAGAGTGACTTGCTGGGTCGCGCGCCATCCCTTTCTGTCTTACTCTCCTGTGTCCCTTGGCGCTAAGGTGCCCTTCGCGATAAGGTATGTGGCTTATGTGCCTCCGAGAGAAGACGGTAAACTATTAAACCTCATCCGTGATAAGTCTGATGTTTTCAGATGTTAAAGCGTGTGTCTCAGAGAGTTGGTAGGTGGGCTAACCCGTGTAATCGGCAGACATACGGAGGTGTCCTTGTTCAGAGTATTCCCAGCAGAGGGGTGTGTCACCTGGGCTGGACAGCTCTGTGGAGGTGCGTACCGGTCACTACGGGGAGCACGTCCACCCCGGGGTCTCGCGTCTGCTGCGAGCGCAGATGGCTGTGTGCTGGCCGGCAGGTGCTCCAGCAGGGCCTGCACGTGCGTCCTCTCTCACCTGAGGGCCGCCCTAGCTCCTCCCCTGGGTCTCCCATCCACGTGGGTGTCCCAGGCCCGTTCTCCTGGAGACAGGCACATGGAGGACGAGGTGCTCTTTCCAGCCCCCTCACGGCTGGCCCTAACTGCTCAGGAAGAGCAGCCAGCGAGGCCTTGCAGGCCGGGAGAGCTCAGGGCACTGCTGGGAAGCCCGGCCTGTCACTCTGTGCCCTCAGAGACGCGGGAGGGCGAGGCGGGGGCACAGGGCCTCAGACCTCCACGACCCCAAGAGAGTACCGCCTAGCTGTCGCGTCTCAGAGGGGGAGCCTGAGGCTTGGGCCACCTGCTTCTGGAGTGGGTGAGCCCCAACTCCCAGCCAAGATTTGCAGAGTCCCCAGCGAATAGAGGTGGTGAGGGGTTGGGGTAGGGGTGGAGGGAGGGGTGGGGTGGAGTGGGGAAGGGGTTGGGGAGGCGCTTCTGCAGCGCTGGGGGCTCTGCTCTCCCTGGGACAGGGCAGCAAAAGTGTCCTGGGCCCTGTGGTGCCCAGGGGCCCTTCTGGGGCGGGACCCCCTGTGTCCAGGAAGGGCCTGCAGCCCCAGCTCTGGCGGGTCCATCCCCCAACCACTGGCCACAGCTGGGGCGGGCGCCTTAGGCCAGACTCCCCGGGGACGCCAGCCGCCATCGGCTGGCTCTGGCGACAGCCTGGGCCGGTCCTGCTTCGCCTCAAGAGCAGCCGGCGAGGGCGTCTGTCCCCCTGGGTGCCGTCTGTGTGCGCGGGCGCACGCGGAGTCCCGCACCAGGCCCTGTGTTTAGTCTGTCTCGCTGACGCCCTTCCTGAACAGATGGGAAGAGGAAACGCTCCTCTCAGCCATTTTTGCCGGCGCTACCCCGGCTCATCCATCATTTTCTCACCTCCCGTCCCGGGACGCCGCTCTGCACCGCCGGTCTCAGGCAGCCGGTCCCAGGAGAGGCCTCTCCGCAGCCTCTCACACAAAGCTTTACATTATTGGCCATCCCTGTGATGAAACGGGCTCCAGATTAGATAAGGTTAAATTACGCTTTTATAGGGTGCAAGTATCGTCTTAGGAGACGCTCTCTTCATTTGAGTGTGCGCCTGTAGTAATAGTTTGTTTTTATACTCGTCTCTCCTCTAAGGCAGACAACATAGATACATGCTGTGACTTATTAGGGAGAAGACCACTCACTGCCCAAGAGGTGGGGGCGGGGGGGAACCTCAGTTATTGCCAAGAAAGAGCACGTTGCTCACAGCTGTGACTCCTGGGAGCCGGCCCAGCCCGCCGTGTGGAGCTGCCCTGTCTGTGTGGTAACTGCGTGGTGCCCGGTGCCATCTTAAACAGCCCATAGCAGTTCTCATTGTTTGCCTTTATGAGTCCCAGCTATCAAAGATGGTTTGTTTGGTGTATTTGTTTTAGTAAGGAACCCGTCCAAAGGCAGACAGACATGTCACTGGGAAAATGTTTTGGCAGGAGTCGAGCAGGGGTTTTACATAATAGGAAAACAAACGGGCCGCGCCCTCTCACATCAAGGCAAACACAGCCACACATTTTGTCTCGTATCAGTCACGTTGTCCACCGTCTGCTGGATGTAGGTTAGTTTTCTAGTAAACAGCACCATCATCCGTGCCAACTGTTTTTTCTGGAACGGGCTCAGGCTTCCCCAGCCTGTAGCGCATGGTGCATTTTAGCTCGTCGCTGGACATTTTAAAAGACAGGGCTAGCGCACTGCAGTCCCGTTTCCTTTGAATTTTAAGTGAGTTTTGAGAAATCTGTGTTTCACATTCCTTCTCCGTTTGGCAGAGTTTAAGTGTTCCTCGACTCTGGGCTCAATGAAGTAAACAAGCTTCTCCTCCTCTCCTTTTCCTGCTCTCACCGCTGGAACGTCAGCCTTGCTGATGATATCTCTATAGCTCTGCTGATTTCAAGGAGGTTCAGTTATCAGACGGTGCTGACAACCTGTCGTAAATCTCGAGAAGGGACAGTGGCGCTCCATCTTCCAGTGCTGCCAGACGTTTTCCAAGTAGGTAAGCAGAAAGCGTCCCCTAGCAGATCAAAGCTACACTAAACACAGGTCAAGTGCTGGCTTCCAAGTTCTCGGTCACGTCCCTTTAAAAGTGCTTTTCTCTGCTGGGCCTGGGTCGCTTTTCCAAGATCGGCCTGGCTTTCGGTTTTGTGCAGCAGACAAGCGCATGCTGCAAGTGTGTGCCTCAGGCGGAGAATAAAGCCCGTGGGCACCGCGGGTTCTTGCCTCAGGAAGAGTTTGCCTTGTGACTGATCCACGTGAGTTTATGTCTTGCAGATCCAGCTCATCCTCCACCTCTGTGCCCACTTCTGGCCATTTTACACTGTATTTGACATTTGCAATTAGCTGGAGGTGGAGTGCGGTGGGAGAGAATGGAGGTGAGGTCAGAGAAGGACTCAAACGGAGACCAGGTTACTGAGGAAGACATTTGTGGGTCCCACCTTCTGTTAAAAGGCAGGGCGGCTGTGGCTGTGTGGTTCCGGCTGAGCCCCGCAGAGGGGCCAGACAGGAGGTTAGGGGCTGGCCTCGTCTGTGCTGGCTGAACTTTCTTTCTTTGCGGGAGGGGGGAGGGTCTTTTTGTTCAAGCATGTCCCCTTTTTTTTCTTTTTTCAAAAGACACGTGAACTCTCATACTTCACCACAAGTTGCTTCTGTGGCGCCCACTTCTCTCTGTGCCCTGGGGGAGAGGCGGGGGTGTAGGGGCTGGTGGGGATGGAGGGACCCACGTGGAGGGGAGGAAAGAGTCCCGCCCACCACCTCCTACGGCAGGTCCAGGTTGGTGGCAAGGTCAGCATGCTGGCGTCAGACACCCTGAAGCTGGTGCAGTGGGAACCAGGCTCTCGTCAGGAGCAGAAGGGAATTTGAGGGGAAGCCGGGCTCCCCAGGCAGCTGCCCGGCCAGACGCGAGCTCTGAGCAATATGTGCGCCACAGAAGGCGGTGTTCACACCAACGCAGGGAATCTTCTGGGGCCTTCCTGCGGTGGAAGGCGGGGCCGTCTGCTGGGGACAGGGTCCCACGGGCCACCTGGCCAATGGGGCCCACCTGGGAGAGGCCACCAGGCAGGGGTCACCCCCGCACTCCGTCTGCAGGGCCCACGCCCTCTCCTGCCTCGAATGTGGGTGTTCTCGGCGCATAGTTTCCGTCTCAGCGTGGAGCTGTGCGTCTGCCTGGCCCAATTTCTGCCCACATTCGGTGTGCACCATGAAAGGCCACTTTTCTTTCTGAAGCAGATCCAAAGCAATCGCATGATGAAGTGCAGGCAGGATGCCTGTGGGAAAGGCAGCTTCTCCCAGTTATTTCAGTGGGACGGGTGGCTGAGCCCTGTGAGCTGCGTCTGACGGAGGAGCAAAGCTTCCCTCCTTCAGGTCGGGGTATCGGCCGCAGAGGGGAGTCCAGAGCACCCCGACAGCAGGGCCACATGGCCGAGGCCCGCGGCTCCCAGCGGGCGGGACGCCAGCACCAGTGCTGAGCTCTGCCTCGGTTTACTTTGTCCCCAAAGGAGAACAACATGTGTCTTTTACTTAGAAGACAGGTTTTTATCAAATGATCTCAGTGGAGAACCTTGGAACGCCTTTGAAAAAGTCAATTGTAAATACAGGGAATGGAAGAACGGTGATCACAAATAGGAAGTCAAAGAGCGGCTGGGTCTCTGAGCGTCGTGTTAAAGCCATTGGACTTCCAGGTTTCTGCTCCGACCAGCGCACACTGACGGGAGCTGTGCGTTCAAGTCTGTCTCTGCAGATGAGGAGCTCGACTGACCACAGAGGACTGACCGGGGGGTAGAGGGGCCTGAAGGCCAGTGCTGGCGATGGAGCGCGTCTGAGCCTTCTCACTGAGCTTCAGAGGAGACAGAGCTCCAAAGTCTAGGGGGAAACGCCTTCATTTTCTGCAGCAGATACTCGGACAAGCCAGGTTTCAACAGTGCAAACTGAAGCAGAGGCCCTGGAAGCAAATCGGCTGCCCATGAATGAGAGCATCAGCTTAACAGGATCGTGAAAGATCATCGCTAGGAGCGCCGTGCAGATATGAAATGGTGACGGTTCCTTTGGACAAAGAATGTCAAAGGAAATGCAGAATGGAAGTGGTGGCCGGAGTAGTGGTGCGGCGCTCCGTCCAGCTCAGCGTGTCTTTGACGTCTGATGGTACAGGCGTTAAACTCTGAAGTGGGGAAGCGGAATCTGGAAAGGGTTGTTTGTGACTTGAGATGGAGGCAGTTGCACCCTCAGGAGAAGCGCTCCTGGAAGGAAGCTGCTGTCAGCCAGCCTGGAAATTCCAGGGAACAAGTTTGGGGCAGGCAGAGGGCCTCCGGTGGTGGGGGCGGGATGTGGGAAGAGGGGAAGTGGGTGTCCTGAGAGGTGTAAGTGGCCTGGAGTCATTTGGTGAGAGGGAGAGATAAACACGGGCCCATAGCCCTGGGAAGGCGAGAGCCTCCGCTGCTGCAGCTCCGTGGGCATAGGGTTTCAGGAAAGCCCTTTATCTCTCTCCGCTCTGATGTTATCACACCTTTAAAATGGTAAATCGTTTATATAACATTTGCCGATTCTCAGATGAAGGGGCTGCAAGTTAACGCGCAGACAAGGAGGGCGGTGGGGAGAGCTGGAGGGTATTGATTTACTTCTGGTTCTGCCTGAGTCTTACCTCTGAGCTTGCGGGGGGCTGGGCGGAGGGGGAGCCTGGGGGAGGACCCACTGCTCCTGAGCTGCTCCTCTGGTTTTTCTGGGCTGGTGTGTGTGTGCGCACGCGCGCACACGTCCATGTGTATCTCTCTGGGAGACTCAGGGCAAAAGACTCTGGCTTCCCAGCGAGAGCAGGCTTTGGGGGGGGGGGGCGCCCCCCGGAGCTGTCTTCAGAGCCCCGGCTCCTGTGTGACATCAGCCGCCCAGCAGCCCGCCCTGTCCTGCTGCCCTTCAGCCTATAGGGAGGAGAGGTTACTACAAGTCCAGGACCAGCTTGCTTTAGACACATCCAGTGCAATGCCTGGTTCTGGACCTGGAGTTAAAAACTAAAGGTAGGTTCCATATTTTGGCCACATTTTGCACATGCGGTTATTACGGCTTTCCGTGTCCTGATGCCAAGTGCTCCCTCGTGGCTCCAGAAATGCAGGTCCCCGCGGTCTCAGCGCCCTGCGGGATGCAGGGCCGCGGGGCCTCGAGCTGACCCGGCCGTGGGGCCGGTGGAGCTCTGGCGCCACCGCGCGGCGGACACGGAGACTGCGGGCGGGAGTCGGCCGAGCCGGCTGGGATTTCAGGCTGTTTGCCGGCCACAGACCTTCCAGGGCATTCCGCAGGCAGTGGTCCAGGCATCTTTGCAGCTGGGTCCTTACACCGACTCCGGCCCGTGAGGGAGAAGGGGCCGCTGAATGTCGAGTGGCGCTGGGGTCCGTCCTGGTGGGTCTGTCTCTGTAAAGTGTGCAGGAAACCCACGAGTGAGCCGGCCGCCCTTCGCCCGCTGCGCTGGCCCATCCGTCTCCAGACCCAGGAGCACCTGTGCGGGTGGCCAAGGCCAGCCAGGCTCAAGGTGTGTGCCGGGCACTCACCCTGCCTCCTGCATTCTGCCCTCGCCTCCCGGACCTCCTGCAAGCCCTGCCGGCCTCCTTAGAGCAGCCCTATACTCTAGTCACTTTGTCCCGGGGCCAGGCCCAGGCAGAGTCGAAACAAGGGGGCGACCGTGCCCCCAAGCCCTCTGTTCCGTGGTGCCCGCTGCTAAGTCTGTGCCCAGGGCCCAGCCCTCATGGCCCCAGGCTCTTCAGGGATATCTGAGGGGCACGTGGCCGTCATCCCCTCCCCCGACGCAGTTCCAGACCCAGTGAAAGACCCTGTAGGGGCCCTTCGCCTCAGTGAGGCCACTCCGAGGGGATCCCCTAAACCAGCCATCCGGGCAGCTGGCCATCTGGATGCATCACCTGAAAACCCAGGCCTTGGACAAACCTCAACTACAGGGGTCATGGTGGCCAGGTTAGTTAACTCAAGTGATGGTTTTAACACGACGATTAATATTTGATGATAAGCAAGGGATCGAACCCAGGGATCAAACCCAGGTCTCCCAGATTCTTTACCAGCTGAGCCACAAGGGGAGCTCAGGAACAGTGGGGTGGGCAGCCCATCCCTTCTCCAGGGGATCTTCCCGAATCAGGCGTCTCCTGCATTGCAGGGCAGCCCATCCCTTCTCCAGGGGATCTTCCTGACCCAGGAGTCTCCTGCATTGCAGGGCACCCCATCCCTTCTCCAGGGGATCTTCCCGAATCAGGCGTCTCCTGCATTGCAGGGCAGCCCATCCCTTCTCCAGGGGATCTTCCCGACCCAGGAGTCTCCTGCATTGCAGGGCAGCCCATCCCTTCTCCAGGGGATCTTCCCGAATCAGGCGTCTCCTGCATTGCAGGTGGATTCTTTCCCAATTGAGCTCCCAGGGAAGCCTGATGCTAATTAATAGTATTGCTGTTTTAGCGTGAGCAGTAGCAAACGTGCATGATAGAGGTGTTCATGACCATCTCAAAGGGCTCCATAATAATTGCAAGAGGCTCACCCTCACCTCTGAGTCCCTGAGTCCGCCTTCCCTGGACACTGGCTCACAGCGTCACCAGAGACGCGCCTCCAGATCGTCCCCATGCTGGCTGGGCCTTTCCTCCCTCTTCTGCTTCACCCGGAGCAGGGCTCTGCGGGGAGACTGTCTGCCTGCTGGAACAGCCAGTGGGCAGACGCCCTAGTGGGCAGCCCTGGTGTTGGTGGGGACCACAGCTGTCTGTACCAAGAGGAAGATGGAACCGCTAATTTAGCATCTCCCGCAAGAAGATTCTAAGGGAGCAGGGTCTGAATTTTCACTTCTAAGTCACAGAGGTGGCCAGGACGTGGCGCAGTGCCCTGGGTGATGGGGAAGCTCGTGTGGGTCGTGGCCGCTCGGGAACGTCTCCTGGGCCAGTGGCTGCACAGGCCGCCGTCACTGGCTGAGGCGTCGGGTGCCCGGAGGTCTGTCCCTCCGCCCCCGTGAAGCTCTGATTCCTGGGTGGGGACGAGCCCTGGGCCCAGGCGGACGCCCCCAGGTGCTGTGAGCTGGGTGAACCGGTTCTGAGGGCATCTGGCGCCCGGGGGATGTGGTTACCTCCCGGCGGGCTCTCTCTACCCAGGCAGTGCCAGAGCGAGGTTATATAAAAAGCCTTTATGAGCCAGGGAAAGTGTGTGATTTGTCCTGGAAGAACATAAAGCTTATTGTTCTCCCCCGCCGCAGGTTGCTCTCAGCTCTGTTGGTCTCCTGGGAATGTTCGCTACCTGCTCCCGCGTCCACGGGCTTCGGGAGGAGGCTGCCAGACCACAGAGCTCTTGCCCTTCTGAAAAGAGAGAGAAAATGGGGCTTTCCTGCCTTCCTCTGATTTCACGAAGAACCGACTCTGGACAGGTTTCGTCAGCGTGTTGACTCGTGTAGAATTCATGATACACGTATGTTTGTCAGTCGGAAGGGTTCAGCCGTATTCAGTGCGGATGTTCAGCACTCCCTGCCTCAGCTCCGCCCTCCTGGGCTCACAGACCTGAGAGCTGCTGGGGGAGCCGGGGTCAGACGCAGCCCGCGAGAGACCCCGGCAGGCCTCCCGGTGGACACGGTGTCCAGGGCACAGGCTGCGTGGCCACAAGGAAGCTCGCAGCCGCCGGCCCTGCCCTGGCAGCACCGTCTTTACTGGCCTGATGGTCGCCTCTGTGCCTGCACCTTGCCTTTCGCTTTCTTTTGAGGACAGTGACACAAAAGCATTTAAAAAATCGTGTCTACACACACACACACACATGCACACACAGACTTGGCTTCAGCCACACACACTTTGTGGCTCTCAGCGACTGAGCGGGGTCTGGGCACAGCAGGGATGAAGAGCCGTCAAGTCAGGGGCCGTCCCCTTGTTCCTGTAGCTGGACCCTGGACCCCAGGAGTCAGCCTTTGCCAACTCTCCTCGGGAAGAGAGAAGCCCTCTGCTGCCTCGTCTGCCTCCCCCAGAGAAAGTGCGCGTCCTCTCTGCCCCACCCACCTTTGCCTCTGGAGGAGCAGAAGCATGTTTGGCAGGCGGGGATGCAGGGCTGGCAGGGGCACCTACCTGGGGCTTCCTCCCTGGAAGCAAGACTCGGAGGCCGGTTCCTCTGGACAAAGGTGCTGACAGGGCCCAGCACCCTTTGCTCTGGGGCTGAGGTGAACGCAGACACACAGCAGGCCACAGGTGCCTCGAGCGCTGTCCACCTGGTGTGAGCAGCCCCGCCAGGCTTCCAGAACCCTCGCCTGAGGGGGATCTCTCCTCCTGAGGCTGCCGAGTCTGGGGAAGCAGAGCCTGAGCCCGTTTCTCTTGAGCTCCTATGTGTGGTTGACGAGCCGAGCAGAGAAGCCTTCTGAATCACTTTTTTCCTCGCAAACCCTGGGCCCCCGCTCTCAAAATCGCCTAAGGATCTTTTCATCAGTTCAAAGGAAAAATGTGCTATTTCAGACTCGGAACGCGTCTCTTTATAGCTGTACGATCGTCACGTCATGGAAGAAGCATGCGGCTCCTGAGAGTAGGGTGCCTGTCCATAAAGGGCTTTTGGGGGTGACTTTCTACTGGAGGAGCCGGGCTGCAAACTTCTCTTTCTGGACTGAGTCTAGCAGCATGTCGGTGTTTTTTTTTTTTTTTTTTTTACCAGATTGAGCAAAATTAACCTTGCAGGAGGAGAAAGGGGCGATAAAGGACGAGATGGTTGGACGGCGTCACCGACTCGATGGACATGAGTCTGAGCAAACTCCGGGCGTTGGTGATGGACAGGGAGGTCTGGCGTGCTGCCGTCCACGGGGTCGCAGAGAGTCCGACACGACTGAGCCACTGAACAATGAATCTTGCTGGGTGTGTGTGTGTTGGTGTGTGCATTGGTGTGTGTGTGTGTCAGTATGCGTATGTTGGTGTGTGTGGTGTGTGTGTCTTCATAAGTTGGTGCGTGCTTTGGTGTGTGTGTGTGTTGGTGTATATGTGCTGTGTATTGGTCTGTGTTGCTGTGTGTTTATATGTTAGTGTGTTGTGTGTTGGTGTATGTTCGTGTTTGTATGCTGGTAGGCGTGTGTATTGGTGTGTATGTGTTGATGGGTGTGTATACTGGTGTGTGTCGGGGTGTGTGTGCATGTCAGTATGTTTGTTATTGTGTGGGTGTGTGGGTGTGAGTGTGTTGGTATGGGTGTTGGTGTGTGTGTGTGTTGGGGTGTATGTTGGTGTGTGTTCATGTGTGTGTGTTGGGGTGTGTGTGTATTGGTGTGAGTGTTGGGGTGTGTGAGTGTAGGTGTGTGTGTTGCTGTTATGTGTGTTGGGGTGTGTGTATTGGTGTGGGTGTTGCTGTGTGTGTATTGGTGTGTGTGTGTTACTGTGTGTATGCATTGGTGTGAGTGTTGGTGTGAGTGTGTGTGTAGTGCTCTGTGTGATTGTTGGTGTGTGTGTGTAGTGCTCTGTGTGTGTCAGTGTGTGTTGGTGTGTTTGTGTGTGTCAGTGTGTGTTTGAGTGTTGGTGTGTATGTATGTTGGGGTGTGTGTGTGTGTCGGGGTGTGTGTGTCAGTGTGTTGCTGTGTGTGTGTGTGTCGAGGTTTGTGTGTCGCTGTGTGTGTCGGTGTGTGTGTGTGTATCAGTGTGTGTGTGTGTGTCAGTGTGTGTTTGTGTGAGTGTTGGTGTGTATGTATGTTGGCGTGTGTGTGTGTTGGGGGGGTGTTGGTGTATGTCGGTGTTTGTGTATGTTGGTGTGTGTGTTGTTCTGTGTGTGGCAAGGTGTGTGTTGAGGTATGTGTTGGTGTGAGTGTTGGTGTGTGTTGCTGTGTGTGTGTGTCGATGTGTGTGTGTTGCTGTGTGTTGCTGTGTGTGTGTTGAGGTGTGTGTGTTGCTGTGTGTTGCTGTGTGTGTGTGTTGCTGTGTGTGTTGGTGTGTGTGTTGGCGTGTGTGTGAGAGGAGGGGCACTGGAGATCAAAAGCCGCAGGAACAGAGACTTCTGCTCTTCTCGCTCAGAGCCGGGCTGGCGTGTCCCCATCAGGCACCTGCCCTGAAGTGAGACCCACAGGTTTCGGATCACCAGGGTGGTGCAGTTGGGTGACTTGGGACGTTCTGTGCAGAGCCAAGCTCGTTTCTGCCCTGCAGGCCTCCTCAGCGCCTTCAGCTGCTCCAGCACAGGTTGGAATCCCACACAGGCCGACCGTGGAGCACCTCCCAGACTGCTGTTCTCTGATTGCCTCTTGGGGAACCCTCCTGCAGAGGCCTGGTGGGACCCCAGCTGCACGGGGCACGTCTAGGCAGAGGCGACCCAGGGCGTGGGCTCTGGGGCTGCTTCCCCGGGGAGGGAGGCTGCCCGCGATGGCTGGCGCCGTCTCTCCCGCACCTGTCTCTCCTGACGGCAGATGGCACACTGTGCCTGGTGCTCCCACAGCTGAGAGTGGGTGACGTGCGGAACGGGGCAGGGGTGCCAGGAGGGACAGGAGCCCCAGGCCTTTGGTCTTGGACTGGGGCTGGGGTGCCAGGAGGGACAGGAGCCCCAGGCCTTTGGTCTTGGACTGGGGCTGGGGTGCCAGGAGGGACAGGAGCCCCAGGCCTTTGGTCTTGGACTGGGGCTGGGGTGCCAGAAGGGACAGGAGCCCCAGGCCTTTGGTCTTGGACTGGGGCTGGGGTGCCAGAAGGGACAGGAGCCCCAGGCCTTTGGTCTTGGACTGGGGCTGGGGTGCCAGGAGGGACAGGAGCCCCAGGCCTTTGGTCTTGGACTGGGGCTGGGGTGCCAGGAGGGACAGGAGCCCCAGGCCTTTGGTCTTGGACTGGGGCTGGGGTGCCAGGAGGGACAGGAGCCCCAGGCCTTTGGTCTTGGACTGGGGCAGGGGTGAGAGGAAGGAGAGGCGCCCAGGCCTTTGGTCTTGGACTGGGGCTGGGGTGCCAGGAGGGGAGAGGAGCCCAGCGCCTTTGGTCTTGTCTCCGTGCCACGCTGACCGTGGTCCCAGCTCAGCTACCACCCACGGGTGTCTCAGGCTCCTCGAGCACAGGGGAGCTGGGCACGGGCGGCCGGGTAGTCACTGTGCCCACACGTTGCGGCTTCCCTCTCCCCTGGCGCTTCTCATGGGTCAGGGCCACCTGCACAGCCGGGCCTCAGAAGCAGGAGTGCAGTCGCTCAGTCGTGTCCGACTCTTTGCGACCCCATGGACGGTAGCGTGCCGGGCTCCTCTGTCCAAGGGATTTTCCAAGCCAATTCTGGCTTGGAAGCCTTTCCCTTCTCCAGAGGATCTTCCCAACCCAGGGATCAAACCCAGGGCTCCCTCACTGCCGGCGGGTTCTTTGCCAGCTGAGCCACGGGGAAGCCCTGGGCCCCAGAGGGGACTCTACAACGTCGCCCCAGAGCGGGCTTTCGGGGGAGGGCAGCCCCTTTCTACCTTGGTGTGACGCGAGGGTGGGCGCTGGGCGTGCCCACACACAGGGAAAGCCTGGAAACGGCACTGTTCCGCGCATCCTGCGCGCGGGGTGCTGTGGCGGCGCGGGGCAGCAGTGTGAGTGAGAAGAGCTTCTGCCCGGTTGGGAGACCCCTGCACTGATGGTGGGACCGCATCGTGCAGCCCCCGGGTCTCAGCCGCGTCCCCGGGGCCAGGATCACCTCGGACAGGGGCTGGGTGCTGGCAGAGTTTAGGACAGGGGTTCTGAGCGGAGTCAGCTGTGACGGTTGGGGATCACGTGAATGTGCTGAAAAGGTACGTGAGACGGTGTCCGGCCGAGGGAGGCAGGGAGGACAGCTGGCCTCTGTCGCCAGCGGTCAGCCCTGGCCTCGTGGTCGGCCATCTTCCCAGGGGCTGGCTCCGCTCGGACGTGCTGTGAAGAAGCTGCCGGTGACGACTCAGCAAACAGCAGGTGTAGGCGCTCTCGTGGACTGTTTTCCGAAGAAATTTTCTCTGCTAATGAGATGCACAAACGGAGGTGGAGACTTGAGCCCATTCAGCTGTGGCGTGGAGTGCAGCCTGCCTGCGCGCTTCCTCTGGAAGGTTCTGGAAGATTCTGGCAAGCGCACTCTGCGGCCACAGGTCTGGGAACGGCCTCGCCTCTCCGTTTCTCGGCCCGAGTCGGCAGTTGTTCCAGGACATCACGCCCTTGTGCTCTGAACTTGGCCACATGGCGCCCCCCTGTGTGTCAGATTCACGCGGAATCTAGAGCGGGGAAGGTTCCCTACGTGAGGTGGGTCTGGAAGGGGCCGTGGGGTGGCCAACCTGAAGGCTGCAGTCCTGCTGCTCCTGCAGGTCGCTTCACCTCAGCTCTCAGAGCCCGTCCTGGGACTTAACCCTGGGAGTTAACCCAGGCGAGCCAAGCCTGCCGCTGGGGACATGGGGACTGTGCCCCTAGGCTGCGGGCCACCCCCGTGCACGCTCAGGCAGAGGCCAGGCCCCAGGGGGCGGCCAAGTGTCCCGGCCACTTTAATCCCTGCTCACGACCGTCTGCTCTTCGGGACTGAAATCTCCTGTCTGGTGGTGGGCCATGTCTGCCCAAAGGTAAACTTCTCGGGAAATTTCCACCAGAGCGATTAAGCCTTCCGTGAGTCGGTGAAAACAGATTCTTTATCTGACCTGTTTGGCTTCGGTTCACCAGGAATTCAGAGGGACCTGGCCTTTCAGAGGTGCTGGGTCCCTGAACATCTCTCACATTCACACACTCACACACCAGCCACCGACACACACCGCGCACACACACGCCCTCGGTCTGGCCGGTGCAAACCTGTCTCTCCCCGCTTGGTTTGTGTGCCAGGAGACTGTGGAGCGCCGGGCAGGACTCGGCGGTTCCGAGGCACACACCTGCAGCTTCAGGATCAGGAGGACGGGGTCCGAGCCAGAAGGCGAGTCTGGGGCAGCTCTGACTCGGCAGGGGCAGCTGGGCCCTCCCGTCGTGACGGGAGAAGTGCCCGCCCCCCCGGTCCCCAAGCTTTCCTCTTCTGACCAGGATGCTCTGAGCGGGTCTCGCCCTGTTCCTGACCTGGCAAAGAGCCACGTCCGCGTGTCCTGGGCGGCAGCACGAGTCCTGGGCACACGGGGAGGCCAAGGGCTGAGCTCACCCGCCGCCTGATTGCAGGTTTGCGGCTGCCGGTCAGTGGCTGGTCAGCAGCTCCGTCCCCTCCAACCTTCCGGAGAAATCTCGGGCGACCGGGCCTAGGTGAGCCCTGGTCCCGAGGGCGCCTGGCTGGGAAGCCTGTCCGCCTGCAGCTCTCTCCAGAAGGGCTTGGAGCGGCACGTTCCCACTAACACTTCCCGGCTTGGAGAAACTGAACTCTCAAAATTTCTGTGTTTAAATGACATAGTGCCAGTAGAATGCTGTTTCCTAAAATGAAAACAGAAAGAGCTGTAAAGCCGCGGGCAGGGAGGGGGACGGATGGGTATTTAGGAACCCAGCTCTCTGTGTCCCTGGGGGCTCCGGGCTGTGACGGGGGGCGTCCACTGGCAGGTGGCCCAGCCCTGGCTGGGGACGCAGGGCGCTCGGGCTCTGGGCCCATCCTGCTGGCTGAGCAGGGGCCCGGGTCGACCGGCGGGGTCACAGGTGGGCTCCTGGGGGCACGGAAGGCCCTGCCTCCTGCCGCTCCTCCTCCATCCGCGCCCCGGGCTGCATGCGCCTCGTGGCAAGGGCCGTTCTCTTCCGACTCGGCTTTAGGTGCGGGGGAGCCGCGGGGGCGTCAGGACCAGGGCGGCCCCGGTTCCCCCGCCGTCCCCCGTCAGCTCCAGGGCGGCCCAGGCTGTCCTCCCGAAGGACAGCTCTGGTCCGCCTCACCCCGGGCAGGCGGCCTCCGGGGAGGCTGTGGCTGTCCCCGGGCCTGGCTCCCCGCTCGCAGCCCAGGCCCTCGGCCGCTCTCCCCTGAAGACGGGAAGGACCAGGCTTGGCGTGTGTGGCCTCCTGGCGTCAGCTGGCTCCGGAGGGCAAGGGCGCGTCGCATGCGGGGTGGGGGCACTTCTCCCCACCCGTCCCGAAGGGCAGCCAACGCACTCGCTCCCCTGGTCTTCTCGCGTCCGTATTTGTTCAGGAATTCTCTGGAAAGGGGGCTGTGGGCGCCATGCGTGGTGCCAGGCCCTGGGAGAAGCCGGTCTGTGTCTTCACACGCAGAGCCCAGGGGAGCTGACAGAGTCTGCAGGGCTCCCAGGCCCCGGAGACAGCGGAGAGTGCAGCCGTCCTCCGCAGCGGCCAGACGCACCAGGCGGGCAGCAGGCTCATTATTCGGCACAGTTTAAAGGAGGCGACCGAGGCCCAGGTGTTGCCTGGACCACACCTGGAAGAATCTTCAAATTGTTTCCCTAGCAGTTATGAAAGCCTTATCTAAAAATCAGAAGTTCTTGAAGACTTTTTTTTTTCTTTTACATTAATTTTGTGTGTGTGGTTGAATAGGTGATCCTCGAGCTTGATTTAGGCAGAACCAAGTCGTAAAAAGGCAGACATGGAGAAGTCTCCTTCCTGCCCAGGTCGCTGGCCTCCTCCCCCAACCCCAGCGACCGACCAGCTGCTTCTGCTCGCTTGTGTGGTTGTCCAGGGCAGGTTGTGATGCCTTGTCCTCCTGATAGTCCACTGTAGAAATACAAGCAAATAAAATATGTTCTTATTTTTCTGCTTTTTAACCCCCGGCAGCGTAGTATTAATCTCACTCCCTATCGTGTTCTGCTGACCCCTCCTCAGCGCGTGGGAGTGCCTTCCAGAGGCGCCTGGTGTGCCCACGTTGGTTAACCCCACACAGAGGTGTTGTCAC
Organism: Ovis aries; assembly: GCF_016772045.2. Lineage (NCBI taxonomy): Eukaryota > Metazoa > Chordata > Mammalia > Artiodactyla > Bovidae > Ovis > Ovis aries. The sequence goes on from NC_056073.1 coordinate 50,714,928, forward strand.
TCATCTGCTAGAACGAACAGCCTTTCAGCAATCCCCTTGGAAGCCTCGTTCTGTGTGTGCAGGGGTGTCCACAGGCTGGACTCCCAGACGTCAGGTGGTCAGGCCTGAGTCAGCGCCTGCAAGGGGTGTGGAGGCCCCGCCCCGCCGGCCCCGCCCCCGTGTCCCCACAATTGGGGGGTCTGCCAACAACATACAGGAGGCTTGTTGACTCCGTGCAGGTTTTCTTTTATTGCACTAGGTCTTGCTTTGTGGAGCTTTCTCTAGTTCGGGCGAGCAGAGGCCCTTCTTTTTTGTGGGGCCTTCTCTTGTTGCAGAGCAGGGGCGCCAGGAGCCTGGATTTCACAAGTTGTGGGGCGCAGCCTCAGGAGCTGTGGTGCACAGGCTTAGCTGCTCAGTGGCCTGTGCAATCCTCCCAGACCGGGGACTGAACCCATGTCCCCCACACTGGCAGGCGGATTCTTATCCACTGAGCCACCGGGGAACCCTCAGTGCAGTTTTAATTTAAATTTCTTTCAAAGGAGAGTGAATATTTTTTCATGTTTTCTGTTTCTCGGTGGGCGTTTTTTTCCTTTGCCCACTTTCCCATCTGCTTATGGGAGTTTTTCCTCATGAATTATAGAAGTTCTTTATGTATGAGGAAGACTCATCCTTGTCCAGGATGTAAGTTACAGACAGTTTTTCCCAGGTTGTCATTTGTCTTTCAACTTTTGCTTATCATGTATTTTTTTCAACTCTCTATTATGAATAAATAAATCATCAAAAGAACAGTGCCGTGATCACCCGTGTGTGTGTGTGATCCCATGGACTGTAGCCCACCAGGCTTCTCTGTCCATGGGATTCTCCAGGCAAGAATCCTGGAGTGGGTTGCCATTTCCTCCAGGGCATCTTCCCCACCCAGGGATCACACAGGGGTCTTCCACACTGCAGGCAGATCCTTCACCATCTGGGCCACCAGGGAGGCCTGACGGGCAAGATGATATCTCGAGGTATCCACCTGCTAAATTCAGCGGTGGATAGCAGTTACCACCTCTGCCCTAGCTGTGTGTGTGTGCATGTGTGAGTGTGTGAGACAGCACGTCAGCCTGGCTCTCCTGAAACCTGGACGTTTTCTTACAGTCATCGCATCCGAGAAAACTGTCAATAATGCCCTCACCTTTCTGCCCAGGACTTTCTTGATCCCCTTTCCTTTTCTTCATACAGATTTTAGATTGACTTGTCCCGTTCCAGAAACAGGCTCCTTTAAAAACCGAGATGTATTCGTATTTGATTACATGAACTTAAGAGTTGGCATCTTTCGATGCGGAGTCTTCATATCAGACGCATGGTGTGTCCCTCCATTTAGGAATTCTTCCTCCGTGTTCCTCAGGAGCACCTTGAAGTTGTATTGTGAGGGGTAAGAGAAGAAGACGGGCTCGGGACGAGGACAGACTCGGGGTCTGAAGGTCCGCACCCTTGGCTTCTGATCCTGGCTGCTTCCGCGCTCCAGGCGGGGCGGCAAGTGGGCGGGACCGAGGCAGTGCCCTCCGCGGCCGCTCCTGAGACCCCGGGCGTCTGCAAGATGCAGTGTCTTCAGGGAGCCCACGGTGCCGAGGCTGGTCTGCAGGGTCACGCGGGCCTCGAGGGCTGTGAACCTCTCTCCCGGGCTGAAGTGGTGAATGAGGCAGGAGCATTGCTGCGGCGGGGAAGGCCTGGGCGGGAGGGCGCTCAGAGGGGGCTCAGAGGCCCGGCCGGGCACCCACGCTGACCCGGCCCGCTCTGCCTGGCTCGCCCCTCTGTGGCCCGTCTCTGGGAGCAGCTGTGGCCTCTGGGGCTGTGGTTATAATTACACTGCTGGCCCTTTGGTGGAGAGCCCGGGTGTGGACTGCAGCCCCGGTTCTGGGGCGGAAGGCACCTTCTCGGGGCTGGGGGGAGGGGATCACCGTCCGCTGTGCTGGCCGCGGTGGACCCGGAGCCGCTGCGCCGACTTGGGGGTCTTCGCCGCTGCTGGCCCGCCCCGCGGAGCGCCCCTCGCAGCCTGTGGCTCACTCTGCGGCTCTTTCCTGGAAGGCTGCCCATGCTCCCGAGGCGCCTCTGAACTTGGGGTGCTCCAGCCCGTCTGCGGTCTCCTCCGAGGCTGTGCGAAGGGCTGGGCCCCACAGAACAAAGAGGGCCTTGTCAAGTGCAGTGTTTGCTCTCTGTCACACCCAGGGCAGCGAGAGGCTTTTGAAACCCTTTCTGTGGCTCAGTGACCTCACCTGTTTATCAGCGCCTCGCCGCTCCTGGAGCCTCTGCCTTCTCGCGTCGGCTCCCCATTGTTTCTTGGTGCGGTCCTGCGAGCAGAGACGAACAGGGAGGTGGCTGCTCGGCCCGCCCCTCCCTCTCGCGGGCTTCCCAGTGAGGACACCCCGACGCGGGGCTCTCGTGGCGGGGGAGGCACACTGCACGGGCTCTCTGCCATTGGGGGCCCAGGCTGGCCTGCCGCGTCTCCCTGGGAGCCAGAGAGGCTGAGTCACCTCAGGGCGGAGAGACACCACTCTCCCCTGTCATCCAGAAACAACTTCTCCCCCTTCCCTTCTGCCCGTTTCTTCCAGCACACTGTCTCACCTCCCCTGCCTCCTGCAAGCTGAAGGTAAAACCATGGGGCCCCACAGCAGGAGACCCCAGGGCCTCCTTCAGGGCCCTGGCTCCGAGCCCCGGAAGGCCTGTGGCTGGACCCCCGCCCAGGCGGCTGTGGGCAGACTGGGCCAGACCCAGGCAGGACGCGCTTCCCCAGCCACCGGTCCAAACAGCTCATAAATGCCCCACGGGTCTGGGTGTCAGCAAGAGCGTGCTGGGCACCCCGCCCCACCTCCTGCATGCCTCATCCTCAATTTATGAAGAGGGAGTCTGTGGGAGTTTTCCTGTGCAGGCCACTGGGCTTAGATTCATCATAGCTCGCCTCGCCTTTGTGGAAAGTACCGTGGTCAGAATCTGACTAATTCATCAGTGGATTTATGGCCTGTTCGGAGCCCGCATGTGAAATGGAAAGAGCCATGCTCTTCAGTGGCAGCAGCAGGATTTATTTGCTGTGAGATGGTTACCATAGAGGGACCTTTACGGATGAGATGAGGTTTTGGAAACGGTGGGATTTCGGACATGTGGCCGTATTGCTTTTGGAGACATGGCCGAATGCCCGCTCAATCATCTGTTGAGCTTGGGTGAGCAATTCCAGCAAAGAAATGCAGGAAACAGTGGCGGCTTCTCTTTCCCGAAGCGTGGCGTTTCGGCCCTCACCCCTCACCCCTCACCCGCTGCCTCTTCTGCTGCCCTCTGTGAGCTGTTCAGAACCAGGGGCTTCTATGAGAAATGATAAAGCGCAGAGGAAGAGACGAGTCCCGCGCATGGCTCCGAGAGCCAGGCTGCCCTGCGCCACACGCGGCCTCACCTCTGAAGGTCGCTGTCACTGCCGCACGTGGGCATCCAGACCCCGGCCCAGCCCCCGGGGCTCATTCCTGCTTCTCACCCGGACTCACTGCCGCTTCTTCCAGGGACTTCTTGGCACGGACGGTACCCAGGGCCTTCCACCCCTCCCCGGATCCTTCTGACGCTTTTCGGACAACACGGTAAGGACCACCGCTTGGAAAAATAACATCGGATCTGGGGGCCTTTCCAAGCACTTTGACAGCGAAACGCAGTCGCGGCCGTTTACTCCTTTTCCTGTGGCTCCTGCTTCCAGATGCTGCTCTTTGCTTGGGCCTTTGGACCCATCCTTGGGTCTCACGGATACTGCGCACTCTGGACACCAGAGAGGGTGACTGGCTGCGGCTGCTCTGAGTGAGACCGGTGGCTGGCCACAGAGACGCAGCCAGAGCGGCAGGCTGGCCCTAAATGCCGTGCGGGAGACGCAGAGCCGCGGGTCTGAGTCCGAGGAGGAGGTCTGTAGAAACCGCCGGGCAGTCTGCACATGGAAGTGCCGATCTCAGCTCAGGACTTGGAGGCTGTGGACAGCCTTGTCCCAGCTGCGCAGCGTCGCTGTCGTGCCGAATGTCCCTGACTCTGCTGGTGTCGTCAGCGCCCTGTCCTAGAGGGGCCCTAGGCTGGCAGGTGGACCTTGAACACGGCATTTCAGACCATTTCCACGGCTTGGCTTCCTGAACCCCAGGCTGCAACCTGCAGTGTGTGGATCATAACTGGCATTAAAACTGGGATTTTCACTTCCATCCCCACTGGGAGCAGAAGTTCAGAGAAAACAAGACAGGCAGACGGCTCTGACCTCGCCCAGAAACGGCATCTCCAAGCCCCGTGGAAACACATGCTTTACTCCTCAAGACTGCTCCTTCCCATCGCGGGGGGCGCAGCCGCGCTCCCCCAGAACCCCAGGCCCCGCCCCACCCACCCTGGACCCCTGGACGGGGAGATGCTGTCCCGTCCCAGGCGGGCCGAGCTCTGGGCATGAAAATGGCTTCAGAACGAGGCATCTGGGTCCTTGCTTTTGAAAGAGAACTCTCGGTGATCCTGGAATTCTGTCCTCCTTGAGAGTGAGCACCCAGGGGCTGAAGCCCTGAGACTCGGCCTCTGGGACTGAGGGGGAGTCGGTGTCAGGCGGGTGGCTGGCGCTTCGCGGCTTTGGTCTCCTTCCTGATGGAAACGCTCATCGCCCAAACCTGCTCATTGCCCATACCTCCCCAAGTCCCAGGTAGAGACTCCGTCGCCGGTGAGAACAGGAGCTCTTCCCCTGCGCTGAGCTGCTCATGGCCCCAGGCTGGGGTCTGGCAGGACTGTCAGCTTCTTCTGTTTTCTAGAAGCCAGATGCACCGGTGAACCTCTCCCCAGCGCTGGGCGGCGTCTGCATGAGCCACAGGGTGATCCAGCACTGCCGGCTGACACAGGGCCCAGGGGTCTGATGACCCCAGCTCTGTTCTGTCCCCGGAACCCAGCCTCCACTCCCACAGAGGGGTAGTGAGCAGGAGCGGGAGCCCCAAGGTGGGGTCACCCACGTCCCTCCCGTGGGTGAGGGGTGGTCGTTGCCTGGACACACGGGGCAAGCCCAGGGCCTCCGCACGGCTGCAACCCGAGTGGCTGGTGGGGCCGGTGCTGAGATAGACCTGGGATGGGGCTGGGGGGAAGGACGCGTGCCCCTCGACTCCCTCGTGGGACCACGGTAGGCACATCCAGGTACCAAGGGGGCTCGGCTCGCCCCATGTTTCCAGCGGCCCGGGGCCCCAGGGACCCCTTGCGGTGTCTGCCTGTGGATGGGGCGCCAGCCGGGAGGACTGTGATGCGGGCCCTGAAGTTGCTCGAGGCTGGGCGGGTCTGGGCTAGCCAGGCCCTGGTCCTGCCCCCTCTGCCACGGGCACTGCCCTCTACACCCAGGGAGGAATCTTCCAAACAGAACAGCAAGCATGACCTGCTGACTGTCCATCCGATGAAGGGCCCCCCTGATGAAGGGCCGCCACTGCCAAGACAGAGAGCACCGCCTGTCCATCTGACGTAGGGCCACCACTCCACAAGACTCGAGCACTGCCTGTCCACCTGACGAAGGGCCGTCACGCAAATGAGACGCTCCAGTGTCCAGGCTGTGGCCCTCAGCCCATCACGGTGCCAGGAGAGGGCCAGGGTCACATTGCTGGGCCCACCCCGTGCAAGGCCTGTGTCGCGTCTGCTGGGAGTGGTCGCTTGGGCCGTGGTGTGTATGTGCTAAGTCGCTTCAGGCGTGTCCGACTCTGTGAGAGCCCACGGACTGTAGCCCACCAGGCTCCTCTGTCCATGGGATTCTCCAGGCAAGAAGACTGGAGTGGGTAGCCATGTCCTCCTCCAGGGGATCTTCCCCACCCAGGGACTGAACCCGCGTCTCTTACGTGTCCTGCGCTGGCAGGCGGAGTCTCTACCACTGGTGCCACCTGGGTCGCGGTGGGCAGGGCAAACAGTCAGATGAGGATTGTTCCATGTCTCTGCTCCTGGTGGCTCAGCGGTAAAAGGAACCTGCCTAACAATGCAGGACATGTGGGTTCGATCCCTGGGTCCAGAAGATCCCCTGGAGGAGGAAATGACAACCGACTCCAATATTCTTGGCTGGAGAATCCCATGGATAGAGGAGCCGGAGGGCTACAGTCTGTGGGGTGGCCAGAGAGTCAGACACAACCAGTGGCTAAGCACCAACATCCACCTTCCTGTGTGTGCCCTGTGCCTCAGGGAAGGCTGATGCCACCCTCAACCCCAGGGAGTGGATCTGAGCATCTAAGGACCATCTCCCCTTTATTGCCAATGATCGGGTTAGTGGAGACACAGGTGGTTCCGTTGCTTGGGGAACAGATGGGTCCTGGAGTTGCCTTTGCTTGTGGGAGGCCCATAGCTGGGAAGATCAGAGAATGACGAAGTTGTGAGGCCTTCTAGTTTTGCGTCCTAAGCAGTGGCAGAAGCTGACAGTCTGTTCTTTCCCTCAAATAGCATCCGTTACCGAGTTTTTAAGTAGCCTGGCGATCTTGATGTTGGTTCCTAACACATAGCAATAGGTGCCCCAGTAGCGGCGAAGGGCACAGCCTGCCTGTGTGTGCTCGGACCCGCTGCTGGTCATCCCCGTGAAGGTGAATGAAGCCTCGCCGTGATGTGGGGAGACGTGGGCTGTTAGACCTCTTGGCAACTCACGGCCGTAGATCAGAGCCCTGTGGGTGCTCGGCCTTCGTGGCGGTTCAGGGCGACCCCTGTTCTCAGAACCGCCCTGCGTTCGGGTCCCGTACTGTGCACTCGGCACGCCGCTAAGGTCAGCCCGGGGATGGTCGCTTCTCTCCAGCGTTATGCTTTCGCTTCCTGCAACACACGCCTTCAAGTTTTATTCAAATAAAAGCACGAGGACTCATCTGTGGGTAACTCGCGTTTTCGAGGCTTGATCGGTCCTGATAACTGCTAGCTACGCTGCTCCGCCTGGGGCGGGGCCTCCTGGAAGGGCCCTGGGGAGCGCGCATGCGGGCTGGGCGGGCCGGGCAGAGCCGGGGGCAGAGCCGGGGGCAGAGCCGGGGGCAGAGCCGGGGGCAGAGCCGGGGGCAGAGCCGGGGGCAGAGCCTGAGCGCGGAGCGGAAGCGCGCTCATCAGTGAGAGCGGCCCTTACGCGACGCAGGGTGCGCTCAGTGCTTGCTGGGCGACGCGCTCTCTAGCCTCGCTGCAGCCTTTTAAGGAAGGCGTCGTCGTTGCTGGTTACAAAGGAACATCCGAGTTACATCAGGCTCAAGGTCGCCTAACCCGTAGGTGGGGGCTCGTCCACGGGGTCTGCTGGACTCGGAGGTCGGCACTCTCTCTTTCCCTCGGACCATGCGAGACGCTGTGTATCCTCCCAACAAAGATTTTCCCGGGTCAAGTCCTCTTTCTCAGTAGCTGTACGTTAGGTAGTGTTGAGGTCACGGAAGGAAAAGTCGCACAGCTGAACAATCTCAGGAGGGGCAACGCTCAGTCTCAGAAAGGGTCTAAACTGAACTACCAGTGACACGAAGTACAGGGGACATCTAAGTGACACCACTGCCGCAGTCGGCAAGCTCACAGCGAGGACGGCGCTGCAGGACGAAAGCCCCGGTTTCTTCAGCAAAGACCCTTCGAGGAAAAAGAAAGGGAAACGGTAGGTGGGAAAGGACCCGAGAGATGGATCAGCCGGTCCAACGTGCGGACCTCAGATGCTCCTGAGCAGCCGTGAGGAGAGGCCCTGGGACGGCCAGGGACGGGGCCCTGGCTGGGCGTGGGACGGCGCTGGAGGAGCGCGCTCGCATTTCCTTAGACGTGATCGTTGCAGTGCGGCTGTTTCCCCCCCCCCGCCCCCAAACAGCTATATTTTTAAATGCCATGGAAGCATTTTTATATGAAATGATATGCCTTGTTTTTACTTCAAAGCAAATTGGAGGAAGTGGGTATTTGGTGAGAGTTTATATAAAAATACTGAAAATTGAATTGAGTGAAGGGTACTTTTTGTTTATATTTAATATATTTCCAATTAAAATCTAGAAAAAAATAGGGAAGCAATAGGGAGGACCTTGTCTGATCCTCTTATTGATGCTTGAAGCCTGTCTGTGTGTCAGGTCACTTATAAAACAACGAATCCCTTCCTTCTTCCGTTGCTTTTAACCTCTTTGTTTTTCTGCAATGTTTGGTGCTTTTAAGAAAATACTTATGATGAAGAAAGATAAGTTTAATTTTCTTGGAGGTACTGTCTTGGCTGGGGAGATGTTTTTATTATATAGCATGGCAGATCTCAAATATTTCAAGTGTAAAATTAAGTAGCTCTTTTTTATTTGCAGGAGAAGTTTAAATATTTCATGATACATTGCACGCATGCTAAGTCACTTCAGTCGTGTCTGACTCTGTGCGACCCCATGGACAGCAGCCCACCAAGCTCCTCTATCCACGGGATTCAGCTTGACCTAAAAATAAATGCTGTAAAGTGTCTGATTATTAAGTAGATATGCTGTCTGAATTTGTAAGTACATTATAGAACTCTTTAAAGGAAATGCACTGTAGAAAAGTCTCCAGTGTGAGCTGAGTGTTAAAAACACATGGTTTGCATGTTGGTGATTGGCTTTGTAATTATTCTGATTTCGCATTTCAGGGCACTGCTTGCATCTGGGTCTGGTGGGAGAGTAAAGTGGGCGAGCGGGTGAGCAGGGCCATCACGAAAGGCAGTGGTGTGGCTGGGCACGGACTGGCACAGAAGGCCTGGGCTGTCCTGGGAAGCTTCACCGAGGGCAGGTTAGCGGTCCCTCAGCGTTGGGGTGCTCACGGCACATGGTGGGTGACTGGCCTGCCTCCCAGGACTGCGTGAGGTCCCACATGGCGAGGCAGGCCTGGCATGGAGGGTGAGCCCTACAGGTATCCACACATATAGCTAATTCCTGGGACCCCCGTGAGCAGAGAAACGATCTTGCAGGCACCGGGGATGATTGTCACCCTGGCTCGTCCCCTGGTTGAAGAGGAGGTGACTTCTGCTTGCACTTCTCTCCTGTCTCCTGCGCGGAGAGGGAGAACCCGCGACCACGCGATCCCAGCGGCGGGCAGCCACTCCTGAGAGCCCGGGGGCGGAGCCTTTTCTTTAAAACGATGCTCCGCGCTTCTGGGAAACTGCTGTCTCTGAAGATGAAGAGAAAGGGGGCCCCAGAGGTGCGTGCGTCCTCAGACCTTGTCGGAAGTGTCGAGGCGCTTTCAGGAGCACGCGCACTCTCATAACATGCAGCAAAGTATGAGTTTAGCACGTGTCGGACCGGGCTCCAGCGTTTAAGAGAGGACAACAGCTATGAGGCAATTCAAAGCCACGCATCTGGATCCGGGAACGTAACTGGGTGCAGCTCCAGCTGTACAACGTGACATTCGCATAGAGTAGCATGTACCTTTTACAGCTCTTTCAAGAACTGCCTTTTTTCTTAAAGATGGAGTTGCAGGAGTGGAAGCCTTGGCACACACCCTTTGTTTCTATCATGACTTGCAAGAGCAGACGCCTTGGGATGGTGGTGGACTCCTCGATGCCATGTTGAAAAGCCTCATTAGCTTGTCCTTGTCGTGGGGACCTCCCTGGGCTTTACCAAGCCAGAGTGCTCAAGAGACTCTCTACTTCTCAGTGGTCATCGCCTCACAGATGGGAAGCGATAGAAGTGCTGAGAGCGTCCAAAATGCCTTTTTGTGATTTTTGGAAATGTTTAAGTTCTTGTAATATCTAGTTGGTCCTGGTGAGACAGACATTTCATACATGTGTGAGGAAAAAGGCATGTACTACAACTGCTCATCGAAGGAAAGAATAACTAAAGTGGGAGCAGTTAGTGTCCCCTGCAAGGAAGACAGCCTTCCAGTTAAGGAATCTCTGCAGATTAAGTTCCAAATCCCACACACGGGCTTAGTGGCGCTTCATTACTTCTTGAGTTGCTAGAAGAAGTGTTGGTCTTATTATTGAAAGACTATTGAGCTTTGAAAAGGACCCACAAACACGCAGGATTAACTAACCAGCTTGCTTTGCATTTTCCTTTAGTATTGTAAAATATATCAAAATGTAGATGACATTGTTAATGTCAATTATTATCTCTTTTTTAAGGTTTTACATGGATTATGGTTTCTTTTCTTCTTAAAACTCTTTATCGGGATATAGTCGCTTTACAGTGTTGTGTTAGTCTCTGCTGCACAACGATGTGAGTCGGCCGTGTGTATACAGTCGGCCGTGTGTATACAGTCGGCCGTGTGTATACAGTCGGCCGTGTGTATACATACGTCCCCTCCTCTGAATGCAGTGTTCCAAAGAAGAGCAAGAAGAGATAAGAAGGCCTTCTTCAGTGATCAATGCAAAGAAATAGGGGAAAAGAACAGAATGGGAAAGACTAGAGATCTCGTCAAGAAAATTAGAGATACCAAGGGAACATTTCATGCAAAGATGGGCTCGATAAAGGACAGAAATGGTATGGACCTAACAGAAGCAGAAGATATTAAGAAGAGATGGCAAGAATACACAGAAGAACTGTACAAAAAAGATCTTCACGACCCGGATAATCACGATGGTGTGATCACTCATCTAGAGCCAGACATCCTGGAATGTGAAGTCAAGTGGGCCTTAGAAAGCAGCACTGCGAACAAAGCTAGTGGAGGTGGTGGCATTCCAGTGGAGCTGTTTCAAATCCTGAAAGATGATGCTGTGAAAGTGCTGCACTCAATATGCCAGCAGATTTGGAAAACTCAGCAGTGGCCACAGGACTGGAAAAGGTCAGTTTTCATTCTTTTCAATCCCAAAGAAAGGCAATGCCAAAGAATGCTCAAACTACCGCACAATTGCACTCATCTCACATGCTAGTAAAGTAATGCTCAAAATTCTCCAAGCCAAGCTTCAGCAATATGTGAACTGATGTTCAAGCTGGTTTTAGAAAAGGCAGAGGAACCAGAGATCAAATTGCCAACATCCACTGGATCATGGAAAAGCAAGAGAGTTCCAGAAAAACATCTATTTCTGCTTTATTGACTATGCCAAAGCCTTTGACTGTGTGGATCACAATAAACTGTGGAAAATTCTGAGAGAGATGGGAATACCACACCACCTGACCTGCCTCTATCTGTATGCAGGTCAGGAAGCAACAGTTAGAACTGGACATGGAACAACAGACTGGTTCCAAATAGGAAAAGGAGTACATCAAAGCTGTATATTGTCACCCTGCTTATTTAATTTATATGCAGAGTATATCATTAGAAACGCTGGACTGGAAGAAACACAAGCTGGAATCAAGATTGCTGGGAGAAATATCAATAACCTCAGATATGCAGATGACACCACCCTTATGGCAGAAAGTGAAGAGGAACTAAAAAGCCTCTTGATGAAAGTGAAAGAGGAGAGTGAAAAAGTTGGCTTAAAGCTCAACATTCAGAAAACTAAGATCATGACATCTGGTCCCATCACTTCATGGGAAATAGATGGGGAAACAGTGACAGACTTTATTTTGAGGGGCTCCCAAATCATTGCAGATGGTGACTGCAGCCATGAAATTAAAAGACGCTTACTCCTTGGAAGGAAAGTTATGACCAACCTAGATAGCATATTCAAAAGCAGAGACATTACTTTGCCGACTAAGGTCCGTCTAGTCAAGGCTATGGTTTTTCCTGTGGTCATGTATGGATGTGAGAGTTGGACTGTGAAGAAGGCTGAGTGCTGAAGAATTGCTGCTTTTGAACTGTGGTGTTGGAGAAGACTCTTGAGAGTCCCTTGGACTGCAAGGAGACCCAACCAGTCTATTCTGAAGGAGATCGGCGCTGGGATTTCTTTGGAAGGAATGATGCTGAAGCTGAAACTCCAGCACTTTGGCCACCTGATGGGAAGAGTTGACTCATTGGAAAAGACTCTGATGCTGGGAGGGATTGGGGGCAGGAGGAGAAGGGGACGACAGAGGATGAGATGGCTGGATGGCATCACGGACTCGATGGACGTGAGTCTGAGTGAACTCCGGGAGATGGTGATGGACAGGGAGGCCTGGCGTGCTGCGATTCCTGGGGTCGCGAAGAGTCAGACACGACTGAAATGCCGCCTCCCGCCCTGCCTCCCGCCCCGCCTCCCGCAGCTCCCTGTGTATGGTAGTATCTATGCCTACCCTAATCTCCCAGTTTGTCCCACCCTCCCTGTCCCCCGTGTCCACAAGTCCTTTCTCTACGTCGGAGACTCTATTCCTGCCCTGAAAATGGGCTCGTGTGTACTGTTTTCTTAGGTTCCACATATTTGTGTTGATTTACGATATTTGTTCCTCTTTCTGACTCACTTCTCGTTTTCGCAATTGCTGGTCCCACTGCCAAAGCCCGAGATGTGGTTAATGACACCACATGACACCACTTCTGAGCGAGGCAATTGCAGGTTAAAAGGGGAAAGGCAGTGGCTTTGGGAATCACAGGCAGAGAGAAGGCCAGTTCACGCGTCTGGAGTTGTCTCTCTCCGGTTTGTCCGCGTGCTCTCTCTCCGTTTGGTTTTCCTTCGCGAGTTTCTCTTTAGGATTGTCGCGACTTTGCTCTGTGTCCTTATCTGCCTCTGCTCTGGGTCAGGTGGACCGTCTGCAGCTGAGAAGTGGACAGAGACACCTCCTGGGAAAGCAGAGGGCCCTGCGGGGTGGTGTGTGCCCGCAGGGGGCTCCCCGCCCCCTCCGCCCCTGCACCTGCCACTCGGAGCAGACTGACTCAGGAGGCGGCTCTGACTCCAGGGCCTCCTGACACCTTTGCTGACAGATCTGGACCTTTTTTTGGAAAACACAATCCCGTCGCGGGCGTGATTAACTTGCATCTAGTTCTGCTGCCAATTGCCAGAGCTGTGGGAAGAGGAGAGAGAAGGAAACGGGAAGAGAAATCGTGTGGCAGAGACCAGAGGAGTGAGTTTGCACACGTCCCACCACCCCAGCCTTCAGCGCCAGCTTTCAAGTCTTCATCTGGCCGGCTGAGGTCAAAGTCCTCTTTACTTCTCGTGAAAAATGCGTCCCAGGGGAGGCATGCTGACTCTGGTTCTGAAACTGATTAATGCTCTTGGGGTCCCCAAAGAGCCATTGCTAAGTGTCTAAGTTACAGTTTCAGAGGAAATGGGATGTGTTTTTGAACTCATCTAAAATGGCTTCATGGAGGGTAAATCTCAAGTTGCATTTGTAAAGGGGGAAGCCTTCGGTTTGGCTGAGGAGAATGAATAAAACATTCTCGACCCACGTGTGGGGACTTGGCTTAGTGAGAGAAGGATCCGAATGAGAAGGCGTCACCACGAGGCCTTCCCGGGGTGTTGCCTGGTCCGCTGGCCGATGGCGGGACTCACTCCAGCGCGTGCGAGCAGAAGGGGACTCATTGCAGATGTCGCGTGATTTCCAGACCCTTCCTGGATCCCGAAGGAACAGATGCCAGCTGACCCTCTAGGAGCACTGTCCAAAGCCACCCTGTAGAACTGAGGACACGGCCGCCTCCTCTCTGCCTCAGTGGACTTTGACCGGGCGGGGGCAGGGCAGCAGCGGGCTCCGAGCCATCCCAGCTGGTGCCACCGGGAACCTCCCCGAGGAGATCCTGCTCGTGCTGCGGGATCCAGAGTCACGCCGGCCGAACACGTGCCCTCGGCCGTGCTCTGCGAAGTTCCAGATGCCAGCAAGTAGGCACTGCGGGCACCGAGGGCTCAGACACCCCCACGGTGGGCGAAGAATTAGAAACAGACTGCCACACTTGCGTTCAGGCTTCTCAGTAGTGGGGCCTAAAGTGCTAGTGGGGCCTAAAGTGCTAGTGGGGCCTAAAGTGCTAGTGGGGCCTAAAGCTAGATGTGGGAGAGTTGGAGAACTCTAGCTCTCTAGCTCCCGGGGTACAGGGCTGCACATGGGAAGGGTGTCGGCAGGGACACAGAGTGACTCAGTGCATAGCGCGCAGCGCGGTCCCCTGCCTTGTCATCTCAACTCTCATCGTGCCCTTCCCGCACTTCAGCTTTTGAATATGAATGATTCATCATGCAATAAAAATATAGGACTCGTTTTGGGTTCTAACCCAAGATGGTGATGGAGGAAACTCCCGAGACCCCCTCCGCAATTGCACAGCTATCCAAAGAGCAGTTCCATCGAGAAGAAATCCAGAAGCAAGCTGAGTCCCCCCTGCACATCGAGGAGTGAATAAGACAGAGCCCGCTGAGCTGCCACGGGAGGCCAGACACCCTCTCGCTGTCAGCCTGGCCCTGGCTCCTCTCTGTCCAGTGGGGGGAGCAAGGGTTTGCACCTCCCAACAAACACACCACCTTCTAAGGCGTTCAAATGAGGGAGAGACTCCCCAAGCATCAGTTCTGAAGGCCAATGGGCTTGAATCTGAGACCCCAAGACTACAGCAAAAAAGAACGCTTTGCGACCCCTGGACGGCAGCCCACCAGGCTCCTCTGTCCACGGGGTTGTCCAGGCAAGAACACTGGAGTGGGTTGCATTTCCTTCTCCAGGGGGTCTTCCCAGCCCAGGGATCGAACCCGCGTCTCCGGCATTGGCAGGTGCGTTCTTTACCGCTGATCCGCCAGGGAAGCCTGAAACAAAGAGACACACATTTCTGAAGTCTCTGGAGGACTTGTGGCTGTCCGTGTCGCTGACAACATTGCGTGCTCTAGAAATGTAGAAACAGACTTTTCTCCATGGCCGCAGCATGCAGGGCTTAAGGGTGTAAAGCCACAGATTGGAAGGCAAAGAGGCAACTAGAGACGCCAAGTGCTCCTTGTGACTTGGGGTTGTGATTTCCCAAGGCCCCGCCCCCAGAGGCGAACTCGGAGTCATCCTGAGAAAGGCAGGGCAGGTGCCTCGCCCGTGCCCCGCCCCCAGCTTCGTAACAGGCGCGCCACCCTTGCCCCGCCCCCACCTCCTTAACACACAGCAAATCACGAGTGGATGCCCCCCCCGCAGGAGAGGCAGCGGCCCTGGTGCTCCCCCACGGAGGTGTGACAAGCGGTGCCAGGCCCGCGTGAGTCCCTCCCTGGCAGCGGGGGGCTTGGGTGCACTGAGATGCCCCTAGGGCGATGGGCCCGACTGGCTGCAGCAACCAGGGGCCCTCCTGTGGACCAGCTATCGATCAGCCGTGAGCCGGAGACCTGCCTTTGCTGCCCGGGGCCGGGGACACAGCGCTGCAGCCCTGCAGGGTCCCAGTTTCACTGGACCGGCTCCAGTGGGAACGGGCAGAGTGGCCACGAGGGACCCTGCGTGGGGTGTCAGGAGCCCCGGGTCTGCGTATTACTAGGGAAGCAGGGGCCCGTTTCCCTGAGCTTCAGTCTCCTCACCGGTAGCTTCAGGAGGCTGCGCGAGACTCATTCTGCGACCCTGTTAGTAGCCTGTGTGAGTCTCTGCCTCCTTTATTTGGCCGTTACCCATCTATCACCTTTTCATCGACTTATCCATCTACTATCTATTTATCTACAGCGGTCCATCTGTTCATCCTTATTCCAGAGACTAAGTAAGCCATCACATTTTTGCTATGGCCTGAATGCTGACGTCTGCCCAGCTTGCTATGTTGAAAACCTAATTCCAAGTCTGAAGGTGGAAGAGGCGAGGCCTTTGGAGGTGACCGTGTCCGAGGACAGACCCTCCGGGGAGGGATTCATGCTCTTACAGGAGGCCCCACAGACTCCCTCACCCTCCGCCACGTGAAAATCCAGCGAGAAGCCGCCAGTCTCCATTTCTGGTGAGGCCTTGCCTGACCCTGCCTTCCAGCCTCCAGAACTATGAGCAATAAAGGTCTGATGCGTATGTCTATGGCATTTTGTTATAACAGCTCAAAAGGAATAAGACAAATTTCAAAATCTTAAAATCTGCATACCATTCTATGTAACAGCTTAAAAGAAGAAAGCAAGCCTTCTCCTGGAGTTTCCCTCAGATGCTCATATTTCCGGGATGAAGAAGAATCAAGCATTTTCACTGTGAACGGGACCGTTGTTTCTTTGGGGGGTCTGACACACAGAGGGAACTCAAAAAGGAGCTCTTGAATTTGGGTCACAGCTGGGAAAGGCATAGAAGTAAACAAATCCCAATCAAGACAGCTCTTCTCTTACATCAGTTTACTGAATCAGAAGGAAACTTCCTCTTGCTGGAAACTCAACTCCTGAGAGATGGAGGGAAAGAGGGAGGCAGGTGAAGAAATGTTGCAACCAGATGACGGGCGATCCTGTGGGGAGAGACCCCACCCACAAGGAGATGCAGGCGGGAAATAGAAGCACAGTTTGCAGCAGAAATGTGCCTGGTGAAAAGCCACACTCTGTAAGGGATCTGGCTGGGGGAAAAGAACCCACATCCTGCAGAGAGGACCCGGGGCCACAGGCTGAGGTTCTAGGTGAGGAGCAATCCCTGGGCGGAGGGGAGTTTTCCAGTTGGTTATCAGGAGATAGATCAGATTTCTGCTGGAGCAACAGCGGGGAAGGTGGAAGTTTGTGCCAGAAATATCATTAACTCTCCAAGTAGCTTCTCTCTTCTCTTTGGTTGAGATTCGGTTCCACTGCATGTGAACAAAGTTCTCTTTTCCAGTGAATTGGCTCTTCGTATCAGGCGGCCAAAGGATTGGAGCTCCAGCTTCAGCATCAGTATTCAGGGCTGATTTCTTTTAAGACTGACTGGTTTGATCTCCCTGATGTCTAGCGGATTCTCAAGAGTCTTCTCCAGCACCATAGTCTGAAAGCATCAGATCTTTGGTGCTGAGCCTTCTTTATGGTCCAACTCACATCTGTATATGACTACTGGAAAAACCATAGCTTTGACTGTACATCCAGTAAGTGTTCAAATTTCTCATTGTATCAAAAGTGTCATAATCTTTTGGTAGCATGTTTGTTTGAGTCGGGATCCCAATAAGTCCCACACATTGGAATTGGTTGATGCATTTAAAGTCTCTTTTAACCTAAAGGTGCCCCCCTCCTCCTGGTCTCTCTCCCCTCCCCCAGAAGTCCCGATGGCCTGTGTTCAGGCACCACTGCCCCACCGGCTCCAGCTGGAGCTCCCTGCAGAAGATACAGTGGTAATCATAGGCAGCATATATGGGTGTCGAGTCATCACGTCTTATGCCTTCAACTTACCCCGTGTCTTGCGTCAACTGTATCTCTGTAAAGCTGGAAAAAAAGAAAGGCTGCAAGCCTGAGCCACTCCCGAGGAAGAGCCGGATGGTGTGCACCGGAAGTGTGGCCTCCGGGGACTAAACGGCTATGCAGGGAGCGCTTACATCTGGGGGCAGGCGACGAGGAACGGGGACCACGCTGGCGGGACCTGGGAGGCCACAGGAGGCTCAGGCCTGCAGGAAGCAGGTGGCAACACAGCCGCCCCCCACCCAGGGAGGGAGGGACGTGCCTTGCCTCCTCTCCCCCCTGGAGGCGACGTCTTTGCTCCTGGCTCCAGCTCCTGCTGTCTCTGGGCTGGGAGAGGTCCAGTGTGCCGACTGGGCCTGGGAAGTCAGCTACAGGCTGTGCATGGGATCTCAATTCTCTCTGCCCCCTCGGGCCTCACTGGAACTCTTTGCTTTGAAGCAGCAGAATCTAGAGAAAGAGCATGAAGGTGTAGCCATGGGCTGTTTTAAAAATCCATCAAGTTTGAAAGAAACTGAAGTTGCTCAGTCATGTCCGAGTCTTTGTGATCCCCATGGATTGTAGCCCACCAGGCTCCTCTGTCCATGGGATTCTCCAGGCAAGAATACTAGAGTGGATTGCCATTTCCTTCTCCAGAGGATGATCCTGACCCAGGGATTGAACCCGGGTTTCCTGCATTGTAGGCAGACACTTCCTCTGAGCCAGCAGGGAAGCCCGCATGAAGTTTAAGGGAAACAAAAATTTCACTAATCAACAAAGAAATGCAAAGACCTTTGAGTTTATCTTTTTTGTTATTTTTTTAGCTACTAAAAAAGTCAGCAAAAGCTAATTTAACTCCTGGCAAGGTTGTAGTTTTTGTAAAAAATGCTCACGTTAGTTGTATGTTGTTAAAAGATTTTCCAAAACCAAGTTGGAAAACGGTTATACCTGTGGGCAGACTTGAGTCACCTGTGGAAATTCAACTAGAGGAAGTAATTCTGTGGAAGAGAGCAGCTGTGTCTGAGTGTCCAGTGGCAGGGGAGTGGACCCCGTGCACCCCCGGAATGGGACAGGGTCCGAGCCAGAGCGCCACAAGGTGGGGACTCCGCCACAGCAGAGGTGGCTGCAAACAACAGATCAGATGAAAATGCTGCCTCCCCTTAAAGCCTGGTCGAGTGCAGGTTCACAGAGGCAGGACTGGAAAATGCCAGCGACCGAGAATCACAGGGTCGACAGCCGTGTTCTGGGTTACACACGATATGAAGTTTCAGCTGCTGGAAAGCTGTGTCTGAGGACCGTAGCCCGAGGTGCCCTGGAGAAGATACGGGCCTGGCCTGCGTCCAGCGTCAGGTCACAGCGAGAGAACCGATCCGCCTCCGCCTGGGCCCCCGGGGGTGGTCTTCTCCCGCAGAGAAGGCGCGGCTCGTCCCCTCCTCCCAGGCCCCCGGGTCTAAGTGGTCATCACTCACTGATAATCAGATCTTCCCCGGACAGGAGCCCGGGGGAGGCTGAGGACATGCCTGGGGAGGAGAGCCCGGGGCCTGAGGACTCCAGGCCGGGACCGGCGCCTGGATGGCGGCTCTGCAGGCCAGCCCAGGGGCCTCTGGGCTTAAAGATGGGGCACCGACATTGTGCACCCTGGGACTCGGGGTCGCAGTTCAGGGGTCCCGTGAGCCACCTGGGTCTCAGGGTTGGGCCTCGGAGCTGAGCAGGGGCTCCTGAGGATGGGGGGCTCCTGAGGATGGGGAGCTGGCCTGCCTTCTGGGAAAGGCCCTGCTTGGGATTTGCTAGAGAAGGCACCTGGGGAGGGGGCCCAGGAGAAGAGCGTCCCCTCGCCACGTGGCAGAGGCCACATGGCCCCGAGTGGCTGCTGCTCAAACCCTACAGGCCCCGAACACTGAATCTGCACGCGCTCAAGCCTACATGTGCACAGGGCGCCCTGGAAAGCCTGCCGCCCTGAGCCTGGGCGCGGGCACAGGCGTCCCTGCGGGCACGTGCGCATGCCCACGACCCCATTCCCCTTGAGGGTCACGAGCCGGGGCTCTGAGCACGCAGGGCTGGAGGGAGCCCTCCGAACGGCCGCCTGCACGGTTCCGAGCCGAGGAAACGCCCTCCTCGTCCTGCTGCGGGCGCGGTGCCCTGGGGCTGAGCTCAGGCGCAGCCCCGCTGGGCCGGATTCCCGGGAGAATAAGGATGGGGCAGGCAGCGGCCAGAGGAGCCCGGGCCAGCGTCTGAAATTGGACCAGACGGGGCAGGCGGGCTCACTGCTCCCCAAGTCTCCTCCCGGGAGAGTGCGGTGCTCCGTGCGCGGTCTCCGGACCCCATGCCCTTCCTGAATCTCGGGGACTTGGCTCTCCCCTGCCTCCCTCTCTCAGGAGCCTGCCCCGGCAGGCCTGGCCCTCTCTGCTCTGTTTCACGCTGGGCCAGGCTGCAGCTCAGAGGGGCCGTGATTGGGGAGCCCGAGGCTCAGAGCCTGTGGTGCTGGCCTGAGGGACACGGGGCCCGGGAGCCGCGTCCCCACATGTGCTGGACTCTTCCACTGCCTCTCACTTGGGATGGGGTCTGGGGCTCCTCTGGGGCCATGAACCCTCAGCGCCGCCCACAGACCCTCGGCCTGGGCTGGCCCCTGTGCCGGAGACAGCCCGTGGGGACGAGAGGGCAGCCGGCTGACATGTGCCCGCCTGGCCCCCAGCTCTCCCTGCAGTCACCCCTGAGCAATTATTGCTTGAGAATCCCCAAGGTCAATCCCCAGCTCTAGATCAAGACATACTTTGAATCTAAACTTGGATGCATTTCAGACTGAAAGGTTGATACTGATGGTTACCTGGTGACCGCAGGATGAAACGGCGCTGCCCTGGGAAGCTGAGGACCGGGGGCCATCTGCTCCCCGCTCACCGGCCCTACGAGGGTCTCGAGAATCCTCGCCCCGGCCACTGGCTCAAATACAGGACCATCCCTAAGACCCCTTGAGATGACCTTCCCCTTATACACGAGCTCTGGGTCTTCATATATTTGCTTTGAGTTAGGTTGAAGTGTTACAGATTAATAAAAAAGAATACACATGATTTTCTTATTTTAACAAATGTTCCAAGAAACACATGCTTGTTCCAAGTTTAATCTTGCTCTGGTCTTGCAGGGTGAGCTCAGAGCGTCTCAGAAGGCTGATGCTCCCAAACGCAGGTGAACTTCCTGTCAGAGATCTGAGGACTGTAGCTGACAAGAGCTTTTCTTTGGGTTTTTGCAGTGTTTTGTGCATCTTAGAATCCATGTTCAAAAATGCTCCCCAGAGTCGCACGCGGGTTATCGGGGAGGGGCACGTCAGCAGGTTTCACCACTTACGTCTGACTCCCTCCGTTAACCTGCTGCTGACTGAGGGCTGGCATCCGTGATACTCTGACATGGTGAATGACTCACACTGGTCCTCTCTGTCCTGAAACTGAGCTTAACTGTCACACCCCTGTCAGCCCCTTTCATCCCTGGAAGATGCTGGAAGTGATACCCACTGTTCTGGTTTCCCTGACGACGGAGGCTTCAGAACCCCGCCCCCTGCCTCCTCCTATCCCCAGGCCGCCCCAACTGTGTCCCCTGATGGAGCCTGGGAACCCCCAGGTCAGCCCCCTTCCCCCTACCCACCCCTTGCCTCCTGCTCAACCTTGAGGCTCAGCCTGTGTCCCTTCCTCAAGGAGACCTCTCCCGACCCGAGACCCCCCAGGCCTCAGCTCAGGCCGCCCTGCACCCCAGCAACTCTCAGAGTCCGTGCTGCTCGAACAACGAGACGTGGTTTCCTCACGCGGTGAGGGCAGGGGCCGCGCTCATTCTCCTGAAGCGTTCAGTGAAAGGGCGCGTCGCTCAGTCGTGTCCGACTCTGTGCGACCCCATGGACTAGTCCATGGATTTTTTATCAGCTGAGCCACCAGGGAAGCCCAAGAACACTGGAGTGTGTAGCTCATCCCTTCTCCAGTGGATCTCACTGGCCCAGGAATTGGACCGGGGTCTCCTTCATTGCAGGCAGACCCTTTACCAACTGAACGATCAGGGAAGCCCATTCAGAGTCTCCAGCAAAAGACCCAGACTGACCAGTCAGAACTTTTAATATAATGATCAGGCTTGTTAACTTAGGTTGGCAAAGAGAAAAGCATTCTTTCTTGATCAGGAAAAAATGATGCTACCAGGCTTGCATTTCTCAGCTTGCTTTGCCGCGCTGTGTCCTAAGCACTTCAAGAGGATGTTTATAGGACTGCAAATTCATGCTCACTTAACGCCAACTGCTTAAACGGTCTTATAGTAACTTTGCTGCTGCTGCTGCTGCTAAGTCGCTTCAGTCGTGTCCGACTCTGTGCGACCCCATAAATGTCTATGTTAAACAGCCCTTGGGTTCCTAAGATAAAAAATGGTAAATGAAATTTTATAATCAAATAAAAATTAAATATAGAACTATACAACATATCCATGCCGGCAACAGTATTTTCACTTTAGTTGAAAGTCTGTTTTGCTCATTCAAGTAAACGTAGGTAGAGTCCCAGCATAAACATGCTTTTATTTTTGTTAATAAATTAATTTTTGGTTGCGCTAGGTCTTCACACCATCGTGATTATCTGGGTTGTGAAGATCTTTTTTGTATAGTTCTTGTGGGTTTATTCTTGCCACCTCTTCTTAATATCTCTGCTTCTGTTAGGTCCATACCATTTCTGTCCTTTATCAAGCCCATCTTTGCATGGAATGTTCCCTTGGTATCTCTAATTTTCTTGAAGAGATCTCTAGTCTTTCCCATTCTGTTGTTTTCCTCTATTTCTTTGCATTGATCGCTAAAGAAGGCTTTCTTATCTCTTCTTGCTCTTCTTTGGAACTCTGCATTCAGATGCTTATATCTTTCCTTTTCTCCTTTGCTTTTCACTTCCCTTCTTTTCTCAGCTATTTGCAAGGCCTCCTCAGACAGCCATTTTGCTTTTTTGCATTTCTTTTTCTTGGGGATGGTCTTGCTCCCTATCTCCTGTACAATGTCACAAACCTCTGTCCATAGTTTATCAGGCGCTCTGTCTATCAGATCTAGTCCCTTGAATCTATTCATTACTTCCACTGTATAATCATAAGGGATTTGGTTTAGGTCATACCTGGATGGTCTGGTTGTTTTCCCTACTTTCTTCAATTTCAGCCTGAATTTGGCAATAAGGAGTTCATGATCTGAGCCACAGTCAGCTCCTGGTCTTGTTTTTGCTGACTCTATAGAGCTTCTCCATCTTTGACTGCAAAGAATATAATCAATCTGATTTCAGTATTGACCATCTGGCAATGTCCATATGTAGAGTCTTCTCTGGTGTTGTTGGAAGAGGGTGTTTGCTCTGACCAGTGTGTTCTGTTGGCAGAACTCTATTAGCCTTTGCCCTGCTTCATTCCGTACTCCAAGGCCAAATTTACCAGTTACTCCAGGTGTTTCTTGACTTCCTACTTTTGCATTCCAGTCCCCTATAATGAAAAGGACGTCTTTTGGGGGTGTTAGTTCTAGAAGATCTTGTAGGTAGATTGTAGAACCATTCAACTTTAGCTTCTTCAGCATTACTGGTCAAGGTATAGACTTGGATTACTGTGATACTGAATGGTTTGCCTTGGAAACGAACAGAGATCATTCTGTCATTTTTGAGATTGCATCAAAGTACTGAATTTTGGACTCTTTTGTTGACTATAAGGGCTATTCCATTTCTTCTATGGGATTCTTGCTCACAGTAGTAGATACAATGGTCATCTGAGTTAAATTCACCCATTCCAGTCCGTTTTAGGTCGCTGATTCCTAAAATGTTGATGTTCACTCTTGCCATCTCCTGTTTGACCACTTCCAATGGACCTAACATTCCAGGTTCCTGTGCAATACTGCTCTTTATGGCATCGGACTTTGCTTCCATCCCCAGTCACACCCACAACTGGGTGTTGTTTTTTCTTTGGTTCTATCCCTTCATTCTTGCTGGAGTTATTTCTCCACTGATCTCCAGTAGCATTTTGTGCACCTACTGACCTGGGGAGTTCATCTTTCAGTGTCCTATCTTTTTACCTTTCCTGCTGTTTATGGGGTTCTCAAGGCAAGAATACTGAAGTGGTTTGCCATTCCCTTCTCTAGCGGACCATGTTTTGTCAGAACTCTCCACCATGACCCGTCTGTCTTGGGTGGCCCTGCATGGCATGGCCCATAGTTTCAGTGAGTTAGACAAGGCTATGGTCCAGGTGATCAGATTGGTTAGTTTTCTGTGATTATGGTTTTCAGTCACTCTGCCCTCTGATGGAGAAGGATAAGAGGCTTATGGAAGCTTCCTGATGGGAGAGACTGACTGAGGGGGAAACTGGGTCTTGTTCTGATGGGCAGGACCATGCTCAGTAAATCTTTAATCCAGTTTTCTGTTGATGGGTGGGGCTGTGTTCCCTCCCTGCTATTTACCTGGGGCTAGTTTTGTCTTTGCAAGGCTCTGCTCTGCATTATGTTGGTGAAAACCACTCAGAAATTCTTAGAAGTCCCCTCTGCTGTGCCCCAGCACCCTGGGACGCCTCCCCAAGCCTGTCCAGTCTGCCCGCCTCACTCAGGCCAGCCTCAGGCCAGTGGAAGCCTAGTGTCTACCCAGGCAGCTGAGAAACTAGAAGGCCCTTCACGCAGGCTGAGCTGGAGTAAGCGCCGCTCCTCCCCGGGGCACCTGCCTACTCTTTTCTGTCTGGCTTCTGAGGTCAGTCGCGTCTAATTCTTTGCAGCCCCATGGACTGTAGCCTGCCAGGCTCCTCTGTTCGTGGGAGTTTCCAGGCAAGAACGCTGGAGTGGGCTGCCATGTCCTCTGTCTGACTTTGGGATCCAGCCAAAAGCCAGTGCTGCTTCTCTGGGAAAAATGGTAGCTACTCGGCCCACGGATCAGCCAGGACGCAACCAGGAGGCAGAAACCACTTAAACTGAGCAGGGAAGCTTCGTGTAAAGGATTACTAACTAGGGGGGACTGGAGTCTTGAAGTGAAGAGAATTCTAAGGAGCGGTGGCTCCTGGCTGAGACGCAGAGCCCAAGAAAGGGGTCCTGGCCCTGCCGTGGGGGCCGCCTTTGTCAGGAGGGTGCCCCACCGGGCTCTGTCCAGGGGGCATGGGCTGCCCCACCTGCCGTGGGAGAGGGGTAGAGAGGGCAGGAGCGCCCTGGGCAGGAAGGCCTTCCTCCTGGCCGTGTCTCCAGGGCCCTCCCACAGCAGCCTGAGCTGTGCTGGGGGGCACGCGTGTGTTCCGGCTCCCCAGTCGCCGGCCACTCCTGGGGGAGGAGGGCTGGGAGCCACGGGTGGGTTCACAGCGGCCCAGGGAGCTCCTGCCTGAGGACGCCCTGCTTTCTGCCAAGGCTGTGTCCCTGGTGGGGTGGGCCGTGAATGCCTTCGGGGCGGGGTTGAGATTCCCACCTCGAAGGAGCAGGACGCACGGCTGACCGGGAGACGGGCCGTGGGGCCACCCCACGCCGGGTGCCGTGGATGCCGTGAAGTGAGGAGCGTGTTTGTGTGGCCAAGTCCAGGGAACCGTGGGCTCGGGGGAGTGAGAGGGCCGCAGTGTGGGCGTCCGCTCCGGGCTGGACCTCAGCACGCTTGCCCTGGCCTGACCGGCCCCCAGGGTCTGCGCGGGGTCAGGAGACCCCTGCAGGCGGATCCTGGACCTGGAGGAGGGTGCACCTGGCGCTCCAATACCAACCGCCACAGGGTCTCTACTCCGAGGGGGCCCTGCCATGTGGCAGGAGCTCTGGACTGAGGCTGGGCCTCGGGGATGGAGCCGAGCCCAGGCCGGCCAGCTCTCACCCTGTCCGGGGGAGAAGCAACCGCCCACTTTCCCCTGCTCGGACGGGAAGTGACAGGGCTGCTAGAGCCAGGGCTGGGGACCTGGGCCCCTGGGGTTGCCCACTGGTCCCTTGACTTCAAGTCCTTTCTTGCTGCAAGAGTCCGTGAGTCTGGAATTCCAAGCCCCAGACTTCCTCCTCCTAAAGTCGACTTTAAATCCAGGACTTCACGCGGGGCCCACGGGCCCACCTGCAGCTCCTTCTGAAGGGTCCCGGAGCACGTGTGTACGCGCCCCATGAGGAGAGGCCAGTGTAGCCCGCGCTGGGGTTTCTTTACCTTCAGATAGCAAACGTCAGGCTTGCGTGGGTCTGGGATTTTCACTTAGAAACTTGTCCTTTAGGTGGAACCTCTACAGCGAGATAAAGCAAGGGCACCCCGCACGTGCTGCCCACACTGCAGCGGCCTGGAGACCCTCTGCTTCATCCGGGGGGGCCCCTGCAGGGCTGCACCCCGCCCCCCCAGGGCAGGAGGACATCAGCGGAGGCAGCAGGCTGGCGCGTTCAGCCCTGCGTGCCGTCTGTGTGGCCCTAGGAGGGGGAGCCCGCTGCAGACGGGCAGAGGACGCGCAGCTGCCTGGGAGCCCCCGTCCCGTAACCGGCAGAGGAGGGGGCCTGCGGCTGCCCGTGCTCCCCAGGGAGGGAGGAACTGGGGGAGTGGGCCCCTGGGAGGGCTGGTGATGGGGAAGGCCTGAGGCCCCCCCTGCCCTGCACCCCGCTCCCTCTGTCCCCCGCGGGTACACAGATGGCTCCCCTGCAAACGAGAGGTGCTCACTCCATCTTGGCCCTTGGCCGGAGCAGGGTCTCTGCCTCTTCCCCGAGGCACCATCTTAATTCACGGGAATGCAGCCGTGGGGACTCCGGGGAGTCTCAGGCCTGTGGTCACAGGGAGGGCGTCCTTCCTGTTTCCTGGAGGGTCCCCGCAGGCTCTGTGCTCTGAGCGAGCAGGGCAGGCGTCCAGTCTGGGAACAGCTGCCCGGCGGCTCGGCCTCTGACAGAAGTGCCTGCTTGTGCTGGGCCCTTTCTCCCTGACCCATGAGGCGTCCCAGGCCTGAGGACACCTGGGCAGAAGCCCCGTGTGATGCCCCGGCGAAAGCATCAGTGGTTTCCAGGCTCTCTCCTATTTCCCCATCACAGCATATGTGGGAGCCACGCCTGCGCCCCAGGGAGACCCCAGACACTGCAGCCCGGCCCTGTCCGCCTCCCACAGGTCACTGACTTCACTGGGGGCCTGCCTGGGAAATGGGTCATTTCAGATCCCTGAGTCTGCGCCCTTGGCCCTCTATCAAACCAAAAGTTTAACGTGAGACTCAAACCATCACTTGGGGCAAGAACAACTGTCTAGGTCCCTGACAAAGCTATATAGAATTTCACAGAGCAGAGCCAGCCTTATTCAAAGTCACACACCCCCATCCCTAATTCAATGCATTTATTCAGCTGGGGACTTGGGGAGTATACAATTTAAGCTGCAAAACAAGACTATAAAGGGTGTTGGGTGTCCGTCTGGTACCAAAAGAGGGACTGCAGCCCAGCTTCTCAACACTGCGAGGCTTCCTCCAGAGCCCCCCTCCCTGGCAGATCCAGGAGGTTTGCGCTGACGCAGCCTTTCGATAAGATCGGCCTCTGAACCACAGGTGTTTCTCTGGGAAAACTAGAGAGAGCTGCTCCGAATATGCTGGGAGTTTTGAGGAGGCCCCTCCGTTGTGCAGGAGTCTGGAGAGTAAGATCGGGGGTCTTGAACTTGGAAGATGGAGCTGGCGTGAGCCGGTGGCGTGCGCTGTGTCTCCCGTGGACAGACAGACTCTGCGTCCAGTGGAGCTGCCCTGCTCTTGGTGCTCTGGGTGGGACCATGCCCACGCCCACCTTCCACAGGATGCCGACCTGACACTCAGGGCCTCACGTGTGGTTCTGTTTGGTAGAGGATTTTCACAGAGGTGATGAAGCTAAAAGAAGGTCCTTAGGGTGGATCCTGATCCAACGAGCCTGGTGTCCTCATGAGGAAAGATCAGGACACAGACACGCAGGGAGAAGGCGGCCTCTGCCAGCCGAGGAGAGGCCTCAGCAGAAAGCGGCCCTGCCAACAGCCGGCGGAGCTTTGAGAAAGGGCTTTCCTGCTGTTTGAGGCACCTTCTGCTCATCTTGCTAGAGCGGCCTTGGGGACTGAACACATTGTGTAAGGAGGGACTTTTATCATCCTGACCCAGTGGTGACTGAGAAGGCAGATCGCTAAGCTTTTAGGTTAAAGAAGAGATTAACACAATGTAATGAGTGAAAGGTATCTTCCTCCCCGCTTGCTTGTCACCCGGCCCTGGCGAGGACGGGTGAGAGAGGTTCAGACGGGGTGGGGGGGTCCTGGACGCAGAGGGACCAGATCAGCTTTATTTTTGTAACAAGAGTGAGTCTAGGTTCACCCACATCACTTCTACCGACTCAAGTCTGTTCCTTTTTATGGCTAAGTAATATTCCATTTATCCAGAGCCTGTCACACAGAGTGAGGTCAAAGGGAAAAACGAGCATCATATATTAACATATGTTAATATATACAGATGGACAAGGAAATAGCAGTCCGCTCCAGCGTTCCTGCTGGGAGGATCCCACGGATGGAGGAGCCTGGAGCTACAGTCCACGGGGTCGCAAAGAGTGGGACACGACTGAGCGACCTCACTTTCTGACGTGCGGACTCAGGAGCAGCACTGAGGCGCCTGTTTGCAGGGCAGGCACAGAGGCGGAGATGCAGAGGGCCGGCTCCGGGCTCGGCAGGGAGCGATGGGGCGGCGTTGACACTCAGGCAGACACGCCCGTGTGTAAAACAGACAGCGCGGAAAGCCGCGGCACAGCACGGGGAGCTCAGCCCGGCGCTCTGTGAGGCCGAGAGCGGCGGGGCTGGGGGGAGCGGGGCTCACGAAGGAGCGGATGCATGCATGCTTACGGCTGATTCACGCTGGTGCCGAGCGGGACCTAACCCGGCAAACTGTCAGGCGACCATATTCCAATAAGAATGTGGCTCTAACGAAGCAAACACAAAGAGGAAAGACATGTCACCTCTCTTGATTCTTCCAAGAGGAATCTAACGTGACCCAGTGCTTTCAGGTCATCTTCTTAGAACAAAGATAAGATTAGCGCGGAACCGCACTTCTGTGAAACCCTGCCTCTCCCCCGTGGGGCAGCGGCAGGCCCCTGCCCCTCTGGCGGCAGCTTCTCTGTTCACGGTCCCTGGACGTGTCTTCCCCTTCTTTCCGACCCGCCTGCAGGGAGGGTCTCCTTCCTCAACGTGGCCCCTCCTCGTGGTCGGCCGACCGCCGGTAGATTTTTCTAGAATGCTTGTGCAGCGTGACAGTTTCGTGGGATGGAATCTTCATTTTGCCTCCATTTTTGAAAGTGTTTTCATGGGGCTGAGACTTCCAGAATTTACGTTTTCCTCTCAGCACTTCGCTGATGTCAGTCCACTTTATTTTGGCCCCCAGTGTTAGTGATGAGAAGGAAGCATGTTGGGATCTTTTCTCCTCCGGTTAGTTTATTTTTCTCTTCCTTAGTTTTTTACAACTTGAGGATGAGGTGCTAAGGTGTGGTTTTATTATATTTAACCCTCTTGGGATTTGATCATCTTAAATATCTGGAGACTGATGTTTTAAATAAAATTAGGACTAATTTTGAACAACACTTTTTCAAATTTTTTTTCTGTCCCATTTTCTCTTTTCTTTGCTGCTAGGATTCTAAGCAGAGCCTCCAGACAGATCACATACAGATTAGACTGCTTGAAACTCTCACATGTAACTGTGACTCTTCATTGCTCTCATCTTTTTCTTTCTTGAATTATTTTCTCCAGTTCTTCATTTTGGACAATTTCTGCTGAGATTATCTGTCTTCAAGGTCATTGATACTGAAATGTTCCACATTGCCGAGGTTTCTTTAAAATTTCAGATATTGAACATTCAGTTCTAGGAGATATATTTATTTATGTAGAATTTCTATTTCTCTCTTAAACTTCTGTTTATCTGTGTATCTTTTGCTGCAAATTGTTTTAATGTATCTGTTATTTCCCTTGTGGCTCAGCTGGTAAAGAATCCACCTGCAGTTCGGGAGACCTGGGTTCGATCTCTGAGTTGGGGAGATCCCCTGGAGAAGGGAAAGGCCACCCATTCCAGTATTCTGGCCTGGAGAATCCCATGGACAGTCCATGGGGTTGCAAAGAGTCAGACACGACTGAGCGACTTCCACACTCACACACACACACTCACATCTGTTATTTTGTCATTTGAGGTCGTGAGTGAATCTGCCTTGTTAACTAGGTCACATTTTCCTGGGTCTTTTCATGTAAAGGGCTTCCCTGGTGGCTCAGAGGGTAAAGCGTCCGCCTGGAATGCGGGAGACCCAGGTTCAATCCCTGGATCGGGAAGATCCCCTGGAGAAGGAAATGGCAACCCACTCCAGTATTCTTACCTGGAGAACCCCATGGATTGAGGAGCCTGCTAGGCTACAGTCCCTGGGGTCGCAAAGAGCTGGACACGACTGAGTGACTTCATTACCGTTGTATATAGGGCACTGTGGATGACGTGGTGTAGAAATTCTAGGTTGGCTTATGTTCCTGTGAAAAATGTTGACGTGAAGAATGAAAGCGGAATGCCTGGCAGGAAACCAACCCGCCCTGTGATCCCGCCCTGCCTGGGCGTCCCTCCTCCTCTGGGTCCTGCACTGCCCACCCCGAGCTCTGCCCTCTGCAGGGACGCGCCCACTGCCTCTGCTCTCGCTCAACCTCCAGTCCCCGGACCTGCGAAGAAGGGCCTGAGGGGGACAGACTGGGTAAAGGTGGCTCCTCACTCCATCCGGGGTGTCTCTTCTTTTCAAGAGCTGAGTCTTCTCTGCGTCTGCCTCTGTGTTCTGGTGCCTCAGAAAAGCCCATCCTGTCTTGTGTCTGACGCTTATAACCGACGCTGGCGGGCAGGTCAGCCTGCTGTAAACTGCTTTGCCATTTCCAGAAATCAGAAATCTCTAAGACTGGATACACCAGCTCAGTGACTCTTCACCTTGTCTCTAAGGGGGTCAGCATCCTTTTGCAGAAGGTGCTGGAGCTCAAGCAGTTTGACTAACTTACCAGCTGGTCAGCAGCGAGTCGGTGATGGAAGGACTCTAGCTGGACACCAGATTCCACGGTTGGAACACGGCCACTGCGGGCATCTGTCCTTGCGGTGCAGACATTGGGGTGTCTCCAAGCAGGGAGCCCGGCCGGGGAGGTCCACGAGCACCACGAGTGCCTGGGGGGCACAGTGGTCCTGCGGGCACATGGCGAGCTGTCCTCCTCGGCGGGGCCATGCTCTTCCCCAGGGTCCCCACTGCAGGTTGGTGGCACCAGCTCCTGGATCACAAATGCATCATATCCACCCCAGTGCACGGGCGAGAGAGTGGTGTTGGCAAGGCTGTTTTCTGGAAACTTCCAAGAAGGTTTGCTGGAGGAGAGTTAGAGAGTGTCTGAGGACGCAGGTGTGCAGGCGGGACCCTATGCTGGACACAAACGGGCTGCTGGGTTTCCAGGGTCTGACCCATGCTCCCTTGAGAAAACCTGCTCAGGCAGCTGGACTCAAAATAGCCTGAGGATGGCAGGAACAGGAATAGCTCATCGAGGCGTGTTCTGTGCCCAGGCTGTGAAATCTCTTATCTGCGTCAGCTCACTGAATCCTCACAGAAACTCGGGAGAGTCGCTGTGACTTTTTGCTTTTGGTTTCCCTGGAGGGTAGTTGCCGCGCCGCTGCGTGAGCTCCGGGTGTGCAGCAGAGAGAGTCTGTCACACACGAGCGTGTGCACACTCAGGCCCCTCAGCCATGTCAGACTCGGCGTCCGATGGATGGCAGCCCACCAGGCTCCTCTGTCCATGGGATTTTCCAGGCAAGAGTACTGGAGTGGGGGGCCATGCCCTCCTCCAAGCGACCTTCCTGACCCGGGGGTTGAACCCACATCTCCTGCATCTCCTGCAGCAAGCAGATTCTTTACCCGTCTCAGACCACCCGACCTGCCTCTTGAGATACCGTATGCAGGTCAAGAAGCAACAGTTAGAACCAGACATGGAACAACAGACTGGTTCCAAATTGGGAAAGGAGTACGTCAAAGCTGTATATTGTCACCCTGCTTATTTAACTTATATGCAGAGTACATCATGAGAAACGCTGGGCTGGAAGAAGCACAAGCTGGAATCAAGATTGCCGGGAGAAATATCAATAACCTCAGATATGCAGATGACATCACCCTTATGGCAGAAATTGAAGAAGAACTAAAAAGCCTCTTGATGAAAGTGAAAGAGGCGAGTGAAAAAGTTGGCTTAAAACTCAACATTCAGTAAGTTAAGATTATGGCATCTGGTCCCATCACTTCTTAGCAAATAGATGGGGAAACAATGGAAACAGTGACAGACTTTATTTTGGGGGGCTCCAAAATCATTGCAGATGGTGACTGCGGCCTTGAAATTAAAAGACGTTTGCTCCTTGGAAGAAAAGCTATGACCAACCTAGACAGCATATTAAAAAGCAGAGATATTACTTTGCCAACAAAGGTCCATCTAGTCAAGGCTATGGTTTTCCAGTGGTCATGTATGGATGTGAGAATTGGACTATGAAGGGAGTTGAGTGCCAAAGAATTGATGCTTTTGAACTGTGGTGTTGGAGAAGACTCTTGAGAGTCCCTTGGACTGCAAGGAGATCCAATCAGTCCATCCTAAAGGAGATGAGTCCTGAGTGTTCATTGGAAGGACTGATCCTGAAGTTGAAATCCAATACTTTGCCCACCTGATGCAAAGAACTCACTCATTGGAAAAGACCCTGATGCTGGGAGGGAGTGGGGGCAGGAGAAGGGGATGACAGAGGATGAGATGGCTGGATGGCGTCACCGACTCAACGGACATGAGTTTGAGTAAACTCCTGGAGTTGGTGATGGACAGGGTAGCCTGGCATGCTGCGATTCATGGGGTCGCAAAGAGTCGGACACGACTGAGCGACTGAACTGAACTCAACTATAGATAAAGAAAAGGAGTCACAGAGGCAGGTTATGTGATCAAGGTCCTGCCGCTGGTCAGCACCCCAACTGATCTGCTACATTGCCGGTGGAGCCAGGGCTTGGCGTCACAGGAGACACTTCTGTTTATGCTCAGTTCACAGCTGGACTGTGTCAGTAAGACATTTTCTGCTGGGACTTTGGAACTGAAGCTGAAGTCACTGAACAGATTTGGTTAGAACTTGAACTGGGAGGACAGAAAACTTTGGGAACAAAGGAGCAGCCGTCTCTGTCCCATCGTTGAAAAGCTGAGAAAAAGGGCAGAGAGAGAGACAGAGGGGGAGACAGAGACGGGAAGACAGGGACGGGAGGACAGAGAGACAGAGGCGGGGAGACAGAGACAGAGAGACAGAGGGGGAGGCAGAGACAGGGAGACAGAGAGACAGAGAGACAGAGAGGGAGACAGAGACAGAGACAGAGGGAGAGACAGAGACGGAGACAGGGACGGGGAGACAGAGACAGGGACGGGGAGACAGAGACAGAGACGGGGAGACAGAGACAGAGGCAGGGAGACAGACAGAGGCGGGGAGACAGAGGCGGGGAGACAGAGACAGAGATGGGGAGACAGAGACAGAGACGGGGAGACAGACAGGCGGGGAGACAGAGGCGGGGAGACAGAGATGGGGAGACAGAGAGACAGAGGCGGGGAGACAGAGACAGAGATGGGGAGACAGAGACAGAGATGGGGAGACAGAGACAGAGACGGGGAGACAGAGACAGAGAGACAGAGGGGGAGGCAGAGACAGAGACAGAGGGGGAGACAGAGACGGAGACAGGGACGGGGAGACAGACAGAGGCGGGGAGACAGAGACAGAGACGGGGAGACAGAGACAGAGACGGGGAGACAGACAGAGGCGGGGAGACAGAGGCGGGGAGAGAGAAAGACAGAGAGACAGAGGTGGGGAGACAGAGACAGAGACGGGGAGACAGATAGAGGTGGGGAGACAGAGACAGAGAGACAGAGGGGGAGGCAGAGACAGAGACAGAGGGGGAGACAGAGACGGAGACAGAGGCGGGGAGACAGAGACAGAGATGGGGAGACAGAGACAGAGATGGGGAGACAGACAGAGGTGGGGAGACAGAGACGGGGAGACAGAGAGACAGAGGCGGGGAGACAGACAGAGGTGAGGAGACAGAGGCGGGGAGACAGAGACGAGGAGACAGAGACGGGGAGACAGAGAGACAGAGGCGGGGAGACAGAGAGACAGAGGTGGGGAGACAGAGACGGGGGACAGAGAGACAGAGATCGGGAGACAGAGAGACAGAGGCGGGGAGGAGTGGAGAGGACTGGGGTGAATGGCCGCGCGTCCCCAGAGAGGCCGTGGAGCGATGCGGGGGCAGAGGGGCTGGGCCGCCCTGGTTCCACACGATCTCCATGTTCTGGCTGTCTTCCCTCTCGAGGCTTGACTGGACTTCTTGTCCTTGGGTATGACAAGGTTCCCTCTATCTCTATAACCCAATTTTCTACAGTTTACTTTTAATGCATTTCTGTTACTTGCAAGGCGGAGGAGAAGGGTGATGCTTTTAGCTGTAAACAGGCTGAGAGCAGGTGGAGCCTCAGGGCAGACAAAAGCCTTCATGACCCAAGAGACCAGCCCCACATGAAGGCCCAACTCCGTCTCCGCCCTGAGCACCCAGCCTTGCCCTGGGACATGGTAGCCACCCAACACCCACACGTTAAATGAGAAGGAAGATTGGTCTGCTGCATAGCACCAGACTTCTGTTTCACGGTCAAAGACTCTGATATCTCGGTGACTCTGGGTCTGAGCAAATGAAACAGGAGGTTGGACTTACCCTGTATGGCTTCTAGAAAAACTCTGTGGAAAGCAATTTCCTTTTTTATTGCTAATTTGTCTCACAAAATTGCAATTAGCTGATTTATTCGGAGGTCTTTCCTGAAAGTAGCGAGGCAGTTCAGAGTTTCTCTCACGGTTTGACAGGAAAGCCCCCATGTACTTGCTCTCTGGACTGCAGGAACATACAGCTAATAAAAGACCTCAGCTCAAGAATGAAGCTCATTTGAATTATTTTTAAAGCTGCTCAATGAATTTCTAAGACTCATCTCTTTTCCAGGTGTTTCCTCTTTGGGCCTAAGGGTCTAAAATGTAATTTAAAAAAAAATTGGGAAGCATGCACTTATAATTGCCTTAGGTTGGGTCAGAGCCCTGAGACTCCGCAAGTTCTCTGAAGGGAAGTCGAGGAGGAAGATTAAAGATGCAGCTGATTTGCAAACAGCTCACAGGGAGGCGGAGGGTCCTCGTGGTCGTCCCAGGGACCAGAGATGTGAGTGACTCTGGCCATTTTACTGGCTTTGGAAACCACACAAAATCGTTTTTCTGTTTTACTTCGGGCTTGGAACCTCTGTGCTCACGATAAATTCAAGCAGATGTGTTTGATTTCAAACATTCCCCTGAAAGATCACGCCTGTGCCTCCACGGGGTGAAATGACCCCCACTGAGGTGGACAGCAGGGCCCCATGTGACCGCTCCTGTATCTTACTCCCTCCAGATGGAGAATTGGGCAAACCCAAGTCACGGTGGTTGCAACTGGCCTTTGAAAGCAGATGCTAGGTTCCATAAAAGCAGAACGCAAAATTAACCTTGGAAAGCCAAAGCTTTCATTGAGCTCCAAGGAAGAAGAGGGAAGAAGAGGCAGAGCAGGAAAAGAACGTTTGAGGGGGGACCTACCTGGAGACTCTCTGAATCTTCTTTGTCTAACTTGGTAGTTTGCTTCTTCAGTCGTCTGCTGAGTCCTCGGTCATGAGGGTCGGGCATGTTCCTCTTCTTAGTCTAAGGTGCCGATTGTAACTAACACACACACACACATCGCCACCACCACCCCCCTTGACACCCACACCACCCCCAGTGTTTGAAGGCAGACACCCCAGGCTAAAGTCAAGGAGAAAGCGTTAGCATGCAGAGGCCGTGCATGGATTACATTTACCTGTAATCCATGTGTGTAAACCCTCACCCTGGATTTACATTTGCCAAGTCCATGTGAAAGGACCGAAATCTTACTTTAAGAGCCGTTTGTTACAAAACTTCTCTAAACCAGCCCTTCTTCTGTGTCAGAGATTATGCATCGAGTCAGATGTTATTTGGCATTTCTTCCACAATTCGGCCAAACCCATCTGAAGCTTTTTAACTTATTTCAAGTCTCCATCCCATTGAAGTGCCTCACAGTTTTACCTAACTGCACTCTTTGTATTTGCTTTGGTTAATAAGAAGAAAAGAAAGTGAAATCACTCAGTCGTGTCTGACTCTCTGCGACCCCGTGGACTGTAGCCCACCATGCTCCTCCATCCATGGGATTCTCCAGGTAAAAATACTGGAGTGGGTGCCATTTTCTTCTCCAGGGGATCTTCCCAACCCAGAGATCGAACCCTGGTCTCCCACACTGTAGGCAGACACTTTACCATTGGAGCCCCCAGGGAATCCACGTTGGTTGATGCGTTGTTGCATAATTAGACAGAGGAAAACACCTCTGTCTTCTAAGTCGCTAGTGCTAAGGGAGCACTTCATCCTTTGAATGTCTTCAGGACACAGGACAGCAAGTACCCGGGGATCAAACACCCAGGTTGTGAGTTCTCAAAGGACCAGGGCTCCATTCCCTTGTCCCAGATCCCTTTGGGACCAGTGGGGAGAGAGAACGTCCCAGGGCTTTGGAGCTAAGCTCAGGTGGCCCCAGGGGCCTGAACTGGGAATCGTAGATGAGTGCAAATCACACAGCTGTCTGCGTGAGTCAGTTCTGAGGAGACAAGTAGCTGGCGACTCCCTTCTCAGCCAGCTCTCCCCTGTAACCCCCATATGTGCGTGCACATACTTAGCACATGTGCGTGTGCACATACATGACATACTTAGTACACATGTGTGCACACACAGGCAGGCACTCTGCACATGAGCACACACACTTACTCAGCACAAGTGTCCCCGCATACATGCACACACTTAGTACATATGCGCACAACATGCAAACGCTTGCACACACGTGTCCACACACATGCACACATGCTTAGCACACGCATGCACACCCACACGCATACATTCACTCGGCACACAGGTGCACACAGGCACATGCACGCACATACTCGGCACACATGTCCACACATACACACACACTTAGCGCACGTGTGCCCCCACGTGTGTGCACTCAGCACACGCGCACAATGCATGCACACGCGCACACATGCACATGCACAGGTGCACACAGACTTACTAGGCCCAGGGCCTGTGCACACGTCTCAATCTTGCCCCTCCTCTGTCCTGCATCCCCAGGTCTGTCTCCACGACCCCTGTCAGTACGAGGCCCGGGGAGTAGAAAGCTCCCACTCCAGTGAGAGGACGTGGCCAGCTCAGGGAGCACTGTGAGCCCGCAGCTTTAGCTTCAGCAGGGGTTGACGGGGCCCCCACAAGGGGCCTGGAGTCCTGGATGTTGCTCCTTCACAAGACAGTCATTGACTCAGGGGATCCAGGAATACTTTGCAGATTCTTATTATCTAGCAATTAGCTTCTGAAATTTTTTCAGAAAAATATTTAGCTTTTCACTTTGAGATAATTATAGACCCACAAGAAACGGCAAGACTCGTACAGAGCCCTGATCCCCCTCCCATCCACCTGTCCCTGCATCCACCCGTCCCTGCAGCCACACGTCCCTGCAGCCACCCGTCCCTCCCATCCACCCTTCCCTGCAGCCACCTGTCCCTCCCATCCACCCTTCCCTGCATCTCCCCGTCCCTGCAGCCACCCATCCCTGCATCTACCTGTCCCTGCAGCCACCTGTCCCTCCCATTCACCCTTCCCTGCAGCCACCCGTCCCTGCAGGGGTGTCACGGCCGGGACGTCAGCCCCGCGCTGGCAACTGGGCTTCAGGCCTCAGCAGGTGTCCCTGGCTCTCACCTGTACTCGTGCATGTGTTTGCCTGTGTGTGTAGTTCTTTGCCATCTTATCCCCTGTGCAGACGCCTGTGACTGCCTGCGAGTTCCGAACTGTTCTGTCTACTCAGCCTGCTCTCTTTAGAGTCACCTCCCCTCCCCTCGCTGCTCCCAAGAAACCACGGTTTGTCTCCATCTCTAGAATCCTGCCGTTTCCTCAGTGCCACATAAGTGGGATCGTACAGCAGTGTCCTCCTCCTGGGTGGGCTCTCTGCTTTCCCCTAAGTCAGGTGTTCCTGTCCCGTAGCCGTATGCATCGGCCACCATCAGGAGCCCTGGACTGCCCCCACCCCACCTCGGCTCTGCTGAAACCCCACCCTCTCCTCACCTGCTGGGTTCATGAGGGTCGTGAGCCGCCCCAGGGTGCCCCAGGCACCTTCCGAATTGCTGCTCCAGATGCCGTCTGGAGCCCAGTAACTCTGTTACAGTACGGTAATGGAAATATTTGGGATCAGAGGAGTGAAAATTATTTTCACTGGGAAGCTTAGAGCCAGCAAACTTGAGGACGTGCAGGGGAGAGGGCAGGGAAGGCGGGGCAGCCGCGAGGAGGCTGGAGCGCTGGCCCATCAGCAGCGGACCGGCCCTGGGGCGGAGAGCCGAGCCCTGGGGGAGGGCGCCTTGGGACCGGGGTGGAAGCTCCGCCCTACTGTCGCGGCGAGGGTGCCCGTGGGTGTGCTGCCTGACTGCCAGCAACGACCTTCCCGAAGGCAATGCCCAAGCGCTGTTCCCTGTGGCTGGCAAAGGTGTAGACAATGCAGATGCCCATCGGCAGAAGGGAGCTCCTGTAAACGGTGAGGCGTGGAGGACTGTGCAGCCACCAAAACACGGAACCACCACTCTGTCCCTGAGCCAGGAGTGACTCTCAGAGGCGGGGGCGGGCGGTGAGTGAGAGTTCTAAGACCCCAGTGCGAGCATGAAAATGAAGACCGCCCTTCCGCTGTCTGTCCACAGGAGAGCGAGTGGACACACCTGTCGGGTGTGCAGGGGGAGTGCCTCCGTTCCCTTGCTACACCTCCGTCTTTTGACCAGACGCTCACTATCCGACTGTCTGCCTTGCACAAAGCTGCCGCACGAGGCCCTGAGGCCTGGAGGTGAAACAGTCCCTTGGAGCTCATCAGGGGCTCATCGTGGGAGGCGACCCCTTGCTCCGAGGGACGCCCCTCTCCTCCGTGCTACGGTTTGGGAGTGGCAGTGACGTCAGGGCCCAGGAAGGAATATCTAAGGACCCGCGTCCAGGGCGAACCAACAGTCAGGAAGCTGGTCTCCGCTGTAGAAATGTGCTTTCGTGAATTTGATGGGGCTTATACTCCAAGAATTAGCCGTCAGCTCACATAGACGCTTAGGCATATTTGAGTCCCATCAGCTGGCATTTAAGCTGCGGTTCGTCGGGGTGGACCCTGGCTCCAGCTAGAGCTTCACAGACTTCTGGAAAGTCAGAGCTCTGGGGGACTGACATTTCTGTGGGTTGGATGGAAAGGCTGGGGTTGCGGCAGGTACAGGGGACACTCTTACCCCAGCCCCTCTGCGGGCCCTGGTGGTCCTTCTCTGCCCACCGAGGTCTGCCCCAGCTGCGCTGTTGACTCTTGCAGATGGAGGCGGTGAGGGCAGCGGCTCTTGTCTCAGGCTGCCGCTGGAAATCTAAGTCGCCTCTGCACTCAGCACGCGACGCAGAGCGCCGGGAGCTGTGTCTGCTCTTCATCACGACTCCAAGCACAGAACTGCAGCAGTGAGCGGACTCACGCTA
This sequence comes from Ovis aries, assembly GCF_016772045.2. NCBI lineage: Eukaryota > Metazoa > Chordata > Mammalia > Artiodactyla > Bovidae > Ovis > Ovis aries. The sequence continues at coordinate 50,753,425 of NC_056073.1, forward strand.
GAGCCTCTGAAGCCTTTAAGTCACTGCTCCCGACGGGCCGAACATGACGGTTTGGGGCAGGTAGGAGGGAGAGTCCCCAGGGCAAGGAGCCCTGCCTGGCAGAGCGGGCTCACTGTCCCACGATGCCTGCTCCCCACGACGCCTGCTGCCCACGACCCCTGCTCCCCACGACCCCTGCTCCACACGACGCCTGCTCCCCACGACCCCTGCTCCCCACGACCCCTGGTGGGCGTGGCTGCAGGTGAGGGTCCTTCCTGGTCATCTTGGCTTAGGGGGGCTGTTATCGGCTCTGGATAGTGACTTTAGCCAAGACCACAACTTGGTCTAAAGTGACTCAGAATGTGTCATGGGCTGAAGGGTGATGCCCCAAATTCATATGTTGAAGCCCTAATGCTCAGGACCTCGGAGTGTGATTGTGTTTGGAGACAGTCTGAGAGAAGTGATTTAGGGTAAATGAGGTGGTGTGGGTGGGCTCTAAACTAACAGGACTGAGTTCTTATAAGAAGGGAAATTAGGACACGCACACACAGGTGGAGGGAAGGCCCTAAGAGGACCGGGGAGAAGACGGCCGTCTACCTCCCAGGGAGAGCAGCCTTGGAAAGGAAGGAGAGAAAACCAGCCTCGCCCACACCCAGACCTCAGGCTTCCAGCCCCCAGACTGAGAGAAGACCGTTTCTGTTGTTCCAGCTGCCCGCCTGCGCCGCTTGTACACGGCCACCTCAGCAGGCTGGTGGAACCCGCGGGGTTTTCCCACTTTCTCTCTGCCCATCTTTGTAGGGGGTGCAGGTGTGCACCACATACCCGGGAGCATGGTGGGGGGCGTCACTGGTGGGGGCATCACTGATGGGGGCGTCACTGATGGGGGCGTCACTGGTGGGGGCGTCACTGGTGGGGGCATCACTGATGGGGGCGTCACTGGTGGGGGCGTCACTGGTGGGGGCGTCACTGATGGGGGCGTCACTGGTGGGGGCGTCACTGGTGGGGGCATCACTGGTGAGGGCATCACTGATAGGGGCGTCACTGGTGGGGGCGTCACTGGTGGGGGCGTCACTGATGGGGGCGTCACTGGTGGGGGCATCACTGGTGGGGGCGTCACTGATGGGGGCATCACTCCTGGAGGCAATGGGGCCTCCCTTAGCTGGCCTCTGAACACCTCTGTGGGGAGAACCGGCTACTTTGTGACATTCGAGATTTTCAGTAAACGAGAGATAAAGTTGTATGATACAAGGGCGTGAGATTTTAAGCTTATCTGTCAGTACAGTAGAACTGCCCCTCCCCCCACAATGGAGACGACTTCAGAGGCGCTGGAGGGACACAGGGGGTCCCAGCTGGGAAATGGCAAGTTAGAAGGAAGTTGAGACTCTAACATGACTTGAATTCTGTAGGACGGGGGAGCTCGGGGAGGCGCCATGCAATGGGGCCCAGCTCCTTCACGGAAGCTGAGAACACCGACGGTACTGAAAATTTATTAAGAGACGAGGAGTCAGACACACAGGAGCTGTTTTCTTCCTCAAAACTAAAGGGAATATGATGATAGAAATAGGTCCCTCGGAAATGAGGTGAAGCTTATACCGGGGGCGTCAGGTCTGGGAATGGCATTGATCGCTACGACCGGTTGATCACGGAGAGGGAGCAAGTCAGACACTTGGCAGGCAGGCTCGAGAACTGCGTCCTTACTCGCAAGAATTCTTTTGTACATCAGGCGACGTCACTCCTTTCAAAAGAAAAAGACAAGTGTTCGCGTGGGATTGTGCTTAGGCTAAAGACTAAGAAAGTGGCCTTTCTCGTGTCACAGATGTGCCCGGGGCGTGGGCCTCTGCTGGCCTGAGTGGCTGCATGCTCTCCTCCAGAAGCCTCGGGCAAGGCCGGCTCTCCCTAGAGTGGGGCCTGAACTGAAGGCGCTTCATTCACCGTGGAGAGTTATGGGCTGTAGAGAGAGATGGAGCCTAACGCTGCCTGCCCCTGTTTGCTTTTCTAATCCTGAGATTTAAAGCTGCAAGGTTTACAAATAGCTAAAATAGGACAGATGTAAAAACCAGCATTGTCTTGTCCAGCCTCCAGCCTGTCCACTTTGGAACTGAACCAGAGTTCTGCCAAGAAGTGTCCTGTGTCCTGTTTTCATTTCTGATTTTATCCCTGACTCTGGTCATGCAGAATGTGAAAACAGACTAAATACAAATATCTAAAAAAATAAAAACAATCCAAGCCATTGGACACAAGGGAAGATCTTACTAAAGGGAAAGACCCGTCTTTTCTTGGGTTGGAAGACAGTAATATAAAGAGTCATTTTCCCTAAATTATTTTATGTAATTCAGTATCATTTCAGGTAAACAACTCAATAGAATCTGGGGAGAAGTTGACAAAATTATTCTAAAGTTCATCTGGCAGTAAAAATTTGAAAATGACTGGGAGTATTTTGGAAAGAATAATAAAGGAAGCCTTATCTTACGTGAATGAAATGCGCCCTCACGGTAATAACACAGTTATAGTAATAAAGCTGTGTGGCCCTGGCCTGGGAATAGGCAGGTAGATTAGTGAAGTGGAGCAGAGGACCCAGAGGGAGGTGAAGACAGATAGGAAATGCAGCAAGTCGGTTTCCATGTCAACTCAAAAATAAGAAAACAAAGAGCCTAATAAAAATCAGGCCCAAGGTCAGAACGGGCATTTCACCCACGAAGGTACACAGAATGCGAACAGACACAATTAGCCACTGGAGTCGTTAAAACCCGGGCGAGTTACCTGGTAGAAGGGACAGAAAACCAAGCTCAGAAGCGCAGAGCGCGGCGAGAGTGTGGCCGAGTGCGGCCGCCCGGAGCCGTCATCCTGCTCGGGGAGCTGAGCTGCGCCTTTGCGGACGGGCAGCTTCTCCTCGTGGAGAAACAGCTGCACGTGACCCATTGCTCTGCGTCGGGGTGTTCGGGCGGCGCCTTCCCAGGACGGCGTTTAGCCAAGAGAAGTGGGACGCACGGTTTCACCAAGGCCTGCAGACGGCTGTCTCAGCCCAGCTGGGAGGCGACAGAAGCCACAGGCGAGGGGCCTGGACCACGGCGCCTGCCCTCAAGGTCAGGAGGCTTGGCGTCCGAGGTGGGGCCCGCAGGTCCCGAGCTGCAGAGGGCCCGCTTCCTCAGAGCCGCTGGCTTTCACACCGTGTCCTCACGCGCGAGCAGTCTCTTCTTTAAGGGCACAGATCCCATCCCAGGGCTCCAGACCCCGCCCTGATCGCCCCCCAAAGGCCTCATCTCCTAATTCCATCACACTGAGGGGTAGGATCCCAGCCGATGAATTTGGGGGAAAGGCATAGACATTCAGCCCGCCATAGCAAATTTATTCACAAATCACTAGAAGCAGAGAACGTCCCACGTGCCCTTCGGCTGGCAAATGTATAAACAAAATGGGAAGAACCCTGCTCGGCATTAGGCAAGTGAACTAGGGACGCTCCCAGGACCACTCGATGGAGGAGGAGCCGGGGAGGCACACCTATCCTGATCCTACGATGATCCTGCGACATCGTGGAAGAGGCGGTGGCCTGGGGACTGGGGTCAGGAGCTACTGTGGGCTGGACTCTAAAGGGACAGTGAGAAGGGCTTTGGGGGTGTTGGGACTGTCCTGTATCGTGCTTGTGAGGCTGCTTACACAGCTCGTTTACAGAACTCATGCAGCTATTCCCCAAAAGTCAATGATGCTGAACATCAAGTATACAATAAGCTTTAAAAGACATCATGTCATCTTGGTAGATGGGATGTGATGCCAAGCTAATGATTTAGACAAAAACAGAGATAGGAGACTCCCTCAGCCCCCACGGAAATAAAGGCCAGATGGACTGAGGTTTCAATGCAAATACAGAAATTATAAAATGTTACAAGAAAAGAGGGGTGAATAGTTTTCTAATCTTGGTTGGGGGAAGCCTTTCAAATAAGCATGTCAGAGATCTCCAAACCCGTATACTTGATGGGATACAGATTTAAAGCTGCTGCTGCTGCTGCTAAGTCACTTCCGTCGTGTCCAACTCTGTGCGACCCCATAGACGGCAGCTCACCAGGTGCCCCCATCCCTGAGATTCTCCAGGCAAGAACACTGGAGTGGGTTGCCATGTCTTCTTCAATGCGTGAAAGTGAAAAGTGAAAGTGAAGTCGCTCAGTCGTGTCCAACTCCTAGCAACCCCCTGGACTGCAGCCCACCAGGCTCCTCCATCCAGGGGACTTTCCAGGCAAGAGTGCTGGAGTGGGCGCCATTGCTACTGGACAGCAAAATAAAATAATGTAGATGTGGTGGAAACTGAACTGGTGAGATTAGCTACGAGTCACACGGTAACAGATTAATTTTCTGAACTCAAAAAAGAAAAAAGAAAAGAAACCCAAAGAAAAATTTGGAAAGAACATGAATCAGCAATTTACAAATTAACCAATAAACACCAGAAAATATGTTAAACCTCCTTAGTGATCAAAGAAAGAAATAAAAACATAGTTAGTTTTGTTTGTGTATCAGATCAACGAAGGGCGAAGGGGCTGATGAAACCTTCTGGTGGCCGGTTTGGAGAGCGGGAAACCTGCGGACAAGCGGTGGGCGTGCAAACTCCCTTAGCTGTTGGGTTGGGCTCTGTGAATGCCTGTTCCCCTAAGGAAATGCTACCACAATTGAGAAGACACCACGTAATTCAGGATATCTGTTGCAGCACTGTTTATAATGTTAACAGTTTTTGCTGCTACAGTTTGGTGAGCCTTTAAAATACTGGTTCTCTGTGAGTTTCAGGTGGTGGATACGATATACAGAAAGTTCTCAAAATTATATTTGAAAGTCCTGCCCTTTCTTTCCCTCAATGGGTCACCCTTCAGTCATAGGAAGGCGATGGGAAGAATGGTCTTTAAATGTTAACGGCCCTCCCATCTGGATTCGGCGAAACTTTACGGACTTCTTTGTACTGTTCTGTGTTGCTTGAATTCTGTAAGCAATGAACATTTATCATTTTAATTAAAAAAAAAAAGGATCTGTTTTCAAAAGGAAGAAAAAAGGTTCAGTGATTATAAAAGATGAGCAAGTTAAACCTTCACTGCAAAGCCAACCTCTCTGTGAGTCGCCTCGACGTAAAGACTGGAGCCCCCGTGCTGCCGTGAGCACATGGGCCCGGGTCCTGGGGCCCCCAGGCCGAGGACGACCGCTAGGCCCCGCGGCAGCACCCGGTGTGGCCTGGGGGGCCGCCCCTAACTCAGGCCCATTCCCTCAGCTGTGAGGCTGGAGTCAGGCTTCCACCCCGCCTCATTCGCAAGGCTCGTGACACCGTACAGGAGGCAGGGATCAAGACCATCCTCGAGAGGAAGAAATGCAAAAAGGCAAAGTGGCTGTCTGGGGAGCCCTTACAGATAGCTGTGAAAAGAAGAGAGGCGAAAAGCCAAGGAGGAAAGGAAAGATATTCCCATCTGAATGCAGAGTTCCAAAGAACAGCAAGGAGAGACAAGAAAGCCTTCCTCAGCGATCAGTGCAAAGAAACAGAGGAAGACAGAATGGAAAAGACTAGAGATCTCTTCAAGAAAATCAGAGATACCAAGGGAACATTTCATGCAAAGATGGGCTTGATAAAGGACAGAAATGGTAGGGACCTAACAGAAGCAGAAGATATTAAGAAGAGGTGGCAAGAATACACAGAAGAACTGTACAAAAAAGATCTTCACGACCCAGATAATCACGATGGTGTGATCACTCACCTAGAGCCAGACAGACATCCTGGAATGTGAAGTCAAGTGGGCCTTAGGAAGCATCACTATGAACAAAGCTAGTGGAGGTGATGGAATTCCAGTTGAGCTATTTCAAATCCTGGAAGATGATGCTGTGAAAGTGCTGCACTCAATATGCCAGCAAATCTGGAAAACTCAGCAGTGGCCACAGGACTGGAAAAGGTCAGTTTTCATTCTAATCCCAAAGAAAGGCAATGCCAAAGAATATTCAGACTAGTGCACAATTGCACTCATCTCACACGCTAGCACGGAGAAGGCAATGGCACCCCACTCCAGCACTCTTGCCTAGAAAATCCCGTGGACGGCGGAGCCTGGTGGGCTGCAGTCCGTGGGGTCGCAGAGTCGGACGCGACTGAAGCAGCTTAGCAACAGGAGCAGTGCACGCTAGCGAAACGAGCTCGGAATTCTCCGAGCCAGGCTTCAGCAGCACGTGGACTCCCAGATGTTCAAGCTGGGCTTAGAAAAGGCAGAGGAACCAGAGATCAAATGGCCAACATCTGTTGGATCATCCGAAAAGCAAGAGAATTTTGGAAAAACATCTACTCTGCTTCATTGACTACGTGGAAGCCTTAGACTGTGTGGATCAAAACAAACTGGAAAATTCTTGAAGAGATGGGAACACCAAACCGCCTTACCTGCCTCCTGAGAAATGTGTATGCAGATTAAGAAGCAACAGTTAGAATCAGACATGAACAAAAAACTGGTTCCAAACTGGGAAAGGGGTACGTCAAGGCTGTATATTGTCACCCTGCTTATTTAACTTATATGCAGAGTACATCATGAGAAATGCTGGGCTGGATGAAGCTCAAGCTGGAATCAAGATTGCTGGGAGAAATAGCAACAACCTCAGATATGCAGATGATCCACCCTTATGGGAGAAAACAGAGAACTAAAGAGCCTCTTGATGAAAGTGAAAGAGGAGAGTGAAAAAGCTGGCTTAAACCTCAATGTTCAAAATACGAACATACAAAGTGGCAACCGGTCCCATCACTTCATGGCAAATAGATGGGGAAACAATGGAAACAGTGACAGACTTTATTTTTTTGGGCTCCAAAATCACTGCAGATGGTGACTACAGCCATGAAATTAAAAGACGTTTGCTCCTTGGAAGAAAAGCTATGACCAACCTAGACAGCATATTGAAAAGCAGAGACATTACTTTGCCAACAAGGGTCCAGCTAGTCCAAGCTATGGTTTTTCCAGTAGTTGTGTATGGATGTGAGAGGTGGACCATAAAGAAAGCTGATGCTGAAGCTGAAACTCCAATACGTTGGCCACCTGGTGCAAAGAGCTGACTCATTGGAAAAGACCCTGATGCTGGGAAAGACTGAAGGCAGGAGGAGAAGGGGACGACAGAGGATGAGATGGTTGGATGGCATCACTGACTCAAGGGACATGAGTTTGAGCAAACTCTGGGAGTTGGTGATGGACAGGGAGGCGCGTGCTGCCATCCATGGGGTCACAGAGTCGGACACGACTGAGCGACTGAACTGAACAGTTAAGATAATTAGTGCAGAATGACTTGACTTTGAAATCTCTGATCCTTGAAGTGATGGTAGGAAAAGTTCTCAATGGTTTGAGAGCTTGAGGCTCTCAGAGAGCCCCTTTTCCTGAGCCACCCGTCACTAAATAATGAAACAGCATACAAGCTGGGGGCAGGACCACCTCAGGGCTGACCCCCATCCACAGGTGCAGCTTAGAACCTTGCTACTTAAAGTGTGGTCTGCGGCCCAGCAGAATCGGTGCCGGGCGCGGAAAGCCGTGTCAGGGTCTGAGCTGATGGCACACCGCCCACTCCCTCGCACATACACGCAAAGGATTCAGTGCAAGTCCGTGCTTGAGAAGCACTATTTTGGGGACAGAGTCTGATCTACAGGACACACAGACCTTGTTTAATTGCGCTTTGGAAATATTGTGTTTTGTACAACTGAGAGTTAGTACAAGCTTATTGACACTCATTTTCCAGCAACGCTATCTTTAAAGTGAGTCTGTTCTTTCTTTAAGACGTGAAGCCGTCACACAGCTAGCAGACGTCCTGAGAGCTTGCGTGCTCACTCCCGCAGGCGTGTCCGACTCTTTGCAACCCCGTGGACCGTAGCCCGCCAGGCTCCTCTGTCCATGGGGTTCTCCAGGCAAGAACACTGGAGTGGGCTGCCATGCCCTCCTCCAGGGCTTCTTCCCCTCCCAGGGATGGAACCCAGGCCTCCTGCATCGTCAGGCCCCTGAGCCACGGGGAAGCCCGGCCCAGGACGTGCTCTCAGGCTATCTTAGAGCCTCAGGTCTGCCCGGCAGGGCGATGACAAACGGGGCACTTCTCTTTGCACTTCTGCCGCTGGCTTTGATGAGGTTTCCTTTGCTTTCCCTCACCAGTTTGATCACGCATTCTTCCCCGGGCGTTTCCAGGGATTCTGCTGAGCTAGTGATCAGAGCCTCATCTCAAATTCAAGTGCCCCAAAGACTTCAGTCTTTAGAGCAAAGTAGAGGCGACATGAGATTCCGACTTTTGCCGCACGTATTTGACTTGGAAGAAGGGCGTCATCGTCCTCTCTGGACCCCCTGGAAACGCTGCACGATCTGGTCCGGGAAAGGCAGGAAGCTCCCCGCCGAGGCCTTTAGGAAGCGTGTGTCATGCGAGCGTCGTCCATGAGGTGGCGCTATTGCGCCACAGAAGGAGGCGTCCCTCCTGCCTCTCCGTCTGAAAACCCCGAAAAGGCTTTAAAAAGAGATCCCAGGGCTAAGAGGAATCACTTCTGGGGCTCTCACGTGCAGTTCGGTGAGTGTGGTCCATGCTATTTAGCACACGCTTGAACACTGGTAATGATACACGCTCTCAGCACAGGAAAGAAACGCCCCCGTGTGCTGCGCCGTGGCTGCCGCGGTGGGCGGCTCACCAGATGCGAGCGAATCCGGGGGACCCGGGCCCGGCTGGCGCGCGGCCTCCTGCCGGCTCCCGCCCCCCTCACTCGGCCCTGAACCCCGGCGGCTCCGTCCTGTCTTCCAGCCCTGGTCTCTCGCAGGCCGAGGCTTTTCTTCCCACGGTCACGTCGCACACGCTCTTGAACCCAGCTGTTTGCAGAGTGTGTGTTCCTGCCCCTTTCTCAGTGTCTTATCTGTTTTGTTTCTGAGGCTAATCTTGTCTGTCTGCCCTCCTGGGAGTAACCCCTGAGGGATGGGGTGCATGGGGCTCGCCCACCCGGGTGTCGAGAGCTGCCCCTTGCCCCTGACAGCGCTGGGGTGGTCCCCAGGGTCAAGTGGCGCTGGGAGCTGGGGGGCTGGGAGCTGGGGGGCTGGGAGCTGGGGGGCTGGGAGCTGGGGGGCTGGGAGCTGGGGGGCTGGGAAGAGGGCCCATTCCCTTTCCTGCAAAATGGATTGTTCCTTTTTGTTTCAATTTGGTAAAATGCGCAGCTGGCTCAGCCAGTAAAGAATCCACCCGCAATGCAGGAGACCTGGGGTCGATCCCTGGGTTGAGAAAATCCCTGGAGAAGGGAAAGGCTACTGACTCCAGTATTCCGGCCTGGAGAATTCCATGGACTGTGTAGTCCATGGGGGCACGAAGAGCCGGACACGACCGAGTGACTTCCACTTTCACACAGCCTAAAATGGAGCGTCTGCGCTATTCTGGAGTCCGCAGCGCCGCGGCAGCCAGTGCATTCTCAGCTCTGTGCTCCCATCCCTCCACCCTCCCCCAGACTTCCTCGCCCCCCAAACTGAAGCTCAGTCCCCATTAAACTCTACCTGCCCCTCCCCGCCCCGCCCCCCCCCCACCTGCTCGCTACACTCTGTCTCCATGACGTCGACGGCTTGTATTCGTGGGATCAGGTGGTACAAGGCTCTTTGTGTCAGGCTTGTCTCCCTGGGCCTGGTGTCTTCAAGGTTTAGCTGTATTGGAGGCTGCGTCAGAATGTCCTTCTGTGTAAGTCTAACTGGTACTCCACTGTATGGAGAGACTACCTTTGGTGTGTCCATCATCTGCGGATGGACGTTGGCTTGCTCACACCACTTGGCTCTTGAGAAGCATGCTGCGTGAGCCTGGGTATGCAAATGTCTTTGAGATTCTGCTCTCAGTTCTTTTGGACAGGTATCCGGAAGTGGGGCTCGTAGATCACGTGGTTGCTCGACTTTTGGTGTTTTGAGGAAGCTGCGTGCAGTTCTCCTCGGTATGTACCATTCAGCATCCCCGCCAGCAGCACACAGGTGTCCCCTTTTCTCCACACGGCCCCCAACGCTTGTTCAGACCACGTTTAAAACCTGCTGGGCGCGCACACCTAGCAGGGAAGAGTTAGCGTCCTGCTGGGCACGCAAGGGTTGGCGTCCTGCCTCATTCGGAGCTCATGATGGCTGTTTCTGTTGGGACGCCTGCCTTCTATTTTCCCAGACAGTGTGCAGACTATTTCTTTTAGTCAATTTGCCTTCACTTCCCTCTTTTTGAGATGGTCATTTAAGATAAAAACTACACTGACTTCTTTCTTGTTGGGAAAACATCATAGTATGGTTTAGAATTACTTTTGAAAGCAGAGGAGGTATGTGAAAGGAATACCTTCAGGATGTCAACTTTTGGGTTCTCTAGCCAGATGGTGACTGAGGATCAGAGCTCTGGTTCTTCGAATGAGGAGGGCGGAGTCTAGCAGGTGAAGGCAGGAGACTTCCAAGCTGCGGACAGCAGAGGGGGGCTGACTGCAGGAGGCAAGTCCCAGGCCCCACCCCCTGTCCATGGGGGTGAGATGCACAAGTTTGCCCTCAACATCCATTTCCTGGATTTCAGTGAGTACCAGACACGAGTCATGGACGATGGATACAGATTGCGGTTGGTCTGTGTCACCAGCAAACCACTCTCCGAAGTTTTACCCAAGCTTTACTTTTCCTCGCATTACGATAGTTCGGGGGAGAGAAACAGCGTGTCTGAACGATAGATGCTCCTGGTGTGACCCCAGCTGTTCTCCTTGGGGTTCAGGAAGCCCCTGCCAGGGCGAGGGTGGATGGCGTGCCCAGAGGGAGACCCTCCGTATTCCTGGCAGGGGCCCTTCCCCAGGCGCTGCCCTTGCTCTCAGCAGACTGTCTTGGCATCTGATTCTTCGTGTACAAGAACCCAGAGAGGACCTCAAGTGACATATCATTTAAAATAGGGGTTAAATTATTTAAAATGATAGCATGTGGAATCCGTGGAAGTGGGGCAAATGGACCTATCTGCGGGGCAAGAATAGAGACGCAAACGTGGAGAACAGGCTTGTGGGCACAGGGGTCGGGAGGCTGGGACTACCTGGGAGGTCATACTCACACACTCCCGTGCGCAGAACGGACAGCTGGTGGGAGCTGCTAGCACAGGGACCTCGGCTAGGTGCTGTGGTGACTGGGGGGTGGGACGGGGGCAGGGAGGCTCCAGAGGGAGGGGGGACACAGGCATGCGTGCGGCCGAGTCATCTCATCGCGAGCAGAAACCAGCACGGCACTGCAAAGCAAATATGTTCCAGTTTTTTAAAAAGAAGAAACACAATATCGCAGCGCATTACTGAAATAGGTGAGCCAGCATGGACACCGCTGGCTCTGTCCGCAGAGGTTCTGTGAAGCTGGGGTGAAATATAGCGCTTTCTAAATGTTCCAGGCTCAAATCTACAATTTTGAAAGCCCGCTTCTCCTATCTGTGAGCATATAAAGCAGGTGTTCCTGTGAGCTGGGTGCGACCACACACAGGCAAGGAGGGATTTCCCACTTGGACGCACAGCACTGGCCTCGGTTTCTCGCAGTGAAGGGGCGGGCAGGGTCCCACCTCCCCCCTCCCCCACCCCTCCCTCCTCCAAAACCCTTCCCTCCCCTCCTCTCCCCCTCCCCTCCCCCTCCCCTAACCCCCTCCCCTCCCCTCCCCTCCCCCTCCCCTAACCCCCCCCTCCCCTCCCCTCCCCTCCCCTCCCCTCCCCCCCCCCCCTCCCCCCACCCCTCCCCTCCTCTCTCCTCCCCTCCCTGCCACTAACACACAAACTCTGAGTCTTTGTTCATTTTCGTGTCTAATGTCTGGGCAAGAAAGAAAACGATAGCTAAGACCTGCAAATTCTATCCTCACAGGATTGGTAAACCCTTCAAATGGCCTGCTGAGCGCATGGCCTGATGGGGATTTCAGAGATGCTCCAGGCCACGAGTGGGCCTGTCCTTGCTGTTGGGTAGTCCCTTCCCTCGGTGAGCTCCTTGTGCGCTCACATCGATTCCCCAGCAGGGCGGGGCCCCCGGCCTGGCCTGGAAGCCCAGTTTCACGCTCAGCCCCTCTGTGGTCGCGGACAGGTCAGGGACCCGTGCTCAGCTCATCCGTCAAAACCAGCTGCTGACGGACGCCACGTCTGGGGGGAAGCAGAGTTTGCCACGGAGACCCGAGCTCCTCGCTGCCTGAGGTCCTGGCAGCAGAGTGGACTGTGACACGGGCCGGGGGGTGAGGGGTGGGGGTGCAGGCGGTGGTGCAGAAGCTGGGCCTGGAAGGAGAAGGGCCAGGCCTCATGGGGGCAGGCAGATGGGGGTCCCAGAGTGCCGTGGGCTGGGCACCCCCTGACCGCCTGCCCCGCTCCCGAGGTCAGTGTGACCAGTGCTGGGGGGCGCTGGAAGGCGTTTCATGGCAGAGACCATCTCGTAGCGGAGCACCGGGTCTTCCTGGCAGAGAAGCCTGATCCTAATTAGGCTTCCATCGGGTGGCCCATCTATGGGCTCCGGGCTCCTCCAGTGGGGGGATCACACTGGCCCGCTTGACTCTGAAGCTGGGAGGTGGGGGGAACCACCAGGGCAAGAGTTTGAGCTACGGACACGCTCTGCGCAGCCAGCATCTGCAGCCCCTTCTGCTCACCGCTGTGGGTGGCGACCCACAGCGTCCCGGCCGAGCCCTGGCAACCTGGTCTGAGCAGATCTGCCGACGCGGCTCCCCCACCCACCCCTGTGCCATCCCTCCCGCCCGAGGGCCGTGGTCGAGATGTTGCTATTCCCTGCACTTCCATCGGTCCTGGGAGCCATCTGACAGCCGCCTGGGGCTCAGAATGGGGAGGAGACAGGCTCTGCAGCTCAGAGACTTGGTGTGACTCCGGCCACACCACTAGGTGCGGGGTCACAGCTCTGTGTAACTTGCCCACTCTGAGCCTCATTTCCTTACAAATCTACCTGAAGAGTAGCTGGGAAGATAAAAGAAAATGCTACCCAACATCTGCTCTGGGACGCGGCACACGCAGCGAGAGGGTGGTGACTGCTACAGAGAGAAAGCCGCTGCTACACTAACGTGGCGCCTCGGTCTGGCTTCCTGTCCCCTGCATCCGCCGCGGTCCTGGCCCTCCTGCGCCAGTCCGGGGGCCGTGCTAGTTCTTGGCGTCAAAGGAGGCTGCTGCAGCCACACTCCTGTTTTATCCTGAAACTGAGCTCTTACTGTTCTGAAAACCCTTGAGATAAGCTCTTGTCTTCTAGCCCTGGAGGTTTAGAGCAGGAAGAAGCTAGAGACTGCCTGACCCCTCCCTTGGCATTTGATGAGAAAAGGCCTGAAAAGCTCAGGGCGCGCCAGCAAATGGGAAGCGGGGACTGAGGCCCAGCTGAGCTCCCTGGGCGCCCACTCGGGCCTGGCTGGGCTGGTCGGCAGGCACCCGCCGGGACCCTGTGGTCACAGCTCACTGCATCTCCTCCTGCAGACAAGGGTGAAGGCGCCCGAGTCTGCCAGCTTCAATGCCGAGGCTCTCGCCTCCTGCCACCTCCTCATCCTTGTGGACACACGTGTGGCTGTCAGGGTGATGGGCTCGGCCGGGGCCGTCCATTTGACTCTGGCAGTCAGACCTGGAGCTGGAGTTGGAGAAGCAGCTCTGAAAAGCGCTCCCCAATGCCTTTTCGGGCAGCTTTGCTGGAGCTGTATTGTGATTGGCATCGGGAGGGCCAGGCGGGAGCTGAGCCACCCCCGCTCAGGAAAGTCACAGGGCCTGACCCTCACCTCCAGGCATGAGGCAGGCCGAGGGGATTCCGAGGACGCTCTGCGCCTCATCCCCCTGGCCTGGCGTCACCGAGAGCTCCTCAGCACTCCCTGCCTTGTTCCAGCCTGCCCGGTGGGAGCAAAATAAATCTTTATTTGGCTCCCCTCTCACAGTCCCGGGTCGTAGTCTGTCTCCACAGCAGTTAGTTTCTGGTGACGGTAGATGATGAGCTCAGGGCGGAAGGCAGGTAAACCTTCATAAACCGTCTGGGGCGGGTGGAGGCTTCCTCTTCCTGGAGCGCATCTGGGGGATAACAGTCTCCAGGGTGGATTAGAAATCTGGTCCCACTTGGGTTTACGAGGGTGAGGGTGGCCCCAGGTGCTGCCGCAAGATCACGGCTGTGAACAATGGCCTTCCCTGGTGTGACCTGAGTGGGGTGCCCCAACCTTGCCTTGAGGTCGCGAGTCTCTTCTCTCCAAGCGTGTAATTGCTTGTAAGGGCGTCCCTGGTGGCTCAGTGGTAATGAATCTGCTTCCAATTCAGGAGATGCGGGTTCGATCCCTGGATTGGGAAGAGCCCCTGGAAGAGGAAATGGCTACCCACTCCAGGATTCTTGCCTGGAGAATCCCACGGACAGAGGAGCCTGGCGGGCTACTGCCAGGGGTTGTAAACAGACAGCGAGGAAACGGCGACAGCTGAGTTTTAATGGCAGCGTCTAAACATTCACACAGTCCTTCCACCCTCAGCCTGGCTCTCCCGAGGGCTGCTGCGCCCTATCAGCCTCAGGTGAGCGTCCTGGGCCAGGGACAGGGCGCAGGCAGCTCCCAGTCGTTGCGGCTCTTGACTTTCCCTGTTTGCTTTCAGGCGGGACCCACCGCTGCTCAGCTTCCAAGGCTACTCAATGCCTGCGTTGCGCTCAGCACTTCTTTCACAGTTTTGCAGGCTTTTGGACACTGGGTTTATTTCACGCTTTCCAGCAGGCCACGTGCTCTGTGAGGTGGGGACCCCACCGGTCATCCCCCCTGTCTCCACAAGCCCAGTGTCTACGCTGCTCATGGAGTCGTGAACAGGTGACTCGAGCACCTGAGCGGACTTGACTTGTGAACATGCTAACTCCACAGTCTCTGTCCCTCTGCCCCCGTGCCCGGACCGCCAGCCCCCGTCATGATCAAGGCAGTCTCCTTGGGACACTGCTCAGGGGCATTCACGTATGATGTGAGCCTGAGCCTAATTCCTTTGCCTTCAGCATGGACACAGGATGTCTTCCTTATTCTTAATAATTGAATAACCCTTCAAAGCTGCCCTTCTAGTGGGTGGGCCCCAGGAGCCCTGCCCTGTGTCATCTCCGTGACTCCACTGTTTGTCCAAGACTGTCTCAGTCTCACCCCCACCCGCACGCACCTGAGTCGCTAGCGCGTCTCTTGCTAAAGGTGAGTTACTGAGCTACATGCGCGGGATGATGGCATTTCATGCAACAACGTGAAACGAGGGGCTTCACCCACGTCTTTTCTTCAGACGCATCATATTTCAGTGTCCTCTTTATAAGTTCAGAGATCTGAGACTCATCCATATTACAAAGACTATTTCTTCAAATATGTTCCCACCATTAATCACCAATTTCTTCCGTTCATCCTTGGTGTGAATGCAAAATCTGTACCAAAGTTTGCAGACAGATGTCCCGTCACTTGAATTTAACCAGCAGATGTGTTTTATTGAGCTGGTACAGTGTTTTTAAAAATACTATGAGCTAATATTTAAGAAGGAGATTTTACACAATAAGTTGGATTTGTGGCCGACCCACGCTGGCTGCCTTAGGCAGGGCTCTGCTGAGTCATTCCAGCCTTCTGGTTCGCTGCCTGCTGTTCAAATCCCTGAAAGTGGGCTTCCACGTGATTTGTTTTCTTTTTTCAAACTGCTAGTAATGTTTTAAAAAATGTTGAAATAAATGGAAACAATAGCTTTTAAGAGGTTTAAGTTATGGGCTTAAGAATTCATCTGTGTGTATCTTTCTTAGTCACATGGGACTCCCAGAAGCAGTGAACATTTTAGATCAGCAAAGTGAGGAGCAGACAAAGGAGGAGCGCCCCTCTTGCTCTGTCCGCTCAGGAGCTCCTCCTCCCCGGCCCTGTGGCCCTGGCCTGGCAGAGGCCACGCTGTCCTGGGGGTGGTGGGAGGGCCGGCCGCCGTGGAGTGGCCTCCTCTCCAGTCCCCGCGGGCCTGCCCAGGTGCCGGCAGGTGTGGGATGATGACAATGTGGCTGCCACGGAGACAGGGTGGGGATGGGGCGTCCACGTCCGTTCAGCCGGGGGCCCCGGGTTCCGTCCCCTGCAGAGTCCCCACGGCCACTGTCATCTGAGGCTCCCACACATCCTGAGTCAGATGCTGCTTGCACCTGGAGCGCCCGCTCCTGGGGGAGCACTGAGGGGGGTCCTTCCTCGTCCTGCTGGTTCAGAGCCTTCCCTTGGCCTCCGTGTGGACATGAAGCCTCATCCTCTCACTGTACAAATTCTAGCAAAACAGGGACCATCCCTGTAGGCAGATTTAATTGAGAACACGTCTAACTGGCAGTAAGCTCTACCTTGATGGCACCTAACAGGAACACACGTTTCACTCGAAGACACAGAAAATTTACCCTCTGATTCTTGTAAGAAAACCTGGAGCTACAAGAGGATACAGTGGACCCTTCCTTCCCACCTGCGGCGTGCGTGTGTCCATCAAGAAACCGAAAACAATGATCTAAAACCTACGGTAAATCAGAAAGCTAAAATCTGAAACAGAAGTGTTCCAAGATAAGGAGAAAACACAAAGGAAGGTCGGGGCACTTGCGGAGATGAACTTAGTAAGAGAGAGAAAGTGTGGGGGTGGACCCCAGGGCCTGTGAGCAGGCTGGGGGGGGAGGGGCCGGGGGGGGGGGGAGGGAGGAAGGGGCGGTGGGGAGGAGGGGCGGTGAGGGTCTTCCAGCGACCCGAGCTGGACGTGCCCACCCCTCGTGCGGTCCCAGGCCCAGGGGCTCACAGCCCAGCGGCACTGGCAGGCTGCCCGGCGGGGGGGGGGTCGAGGCCCGTCCTTCCCAGCATTTCCCCCATGAGCGCGGGGCGGGGGCTCTCACAGCCATTCCCTCAGTCCCCTCCGGCCGGGGTCCAGCCCACACTCCACTTGGCGAGGCAACTCCTGTGTGGATGTGGCTTTCCCAGGCCCTCGGCCCTGGGCGGGCTGGCTGGGGAGGGAGGCATGTGCCGAGATGAGCCACACTCAGAAGCCTCTCCTCAGGGTTTTTCCCTGAAGACAGCTTCTGCAAAGCTTCCGGCAGGAAGCCACCGCCAGCATGGACCCTCTTGCCCCGGGGAGCAGGGGACGACGGGTACAGAGGGAGAAGCGATTCCCCTTGGAGGCAGGCCTCGGAAAACGGAGCGGGAGAAAGCCACACTGGGCTTCCCCAGCCCGCCCCAAAGGCAGGCCTGGGCCCAGGCAGGCGGCGGACGGTGGCTGGGTGCTCATGGTCAGGCCTCAGGCCTCCTGCACCACCAGCCCTGGCCTCAGTCCGGTCCACCCCATTTCGCTTCATCAGCCTCACACCCTCCGCCCTGTCCGCCCGTCTGCCCAGCCCAACTTGGGCTGGGAGGGCGGTGGTGGGAGGGGGCCGGGCTTCGTGTCAGTCTGGGGGTGGGGGGAGGTAAGCGCTTGGCTGTGCCGAGGAGGCGGTCACCTAGGCCTGGGGGTCCCCATGCGAGCGGGCACTCACGCTGGGCAAGAGGGCCATCCTCATCCTGGTGGCCACTTGCGGCTTCATGTCCTATTACAAAGCAGGAGAGGCGGTCTGCGTCACGTGCTGTTCCTTCTCGGAGGCTCTGGTCCTCTGTGCTGGCCTCTAGCATCTGGATCTATAGAAAGCCTGCGTCTCCCCACGGAGCTTCATGCCGTGTGGGTGAGGCTTCCAGAAGCCCCCAGTTTGAGCAATCGTCAGCTAGGCTGGCATAAAGATAGCGAGGAGCCGTCCCTCCCTGTAAATGGGTGGTGAGGGGCGGCGGGCAGGGAGGCAGGGTCCCCGCAGGGCTGAGGCCAGAGGGCAGGGCTCTCCCACCGCCCAGACACGTCCCCTTTCGCAGGAAATGCAGCAGACATTTAAATATTTCCAAACCAAACAAGACACCCTGAAGCACCCTCCTGCAACCCGCCGCCCCGGGCCGGATCTGAAAATATCAAACAAGGCGGAGAAGAGGCGCCAAGCGGAAGCTGCCGGCGGGAGGGCTGGACAACAAAGTCGGGCGTGCCGGGCTCCTGCCTGGGCGCCAGGGGCTGCTCCAAACCGCGGGGCCAGGACCGGGTGGTCTCCGAGGCGCAGCTCTGAGGGTCCCGGCCCCTTCCCCGGGCCCAGGTGGCCAGCCGGGTGGCCTTGTGGGTTTCACATCTGCCTTTGGCTCCTTCCCACCAGGGCCCGCCTGCTTCCGGCTCTCGTGCCCTGCAGTGCTCAGGGAGCAGTCCTGTGCCCTAATTTGTCCTAAAAAGCCTGTCTTGTCCGCAGTGCTTAGATCTGATCTAACGTTTTCATCCGGGCTCCGCCGGCACATGGAGCAAAGTCCCAGAACAAAGCTCCTGCCCTTCCCCTGGGAATTTGGAAAAAGTTCCTCTAACGCCAGCACAGAATCTGGGGAAGAAAAATGAAAGTTGTAACTCTGACCTCGTTCTGCATGTAATTGTTAATAGAGTTGTGGTTTCTTTCTTGGTTTTGTGATCTTGTTTTCCAAATTAAACCCCTCAGTGACTCAGCCTCCGCTCTGGTCCTGGGAGGCCCGCGGGGCTTGGGTTAAGGATGGGCATCAGAGGACTCAGTCCTGGGGGGCCACTGGCTGGCTCCCTCCCAGGGGTGCCCCACTTGTCCCCAACCCATGGGGGTGTTTCAGTCTCGGAGGAAATTTGGGAGCAGAGTTTGAGTCCTTACAAGGGAGCCTGGGCCAGACCCCAGAAGGGTGGCCAGCTACCCGCCCCCCCCCCCCAACCAATGCCAGGGCTGGGCTCCTGCTGACACCCGGGCGAGGAGCTGGCCGGAAGGTGGGTCGGAACCTGCTCTGCTGTCGGCCCAGGGAGATGTCTCGCTGGGGTGGGAGGTTTGGGGCTGACAGAGGGCTGGATTTCCTGGGACCTTGGGGCAGGAGCAGGCAGGAGGAAGCCCCAGGGGCCCTGCCTTTGGGGGCCCATTCCCTGCGTAAGGAGAATGTAGGGCTAGAGATCCTTCAGGGAGCCCCCTCCCTGGAGGCCGTGCCCCCCCCAACACACACACACACACACACACACACACACTCACACACACACACGCTCTTTGCTGACCGCCTGCTTCAGTGTGTGGAACAGGGGCCACCTGGTGTGGGGGCTGGCCCTCCCAGCTCCCAGTGGACCAGTCTGGGCCCAGCTTTCCTCAGCGCTCGACCTCCGTGACACTGCTCTTCCCCCGCTCAGCCCGGGAAAGGACTCCTTCCCGGACCCCTTCCTGGGTCTCTCAGGACGTGCTCCTCCACGCAGGGCCTGTCTGATGCTCCAGCCTCAGGGGTGCGCCCCTCCCCATCTCCCCAGGGAATCACGGGGCCCTAGCTTGGAGCGGGGGCTGGAGGGGCCGGGGCTCCCGAAGGAGCCTGAACCTCCCTCCTGGTCACCGAGGGGTGGATGCAGACGGGCGGCCCGGCCGCACCAGGGTCGTCCGTGCAGGCCTGACCTAGAGGCGGGCTGTGGGTGGGCAGTGGGCGGCGGGCGGCGGGCTGTAGGAAGTCAAGCTTCTGTTCAGCCTCGAACTTGGTTTACAGTTATTCCAGGATGAATTCTGTCCCCTAAAATCCTCACCCTCGGTGACTGACTGGGAGGTGGGGTCGCCACAGAGGTAAGAGAGCCGCAGGGAGGTCCCAGAGGAGGCCCCGATCCAGCACGAGCGGAGCCCCTAAAGCCCCGGGGCGCCTGGGCCAGAGGCAGGCAGAAGGACGGTGTCGTGGGCGTGTGGGGAGGAGGCGGCGTCCACCTGCTGCGGGAGCTTCGGGAGGAATCAGCCCCTGGGGACACCTGATGCTGAGAAAATCAGCGCCTCCCGCTCAGGCCCCCGGATCTGTGCTCTGTCACCGCTGCCCCCGCAGACGAAGGCAGCAGCCTTCCAACCGGCCCTCTGCGGGCCCCAAACCTGGCCCCCCTGTATCCTGCTCTGGGCATCCTCGGGGGCAGTCGGCCCCCTGCAGCTCTACCAGGCCAGGCGTCTGTCTCCCATCTGCCCACCGTGTGCGGGAACTGGCTGAGACCCCTGCAATCACACCCCCCCCCCAAACCCGGGACACGGACCTGTGCCCTGCTGCCCATTTAGGACACTGAGGCCCAAACCACCCCAGTGCTGTTGCCTCGGCCCAGTGGCCCCCTCTGCCTGCCTCTGCTCGGGGGGCACACACGGACGTGGAGAGGAGAGGCTGTCTGAAGACATTCCGGGGCACGTCTTCCTGAGCAGGTGAGCTTTCTCCACAGGCGATTTCTGGGGAAGCAAAGGCACCGGGCTTCTCCCTGTCGCCTGGAGCAGCAGGACGGTCCGCATGTCGGCCAGCCAGCTGTGCCCCTCGAGGCCAGGGCAGCGCCTTTCACTGCTGCTGCTGGGTGGGTTCTGACCCGGGTGGAGTCCAGGCCGCTTCCTGGTGCCTCTCGAGCTCGGGTCCTGACGTGAAGGGGTCAGCCCGACAGGCCTGCCCCCAGACCTGCTCTCACCCCTGCAGGGAGCGCCCCGAGCTCAGAGGCGGGCGGTGCAGAGCCCACAGGGACCTCGGCCCTTGGTGGAGCGGCCCATGCCCCCACCCCAAGTGCCCTGTGTGTCTGGGACAGCTGTGGGTCCCGCCCTGGTTCCAAGCCGCGGCCTCGCCTCGGGCAGCGGGTCGGTTTAGCCTCTGAAAACAAGAGTGACAGTTGGGAAGAGGCTGTTTTCCTGCTTCTGGAATCAGAGGAGGGGAAATTCCCGTCTTTAGAGAAGGGAACCTCGGAAGGCGGTTACTAAACTGTTGTGGTCGATTCGGAGACTCGGAAAGACGGCAGGCGTGGCGCAAGGTCGGCTTCAGTCCTCGGGCTGGAAGCGCACTGCGCGGAAGGTGGCGTGTGAGCGTGTGTCCACGTCGCCCTGTGCGTCTGTGGGCGCATCTGTGTGTGACCGTGTCTGTCTGTCCACCTGCATGCCCGTGCCTGTGCGTGTCTGCCCACTTAAGCAGGGCCTCCGGCACCGGCCGGGGCGCCAGGCTCTCCCGGGCAGTGCTGGGTCCCCCACTTGGCCCTGATGGATGGGGTGTTGTCAGCGTCCAGGGCCTGGGGCCCCTGCGTCCCCCCAGTCCCCCCTTGGTGCCTCCCGACCCTCCTCAGGAGGAGCCAGGGTCACTGATTCCTGTTAGGCTACACCCTGCGGCCACGGGGTGGTGACCCCTTCCCCGTGTGGAGCTGGGGCCAGAGCCTCCCCGCCCTACACCCGGTGCTTCTGCGAGACCGGGGTGGGGCCCCCACGCCGCCCAGCCAAAGCTGCCGGGGCAAGCGGTGTGCCACTGGGGTGGACACCAGCTAAACACAGCCGATGGCCGGCTTTTGTCTGAAACCCACGATGATAAGGCCTCCTTAGAGGGTTTCGTAAAACATAAACAAGACCGTGCTCATTAGCGGTTGTCAATCCCGCCCGAGCCGCAGAGGCAGCTGGGGGCCATTTGAGGACTGCCGGGGCCAGGCCCCGTAGGGAGCCGACTTCCCTGTCCGGGGGTGACATGCGTGGTGTTCAGAGCTCCCCGGGTTCCCACCAGGAGGCAAGGCTGTGACCCGCCGCTGTGGCCACGAGTCACCAAGTAACAGCCGTTGACTCGCTCTCTCTGGACCGAATGCCAACCTGGTCACCTCGAATTTCAATCCAGGAAAGTGGTTCTTCTTCTTGAAGAACAGCCATTAGTGGGGGTTGTCCTGTGGTTCAGCCACTCACCCCCCCCTCCAACACACACACACTCTCCTGGTGGTTCAGATGGTAAAGAATCCACCTGCAATGCGGAAGACCCAGGTTCGATCCCTGGGTTGGGAAGATCCCCTGGAGAAGGAAATGGTAATCCACTCCAGTATTCTTGCCTGGAGAATCCCGGGGATGGAGGAGCCTGCAGGCTGTAGTCCAAGGGGTCGCAAAGAGTCGGACACGACTGAGCGACTAACACTTTCTACCTGTCAGTGCAGGGTGGATGGAGTGAGGAAGACCACGGTGGCGTGCTCACACAGGGGAGGGGAGCCCCAGTGAAGAGACGCCCCCTGCGGCAGCTCGAGCCCCCACCCACGCCTCTGTGCCCTGCCTCCACCTCCCCTGCGGTGGGCAACGAGCGGTGACAAGGATGGGCCTGGGGGCACCGTGGGGATGAGCGTGGGAAGCGGAGTGGGACCCCGGGCCAGGTCCCAGCCACGAGAACAAGGGCTATGGCAGAGAGAGGCCCTCAGACTCAACAAAGTGGGAGCAGCTTGTGCCTCCGGGGAGCTCTGCCCGTCCCGGGCGGTGCTGAGCTGTCAGGGGTCAGGCCCCCACACCTCTTTGTGAGACAGCAGTTCCTGGGCGGAAGGGGGCCCTTCCGGAGGGGACACTGGAGGCACCTCCTTCAGCAGCCCCTCCCAGACCCCCTCCTTGCTCTCACACACTCAGGCCGAGACCCCTGGGACTGGAGCCCCGAACACGCACCAGTCAGTAGCCGCACACTCGGGGCGCGCTGAACTCCGAAAGACCTTCTGGCACTTTCACTGTTTCTCAAGTGAGCTTGACATCCATGAGCTGTGACCCAGCCTGGCCCGGTGGCTGCATCTGGGGTGTTTTTCTTGCTCAGATAGGATTTCGTGGAGGCAGTTTTGGTAAAAAGTATTTCCGCTCTGATAAAATATATTAAAATACATTTCCGTGCTCAAGAGGCCACTGCCTGTTCTGAATTAATCACCATTATGCTCAGTCACTAGGTGACTAGGTAGATAGGAATCTACAAGGGAGGTTTTCTTTCGGGAAGGAGGTGCTAATTCCACCTAACACCTGAAGATTTCCCTGGAAACCAGACTTCCACTTTCTAAAGTGTAAGTCGAGATGATTCTCCCCAAATGCTAGGGCCGTTGCTGCAGCCGTTGAGACGCTTTGAGCATGAGCAACGGGAGCATCGCTCACGCGCCCAGAATCCTGGCAGAAGTCCGGGAAAGCAGAAGGACCTGGGGTTCACCCCCGCAGGACGGCCGCGGGCTCGGAGGACCGCAGCCCTGCCTCAAGGCTGCGCCGCTCCCGCCGGGCCGGGAGCTCCCTCGAGACAGAGCCCCCTCTGCAGACTGCTCCTCTCTCCGTCTCTCCCCCCACCCACCGCTGGTACCGCCTGACCCATCTCTCTCTGGGGGTCACTGAGGGGAGCTCTACCTTCTCTCTGTTCCACCCTCTAAAGATTTTTATCACCAACAAAGGCATTCCTTTTCCTGCCGGCTTTAATCACCACCGCTGTCCGTCTGGAGAGCTGTGACGTCACTGTGGACTAACCCAGACTCCCGGTCCCGAGGTAGAGAAACCTCCGTGCTTCCACCTGACTTATCTTTGCAAAGGTCAGTAGAATGGAAAAAGGTATACCATGGCTTTGGATAAAAAGGGGAGTTTTCTACTTCCTTGTGCAGGGCTCAGCTCTAAGTTAGGCCTTACATTTCCCAGGGGCCAATAATCCATCAACCTGCTTTCAAAAACCCTTCTTAGATCTTTGCCCAACTAATTAACATACAAGCCTTAACACCCACCCGTCTGAACCTGTAAAATCTGGGTAACTCAGGCTGCCCTCCCGGGCCTGTGGGTCTCACAGTGTGCTCCTGGGCCCACACTGCCGACATCGCCCGGGAGCTGACTGGGGATGCGGGCTCCTCGGACTTATCAGAGTCGGGGTGGGCCCAGCAGCCTGCACTCCATCAGCCCCGTGACCGATGCGGCCATCTCACCCGCGTCGGCAACGCCAGATAGAGGAGTCTCGTCAGTGACCTTGTCACTGGGCTTCCCTGTGGCGGGCTTCCCAGCGTCAGCCTTTTTCTGCAGCTGGCACCCCTGCACACAGCCGCGGAAGGTGTTATTTCCCAACGACATTTGCTCACGCAGCGTCTCTGTCATACTGTGGTAATCCGCACGCCATGTGAGGCTTCAGCATCAGTATCCATCATCCTTGCGCGTGTTACGCTGGTCTGTGCTGAGCGGTCTCGATGTCACTGTAACACCACGGCTCCCCGAGGGCTCCGGCGAGGCCCAGCATCTCTACGGGTGGCTCACTTGCGCTTAGTTGTGGCCGTGCTGCGTCTCCCTGCGGCTTCTCCCTGCGGCTTGCGGCTTCAGTGGTGCCGCACAGGACTGTACTGCCCCACGGCGCGTGGGATCCTCCCGGCCCAGGGATCAAGCCCCCGTCCCCTGCACTGGCAGGCGGATTCTCAGCCACTGGACCACCAGGGAAGAGCCGGGGTCGAGCACTTTTAGTGATAAAACCTTTTAAAATTGAGGTCTGCGCACTGCTTTTTGGACACAACGCTACTGCCCTCTGGACAGGCCCCAGCAGCGTGTACACGTAACTTTTACCTGCCCTGGGAAACTAAAAGTTTACATGACTCACTGTATTGCAGGATTTAGTTTAAGCCGAGCCCGCTGTATCTCCGGGGTCTGCCTGCGCGGATCTGCGACAGGACCAGCGTCCTGACGTCAGGGGAGTCGGAGGCGGGAGAGCACCGAGCCGGCCGCTGGGGGCACCGCGGACCCCGCCTCCCGGGCGCCGGCCGCTCTCACCACGAGGGGGCGCGCTGGGCTCGCCGGGCCGGCCGCAGCCCTCCTCGCAGGTCCTGTCATTCCCTGTATAAACAAGTTACGCGCGAGTGTTTAGGATATAAATTACGACCATGCCGGCTGCCTTGGAAGGAATGTAAACACAGCACTGTGGTCGGAGCAGACTCTGAAACTGACTTCATAATTTATAGCAGGCCCCCGAGTAGCTCAGAATAAAAGGAGGAAAAAAAATCCCTATTTAACTGCAAATATGATAAAGCAGACACAAAAAAATGTTTAAATCACAGCGAAATTTTGGAAAATATAGAAAGGAAGCCTCAGGATTAGGCATACGGTTAGGACTTCGTAAAACAAGATGTTTAACTGAGGCCGTCTTTGGACTGAAAACTCACTCGGCATGCAAAAGACCCAGGGTACGGGGGCTTGGTGACAGACCAAGGGACAGCTTGCAGGAAGTGGGAATCCAAGGTGAGCCCTCAAAGTGGACTCAGCACCTGGAGAACCTCTGGCTCGCTCAGGAGTCTGCGGGCTGCCCGGACCTCAGGGCTGGCTGGTACCTGGCCCTCTGCCCAGGCTGGTCTCCTCTCTAGGTCCAGAAGTTCTCAGCCCAGCCTTCAGCATCTGTGACTGGGAAGGCCTGGAAACCAAGCAAGAAAGGAAATGGCCAAGAGGGATCCCAAGGGAAACCACGGCTCCCTGGAGAGGGACGGATGGGAGCAGAGAGGCAGACCTGGGTGGCACGTGGGGGCCAACCGCTGTGCCCTGAGCTGGGGGTGGACACACGTCTCATCCTGCTTCTGTCCCTGATGCCGGGACTGCCCACACCCTCCTCACCTTCCCTTCCGGACACGGGGATCTCACGGCCACCCAAGGAAGCAGGGCCTATGTCCTGGGCACCTGCCCTCTGCTCGCAGCTGGAGGAGGGCAACCCAGCCCAGCTGGTGGGGAAGGGAAAGCATAGTGCAGAGGCCCAGTGCACTCGGGAAGGACAGCGAAGGGCAGAGGCTCCTCAGCCCTTATCTTGCCTGGTTTTCTTTTAAACTCCTTTCACCTTCTGGTTTCGGTTTAGCCAGAAAGAGCGAGGGTGAAGCAAAGAAATAACAGAAAACGTTTCTTCTTCCCTTTCTCTCCCGAGAAGACCCACAATCAGAACCTGGCCTGCGTTACTCAAGGCACAGACCCCACACCACGCCAATTACACAGCTTAGAAAAAAATCCTGCCCAGTGTAGAGTTGCATCGTCCTGGCGATCAGATGCCCGTGGAGGAAAGAGGTCCCCCACGGCAACTATTTGTTATATACATTTTATTGAAAAAATTGTACATCAAAATAGTTTGGCAAACTGTAAAAGTATACATAAGTGCAAATATATCCTCCTTTTAAAATACAAGCAAAGTGTGAGTATACACGAAGATCATAGAAATATCTTTAAACTATGGTGGCAGAAAACAGCCTTGTAAAGACGTTGTATCGTCACAATACTGGAGACCACATTTCTTAAACTAGACACATCATTGCTAGATACTTTCTTGATAATGTTCTTTGGCACCTGGATCCAAAGGTAGTGTTTGGCAAAATACAGCTCTCCCACTGAGCCAGGCAACAAGATGAGGCTCTCTTGGAATCTTGTGCTGGGCACTGCCTTTTTCAAAAAAGAGCACACACATTTTCCATAGACAAAGAAACACACACACACACAGCCCGTCTGCATGTTTCAGACCCTGATTACTGAAGGCAGTGAAGATCCCAGAGTTCCACGTCTCTGTTTTCTGCGTGGTAAGTTTTCACCGTCTCCCGCCGCTGGGAGCCCGAGTGTGTTCGGGGCATCACCTCGAGGGGGGGTGCCTCCTACCAACAGTGGACAAACACCAGCGCGTGACGCTCACCCGGGGTCTCCAGGCGACTGGCGCGGCTACACTGGGACCCACCTCGGTCATCGCCGGGGGACAGGGGGCCTGGGCGGCCCCCGCCCTGCGTTCACATAACACAGGGCTTGATGTCCTGGCAGACGCTCTGGTGGTGGTGGTGGTGGTAGTAGGGGCCGCTGGCAGAGGGGTGGAAGGAGGAGATGCCGTTGAAGTTGAGGACGAAGTCCTTCCGGTCGCACACGGGCGTGGAGTGGTGCTGGTATCGAGGGAGCGCCACTGAAGGGGAGAGAAGGGAAATGCTCTTCAGAAACGTTTGTCCCACTCAGGCCCCGCCTGTGACTCTTAAAATCGTCCTTTAACAGGCATCTCATTTTGACTCCAAGCGGGTGGGCCTGTCTTTCTATTGCCGAAAACCTGGGAGAGGAAAGCCAGCCCCAGAGTGTCTCAGCGTTTCAAGCTTTGGCCACGGGATGACTCTGGAGTTCTGGTTTGCCATTTGGTTTTCAGGGGCCCACAAGCACGGAGCACAGGCCGCTCACCCAGAAGCCAGGCTCTCCGTCCCTGAGTTCCTGTTGCTCCTGGAGGCCGGAGGGGCTCTGACAGCCCCCGGCTGGGGCCCTGAGCACTGGCCCTAGGGCTCCCGGCCCAGAAACACCGCGGGTTCCCTCGCTTCTGGTTTCCAGCCCCCGCCCCGCATTATTTCCCAACCTACCCGCCCCGCATTATTTCCCAACCTACTGGTGCCAGGCGGTGGCAGGAGGAGCGGACGGGGACAGGGGCCGGGGGGACGCGCCGGTCTCCGGGGTCGTGCCTCTAGAGAGGGGAGAGCCCAAGAACTGGGCCCGCCTGTCCGTGGGCGAGGGCTCCGCCGCGCAGGGAGCCCCTGGAGCGCCGGCCGGCCCGCAGCCTCTCCCCGGGCCCGAGGCCGGCCTCCTGTCGCCGACTTTTGCTTTTGCTTTTGCTTTCTCGGCGCCTCCGACCCGGGGGGCGCAGTTGGCTGGGGGTCCAGCGGCAGGCCTCTCAGGCCCCGCTGGGCTAGGCCTGCTCCCCGAGGCCTCTCCAGCCTCCCGCGCTGGGGATTCCGCAGCCCTCGCCGGTGCCCGGCGGGCGGTTCTCCGCTCGCACACCCTACCCCGCGGCCTGGCGCCTCACCCGGTCGCTCTGCGCTTGCGGAGCCGCCCGGCAGCCCCGTGGCCAGGAGCTCGGCCCACGTTCGGCGTCGGGCTGCGACTGCGGCCCACAGCGCGCCTCGACGCGAGTCTCTGCGGCCGCGCAGGTGCGCCCGCCCCCGGGCCACAGCACCTGGCAGCGCCGCTGGCCGCGGCTCTAATCCGCGGCCCCGCGGGGCGCTTTGATGAGGCCGAGGCCGAGGGGCCTCCGCGAGCGCGCGGGCCCGGCTCTCCCGGGGTGAGCTGGGTGCGCGCTCCGGGCCCTTTCTCGGCCTCCCTGTTCCACTCGCAGCCCCGGGTTCCTGAGGGGCCTGGCCCGGGAGACGCCTGCCAGGCCGCGGGGAAGAGCGGAGGTGGGGGTCAGGGCCCTGGAAGGGCGGTGGGGGTGAGGAGGGCGAAGCAGAGCGTCCAGGCTGGCCAGGGGCTCCTCAAGCCGGAGACTCGGGCCGGAGGGTGCGCGAGCCCTGGGGTTTGGGAGGCGGTGTCCCTTCTCCCCTGGACGAGCCGTGCCCGCCGGTCTCCGCGCCCCTGGGACCTGGGCGCGCCTGGCGTGCGGGGCGGGGCGAGGGTGGCCTCTCAGAATGGCCAGAAAGCTCTGTCTGCGCGATTTGGAAAGTTTAAGGAAGTGTTTCAGGACAACAGCGAGGCCTCGGGGTGCAGGTGGTGGCCGAGCGGGCGGCCGGAGCGGGGAGCCGGGAGGAGAGGCCGCAGCGCCCGCAGGCGAACCGCTGGGCAGGAGAGCGCAGAGCGCGCCGCGCGCCCGGCGCTGATTGACAGCCAGTCCGAGGGGGTTAAAGAAAATAAGAGCGGAGGGTCGGCTGTGTTGGTTACTTGTTGAAATTCCCATAAAACTGAACAAGACTCCGCTCTCAGTGGGTTGAGTCAGGCTGGAATCCTCTCCGGTGTGGTCCGCCCAGACGGTCTTTGTTTAGTTAACCTCTGAGACCCGCAGTTAAAAGGCCTATTCGGGAAACTTCACCGTCCAGGGAACCAACATCTTTTGCCCATTTCTGGGCTTCCTCTCTCCCTGACGCTCTGCTCCCACGCCGATGCACGAAAGTACAATGCAGGCGTGTCTGCCTGGAAACCCTCTTCCAGTTGGAGGGGGTAAGGGTCCGCTCCAGCCCCGCTTGCGCGGCACACCAGCGCGCCGAGGAGGGGTTAATGCGAGGTTTATCTCCGCGGTCCCCATAAACCTGGCTAAATATTCAAATTCCCTCCTCCACCCCGTCTGTCCCCTCCCACCTCTCACCGCCTTAGGCAGGTCAATAAATTTTCATAATCTGCAACCAACACAGTTCACACCAGCAACGCTGCAAGTGGGGCCCAAGGGCAGGCCTTTCTCAGGGGAGCCCCCTGGGCCTGGGGCCTGTGGGCCTAGGCCGCACCCGCGTGCCATCGACTTGGGCCCACTGAGGGGAGGCCGGGGCGCCCCTCCTCCCTGGCCACATGTCCCTCCTGTGACGGTCCCCGGACCCCTCAGTTCCTGGAGGCCCTGTCTCCCTGCTCCGGACGCCTCTCAGCAACGGCCCAGTGCAGCCTACCCCGCGTACTCCTGGAGACACAGCGTTTGCTCAGGTGAAAACACAGCAAAACCGACTTTAAAAGACAAAAGAAAGCAGCCACGGCGCCCTGGCCAAGGTCCCCTAAGGCGCGAGCCTTCTCCCTCTGCTAAGCCAGGCCTGAGCTCTGAGCCCTGCAGCCCGCAGAGACGCTGGACACGGGCGCTTCCTTCCCTCCTGGAGGGGTGGAAACTCCGGAGGCGCGGCGGGGGCCGAAGGTGTGGGGAAGGCCCTGTCACCCCAACCTCCCCAAAAGGGCGCCAGCGTTGCCTAGGCCTCGTCCCCCAGAGCCGGGAGGCCAGAGGCGACGGGCCCGCGGCCGGGCAGCACGTTACCTGGGAGGTCCTCGCGGGCGTTCTGGTGCAGGTAGCTCTGCTCCAGCGAGTAGGAAGACATGGTGCTGTGCAGGCCGGCGGGGGCCGCAGGGGTGCTGCCCGGCGTCAGGGCGGGCGGCTGCTTGAGGTAAGGCGAGGCGCCGGGCGAGCTCCAGTGCGCCGCGGGGCTGGTGTAGGGCGAGTGGCACTCGATGGCGCTCGCCACGGCCGGGGACGAGGGCACGGGGCTGCTGCTGCTGTCCGGACCATAGTCCCCGCCGCCGCCGCCCCCGGCCGCGCCGACGGCCCCGGGCCCGGCGGGCACCGGGCAGCTGGCCATGTAGGTGGAGCCCGGGCTGGGCGACATGTGGGGAACGTGGTGGTGGCGGTGGTGCGGGTGCGCGTGGCCCGGGGCGCCGGCGCCCGCGTCGTAGCCCGCCGGCGTCATGTCGAGGCCGCCGTAGCCGAGCGGCGCCGGCGGGGGCGCCTGGAAGTCGAAGCCCTGCGGCAGCAGCGAGGCCCCGAAGCCCAGGCCGCTCACCACGCGGTGGTACACGGGCTTGAGCGCCTGGCACTTCCGCCTGAAGCCGCGCGGCCGGCGGCGGAACGAGCCCTCCTCGAACATGAACTCGCTGGCCGGGTCGATGGTCCAGTAGTGGCCCTTGCCCGGCCGCCCGAGGCCCTTGGGCAGCTTGATGAAGCACTCGTTGAGCGAGAGGTTGTGGCGCACGGAGTTCTTCCAGCCCTGGTAGGCGCCGCGGAAGAAGGGGAAGCGCGCCTGCAGGAACTGGTAGATCTCGCTGAGCGTCAGGCGCTTGGCGGGCGAGCTCTGGATGGCCATGACGATGAGCGCGATGTACGAGTAGGGCGGCTTCTCGGGCCGCCGCAGCCCCGCGCTAGCCTTCCTGGCGCCCCCGCCGCCCGCGCCCGCGCCGCCGCCCGCGCTCTTGCAGGCGTTCGGGGCCGCGCCGGCCGAGGAGGCGGCCGAGGACGAGGACGAGGACGACGAGGCGGCCTCCAGGGCGGCGGCGGCGGCGGGCGGCGGGCTCATCAGGGCGGCCTGCAGCGCGCCGGGGCCCGGGCTGCGGGCGCGGCGGAGCGGGGCCGGCGGCGGGCGCGGCGGGGGTGGCGGCGGCGCGCCCTCGGAGGTCATCGGGCGCCCGGGAGCGGGGCCGGGCGGCGGGGGCGGGCCCGGGGCCGGGCGCGGGGGCGCGGGAGCGCGGGCGGCCCAGAGGCCGGGCGAGCGCCCTAGCCCTCCGCCCGGGCTGCAGCCGCGGCCGCTGCGAGCCAGCGCCTCGCCGTCGCCTCCTTCAGCCCTGCCGGCGCTTCTGGCCGAAGCCGCGGGCCGCCGGCGGCGCCCGGCGCATCCCTCCCCGGGCCTCGGGCCCGGCCTGCGCGGCGGCCTCCGGGCCGCGGAGCCGGAGAGGCCGGGCGGCTGCGCGCGCGAGCGGGAACGGCGGCCGGGACCCCGGGGACGAGCCCGACGTCTCCCCTCCGGAGCGCGGCTCGCTCTGTCTCTCGGACTTCCTCCTCCCGCGCCTCCCCCGTCCCCCCACCGCCCGCCCCCTCCTCCCCGCCCCCCCGGAGGGCGCGCGGGGCCGGCGCTCACTCCTCCCCCCGCCGCCGCCGCCCCTTCGCTTATCTCGCTCCGGGCTCTCCGGGGTCCCCCTTGGCCTCTTAATGCCTCTCCCGGGCGCTCGCCCTGTCCCCCACCCACCCCCTTGCAAGCCTAGGGATCGCAGCCCGGCTCACATTTGCCTCGGAAGACACCGCCGCCCCCGCCCCGCGGAACCCGACCACCTAGACTTTAGGGAACCTCCTTTCTCTCTGCCCCCGACAGCACCCCTGTCGCCCATGCCGGAGCCAAGCGCCCCCGGCGGCGCGGCCCACCCGGCTCCTCCCCTCCCCTCCCCTCCCCTCCCCGCTCCCCCAGCCCCCTCCCCCTCTTCCCCCTTCCCCCCGCTACTCCCCTCCCCCCCGCTACCCCCCGCCCCGGGCCGGTCCTCGGCCGAGTGTGCGGCCGCCGGACCTCCGTAGCCGCTGCCCCTGCGCCCGCGCCGACGCCGTCCGCCCGCCGCGATCAGAGGCTGCCGAGCCCCCGCCGCGCGCCGGGCGCCCGACGCCCAGAGGTAACGCGCCGTCCCCGCTCGGGCCCGCCCTGCAGCCCCCGCAGCGGCGGCCGAGGCCGGGCCCCGTGCAGACTCTCCTTTCAGGCCGGAGAGGACGCCCGCTTGCGTCTGCCTCCACTTCCTTTCGTCCCCACTGGAGAGTTAGCACAAAGTGCAGGGAGAAGGCCCCGCGGAGTGACAGGAGTGAGGTGGCCGGGTTTGTTCTCTGTGTCGAAGCGGGAAGGCCGCTGTCACCGGCTTGACACCCCGGGACCCCGCGCCGACCCCACCCCCCGGCCCGCGAGCCCCCTCGAAGCTGCCCCCCAGGGACAGAGCCCCACCCAGCGTGGCCGGTCCTCTCCAGCTAAGCAAGAGGCAGGCCGGGACGCACTCCCAGTGAGACTGGACCGTTAGTTTCTGGATTACACGTGCAGGGACTGGGCTGGAAGCGGGGGGGGGGGGGCCGGGGACGGAGGCCTGGGAGCCGCTGGGGCCACGGAGGGATGATGGGGGTGCCCGGAGCGGGTGCTGCGGACCGCAGGGGAGGCAGGGCTGCTCAGAAGGGACGGCTCAGCGGGGCCGAGAGAAAGAGAAGCGGCGCAGGGTCCCGAGAATGTGGCGGCCAGAGCTGCCCGGCTGGAGCAGGCCCGAGGCGGGGGCCCTGGGGCTGCCCCAGGTCTGTGAGCGGCCCTGAGCCCCGGGCTGCTCCCGGCTGAGCGCGCCGGTGGGGCTGGAGGGGGAGACGAAGGGCGGGAGGGGAGGCTGGGGGCTGGGCTGGGCTGGCCCCAGACAGTGACCTGAAGTTGAGTGGGAGCAGGCTTTTTCCATCAAGCCCTGCCTGGATGCCACACACAGAGGCCGAGTGTCAGCTTACTGCCCTGAGCCCGGCTCCTTTTCCCTAAGCTCCACTGTAATTAGACAAAGAAAACCTAAATTAGCTGAACAGGCGTCGACAGCTTCCTCCAGAGCACCCCTGGTACCTACATGGGAATGTGTCCGAAAAGGGCTTGATTGTAGCCGAGAGTCAGCTAAGAAAACACGGCCCAAATGAACGCAGTTTACCGCTCATTTCCAACAGAAAAAAGAAACAAGCCGCTCTTTTCCGGATGGGATGTTTTGGTTGAGATGGGGAAGGGGCTTTGCAGTTGTTTCCACTTCTAAGAATTCCTTTCTGAGTGACTGGTGAGCGTCTTTTTTTTTTTCTTTTCCCTCTTTGATGGGGCCCATTAATTTCACGGTATTTTTTCTCTTACCCCTTTTGTCATTTTACAGGGAATAACTTAATTGTAAGTAAAAGTGGAAGTATTCAATAAATAGTGTATTTACTAAATCAATGCTTTAAATGTCTGAAAATTAATGAGATACAGTAGAAACTAGAGTGAGAGGAATATCTGAAAGGAGCTCCCCTGTGTGTGCGTGTGTGTGCGTGTGTGTGCGTGTGTGTGTGTGCGTGTGTGTGTGCGTGTGTGTGTGTGTGTGTGTGTGTGTGTGTGGCAACTGGCACAGCTGAGAGGCGCAGGGACAAGGAAGGCAGTCATCTCCTGTGGAGCTGGGAGTGGTAGGCAGCGGATTCGGGGAAAATTCAGCAAGCTGATGCGTCACTGGCTCTCAACCCTCTCTGATTTCTGCACCTGGAATTTTGGAATTCTGGGTCCCTTGGATCTCAGGTCCTAAAAGCTTTTAGGATCCAGAAAGTGAAGTAAGCACCAACCCTAAAACCAGGACAGAGTTAGTGATAACGCTGCATACCAGCAGCTCCCAGTTTGAGTCTTTTTGAGAACATGATGGAAGCGATGGAGCCCTCTTTCAGAAAAAATATTCTCAATTCGCCCAGGATTTTAGAAGGTCCATGGATACTCATAAAAAAAATACTGTGCATTTTTTGGCTTCTACCAACTTGCCTGCTGAAGTCATCAACGATCTTTAAAACCTCCTTTGCCATCTACGTGGTGTGCTTCCCATTCTACCTAAACCCCCTGAACTTGCAAGACGCACCCGCCTGCCGGCTGGGGAGAGTCCCAGGAGGCCAGGCAGACGCTGGGGAGGCGGAAGGCTTTGGGCCGCGGGGCGCAGACCTGGGCCCCTCCCCAGGATCTCAGTGCCGCCCTGTGCTCCAGGACCTTCTGGAGGGTGGGGCCCCTCGCAGTTATCTGAGCAGCAAGGGGCTCCTCGTCCAACCGCTTTCCTAGAGCTCTCCCCTCTGCCTCTGGAAGCCGGCCCACGTGTTCCCTGTGGGTTTCACTGCGTTCGTCTCAGGTGGCCCTCTACCTTCCCCTTTAGGGATACGGAAACTGTGGGCCCAGAGGTCAGATAGCCAGTCACACGTGGACAAGTGACAGGCTCGGCCGGAGCTCAGGTCCGGGGCCTCAGCCCAGCGCTGCTGCCACTGCTGGGCAGCAAAGCCTCTGGGAGCTTTGTTTAATTACTGTTTTATACACATCTCCTAGGTGCGCATGCATGCAATACCAATTTCATCAAACTCTCTGTCCCTGGTAGGAATACCTGAATTTCTGTATGGCAGATGGTTGAAAAGGAAAGCTGTGTTTGTTTCTGAAATAGCCTTGCTCAGGAGGCTTCTGTGTTTCCAAGCTCTTCCTGATAGACTTTCACCGTCTTATAAACAAGAAAAGTCTTGACTTCTATCTTAGGGGAAGGAAAGGCATGGGCCCTTAACATGAGTACAGATCCAACCAGGCACTCCTCAGTTACCCAGAAATAGCGGGGCGCCTCGGGGCTGCCCGCATCCCGCAGCTGACCCCTCTCGGGTTGTCTGTCTCCATCTGGGCTGTGGCTTCGTTTCTGCTGCAAACCCCAAGGTCCCGCCCCTGCCGCAGCGCAGGGGAACGTAAACTTCGGGGAGCCTGTGTTTCTCTGGTTTTGTTCTATAATCGGCATTTTATTCTGAAGGAAATCTCTTCATTATTGTGGTCTAAGTTTCATGTTCTTAGCATGCTTCTCAGCCATATGGGTTTTACATGAGGCGGCTTAGACTAAACCAGCTACCCGCCGGAGACGCACCCGTACCGCCCTGCTTGCGGCCCTCTGAGACCTCCATCACCAGCACCCTGGCCCTGGGCCTGCCCTCCCTTCCCCGCCTAGGGAGTCACCGCTGCCCGATTCTGACGGAAAGCGACCACCCCCTCAGCCTGTGCTTTGGTGCACAGCTAAGGTGGCCGCTCCAGAGGGCAGGGCCGCCCAGGGAATGACCCTGTGTGAGGAAGTGTCCCAGAGGCCCATCTAAAAACTCTGATTTACAATAGAAAGTTTGGCCCCCGAGGCCAGGAGGAGGCGCCGGCTGGGCTTGGAGAGGGCACCTGGGTCTGAGTGGCAACAGCGGGGATTTTACACCTCTGTCTGCTGGCCTTCCTCGGCCCAGAGCGCCAGACCTCCAGGTTTGAAAGCCAGTCACCCAATTCCCAATGTTTATTTAGATAGATTCTTCCGCTCTCCAAAGCTTTTACGGCCACCTCCCTGAGTCCACGGGTGGGCCCCAGACCCCCAGCCCTGGCGGTGGGTGGGGGGCAGACTTGGTCGCCCTCTTGGCCAATGGGCGGTGCCTGGGAGGAGGGCAGGGGTCCTGCATCCTTCCATCCTTGCAACGCCCGAGCTTCTAGGCCCCCCTACGCTGCTAAATGCATCTCTGGGGTGCTTCCGCCCACCGGCCCCAGCGTGCTGCCCCTCCCCGGTAGACCAGCCTTGGGTCTCTCCCCGGCGGCCTGCTGTGCTCCCTGGGGGGCGGGCAGGGCTTTGCAGTGCTCCCGTCGCAGGGGTGGTCATCCCTCCCAGCGGTGGGAGCTCTGACGCCCCCAAAGGAGAGGAAGGGCAGTGCTGGAACAGACACTAGGAGTCTGTCTCCTAAAGGGGCGGCACCAGGACGCGTCCAGTGGTGAAGCCTGTCCCAGGCATTCCCAGTCTTGGGAGAAAACAAGGGGAACAAGTGTGGGTGCTGGCGCCCTTCCTCAGAGATCATTGAGGGTTGGCTTGGGTGGCTGGGAGGGAGCCCCGCTGATGAGATGAAGACCTGGAGCCGGCTGTGTCCGGAGAGCAGGCCGAGGGTGCCCCGAACGCCCTACATCCCTTCCCGAGCCCACCCTGCTGGGCCCCTCTCATCCTGCTTTTGCATCCCCAGGCTCCGGGGGGGAGGCAGCAGGCATGCTGGGCGGGCGGGCCAGGCCCAGAAGGAAGGAGGGTGCGTGCCCAGGGCTGCAGAGGTAGTGAGCAAAGGCGTTCGCGCTGGGAGGTCCCAAGACCCTCGGGAGAGGCCGAGCCGATCCGCGGCGAGGCGGCGAGCTGGGGGCGCCCTGGAGGTCCCAGCCCCACCCAAATCACAGTTTCTTCTCGCGTCTGGCTCATGCCCTCCCCTCCAGCCCTCGCCTCCTGCCTTCCCTTCCCCCCAGTAAATATCTTCCCGGGCAGCGAACCCCGCATGCTGGTTCACGATGGATCAACTTCCTGGAGCATCAAAACCGCCCTTCTGTCTCCCCGCTGCGCTCAGGATATGGGGCGCTCTCACTTCTCTTCAAAAAAGGAAACGTAGCTCTTCCAAAAATATAAATCAGCTCTGACGTCCAAATATTTCTTTTGTCCTTCAGCATCCTCTGCACGGATAAATAAAGCGTGCTCGGCGCCCAGAGCCGACTCGGGACCTCTGGGCGCCCAGACGCCGTCTAGGTCCTAGGAGCTGCCTTTCAGGAGCCTTGCCTCCAACGGTCTCCCCATTCCTGCCCTCCCTCGCCCCACCCTGGCAGAGGGTCCCCTTCTGGAGGCAGCCTGACCTCAGTGACACGGGAAGCCTGCTGGAGGGGGAGGGAGTGCTCGCTGGTGCTGGGACAGGGGCCCGGGAATGCACCCGAGGCCGCCTCCCCAGGCCCACCTGGCCTTCGAGTCTTCCCTAGAAGGGAGCGGCCGCTGGCTCCCCAGCGCGGTTCCCACCCAGAGGGCTGCCGCCTCTTCCAGGCAGGCCCAGAGGGCGTGGAGTCAGACATCTCTGAGGGCTGCGGCCTCGCCTCTCCGAGGCTTGGTCCCAGGGGTTCCCGGCACGTCCAGCCTCCAATGGTTGGACCCGTTTCAACCTTACCTGCCCCCTTCCCGATTTGGGAGAGGCGTCAGGTTTTTGGCTGGGGCTTCCAAATGAAACTCATGCCAAGGAGCGCACCGGGCAGCAGGGCGCTGGGTAGGTGCTGGGAGAGTAACGGTAGGGCAGCCCGCGTCCCTGACACCCCGTGCTGGGAACCCGCCAACCTTTCTGCTGCCCCCCGACCTCCACCGCCCCGCCCCGTAAATCACCCTGCAGCGCCCACGAGGTGCAGCCTGAAGGCGCCGGTCCAGGCAAGGCGTCTCCACCTGCCTGGGTCCTCCCCGCCTCCGCCTTGGCCCGGAGGCCTCCCGGCCGCGTGATGGGGGCTGTTCTCCAGCCCCCCTTCTCCAGGGGGGTCTTTATTGATGAGCTGCCTCGAAACTCCCGCCCGAAACGCCCCAGAAGGGCTTAGATGATCCATCAGCCGCCACTTCAAGAACGCTTCCTCCCTTTCAAACAGTCCTCGCACACCAGACGGGCTGCGACGGGGCGGGGCGCGCACTTGAGAAAGGCCAGCCAGAAAAGTCAACGTCCAAACCCTCCCACAGCTTTTCGGAAACAGGGACTCGGGCCAAACATCCCTCCGGATGATTTACGCGGCCCGGTGGTCCCAGCCCCAGACCGTGGACCCTTCTTGTGCGGGCAGCTCGAGGCCAGCGCGCGGTGCGTCCACGCGCGCGCGTCTCCGCGGGGCGGTTCGAATTTTAGGGGAAGCGCCTTCCATCTCCGGGTTCAGGGCAAAAGGAGAGCCCGGCCTGGCGGCCACGGTGTCCTTGCTGGTGAGAGGGGTGGGCGGCAGAGGGCAGGCACGGCTTTCTGGAGCCGGCACTAGGTGCCACCCTCCGAGAGAAGCGTTCCGGGGGCCTCGGGGTCGCGGGCTGCCCCCCTCCCCCAGGCGCGCGCACGTTCCCCCAGCTTCCGCCGGGTGGCGCCAGGCCCTCGGGAATCGCGGGGCCCGCGGCGCCCCGACCCCGCCCGCCGCCCGCCGCCCCGCCGCCCGCTGCCCCGCCGCCCGCCGCCCCGCCACCCCGGACCCACCTTCCCGCTCAGCCCGCCACCCTCGACCCGCCGGGCCCAGGCGACTGAGTCCGGCGCTCCCCCCCTCGGATTCGGCCTCGGTGGCCACCTTAGGGCACCCCCTGCTCTCCAGACCCCTCACGCGTGAAGGCAGAAGACGGCCCTCAGATGCTCGGGACCCTCCGTGGAAACGCGCTCTGCCCTGCGACCCAGCTTGGTCTGCAGAGAAAGTCAGGCTTCGGATTGGCCCCTCTGGTTTCCGGCCGCCGGGAAGGGGCCGGGGCGGCCCGCCTGGAGCTCTGGCCACCGAGGTCTAGCAGGAAACAAGCGACAGACACTGGACAAGCCAGCCGCTTGGTCCCCGCGCCCGGGGACTGCAGACCACCTCTTGTTGTCTGGGTCTCGCTGACAGGAAGAGAAGCTTGCTTTCATTCTTCTTTTTACGAAGGAAAGCACCCTACGTTTGTCCTGGCAAAATGCAGAAGGGAGTTTTGGGGGTCCTTTGGGGCAGGCTGCATACGTGGGGTGGGGGGTAACAGGCAGGGCAGTGGGGGGCTTGGGAGTCAAAAGGCCGGCACTGCTGGCTCCAAGCTGTCACCACCGGTCTTCCTCTGTGATACTGCGTGGGGGTGGGGGGGGTTGGGGTGGGGTTGGGGGGGCGGGTGAGCTTCACATTTTAGGAGATAAGAAGGCCTTTTCTATGTAGTCTTTTCATTTTATAATTCCTCAAAATTAACTTTATTCGGGTATACCTTACACAAAATAAGGGCTTCCCTTGTGGCTCAGCTGGTAAAGAATCCTCCTGCAACGCGGGAGACCTGGGTTCCGTCCCTTGGTTGGGAAGATCCCCTGGAGAAGGGAAAGGGTATGCATGCCAGTATTCTGGTCTAGAGAATTCCGTGGACTGTATGTCCATGGGGTCACAAAGAGACACGACTGAGTGACTTTCACACACAAAACACACGCATTTAAATGAAGAGGTTGTGTTTTTATTCTCATATTTTTTCTTACTAAAAGTTTCAGAAGTGGAGGGTGTATCATAAGCCACCCCTTAACACCCATCATCTCGATTTTCATTTCTTGCTAAGATATTTCGGGGCGAATACAGACACCGTGTTTTAAAAATCCCCCTTATTAGTCCTCTCCACACCCTCCAGCTCTGACTCTCTTGTACCTAAAATTGCATTTTGATGCAGACAGGCACCTTCCTTGGGGACTTGGAGACCGGCTGAGCTGTGTGTTTTAAAAGCAGAATGCGCTCTTCTGCTGCCTTCACCCCCAGTGACTTGCAGCCCCAAGTTTCTGGACTTCCCTGCCTACTGAGCTGTGAGGAGTGACAGCCTTTCCCATCACTGGTGTGTCCTTTAGCAGGGAGTCTCAGGGACACTCATTTGTGCAGTCCCCACGGTTACCCCCACACTGCCTCCACAAACGTGCACCAGATCCTACATACGGAATTCATTTTCCTGTAAGATCACTTATGTATAGAGTGTCCTTCCACTTTGAGTGTGCAATGTGTGTGTGTGTGTTTATCCCGGTGGACCGTACAGTGCTTTCCAATCGTTTACCCAGATAGTGGCCAGCTGGGAAAAAAAAATTTTTTTTCATATTGTTCAGAAGTGCCTGTGGAGGCTGGGGTGAGGGGGCCATGAAGGGCAGGGGGTAGACCGGAAGGCCCTGGTTGGCCCGTATCCCCAAAGCCCAGTGTGTATCAGGACTCTGATGTTCGGCGGCTTGTCTGAGTTTCTCCCAGTCCTCCTAACCTTGCCTGGTTTCTTTGTTCTCAGCCTCCCCCTTAATGCAGCCAGCGGAGGCGGAGGTGGGGGGAGATGTGATGCCGTAGGGCAGGTGGCCTTTGACGACCGCACCTGCTCCTGGTGACGGTGAGCTCTTTTAAGACTGTGAGCTTCAATTTCTTTTTTCCTATGTGTGTAAAATGGGAATAATAAGGAATTTTAAAGTGTCTCCTCCCACAGTGACTACAAAGATGAAATAAACTGAAATAATTAGCATTTTGAAATGAATCCGTGTATAGTTATTTTTGTCCCCACGCAGAAAATCACTATTTGTTTATAAGGTTCTCTGAAGCCTCGTGTCCTTGGGAGCTCCCCTTCTCTCGTCAATCTCTTACGTGCACGTTTGGTTGGGTTCTTAGTAAGGAAAAGATGGGTCCTTTGTCTGCAAGTTTAAGCCCGCCTCTGCGGGCCGGGGTCTCCGGCTCTCCGGGTGTGTTCGGGCTCCGTGGCTTCACCGCCTAGAGCGAATTCTCCCCGGTGGCGGGAGGCTTTCCTGGACGAGATCTCGCGCCTCCTGGAGTGAGCTGACTCTTTCGCAGCACCCGGGACGGAGCGCACCCTTGCACCTCGGTGGTTGGGTTCCCGGGGGCTGACGCAGGCGGACACCGGGGCGCGGTGTGCGTGTGTGTGCGCGTGTGCGCGAGCTCTGGCAGAAGAGCCCACTCGAGCGAGGAGGGTGGAGAGCCAATCGTCCTGAGGATAGCGTGCCCGCAGAAAATCGAAGCGCCCGCGTACGATGCCCGGCGCGCCGCAGGCCCGGGTGTGGCGCGCGGGCTCGCGCCCCAGGGGCCAGTGGAACCTCCGACAGCGGCTCTGCGCCGCGAGCCCAGCGGGAAGCAAGCCCTCAAGTGCGGACAGAAAGCGAAGCTGCGCGCTGTGCCTGGGCAACGGGTCCTCGCCGGCGGCGGCCTCCCACCAGGCAGCGGCCCACGTTCGCGGTCTCACAGCGGACTTTCCTCCATCCCGTCTCATCTCTCCTTTGCGAAAGGCACGGGCTCGGGGCGGTGCTGCGGGGGCGGCGAGGCAGGCGGAGAGCCCCCCCGTCCGGTCTAGCTCAGCGCCCGGGCGGCGGGTGACGCCAGGCCACCCCGCTCGGCTCTCGAAGCTCTGATCGGAAAATGTAACGTGCAGTTTGGAAAGCTAATATTATACACGAGGGTCGCACGGGCTATGCGGCTCATTTATGTCTGTGGGTCCCCCGCCCGTGCGCCTCGCCATGACTCGTTTTGCGACCACGGGCAAGTCACTCATGTGCACGGACTTCCGTTTTGTCGCTCCTCTCACCGGGGTCGTAGTAACAGCAGCGAGTTCCGACAGTGTAGCTCCTCGAACCATCAGCGCGCCGCGCGGAGGGCGCGCAGCAAACCTCGGGGATGGATTGGGCGGCGCGGACCCGCTGGCCTCGGGCCGGGGTGGGCGCGGGCCCCGCGGCTTTCCGTGGAGACCCGGAGCGGTTGGGGGGCCGGGCCTGTCCCAGCGCCACCTCAAGTCCGGCGCTTCGTGTTAGTTTTCGCATTTAGGGTCAAAACGCAGCCCGGAGACCGGAGAGGCTGGCGGGGGACCTGCGGGCGCCGGGCCGGAGCCCGGAGGGCGGAGCAGGTGCGGCGGGCCCAGCTCCACGGCCGATCCGGGGCCGCCGGCGCGTCGGGCTCGCGGGGCACAGCCCTTCCCAGCCTCGGCCTCGGCACTCGCCGCTCCGGGCGGCCAGAGCCCTCGGCGGTCCCGAGGCGAGGTGCCCCCCGGGGTGGGAGCGCCACCCGCCCGCAGGGCAGAGAGGGCGGCGAGTGTGGCAGCCGGCGATGGAGAGTTTTCGTTTGCGCGCCTTCCGAGTGTCCGCGCGGGTGATCCGCTGCGCCATCTCCAGATACTGCCCGGAAAGGCCGACCGGACGCGGCCCCTCTTCGGCTGTCGGCTGCGCTCGGGGCCGGCGTGGCCTATCCGCCCCGCGTGCAGGACGGCGGTGCCGCGCGGAACCTCCGCCCCGGCGGCGCAGAAGGGAGAAGAGGAAGTCCCCGCTTGAGCTTCATCAAATGCAGATTCTTTGTGTCTTAAGGAAAGAAAAGCGGAAGGAAGGGGAAATGGAGAGACGCGGGTTCGCCTGAGGCATCAACGGCCTATTCAGACTCTGGCCTCCGGGGCGTCTGGCTTCTCTGCGGGCGACCGAAGGCACCGCGTCCGAGAGCGCGTTTCACCTGTAGAAACGCCTTCGCAGCCCAAGGGCCGCTGAAATCCATCGCGCAGGTCAACTCCTGAGACAGTCCGGCGCAGAACCGCGTTTCTTCACTGGCGGCGTTTCGTTCCTTCTTCGCATTGCTCGCTTTCGCGGCTGAAGTTTCGTCTCCAGGTTGGTGGCTTTGCAAAGCGTTTTCACACCGCTCAGCCACGTGTGACTGACTCATGAAAGAAGTCGCTCAATCCTGTCTCTTTGCGACCCCATGGACTGTGTAGCCCACCAGATTCCTCCATCCATGGGATTCTCCAGGCAAGAGTACTGGAGTGGGTTGCCATTTCCTTCTCCAGGAGACCTTCCTGACCCAGGGATCGAACCCCGGTCTGCGGCATTGCAGGCAGACGCTTTACCGTCTCAGCCACCAGGGAAGCCCAAACTTTCCCCATTAATGCATACCCGGGATACATTCAGAATTTTATTTTTCCTTTGGGAGAATAGCGCGTTTTTGGAAAAAGCAAATGCCGTTCTTGTTTGGTATTTAGCTAGTGAGAGTGCTGGAGGCCCCGGGCAGAGGAGACCCAGACGTGGGCAGTGCTTGGCTTTCAAAGAGGGACGCACTGGCCGAGTCACTGTTGCTCATTCCATCTTCAAGTCTCTGGAGTTAAAATATGCAGAGAATCTGAAAACCTGGTGGTTTCCTTTCATCAACTTTCCATTCAGCAAAAGGAGCTCTGAGTGCTGGCCCCACCCTCACTGAAAGGAAACTGTTTGGGATCTGATAAAGCACAGCAAATCCCCCAGCACTGGGGTCTGCGGGGGTCGAGGGGCACTGGGCAGACAGGGTTTGGGGTGGAGGCTGGGGGTGCGGCCTCCGCAGGTCTGGTGGACAGCGAGCCCCTCTGAGTCTCTGCCTGAATGCGCTGGGGGTCTGGCTGGGGTCCGGGAGGGGGCAGGGCTGGCGGCCTCCGTGGGAAGCCCTTTCCAGGAGAAGTGGCTCAGCCCGAGG
The DNA here is from genome assembly GCF_016772045.2 of Ovis aries. Lineage (NCBI taxonomy): Eukaryota > Metazoa > Chordata > Mammalia > Artiodactyla > Bovidae > Ovis > Ovis aries. Next base: position 50,795,942 of record NC_056073.1, read on the forward strand.
TCCCCCCGCGGCGCAGCCGCTGGTAGGGTGGAAGGTGTGCCTGGGCGGGCGGCGGGCAGAGGGAAGGGCCCGGTGGCGCCCGCGGGAGGGATGGGACCTCTCCCTCCCGTGGCTTCTACCTGTGAACACGGTGCGGGGTGGGGGCTGCTGGAAAGGGCTGAGCCTGGAGAGCTTCTCGCTTGTCAGTCAGTTACCAGAAAAGCTTTGCTGTGTATTTTACGGACGTAGGGATTTAAGAAAAAGGAAAAGAATGTAGATGCATCTAGCAGGTAAGTATGGCTGGAAAATAAGGGTTTGGGTTTTTGTTTTTTTTTGCTTTTATTTTTCAGTATTAGCAAATGTGTGTCTGTAGTAATGTGAAAATATTAGGTAATTTGAGGTTTCTTGATTTCACTGTAACGAACCCCAATCCCTTTCTAACCAGGAAATTGTTTTGGAGGCCACGATTCAGTTGATGTCTGGAGCTTGGCTATTATTCTGAGGTGAGGATCAGAGCTGGGCGATGTAGATGGCATCCTTCAGAAGATTCCTGGCCTGTGGTATTTGTGGTTTTCTAGTTCTCATTCTCAGCTGAGGGGTCAGTTCTCTGACTTCTGATTTTGAGAAGCTCAGTCACAGCATCAAAGTCACCTTCATGAAAAAGTTAAAACCTTTAAGAAAAGGTTTAAATTTTGAAAATGTAAATGACTGTTACATTCTAAATTTCCCTTTTGTGTGATAACTTGCATTGTGTTTCCTTGTGACTCAGTTTGTCTTTTCTAGAAAAAGTGAACAACTTCAGTTCAGTTCAGTTCAGTCGCTCAGTCGTGTCCGACTCTGTGATCCCATGAATCGCAGCATGCCAGGCCTCCCTGTCCATCACCAACACTCAGATTCACGTCCACTGAGTCCGTGATGCCATCCAGCCATCTCATCCCTGTCGTCCCCTTCTCCTCCTGCCCCCAGTCCCTCCCAGCATCAGAGTCTGTTCCAATGAGTCAACTCTTCGCATGAGGTGGCCAAAGTACTGGAGTTTCAGCTTTAGCATCATTCCTTCCAATGAACACCCAGGACTGATCTTTAGAATGGACTGGTTGGATCTCCTTGTAGTCCAAGGGACTCTCAAGAGTCTTCTCCAACACCGCAGTTCAAAAGCATCAATTCTTCAGCACGCAGCTTTCTTCACAGTCCAACTCTCACATCCATACATGACCACTGGAAAAACCGTAGCCTTGACTAGACAGACCTTTGTTGGCAAAGTAATGTCTCTGCTTTTGAATGTGCTGTCTAGGTTGGTCATAACTTTCCTTCCAAGGAGTAAGCATCTTTTAATTTCTTGGCTGCAATCACCATCTGCGGTGATTTTGGAGCCCAAAAAAATAAAGTCTGACACTGTTTCCACTGTTTCCCCACCTATTTCCCATGAAGTGATGGGACCAGATGCCATGATCTTCATTTTCTGAATGTTGAGCTTTAAGCCAACTTTTGCACTCTCCTCTTTCACTTTCATCAACTTAGGACATGTCTATTAACCTCCCATTAATCCTTTAGAGAGGGAGAGGGGCAAACGTGTCTTCACCGCTTGAAACAAGGAAAGAGGAGTCATTGCAAGAAGAGTGAGGCCTGAGGTCAAGCAGGTCGACGCCTTCATTAATAACCAGGAGTTTCAAGAGAGCAGGACATTGGAGAACGGTGGAAAAATGTGCTTTAAAACCTTTGTGTTATCTAGAGAGATTTTTAGATAGGTTTTCCTGTTTGCCCAGTGACTTGTCTCCCCTCCTCCCTACTAGTGACAGCATCTCATGTCCCTCTCACTTGGGGCTGGCCTGGGGCAGTCACTGGTTCTCTGAGTTGGCCCCATGCAGGTGTGGGTCGACCTCCAGCACCCGGAGCCCTTCCAGGGGTGCTCAGTAAAGGTAATAAACAAGGATGCTGCTTGGAACGCCTGTGACCATCTGGTCACCTCCCCAGCTGCTCGACAGAAGGCCACTCACAGTAGGTGAGGCCTCCAGGAGAAAGCAGAGCAGCCGGTCATCTGTGTGCTGACCTCACTGCTGGGGGCTGGCCAGACCCTGGAGCTCTCATTTCATTCCTTGGTTCTCAGACCATCTTTATGTAGCACTCTGTGTGAGGCACAGTTCTAGGTGCTGTGCTGGGGAACATTCAGGGTGGGGACAGTCAAGGTGTCCACTTTCAAAATTTAAGTTCAAGGAAACAGACGGCAAACAATTATGTACAAGAGAGCCTTTCAGATAAGAGCAAAGTGAGGGCAGATGGTGAGCCCTCTCTGACCGTAACGCGGGACAGGGGAGACGGCTTCCCCTTCCCAAGTCCTGTGGCTGAACCCTCTGTAATAAAAGGTAAATTAACAATAGAAAGCTGAGGCGCCAACCCTTTGGCCACCTGATGCGAAGAGCTGACTCATTGGAAAAGACCGTGATGCTGGGAAAGATTGAAGGCGGGAGGAGAAGGGGACGACAGAGGATGAGATGGTTGGATGGCGTCACTGACTCAATGGACATGAGTTTGCGCAAGCTCCAGGAGTTGGTGATGGGCAGGGAAGCCTGGCGTGCTGCAGTTCATGGGTCACAAAGAGTCAGACAGGACTGAATGATTAAACAAGAGAAAGAGAAGAGCAAACATAAATTCAACAACTTGTCTATGTCCTGAATACACGGGAGAGACCCAGGAAAAAGAGTTAGTCCCTGAAATGGCCGCGCCTTCCGCTTGGACACCGTCTTCAGCTAAAACTGAGGAGGTTGAGGTGGGGGTCCCCAGGAAGAGCTCGGGGACAAGGAAGTGGTCCCCACTGCAGAGCCGGTCCCCACCGTCTCAGGTGATGAGCGTCTCCTGTGACTGTGAGCCCTCGGCTGCCCGGCGCAGAGAGGGACATGGCAAATGGAGGCTCCCCTCATAAATCTGAGCATCCTTCCGGAGGGCTTCTAGGGTGTCAGAGCTTCTCCTGTGTCTGCCTTTCCTCAGATAATCAAAGTCATCCTGGGGGGCAGCATATTCTGTACTGGAGGTGATAACTGAGCAGGGTGATGCAGTGGAGAAATGGACGCTCGGTAGGGGTCAGCCGCGGAGGACCTGGGGGTGTCATTGACCTGGACCTGATGGTCCAGAGACACAGCTATGGGGAGATAGGGCAGATGAGCAGCAGAGACAAGGCCCTGAGGAGCCATCTCGGGGTGTTAAGGTACCCAGGATCAGGGCACCTGGGCTGACGAGCCCCCGCCCGGGACAAGCATCTGGGGTGAGTGAGGCATCAGTGGTGGGTGGTCATCGTGCCTGCCTGCTGGGCTCTTCTTTGTTCAGGCCGTCAGCCCTGCCCCCACCAACACTCACTGCTCTCCTAGGTCACATGACGTCGCCAAACTTCCCTTTGTGGCTACACATCTTGCAGGATCTGAGCTCCCTGAGCAGTGATTAAACCTGGCCCTCAGTGGTGGAAGCATGGATCCCTAACCACTGGGAATTCCCCAGACTGTTTATTGTTGTTGCTAAGTCGCTTCAGTCGTGTCTGACTCTGTGCCGCCCCATAGACGGCATGGTATAGCTTAATGGGTCACAAAGCTTTATCTTAAATGTTTAAGTAACGTATGTATTTGGCTGTGCTGGGTCTTCGCTGTGACATGCGGGATCTTTTTCTCGGGAGGTGTGAGATTCTTAGTGATGGCGTGTGACCTCTTCCTTCGTTGCAGCACACGGGCCCTAGTTTCCTGACCAGAGTCAGGACCCAGCCCCCAGCACCGGGAGCACGGCTGGCAGAGCTTTCGACTGTCATGTGCCCCCATTTTCCACGAGGCACTCATATTTCACTGGCGGACGTTTGCGGATAGGCTGATTTTGTTCTCATTTCGGTCACAGAGGCACATTGTCCCTGATCTCTGCAGCACTCAAGCCTGGCTCTGTGGCTGGGGTGGGTCAGTGAGGGGTTGGAGGAGACCCTGTTTAGCTGAGGGCTCACTCGACTGCGGTGGGTGCGTGTGCAGGTCTGTCTGGAACTCGGGCACCTGGGGAGGCGCCGAAGGGGCCACTCTGCTGAAAGGGATGGAGGTGCCCGCTGTTGGTGTGAAGCTGAGAGTCAGGCACAGGGTCTCAAGGAAGTTGATGAGGGAGCCTTCTTGTGGTTGTTAAGTAAGTGAGCGAGTCAGGCTTGGAAATCAAAAGTGGTTTGTGAAAGGGAACCAGAAACCCATAAGGATGACCCAGGCTGTGGCAGAAACCCTCCCTAACACACTAACTCAGGAACCTTGAGTAGGACAGGCTTTGGAACTGGCTCTGTTAACGGCTCAGAGATGTCAGCAAGACCCCAGATTCTCTCTTTCTGCTCTGCTGGCCACAGAATCCACTGCGTCCTAGGGCTCGTTCATGTGGCTGTAAGAGAGCTGTGTCTGGATCTCCGTGCTTCACTTTCAGAAAGACATGTACGGGGAGAGTCTGCAGCAGTGGAAGGGAAGTTAGCCTCTCCCCCCTTCTGGAGCTAGTCTGGGTCCCATACTCCTCTCTGCGCTGGCAGCAGTCTCCACGGAGGATCTTCCATGGATGACTCAGCCCGTCATGGGCAAATGCAGTGGGCTGGTCTACTAAGACTGCTTCTCTGGAGTCTGAAATGGGGTCAGTCTTCCCTAAATCACATGGTTTCATTGGATTAAAAAACGAAATATAGGTTCTGTAAGAAGGAAGTAGGGGAAATGCACGCGGGACAGAAAGTATGTGGGAGGCTTTTAGGGTGAAAAGTGAGGGTGTCGGTCTCCCAGTCGCGTCTGACTCTTTGCGACCCCGTGGACCGCAGCCCGCAAGGCTCCTCTGTCCATGGGATTCTCCAGGCAAGAATGCTGGAGTGGGCTGCCTGCCATTCCCTTCTCCAGGGGATCTTCCTGCCCCAGGGATCGAACCACGTCTCCTGCATTGCAGGCAGATTCTTTCCCATCTGGGCCACCTGGGAAGAAGAATCTGAAGTAGATAATTTGAATGTCAAAGAAAACGTAGTGTGGGAGGGTATGGGGTCAGTTTTTTCGAAATCCTAAGATTCTATTTGTGTGAAATTGAATCTCTGTTCCTGTCTGAATGTGGGGGCAGAGTGGGGTAGGAGAAAAAGAGAGCACCACCTAAAACTATCACCAGCATTAGCTAAGGTGCGGTGGACACACAGACTCAAGAGATTCAGATGTAGTATTTAAGGGTGAGGTCTGCGGTACTCTGTTTTAAAACAGTGATTCATATGCAGCTGATGCAGCTTGTCGGCTGAACTCCGTTTGGAAACCACTGGTAATGGATACGGAATACACGTTTTTTTGAGCACATGTGGAACATTCACAAAAGCTGACTGTGTCCTGGGCCACAAAGGAAGTCTCAATAAATTTCAAAGAATTTACATCATATGAATCACGTTCACTCACCACAGTGCAACAGACTCAGATGTACCTAACAAGAACATAAGAAAGAGGGCTTAAAATGTATGGGAGCATCCCCCCAAATTATGAAATGATCTTTGAGCTGCAGAGCTTGCCATAGAGAAACTGTGAGATGCTGAGAGCTGGCAACAGAGAAGATGGTCCGTGTGAAAGGGCAGGCAAAGCGGTACTCGGAGGGGAGCCGACAGCTTTGGGACCAGGTATCAGAAACTAAGGAGGAGGGTTCCCAGGTGGCGGTAGCTGTGAGGAATCCACCTGCCAACACAGGATTCGCAAGAGACACGTGTTCCATCCTTGGGTTGAGAAGATCCCCTGGAGGAGGAAATGACAACCCAACCCATCATCCTTGCCTAGTGAATCCAAAGGACAGAGGAGCCCGCGGGCTACAGTCCCTGGGGTCGCGAAGAGCTGACTGTGACTGAGCCTGCATATGCGCGTAAGAAAGACGAAGAGCAAAGAAGAGCAAAGAAGCTAACGGCCAGATCCAGGGAACGTGGAAGGCTGGGAGAACCATCCAAAGAAGCAGCACGCTAGTCTGATTTTTTCCTGAGAAACGACAGTGCCCACTCAGGCTGCGTTCAGTGGAGAATGCATTTAGTGAAGGGTCCTTGAAGGCTCTGGTTTGGGAGGGCTGCAGAGTCTGTTCAGAAGCTGCGTCACCAGAAGGGCATCGAATCCCAGCACAGACAGCTGAGGGAGGAGGGCCCTACAGCAGCTGCCACGCTCAGCGCCTCAAACACTGACCGTGGACATCAGGGTCTCCCGGACTAACTCAGGCCTCTGAGGGGCCAGGCCAGGGAGGAGCGCCTCCATCGCAGGCCTGGTGCCCGTTCCCCCACCTGCTCTGTCCCAGAGGGGTTTGGCTGGCAGAGTAAATCTCAGGGGAACCCAGTGCAGGGGGCTGGGAAGACGAGTTTCTTTCTGGCTTCCACCTTGGGAGCCAGAACTCATCATGGAAGAAATTCAGAAGACAGGGTGTCGGTGAGTGCAAGGCGATACCCTCTGAGTTCAAGGAGGAGGGGAATTGTGAAGATCATGGCAGATACCGATAAAGTGTGCTTCTGCAGTGCTGAGGCAATTTACAGACCCAAAGGTGTTTCTTGGAAAAGAATAAGAAGGTGGACAAGTCAGAAAAACACTAAAGTTCCACATACACAAAAATATATCAGGAAATAGTGAAGGCAGAGGACTTCATGTCACTCATAAATGAACGGTTCTTCATCGGCTCGGGATTCAGCGTCCTGGGAGAGGTGATCTCTGTGTGAGTCTGACTCAGGTGCTGGCTCTGTGTGGGAAGAAAGGAGGCTCTGGCCCCTGGATTTCCATGAGGCGAGTCTTTCCTCCCAACAGGACTGTGCAGAGTGAGAAGCATCGCAGAGGGCAGCCAGCAATGGGGAACACGCAGCGCCTGTGACGAAGTTATTCCGCTAGTTCCGGTTCGATGCCTACAGGAAATGGCAGCCCACCCCGCTGCTTGCCTGGAAAATGCTACGGACAGAAGAGCCTGGTGGGCTACCATCCTCGGGATCGCAAAGAGCTGGACCCGACTTAGCACGCACGCTGTTGACGGACGTCAACATTCCTCACAAAATGTCGTTACCATAAAAAAGCTTCAACAAACATCGTTGTTGTAATTTTTATCCTAGAAATGAAATGACTAAATTAAAAGATATGAACAATTGTATGGCTCTTGACTGAACAAATTTCTTTCTCTAACAGTTACAACAATTTACAGCCTCACCTGCTATGATGAAGAGGACCCGCCTCATTACATGTTTGCTAGTTTTGATTATTTTAACAAGGGTGAAAACTCGTGGTTGTTCTTACTGGAATTTTGAAACATGTCTGAGGGTAAGCAACTTTACATGAATTATCTACTGGGTACAGTATTTTGTAAGGGAGATGTCATGATCTCTGCTTCACAGATGAGAAAACTGAAGCTCCAGGAAGGTGAAGGATCGTTCCCTCAGTCAGTCTAAAATGTATGGTTCAGACCTAAAAACTTATTATTATTACTATTTACTCTAAAGCTCTTATTTTAAACTACTGTTTTAGTTCATAGAAATGGATATATTTGACTAAATACATAAATTAAAATATCTGCAGACTAGAAACAAATATAGTCAGAGCTGCCCAAAGAATGTCCTGAAGAACACAAGACTTCTCAGGTTCTCAGAGGGAAAAACAACTCAGTGTTTAAAACTTTGGGAAATGCTGGATAATGGGTCCCCTCTCGGAGACTCATAGTGAATGTCAGGATTTTTAAGGCTTTCAGAAGTCTTGAAGCAAAGAAACTGTTTAACTTTGTTTAACATTTCAGAGGAGTAGAGTTCCAAGGAACATGTTTGGGAAATGCAGCCAAACGTTGTGCCTCGTATTTCTGCGTCGCGCTTCACCGCGTTGGCTACGACGTCTAGACGACGGTAGATGATATTGCTGGGAGTGGGTGTTTTATTCCCTGGCCCCTCCCCTTGATTTAATGAGAATGCTTCCAGAATTTCATCACTGAGTATTGTGTTGCCAATGAGTTTAAGGCAGATACCATCTTCATTACCTTTTTTCCAATGTAAAGACTCAGAGGAGATTGTTGAGTGTGAGGGGATCATACAAAGGGGGTTGTCCAGTGTCTGTTCATCAGGGGGACAACGTGTCTGATGGACAGGGCTCCCTTCCCGGGGTTCCTGGAGTAATAAGACAGCTCCTGCCCGGGCATTTTCTGCCAGAGGCAGCACGTGGGTTTATCACCTTTTCCGTGGGCTGCAGAAGCAGGGGCACGGGGTGGGGAGCGCCTGCCCCGCTCAGTCAGCACATGTTTTCCGAGTGTGCCCCCCTAAGGGTCAGGCAGAGCTGGGCTCCCCATCTCTAAACGCAGCATGCAGCCCAGGGCTGGGGTGGGGCAAAGTGTAGGGAGGGGGACAGAGGCGGGGTGTGAAGAGCTGGCTTTGACGTGGGCTCCCTGCACGCCCCTGCCGAGGGGCCCGAAGCTGTGGGGGTCTCCCTCTCCTCCCCTCACACCCCCGGCTCTTTCCTCACCTTGGCTGCAGGCACTGGGACACAGCCGAGCAGCTGTTCCCTAGAGACCCCCAGGCCACCCAATCCTGGCTCAGGTGGGCAAGAGAATCGAGGATGGAATTGGGGTGGTTCTGGCCATTTAGGACACGAGGCTGCTTTTGGCTGGAAAGGACTCGGAGATAGGAGTCCTCAGGGTGCTGGCAAGTGGGTAACGGCATTTCAGCTCTGGGAACCGCCTTTTCACCCCTAATCTCCCCATCTTCCAGCGTATGGGGTGGGAAGCAGCCCCAGTGTGCACAGTGAATGCTGACGTCACGGGTCTGGGCATGGAAAGCATCAGCTCACCAGCACTTTTATTAGCGACTCTCCCCGAGGCCGCACAGTCAGCCCTTCCAGCTCAACTTTCTGTCTGGACCCGCAGTGTCTTGCGGGGCCGCTTCGTCAGGACCCACGTCATCACCCGTGACCCCCTCCCCCTGGACCGTGGGGTGAGATGCCTGCCTGTCACACAGCCCTGATGCGGCGTTGTGGGCATGCGTCTTCCACCTTGGCTGTGATTAGGACAGTTCAGCTCAGTTGTGTCCGACTCTTTGCGACCCCATGGACTGCAGCACACCAGGCCTCCCTGTCCATCACCAACTCCCAGAGCTTGCTCAAATTCATCTCCATTGAGTCGGTGATGCGATCCAACCATCTCATCCTCTGCCATCCTCTTCTCCTCCTGCCCTCAATCTTTTCCAGCATCAGGGTTTTTTTCCCAACGAGTCAGCTCTTTGCATCAGGTGGACAAAGTATTGGAGTTTCAGCTTCAGCATCAGTCCTTCCAATGAATATTCAGTTTTCCAGAAACCCCATGTGGTCCTGATCTAAGGGGGTGACAGCTCCTCGGGTCTGTGACAAAGCTGGATGGCGTCTACCTTCCCTCTTGCTCTTTGTCCCAACCTGGGACCTGTGAAACTTTGGAGATTTGTATCTGAGTAAGTTGAAAGCTAGGTGAAGGAGGAAGGGCTGGTATGTAGGGATGAAGTATTAATTCTTAGTCTTCTTGGCTCTTTTTTTTTGGTGAAATCAAAACATTTTCAAAGAGATGAGGACTGGAGAGTAAGAATTCTCCTGTGAGTGGAGAAACCTTGCTTCAGAGCTGATGGGAGAGCCCACGTGAAAGTGGTCCGTTTCCTGCATCAGCCTGGCCTCCCCATCCCTGGACCCAGGCTCACGGTGCAGAGCTGGAACGATGGTTGCAGTTTGTAAGAGTGAGTCTGATGAAGTGCTGATCACAACACGTCCAGCTGGTACCTAGAAACCAGGTAGGATGTAAGTAGAGTGGGTTTGCTGCGGAGTCGACATGAATTCTCCTTTCCTCCCCATCCTACCTGGGACTTCTTCTCGTTTCATATGTTACCCAAAGTCTCTGCTTTGCAATGCCTAAGTTATAAAATGGCCTTTTGTCTTCACTTTGAGATAGGAAAATGTATGCTCAAGGAGGCGTGGCTGGCAGAGGCTGGTTCAGAGTCTGGGGGTGGAGGGGTCCCCCCAGCGCTGGGCTCAATGTGGCGGCTGCTCCTCCAGCGGCGGACCCCCGGTGGGGGTGAGGGTTAGATGGGATGGGCACCCCAGCTGGAGCGCTCCAGCTCTGTCCACCGTGTTTGGCCGCTGATGACACGACCGTGACGTTCGTCCAGCACGCTCTCCTGGCCTCGTTTTTGCTTCAGATTCCGCCGGGCAGCAGCGCCGCGCTTCAGCATTCTTGTTGTTCCCGTTTGATTTTGAGCGAACGCCAGCTCCTCAAGGCCCAGAACTGCCCTCAGTGCTTTGTGTTTAGCAGCTTGATGAAAGTTTGCGAAACTCCTTATGCTTAAAAGAATTCCCTTTGTCTGGGGACAAAGAAAAGAAAATCCAAACAAACAAAAAAGTATCAAAGGTTTCCTGCTTTTCTGGGTTATCACCATTTGAACCTGAAAATAAGATTTTCAAATACTTTCCGTTTTGAATGAAATTCCGAAGAATGGTCCTCTGGCCGAGGGCCTGCCCCTGGTGCCGGGGATGGGGCTCCAGGAGAACTCGCCTGCCCCCTGCCTGCATCCGAGCCTGGCGTGGCCGGGCAGGGGGCGGGGGTGCTGTCCTCTTTCTCTGAAGATGGGTCTCAGGTTTCCTGGCGTCGTTTCCCACGAGAGTCACTTAGCAGATGATGGTGATGAGGGGCCTCCGAGCTGAAACTGAGCTCCTACTCCCGGGGCGGAGGGGGGGTGCGGGTGGTGGGGGGCCACCTGGGCAGGGATCATCCAGGTCGCATCGACTGGGTTCCTGAAATGGAAGCATTTTATTTTCACAAGATCCTTTTCCCTTGCCCTTTCTTGGAGTGACGTCTTTCTCCAGGCCGCATTGTTGTAGGCCAGGTTATCTGCAGGGCAGTGGGACCCCGGGTTGTTTGCATTTCCTAAAATTGTGCTTTGCCCTGAATGTGGCAGAGAGATTGTCCGCGCAGCATTGAAAAGGGTCGGCCCGGGGCAGCTGCACAGCCGCCCTTCTGCTTCTGCGGCTCCCGGGGCCTCACGGGTCCGTGTGTCCAGAGCCCTCGAGTCCGCAGCGAGAGCTCCTGGACTTCTGAAGCTCCCAGCCATTTTGTGGAGTTCAGAACCGCCTTGTTTTTTGAGATCATTTTCCCCCTGGCTTTCCAGGAGGAATCATTTTCCAGGCCCAGTGTACGCTGACTTGCAGAGATGCAGGCTGGTACCTCCAGATACAGCTCCAGATTCTGCGGTTCATGGGGAGGCGCCCTGTTGTTTTGCTGTTGAGAGAGAGGAAGAGTCCACCAGAGTTGCCTAATTTCCTGCTGTAAACACTCGCACTTTGAAGTTCATTTACATATGAAATTGAATCATGTGACCGCGTGTGTGGGGAAATTTTGGCCGAAACCCTTTTCCCTTTGATCTGCACGTGCTGTGGATCCGGTAAGTGCTGTCACTGCTGAGGGGACACGTCCTCCAGGGAGGGTGCAGTTTAAAATCCACTCAACTCAGTGAGCGCCTTTGCAAACGGGTCCTAAATCCGGTTCTGAAAAGGATAGTATAAAAGTTTGTTTAGTTTCTTTATCTTTAAAATAGGGAAATAATAATTAAAAAAAGAAAGAAAAAAAAATAAAATAGGGAAAAGACACTAAGTAAATCCATAGAATTATTTTGTTACCACCATGAGAATAATTTAAGGCATGGTAATTCACAGCAATGTAACAATCGTTGCTAATATTTTGCGGTAATTTGTATGAGAATGAATGATCGTTTGTTACATGAAACTATATCACTGAGCCGCTTGGAAGCAGGATTCTGTTTTACTATTTTTCATCTTTGTGATGCTGATGGATCTACATGTGAATATTTGCAGAACTTTCATATTTTCAACAAATGCATATTGAACCCTCATCACGGGCCAGGAAACTTTCTAAGTGCTGTCGAATCGGAGGTGAGCGGGCCGGACGTGTTGGCTGCCTGACTCACATGGAAAACACTTCGGGAAGTGTAGGGGGTCACGGCAGAGACAGTGCTCTGGCCCGAATCACGCCTGGGTCTCAGCACCCAGGATCCTGTGGCTGTGTTTGGAGGTGGGGCCTTTACAGAGCTGGTTAAGTTAAAAGGAGGTCACTAGAGTCACACTGATCCCACAGGACCAGCATCCCTATGAAGAGTGAGGTCACAGACACACACAGAGGAGGACCACACGGGGTCACAGGGAGAAGGTGGCGTCTCCAAGCCCAGGAGAGAAGCCTCGGGAGGACCCAGGCCCTGGTAATGCCTTGATCTTGGATGTCCGGCCTCCAGACCGTGAGGGGTGAACGTGTGTGGCTGAAGCCGCCCTGCCTGTTCGTTGTCAGGGCTGGGCGAGCTGAACACACAGCCAGGAAGCTCCCTTGTGAGACAGAAAGGCTGACGGTGCTTCAGGACAATGGTCTCACGGCAGCTCCTCTCCTCTGGGCTGAACACAGTGTTGTCCCCCAGCAAGAGCCGAGGAAGGGCTCGGCCTGCCCGCAGGCCCGGGACAATGAGGGGGCGCCCCACTGCCGTCTCCCCAGCACTCTCTCAGTGTTGTTGCTGCAGAGCCTGCAAGGCCCAGAGGGAGTGCTGAGCGCTGGGGGCAGGGGGCTTCTCAGGAGGGTGGCTGTTCACGCATCTTTTTTCTCAGGAAGAAGCTGAGGGCCTGCTTTGGCCTCATTTTTGTCTCTGTTAAATAGATAAATGTGGTTTGCATCACTCAGAACCTTGGGAATGTCTTACAGGATATTTCTGGAATGGGCCAAGTTCAGCACAGTCTGGAGCCAAAATGTCCCCATTACTGAGTCAGTATGGTCCACATGTTTACGACCGTCTCCAGAACGGCCTGCACGTGCGTGAAACGGATGGTGCGGCTCAGCACATCCCTGGGAACCAAGGAAGAGCTCCCAGAAGCAGGGCTGGCTGGGGCTGCCCGCGGGCGTCTTCTCTGTTTCAGAGCCTGCAGCTGCGGAGAAGGCCCACAGCTTATGAAGCTTTTCCTCTTCAAAGCACGCAGCCTCCGAAGCCGGGGTTGGAAGCCCCAAAGGCTGTGGGAAAGCCCCAGTGGCCTTTGGGGTTTTTGCCCTGGACTCTGCCCCCAGGACCAGCATCTCTGAAGCTTCTGAAGGGAGTCACCTATAGCAGAGTCCTCACACTGTGGTCTGTGGGCCCTGGGGTCTCTGGCACTCCTCCAGGGGTCTTTGAGGTCCTAATAATAACAACATATTCCTATAATAATTCTATTCCAGTAATCATTATTCCTAATAATAATCCTCTTCTTCGTTTCCCTCTCCCGCACCCGGGCAGTGGGGCTTTCCAGAGGCTCTGAGGCACGTGGAGAGGACACTGCCACTGGATGTGAGCTCTATCTCCGTGTTCCCTACAGCGTTCTTAATAAGGAGGGTCGAGTTGCACATGTGTGCGTTTTCCGAGATTAACAGCTTTAAATACCTCTGTGTCCCTACTAGTTATCTTCCATTATGCCTACTATAAGACTGTTTTCTCAAATCTTAAGTTCTCTTAGCTATCCTTAGACTTATTTATGTTATGAAATGGGTTTCCCCAGGTGGCTCAGAGGTAAGGAATTCACTTGCGATGGAGGAGACATGGGTTCAATCCCTGGGTTGGAAAGATTCCCTGGAGGAGGGCATGGCAACCCACTCCAGTGTTCTGGCCGGGAAAGTCCCAGGGACAGAGGAGCCTGGTGGGCTACTGTCCACGGGGTTGCAAAGAGCTGGACACAACTGAGTGACTGACTTTTGTAATTTCTGGTATTCAGCGTTTTACAACATGTCCTAAGGAAAAAGAAAGTAGAATTATTTATTTACAAATGAAGTGCTTCTGTACATAGAAAACCCAAAAGATTCAACATGAAACAGTTCAGTTCAGTTCAGTTCAGTCGCTCAGTCCTGTTCGACTCTTTGCAACCCCATGAATCACAGTTAGCAGGACTTTTAGTATAAAAATTTTAGTATAAAAATAAGGGGAAATTTTTATTTACAGCAACAAACATAATATACCTAAGGATAAGCAAATCGAGGTAAACTATATTTAAAAAGTAATAGTCTACCAAAGAACAGAATGTGAAACCAAAATGTAACGATGATCAATAAGGCAAATAATAGATGGGGTGGCGATTCCTCCACATCAGCACATACTTTTAATTCAGTTTTAAGCAAAATCTCATTAACTCTTTTTAACTAGACAAAACGTGTCTACCAGTTGTATGGAAAAGTGAAGGAGTGAGGTCTGACAAGGTACTTGTGATAATGAAAATTAGTGACCAGGACTCTGTGTACGTATTCTTAGAACTTCCTGTGAAGCTACAGTGTAGAATGACCATAAGATGGACAAACGCATTAATTCGATTATATACAAGTTAACAAGCTTCATCTTTGAAGGGAAAAAAACCCGAACAAAATTAAAAAATAATATTAATTATATTGTTGTTTAGTCACTAGGTCATGTCTTACTCTCTGTGACCCCTCGGACTGTAGCCCGTGAGGCTCCTCTGTCCGTGAGATTTCCCAGCAAGAACACTGGAGTGGGTAGCCGTTTCCTTCTCCAAGGGATCTTCCTGACCCAGGGACCAAACCCCTTTCTCCTGCACCGCAGGCGGATTCTTTACCACTGAGCCATCTGGGGAGCCCGGTATTAATTTTAATAAGGTAAAATTCTATGTGTTATTAAGAGAAAGAAAATCTTTTTTTTTCTCTTTTCTTTGTAAATTAACTTAATTGGAGGCTAATTAGTTTGCAGTATTGTGGTTTTCGCCATACACGCACGTGAAGCAGCCGTGGGTGTACATGCGTCCCTCGTCCTGAGCTCCCCTCCCACCTCCTTCCCCATCCTGTCCCTCAGGGATATCCCAGGGCACCGGCCCTGAGCGCCCTGCCTCAAGCATCAGGGAACAAATTAAGTGAGCAAGCAGATCACTGAAGAGAAAAGCTATACATAAAAGAGTTTAATGTCACTAATGGACAACGTAACATTTGGCAAAAAAAAAAAAAAAAAAAAGTAATCTCAAGTGTCTTATGCAGAAACACAACAAAAAGTAAGCATGCTTTTTTTGACTAATTTCAGTGAATATTTCAACTTTATGGGAAAACATTGTATAATTTAAATTTTATAAATTTTATAACTCTGTCTAAAACTGTTACTCTTTTAGAATTGAGTTCAGTTCAGTTCAGTCACTCAGTCGTGTCCAACTCTTTGCAACCCCATGAACCGCAGCACACCAGGCCTCCCTGTCCATCACCAACTCCTGGAGTTTACCCAAACCCATGTCCATTGAGTCGGTGATGCCATCCAGCCATCTCATCCTCTGTCGTCCCCTTCTCCTCCCGCCCTCAATCTTTCCCAGCATCAGGGTCTTTTCCAATGAGTCAGCTTTTTGCATCAGATGGCCAAAGTATTGGAGTTTCAGCTTCAACATCACTCCTTCCAATGAACGCCCAGGACTGATCTCCTATAGGATGGACTGGTTGGATCTCCTTGCAGTCCAAGGGACTCTCAAGAGTCTTTTCCAACACCACAGTTCAAAAGCATCAATTCTTCCGCACTCAGCTTTCTTTATAGTCCAACTCTCACATGCATACATGACCACTGGAAAACCATAGCCTTGACTAGACGGACCTTTGTTGACAAAGTAATGTCTCTGCTTTTGAATATGCTATCTGGGTTGGTCATAACTTTCCTTCCAAGGAGTAAGCGTCTTTTAATTTCATGGCTACAATCACCATCTGCGGTGATTTTGGAGCCCAGAAAAATAAAGTCAGCCATTGTTTCCACTGTTTCCATCTATTTCCCATGAAGTGATGGGACTGGATGCTATGATTTTCATTTTCTGAATGTTGAGTTTTAAGCCAACTTTTTCACTCTCCTCTTTCACTTTCATCAAGAGGCTTTTTAGTTCCTCTTCACTTTCTGCCATAAGGGTGGTGTCATCTGCATATCTGAGGTTATTGCTATTTCTCCCAGCAGTCTTGATTCCAGCTTGTGCTTCTTCCAGCCCAGCATTTCTCATGATGTACTCTGCATAGAAGTTAAATAAGCAGGGTGACAGTATACAGCCTTGACGTACTCCTTTTCCTATTTGGAACCAGTCTGTTGTTCCATGTCCAGTTCTAACTGTTGCTTCCTGACCTGCTTACAGTTTTCTCTAAGAGGCAGGTCAGGTGGTCTGGGATTCCCATCTCTTTCAGTACTTCCTCTATAATAGAATGAAACTTACTTGTGGTGTATTTTGTCATATTTAAGGATAAGTCATCAGCTTTCAAATGGGAGAATAGAAGGCTTGCTTTCTCCATCCACAACTGTACCATTTGGGTAGAAAGATGCTGTGAAGGATAAATGGGTGCTTCAGGGTACTCTCTTGCTCTTGAAAGGAGCCATCTAATCCGAGGAAACTGGATGAGCTGTAAGTAAAAAATAGAAATATGATGAAAGCTATTTCCCCTCAGTGCTATAGATCAGTAATTTACCATCTGGTTTTTAATGCAATGGAAAAAAAATCAGATGACACTAAGGTGCCAGTTAAATTGTGACCATCAACTTTGGACTTCCCATTCAGAATTTAAAGGAAAAGGAATATAATATTGGAAACAATGAGTTCTTTTTAGACATTTCAGACATTAAATTTTCTTTTAAAAACAAAAAATTGCTTGTTACTACTTTTCAAATGAGAAATTAAAAAAAAAAAAAAAAACCACAGGAGCATCTTAAGGAGTGAGGGATGGGCTTGCTGGAGAAGGGCGTGCCGCACGCAGGGACGCATGGAGCCACGCACTGGCCTTGCTGGACGTCTGCTGGCTGGCCGGCCAGGGCAGGAGTGGCGGCTCGGCCGCTTCCCAGCACCACAGTCTCCCGCTGTGTTAGAGCTGTGGCTGCAAACAGGAAGATCTTGTCTGCAGACTTGTACCTGTAGCTTATGGAGGATGCTCGACTTGCCTTTCCTGTATCCATCCGGGTCGATCAGTGATCCTGGGTAACAAGCACAGGTTGGGGGACGTAGTCCGGGTGATGAACCCCTTTCCTGAGCCTCGTGGTCTGTCCTGGAACAGCCGTGCTGACGTCTGCACTGCTGGTGTCTCACCACAAACGAGGATGGGTGGGGGCTGACCTGCCCAAGGGTCACGGCGTCTGCACTGCCGCACCCACAGGGAGGAGCCCGCCACTCCTTAAACGTCCAGAGGAAGAGTAGCCGCTTGAGCAGACTCCAGGGTCTCTGAGGCCCTGATCTTCCTTCTTGTTTCTTTCTGCCCCTCACACTGGCCGCCTCACCTGTCTTACAGACTTCAGAGTTCGTCCTCTCCCTGCTCTGGTCTGATGCGGAGCTCCAGTGAAGCTCCGTTTCAGCGTCTGTAAGTTCCGGTTTGCTGCGCCCTGTGGCGTAGGCTGGAGCCTGGGCCCCTCCGCTGGAAGCTTGGAGTCGCAGCTGCTGAGCCACCAGGGAACGCTGCAACGCTGCCTTCTAGATTTGCCATTTGGTCCTTGGAAGACAAGTCCTTGTATGGATAGCCTGTTTGGCGAAACACTCCCCACACTTCCTTTAGTGATTTAGATACGGTTGCCTTTAGTTAGATCGCCAGTTTAAAGCCGTAGTCCAGCCTGTGCGGGGGGTTTTCCAGGTGGCACGGTTGGTAAAGAAGACATACAGGAGACACGGGCTTGAGCCCTAAAGAATCTGCCTGCAATGCAGGAGACAGGGGGTCGATCCCTGGGTCGGGAAGATCCCCTGGGGAAGGAAACAGCAACCCACTCCAGTATTCTTGCCTGGGAAATCCCAAGGATGGAGGAGCCTGGTGGGCTACAGTCCATGGGGTCACACAGAGTCGGACACGACCGAGCACCTAAACAGCAGCACGCCTGAGTGGGGCCACAATTTCTTGCTTCTTTGCAGGCCTTGCAGCACTGTTTTGAAAACTGCATGTTTTAAACGCTGAACCTGGCGGCGCCATCAAGCTCTCCCTCCCACCCCGGGGCTGTCGCCATCCTGCTCGTCGCTGCTTCTGCTGTTTGCTCACCGGCTTTTCTTACGTGGAACTGATTCTGTAAAGTCCGGGCTCTTTGTCACGCGTGGTCACTGAAGTCTCCCCTGTCATTTCCTCAGTGTCTGGAGCTGAGATCTTCCACGTTGCCAAGGTCCTCGTGCATTCGGGGAGAAGCCTGCGGCTCCCGGGGGGGCAGGATGGCCTGCTGCCTTAGCATCACTCCCTGGCCCAGAGCCTCCGGGTCAGCCAGAGGTGAGACTCTCTGGGTCAGCCAGGGAGGGGCACTCTGAGGTCTTCCCCGGGACGTGACAGCCTTGCACACCCGTGCAGCCTCCTGGAGCCCTGCAGACACGTCAGAGCTCCTCAGCGCCCTCTGTGGACATCTCTTCGCTCAGCCCTGGCTTTGCTCCACTTTCACCACGGTCTCAGTCAATCGTGACTTTGCACAACGGCCACTGATCCGTTTTCACAAGCGTCCTGGGGGAAAGGTTGTTCTCCTTTCATGTGAGTTGGGTCAGATACAGTGGGATCTCTCATAGAACCATCTAGAAGCCACTGGAATGCTCTGGGGAGGTTCCAGTCTGCTCTCTGCTTCTGAGGCCCCCAGGCTCCTGGTTTTCAAGGTTCCGAGCAGAAAGGGCAGAGCAGAGGGGACGCAGGCGTCAAGGCTCTAGCTGAAAGGAGGCCGTGTTTCCCGAAGGCAGGCTCGCAGGTTACCGCGGCCTTGGTGAACTGCCAGCTGTCAAGGAGCGTTGATGGCGACCGTTCCTGCCAGTGCGGACGCTGCTTTTATGGAGGAGAGGATTTCTGGAGGTCTGTCCTTGCCATCACAGTGACGCCTACGCTGTTTCCACAACAAACCCCCGAAACCAGCCTGCCAGCTCATCAGCCGGAGTTCTCTGTGCCGTGGAATGGCTGTGTCATGTGCTGTTGTGAAACCACTCGGGAGGATGAACCGTGTCTCCTGAGGTGGAGGGGCCTCATCATGCGTGAAATTGGAAACGTTGGGGGGGAATGCGTTCACTTTTCTGAAAGCACGACCACCCAAGTCCCCGTGTGTGTGTCTGTGTCTTCCTTTGTGCGGGGGACAGGTGTGTCAGGATGACACGGGGGTCAGCACTGGCTGCAGTGAGCCTGGGGCGTGTGGCAGTTGCTCAGCAGTCCGTCTTGCGTTCTTCAGAGATTGTGGGGGGCATGTCTCAGATTTGCCATTTCTGAAGATGTTATCTCAAGAAGTATTTGTGAGGACAAAACCATGCGTTATTCTACAGTCCTGAAGGGTTTTACATGTAAAGTTCTCTCCTTTTCTCTCCGCTTTCTATATCCACAACAGTACATTTCTGGGGTCATAGCGTAGATAAACTTCTCTTGTCCCTGTTCATGTACATAAAAGACTGTCTTGTTCAGAAATGTAAATGCTCTTTACTTTTGCACTGACTCTCCATACTTGCTTTCTAGACTCGAGTGAGGAGCCATTCACTTGATGCTTCTGGCCAATTCCCAGCTCTGCTTCCGGCGACGCGGGGTTAACCCCGAGATGGTTGCCAGGGTTCCCAGAGCCGCTGCCGCCGGCCAGCCACTTGGAACCTTCCGGACCCCGTGAAAGGTGAGGGGCGTGTCCAGCAGGCGCAGCCCGTCTCGCGGAGCCTTGCAGGACGTCTGCTGTCCTGTCCCCAGCCCCCACGTGTCTGCTCCAGAATCTGTAG